>NC_077230.1:291695215-294095215 GCF_027887165.1 Monodelphis domestica
ACTAATAAATCTTTATCGAGAATGACAATGAGGGGGAAAGCATTATACTTGTTGGCTGTGTTTTGTTTTTCAAAATGGTTTTCACAAGCGCTCAAGTTTTTTTTTTAAGGGGGAGGTTACAATATATAATATCTTTTACAAGACTTTTTATAACGTTTTATGCTGTCAAGCATAGGAATACATATTTCTTTAGTAGCAATAGTTTTGAAACTTGCCCTTGGGCAAGGGAGAATATTTCTTTCTATATACTAAGGAAAATAGAGCCAAATTCTTAAAGCAATATTTAAGAAAAAAGGAATTTATAACAAATTCCCACACCACAGCTAGCCCTTTCTAGCCAGTTATGATGGGAAATTGAGAGACAGTTAAAAAATGTTTGGAGATTCATATTCTTGAGCTCCTTTAAAATTTACTATTCCCACTTTGTTTTGTTCTGATGCACGTTATATAGGACAAAGGTATGGCACTGGCAAATTTAAAGCAGGTATGAGATATCAACACATCTCAGTGTCCTGAGCTTGTGATCTGAGGTCCTTCAGTTGGAGCAGGTAGTGATGCCCTCCTCATGAGTTGTAGTACTAAAAGTTAAATCTAGTAACATGGTATTTAGTAGGACATTTTTTTGGGAGGGAGTGGGCAGAAGTGATAATGAGTTGATTTAAGGTGGAGGTTAGAATTGCCTATTTCCTTGTCTTAGGATTAGTTATCTGTCTAAATAGTAACTTACATTTAAGTCCAACAAGTAAGATTCTTTTTTATTTTGAAACCCTTCCTTCACTGGTATTGAAATATGCACATATTCAGGCTTTAGTTTTCCATAACAATATTTGATTCTTTTGATGGAAAAGTATTAACTATCTGCTCATGAGAGAACCAAATTTCTGAGATGTAGAAGATATGATGTTCAGCACTGAAGAGGTTCCTTTCAGTCAATCGCTAAAAGCCTCATTAAAGTAGCATTAGAAGTCAGGTAGCCAGCCTCAGAGAACCCAAAACCCAACCGCAAAGAGATTTATGGAAAAGGCAAAGATGGCCATGAGTTAGTTCATGCGAGAATGCTACTTTGATGTGTACTTTGGGAGCTCCTTTTGTTCTGGTCTCTTTTTAAAGAGGAAGAAAAACAAGTAAATGTTATGTGCTTTTGGCAAGTGATACAATAAATTGTAATGGATTATTCAAATCTCCATAATGGTGTGTAAATAAATAAGTGCTGACTTATGCGATTTATGTAAATAGGAATTATTGGGCGGTTGGGTTCCCTGGCTCTGGGTTTTGGCATGGGCATTGTATGGCTGGGCTATGGAGCGGTTCATCTCTAGCTTGTTGATTCAAACCCATCTCCTGTGTCTTGTGACCAAAGGTCTAATGGATGGCAGCTCTTAGCCTTTGTGGAATGAGCTGTTCCCTTTTTCATAGACAGACGCTTATGACCCCAAACCACTATCCTGTCGGGGCTGACTTGGCACCTCAGTCAAAGGCTGAATGGGCACGGACGACCCACCTAACCGTTCATCTCTCATGTGGCCCTTCCCAAGCGTGGTGAAGGACATGAGCAGGTCAGGGTTATGTGGGGGCTCACCCTGCCTGGACCCGTCTTGTAGAGAAATGGACAGTGATGACAACCCTTCTCATGAACATTCCACATTGACTTCATGTTACCTACCTGATAATCTGTAATTGTATGTAAAGACACACACAATTATGTAATTTGTGTAAATACATAATTACAGACTTTTGAAAAATGGTATTTTTTACTTGATGTCCATTTTAGAGCTGCTTCAGATGACTGTGCCTACACAAACCATTGGAATTTGGAAAAAAAATTCTCCTTGCTCTTACAGCTGTTGTGTGTGTGTGTGTGTTGAGGGTATGGAGGAGGGGGCCGGAAGCAAAGACATTAAGATATTTTTTCTTTTCTGCAAATTTGAGGAAACAGCCTTCCAAGCTGGTACTTGGTGCCAAGAATTCTGTGTGTGTGCTTTTGCGTGCATGAGTGTGTGTCTATGTGAGGGCTTGTATGGATGTGGAGGGGTTAATGGAAAAAGGAGAGGTCACATTCAGTTAGCTGCGTCTTTTGACCTTGATGATATGCTAAATTTAGATCAGTTACACTAGGTCATTTTCAAAATAGTCAAAATAAGCAAACTTCCATGAGGAAAATATTGTAGGTAACAAGAAAAAGTTATAAAATACCAAGTAACTGAGAACAGCTGAGTGGCTCAGTGGATAGAGAGCCAGGCTTAGAGATGGGAGGTACTGGGTTCAAATGTGAACTCAGACACTGTCTAGCTGTGTGACCCTGGGCAAGTCACTTAACCCCCATTGCCTAGCCCTTACCACTCTTCTGTCTTGGAGCCAATACACAGTATTGATTCCAAGATGGAAGGTAAGGGATTTAAAAAAACACCCAATAATTCATGAATGCATTCATTTTTGTTTTTTATGTGTAACATATTCATATTGTGCAGGTGGAAAATTTGCCACACATTCCCAGCATCCTTTTAAGTTACATCTTCATTTTATGTACAGTTGCTTGGGTGATAAATTTGGCTGAGACCCACGCTGCAGGGCTTTTTTTCTGGAGCTTGTGCTTTTGGTAAATTGCTGCAGGTGTGAGTCTCTGGCTCTCTTTGCTCTGCTCACTTGACTGAAAAATCCCTTTTTTTTTCTTCTCTCTCTCTCTCTCTCTCTCTCTCTCTCTCTCTCTCTCTTAATTTATTATTAAAATTCCTATATATTTTTCAGTACCTGGTGTATTTATTTATTTTTACTCCTACAATATATCCATATTGACCCAAAGAAATTTTCTCCTTTTGAAACTTGTATTTTATTGTTAAATTGGGGTTGATGAGGAATTTTGGATATGAAGTTCTCCTGGCTGTTGTTCTGAACAGACATGAAACAAGGGACCAAGTAGTTGTAGTAGGAACAACATTTCCCCCAAACCTTGCCTCTCAATGCTTGGTAAGAGCAGTTGAAAAAAATGTAAACATTGGGCAAGCAGTTTTCCTTTCCTTCCAGCAAGTTGAACCATTCTTACCTCTTCAAGTGTTCTTACAAAGTTTTTGATATGGTGTCTAGGGCACAGTGGTGGTAATTATATATGGAGAAAATAAAAAAAAATCTGTATTTTCTCAAAAATTTTGGCTATCCTAATATGTTAATATGTTTTTCTCATGTCTGTATAAAAGGCACAAAGAGAGCATGCAACTTTACCAGGTAGTGAGTGCTTGATCCCTGGCCAGAGCTGGATATCAGGTTGAAAGCCACAGGGGAAGAATAAAATACTGGGAGTTTCTTTGCTGTTTCAGTAGGCAGTGGAAGCTCTCCAGCTCAAGATTCATACTTAGACATTCTCTCCTTCCCCAGAGAAGCTTTGTTCACCACAATTCCATGAATTGTCCAACTGAATTAAAACTAATAAAATGTTTGTAAGGTGGAGTTCAAGTTCAAAATCTCCATTCCTTGAATACCAGAGTTAGCAACTCAGAGAAAGAGGTTTCCATTTTGCTGTTAACTTCATCACTTGAAAGTAGCTTCTTATTTTCTTGGCATCTTATTTTTTTTTTATCCCATTCCATTTAAGTTTTTGGTTTTGGTTTCAAAATCTCCTGCGTTTGGGGAGTGAGAATATTAAGATCCCTCTTTTTTCTTTTGTAGGAATATACAATTCTTTAACAATTCTTGGCAGTTGTATTTGTCTGGGCTCTGTCTCTCTCTGCTCCCAACCAGAAGTTCTCTTAATACTACGTAGTCTGACCTCTGGCACTGGTAGTTCTTGCCATCATTTCCATTGCCATCAGTGAAGTTGGTGCCAGGAAAATCTGATGCCTGGTACCAAGGAGTTAAAAGTTGTGCAATGGGAATATCCAAAGTGTGGACAACGGGTTCTGCCCTCACTACTTGAGACGAATGTAGAAAACTTTGTTGACAATATATAAAGCCAGGCTCATGAATCGGGAAATGGATTTTTCTAAAATACTCATAGATGCTTTTTCCTGTTTCCTGACCATATTG
Source organism: Monodelphis domestica (assembly GCF_027887165.1). Taxonomy (NCBI): domain Eukaryota; kingdom Metazoa; phylum Chordata; class Mammalia; order Didelphimorphia; family Didelphidae; genus Monodelphis; species Monodelphis domestica. Next base: position 291,699,233 of record NC_077230.1, read on the forward strand.
TGGGCTATTGCAAAACACTTTAAGTTCAGCCTGGCTCCTTTCTCTTGCATCTAGAGTGTACATGTGCCCTGGGTTTGTAAATTACAGCTTTGTGATCACTTTTCCCAACTATATCTTAACCAGCTGGAGGGCTTTTTCAGTCATTGAATTTATATGGATAGTCAAATTCATAGCTCTACTGGTTTGGGGAGAGATACTAATACTTGGCGATCTTTTTTGGCCTTTGGTGGAAAAACCAATATGCAACCTCTATACCACTAAACATTGACAGAATGCTTTATACTCAATATCCAAATGGTTTTGGATAGGTGGTACAACAGTGGAGAGAACACCAGGTCTGGATTCAGGAAGACTCAAGTTAAAATCTGGTTTCACACACTTACTTGTTGTGTGACCATAGGCAAGTCACTTCACCTCTGTTTGCCTTAGTGTTCACATCTATAAAATGGGGATAATATTTACATCTGCCTCTTGGGCTGTTGTGATGATCAAATGAGACAAAAGTTGGACAGTGCTTAGCCCAGTGCCTGGCACACAGTAAGTGCTATATAAATGTTAGCTCTTATTATTGTTGCCCACTCATCTTGTATGACTCTTATTTAGGTCTACTCATAGTTCACCTTAGAGACTATATTCAATGCGCTGGTGGGTCTCCCTTGCTTTATTTTGACATCACAACAATATCAAGGAAGCCTAAAGGCTGCCTATCAGTGGTCACTTATTTTGGATATAATGCTAGCCTGTCCTTTTCACTCACTGTATTTTTTTGGTGACGTCCTGAGCCCAACAGAATTTTATACTTTGATACCTATCAAGTGACTAAGAATTAGCAGATGCATTTTAGTCAAAGTTATGTAACTATCTACTAAGGTTATTATATGACCTGGGGGAAGTTACTCTGCCTGTCTGGACCTCAGTTTCCTCATTTGTAAAATGAGGGGGTTGAATCAGACCTATGAAGCCATTCAACTCCAAAATTCTATTCTCTCTAACTAGGTTACATCGCATATTCATTAACATTGTTCTCATCTGGTTGGGTCTATAGCACTCCAACGAAAAGACTTTATTGATTAGACGTAAGACAAATTGAATGGAGAGCAGCAGGGACCAATACTTGTGGCTGCTTTGCAGTTGTTAACCCTATGTGGATTTGTGGCTGAAACCAGGACTCTTTCAGCCAGATGAATTTTTTTACAGACATTATTCATTTGACACTCAAAATGAAGCATGTGAAGTGGATAATCTAGCGAGTACTCTCATCTATCTGTTGAAAAAATGGAACTCGCAATAGTGAGGTGACAACCATAGTCACACTTATTTTAAATAAATTAATGTTAGACTCCAGATTGTAACTTTGGCCTTCCTAATTCTTAATCCATCATTCTCTCCGTTGAACTACATCACTTCCTATAAAGATATTGTAAAGATAATGACTTTTTTCCTGCTCAAAGGGAAAAAAAAAGATGAAATTCTACTTCTGATGTTAATCAGCTAAGTGGCCAGTTGTACATTACTGAGCAGAGCACTAAGGAAATTGTTAAACAAATAAACATTGGAGAGCTCCTATTTAGCTATTGTAGGACTAGGATGCCCAGATTATATGGTACTGAGGACAGTGTTGGCAACTCTCCCCAAACCTCAGTGCTCTCTTTCATTTTTGCATTTTGTTTATGTCAGTGTAAAAGAGCCTGGCTAGCAGTAAGCCTCATTTAAAGCTACTCAGCATGAAGTAGGACAGTCTTCTCAAAGGTCATGCTACACACTTATGAACTAGATCCTCTACTATATTGCCTTCTCCTTGGCAGTCAAATGGCTCCTTTTTGAATGAGCAGAATGGAGCTTCTCCAATTCTAATTCTTGGGAAAAGGTAGGGAATTCCAAAGTGGAGCAACTCCAGCCTTACCTGTTTTTTAGGATATGCCTCGCAATAATAAGAGTTTTCTGAATTGCGTTGAATGGAAGTAAAGAAGTGGTAATTTAGCAGATGATGTGCTATGGCCTGAAAGAGTTAATATAACTTTCAATAGTGCTTTTAAAAAACTTCCAGCAACCATTTTCCACACCATGGGAGCTGGGCTCAATGAAAAATGGGCATATCACCATAACTATTTTTTACTACAGGGGTAAAGTGATGTATTTTTGGTTTGAAGAATAAACTATCTCATTTTGTTTGTCTCCACCAGAAATGCAAATCTGTAGTTAATCAGCTTTTGGCTTGAGTTTTACTTCCTTTTGGTTTCCTCTTTCAGTTTTTGAGAAGGGCCTGACTCCCCCTTGCTCCATCCTATTTAGGAAGAGACATGTTACTGAACAAATAGGACTGACAAAGAGTGATGGATGGCTCATGAAGGAATAGCTGAATTAGACCTTTCCTGAAAGAGTTTCATGTTGCTCAATTTAGCTTAAGAAATTTTGCCTAATCCAATTAGAGGAGCATTCAAAAACAGTGCATGTTGTCATGAAAATACATCCTCCATCCTTTGGGACATACATCATGTTGGTCTCTCCACTGGTGGGGCGAAACCGAAGGGGAGAGCATTTCCATCTATGTGTCCATTTGTGGAGTCTCTAAAGCACATTCTACAAAGAAGATCAGGAATGGCTTTTTGGTGAGGGGAGATAAAGGTGGAAAGAATGCTATCTCTTACGATGACTTGCTACAGAGAAGCAACTTAGAATTTTGCAATGATTCTGATGTGTCATAGAAATATATTATACATATATAAATGTATTCCTTGGGCCCCCATGTACGTGTATGCACACACATATGACACATGTACACAATGCCTAGACACATGGACACAGAAACACATGTATTCTCTTTATGTAAATAGGCACCAGGAACACGCATATACATATAACACACAGATGACATATTATACATAATATAGTTTTGAGGAATTCATATATGTACATAGACATGAGGGACACATACACATAATATCATAAAATATTATATAAATGAAGGAAAATAAGTATTTATATATAGTACACTACACAAAGTAGTATGTGCCAGGAACTGAGCTAAATACTTTTTATAGATATTATCTCATTTAATTCTAACTGTAATTGGGAGCTACATGCTACTATTATATCTATTTTATGGCTGAGAAAATTGAATCAAGCAGATTTTAAATAACTTGACCGGAATCACATACAAAATGTTTGAAGCTAGATTTGAATTTAGGTCTTCCTGACTTCAGGCCTGACACTTTACTCTCTGTGCCAGCATGCTGCCTCAGACTGGCACATCATCATGCTTATAGACATAGATAAGGCAGAAGTCACACACACACACACACATATATACATTAATACACATATATCTATATGTATAGATGCAATGTATACACATTATAAATATGTGTGGATATTTATATTGCCTCTGGCATATATTTCAATGTATATTTCCTCTATCACATTCTCTGAACAAGTAGGCTAATTACTTATTTTTGAACCTTGTTTTTTTTTTCCCCAAACCCTTACCTTCCATCTTGGAATCAATACTGTGTATTGGCTCCAAGGCAGAAGAGTGGTAAGGGCTAGGCAATGGGGGTCAAGTGACTTGCCCAGGGTCACACAGCTGGGAAGTGGCTGAGGCCAGATTTGAACCTAGGACCTCCTGTCTCTAGGCCTGGCTCTCAATTCACTGAGCTACCCAACTGCCCCCGTTTGGTTTGTTTTTTGACCTACCTATCCCTTTCAGTGGGCGGGTGGGGGCAAATAAGTGTTTAGCAAGTGCTACTCTGGAAAAAAAAATGTATTCAGGATATACTTTTCAGTTAACACTAAAAACCATTTTCTCCATCACTTTATTCAGTGTAAACAATCAACAAAATAATAAATCGAGCCCTCCTTTGCATCATTTGCCAGATTTTTGAGGTGTAAATGCTCCTACTGATAACAACTGGCTCTCTTGGGTTGGTTTAGGCTGGATTCTACACAGGGCTGAGGGAAATCTTCTAGGAGAATTCCATTTGACACTTGTTGCCTGCCACATCTTGAGCTTTTCTTGTTCATGCAGTTTTCCTTTTCTTCCAGCACTTAGCATGGAGCCTGGGCAATAGGACTAGATCGATGGGTCTATATGCTCCCTTGTCTTCCCATCTGCCCTTTCTCATCTTTCCTGACTTGCCCAGTCTGTTAAGACAAATTCTATTCCTATCCTGGTTCATAATTTCTTTCTTGGCAGTCATTTTGTGTTCTTCTTTGGTAAGAGAGAGATTCGTGGTGACAATCAAGAGAAATCAAGGAGAGGGGTAGGCGAGGTAGTATGGGTTTCCCTTTTCACCTAAACAGACCTTGACCTACAATATCTTTTGCAAATGTCACTCCTCGACCCCCATCCCATGCCAAACTGGCACATGGAATATACTTTCCAAGACCTACTTGGGGAAAACAGACATGGACACACACATGTGAAAGTGGTTATTGATCTCTATAAACAAAATCGATCGATCAAAGCTGTATTAAACTAACGTCTTGGCGTCCCCATCTAGAATGGATAGGAAGACCTTTACCCCATTGAGAGGGAGACAGTGTAGTAGAGAGGCGGGCTTGTGGTCAGTATGATCTACATCCAGGTTCTTCTTCAAACACATTCTAGTTTTGTGACCACAGACAAGTCTCTTCATCTCTCGTTGCCCCTGGAAACTCTGTGGCATTAAGTTCGAGGCCATTTGCCCCAGCATAGGAAGTTTCTACATTGGTAGTTCCTGACACAGGTGAAAGTACAGGTTCATATCCAAACCAACCAACAAAAATGCCTTATTGGGACTGGATGTAATTGAATACATATGAGACCTGGACTTACGAACAAGAAGCAGCTGTTCAGAATTGTCATATGTTCTACAGAATTCTCAATTTTCTCATCCTCAGGCCTGTGTTAACACTACAAAACCACAGGCTCTGGTAGTGTTTTTGGCTTGGGTGCCCAAGAAATTCATTGATTAAATAATTGGCTATATAAAAAATTAAATCTAAAAGAAACTAAAAATGAACAGCTGGGTGGCACAGTGTCAGGCCTAAAGTCAAGAAAACCTAAGTTCAAATCTTATCTAATATGCTTATTAGTTGTATGATACTAGACAAACCACTTAACATCTGTTGGTCTCAGTTTCCTCATCTGTAAAATGAGAATAATAATAATAGAACCTACCTTTTAGGGTTATTGGGAGGATCGAATGAAATATAATAATTGTAAAGCACAGAGAACAGTGTCTGACATATCATAAGCACTATACAAATGTTAGCTATTATTGAAGAAATTATAAAACACAAATAGAGAAATGCAAGAGAAAACATTATTTCTAGAAGAGAAGCCTTTGGCAGGCTGGAGGATGGTTTGGTGGAGGAGGCATTATCTTTGGAATCAGATGACTATGGTTCAAATCCTGCTTCTGATACTTTGATGAACATTATCTTATTTAATCTCCCTTGTCTTCATTTCCTCATCTGTATAACAAAGGGATTGGACTAGATTATCCTGAGGTCCCTTCCATTTTTAGATCCATGAATGGTCCCATACTAAGAAGAATGAATGAGGATGGAGTGGGGCTGTTTTACTTAAAAAAGAATTCTTTTCAAATTGGTGAATCAATTTGTTCTTAGACCAAAATTTAATTATCTATCTTGTCTCCTACATGCAAAATGCAATATAACACCTGACCAAAAGAAAGAAGTGGGCAGTTTATAGAGTCATAAACCTAGAAATGAAATTGGTCTTACCAAAGCCATTGAGTCAAATTCCCAGATATTATAAAGCCCATGTTATAAATGAAGAAACTGAACCCTGGGAGGAAGAAGTAATTTGTTTAAGGTCAGCTAGGTAATATTGGAGGATGTTTTTGAATCCATGTTCTTTGACTATGGAGCCTATTTTTGTTCTGTTGTCAAAATGAAAATTGAATGATGAGGATAAGGTTCTAGATAAAATCTGTTGGGTGGAAGGGTACAGAACCTTGCAGGTAGGCAGAAAGACATTGAAATAATGTCACATATAAATATGCACTGCAGGTGACCTTCTTTCTTCCTTTATCTTATCTATATTCCTTCCCTCTGTCCACATCATAGATGAATTAGATTGTGTAGTGGGTAGAGGGATGGGGCATCACTTAGGAAAGAGTACTACACTTGGATTCAGGATAGGCTGTCATCTGGTTCCAGCAAATAAATTTTAGAAAGGAAAATCAGAATGTGTGAGGAGCTCTTTGTAGTTTAAAGTGAGTAGAGATCCCTATTATTGTCTCTGAAGGAGTTGATTTCCTTTCTCTTTGCTTTTTAATTTTAAGGGGCCATTGAAAAATAAAATGTGAAGAACTCAATAGGATGTAGCTATCATACCAATCTGGGCATGTCGTGCAACTGGCTGTTATGTATATTTTTAGGACAGAACAGTAGTTAATTTGCATGATTCCTACTTGACTGTTTTTGACTCAGCAACATGATAATTTGTCACATGGCTGTTTACCTAGTTGGAAACCAGTTCCATTAGGAATGAACACTGAAGGAAATTCTATTATAGGCTGGGTGATAAATGTGTGAACAATTTATTAACCCAATTTATTGATAAATGATTTCTAGAAAGAAAGGGATGGGGGTAGGGTTGGAAAGAAATGTCACAACATTGAGAAAAATAGTGAGGTTTGAGAGAGACGTCAGGAAAGAATGAAAAGAACTTGAAACAGTGGTTACATAGCTGATCATTAGTACTTTACTGGTTTGATATCCAAGACATGACACAAAGGTCATGCCTAATGCATTATGGATTAATAGCCTGGAAACGAACTACATTGGAAGGACAGAATTTCACAGCAAAAACACCCATTATAAACCCTTTCTTGCTTCACATGGGAGCTTTATTCTGAGGATAATAAAGTAGAGGCTGAATGATCCCTTGTTAGATATGTCATAGTCAGGATTCATTGGATTTTGGGATTAGACCTGATGACCTCAGGTTCATTCGAGTGCTTCAATTATATTATTCTGATCTGATATGTGTGACCTGGTAAACAGAGTGCTGGGCTTGAAATCAGAAAAATCCAAGTTCAAATCCTGCTTCCGTTGTTGACTAGCTGTGCAAGCCTGATGCTATGTACTTCTAGTAACGCCCTACGATTTATCTGTCACGTCATAGACTGAGTTTTTATAGATGGTGAATTTCTACATCATGTATTTACATATGATCTGAAAGCAACATTGGACTCCATTTCCACTTAAAGTTTGGTAATAAATAAAGCAAAGTTCTATTTAGTGTTATAGTAGTTATAGCCTGTTCTTGTGAACTCTGCACTCTTCTGACATGATATTCTGCATCATTAGTAGACTAAATGGGGCATTAGTGATCTTAAAGAATGACATGTGCTTCGTCCCAAGTGTTTTCTGCTCTGTGGAAAAGAGCACTCAAAGACAAAAGGCAGTCAGTCAATAATCATTTTATTAAGGACATACTATGTTCCAAACACTGTGGATACAAAGACAAAAGAGAGTCGCAGTCCTTGAGTTCAGTTGCTATGATATCAGTTTGTACTCATGGGCATTGTTATGAAATGTGCATCATGTAAAGGGAGTCATTGTTACTATGTTATTCTTCAGTATTTATTCATTAAGGTGAGCTAGATAATATATAAAGTGTAAGACAGAGTAGCTGCTGCATTCAGCAATTCAACCCTGGCTTTTAAGAAAATACCTAATAGTTTTCACAGATGGGAATGGTTTTCTTAGCTGATGACCACACAAGGAACAACTCTGGTCCCTCAAAAATGTCTATTTTCTTTGGTAGTTTTAACTGCGTGGCTTTGTGCTCATTGCCAAAGAATGCAATGCATTTAGGCATTATCTCCATTACCTTCACCACATTCTAGGGAGGTAACTAACAGGCAGGGTTGTCCTCATTTTCCATAAAGGGAAGCCCAGAGATGAGAAGTGAATTGGTCCAGAACCTATTGCCAACTAAAGGCAGTGTGTCGGATCTCGAATCCAGCTCTCCTTATATTATTCACCTCTCCTTGGACAGTATCCTATGTCATGCATTTCACTTTATAGCCAAAGGATTTCTGGCAAATGAGGCAGTCTGAGAGAGCCTAGATCTTTCCTTCCAGGGCCAACTTGTTCTGGGAACTTTGACTTATTTTTTCCTTAGTGTTCACATAATGACCCTTTCACAAAGTCATTTCTATATAATTTTGTTTGGTAGGGGTTTAGAGAGGCACAAAAAATAACACTCAAGTGATGTGGCTCATTGAGATTTGCTGAGCACTTGAATAGTTAATTTCATGGAAAATGACTTTGCTATTAAAAAAACTAATCTTAGGTAAACACACTTTATTTTTAGCTCTCAAGATACATATTTGAATAGAGCAATCTCATTCAAAACTCATCACACAGTCTGTGATTATGCACAATTGCGCATTCTGTCCTTCATCTTGGAGTTTGGTGGTCTGTTGGTAGGGGCTGTCACTGCACTGTGTAAACACCTCTTGATGCCACCTTAGGAAACATCCAAAAACCAGAGTTAGAAAACTATTGGCTCTCTCCTAAGATAGAAGCATATTGAGTAGTAGGAGAAGAGGTGGTGCTTTCAATCAGCATAATTTTAGATCTGCTTATGTATGCTAAGAGTTAGCCAGTTTGAATGTTCAAATAAATCCTCATTGCTCTAATCACAAAAGTACAAATATATATATACTCATTCTTCTACCTCAATGATTTAATAAAAAAAGCAAAAATCTGTTTTTGTTTTATTGTTATATAATGGTATTTGGATTGTTACAATATTTGCCTAATAGCAAGTCCCCTGGAACGAACCAAAGAGTTATGTTGGCAGTAACAAGAATACTATCTAGGGGTAATTTTTTTGGCCCTAACACCTTCAAATGAAAGCAAACAGCTCATCCAGCACTTCTGCTGTTTTGGACCAAGATAGCATGAGCAAAGAGAAAGAATGCTAATAATAACACACATTGATATGGCATATTTTCCAGTTAGAGGAAGCATGGAGTAGTGGACAGAGAACCAGCCTTGAGGCCAAGAAGAGCTGGCCTTGAACACATTCTGTCTCTGTGACTTTGAATAAGTCACCTTTCATTGTTTTACGTCCGAGGTGTCAAAATCTTAACTGCAAGCAAAACTCCCAGTTGCCTACAAATGGTTATAAATAAAAATACAATTATTGTTCAGTCATTTTAGACATGTCTGACTCTTCATGACCCATTTTTTTTTTTGCAAAGGTACTGGAATGATTTGCTATTTCTTTTTCTCACTCATTTTACAGATGAGGAAACTGGCAAATAGGGTTAAGTGACTTGCTCAGGAACACAGATCTAGTAAGTGGCCAAGACTGAATTTGAATTCAAATCTTCCTGAGTCCAGGCCCCTCCTTGTCCACTGTACCACCTAAACTGCCCATCAAAACATATTGCAACTAAGATAGTGCTAAGTTGGGTTTACTAATTAATCTTTTGCAAGTGGTATTTATTTCTATTTGAGCTGACACTGTTGCTTTAGACAACTCTTCAAGACCATAAAATATGTAGAAAGTGCTAGTTTCATTGGTAGAGGGAATTTCCTCACTTGGAATTCCTTATTCTAGTGAAACCAGAGGTCCTATTTCTGTCCTTTTCAATTAATATGCTTTATCTCATTAGATCCTTAAGGCACTCCAGTATTATTATTCATATTCCTCCCTCCCTCCCCTCTTTCCTTCCTTCTTTCCCTTCCTCTCTCTCTCTCTCTCTCTCTCTCTCTCTCTCTCTCTCTCTCTCTCTCTCTCTCTCTCTCTCTCTCTCTCTCTCTCTGTCTCTGTCTGTCTCTCCCTCTCTCTCTTTCTCTTTAAATTGAGATTCAGGTTAAATGATTTGCCTAGAGTAATTTAGCAAATATCAGACCTGGGACTTGAACTTGGATCCATCTAACTCATATTTAGGTATGGGTTCCTCTTGTTCAGTTGTTTTAAGTCTTATTTGACTGTTTCTCCATTTGGATGTCACCTCATTTTCTTGGCAAAGATACTGGAGTGGTCTGCCATTTCTTTTTCCATTATTTGGGTATACATTTCACTATATCAAGCTATTTTCAGGTATAAGAATCACCAAGTTCCAATGGCCCAATGCTGTTTTCATTTCCACCTCAGTACCTCTAATGTTGCATAATAGTGGGTAGTAGTAAAGTTGTTTGGACTCAACAGAGGATCAGGATCTTTCCTTCTGGGAAGATGGAAAGTAGCATGGTGGAAAGTCTGCCAAACAGAAAGTTGAGAGAACTGGGTTCAGATCCCTACCTTCACACTAGTTATAGCAAATCTTGAAGAGTCTAAGTTTCCTCTTCTCTAAAATGGATACTAAATACTTATATTATTTAACTTCCAGGGTTGTTATGAGGAAAATGCTTTGTCTAACTTAAAACTCTAATGGATATTTAGGTGAGCTGTGAGTTTATCTGACATATTAAAAAGAGGGCTTCCTTACTCCTTTCTCTGCTGTTTTATTAAGATCATTCTCTGAAACTTCACTCCATTTCCCTAGTCACATAATTATTGAAGAGACAGTATCTCTTTTTATTTTTAATTAACTGAGCATGTATTTCATTCTTAGTTTTTTTCATAAGAAACATTTTATTTTATTTTGTGTTTGAGTACATTTTTGAACAGTGGAAAGATGTGGTATTATATGATCATAGATTCTGAGTGGAAAAAGACCTTAGAATCCAACTGACAACTTCTTTCATTTATTTATTTATTTTTTAAAACAATATTTTGTTTCCCCCAATTAAATGTGAAAACAATTTTTTAACAACCATTACAATTTTTTGTTCTAAATTTCTCCCTTTCCTTCCTACCTCCCTTTCCCCCTTCCTAAGATGGCAAGCAATATGATATAGATTTTACATGTGCAATCATGTAAAACATTTTTCCATATCTATCATTTTGTGGAAAAGATCTTGATGAGTATCATCCTTTTTGTCATGGGAGACAATGTAACTTTCTAGCCAACTGTGCTATAAAACTTTAAAAAAAATTTCTATCAGGGGAGAGCTTTTGTCCTTACCATCCTGAACCCCACAAATGAAAAATACAATCTGCTACCTGTCTGAGCTTATGTAAGTCACAACTTTTCTGGGTCACAGTTACGCTTTTGTAGAATAAGAGGACTGGGCCAGCTGAATGCATGAAATCTCAGAGATGGAAGGGAAATCATACAGTTCAAGTTTCATCTGAGCAGGAGCCCTCCCTCTCTACAGCATCTTTCCAAAATAGACAATTAGTCCTTTTCAATGGCCTCTACTCTAAGTTCTTGTAAGACACTTCACCACTTTGAGGCTCAATTTCCTCATCTGAAGACAAAGGACTTGGACTACATGACTTTCAAGTCCAATGACTTTTCCATTCCAAGACTATAATCTTAGACTAGAAAATCTCCTAAGTCCTTTGATATTATGATGGGAAGCTCACTACAGTAGAACCTCATTTTACATGCACTCAACATATGGGAATCCAGTTATATGTGATCGGTAATCAAAATAAAGACAGGAAAATATCTAACATAAAAATATTAATTACACTTTAAATCCACACTCTTTTCCCAAGTGGCATAAAGTCTTGCAGCAGTTTGTTCGATCACATTCTCATTTTAAGAAGCATTAGTTTAAGTCATTACACTGTTTTGTGTCAAATATCAGTTCCAGGGCTGATCTTTGTCCAGAGTTCTCACTTGTAACAAGTCATACCTGTGTTAAAGCAGTGCTTCTCTTTGTTCCATTAACACTATTTAGTTATTAACAATGACTCAGAAGTACAAGACTAGTGATGCTAGTAGCTCTGATAATCCTATGAAAAGTTGGAAAGAGCACAGGTATGTTTGCATAAGAAATTCTTGTTAAATAATGCGGTTTGCAATTATGCACCATTTTCAGCTTGCTCTATGGATACTGGAACATATTGGTTGAGTGAAATGAGGCCCTATTGTACCTCCCAAAGCATTTTCCTTTGGGTAGCTCTAATTGTTAAAGTGTTTTTCTGATGCGAACCCCAAATTTGCCATTCAGCAACTTTCACCATTGTTCTTAATTTCCTCTTCTAGGGTCCAGAAAACAAAACAAAACAAGATGAAACCCCAAACCCAGAAATAACAACAAAACATTTCATATAATATCTCTCACATCTGTTTTCTTCACTCAGATTAGTACCCTAGTTTAGGCCCCCATTATGTCTTGCTTGTACTATTTCGAATGTTTCCTAGATATTCTTTTATTAATTTTCAACACAACTGCCAAATTAGTATGTCTAAAACACAATCTGACTATGACACTCTCCTCAGAGCCACTCGGTGGCTCCCTATGGCATCTAGGATAAAATGAAAAAAAAAATCTATAGTCTGTCATTTAAAGTCCTCTATAGTTTGGCTTCTATCAACCTTTCCAATCTTATTTTGTGTTATTCCTTTTATAGAGGCTGTGCTTTAGTCAAACTGGCCTACTGTTCCCCATATATAACTTTCTATCTTCCATTTCCTACTTTTAAATGAGTGGTCTCCTGTATCTGCGATATATTCTCCACTTTAAATCTCTAGATTCCTTTGAAAGCACAGCTCAGATGCTACTTCTTACAGAATGCTGCCTTTAAATTCCCTTTCACGTTGTATTTACTTACTTGTATACATGTTCTATCCTCCAGGAGAATGTAAACTTTGAAGGAAGAGTCTGTTTCATTTTTATCTTCATATTCTCACAGTCTAGCAGACTATTGATGTGGTTGAGCTTTTCGTGACAGCTTTTCAAATACAAAGTCAACTATCATATACTAAATCTTTTTTTTTTCTCATGAGTTTTTGTCTAGCCATATCATCTTCATTCTATATTTGCTCGGTTGACTTTTTTAAACCTAAATGTAGGACTTTACATTTAGCCCTATATTAAATGTCATCTATTTAGATTTAGCCCACTCTTCCAAGTGGTGGAAAATTTTTTTTGGAGCTTGAATCTGACGTCCAGTGTATTAGTTATCCTTCCTAGCTTCATGTCACCTGTGAATTTGATATGCCTACTATCTATTCCATTATTCAAGTCATTAATAACATTTTTGAACAGAACAGTTTCAAGGGCAGAGCCCAGAGCCACTATGCCAGAGAATGTGACATAGAGGAGAGAGCACTAACTTTGAAATAAGAAGTGACATAATTACAGGATCTGAGAGTTGGAATGAACTTCTATGACTATAAAATGTATATCTAAGCAAGAATCCCACTTTTCCTCCCTTCTAAAATCCATAACAAATAGTTATCTAAGCTCTTGCTTGAAGACTGAAAGTATGGGAGAACTCTTTTTCTCCTAAGGCAAAACTTGCCACTTTTGGACAGCTCTAATTGTGAGGAAGTCTTTTGAGTTTTCAAGCCTAAATGTATTCCTATCTATGTCACATTTTGCTCTCTTAGCTCTGCCCTGAAGGATGAATGGACCAAGGGTAACCCCTCTTTTCTGGACGTAAGCAATTATCATACTCACTCTCTGATCTATTCTGCAAGTCTTGTCTTCTCCAGGCTAAATATCCATTTTTTTTTTCTTGAATAGATCTTCATATGACATGGTCTCCAGGTTGGGTCATCATTTAGGTTGTACTTATCTCAAGCTTGTGTCCTTCCTAAAATGGTATCTCAAACTAAACACAATGCTATTTTAATAATACAGACTAGAATTACTCTAGAAATTTAAATCAGACCGTATTTTGTTTTTTATTTAATTTGTTTTTCAATGAACAATTTTCTCTTTTCCTCTCATCTCTCTCATACTCCTTCCCCTATGCATATGCACAATCATGCAAGGGAAACTAGATAGCAGAGTGGACAGAGCCATGTTGCAGCTCTCCTCAGCTAAACTTGAAAAAGCTGTCAGTATTGGTGCATTTATTTTTTTTCCCTTTCACTGTCTTTTAAGTCATTTGCAACCTGACTTTTGACTTCATAATTTAACTAAAATTGCTCCCTCCAAAATTACCACTGATATCTAAATGATCAAATCTAATGGTCTCTTTTCAATTCTCATCCTTCTTGACTTCTCAACAGCACAGGCACTTTTGACTTCCTCGTCTTCTTAGACCAGCAGTTCTCAACCTCACAATTTGTAGCAATGAAAATACATAATGCATATCAGGTATTTACATTCCGAATCATAACTGTAGCAAAATTATGGTTTTGAAGTAGCCACCAAAATAATTTTTTGGTTTGGGGTCACTGCAACATGAGGAACTGTATTGCGGGGTTACGGCATTAGAAAGGTTGAGAACCACTGTCTTAGTTGCTTTTTACTCTGTGTTTCTATGACATAGCTCTCTCTTGGTTCTTCTCCCTATCTTGTTCTTCCTTTTCTTTCTCTTTTGCTAAGTCTTTATTCACATCATACCTTCAAACTGTGGATTTCCCTTAAGGTTATGTCTGGAGCCTCTTCTTTTTTTTCTATGCTCTTTTACTTTATGTTTTCATCAGCGATATTCAATAATTATATGTATGCAAATGACTATCATATCTACATATACAGCCCCAATTTCTCTCCTGAATTCCATCTTGCCTTGGATCACAACTGACTGGACATTTTGAAGTGACTGTCCAGCATAGGTATCATAAACTCATTTAGCCAAAAACAGATCTAATTTCCCCCCACCTCTTCCCCACACTACCCTTCTTATGAACTTCCCTATTGTTGTCACTCTCACTTATCCCACATATACAATCCATTGGCATATCTTGGTGTTTCTATCTCCCTATCATTTCTCATGTACATTCCTTTCTCTCTACTCACAGGTTCATCATCTAAGTTCAGACATGCAAAAACTCATGTGTGATAGTTTCTTAGTTGGCCTCCAGCCATCTCTCCCTCCTAGATAAACTTCAGTAGCTCCCTATTATCTCTTAAATAAAATATTAACTTCTCTATTTGGTATTTTAAGCTCTTCAAAACATATCCCCCTCTTATTTTTCCAGTTTTCTTGTTCATCATTCCCTTCCATGCTCAATAGAGTCTAACCACACTAGCCCATCTGATGCTCCTCACACAGGTCACCCCCTCTGCTGACTCTCTGGCCTTTGTACCAGATGCCTCCATGCCTGAAATGATTTCCTTCATTTCTCCCATAGTATTCCCAGATTTCATCAAGTCTCCTTATGCAGGAGGTCTTTCCCCAGCTGCTGGTGCTATTCCCTCTAAAATTCTTTGTATCTAGTTTGTATGGCTCTCATCCATATCTCTCTATATACATGCTATCCTCACCAACTATGCTCCATGAAGGAAAACCACTTTAGTTTTTTTCTTTGTATCTCTAGCACCCAGCACAGTATTTGGCACATGAGAAGTGCTTGGTAATACCATGGAGTCATGAGGGTCAGAGATCAAGTCTTATCTTTAGCAATACCTTGATTTAACCAATGGCTAACCTCTCAGTGACTCTAAGATGAAAAGTTTCAGAGCAGTTGCTGATTTGAATAGAAAAAGGTATTTTTTCCTCACACTTATGAAATAAAGCTTGTGAAATTCAAAGAGAATATAAGACAATTGTTGCTCTTGAGGAGTTCACATTCTAATGAAGGAGACAAAATATTTTACCTAAATTTGGAGAAAACTCCTAAATAGCATCAAATATGTCATGATGGAAATTTGTAGCTATTCTGCCTAAATTTCCATTTCTCTATCTCATCCTAATTTCTCTGGGTTGTGCCTCCTTGTACCATGCTAACTAGCTCTTCCCTCTCTTGGGTGTTTACACTTTTCTATTATTTATAGACTGCTACATTTTTCCCTTTGCTCCTCACCAGTCACCACCATGCCATGCTACACCTATTTAGTTATTTTAATCTTTCCTAATAAATCAATTGTTCCAACCTCCTCATCATTTTTATTGCTCTTCTCTGAACTCTCCCTAGCTTTTCTCCCTCTTTATGGTATTGAAGTGCCCGGAATTTAATGTAATTTTCCAGGTGGGGTTAGAGCAAGGCTATTAAAGAAGGACTATCACCTCTGAGTTCTATGGATGAAGCTGTTGGGAACAAAGCCCAAAACTACATTAGCCTTTTTTGCTGCTGTATCAGTTTTGCTAACTCATATCTAATTTCCTGTCCACTATCACCCCTCCCCCATTCTCTCTCACAGCATTACAACCTTTCAGATTCCTCCTTTCCATTGACTATCAATCTACATTTACAAAGATTCCATCTTTCCTGATATTTAAAATGGGGCTTTCAGTTTCCAAGATGAACTTTGCTCTATTTTTGGTTCCTCTGTTTGGGATTCATAAATGGTGGGTGAGAGGTTAGAAAAAGGAAGTGAACAGGAATAAAGGCTTATAAGGGAGGGAACTGAGGCCAAAGATCAAGGTCCAGGAATGAGGTCAAGTCTCAGGCATTTAAATAAATAGTAAATATTTTGAGGACACAGTCAGGATCAGTAATCAAGATGTTAATCAAAGTAGACTCAGAATCAAAGGCCTTTTGAGCCAGATATTTGCAGTTTGATAGGATGCTTTATCATTTAATTTCTGAATCTAATTCAATTTTGGACTATTTAATAGAGGAACAGTGTTTAGAATAAGAGATGATAGTTCAACTCACTATTATTTATGCTCTGCTCAGATTGCATCTAAAATATTGTGTTCAGTCCTAAGTATCACATCTTAGGAAGGTCATTGAGAAGCTGGAGCATGTCCAAAGGAAGGTTAGGAAGGTCCCTTCATTAGGGCATTTGAAACCATGTCATATGAATTCCAGTTGAAGAAACTAGAATATTTAGCTCAAAAATAAGAAGATTTAGGGAGGACACAATAGCAAAAGTAGAAAGGCTACCATATAGAAGAGTGATTAGACTTATCATGTTTGCCCCTAGAGACCAGCACCAAGGATGACAGGAGGAAGTTGTAGAGGTAGATTTCTGGTTTGATATCATGAAAAAATTTTAATAATGAGAGCTTTGGAAAAGCAGAATGGACTATCTCAGAAGAAGACAGATTCCTGCTCATTAGAGGCTTCAGGCAAAGTCTTGTTGGGGATAGAGGAATCCTATTCTGATGCAGGTTGCTCCAAATGACCTTTGTGTCTTCCAGCTCTGGAATTCTAGAAGGGACTATGAAATTTATAATCCCTCTTTATTTCACACTGTGTTCAGCTGTGGGTCCCCTGATAGAGTTGGAGTCCAGCATGCTAGGAAACAGATTACATTCATCCAGATAGTTTTTATTGTTCATGATGATATTTTGGATGTTATTCATTGAATGCAATTTAAAAAAAAAAGAAAAAACAAACTGTGCCTGTGGAGATGTTGGTATAATTAGACAGCAAAAAAAGATCTTTTATGTATTGAGTAATCCATGGAGACTCAAAACAAGTATTTGGGTTAAAAAAATTTTTTTTTTGTCTGAAAATCTAATGTCATTTAACTATTTCAGAGTACACCTAGTTATACTAAGTTGTAGAATAGGCAAAAAAAAAAGATCGTTTCTTTGGCAACAACTGAGGCTAAAGAGTAATGAGCTGGCAAGAACCAAATGAAGGCAGGAAACATTAAAGGAAAGGGCCCCCATCCTCATAGAATGGACCTTATAAAGTTATCTCTTTCTCTTCCTCCCTTACTTCCTATGGGGGTCATAGAGAGGGAGGCAAAAGGTTAGAGAAAAACACACTGTGTGCCCCCTGTGTGTCCTCTATCTTTTTCAGGTGAAGTAAGGTTACTTCTCTATTCCCATTTCCCTTAGTACAATCATCTTTTTCACCCCTAGTTTTTTTTAACCTATCATCCTAAATAGCTTACTACCACACCCTCTGTTTATGTATATTTTTTCTAACAACTATGATAATGATAACAATTTATAAGAATTGCAGGTATCATCATTTCATATAAGAATATGAAAACAGTTTTGACCTTATTGAAGATGTTAAATTTCTTTCTTATTTACCTTTTTCCGCTTCTCTTGAATTTTACATTTGGATATCAAATTTTCTGTTTAAGTCTGGTCTTTTCTTCAGGAATGCTTTGAAATCTTTTATTTTATTAAATGATCATACTTTCCCCTGAAAGAATATAGTCAATTTGGTGGGTAGGAGATTCTTGGTCCTGAATCCAGTTCCCTACCTTCTGCAACATCATATTCCAAGACTTCTGGTCTTTCAATGTGGAAGCTGCTAGATCCTGTGTAATCCTGCCTTGGGCTTTATGATATTTGAATTATTTCTGAATGCTTGTAGTATTTTCTCCTTAGCCTGGGAGCTCTTCAACTTGGCTATAACCTTCCTGGGAATTGTCATTTGCTGATTTATTATAGGAGGTGATCTGTGGATTCTTTCAATTTATATTTTACCCTCTTGTTCAAAGACATCAGGGCAGTTTTCTTGGGTAATTTCTTGTAATATGATGTTTAGGCTTTTTTTTTTTTTGGTCATGACTTTCAGGTAGTCCAATAATTCTTAAACTGTCTCTCCTAGATCGGTTTTCCATGTCACTTGTTTTTTCAATGAGATATTTCATATTTTCTTATTTTTCATTATTCTGATTGTGAAATCATTAGCTTCTATTTGCTCAATTCTAATTTTAATTAAAAACATTAAAACCCTTACTTTCTGTCTTAGTATTAATACCATGCATTGGTTCCAAGGCAGAAGAGTGTAAGGGCTAGGCAACAGGGGCAAGAGACTTGCCCAGGGTAACACAGCTAGGAAGGGTCTGAGGCCATATTTGAACCTAGGACCTCCCATCTCTAGGCCTGGTTCTCAGTCCACTTGACCACCCAGGTGCCCCTTCAATTCTAATTTTTAGAGACTGAATTTCTTCTATAACCTTTTGATCCTCTTTTTCCATTTGGCTCATTCTACTTTTCATGGCATTCTTTTCTTCATTGGATTTTTTTTTTGCATCTTTTTCTAGTAGGCCAATTCTGTTTTTTAGAAAACTTTTTTTTCATTGGATTTTTATGCTTCTTTTTCCAGGTGACCAATTTTGTTTTTTAAGCTATTTTCTTTCTGCATTACTTTTATTTCTTTTCCCCATTTTCTTCTTATTTTCTTTAACCTGTCTTATTTGATTTTTCAATTCCTTTTTGAGTTCTTTCAGAGCTTGAGAACAATTCCCATTTTTTTTGGGAAGTTTTACATATGGTTGCTTAGATCTCACTGTCCTCTGTTGGTTCTGTTCTTTGCTCTGACCCCATAGAAACTTTCAAGGGATAAGTGGTTTTTTTTTTTGCTGTTTTTTCATTTTTATCAGCCTTTTTTTTGCCTCTGGACTGGGAATTCTGAAAACTGCTAGCTGATTTTGTTTCCTCTGCTGCTGGTTTCCAGGGACCAGCACTATGAGCTATTTTGCCCTGGGACTAACATGTCTTCATTGCCTTAGGGCAGACTTGAGAGGGCTCAGTATTATGCACTTCCTGACCTCACTGAGAGGTGATATGAGAATCTGGGACTTTAAAAGATGTGTCTTAGATTCTCTTTTGTTGGTTTAGCTCATGTCCTGGGACCCCAAAATTAGCCTACACCAGTTGCAGAACCTTCACAGTAGGTGGGGGAGTAGTGGTTGGCCAGCACTCCTCTGTGTGCATTTTTACTTCTGGTTCCCCTTTATCCCTGAAAATCAACTCTCTTTGCCTCCCTCTCAAGTTGTGTTCAGTGGGAGATCCCCCTCACTCTGTCCTGCTTTGACTCCTATTGTTTTGAGGCACCTTCTAAAGATTGGTTTGAAAGGATAGTAAGAACAATGCCAGCTTTCATTGCTACTAAGTCCCCATCTTGGCCTGAAGTAAGGTTAAATGAGCATCAAGGAAAGCCTTGAGTTAAAAAGAACTTGATTAATTTATTTAAGTTTCAATTATGTGAAAGTGACAGAGATATCAGGAATATAGCATAAAGGCTTAGGGTTATGTGTGAAAATGGAGAAAGCCTTTACCTTGACCAAAACATCATGAATTTAGAGGTGGGAGTATCCTTAGATATAATTTGGTCCACTAGCTTTATTTCACAGATGAGGAAACTGAAGTCTGGCGATGCAGCTCAAAGTCATATAGATAATAAGAAAAAGCAGAATTTGAATCCCAATCACCTGCCTCTAGGTCCCATACTCTTTTTACTATACAATAATACCTCTCCTGGTGGAAAATGAGAGGATTAACTAGGAAGTGTCATGAGAAGATAATCATGACTGATTGGAAAAACTAATCATTAGAAAATCTCATCATTCTGCAAGATCTGACAGCCTTGGGATTCACACCTCATCAGTACAATTTGCCCCTCTGATCTGTAGGGAAGAGCAACAACTACAAAACTTCCAACAAAAGAGGAAACCCAGATCAACTGTCTCTTCTTTTTCCATCTGGCTGTACTCTGAACTCTTTTGGATTTCTCTGAACTTTTCTATCATACTATCTTTCCAGGTACTTTCTTCTACCCTTTTAAACTTCCTTTCTTATATGTTTTTTCTTTATTGTAAGCCCCTTGCGGGCAGGAACTTTCTTTTTCCTATTTGTATTTGTATCTCCAATGCTTAGCAGAGTGCATGGCTTATAAAGGACACTTATTGACTGACTGACTTATTGATATATATGTATATTATGTCTATATCCATCTGTCCATCCATCTGTCTATCTATCTTTCTATCTATCTATCTATCTATTACGTTTTTTGGCTTTAAAAAAATCAGCTGAAGATTATCCCTGGTCCTATGTCTAGAGTTGTTATTGCCAAATCTTTAGTCACTTACAACAGTTTGACAATGAGTGACCACAATTGATGGGGGTCAGCCAATCACTTTAAGTCATTAGGAGCAGTCTGGCACAATGGATAAAATGTTAAATTTGGAGTCGGGAAGGTCTCACTTCAAATTTCATAGCTTTGTGACCATCTTTGAGGTTCTTTTCCTTCACTTACAAAATGAGGGATTTGGACTAGCTGACCTCTAATATTCCTTCCAGCTCTTCATTTACGATTCTAAGATCAAATCCTAGAGAGAATTATGCCCCATCCCTTCCATTCCTCACCTTGCCCGATGGGCTATTTGTGCCCAATACAATGGCTATAGCAGGATCATTTTTTTCCCCATTGCTGGCATGGCCTCTGTAGGACTCAAAGTATCATAGCCCATAATGTTTTTCTTTTGGAGCCTCTACTCTCAGTGACAAGAAGAATAGCTTGGCTTGGCAGAGGGTCCAGGTTAGGATTACATGACATATGGCCCTGTGACATTTTTGTTGGAAGCTGGCCACACTGTCAGATTATCCAGAGGGGCCCCCTGGTCTTTGTGCAGGAGCATTATTATCCATTTACCTAAATATCCCTGTAACCTCTTCTCACCAGAGGCAGGCCTTTTGATAAAAGATGACATTTGAGCACAAATACCACAGAAAGGGGCTGGGAAGAAGAACGGAAATATCTTCCTTAGTCCCCAAACCTCTTTGGGGCTGAGCTTGCCAGGGAGTCAGATGATCAGCTCAGGATGAGTCCATATTTGTCACTTTTCTAACTGATATGCATTTCTCTTAGGAATGGTTCTCTTCGTTTACGTGCTGAGTGGCTCTATTTGCATCATCTCTGAAAACTGGGGTTTTTATTCCCTTATCTTCTATAGATTGTAATACCTCATAAACATAAACACTAATTAAAGATGGGCTCAATGTAAAAGAGATCTGGGATTGTAGCAAACATACCATATGTGTGATGGGCTTCTTGGATATTGGGCATCAGGGAAACCCAGCCCAAAGACGGCAGCCTGCAGCTTGGCACTGTCTTCCTCACATTCCCATTCCTCTCTGGACCTCATTAAACATGCTCATTAAGGACTTGTGCACACACACACATACATGCACACACATACACATACAGACTCTGCTTCCCATATCCTCCAAAGAATTCCTTAATAAAAAAATGGCCATAGTTTACACACTTGCTCATTCATTTAATAGATTTATTGAGTTCCCACTATGTGCATGGTACTGTGCCACATGTCCCTGGAGCTTTCTAAAGGATTGATATCACAAGACTGAAACAGGAACCATTAGAATTAGGCTTCTTGTCCTCTGAGCTCTCAATCAGTGAGGTATAGAATCAGGGAACCTATTAGTTACCATCTCAGTTTTCCAAGCTGTTTTCTTGTCCCTGAAGAATATGCAGAAGGACAATCTCAGGTCAGGAACCACTGCTGTCCATGGAGTCAGGAAACATCTCCCTATATGTTAACTCTCTAAGGATAATTATACTGGAAAAATGATATAATCATCAAAAGTAGTTCAATTTACATAATTTGTAAAATATAGTCATGAAGAGTTCTTTAATGTGAGAGAAAGACTAGCCACCATAGATTCTAAAAATCTTTGATTTAGTAAATCAAATGTGCTTCAGGTTAAAATAATCCATAACATTTAGACTTACAAAATAAACTAGGATGTGATTATTAATATCACAAAAGATTATTTGCATCTTAAGTATTTACCAAAGCGTTATTTTAAAATATTTTATCAATAATTTTTACTTTTACATCATATTTATTTTCAATCATATTTCTTCTCCCTTCTTTACACAATAAGCCAACCCCAAGAAGCAATTCACTGCCAGCATATCAACTATGTATGACAATATAAACAGTATTGCACATACTTGGACTTCCATCTTTGCAAAGAAGGGAGGGAAGTGCAATTACTCAACTCTTCTCTGGGAATAAGCTGCTCGTTTCTTTCTTTAAAGTTTTTTCCTTTATATTTTTAGACAATATGTATGCCATTTCCCTCCTGGTTCTGCTCACATTATTCTGCATCAGTTCATTTAAATCTCCTCATGCTTCTCCCAACTATTCATAGACTCACTATTGCTCTTAACTAATAAGTAGAAAACAGCTGTTACCTAGTCTGATACTTAGGGTGAACTTGTGAATCCCCAGGCCTTCAATTATCCTATCACTTAAATCACCCATTAAAATAATACACTGTAGATATAATTTTACTAGATTTGCAAAGCATTTGACAAAGTCTCTCAGGAATATTTGAATAGAAAAATGGAGACCTGGGGGCTAAGAGATAGTAAAATTGGGTGGATTTAGAATTGATTGAATGACCATATTGAAAGAATAATTACTAATACTTCAACATAGAAAGAAAATCATTTATAAAGTACCCCAGGGATCTATGTTTGACTTTGTGTCATTTAAAGGAATAGATAGTATGTATGTTATATTTATAGATAACACACAGCTCAGAGAGAGAGAGAGAGAGAGAGAGAGAGAGAGAGAGAGAGAGAGAGAGAGAGAGAGAGCTAAGACAATGGATGACATGGTCAGGATTCAAAAAAATTTCTAGACAGTCTGGAACCTTGGAGAAAATTCAATAAGAAGAAATTTCTCAGAGATAACTATACCTAGGTTCAACATATTTTAATTTCACAATTAAGGGAGATATAGTGAGGTACCAGTTCATTTGTAAAAATGTGAATTTCTTTTTGACTATATTCTCAATACTAGTTAATAGTGTGATGTGACCACTGCTGGGTTTATACCCCAAATAGATAATAAGGAAAAAGACTTATACAAAAATATTTATAGCCTACTCTTTGTGGTGGCAAAAAAATGGAAAATGAGGGGATCTGTTGGTGATGGAATACTATTGTGCTGAAAGGAATAATAAACTGGAGGAATTCCATGTGAACTGGAACGACCACCAGGAATTGATGCAGAATGAAAGGAGCAGAACCAAGAGAACATTATGTACAGAGATGGACACACTGTGGCACAATCGAATGTAATGGACTTCTCTACTAGCACCAATGCAATGATCCAGGACAATTCTGAGGGACTTTTGAGAAAGAACGCTATTCACATCCAGAGAAAGATCTGTGGGAGTAGAAACAGAAGAAAAACAACTACTTGATCAGATGGTTCAATGGGGATATGATTTAGGATGTAGACTCTAAATGATCACTCTAGTGCAAATATTAATAATATGGAAATAGGTCTTAATTAATGACACATGTAGCACCCAGTGGATTGCTTATTGGCAATTGGAGAGGGGTGGGAGGAGAGATCATGTAACCATGTAAAAATATTCTAAGTTAATTAATTAAATAAAAACTTCAAATTAAAAAAACAGTGTGATGTGGTAGCCAAAGAACCCCAAATGCAATCTTAAGTTCCTTTCTTTAAGAGAAGCATAGGGTCTGGTGAGGATTTATTTTTAATATATTGAATGATTTCCAGATCTGAATTTTTAATTAGAGTTTTGAATCAATTCCTTGACTTCTGTACTCATTCCTTTGTTCCTAGGAACTTAAAGGAATGCCCCATGCAAGAACTAGGTAGATAAAGGGGAGAGATTATGATGTTCATCTTTCTCAGTAAATAAGAACTACTTTAGACTAGGAGCTATTGCTAATAGCAGAACTAAGTCCTTCAATATCTCATTATGAAACTTTATAGAAGGACACTCTGAACCAGGCAACATGTGTTTTCTCCCCGTAGACATTGGGGCATGGGACCCAGGATATGACTATTCATCATCTCCCAGTGGATGGAGAGGAGTTGAGAATTTTGATACACCAGTTCCTCACTGGCTATTCACCAATTAGAGATGTCTTGGGATGTCCAAGGGAGGAGCTAAGTAATGAGCTCTCAAGATTGTGTTAATAGATTTGTGCAAGAGGGTTTCCTTGTCTTTCATTACCAAGAGTGGTCACTGACCATTCAATTTATTAGTTATTGCTAGTTTGATCAATAAATTTATTTTCTTATCTTGAAGTCAATCTCTCAGAATATTTAATCATGACACCAGGATTAGGAAGGCAGTTCCTCTATTGTCCTCTGCTCTAGTCAGCAACCTGTAATGTTGCATTTGATTCTGGGAAACACATTTGAGGAAAGACATTGATAAACTAGAGAACAGCAAGAAGAGATAATGAAGAATGGTGAAAGACTTCAAATTCATGTCATATGAGGTTCAATTGAAGGAATTAGGGATATTTAGCCTGGAGAAGAGAAGACGTGGACTAAGGTGAGGATCATGAGGATATTCAAGAATTAGTAGGTTCACATATAGAAGAATTTGGTCTGTGTGGTTCCGGATTCCAAAATTAGGATCCATGAGTGGAAGTTGCAGAGCAAGTAAGCCACTTAACCCCTTAGTTCCTTAAACACTTACTTTTGTTTGCTCTACAGAGAACAATCTTTAGTCTTATAAAGATAGAAGAAAAATGGCTAACAGGGGGTTGGAACCAAAGCTAAATAAGATCCCAAGATAGAAATTCTCTGAGACAGTTAGTTTCAGAGTAGATGCTGAATGGCATTGGTGGAGGTAGTTTCCTTATTGAAAACTCTTTATGTTCGTGAAGTCAAAAATTGAGTAAAAAAAAAGAGAGAGAATTTGAGGCAGAATGAGTTGCTTCAGATGGCAATGACCTCTCTTACTGGAGATCTTCATTCAGTGGTTGTGTGACCACTTGCTAGTCATGTCATAGAGGACATTCTTGTTCAGGTGTAGGTTGGACTACATGGCCACCGAGGGTCCTTTCCAAGTAAGGTTCTCCACTTAATTGTACTAAACAGAACTGTTTCTTTTGTGGACCTTTCATTGTTGTGATGGAAGCATACTAACATAATATAAAACTGTATAATTTCCCCATCTGAACTGCCAGAGATGGATTAGAATTAGTTGCTCATTATTCTGGAGGGGAAAATAAAGCAAAATTGATTGATTCATATAAATTTAGCAAACATCCATCAGCTACTGTACTAGGCACTATGGACCTAAATCCAAAAATGAAACAGTCTCTCCTATTTAGTAACTTACATTCTACTAGAGGAAGAAACAATCTGAACCAGATAAGTAAATGCAAATAATATAACATATAAATACAAAATTAGTTTGAAGGTAGGGAGGGAGTGGGGAGAGCACTAATAACTGAAGGAATAAGAAAAGACCTGTAGAGGATGTTACATGAGCTGTGCTTTGAAGGAAGCTAGAGGTTCTTTGAAGTAGAGGCAAAAACTGAGAACATTCCAGGGATGCGGGACAGGGTGGAGCCATAACCAATAGCCAGTTGTCTGGAAGGGCACATAAAAGAATCCTTTCTTCCTGATTTTTGTATCCTTAGATGACTATGGCTTCAATTGGATGCAGGACGAAATCGAATATACCTATGGTCTAAGCATCTTTCATTTTCCTTTAAAAATTATTCATTCTGAGGAATCATTATATAGCTATGTAAGTAGTTATTCTGAGAGATCACTCATTAAGTAGCCAAGTAGTTATTCTGTGAGACCACTCTTCAGGAATGATGAAACCTTGGAAGAGTTGACTGAACAAAGGCAGAACCACAAAAAGACTTATTTTACTTTTATTTTATCTATGGAGGACAAAAATCCATGGCTTTGGAAAGATAGAACAATAATGGTTAATAAGGAGTTTGGACCAAAGCTAAATGAGGTGCTAGGACAGCAAATCTATCTTCCTTCAATAAATTTGGCTCATCTGAGTCAAGTGAACTATATCTCAGTACATTTGGAAGGTTGCTGAGCTACTATCAGTGACCTCTGAAACATCATGGACATCAAGAGAGATGTTTCAGGAATGAAACCTGAATGTGAAGTTAGTTTTGATGTGTTCTGTCCTGTCAGGTGGCATTTTGAATGTAACCTTCACTTGTGAGTGCTATAATTTAGAAAGGACACTGACGAACTGGAGTTTGTCCAATGGGTGTGACTGGGATAATGAGGGAACTGGAATCTCTGGGGTCTTTTTCAGCAATGAGATGCTGAGACTTTGAATGCTTATGATCAGTTGGTCTAAAGCTGTTTGATGTGTCAGGATGTACATTGGAGGTCAGAATACTACACTACTAAGAGATTGACTTTGTGTAAGAATCTTTAACCTTTCTGGGTCTCATTTTCTTCACCTATAAATGAAAGGATCTGAGTTTGGTCCCTCCTAGTTCTAAAATTCCATGAATGATTGGCATATTGGGCTGGTGCCAAGATATTTTTTCACTCTCAGGTTGCATCAAAATTCTCAAATACAGATGCTTTCTCCTTTGGAAAGGGACAATACATCCATCTGGGCTCAGAAGTAGACCTCTCATGTTAAGGGGAAATTTAAGCTGGGAATAGGCAGGGCCTTAACAAGATATTTATTATTGTGATGGTGCCCAGAGGTTTCTCGCAATGATTGCATCGTAAATTTTTCTAATCTTCTCCTCTGATTTATATGGCTCTTCTAAAGGACATTGTTAAGCAGCACATTAATACTGATGCTAAATATAGCTGGAAAAAAACAAAACAAAACAAAAGCAATCCCTGATGTTCCAATGCCCATTGGCAGGCCGGCAGCCATGTGTCAGTCAATAACCTACTTTTGTTCCAATCTTCTACACGAGCCTATATCATGTCAAAAAGGCTATTTTTATCTAGAAAACATTTTGAAAGTTGTTAGAAATCCTTCTTGCTGCATTACCCAGCCCTCCTAGGAGCTGTTAAAGTGTAAATGTGCAGCGAGGCGTTCTTCCCAGCTGCTCTAGAGCTGAGTGACCTTGCTGGGCTCAAGCTTTCCTTTGAAAACAAAAACATGAACTCGGAATTTTAATTAAATGGCAGTTAGTGGACTGGCCATAAGGCTTGGTTTGCTGGGGTGTGGGGCTGTTAAGCACAGTGTGGATCTAAGGTCATCATCACAGAAGTCCAGGATACTAACTACCATGGAATAACAGATCAGCTCTGGACTTCTCCACATACAACTGAAATGAAGTACCTTGCCTTGTCAAGCTAAGCAGGCAATGTTGTGAGCAGAGCTATTCCATGAGGGAATAGTATTTGGGTAGTACTAGGGACACTTTAAAAGATAGAGGAAAAAAATAAAGCCTACATGAATCATATCATTTTGGTTCATGCCATGTGGAACTTATTGGTTTAAGGTTGCAGAGTCAGTCACCCATGGTGTGACGGGTAATATGGTTCAGTTTGGCAGGTTTGCATTGCTCTCCGACTGTTATTGGTGCTGCTTTGTAACTGGCCCATAAAATGAATTAAGTCTGCTTAAGAGGGTTGTTTTCCATTGAAACAGATATTTAAAGTCTTTTAAAAATAGCATTATTGAAACCTGTTATTCGTTTACATTTCTTTGTGAGAAGGCACACATTCTGTTTATCACAAGGATCTCCTGTTTCAAGGTTTTAAACAAACTCTTAACAAAAGGCTCAACTCCACCTGGAGAATTTTAGGAACAGGAGGGATTCTGATCTATTCAGAATGGTAGAAATGAAGGCTCCCCAGAGCCAAGGTGTGTTCAGATAATTTCTAGTGGTTTCTTCTGACCCTGTGATTAAAGAAAAGCTCTGGAGAAAAGATAGAATACACTTATATATCTTCCCCTATTGTCTTCCATTGCCTCTTTGATTTGTGAAAAATAAGTTTAATTTATATCTTTTATTTTTATATTGTATTCACTTCTAAAAATATGGCTCCATTATTCCCCCCCTTAGTACCCCCTAACTTTCATCTTTGATTATCTCAATAAAAAATGGTTAAGCCCATTGACATCTGCCATTATACACCTAACAATGTAAGAAGTGTTCTACTCTTGTCCTTTATCAAGAGATATGCAATATATTTTCTAGTCTGTTTTCTAGGACCGTTTTTTCCCCAGTTAGTCAGAGTTCAGCTTTCCTTTAGTGATCTTTTCTTTCACATGGTTGTCATCATTGTGTATATAATGTTTCTGTGTCTGCTCATTTTATTCTCCATCAGTTCATACAAATCTGTTTTTTCCAAATCCTTTATTAACCACTTGTTACTGAGCAATACTATTACTACATGCTCACATTCATCTTTTTTGGCTATTCCTTGATCAATAGGTACAACTTTTTGTTTCCAGTTCTTAGCTATTACAAAAAGTTTGGCCTTCCTTTGAATCTGGAGGATTGCTAACGATCTACAGTGGAATACCAAGGTTTTACTGATCTCTTTGGGAAATTCCTTCTGTCTTGTCTAATCTCTGTTGTACCAAGTTATAGGTTTTATAATCTAGGACAGTGATTGTGAACATTTTAGAGACCAAGTACCCAAACTGTAACCCTCACAACACATGTGAGCCCCCAGTCTTACCCCAGACAGGGGAGGGAGGAAGTGTTCCCATTGGGCTGTTGGGCAGAGGGATAGGTAATGGGAGAAATGTCTTCAGACACATGTAGAGAGGGGGAGGGGAGCATCCCCCTCTGACAGTCTCTGGCATGTGTGCCATAGGTTTGCCAACATGGTTCTAGGATTTCAGCAGGTCAGGGTATCATGTTGCAATAAATAACAAAATCTGCATTGGCCAATGATCCATATTGATAGAGTTAGAATCCCCCCCCCCCCCCCCCCGCCCTGTTGAAAGTGTGTAGAACTGGAATTAGAATTGTATCTCAGGTAAGAGGCAGGCTAAGGAACATTAGGTGAGTGGGTAGGGGAGACAGATTCTCCAGGATACTGGTGGAGAAATTTGCCGCATGAGGTAACTTTCTATTTCCAATACTTCTCTCTATTCTTTTCCTACTTGCTAGACTGCTCCTTTTCTGTATCATCATCTAAGTCTTGCTCCTTGACCATAGGCATCCTTCAAGCCTTCACTCTGTGCCTTTCCTTTTTCACTCACTTTTCTCTTGCTGATATAACTTCCCATGGGTTCAATTACCATCTTCTTTCAGAAGACTCTCCACTGTCTATTCAGTCCTAATCTCTCTCTGAGTGCTGGTCCTACATTACCAACTGCCTGCTAGACATCTCTCACTGCATGTCTCATCAACATCTCAAACTCAGCAAAATAAAGATGAATTCATTATCCCCTCCCCCAAATCGTCCCTCCTTATAAGCTACTCTTTTTTTTTCCTATTAGGGACTCATCATCTTTCCTTTCCCTGAGGTTTGCAGTTTTGGTGTCATTCCTGAGTGTTTATTCTAGCAAACCTCACAGGCAGGTAGGTGGCTCAGTACATATAGTGTTGGTGTCTCAAAAACCTGAGTTCAGATCCTCCACCAGACACTTAATAGTTGTATGACCCTGAGCAAGTCAATAATTTTTTATTATCCTCAGTCAGTTAATTGCCTACTATATGCCAGTAACAAAAGTCGGTTATTGACTGACACAAGGCTGTTGGCCTGCCAATAGACTGCTGGAAATAGAAAAGAAAGCAAAAGATAGACCTTGCCTGCAAAGAGCTCCCAATCTAATGGGGAGGCAATAGGCAAACAATTATGTTTGAACACTCTATATGTAGTATAGTATAAATAAGTAAAGACTAACAGAGGAGAGGCAAGAGGGATTAGGAAAGGTTTCCTATAGAAGGTTCCCTGTTCCCTCCCTTCCTCCCCCCCCCCCCCCCCCCCCCGGCCTTGAAGGAAGCTAAGGGTGGCAAGAATCAGAGATAAGGAAGAAGAACATTCTCAGTGTGGATAACCCGCAGTGAAAATGCCGAGAGACAGGGTATCTTTTTAAAAAAACAGCAAGGAGGCCAGTGTCACTGACCTCAGTTCCTTCAGCTGTAAAATGGGAGTAAAAATGCCCACCTCACAGACTTGTCATGAGGATCAAATGAAATAACACAAAATACTTTCCAAACTTTTAAGTACTTTATAAATGCCAACTATTATTACTACATCTAATCAGTTACTGAGACTTTAAATACCAATTACAACTCCACAGTATTTTCTCACTTGTTTCTTATATCTTCACACATGGTCACTACCCAATTTAGGTCTAAATCCAGTTCTTTTTGGACTATATAGACTTCCCCTTAATAGGGCTCCAGGCTTCTATTCTTTTCCCTTTCCAAACCATTGTCCACATATAACTCATTGTCCCTAAATTGTCTTACTAAGACACATTCAGACAAGGTTCAGCAACCTTCAGTGACTCCCTAATGCCTCTAGGATACATGATAAACTCCTCATTTTGATGTTTAAAAGCCTTCATAATCTAGCTCTAGTTTACTTTTCCAGACATTTAATATTGTTTCCCTTTATGTATTCTATAGTCTAGTCAAACTGACCACCCAGTGGCCCCCAATTTGGCATGCCGTCTTCTGTATTTTCTTCTCACCTCCACTTTTTTGAATGCCTCACTTCCTTTAAGACTCATTTCACATTTTACCTCCTAGAGGAAGTTATTCCTTATCTTCCTCATTAGTGCTTTCTCCCTTCTCAAATTGCCCTGTGTGAGCTTAAGGGAGGGGGCTCCTGGTGCTGCCTATATGTTCCTTCCTATGCCATTCCTTCTTTATAGGTTAGGAGCCATGCACCCTAGTTTTCTCATCTCTACTTGTCCCCTTTCCCATTCCCCTCCTCCATCCTCTGAGCCTCCCTTCCAATAATTGTCCTATTTCAGTAGATTAAAGATGGTGGTGGTGGGGCATTTTTATAGTCTTTTCCTGGTCTCCAATATGGAGGGATGTGCCCAGTGTCCCAGCTACTGTCATGGACAGTAAGAGATTTAGTGGAGAGGAGGTGGCTGTTAGTTGCAGGGTTAGCTTGGTGAATATTTGCTGGAGAAAAGGATCCTGTTGGGAGTTCTACTCTTCTTGCCATCACCCAAAGGAATGTGTAAACCTATAAACACTCCTGCTCACACTTCCTCTTCCAGGCCTGGAGTGTGTGGGGTTGTTTTTTTTTTACTTAATTTCTCTAAATTTGGTGTCTTCTAGTTAATTTGACAGCTTCTAAATTTGTCATCACCTGGAGCAAATTCCTTCTTGGAATATACCAGTCTATTGATTTGGTCTTCAATCTCTGAGGAGAGGATTGGTGAAGAGATAAGAGGTATACACTTAGGCAGCTGTTTCCATGTTACAAAGAAAAAATACTGAGTTTGGAGTAAGGAGTTTGGGTTAGAACCTGCTTCTCTGACTTCCTATCAATGTTGTCTTTATGCTGGGATCTTGCTTCCTTAGCTGGTCTCGACAATATCCTAATTGTCAATGGGCACTTCATTACTTTCTATCTATTTGGAATGAGGGGGTGGGTGGGTGGGTGGGAATAATAGCTTGCCTTTTTCCACTCCACTCTGCTCAGAATGGTAGACTTAGAGGTACAAACAGCCATAGGCTTTGTGACTGGATTTCTCTGTTCTTAACAAAGCTCGACATCTTGATGTGTCTATTTTAAAGGAACAGCACCTGTAGAGTCCCCAAGATCTTGCAGAGAGCTTGAAATGCAGCACCCACAAAAGGGGAAAGCTCAGGAATGGGCTACAGAAACTATAGAAAGAGAAAAGTACATGTCAAAGATGAGCAGGTCTTTGGAGGTTTCTTCCTCCTGTCTTGATGCTCACTTAGGAGGTGGGGGTGACCAGAGTGCTTTCTGCTATCATATTAGCCACCTATTCTCCTAGACAATTTGTATCCATTGAAAAATGTCCAAGAGCAATGCCTTTTTTGATCAGGGATCTGAAACCTAGTCTGCTGCAACGTGGTGCAATCTCTGTCTTGAAAGATATCTTAGATGATGGCACAGTTAGTTTCCCCTCTTCCCATCTTCTTTCTCTCCCTCTCTTTTCCTTCTCCTTCTCCCTCCCCATATTTTCTCTCTTTATCAACCTCTTCTTCTCTCCCCTCCTCTTTCTCCCTTTCTTTCTGTCTCTCTGTCTCTGTCTGTCCATCCCACCCCACACTTTCTCAGATCTTTCCAGTTGTAACTATTGCACTATACTCACTATTACCATCTTATAGATACAATATAGTTTATTGATGTGAAAAGCTCATCCAGGATTTTGAGATTCTTGCAAAAATAAAAAAGGAGTGGATAAATGAGAACTTTATTAATAGAAAGTCATTTGCAGGGGGCAGCTGGGTAGCTCAGTGGATTGAGAGCTAGCCCTAGAGACAGGAGGTCCTAGGTTCAAATCTGGCCTCAGACACTTCCCAGCTGTGTGACCCTGGGCAAGTCACTTGACCCCCATTGCCTAGCCCTTACCACTCTTCTGCCTTGGAGCCAATACACAGTATTGACTCCAAGATGGAAGGTAAGGGTTTAAAAAAAAAAGAAAGTCATTTGCAAAGAAACTTTATTGAAAATCTCAGGGAGACCCTATTCCTACTAAGCAGTGATGCCATGGACAGAGCTTTGGGGTCAGTCAGAAAGTCAGGACTCACCCTTGCCACTTATTAGGTATTCTGATTTGGAATAAGTCATTTGGCCTCTCTGGGTCTCAGCTTCCTCAATTGTAAAGTGAGGGACTAAATGACCTTTTTGGTCACTTCCATCTCTAATGGTTTATGAATCTAACTGCTTGCAAGATAGGGTGTGGACATATTTCAAAGGAAATTCTAATATTTATCTTTTAAAAGCCTGGGAAGAAGGAACATGAGCTTGACAAAGATGCCACATCTGACCCAAGTGACTCATAGGGGCTCTATTTTGCACTCACCATCAAGGTAGGAATACCTCCAATGGAATCCTGGAATGTTGTCATTCTCCTGGTATGCAAGTGAAGTATGGTGCTGGTATATGTATAGATAAGGGGGTGACAATAAGCTATGCTAGTATGGAGAGGTATAGTGAGCTTTAATGGGGTACCTACATGGAAGAAGAAAAGTTCTAAAGGCACTCTGATGTCTGACTTCAAATGATAGGGCATAGGTGCCAACTGTTGGGCAATTGCAAAGGCATGGCATGTGGCTCAACCTGGCTAGCAACAGAGATGAGGTGGCTGTCCTTGAGCCAAGGCCCTGTGCAGATGATGGATTTATAATAGGGAGCATCAAAAAAAGTCAGATACTGTAAACAGCATTCTCATTCTAAGATCAAAAACATTTTAAGATGGAATGAAAGGATTAAAAAAAAATAAAAAGGACAGTCCCTGGCCTCAAGGAACTTATAGTCCAATAGAAGAGGTTTGACATCTTTCCCCAATAGAACAGGTTTGGCTATGCCATTCCCTATTTAATAAACTGCAGTGGCTCCTTATTATCTCTGGGATCAAATATAAACTCCTTTGTTTGGCTTTTAAAAACTTTCCACAACCTGGCTGCTTTCTCTCTCCAGCCATCTCACACCTGACAGGGGAATCCCCTTAGGGAAGGTAAAGCAGTCAATATGGAGAAAGAGGAGCAGCCTGGAGTTGGGAGGGAGGCAAAAAGCACCAATTCCAAGGTCCTACACCTAATCAGCTCAGACAAATCACATCACATTTGTGAGTCTAATTTTATTTCATCTGTAAAACATGGGAATTGGATTAGATGACTTCCAGCTCTAAATGTCCATGATCAGTTTCCTCATCTGTAAAAAATAAAAAATTGACACCTGTCTTACTGACCTCATAGGGCTTTTGTGATGAAAGTACTTTGTACAGTTTAATCCTATAGGAATATGTTCCTATGACTACACTATTAGAGGAAGTAAATGAGAGGGACAGTGTGATGTAGTGATAAGTAGGCTAAGCTTAGAGTTCAAGAGCCTGTCTTTGAAAATACTAAGTGCTTTGCTTTGGGGTCTCCAGATAACTTCTCAGTGCTTCAGGTTGTAATCTGTGCTGGTGAAGGCAATTCCCACACTAGGAGTTCTCCATATTGACAAATTCCAGATCTTTCACTTATCCAAAGAATTGATGAGATCATATGTATAAACAGAGCAGATAGTCAGATTTAAAATGGCATTTTTAGATGACAACTTCATAATTTTAAAAATGTGCATTTTCAAATATTCCTTAAGAGTGTGATGAGGTTTCCCAAGTTGTGCTAGCCATTTTTTCTATTTATGCATCTTAAGCAGTGAGTTCATTTTGTTCTGTACTTGCTCCTCTTCCAAACTTCTCAGTTTTTAGCTTCTAAGATGGTGATTAATATATTACTGGTGGAAAGACTAATTCCACTCATCCAGATCCTGCTCCTGTGATCATTGTGCATAGCAAATTCTTGGGTCATTTGTTTGAGGGGGTGGAGAACTGTTCGCTGAAGGGATTTCTAAACTAGAAGTGTCAAACATGTTTCATAACCCTTCGAAGTGTGTAAGAAGCCAGATTAAAATATGATTGAGAAATATTTAGTGAAATATGTAAAACTATAAAATAAGGGAGATGACGTCTGTTTGTCTTTTTCTAAGTCAGTATTCAGCCCTTAGAGATCCATTTCTAGTTGAGTTTGACACCACCATGGTAAACCATAGATTGTTCTAAATGCTTATCCCTTTTCAATGCTAGATGCACATGCATGACTTTATCTTCTCTCTTTTAGATGATCTACATTTCCTATCCATTGAGGCAGAGAACTGAGAATTGACTGAAGATATGTAGACACACACAACTAATTTAGATCATCTCTTCCAACAAGGTGGGGATTCCATATGTTTTACCTGTTCTGCCATTACCTACCTTAGTGCATGGTTTGGGAAACACTAAATAGTCAACACTTGCTGAGCATGGTGGTTGACTCAAAGGTTCTTTGGGATCACTGGCCTGACACTGGCACCAAATGTAGCTCTCTCTAGGAAGAGGGCCCCAGTGGCCCCAGACAGTCTGTTTCATAACTTGTGAATGGTGGCAAACATCAAGAAGACCAATAAATATCTTAGGACAAACATTTGAGGTATGATGTAATATGTGTCTGTCACCATCTCCCTCTACCCCACCTGGGTCAATGAATTTTAATTTGAAAACAACTGATGTAATGCTACCACTTAGAAGATGGGATGATTTAAACCTTCCAGTTTGGTTTTGACCCTGGGGGCCATGTTGTGATGAGGACAGGAACATGAAAAGAACTGAGACACGAGCCCATCAGTCCCATTATCCTGACAGGCCTTGGCCCTTTGTCTCCTGAGTCATTATTGGTTTCCATGACGGATAATTCTCCTAGTGAGTCAGCGACATGATAATATTTATAGTGATGGCTGCAATAGCCTGTGGCAGAATGGGCAGCCCAGAGAATATCTACCTTTCTCTTCAAACTATGAATTTTTTTATTTTAAAATATTTATTTAAAAAAGTCATTAGATTGCTACCTGGTCATCCCAATGACTCTTGGCTGGGAGGTTGAATTATGCTGTTTTTGTAAACTCCAGCCACGTCACCTGTGAAGGTTCAGGATGGTTTCTGCTTAGTTTGTTTGTGCTGTTCCCATGTGACCTTGGCTTTCAGGACAGGGAAATGTGAGAGATGCAGGGGAACTGATCTGTGTAGCTACCCTGCACTTTTCAGTCTAGCGGATTGACAACAATAATGCACATTTATTTCATGTTTTCTGGTTCACAAAATGTTTTTCTGACAAAAATCATGTGGGGTAGGGAGTGCAAGGTTTTTGATTCCCATTTTACATACATGGGACATTTGGTTGTATAGAGCTAAATGATTTGTCCAGTGTCACATAAATATTAAGAATATTTGAATATCAGAATCAGAATATCAGAATTTGAATTCATAAATACTAGGTCTTCTGACTTGGAGTTCAACAATCTTGTCTCTCTCCTCCTCAACTCCCTGAATCTGTAGCTCAGCATAATCCAACTTAATTACTGGAAAAAAAACAGTTCCAAAGATAAAGTAGCAGCATGGTATGGATTTTAAAAGACTTGCATTCAGCTTCTAGCACTGATAATGGCTTGGTAATCAAGTAATTTAATCTTTAGGTCTTTATTTTCTTTTATAAATAGGGAAATAACATTTCTTTACTCTTTACCTTTCAGGATAATTTGAGAACTTTTTATTTAGTAGTGGGGAGCAATATTGGAACTACATTTCATAGGTGCAGAGAATTAATTCTTGGTGAGGAAATTTCTTCTACATATGCTGGTTGACACCTACCATGAAACTTGGAAATCTTAGGGATCTTCCTGAGGAACTGAATGTTAAGATTTAAATGTTGAATTTGGGCTTTGGCAAAACTCCCCAACCAGATTAAATTATAATGAAAAATGTCTAATAAAATAAATAGAAATATAACACAACACAGATAATGTTAATTTGTGAATTTTAAAGTCAATACCCCCACAGGGATCAGTTTCTGTTTGAATTTGGCACAATAGATTAAGTCACCTTCCTAGAATACAACCTCAGTTTTAGAATCAGGACTTGAACCCAGGTCTTTAGGACTCCAAAGCAAGCTAGGCTATCTATCAACTTTTGCATTATGCCTCTACTATAAGAAATATACTTTTTTTCACTTTAAACATTATTTTATTTGGTCATTTCCAAACATTATTCATTGGAAACAAAGATCATTTTCTTTTCCTCCCCCCCCCCCCCCCCCGCCACTTCCCACCACCTCTCCCATAGCCAACGCATGATTCCACTGGGTATCACATATATTCTTGGTTCGAACCCATTTCCATGTTGTTGGTATTTGCATTAGAGTGTTCATTTAGAGTCTCTCCTCGGTCGTATCCCTTTCCCCCCTGTAGTCAAGCAGTTGCTTTTCCTCGGTGTTTTTACTCTCACAGTTTATCCTCTGCTTGTGGATAATGTTTTTTAGATCCCTGCAGATTGTTCAGGGACATTGCATTGACATTAATGGAGAAGTCCATCAGCTTCGATTGTACCACAGTGTATCAGTCTCTGTGTACAATGTTTTCCTGGTTCTGCTCCTTTCGCTCTGCATCACTTCTTGGAGGTCGTTCCAGTCTCCATGGAATTCCTCTACTTTATTATTCCTTTTAGCACAATAGTATTCCATCACCAACATATACCACAATTTGTTCAGCCATTCCCCAATTGAAGGACATCCCCTCATATTCCAATTTTTGGCCACCACAAAGAGTGCAGCTATGAATATTCTTGTACAAGTCTTTTTACTTATTGTCTCTTTGGGGTATAAACCCAGCAGTGCTATAGCTGGATCAAAGGGCAGACAGTCTTTTATCACCCTTTGGGCATAGTTCCAAATTGCCATCCAGAATGGTTGGATCAGTTCACAACTCCACCAGCAATGAATTAATGTCCCTACTTTGCCACATCCCCTCCAGCATTCATTACTTTCCTTTGCTGTCATGTTGGCCAATCTGCTAGGTGTGAGGTGATACCTCAGGGTTGTTTTGATTTGCATCTCTCTGATTGTAAGAGATATAGAACACTTTTTCATGTGCTTATTAATAGTTTTGATTTCTTTGGCCGAGAACTGCTTGCTCATGTCCCTTGCCCATTTATCAATTGGAGAATGGCTTGATTTTTTGTACAATTGCTGTAGCTCTTTGTAAATTTGAGTAATTAAACCTTTGTCAGAGGTTTTTTTGAAGATTGTTTCCCAATTTGTTGCTTCCCTTGTGATTTTAGTTACATTGGTTTTGTTTGTACAAAAACTTTTTAATTTGATGTATTCCAGATTATTTATTTTGTATTTTGTGACTCTTTCTAAATCTTGCTTGGTTTTAAAGCCTCTCCCTTCCCAAAGGTCTGACCATGTATACTATTCTGTGTTTGCCTAATTTTGTTATAGTTTCCTTCTTTATGTTCAAGTCATTCACCCATTTTGAATTTATCTTGGTGTAGGGTGTGAGGTGTTGATCTAAACCTAATCTTTCCCACACTGTCCTCCAATTTTCCCAGCGGTTTTTATGAAATAATGGATTTTGTCCCAAAAGCTGGGATCTTTGGGTTTGTCATATATTGTCTTGCTGAGGTCACTTAACCCAAGTCTATTCCACTGATCCTCTTTTCTGTCTCTTAGCCAGTACCAAATTGTTTTGATGACTGCTGTTTTATAATATAGTCTGAGATCTGGGACTGCAAGGCCCCCTTCCTTTGTATTTTTTTTCATTATTTCCCTGGATATCCTTGATCCTTTGTTCTTCCAAATGAACTTTGTTATGATTTTTTCTAGATCAGTAAAAATTTTTTTTTGAAGTTCCATGGGTATGGCACTAAATAGATAGATGAGTTTGGGTAGGATGGTCATTTTTATTATATTGGATCATCCTACCCATGAGCAGTTAATGTTTTTCCAATTGTTCAAGTCTAGTTTTAGTTGTGTGGAGAGTGTTTTGTAGTTGTGTTCATAAAGTTCCTGTGTTTGTCTCGGGAGATAGATTCCTAAGTATTTTATTTTGTATAAGGTGATTTTGAATGTGATTTCTCTTTCTAGTTCTTGCTGCTGAGCTGTGTTGGAAATATATAGAAATGCTGATGACTTATGTGGGTTTATTTTGTATCCTGCAACTTTGCTAAAGTTGTTGATTATTTCGATTAACTTTTTGGTTGAATCACTAGGATTCTTTAAGTAGACCATCATGTTATCCACAAAGAGTGATAACTTGGTCTCCTCAATGGCAATTTTAATGCCTTCAATTTCTTTTTCTTCTCTAATTGCTACTGCTAGTGTTTCTAGTACAATGTCAAATAATAGAGGTGATAATGGGCATCCTTGTTTCACTCCTGATCTTATTGGGAATGCATCTAGTTTATCCCCATTGCAGATGATATTAGTTGATGGTTTTAGATATATACTGTTTATTATTTTTAGGAACGACCCTTCTATTCCTATGCTTTCTAGTGTTTTTAATAGGAATGGGTGTTGTATTTTATCAAAGGCTTTTTCTGCGTCTATTGAAATAATCATGTGATTTTTGTTGGTTTGCTTGTTGATGTGGTCAATTATGTGGATGGTTTTCCTAATATTGAACCAGCTCTGCATCCCTGGTATAAATCCTACTTGATCATGGTGAATGACTCTTCTGATCACTTGCTGGAGTCTTTTTGCTAGTATCCTATTTAAGATTTTTGCATCTATATTCATTAGGGAGATTGGTCTATAATTTTCTTTCTCTGTTTTTGGCCTGCCTGGCTTTGGAATTAGTACCATGTTTATGTCATAAAAGGAATTTGGTAGAACTCCCTCTTTGCTTATTATGTCAAATAGTTTGTATAGTATTGGGGTTAGTTTTTCTTTGAATATTTGATAGAATTCACTGGTGAATCCTTCAGGCCCTGGGGATTTTTTCTTAGGAAGTTCTTTGATGGCCTGTTGGATTTCTTTTTCTGATATGGGATTATTTAAGAAACCTATTTCTTCTTCTGTTAGTCTAGGCAATTTATATTTTTGTAGATACTCATCCATATCACCTAGGTTGGTATATTTATTGCCATATAGTTGGGCAAAGTAGTTTTTAATGATTGCCTTAATTTCCTCTTCGTTGGAGGTGAAGTCCCCCTTTTCATCCTTGATGCTGTTAATTTGCCTTTCTTCTTTCCTTTTTTTAAATTAGATTGACCAGTACTTTGTCTATTTTGTCTGTTTTTTCAAAGTACCAGCTTCTAGTCTTGTTTATTAGCTCAATAGTTCTATCACTTTCGATTTTATTAATTTCTCCCTTAATTTTTAGGATCTCTAGTTTGGTTTTCTTCTGGGGGGTTTTAATTTGTTTGTTTTCAAGTTTTTTGATTTGCATTTCTAATTCATTGATCTCTTCCCTCCCTAATTTGTTAATATATGCACTCAGGGATATGAATTTTCCTATAAGTACTGCCTTGGCTGCATCCCATAAGGTTTGAAAGGATGTCTCACTGTTGTCATTTTCCTCAATGAAATTATTAATTGTTTCTATGATTTCTTCTCTAACTAACCGATTTTGGAATATCATATTATTTAATTTCCAATTAATTTTGATTTGGCTCTCCAGGTACCCTTTCTGATCAATATTTTTATTGCTTTATGATCTGAAAAGGTTGCATTTATTATTTCTGCTTTTCTGCATTTGAGTGCCATATTTCTGTGACCTAGTATATGATCTATTTTTGTGAATGTGCCATGAGGTGCTGAGAAGAAGTTGTATTCCTTTTTGTCCCTATTTATTTTTCTCCATATGTCTATTAACTCTAATTTTTCTATGGTTTCATTCACCTCTTTTACCTCTTTCTTATTTATTTTTTGGTTTGATTTATCTAAATTTGATAGTGGTTGGTTCAAGTCTCCCACTAATATGGTTTTACTGTCTATTTCCTCCTTCAATTCTCCTAGTTTCTCCATTAAAAATTTGGATGCTATACCATTTTTTGCATACATGTTGATTAGTGATATTTCCTCATTGTCTATACTCCCTTTTAACAGAATATATTTAACTTCCCTATCCCTTTTGATCAGGTCTATTATTGCTTTGGCTTTGTCAGATATCATGATTGCAACTCCTGCCTTCTTTCTATCAGCTGAGGCCCCAAAGGTCTTACTCCATCCTTTAATTCTAACCTTGTGAGTATCAACCCGTCTCATATGTGTTTCTTGAAGACAACAAATGGTAGGGTTTTGGGTTCTAATCCAATCTGGTATTTGTCTACGTTTTATGGGTGAGTTCATCCCATTCATGTTCAAAGTTATGATTGTCACTTGTGGATTCCCTGGCATTTTGATATCTTCCCCATGTTCTGACCTTTCTTCTTTATATCCTTTTGAACCAGTGATTTACTTTAGGTCTGTCTCCCTAGTCCCCTCCCTTGATATGCTTCCCTTTCTAGCCCCTCCCTTTTTATGTTCCCTTCCCCTCCCCCCTCTCCTTCCCTCCCTTTTTATACTCCCTTTCCCCTCCCCCTCCTTGATTTTCCTTTCTTTCTTACCCTGTTGGATAAGATAGAATTCAGGATCCCACTGGATCTAAATATTCTTCCCTCTCAAATTTGATTTCACTGAGAGTGAGGTTTAAGTAATTCTACTTCATGCTCTTTTCCTCTCCTTCTCATATGAGAGTTCTTCCCCTCCCCTTCCCATGTGTATCTTTGTATGGGAAAGATTATTCTATTTAGTTCCCCCCCCCCATTTCTTGAAATAAATGTTAGTATTATCAATGATTCCCCCCTCCCTTTTTCTTTTTTTGCCCCCCCTTTCACCAAATCTTCTTGATGTCCCAATCTTTCCCTATGCATGATTCTTCTAACTACTCTTATGATGCATACAATTTTTGAGAGTTACACAATACATTTTCCCCACATATTAATATATATAATTTGATATAAATGTAGTCCTTATAGAAGAGAGTTTGACTTAAAGAAAAAGATAAGATTTATCTCCTTTTCCCTTTCTTTCATATTTACCTTTTCATGTTTCTCTTGCTTTCTGTGATCGGATGTCAAATTTTCCACTAAGTTCTGGTCTTTTCTTAGCAAATGCTTGGAAATCTTCTATTTTGTTGAATGCCCATACTTTCCCCTGGAAGTATATAGTCAGTTTAGCTGGGTAGTTGATTCTTGGTTGGAGACCCAGCTCTCTTGCCTTTCTAAATATTGTGTTCCATGCTTTGTGGTCTCTTAGTGTGTTAGCTGCTAAGTCCTGTGTGATCCTTATGGGAGTCCCCCTATATATCAAGCTCCTCTTCTTGGCTTCTTGTAGAATTTTCTCCTTTTCTTGGAAGCTCTTGAATTTGGCGATTACATTCCTGGGGGTTGTCTTTTGGGATTTAGTATAGAGAACCCTTTCTATTTCTATTTTGCCCCCTTGTTCCAGAACATGTGGGCAATTTTCTTCTATAATCTCCTGTAGAATAGCATTGAGATTTTTGTTTATCTTTGGTTTTTCGGGGAGACCAATAATTCTGAGGTTGTCTCTTCTTCCTCTGTTTTCCAAGTCTGTAACCTTTTCAGTGAGACATTTCATGTTTTCTTCTAATTCATTAATTTTTTGGCTTTGGTTTATTGATTCTTGCTGTTGTGTAATCTCGCTGTTTTCCATTTGCTTAATTCTGGTCGTTAGGGACTGGTTTTGCTTTTCAGCTTTGTCTGCCCTTCTATGCTTCCAGCTCCTTCTCCAATTGTGAAGTCTTGTCTATCAGACTGCTGATCACTTTCTCCCATTTTTTTCCCCAAAAGGTTTCCATCTTTTGGGTAATATCCAGTTTGAGATCTTCCAGAGCTTGTGGATAGTTTCCATTTTGGGAGGCATGTTCTGATTTTGTTTGGATTTTATCCTCATTCTCTTCTTTTCCTTGGGTACTCCCTCCATAAAAGTTTTCAATAGTCACTTCCCCCCCCCCTTTCTTCTTGGAGGCTTGATTTTGGGACATGTGAACCATCCCTTTGGTGGTTTTATTCCACTTTCTTTTTTTGGTCTGGGGTCTGGGTGATATGGGCGGGTTTTCTGTGAATTTAGGTTGCCTCAGACTAGTTCTTCCCAGCCTCTGAGGTTTCTTAGAGTGTGGGCCCCTGTGTTCAGCCCAACCGCCCAGGTGATCAGCCCAGCCCTCCCAGGTGCTCAGCTCCACCCAGGTGCTCAGCTCAACCTCCCCGGAGTTCAGTTCTGAAGCTCAGCGCAGGATTCTCCCTTGAAGCCACCCTGAGAGGTCGTTTCCTTGCAGTCTTTAGATCCCAAGGACCCTGGTGTGCCCCCCCCCCCCCCGACAGAGACGCTCCTCACTCACTCGCTGTCCCAGTGAGTGCTCTGATAGCTTACTCTGGTTTGGGGGGGGGAGGGGCAGCTCAGTTCATGTTTTTGTGTGAGCTTTTCCTCCTCCTTATAGTGTGGAAATGTTCAAACCCCACGTACCTTCGTTTCTGTGGGGTATTGGAGAGTCCCATCATTCTTCCAAAGGTGATTTTTATGCTCTTTTGAGGTAGTTTATTTCATTCGGTGCCGGGGAGGGGAAGCGAGTCCCATCTAGATTGCAGCCATGTTTACCTGGAAGTCAGAAATATACTTTTTAAAAAGATATGTAGCATGGTGTAAGGGAGACAGAGAACTGGCCACATGGCAAAGAAGTCTTAGGTTTAAATCCTTCTTCTGACACATACTAACTTTATTTCCATGGAGACCACATTATCTCTCAGAGTTCTAGGCTACTTTAAAAAAAAAAAAAACAAGTTGCTGATCATGTATGGATTCCATTTTGCTAGAGGAAGTTCTTCACTAGGGACTCTCTACATGAATGAAATAACATTCCTAATACATGACTCAGTGCTTTGTACACCTAAAAGGTTCAAGTCATTGCAAATTACTTCCTTCTTATTGGCTGGCTACCATATTGAAAAAGACAGAAGTTGGGGTTAATTTCATAGACCAAGAGTATGAAGACTAATTCCAGCTCAATCACTGACTGGAGTTTAGACCAGTCACTTTCACCCCTATGAACCTCAGTTCTTCATCTACAAAATAAGGATAAACAATTTTTTTCACTACCTTTATCATGTGGTTATAGGGGGAAAGAAAGGAAATAGTGGATATGAAAGGGCTTTAAGAAAGTACTATGGAAATGTAAGCTAATTATAATGAGAAAACAAGCCCATATGCCTTACCAGCTTCCTAGGCAGCCAGTGATGGGAGCACTGAATGTGTTGAGATCATTGAATGGACTAGAAATGAAATGATAAGAAATCCTACTGAAAATCACCACATTTGAAGTCTAAGCTTGTAAATAGATAACTCAAGAAATTATTATCATGTATTATTAATAATTACTTTTTAATACACATAATAATATGACTATTTGTTGTGGGTTACTAGAATGTCTTGAGACTGAGCTCTAAGGAAGAGTACAATCTTAAGGGATTTATAATCAGTGTTTGCTCTTAGACTTCTAATGTGTAGCCTTAGAACTTTAGAGAACACATTAAGATAAAAAGTCCAATATCTTTCCCTGATGAGATTTGAAATTTTTATGACCTGAAACATTCTTCAAAGGAATAACATAACAGTGATCTTCCCAGGTCAAC
This sequence comes from Monodelphis domestica, assembly GCF_027887165.1. Lineage (NCBI taxonomy): Eukaryota > Metazoa > Chordata > Mammalia > Didelphimorphia > Didelphidae > Monodelphis > Monodelphis domestica. Next base: position 291,743,793 of record NC_077230.1, read on the forward strand.
AGTTGCTCAATAAAGCAAGGTGAGATTTCTGAAGTGGGATGGGAAGTACCAAATTTTTGAAAGTCCAATAGATGCTATATTTACATAGTTCTTTTGGGGCTACATTTTTTTTGTCAGTCAAATCTTGGGAATTGTTGACATGCAAGACTTTTTATTCAAGGGGATCTAGATGGATTGTAATTCTCTTCCTAATGTCAAGCTACTTGTTCTTTTTGATGAGAAGCAAAAATGGCTCATTTCCTTACTCTGAACAATCAATCAACAAACATTAGCCCCTTATTGCATGTCTGGCACTGTGCATCCAGGGATGCAAGACAAAAATGGAACAGTTCCTGACTCTACCTCCCCTAAGTCCTCTCCCAATCCTCTTACAAGCTGCCAAAATTCCAGGACAGGTGCTTGTGGCAAACAGAATTTAAGATGGAGTGTGGTGTAGTAGATAGAGTAAGGAGTCAGAAAGACCTGGGATCAAGGGTGTCTAATATTTACTGTGTGACCCTGATTCAATCAGTAAGCCACTACATGCCCAAAGCTATTGACTAGGATTTATTTATCCAGTCCTAAACAGTTGTGATTTCCCCAAGAGCTAAATAAATAGTCAAGGTCAGTAAGCTGATCCTAAAAATTCTCTAGCACTACTGGAGAACAAATTGATCTATAAAGGTCTTGGGGACAGGAAGAGGAGATGATGCTCCTGGGATTAGGAGAGGCCCCTAGTTCCCCTAGAGACATCTTAGAGGATTTAGAGATCTGAGCAAATACTTAGAATAAGGAAGTCAACAATTTTAAAACTGCTCATAAATCTGCATCCTAGGGCTAGGGTGGAGCTGCCCAGGAAGCTATGAGCTCTATAATCAGAAGCAGACCTTTATAGAGACATACTATTGTTATAACTAATTCACCCTGGAGAGCTCCTTTACTGGCTCCCTCCCATCATCTGACTTGGTAAGGGTGGGGATTTGGTGGTGGGATTGAGTCATATTAAGATGACTGAATGAGTCCAGTGATACACATCTTTAATGAGTTGGAATAATTTGTGCAGTTCTGAAGTTATTGAGGACTTTAGGCTTAGATGGCTTTCTGAATGAGAGGAAGACTACACAGTTCCTATATACCTCCTCCAGCAAAAAGCTAGACTTTGCGCCAGCCTAAATAATGATCAAGAAATCTAATGAGAACCTACTCTTCTACCCCAGAACTGCAAGAAAAGTTAATTAAGTTAGTAATGGCAAAGGGGATCATCAGTGCCAGTGCAGTCAACCAAGCCAGTAGATTTCCAGCAGTACCTGAGATGATTCAGAAACAGGTACAGCTTTTGAGGCTCTGTGCCTAGAGGCAGCAAGAATGAAGGGCTCTTTTGAGAAAGTAATGGTCAAAAAAGTCCAAGGGAGGGTACTTTATAAGCCTCAGGGAACAGCTGTGCTCTGACCAGGACACTCCAGGCACAGACTGAGGTTCCAAAGACTCTGTCCTGAGACACTACAGAGTGCCCTGAAGACCCAGAGCTCCCAAACTTAAAGAGCCAAAGAGTTTCACTTCAGAAGGCAAAGATCAGAATAGGAACCTGTTTAACTCAGGATAAGACTATTCAAGGCTGAAAAAAAAAGACTTTGCAAGGCTGACCAATCAAAAAGTACATCAAGGAGAATGGACTAGAGCTTGCTAAAGCCACAATTCAATAATTAACATTAAAGAAATATGCAAACCAGACACCAGTATAAAAATTATCATAGATCTAGAAGTCCTCCAAAAGAAGAGGGTAACTCAATGACTGTAAGCAGAGACACAAAAGGAAATAATATAAAGAAATGAAGAAAGAGATAAAAAAGGAAATCTAAGCTCTAAAGAAAAGAATTGGAAGGAAAATACAGTTTATAAAAGAAGGTGTCATATCTTACTGAAATAATATTAATTTGGAGGGGTTTATGATGGAAAACACATAGGGTTTAACATATAAATATTTTGCTTTTATTCAACAGAGATTAGAAGTTTGGGAAAGGAGGGAGGGGGAGAAGGAGGTTTTACAACTTAATCCCTTAGTTTAAAGCTCATAACTAATAATCCTATCTTATCTTATCCTAAACTCCTAAGGGCCAGTCCATCAGAAAGTGCAGAGATCTTACATAAAGAGTCTTTTGGCAAGGTGAGGCTGGACTCCAGATGAGGAGTCCTAGGTGGTCCAGAGAATGCTTGGAGCTCCCAATATTGTCCCTTAGTCCACCTAAGGGTATTGAAAACCTCCTATCCACTCCTGCTTCAGAGGGCTACTTGTAGGATGATCCAGAGATGTCCACAGGAACACAGATCAACAACCTCCAGCTTCTTCCAACCCCCAAGAGAGACTAGTAAACTATCTCCCCAGCCGTTTGGAATCTTTCCCTGCCAGCTCTGAAGATTCTCTGCCTGTCAATCATGCTTATGCACTAAGCATTACATTGCAACATTACCCAAGCATTGAACTCTTTAAAAACTATGATAAAACAAATAGAAATTGAGACCATGAGACAGTAAGAAATATTAGAACAGTATTAAGACTGAAAATTGAAGAAGTTGTAAGTTATCTGTTATACACATATACAGAAAGATATATACATACCATTTTGCATAATGATGATCTTTTTAGTTCTAAACCTACATCTTTTAATATATATATATATATATGTGTGTGTGTGTGTATGCTATGTATATGTTATGTTTTATAGACACATGCTCATATGCCCATATACCCACTCACCATATCTATCTAACAACTATCCTGGAAAATAGGTCATGGGGTGATAACTTAAGATAAGAATCACTTGACTCCCTGAAAACCATGATAAAAAAATTCTGGATACTTTAATTCAAGAAATAATAAATTAAAATTGTCCAGATCTGTTAGAACCAGAAGGCAAAGTGAAACTAAAAAGAATCCAGTGATTACCACTGGAAAGGAGCCCCCAAAGGAAAAGTGCCAAGAACATCATAGAGAAAAGAGATGATCATGTCAAAGAAAAAATACTAAAATATGCAGAGAGAACCACTTTAATACCAAAGAACTATAAACAGTATCACACAAGACTTGACAGTTGCTACTTTAAATGAGAAGATATCGTGGATTACAATATTCCAAAAGACAAAAGATATATATGCCTTATTCTGAATCTTGAATCTGTTTTGTGGTCTTGGGTCTAGAGTTGAAGGACCTAGCTTTACTTCTCTGGTGGGAGATGGTTAGTAGTCTTCATTACTGTTCCTCTGGTATTGTGGTAAGAACTTAGCAATAATAAATGCTATTTTCTTTCTTGTCTTCCTTTATGGCCACAGAAGGTATAATTAGAAGCTGTTGGTGGTAGTAAAAAAATCAAACAACTATGGTATCAGGTGCTATTTTGAAGTGATGTAAGGAAAAATTTCCTACATTGTCCAAATATGGAATGGGCTATGTCAGGGGGCAGTGAGTTCCTTGTAATTGTGAATGAATGAAGGAAAGAAAATAGAATTTCTTGAGCACTTACTCTAAGGGATTAAGTTCGAAACTCTGGTGATAAAAATAGAAAAGCAAGTTAGTTCCTTCCAGAAGGGACATACATCCTTATAGGGGTAGACAATACACATAGGAGGATTAAGCTATAGGGCAGAGTTCAAGACCTGCTGGTCCAGAAAGTACACAGAAGAGTGGATGATAAACTCTGGTGGCCTTAATTATTCTATGCTTTTGGGTTCAACACTTTCATAAGATTTATTTAGATTAATGCCAACAGAAAAGATAGGTTCAGACAACAATCTGGAAGTATTAACTGAAGTCTTATCAAATGACTCATAGGTGGGGGTCAGAGGCCACCAGGAATCATATAAGGTCAGTTTCTGGGTGAAGAGAGGAAGCAAGGAATGGAAAGAGGGTTGCCTCACAATTTTGTCTAGAGTTAGGCCTGCTGATATAGTCTTTAAAAGGTCATGTGGTCATAAAAGTTGGCAAGACCAGAAGCTAGAAGCATGAGAAGGATATGCATGACAAAGTCTCAGAGTCAGACATCTAAACTAGGTGATGGTTGAATCAGCAATCAGACTAGTACTTGGGAGATGGAGTAATGCAGAAATCAATGGTCAAAATAAAAGACTTAAAGAATTGTAATGCTTTTGTTTGAGAAGGGAAGACTTCCCTCTAGGGAAAGAAGCATGGTTAAAGTATTTTTCTGTAGGTTTATGACTGTCATGGAGTCAGAAAATCTGGGTTCAAGTCTCAGTCAAGATCCTTACCAGCTGTGTGATGCTGGGCATGTCTCTCAACCTTTTTGAGCATTAATTTCCTCATCTGCAAAATTGGAAAATAATACTTTTCCCATCACAAAGTGGTCACTGGGAAAAAAACTTATTCAAGTTTTAATTCTATATAAATATGAGCCATAATTTCCTTTTGGGAGAAAATTGGGCTTTTTGAAAAGCCACCATCACTTTATTGGTGGCAAAGCATTACACAAATCTAACTGTGGGAAGAATGTTTCATGAAACCAACAATAGAAAAGGGTAGACAGTGGCAACTGGGGGAATAGCAGAATGTTAATATAGCACTGACCTATGGCTTTGTGATTTTGGGTACAGCCCAATAGATCCACATTGGTAGTGCCATTAAAAAGGTCATTCTCTGATTCAGGCTGATAATGACTACACATGACACATGACTGGTATAGAAAGGCAATATGGTATTCGAAACTCTTCACTACTTAATTCTCTCTCACATTTCTAATCTTCTTACACCTTGCTCTCCAACACACTCTTTGGGCCAAGGCCACTGGCCTCTTTGCTATTCCACTAACAAGACACTCCGTCCCTTGGTTCTGGGCATTTTCTTTGACTGTCCCCATTCCTGGGACACTGTTTCCTCTGCTCCACCTACTGACCTCTCTGGCTTCCTTTAACTCCTAACTAAAATACCATCTGCTACAGGAAGCTTTCCCAGATCCCAAATCAAGTGCCTTCCCTCTGTTAATTATTTTCAATTCATCTTACATATAGTTTGCTTTGTGTGTAAATGTTTTTATGTTATCTCCTCCCTTAGATTGTAAGTTCCCTGAGAGCAAGCACAGGCTTTTTTTTTCTTTTTTGGTCCTCAGAACTTAACATAGCGCCTGGAACATGTTAGGAATTTCATAAATATTTATTGTTTAATAATGTACTGTGGAATATTATTAGCTCTCTTGTCAGAGGACCTGGCTAAAAACATTGTGTCATACATTTACTACTTGTGTTCTCTTTGGGAAATTATTCAACCTCTTTGGGTCTTTGTTTCATTAAAATAATTAATTTTTTTTACATTAAATTTCCAAGGTATCTCTCTCCCCCCCTTCTTTTTCTTTACCTGTAAAATGAAGGGCTTGAGCTAGTTGGCACCAGGGGTCCCTTCTATTTTGAGATCTATGACCTTATGGTTTTTTTAAGAATTAAAATTTATTTATTTAATTAATTAAGACTATTTTTCCATGTTTACATGGACCCTTTCCCTCCCCTCCTATCACCCTCCTGTAGCCAACATGCAATTCCACTGGCTTTTACATGTGTTATTGATCAAGACCTATTTCCATATTACTAATATTTGCATTAGGATGTTCATTTAGAGTCTGCATCCCCAATCACATCCCCATCGAACCATGTGATCAAGCAGTTGTTTTTCTTCTGTGTTTCTGCTCCCACAGTTCTTTCTCTAGATGTGGATAGCATCCCTTCTCATAAGTCCTTTAGCTCAGAAATGTCTTGTACATTTAATTGTGCCACATTATATCAGTCTCTGTGTACTACAATGTTCTCCTGGTTCTGCTCCTCTCACTCTGCATCAATTCCTGGAGGTCATTCCAGTTCCCATGGAATTCCTCCACTTTATTATTCCTTTGATCACAATAGTATTCCATCACCAACAGATACCGCAATTTGTTCATCCATTCCCCAATTGAAGGGCAGCCCCTCATTTTCCAATTTTTTACCACCACAAAGAGCGTGGTTATAAATATTTTTGTACAAGCATGACCTTATGATCTTTATGGGGTTCAGCAGAGTCATTTTGTGTTTAGTATCCTCCTACTTCCACTACTTTCAAAATATTTCTCCCATTTCAATATTTCTCCCATTCTTGGCTCTCTTACTAGTACCAATCCTGTCTGTGAGGTAGTTAGGTGGAATGGTGAATAGAGTACTGGGACCTGAAATCAGGAAGACCTGAGTTCAAATTTGACCTCAGACACTTACTGGCTATGTAACCATTGCCAAATTGTTTAACCTCTGTCTCAATTTCCTCAACTGTAAAATGGGAATCATAACCTTCCAGGGTTGTTGTGAGGATAAAATGAGACAAAAATATTTATGAAGTGCTTAGCACAGTGCCTAACACGTAGTTGGTATTATATAAATGCTTCCCTCCCCTCTTTCCTGTTCCTTCCTCCCAACTCTCTTTCCATTTCTACAGAGATATGATGGTAACTAAATTAGCTGGTGATAACTGATATGATATTGGCAGTTTTGATCATAAGATAAGAGATTTAGGACTGGAAAGCTCCTCAAAGACTATCTAGTCCAAATCAATTTATTTATTTATTCATTCATCCATTTATTCATTCATTTATTTATTTATTACTAATGAGAAACTAAGTCCAAGAGAAATTAAATGACTAGGCTAGAGTTATACAGTGAACAGTTATCTGAGGTGGGGTTTGGACTCAGGTGGTCCCTTTAGGTCCAGTGCCATATCTATCACAGCGTGCTGCTTCTCAATTAAAAGGCAAATGTCTCCTAAATAAGGCTAACAATGGATAATTGCCTAGGATGCACTTTTGAACTTTACTAATCGCCAGAACTAATCACCAGAAATCCTAGTATAAATCCTCAAGGAAATTTCATCATCCCGGAGGACAAAATGACCAGAATTAGCCTTTATTCTGTGCCTACATTTCCAATTCCAACAAGACAGACTCACTTACCTTTCTTCCTATAAACTCTAGACCGAGGAAGTTCCAGGATTTGTATCTGCCCTAACAGGAAAAGTATAATAAATTTTCTGTATAGTAGGTCCATCAATAGAAATTCTGGCCTTGGGACAACTTAGTTGAATTTGAGGGTGAGGAGGAAAGGGATCAAGATACCAAGAAAGAGGTTTTGGGGAGGCACTGGGGAGAGTAAGTTGAATTGTGGAGATCACCTAGAGTGCAGCACTGGGAGGAGAGGATTCATGGTGTCTAGTAGTTTTCTATTTTTATCCCATTTTTCTATTCTAACTAATTATTTTTGATTACCAGGTGCTAAGTTCAGCTGTTTCTATGTTACAGAATGAGTGCTAGTGCTGTCAGCACTCTCTAAAATTGGGTCCCTTAGGTCAAAGCCTTGGTTTCTCTTAGTTCTGGCTCTGCTGGCTGGGACAGAAGATTGCCTCCTTGGTGGTGGAGCCTCACATCTGGTCTCTTGATTCTTTTGCCTTGTTCTACATTAGCTACATCTTTCTGGTTTTCATTTGCTTGTCTTTTTGATTCATGCCTTGCTTTGACCTCCTTTGGTTTGTGCATTATTGAATCTTTTGATTACCATCTTATTTGCCCAGATGCCTGACTTCCATGCTTTTGCTCCTTCTGATTCTAGCTTTCCATTCTGTCTCTGTGCCTATTGATGCTGCCCATGGTCCTGCAGCTAACAATATTTGTATCCAGAGGGATGTTATTCTTAATCATTCTAAATTTTAATCACAAGCTTACACTTAAGCAAATGATGTTCTGTCAGATGGTTTCCTTGTAGAAGTAGTTCAGAAAGGAAAAAAAAAACCTAATTTCTTTTCCTTTGGTTTCATTGATTTCAGTTCAGTTGATTGGAACATAGGGTTGATGAGGCCATGATGAGATCTAAAGCTTGTTCATTGGCTTGTGTTTGTAGCATGGAAAAATAACTTGCAAAATTTTGAATAAGGATTCTGCTTACTCTTGTTCTTTTAAGTAAGAACCAAAGGTATCAGTGCCAGCACAGGAAAGCATTGGCACAATCTGTGCCTCTGCTCTGTATTGCAAGATATGTGGGAATTCAAACATATTATCGCTTATGCATGGACACTAATGCCTTTAATCAAAGCAAAGTATTTTTATCTAAAATAAACACATGATTAGGCTTGACAATGGAAGAATAAACAGAACTTTAAATAAAGCATTGGTTAATTACATTTCAATTTTGTGTATATTAGCTGGTGTTTGGCTCTTAATGGTGATATATTATGCCACTTTAATAGGGACACATGTTGCATAATTAGTTGTGTAGAAAATCATTCACATTTTTTCTTTATATACATTTAAAAATGGTTATTTCATGTTAGTGCTTACTAGAAACTCAACAGTAATCAGTAGTGCATTTTGCTTCAGAGTAGAGAAACATTATGCATTAGATATTTAAAAGAATCACAATGGAGTTGACTCAATTTCTTTTTACAATATACTTCTATTAATTTTTTTAACATCAATTTCATTTCCTACCATATTCTTTCTCTCCCTCCTTCCAGAAAGCATCACTTACAGCAGAGAATAAAAACAGAAAAAGAGAATAAAAAAATTGGTGAAACTAATTAACATATCACAGATATGACATAATATGTGATATTCCACACTTATGGATCTCCCTTCCTGTAAAGGATCAGGAAGTGCTATCTTCTCATTTCTCTTCTTTGGGGCCAAATTTGGTAAATATAATTTTGTAAGAATTATCTTCACTTGTTTTGTGGTTGTTGATTTTGCCTTTACATTGTTGTCATTATGCATATTGTTTTCCTGGATGTTTACTTCACTTTGCATCAGTTCATATAGCTCTTTCCATGCTTTTCTGTATTTATCACATTCGTTGTTTTTTGTAGCACAACAATATTCCATTACATTCATGCATAGCTAGGTGGTGTAGGCTATAGAGGACTGAACTTGGAATCAGGACGATCTGTCAAAAAATCCTCCATCAGAGAGCCAATAGTTGTATGAACATATACCACCTGTGTCAACCTTAATTTCCTGTAAAATGAAGTTAATAATAGCATCTATCTTATAGGCTTATAAGAATCAAATGAGATAATTTTTGTATAATGTGTCATGAATCATAAAGCACCTGGTAAATGTTAGCTTTAACTAATTTTTAATGAATTAAGTCCATCAATTAGTTAATAACTTTTAATAATAATTACAATAATTATTATGGACCATGCAATTTGTTGATTTTTTCTCAAATCAATGGGCATCTATTTTGTTTTTAGATTCTTTATGCTACTACAAAAAACGTGGCTCTATTTTGGCCTTTGTAAAGTTCTTTTTTGGGTCACTAACCTCACTGGAATAGTATTCCTAAGCAAAAGACTATCTACTTAGAGAATGTGGTCATTTTTGTCACTTGATTTATATAATTCTGGATTTCTTTCCAGAATTATTAGGCAAATTTAGAGTTCCATTAATCAGTTAATCAAAAAAGTATTCATTAAATACCTGGGGGATGAAGACCTCTGGTGTGAAGGCTTCCCAAGTCTTATTCAGGACTTCTCATTAGCCTTTGGTGTCTACCTTTTACTCAAATCTCACTGGTGGCTCCAAGAAACTGTAATATGTACAGCAGTCATGCGAATGGGCTAAACCACATTGAGGGTAACCAACAGGGCTTAGACTCATTGGTGAATGCCTGTCCTGAGCATATGAAGATTCCCCTGATGGAAGGGGCAGATGAGAACAATTTGACCCAATGGCCGTGAAGGGAGTCAAGGTCATTCATGGCATCCTGGGTCATGGCTAGTCATATTGACTTTTGCTTTGCCACTAGACTTTGATGACTCCAGAAGTGAGAGAGAGCCTGATAACTTTGTGCAATTTTGCCTATTTAGATCCAATTCATGTGCAAGTCAAGATATAACCCCATGATGTCATTGGTCCTCTCCAAAAACAAAGGATGAAAAACAACAATTCTTCCAATTCTCTTTTGCAGTTTGTTGTGAATGTAGTAGCATTTTGACAAAGTTTCAGGAGCAATCCCTTTATAAAAATCTCTTAAATAGATAAAAAACATGAGCTCATAGGCTGGTGTATACTTCCCTTTTGAGCTTGGGGACTATGGGGAGAGTGGTGTTGAGTGAGTATATTCAAAATTAGTTTGAATCTTTACTGGCTTCTTGATTTTCTGTACTGTTGATTTAACTGTAATTGTTGTAACTGGGACACATAATTTCCTCTTTTTTAAAGAGTTAGTAGGAACTAGGGAAAATTTCTAGTCCACTATTTTGTTTGTTACATGCCCTGGAAGTCAAATGGACTCAATCTTAATTCTTTTCTATCAAATTTAATTTTCTTAATTAAATAGTTTGCCATTTGTTTTGGAGTTGGCCAGTCTGAATCATGTTTATTTTATAGTATTTTTTAAATAAAAAGGGAAAACAGGATCCCAAATGATGGTAAATGGAATGTTTTAAGCATAACAATTTTCATAAACTGTGATATATTGGATCTTTCTCAGATTGAACAATTTCACAGATTGCCTTTGTACCTAGTTCTGCCTACTGAAACTACATAGAAGAATCTAACACCTCTTTCATATAATTCTTAAATTATTTGAATACAGTTTTCATGTCCCATCTCCTCCCTGCCACCCCCAACTTGTTCTCCCTTAAAATATTCTGATTTTCTCCAGTTGTCATATGCCATGATATCTAGGTTCTTTTCTATAATAGTTACCCTCCTGTAGATGTCCCTTAGCTTACTTATGTCTTTCTCAAAAAGTATTCTTTATATATGTTCTTAATAAGAGAGAATACAGAACATTTTCATTTTTCTATTATTAATTTTATTTTGGTCAAGACTTAGATATGATTACACTTTTCATTAAGATCCAAAAGCTCAATATCATATTAACTTTTGACATTTTTTCCAATTCTGTTGCAACATCACCTATTAACCTATATTTGACTTACAGTCCTTTTAATCTCTCTGATATTTTCTAGATGAACTGTTCTATAGCTATGTCTCCCCCACATTTTATTTGCAAAGTCAATTTTTTGAATGCAGATATGAAAATCTGAACTGCATCCAGATACATAGATAGTAAGCCTCAGGGCTGGGACTCCAACCAATCAACTTGATTCTGAGTCAAGTGATCTTTCCATTTGATTGTGCCAAATTGTTCTGGAGGTGCTTGCCCTAGGAAGAAACCTGGTAGATTATCAGATGACTCTTTCCTGAAAAATGATTTATTACTCTCTGATTTGACCCTAACCTGATGTTTAATAGTTTGCCTTTATGTGGCACTTTTAGGACTTTACATGAATTATTTACTTTATCCTTGCAACAATGCAGTGAAATACACAATTTTGATTTTGAAAAAAATACATATGATTTCATTGTTTAAGAAACTTCCACCAATGTAGATTAGTAAGTTTTGGGCAATTTTTGGTCTTAGATTAGATTGACTGTAAATTATATGACTTTCCCAGTATCACACAGCCAGAAGGTATCAGATAAGGGATTTAACTCAGTCTTTCTGAAGCTGACTCTTCATCTGACACCATGTTGCCTATATAAAGTAAATTACTATCAATCTCATTTTCACAGATGGGAAAACTGAATAACAAAAAGGTTATGTCACCTAACCTATGGCCTAACATTATTTCAGAAAGATAAGTGGAGAACTTGTCATTTGAACTCAAATTCTCCTACTCTAGATCTGATAATCTTACAACTAAACCATGTTGCTCCCAATTTCCTTCTTACCCAGGGTAATTAAAATGACTCATTAAGCATGACTGTTTAAGAGAGTCATCAGGCTTTTATCTGGTGGGTTGCAATATCTTTTCTTTTTTGTTCTTTGTAGGTGAGTGTCTATAAGGAAAAAATTGGTAGTGGCTGATTTCCTCTGAAAATTATGGGTCTGAATTCAATTCAATAGACATTTTAACCTTCTGTCTTAGAATCAATACTATTGATTCCAAGGCAGAAGAGTAGTAAGGGGTAGGCAACTGGGGTTAAGTGACTTGCCCAGGGTCACACAGTTAGTCTCTGAGTCAACAGGCACTTATTAAAGGCTTGGTATGAGTAGACATTATGCTAAATCCTGAGGGATTCACAAGGAAAAACAAAATATTCTCTCCTCTTAAGTAGCTTGCACTATACTGGAGAAGGTCATAATATTTATGTCAATTAGTAAATATAATATAATTTAAAGGAGAAAAAATCAGTACAGGGGTTGGGAAAATCTTCCCAAGGGAAGTAATACTGAAATTGTGATTTGAAAATAACTAAGGATTCTAAGAGGCAAAGGTGAGGAAGGAATTAATTCCAGGCATATAGGAAAGCTCATGAGAAGGCATAAAAGGTGGAGATGGAATGCCAAGTTCAGGGAAGAGCAAGTGGGTCAGGTTGGCCAGAACACAGCATGATTGTAAATAATGTGACATATTGTCAAAGGCAAGTTGGAACAATATTGTAAAGGACATTAAGGCTAAGATTCAGATTCATTGCCCCCAGGAAGGATGAAATTTTTTTCCTGTTGTCAGTTACTTGCTTACATATTGCCTTGGAAGGAATCTTTGACTATATCAGATAAAAATGTTGTGTCTCTCCAACTAAACTTCAAATCCTTCTGAAAAAGGGATCTTTTTTCTTTTTTGGATTCTTTATAACATTTAGTACTGTGCTGGGCACATAGCAAACATTCAATAAATGCTTGTGAATGAATGAATGAATGAATGAATGAATGACTTTATATTGTCTTGAACAATGGTCTTGGCCAAGTTATAGCATTTGTTTAAAAAAAAGTTAATGTATGTTAGCACATGTAAAATGCGTGATTTCAAAGACAGGTCCTTGTTTTTAAGGAACATGCATAATTAATATCCAAGAGGAGAGTTTTCTTCATTCCAACTAAAATCCCATTTTTATAAGAAGTCTTTCCTGATCCCACTTAGTGCTAGCACCTCCTTTATAATGATTATCTCCAAATTATTCTGTATCTATCTTGTTTGTCTGTAAATTTTTGCATGTTGCTTCCACAACTAGACTTCAAGCTCCTTTCAGGGCAAGAGTTGTTATTTTGCCTTTCTTTATCCACCAGCATTTAATAAAGGACCTTGTACATGGTAGGTATTTAATACTTGACAGCTGACTGAATTGAACTTAGGGCTAGCTTTCTGGGGTTGATGGCTATATTGATTCACAGTTCCACCAACAATTTATAACCATGCTGAAAAAAAAAACCAATTATTTAGAATTATGCAAAGTGACAACAATGTTCATAGCCTTTCGACTAGAGATTCTATTACTAGACTTGTATATCCTAAGAAGCCTACTGATTAAAAGGAAGTCCCTATATTCCTTCATAGCTCCAACATTTTTGAAAGAAAAGAATTATAAACAAAGCAGCTATATCAATTGGGGAATGGAGAAGCAAATTGTGGTACATTAACAAAAAGGAATTTTACTGTGCTATAAGGAACGGATGTCAGTCAATCAAGAAGCATTTGTTGAGTATCTATCCATTATGTGCCAAACATTGTGTTAAGTTCTGGAATGTGATGAATACAGAGCAAAATGTAGAATGAAGTAAACAGAGAAAAGAAAATATACCCAATAACTCTGATAATATAAATGAAAAAATAACATGAAAGTCAAAAGTGAATGTCACTGCTGTAAGAAGCAATGAGCAGGTTGATTTTAGGAAAAACATGGAAAGACTTGCAGGAAATAATGAAGAATGAAATGAGCAGAAGCAAGAGAATATTGTATAGAGCAAGAACAATGCTGTTTGAGGAATGACCATGAATATCTACTTGCAGAGAAAAGTATAGTAGTACTTATATAGATTTTTGTCAAATGGTAACCCTCTCTAGTGTGGGAAGGGAAGGGGGGAAGGAGAAAGCTAAGAACTTAAAATGTTACAATAAATAGATAAAATTAAATAAAAGGTACTAATGGAAAAAGTGAATGTTGCAAAATTATAGAAAATAGGCATCCCTTGCTTTCTCTATCATTTTACAGATATGAGAAGTTAGCAAGTATGGATATATTGTCCATGTTTTCAGCTTTTTTCAATCTAGTGATCAGTTATGTTGATTTTTCTCCTTTTAAAAAAAGAAATACTATTTGTTACAGGGAAGGGCTCCCTGGAAAGAAGAGAGGAGAGAAATATAGTTTATCCACTACGGTAATATAAAAATCCAAAGAAGTCAATAAAAATTGACTTTTTTTAAAAAAAGAACTCTATGACTGGAAAAAGATGTAGACTAGACATGTAGTGACATTGAGGAATAACAGGTGTAGAGTCCATGCATTGCTCTGATGTTAGAAAGCAAACTGGAAGCAGACCTCAGAGCACACTAGAAGGACCCTTTATGGAGGACTTATGGGAAGACAAGGGTTGAATAAGAATTGCATAAGCTAAGGAAGACTGAGAATCTGTAATATCTGTGATATTGAGAGAGTATCAAACAGGGATGAGATCACAGATGCCTTGAAATATTAAAGCATGAGCCACTTTACGCTGTTAGTTGTTTTATTGATGTGCATGTTTTCTCCAGCCAATGACTGTGAACCCCTTGCTGCCAAGGACCATGCTTTATGCCTGGAACTCCAAATGTGTGATTTCTTTCATACTTTTGGTGTAGAAACTCCATTGAGAGAGTTACAACCAGGGGTAAGCTTGAGTTATTTAATATCAGCTTGTGAGAGCTGCTTGTTAAAATTTCAATGTGAGCATGTATATACATTGGAAATTGTCAAATGCTCTGAATCTAGGCTTGAGTTTTTCCTTTGCTGATGGCTTAGGCAAGAAAATGATGGAGAAAAATGCTAATAATCCAAGTTAAAATGAAAAGCATGTCCTTGGAGAGCTAATTGTTAAGCATTATCAGTATAGCACCATCTATAACTTAGTAAAGGTTGGCAGATTATAGCCCACCAGCCAAATGTGGTTTACTGACTGTTTTTGTATTGTCATTGGCTAAAAATGGTTTTTACATTTCAAAATAAAGCTTCACCCTATTAAAAATGTAAAAAAACCATTCTTAGCTCTCTGGCAGGCTATATAAAAACAGGCAGCCTGCTGTAGTGTATAGACCCCTGATTTAAAGAGGTTTTTGAACTGAGATTCAGTAACTAGCCAAGATTACACAACCAGTAGATATTGGAGACTCATATATAAATTATACAATATTTAAATAGGCTTGTAATAATCATGCATTGACTTTACAAAATGTGAACACATTTTGAACTCATTTTTCTTAGACTTTCATCTTAATATACTAGTTTACATGGTTAAATGAGAAACTAGAAGTTTCAGAGGTAATGGCTGAATATAAAGGCTTTAAAGATAGTAATGTGTTTCTTTAGTGTCATCTATCTCTTTCTGATTTATTGGGCATAAGAATTTGGAATGAAAAAGAAAACCAGAAGTCTGGAGTGTTCTATCTGATACTGGCAGGGTTCTGTTCTGAATAAGGATGCACAGATTGTGTAATGACCAGAGAGGAAAAGAGGATTAAAAATAAATTCTAAAAATGGCTTCTTGTTATCACTCTGGAAAGAATTTGTAGGTTGGGAATGATATTCATATTCATAATCAATTTAGAGACTTTTAAGGATATCTGGGACACTTTTTCAATATTTTGCTTTTGTGGTTTTTTAACCACTACATTGCTTTTTTAACCACTACATTAATCTTCACCTAATGAGGATAGATTAAAAAAATCTGCCCCCCACATTCATGTGATAATATGCTTTAACTATGTCATATTTCTTAACACCAGAAGACTCTTGAATAGAAAGCAGGGTTTTGTACCTTATTTTACAGATAGAAGAACTTGATTAAAAGAGGTTTAAATATTTTCTTAATGATAATATATGAGAAGTGTTATGCTATAGTGATATGCTATTTATAGAATGTTGACCTTGGAGGTAGGAAGAACTGGGTTCAAGTCCATTTGTTGATTCATGCTGCTGTATGACCTTAAGTAAGTTATTTGCACCACACTTTGCTCCAAACCCTATAAATTGCATGGAAGGATTTGCATTAGTAGGGAGAATTCCTTTATTCCTTTATTAACAGTATCCTATATATAAGTATAAGGATTCTTGTGGAGCTGCATAGAGACTTAGAAAACCACAAATGAACTTTTTTATGTTTTATTGTATTTTATTTATTTTGCTAAATATTTCCCATTTGCATTTTAATCTCTCAGGATTTCCTCAGATTGTTGTGAATTTTATATTATGTGTTTTTGATACCTTTGCCCATAATGATGAAATCATAGGTCCCCCCAAAAATCAAGTATAGACTCAAGACTAGAATTTTGTTTTTATAAATCCTTAGCTGCAATTATGGTGAATGTGATAGAGAATCAATAACAGAAGAATAAAATTTTAATGGATTCAAATCAGCTTATTTTGTGATTTTATCCTATACCATTCAGGCATGATGGAATAAGGGCACATAAAGTAGATGGTAGGAGTTTTTCATGATGGAGGATTATCAGGGAGGATTATCATGAGAGGAGATATGATAGTGCAATAAGACAAGACTGAGGGAAGTGTGGCTTGGAAAGCTTTGATGGACTAAAAGAAAAGGGAGATTTTGAGAGACCTTTGTGAAGGTCATTTTGAAAGTGAAGAAGAGGAATAGAAAGAATAAGAGAGTGGGGGAAGTAGAAAGCTAGGAGATTGCAGTCAGACTAGGGTCATTTCAGAGCTCTTGATCTTGATGGTAAAGTAGTTTTGAGTGATGGTAGCAATTTATTTCCCTATTCTAGGTCTCAATCCACTCACTTGTGAAGTGAGATGATGAACTTTAAGACACTTTCAACTTAAGCTCCTATAACATATGAATAGATGACTTCTAAAGTCATCTTTTAGCTCTGAAATTCTATTCAAATCAACAGATGTTTGTTAAATTATGTAAAAGGCAACCCATTATATGTACAAAACCAAAAATATAATGAAACATCTGTGCCTTAAACAACCTTAAATTCAACTGAAATGATGCAACAAAATGCACAGATAATTAAATATAAAAGAATCTGAGGACAGTCCTAGCAACTGGGAGACCAGGGAAAGGTTAACGGAGTTGGTGGCAATTGGTCTGAGCCTCAAAGAAAAATAACGGTTCTGATGAGCATAGATGTGAAGGGAGTTCATGCTGGCCATGATAATGGCAAGGGAAGAAGCTTGTGAAGGAGATAAGAAATAGAATGCTGAGTTAGGGAAGCAACTATTTGTCTAGGTGAGAACCTAAATTAGAGTGATAGCCATTTAGTGGAGAGAAAGGAGAAGATACCAGAGAAACTATGGAAGAAGAAATGATAGGACTTAATAGGATGAGAGGTGAGATGAGAAAAAAGGAAAGGTTAAAATCCTGGGTGAATAGGAGGAAAGTACTTTCAACATTAATGCTAAAGTTTGGAGGAGAGGCTGGGTTGAAGGGAAATGAGTTATATTTTGCATATGCTGAGTTTGAGAAGTGGACATAATACCTAGGTAATCTGGTAATCAGAGTGGAGATCAGGAGAAATGTTTTATATAAATAATTTGGGAGTTATCTGAATAGAGATGATATTTGAATGTGTAGGAATTGAGGAAATCACTGAGAGAGAAGGGAACCTGGAGGAGAGCTTTATGATATATTTCCTCCTTTCAAAAAAACCCTAAGAATATATGTCATGAAAGATCTTGAAAATACATTACACACATATTTAATATTTAAGAGGAGAGAATCAATGTATAATCATGTTACTTGTTTTCTACATTTAGTTTTGAATGCCATGGGTTCCAAACAGCTTTTTCAGTGCTAGAAACAGTATGAGTCTCATTAATTTTCATATCCTTTTTGTAGGAGATGGAGGTAGTAGAAGGAAGTGAAAGACAAATGATGACAAAACAAGTATGAGACAAAGCACTGGAAAAGGAGGGGGACAATTCAGAGAAAGAAGCACCATAAAAGCTAAAAACAAAAAAGAGCCTGGACAACCTTTTTCAAGAAATCATCAGGGAGAATTGCCCTGACATTCTCAAACAAAAGCAGAAAATGGAAATTGAAAGAATCCACTGATCATCCTCTGAAAGAGATTCTAAGTGAAACACTCACAGGAATATTATAGCCAAATTCCAGAACTTCCAGTTCAAGTAGAAAATACTGCAAGCATACAGAAATAATTCATATATCATGAAGCGACAGTCAAATTACATAAAATCTAGCAGCTTCTACATTAAACAATTGGAAAACATGGGATATAATATTCTATAAGGCAAAGGAGCTAGGAGTACAACCAAGAATTACCTACCCTTACAAACCAAGCTTAATACTCCAGGGGAAGAAAAAAAAAACATTTAATGAAATAGTGGACTTCCAATATTCCTGACAAGACCAGAGTTGAGAAGAAAATTCAATGATCAAATTTGGCTCTCAAAAGAAAAGCATATATCCACATCTAGAGAAAGAACTGTGGAAGTAGAAATCCAGAAGAAAACATATGATTTATCACTTGTTTATATTGGTAATGAATTGAGGTTTTGGCTTTAAAAGATTACTCTATTATAAAAATCAATAATATGGAAATAGGATTTAAGTATGTATTATTAAGTATGTATAATAAGTATGTATTTAAGTATGTATAATCCAGTGAAATTGCTTGTCAAATCCAGGAGGGGGGAGAAAAGAGGGGAGGGAGACAACAAGAATCATGTAACCATGGAAAAATTGAAATGAAAAGTATCTATTAATAGCAACAAAAAAGAATAAAGCTGAGATTACAAATTCAAAAAACAAAAACAAAAACAAAAAGCATAAATACATAAATAAAAAAGAGAAAACTTAAGTGACCCAGTGGGATAAAATTAATTACATTCCTACATGGGAAAGTAATAACTAGATACTTCAAATAAGAGATATTTAAGAAATAATGGACTCTGAATGCATACTGCAGTATATCATTTTTCACTTTATCTTCATCATGATTTTTTCTTATATAAGAGATATGTATTTGCCTTCACAATATGATGAATATTGAAATATGTATTGCACAATATCTTATGTATAACCAACCTATATTATATTATCTGCCATCTCTGGAAGGGGGAGGAGAGGGAAGGAATGAGAGATATGGATTGTAAAGTATCAGAAAATAATTATTTTTAAAAATTATATTGACATGTAATCGAATAATAAATATAATAAAAATCATAAAATGCTCCAAAAACAAAAGTCAGAGGAAGAGATTTTTATAATTTTTATGATTATGAAAGGGAAAGGAAGAAGATTGGGAACTAAATGCCAGAGGCATGGAGAGAAGTAGGATTTTGAGGTCAAAGAGGGGATGGTAATGAAATGATATATGTAAAGCAATCTATAGATCTTAAAACACTTTGTGTCAATTATTTATTATTATCAGCTAAGTGACCTAGTTGTTAAGAGTGCTGAGTCTTAGAGTTGGGAAGACCAGACTGAAACGCAACCACAGGGATTTACTAGCTATGTGACCTTGGGGAAGACATTTAACTTCAATTGTCTCAGTTTCCTCAATGTTTTCCTTTTAACAGGTTCCTTAACTCAAATATGGAAGGAATTCACAAACTACTCCAGTATCTTTGCCAAGAAAACCCCAAACAAGTTTACAAAGAGTCAGATGTGATTACAACCGAATAATAACAAAACAGTATCTACCTTATAGGATTGGTTGTTGTCAGGGTCAAATAAGAATGATCCCTCACCAATTGCAGGATTTACATTCCAGAGACCCCTTCAATAGGTGAAAATCCGCATGGTAGTGATGTTATATTTATTTTATTATTTATATATATTTTAAGACTATAGAACCCCCCCCCCCTCTCCTATCAACCTTTCCCACACTTTTATTAACCTTTCTCACAGGCTTATAAACATTGAGCCAATCAGCATCCAGGATATAGAACACAGGGAGGTGCTTGGTTGCCTTTCATTCCAGCAGCCAATAGTGTGCCATGTACAATCTCACCTTAGCAAACTTGCATAAGCAGTAGTAGAGTACTGCATTTCCATTGTGTACTGTGTGATATTCATACACAAAATCCCATGATATAGCAAAAACTCCATGATACAGAATTAGATATATATTTAAAAAAACCTGCCTATACAGTGAATCTGTGATAAGTGAACCATGATATAGCAAGGAATGAGTGTATTTGTAAAGGGCTTAGTGTGGTGCCTCACCTATTATGGGAGCTATATAAATGCTTATTCCCTTTCCTTTCCCTTATTATTGTTAGATATCAGGGGCTTCAGAACAGAAGAGGTTGTTGGGTTTAGTGGTAGAACAAGGAGTGGCAATAAGGAACAAGAAGTATCCTGACTACCTCCAGGCTCTGTGATAAAGGATAGAGGACTAGGAAGAGGCACAACCAGCAATAGAGAGTGCTTCTAGACTTGCAGAGTCTCCAGAGAAATGATACTTCCTTCATCAGAACTCTGGTAGCACTTTATGCCTCTTTTATACATGGATCTTTTCTACATTACAGTTATTTATAGGTTGTGTTCTCCACAGCAGTTTGTATGCTTGTTAGAGTCAGAGACTATGTCTGAAAAAACCATTTCTATAATAGGGATATAGATCCTCTTGCATATTTTTTTGGGGGGGGAGGGAAAGGTAAAGGATCTGTAATTTCATTGGTGTGGGAATTCTTTCTGCTAATGCAAAGCAGCAGCCCCTCTTTAGCTTAGAGTCTTGCCTGAGTTGTTGAGGAGAAGTTGTGGTCACACAGCCAGGATGAGCCAGAGGCATCCCCTGATCCAGACTTGCTGGCTTTGAAGCTGTTTCTCTATTCCCTAAACTTCAAGGCTTCTTTAACCTGGCATATCTTAGGTGTATGAGATGTTTGAGGAATTTAGCTGAATCTGCCCATAGAAATATTTGGCAGTTTTTAATAAACTTCAGACTTAAGAGATCATTGCTTAAAGGGATTGAAGTAATAAATTTTAGCAACTAAGATACGGTGCCAGGTCTGCGGTCAGATAGATTCATCTTCCTGAATTTAAATCTGATCTCAGATACCTACTAGCTACATGATCCAGGGAAAGTCACTTAACCTTGTTTGTGACCATGGGAAAGTCACTTAACCTTGTTTGTGATCCTGGGAAAGTCACTTAAACTTGTTTGCCTCGGTTTCCTCATCTATAAAATGAGTTGGAAAAGGAAATAACAAGTGTCTGTCAAGAAAATGTCAAATGGAAACAAGAAGAGCCACACATGACTGAAAAATGACTCAACCAAGAAAAATGAAAAAAATTAGATGCTCCTAATTGCTTCTGTCTCTCTTTGTCATAGCCATAAAAATTTATATTTTCTATTTATATATTTTTTCTTGGAAAATTTCATGAAGATATTGAAACTAGGAAAGTAGACACTATGGGATGGAATAAGTAGTTCTTGAACAGCAAGTCTAAATACCAGTCAGTCTTCCCTCCTCCTGGTGGTGAAAGGTGCCAGAGAATAATCACTAACATTTATATATTGCTTTAGAGATTTTGAAGTACTTTATATATATGGCCTTACTTGAGCTTCTTGACAACCCCACCCTCTCCTATTTTATACATAATAAGACTGAAGATAGAAAGGTTAAAGGATTTGCCAATGGTCACATATCTCTTTGTGCACAGATGGAAACCAGGTCTCTCCTGCTTGAAGGTCATTCCTATTTCCACTCTACAACATTGCTTCTCTGAGTTAGAATGAGACCAAAATATCAGTACATGGTATACTGAGGAATGATGGAAGTGGTCACCAGGTATACTTACAACTCACTTGTGAGGAGAGCATCCTTAAGTTTCAGTTGGAGAACTGGTTTTTGGGTTGCTACTTACAAGACACCAAGGCCACAAGTCACAGAGCTAGATGCTTCATTTAATACAGCATAATTTTCTGGGAGATTTCCATGCCATTTGTCATTAGACAGGAATGATTTAATTTGTAGGGAAATTGGACATTACCTGGCACATCTCTGCACATCTGGAGACTAGGATCATAGAGTTCAATCCAGAAGGACCTTAGAAGCTATCTAGGCCAAACTCTTCATTTTACAGATGGGGAACCTAAGAGAAGTTAAACAACTGTCTGGGACCAAATGGGTTGTAAGAAGCAGAGCCAGGATTTTGATGCATTTTTCTCACTATACTATGGTGCCTGTGGAAAGCTGCAGAGCCAGGAACATAGAAACTTTTGAGAGCAGAGCCATTAGAACAAGTTATTTCCTTAGTGGATAGAAGAGCTCTGGGGCCCATGTAGAGACAAGATGGAACTAGCTAACTAAGATCAAATTTGTGGATAGACAGTCAGGGGGGACCCAGGAGTGGTCTGGCAATACATCTCTTACACTGGAAAAGTCCAACTTCATTGCTCAAAAGCCACACAGTGAGATGCTTGAGGGCATGAGACATTAATTTATCTTTATTTGCCTCCTCATATATGACAAATCTTGAATGTTGTAATCTAGAACAAGTCTTAGGGTAAATGAATGCTCTAGGCATTCAATCATCTTGCTCCTGTGGTCTGTGGAAACAAATGTCAGAGTGTACAGCTACATCTATGAGACTTCAAATGTCTGGGCATTTATTTCAGTAAAAAGTCAACCATTAGGATATTTCAGCTATATTTGAATTGACAGTGTCTTAGAGCTATGCTAGCATAGTATAAGAATATTTATTCTATTTTTACTTCTGAAAATTGGAATTTGTGATTTCTTATTAAATTTACTCCTAGAAGACCCAGATGACTATAGTAGCCTGTTTGTGGGTCCCGCTGACTTGTGTCTTCCCACTTTAGTCTATCCTCCACTTAGCTATCAAAGTGATCTTTCTAGAGGAGGTATGACCATGTCAACCTTTCCATTCCCTTCAATGAACTCCAGGGGATCTCCCTTACTTTCTATAAAGTGTAGGGATAAGGGATCAGTCAGTAGCTCTCAAAAGAGCCAGGCAATGTAGATAATTCAGAATCACCTTTCTTATTTTCCATAAGAGTAGGGATTTTTGTTCAATTTGGAAAGATGGATTCTACAGGTCTTTTCTTTCTGCAGTAAAAAAGGCCACTATTTTTCCTATGGCTCAAACTAGATGCTGGGTGGATTGCAGGGAAGAGGAAAGGCGTTGATGGAAAGGTGGATATGAGCAAAAGAAACTAGGGAATCTAGTTTTGGTAATTAAGTAAGAAATGAAGTTACACCTATTAAATTTCTCTCTTTTCTCCCATTAGAGTTTCTTCTACTCCTAGATTCATACCTCCAGATTGTTGACTTTGCACTTGTTCAGAGTATGGGCCATTTCTAGGTTTAATATCATGCTCATAAAAATGTTACTTAAATTATGCTTTTTAAATACACATTGAACAAAGAAAGACACCTAGATAAACAGAGGAGTCCAAATGCTTTAATAGAAAAGTCCATAACAGATCTAAGGAAGATAATTTTCTTAATGAATATGTTATATATTAATGTTTAGTGCTTTGAGAACAGAAAACAGATTGAAAGATGATGGAGATATTTTGAGAATTCATAAACCATATAGATAAAACAACAGTTTTAAAAAAGCAATTATAGAAGCGAGGGAAAGAAAAAAGCAAAAAAATAACTTGCAATACTTCAATGCTAAAAAGAATGTATGTTTTCCCCTCCACATGAATTCTTAACTTTGTAGATTGTGTTAGTAAAAGCAAGTGGGTTTTTTTTTCCTTGCCCTTAGTTTGGGAGTCTGGAAATAAATTCTGAGCATTCTAAGTTATGTTGTTATTAAGTATATTTATAAATCTTTGAATGCTGTTATAGTAATTCTAACCAATGAATAACAATTGAAAAGGAATAAGAAATAGTCTTACAAAAGTGCTGCTTTGTGCTAAGCCTTGAAGGATGCGAGGCATTCTAAAAATCAGAGGTGAAAGGGGAATACATTTCATGCTTGAGGGATCTCCTATGCAAACACAGAGAGAATGAAGATAGAATAGAATAGATGAGGAATGGTAAGAAGGAATCTGGGTAGACTGAAGAGGGCATGTAGGGTAGAAATGTATAAAAATAAGGAAAAATAGGTTGGGCTTTCTGTCTTTCTATATGCCCATTTCTCTCTTCTTCTTTTGCCCACTTTTTTTCTTCTCACATTTCTCTTTCATCTCTACACCTTATTAGCTGACAAGATACTTCCAATTTTAACTTCTATGATGAATCTGACTCTGTCTCTATATCTACCTATCTATTTGCACATATTTACACATCTATATATCTAATGATCTACTTATTATCTACCTATGTATCTATTTATGTGAATTTCTATATGTATTTATCATCTATCTATATCTGTTCATCTATCTTCTATCTAAATATCCATTTATCATCTATCAATTTATGTATACATTTATCTATCATCTCTTTTATCTATTTGTCATCCATTCTCTTCCCTATCTATCTTTGTATCTATTTATCTTTGTATCTATCTATTTATCTTTGTATCTATCTATTTATCTTTGTATCTATCTATTTATCTTTGTATCTATCTATCTATCTATCTATCTATCTATCTATCTATCTATCTATCTGTCTGTCTGTCTGTCTGTCTGTCTGTCTATCTATCTATCTATGTATTGACGTACTGCTCTATTACTGCATTTACTGTCCATTCATTCATCCATCAATAGATAAGTGGATGAATGGATGAGTGTTATCTTCTTTTATTTTTAAAATTTTATTTAGAATATTTTTCCATGATTATACAATTCATGATCTCCCCACCCTGCTCCCTCCCTCCCTCCCAAAACTGACAAGCAGTTCCACTGGTTTATACATGTATCATTGTTCAAAACCTATTTCTATGTATTTCATATTTTCAGTAGAGCGAGCCTTTAACATCAACATCTTAATCACATTCCTATTGCACTACGTGGTCAATCATATATTTTTCTAAATCATTTTTGGTTCCACAGTTCTTTCTCTGTATGTGGCTAAGTCCCTCAGAATTGTCCTGGATCATTGCATTGCAGCCAGTAGAGAAGTTCATTACATTCGATTGTACCACAGTGTATCAGTCTCTGTGTACACTGTTCTCCTGGTTCTCCTCCTTTCACTCTGCATCACTTCCTTTAGGCCATTCCAGTTCCCATGGAATTCCTCCATTTCTTTATTCTGAGTGCTATCTTCTATTGGCAGTGCATGGTGAAGCAAATCTTACTTGGGTATCAGAATATGTGAATTTTTTCTACATTTTGCTGTGTGACCTTGCCAAGTTATCTCACCTCAGGAAGTTTTAGTTTCTTCATCTATAAAAATAAGAGGGTATATCAGATGATTTCCAAGACCCTTTTCAGACTTTGATATCTATAATCAAACCTTTTAAAAATAATCTTTATGAAACCTAAAAAACCCCATATCTTCAGGTCCATGTTACAGGAACTCTGAAAGACTGTGGAGAAGTCTAGGCTTTCTCAGCAGTTCACCACTTAACCTATAAAGCAAAATTTCCTGTCCCTCTCATCAAAATAAGCCTCATCTGAGAAGAAACAGACTGAGTCTGACTTCCTTGGGTTTGGCTCCCAAATTTCTCAGAGAAAGAACAGAGGAAATCTCAAATATAATGTTGAGTTCTTCATGCTTCTTCTTCTACAACTTAATCTGGCTCCTCACCAATTGTATATATTTATGCAGAGATTTAAGTGTTAATGTGTCTTTCTACACCTAGATAATGATGAAAATAGGAGTCATTGATAATACCCATTCATATAGCATCCCATATTGGCAGAAAATGTCTTCCAATCCACTATCTCATTGAGCTTTCTAACAACTTGATGATATAGGTATCATGTATTGTATTACCCCCATTAAAAAACCAAACAAACCTTATCTTCCATCTTAGAACCAATACTATGAATTGGCTCCAAGGCAGAAGAGTAATAAAGGCTAGGCAATGGGGGATTAAGTGACTTGCTCAGGGTCATACAACTAGGAAGTGTCTGAGGTCAGATTTGAACCCAGGATTTCCCATCTGCAGATCTGGCTCTCAATCCACTGAGTCATCTAGTTACCCCCCTATAACACCTGTTTTATAGGTGAGGAGACTGATGCTCAGAAAATTTGTTTCAGTACTTCTGTGATTTTATTTCTTTCTCTGTGGGTATTCCCTTCATCTTCACATATTTCAAGGACTCAGTGCCTCAAAGAACGATCTTTATCAGTGTTAAGGTTGAAGAATTCATGACCCTACGTGATCAACCTCATTATGAATATCTCTGAACTCTATTTGTCCATCCTAAAATTAAACCTAGGCTAATTCCTAGATGATAGAGGTCAACATCTTTGATAGGCTTGTACCCAAACCTTAGCATTTACCAGAGTTTGTACTCTACCAGTGCAGTCTCTGAGGGCTCTAGGCACTTCAACAGCATGATGGCATATGTATCACAGAACACTATGAGATTATCTGGAAATTAGGTAAATGATATCCCCAACTCACTCAATTAGCATGAATGCAACTCCTCTTGTGATCCAAGCAGAGGCTGGATGCCACCTGTCAAGTGGATTGAAGTGGGGAACATTTCTTGTATGGGTTGGTCTAGATGGTTGCTAAGGTGTTTTCCAACTCCCAAAATTGATGATGGGTAGTTCCACTATGCCATGCAAAAGGATGAGACTATGGTATTTCAGGGTTGGTAAGATGGGTGGATGGGTGGTGGGCAGAGAAAGAGCTACTCATCAATCTCTGAATTCACTTGATTAGGATTTCTTGAGAGAAGTTAGCATGAGGAGCACCATGGAACACTTCAAGGTTCTTAATAATTTATTGTATAATGGACTACTTTGACTGGCCAGCGAAGACTATGGATCTCTTCTCAGTCAATTAATGAATCAGTATGTATTTCTTAAGGGCCTATTATGTGCCAGGCACTGTGCTAAGTGTTGGGGGACATAAAAAGAGACAAAACACAGTCTCTGCTCTCAAGGAGTTTACCATTTCCTGGGGGAGACAACTTGCAAACAAATATATACAAAGCAAACTATATAAGGGATAAAGAGGAAATAATTGACAGAGGGAAGGCGCTGGAATTAAGAGGGATTGGGGAAAACTTCCTGAAGAAGATAGAATTTTAGTTGGGACATGAAAGAAGTCAGGTGTTCAGGAGTCAGAATGGTGCAAAGAGAATGTCTTAGACTTGGGGGGACAGCCAGAGACAATGCTGAAAACTGAGAGATGGAGTGTCTTGTTTGTGAAACAGCCAGGAGGCCAGTATCCCGGGAGCAAAGAATATATATCAAAGAGGAAGGTGTAACAAGCCAGGAAAGGTGTATGTGTGTGGGTACTAGATTCGGTTGTTTTTATATGCAATTAAAATGAAACTGTGTTATAAAGGAAATCAATTCTAATGGAATAAAGTTAGCAAATTAAAAAAGATAAAGCATTAAAATTGTCTTTAGTTCCAAGTTTTCTCCCTATAAATTTTAGAAAACAAGTTCAAGGATTCCAGATTAAAAACCTCTTCTCAGAGGATATAGTGGTGGCCCTAGGGTATGGAAGTTCTGGGTTCAAGGCCAATCTTTGACCCATTCTGGTCTCTTGACCTTTCCTCCAACTATAAATTGCAGAATAGTAACTGATTTGTATTTGTAGAGGGATTTTCTTTATCAGCAGTCTCTTACACCAAAAAGATCACAGGCCTAATCAAAATTAAACATTTTGGTAAAATAAAGCAACAATTCTTGCAGGAGCAGCAGGTGAGTGCCCCATCCTCAGACCCTCCAACTTCAGATCTGTCCAACATATTTTGATGCTTTTCATAAGTTAATTGCTAACTTCCAAGGAAGAAAAATACCTTTTTCTTAGGTGCTGGTCTCTTATCAAACATGCTGAGCACGGCTTGGTTAAGCAGTAACTCTGGCTATGAAAGTAAACAGAGTCCCCCCCTTTCACATTTCCAGTCAGTTAGAGTGGCACTAAGAACTTGGGAGAACACAATTAAATGCTATTAATAACAAGCTGAACTGGAAGTATTTCAATTTTTTTAACACACCTTGAGAATATTTACCTCCACAGAGGGCAGAGTGTTTACAAGAGCTCAAGTACTTATTCATCCAAGAGCACTTTTTCAGAAGAAGATTCTTTATGGGCAGCTAGAGTATCCCCTTGCTCATATATTGACCTTTATTAACAGTTGGCTTGGAGTTTGCTAAAACTGCTAAGGGAAAACAAACTTGTCAACATGGTGGTTCTTACAAAAGTTTCTGGAAGAGTGGGGAGGTAGCTTAGTAGAGTGGAATAAACACTTGGTTTGGAGTCAGAAGACATGAGTTCAAGTTCCAGTTCTGTGGCTAACCAGTTGAAAGCCCAACCTTCAACAAATTCCCTAAATCCCCTGAGTCTGTTTATCCATAAAATGGGAATATGATCTGTGGTACCTACCTTGCAGGGTTGTTATGAGTATATAATAATATGTAATAGTTTTAGAGGACTTTAGGGTGTGCAAACCACTTAATGTACTAATCTCAATTGAGATATTTTGTATTCATGTTGTAAGATAATACCCATTTTGTAGGCATTATTATCCCAATTTTATAGATAAGAAAATTGAGGCTAAGAAAATGTCCTGCCTATGGTCTCACAGTGGTTAGTGTTAGAAGTGGGATTTTAATTCAGATCTTGCCAGTTTCAGGTCAATCACACTCTACTATATCATCCTTCCTCTTATCAACTGAAATAATGTAGGTCTTGCTCCAGCCTGTGTTTTAAGGCTCATTTCACATTACTCCTATTCACAAACTTTAAAATGTGCTCCACCCAACTTGCTCTAATTATTGTTCCCTGAACTTGGCACTCCATCTCTAACCTCTGTGTCTTTATATGGACTTCTGCATATGCCTGGAATTATTCCCTTTTCATATTTTTCCTCTTAGAATCACGATTTTCTTTTAAATGTCAGAGCTCAGGTGCTACCTCAAATTTATTTGTACAATAAAGAGCACTGTTCAAATTTGAGGCAGAAAATGGCCTTTGAAAAAGACCTGAAGGTCAACAAAGTCCAGTAAGTCCAAAAAGTTCACTAAGATAATGATAGGTCTAAAAGGAGGGTCATATGGCCAACTGAAATAGTTTAGTCACCTATGTGGTGCAATATGAAGGTGCGCTAAACCCCTCCTTTTCCTGAAGGTGAATTTCTTATAAACCAGTACCTCTTTCTTTAATCAGAGAATTGAGGTTTCTGTGTGGGCTGGGAAATGAGAGATGCAGAGGGATATAGGTACTGTTGTTGGCCCAATGCATAAACAGAAAGTTCTCTAAAGAGTTCTCTCAAATCAGGAGGAGTTGACATGGGAGATGAAGTTGGTTGTGACTTTTCTGTTGAAATATTTAAAGACCTTGAATTTATTCACTCAATAAACACTTATTAATCTCCTATAGAGTTCTTTGCTAAACAGTGGAAGAAATTAAAAGTTTAGATGAGACAAAGTTGCTGCTTTCATATATTTATATTTCCTAAGAAAGATGATAGGAGTATAGAATGTAGACTTGGAAAGAACCTTGAAGATCAAATTGTCTAAAAGAGCTGACATATAAGTGGTTTAGTGGATATGGAAGAGCATGGGTGGTGATAAAATATTTGGTAAGAAGAGAGACAAGTTGAGGTTGAGAGGCAGGTGGTATTGGCAATTTTTGATGACTTGGTGTTGGATCTCTTCCCTTATGCAGTTACTGGGGAATGTGTGGCTATCTACTGGCATTTATGTTGGTCTATTTTCATAGTTTTTGCTACCCTTGTACTTATTATGTATCAGAATCCCAGAAGCTAAGGATGTTGATATAACTTTGGTAAGAACTTTGCCTACCTGAATTGTACTGGGTATATTGTTTTCAAGTTTCCTGTTCCTAAAAAGGATGTTGGGGAAACTGATCAACCTAACATCCTTTGGGTTAAAGCATTGATGGCTGGGGTTCCTTTAAGAAGCAAATTCCAAAGAAGGGCAGATCATTAGCCCATTTTTACCTTATAATATATACTCATTCTGTGAAAAAAAAAGATTAGAGGCTTGAGGGAATGGGATCTACTTAAGGGGGATGATGAAGGTTGGTAGCAAAATGAAGGGCAAAGAGCAAGAGCTAAGACTGTAGAGGGGCCAAATGGGGGAAAGGATTGATGTAGGTGTAGTGCTATAGTTGCTGGTGCTGAAATAGTCAAAAGGCAATATTTGATGATATTTGGTGGGTAATGGGGGCAGGGAGGAGTCAACAAAATTGGAGAAGAGGGTTTTGGAAGAGGAGGTTGGAAGTCAATGGATGATGAACAATAATTTCACTGTCTTCACAACTTTGTCTCAGTCCTATCCTGTTGCTGTAGATATTAATTGTGGTAAGTGGATCATTTCCAGAGATCTCTGAAGAATAAAGGTACTGGTTAAAGAAAAAGTCAACATGGTCTTGTTGTAACACAGGCTCCTGTTTTTGCAGAGCTTGAGATCTAATAGGGTAGGTACACAAGCCATACCTACCTGGAAGCTTGATAAATAGGTTCATAGCATCATAATAAGGTTTAGAGATGGAGGAGACCTTGGAAATCACCTAGCCCAGGGGCTCTTAACCTTTTTTGTTTGTCAGTGGATCCCTCTGGCAACCAAGTGAAGCCTATAGATTCCTTCTCAGCTTATTAAAAAAAAGAAAGTTTCTATTTTATTTTTTTCTAATAAAACAATTTTAACATTAATTTTTTTTTATGATTTTGAGTTCTAAATACTCTCTCTTCTCCCTACTTGAGAAGGCAAGCACATTGATATAGATTATACATATGTAATCTTATAAAACATATTTCCAGGTTAGCAATGTTGCAACAGAGAACTCAGAAAAAAAGAAAAAAATGTAGGTTTCAATCTATATTCTGACTCCATTATTTCTTTTTCTGGATGTGGATAACATTTTTTATTTTAAGACCTTTGGAATTGTGTTGGATCATTGTATCATGGAAAATAGCTAAGTCATTCACAGTTGATCATTATATAATATTGTTCTTGTCTGCAATAATGTCCACAATTCACTTTGCACTAGTACATGTAAATCTTCCTAGGTCTTTCTAAAACTATTCTATTCCTTATTTCTTAGAGCACAATAGTATTCCATCACAATCATATACTATAACATGTTCAATCATTTCCCATTTGATGGATATTCCTCCAAATTTCAGTTCTTTGCTGCTTTAAAAAAGAGCTGCTTAACCCTACACCAAGATAAATTCAAAATGGGTGAGTGACTTAAACATAAAGAAGGAAACCATAAGGGGACATGACAGAGGATAGACTCTAAATGAACACTCTAATGCAAATACTATCAACAAAGCAATGGGTTCAAATCAAGAAAACATCTAATGCCCAATGGACTTACGCGTTGGCTATGGGGGGTGGGGGGAGGAAAAGAAAATGATCTATGTCTTTAACGAATAATGCTTGGAAATGATCAAATAAAATATATTTAAAAAAAAAGAGCTGCTTAAATATTTTTGTGTGTACATTTGTATTTTTGTTTTCCTTTGATTCCTTTGGAATACAGACCTCTTTTAGGAAAGAAACCATCTCTTGCCTCTTTTTTGTATCCTCAATACTTAGCTCATTGCTTGGCACATACTAGGAGCTTTATAAATTTTGATTGATTACATGCCCCAATTTCCTCAAGTATAAAACAAGGATAATAATGTCACCTAGTTCCCAGTGTTGTTGTGAGGACTGAATGAGATAATATTTTTTAAAGTGCTTAGTACAGTGTCTGTCATATAGTAGGTGCTATATAAATTCTAGCTATTATAATTTCAGGCAGTGCAATTATATTCCAATGACCTTTTGAGGGAGTAGATTCACGCAGGTCATTATTGTTGGAGGCAGGTGTTGAGTCCAGGTCTTCTTGATTCTAAGAACAACATCTAATTCTCCCTGCTGTCAAATTTTTGAGGTATTAAAAGGAAAACCACAGAGGGAACTGAGCTTTCAGAGCAGGGGTGTCACGAACAAATGGAGATAAAAGGTAAACTTTTATTTAGTAGTGGGAAGGAATGGAAAAAAAAAGAAAACATGATGAACTCCAAAACTGACTCTACCATCTTTACAATTTGATCAAGCCATTAAGCCATCCCTAAGTCTTCAGTTTCTTCCTCTATGAAATGGGGACAAACATACTTCCAGTTTTCACTTCATAAAGTAAGGATAGTTTTTGAAACAGATGCAAATTAATCTCTTAATTTCATTCTCTTTTTTCAAGGATTCTGTGTAATATTGGGAAAAATTAAAGAAACAAAGGGGCTAGAGATACTCCATAATATAGTCTCAGGGTTGACAAATTCTGGTCTTGGCATTTGCAAAGGTGATCTAGGGAAGCCTATGGACCTCTTTTCAGAATTAAGATATATCTCCTTCCTGAAAATTTTACTACATATTATACAAATATACAAATAATTACTATACTATCACCTAGAAAGCCATTCACTTGTAGTCATTCACTCATTCAACAACAAATTTAATTCATGAAACTTTTGTTAAGCACTTATGATTTACACAATACTAAACCAGAAAGGAACCTGCACTCTAAGACCTTAAAGTCTGCTAGTTGAGATAAAATAAGATTGGAAGCTTACTTGCTGGTATATTTAGTGTGACTTCATTATAATGTGTTATAGCTCTTTGCTTTTTATATTCTTTAAAAAAAACAAACCTCTTACCTCCAGTCTTAGTATCAGTTCTAAGACAGAAGAGCAACAAAGATTAGGCACAATATGGATTAAGTGACTTACCCAGGGTCTCACAGCTAGGAAGTATCTGAGGCCAAATTAAAATCCAGGTCCTCCTAATATCAGGCCCTGTGCTCTCTCCATTGTGCTAACTTCCCCACTGCTGTTTGCTTTTCAGGGTCCTCAAAGCCATATCGTGTGCCCAATTATAAAAATGCTCTACTAGTAGGCAGCAGATTAACTTCAAAACCTGGCTTATTGTAAGAAAAGGGACAGTCTCTTTCTGTGTCTTATCTGATTCTTGTATATTGTGCCCCAAAGTGTATACCTGGCATAGCTTATCTTGAGGAAGGTGCAGTTTCCTCTTTTTCATAGAAGCTAGAGCATCTTAGATTTTTATGTAGAATAAGAAAACTCCCTTTCTCTCTAAATCTGATCTAAAATACAGGAAGGAAGCAAAACGTAGGCATCTGAGTTTCCCTGCCTTAGAGAAGTGATCATGAACAAAGAAATGAACAAACTCTATGTTCTAGGCAATAGGCTAAATGACAAGATACAAATGCAAGCAAAAAGATAGTTCCTGTCCTCAAGGAACTTGCTTTTTCATGGAGTAGGACAAAATATTAATCCAAGATGAAAATTCAGAGGGTGGAGAGGAGTAGGAATGGTTCAAAAGAGCTGAGGGAAATTTCAGAGTAAGAACTCAGCTAAAGTCTTGTGGCTCTACTCACCACATCAGTTTTCATAGTTTTTATACCAAGAAGAAATCTTAGAAGTCAGCTAGTCATAATTGCTTGTTGGCATCTAGCTTAACCTTTTACTCCATGGAGAAATCCTCTATACACCTTTGACAGGTTGTCATTCAGTTTCTGCACAAATTCTTTGAGAAGCTCGTTGCTCACTACTATAAAAGAGAGATATTTCCATTTTTGAACAGTTCTAAACAGAATATGTTTCTTTATCTTGAGCCAAACCTGGTTTTCTTGTAACTTCTACTCATGGTTCCAGTTTCTTTTCTCTGGGGCTATTATACAGGATAAATCTACTTTTTCCAGATGACAGTCCTTTAAAGTGATATTCCCTTAAACTTACTCTTCTCCATGCTAAATGCTTCTTTAACTCTTCCTTAGATGCTATGGTTTCTAGTCCCTTCATCTCACTGATTATTCTCTTCTTGACTCACTCCCATTTCTTCTTAGGCCATACAACTATACACAGATTGAACACAGTACTCCAGAGAGATTCTGTTCATTAGAAAGTGAAGTGGGATGACTCTTCCCTTGTTCTGGGCACAGTACTATGATATC
Organism: Monodelphis domestica; assembly: GCF_027887165.1. Classification (NCBI taxonomy): domain Eukaryota; kingdom Metazoa; phylum Chordata; class Mammalia; order Didelphimorphia; family Didelphidae; genus Monodelphis; species Monodelphis domestica. The sequence continues at coordinate 291,777,795 of NC_077230.1, forward strand.
TCAGTATAAATGATAATCTTTTATAGGGGTTTATCTAACAAACCAGGAGCTTCCCCTTGAAAAGCCTGGACAATTACAATGGTCTACCCACTACTTATCCTTCACTTTCAGCAGATGTCTGGCATACTTCTTTCTCTAGTCATATACCTTTTTTTTAAAACCCTTACCTTCCATCTTATAATCAGCACCATGTATTGGTTCTAAGGCAGAAGGGTGGTAAGGGCTAGGTCATGGGGATTTAAGTGACTTACTCAGGGTCATACAACTAGGAAGTGCCTGTCGTATGTCTTTTTTATTGACATCATTTATAGTGCACTTTGCTTATGATTTTTCATTGCAGTCCCAAAGGTCTTAAATTCAACAGCTTAAAAAAGCTTTAATAGTGTAAAACTGTACTATGACTTTTGGGACACTCTATATGTTATAGTCAGTTCACGACTGTTATAAGTACTTCTAAAATATCTGTAATTTTGATTCCTTTAAGGCTGGAATATTGGATGATTCATGGCCATGTAGCCTCACTGAAAGAAAATTGGTATTTAAAAATGGGTTTTTGTTTTAAGGAGAAACTTTTTATGATCAACTTGTTCAATAAAATAAGCACAGTGAGATCTTGTATTATCTGAACTGTTTAGTCAGTAGTGTGATTGTGAAGATTTGGTTAACCATATGAAAACTGAAAAAATTTTACATTACCGTTCTTATTTCTAGCAAGAATTTCATTGATTCATTTGTAAATTATTCTCAAATATTTGTAGAGATAAGAAACTACAGCTTTGTATTTGTTGATTTTTTTATTTTCCATTATCTTTTGGGGGTTATAATGATATCTATGCTTTTTTTTTACACAAATGTTCACTTTTCTTTGCCTCTTTCATGTATCTTGAAAATCAATTACTCAATTCTCTCAAAATTGTGTTGTCACCATCATGGTCTTTTCTTTGGTACACTGGATTTGGTTTATCTTTGCTTTCTTTGATGCCATTTCTACTTTGATTTATGGCATATGTAGACCTAGGATATTAAGGTCTAAGCATGGTCATGACACTGTCATTGTTGGAGAAAATGATTTGTTTTAAAATGATGTCTGACATTTTCCATTTTTCATCTTTTTGTGGTGCTCTTCCATGTTTCATCCTTAAATGTTCTTAGAATAGTTAGGGCTTAAGTGAGTTTCATGCCAAGCTTTCTATAAAGTTTTGTGTCCTTTTTCCTGGCTTTTGAATAAATATTACTCATAATCTTCTTCTGTGTAATTGAAAATCTGTTACCCTAAAAAACTTCATTTCCAGGGAGCCCACTGACTTCCTGTTATTATGTACCTCCTGTAGACAGGGTAAAAACCAGGGTGTGTTTTCCTTAGGCAACAATTAGCCTCCTAACTCCCTGTCCACATGGCAGGGGAAACATATTGCTCCTTAGTGTTTTACCCCAGTTGGGGAAGGAGAAAGAAGGTTACTCTTCAAAACAGTAAGTAAAATTATAAGCACGGCTCACTCTATGAAAGAGAAGTATCTTGCCTATTTTAAACAGCTTCCAATTTTAGGGTTTTTTTACTTTCTACCATTCCTGGGTGCATTGGTCCTTTCAATTATCTTGCCTGAGATTCAGGGGAGAAATTCATCTCCCTACAACCATTTGCCATTTGGGCCTGCCCAGCCTCTAAGATTTATCCAGTTTGGGATTCCTCCAAACCACGTTCAGGGAGAAATTCTCCCTCACTATGGGAAATCCCAGAGCTCTGAAAAAAGGAATCTGAACAGATAGATAAGGAACTTTAAAGAGACTGGAAGTAAAAATTTTAAGCCTTTTCACACTCCAGTGTTTTCTGAAAGTCTCTTATTTTATTGTATTCTTCTGATTGTTTTGCTTACAATTTAATTTGGGTGGTTTTAAGTTCATGTATTATTCTGATCAATGCTATTATGTTACACTGAATCATTTCAATCTACTGAGTTTTAACTATTAGATATATTCTGTTACCTTTCCCCTATAAATATACTGAACAAAATATCATTGTATAAGCCCATAAATACAGTTTTTTTTTCCATTTTGGCTTTGCTAATTGTCACATAGATGATGGATGGACTCTGTCAACCTTGTTAACAACCTTTGGAAAATTTAATGAATTAAATATCTCAAATTGATTTTAAAGGGTCTTTCAGACATGATTTTTAGATTTTTTCAATACTTCTGACTGATAATTTTGCCTGCCTCTGAGTTAAAGGGTCCATTTTAGTAGCTGAAGTGAAGTGTAATTATATCCCCATCTTCACATTTGTAAAAATGTAATGGGTGAGACATAAAAGTCTCATACCAGAGGAGCTGGGAAGTTGTTTCTAGGGTGTGGTATCCCTGGATGACTACCAAGAGGGAGCATCTCCCATTTGTAACTCTTTAGGTTACTCTACCCTTCCACCAGAATGATCTAGATTCTTGGTGGCATTTTTAGACCAAACATCAACATTATAGAGTTTTGTTTTTTTCTAGATTCCTGTGCCATATTTTTGTAATGATGGCAGTAATAGATTAAGAGAAATCTCAGCCAAGGTTGAAAGATTGCTATGCTTGAAAAACTTGTGACAAGTATCCATTAGTTTCTTAAGTTGTTTTTTTTTTAAATGTCATAAAGCAGACATGTGAATCCTAATGATTGTGGGTTTGTTTGTTATTGTTATTAAATGGGCTATTATAACTTTGGGGTTTTTTATACTTCTTGAATGTGCATTACCTGTTGTACTGTTCTTTACAAAAAATTGTTACTTTGTAAAAATCATTTGCACTCACACACTGCATCATGGCCACGTTTCAAAAAGAAATGGATCTCATTTTTGGTGAGAAACCTTTGTATTCTACTTTTCCTTAGCTGACACAGTGTGCCAATGATTATTGTAAGCTGTATATTTTTGATTTTCAAGACTTTTATTATTGTTTTTGCTTGCATGTGTAATATACAATTTCATTTTTATTTTTTCTCTCCTTTTTGTATTTGAAGCATATTACCAGTATTGAGAAGATTTTCTTTAACTTTTTGATTTTACAGTAATATAAGTTTAAAATACATTTGCCCTAATGTCAATGCATACCCAGAAAGCTTTAGACTACAAAAATGATTCCATTGATTGCTTAAAAAATTATGGGCCTTTGCTTAATGGCTCTGTCTTATTCCAGGAGAAGGGAATACAAAAAGAGTCTGCACAGTGCCAAAGAAGCACAAAGCTAAACTGCATAGTGCCTATTGGGCACAAAGTCAAAGAGACTGATCCCAGTGGGATTGATGTAATTTTGAGCCAAGACAAGAGGACTTGAACTTGTTTGGTGTGGATTTTAGATTTTTCTCCACCCTGCTTAGTCTTAGAATTCTAGCAACCAGAAATGTATTCACCCCTACTTAAGGATTAAGTGTTGAGGAGGATGGCCTATAACCAGCATGTGCTAGCAAGTGACAAATAAGAAACAACTGACAGACCCCCTGGGCTGTCCTAAGTCAAGCTTAAGCTACCATTGGTACATGTGAGATGCAAGAAGTTATGTAAAGAATGGTCTATATATTTCATGTCATTTCCTCTCTCCAGTCTCTCTCTCTCTCTCTCTCTCTCTCTCTCTCTCTCTCTCTCTCTCTCTCTCTCTCTCTTAGATGGGCTCTTTCAGCATTGGGAGCTCGTGGTGCCATTCTCAGTGTGCTTGGTGAGTAGTTTAGGCTGATTCCTCTTTTCCTTTACCTCCTAAAGCACTATCCTCCTAGTAGGCCCCTCATCTTGGAGGAGGTCTCATGACTGGAAGACAAGCTAGATTGAGAAGGCCCCTTGACCTAGGCCTCTGAACTCCTATCTGGCTTGCCAGAGCAGTCCAGTTCCTTTTCCCCCCTCTCTCTTCTTCTTAATTTCTTCCTACTATTGTAATTAAACCACCATAAAAACCCCAAACTGACTTGAATATTTTATTGGGATTGAATTTTAATCCCTGGTGACCTCTAGTATAATATATTCAGTCAACAACCTTAATTTTACCCTTAACATTGGCATTCAAGGTTGTGGCTGTTTTGACATATGTCAAAGGCAGGTCTTACTTGTCTCACATTCTACCAAGTATCTCAAATTTGTCTCCTACCTGGCTCCTATAAATCTAGTCCCTTTTCTATCTTTCATAGTGTGGCAAACTTTCTGTAGTCTTGGCCACTGATTGAGGAAGTACATAATTGCTTAAATCACTTTAATTGGGCCCTGATTCAAGGACCTTTTTTTCCCTTTACTTAGAATTTCTACAATAAGACTTTGATATTCTATATTTCATCCAGAAATTATTTTTTCTTTTTTCTTTGGATTTTTTGATATTTTGCTAATCGATTCATATGCCTCATAACTCAGCCATGCATCCTTAAGTGATCCCTGTGTTTTTTAACATCCTCTTCAGGGGGGATGTATTATTATTATTCTAAAATGCAAATTTTGAATTCTTTTGAGAGAAATTTAGGGATGAGAAATATAATACCTCTCTGAATCCAGAAAGTGAACTGTTTGAAGAGAGTCTGGGCAGATCACACACTGCACCAGAAGATCCAGAGTGAACTTTGGGATGTGATGATTTGAAATGTGTGGAGTTGAATGCATTTGTTTTGCATGTATACTCTTATGCTAAAGGGGACTGCCCCCTAACTGGCTTTTTGTCAATGCACCTAGCAATCACTGGTTTTGTTCTTTTTTCTTTTTTATCCCCAAATTACTTTAATTTAAAAGTGGATCATATTAAATGATCAAATTGGGGAGACTAGCCCCCCAAAATGATCATTAAGGGGAATGTGTAATTGAAAATTCGTTACCCTAAAAAACTATATTTCCTGGGAGCCCACTGACTTCCTGTCATTACGTACTTTCTGTAGATATTAGGCAATGATGTGGAGGGTCCTGGCCTCTCTTTGGCTTCCTGTTGGCGAGCATGGTCACGGTAAGTGAGGATTTTGAACAGGTTGATTAGCCATTGGCACGTGGTGTTTTTATTTGTTACCTTTTTATTCCTTTACTACTAATGATCATTTAATAAATCTCTTAAAATATAATATTTTATTATTGAGAATAATTTTACTTTTTACACTACCATCCATTTCTGTAATATTTCTCAAATAATTTATATCCTTAACCATTGCTACAATTGGCTGCCAAAGATCTTCACTTGATGAGTTCTTTTTTTTTTGTAGCATGAACCAATTTCTAAGTTCTTTTTTTTGCCTCTTCATTGTGACAATTTCTTTAATTATTAACATGGTAACCTGTTAGAAATAGTATATATGTATGTCTTTTCCTTTATCCATTTCCTTTCTATTTGCTGTCAATAGTACATTTAAATAGGTTAAATTGAGGCTGTTTTAGTTTAACTTCACATATTTTTATTCTAATTAAGTGTTGGTTTTAATTTTTGCTTTAACAAGTTGATGGTCTGACTACAATAGCTACTTCGTGATTCACTTATCAGTCTTTTCCTATTAAGACAGTAATTTTCCTTTTTTGATGTTATTTATATGTCCAATGCTTTTGGCTCTTTTCTTGAAGAATCTTTAACATGGAGAGATGAGTTTTCTGGGTAGTCTTGTGCTATTCTCTTTTCTTGATCTTAAAGATTACTTTCCAAATTTTTTTGTTTTTATTTTTTCCACCTTCCCTTATACTTATCATTAAACTCACCAAGTATTAAAGTATATGCTTATCTATGGGGTGCTCAGGGAGGGGTAATATCTCTGGTATGGAGGGCTTGTCGTGCCCTTTTAGGGCAGCTCTCCAGCCTCTGACCCTCACCTGACACCCAGCTCTTACATGTGGCTCCCAGTATCTGCTAGCATGCGGCAGTGGCCACACCCCGGGCAATGGCTTTGACAGGCCGGCTAAACCTTGTAAGGGTAGCCATCGGGTCGACATCAACCCCTGGTGAACTAGGGCTTTGCTCACCCAGCATGTGAAGACTGCTTCAGAGGAACAGGCGGAAGAAACCAACAAGAAGGTTCAACGGCTGAGATGGCGATGCAGCAAGGCACTGTGGAGTGCTTAGGGAGTGTTGGAGCACAAAGGACCACACGGCCATCCAATGCAGCTGAGGACGTCTCCAGGTGTAACGACTTTTCGTGCCAATGGACCCAGGCTTCCAATGCCAAGAGAGTGGGACTGTCACTGTGCTTCGACTTTTCCACTTAAATCTTCATGCACAGGTGTCTTTGTGCACAAAAACGCACAAAGACAATTGTCATCCTCGGTTTGAGAGACAACCAAACCAACCACTGAATTCTCCCAAGTATTGCTATAACTTCTCTTCCTTTGCTGTGAATACTGGTATACCAGCTACAATTGTCTTCATGGTGATCTTTTTGCTTATGTTTATCTAAAATATCATGGTATAAGATGTCCAAGTATTCTGTAAAACAATATTCTTTGTTGCCTTCAAACTCATGATAAAAACAATTTTGAATGACTTTGTCAGTCTATGGAGAACCTATGGAACACCCTGCTATCTCATTGTTCTTTCTTTATATCCTCTTGTTATAGAGTATGAACCCCAAGTGGAATGATTCATTTCCCTCCAATAATAGGACAACTCATTGGTTATTGGACAAAGATCTCACATTTATAATATTATGCACTAAATTGATGTTTATTAATGGTCAAAACTGTTTGATTCTTAGTAAATTCTGCCTATTTTCTGCCAAACTGCCATTGAGTCTATAGGAGCTGAGCATCATTTTAAATTTTCTGAGATTATGTGCCTGAAGAGTGCACTTCTAATGACCAATCTAGTGACAAATCTCTCTGGACATAGGCTAATCCAGCCAAGCTTTTGCTCAGTAGCTTTCGCTCCTCTGATTGGAATGCAAAGCCATGAATCACTAAGGATACATTTAAGGAGGGGGCACAGGACAAAGACAGGGAAGAAATCTCATTTCTTATCTGGTACACTCATTTTGGACTCTTTGACTTCTCCATGGTGGCCCACATTGAATACCTTAACTATCTTTCTTCTCAATTCCTCCTTTCCCCCTTTCTTATATGTGTTACCTTCCCTTATTAGATTGTAAATTCCTTTAAGTCAGAGACTTTCTTTTTCTTATTCATATCCCCAGAGCTTAGCCCAGTACCTGACACATAGAAAGTGTTTAATAAATGCTTATTGACTTTTGACTATTGATCTTTAGAAAGCAGGCAGAATCTCTTATCTATTGCCAGGACAATGCCCGGAGTCTTTCTATCATAGTTGAGCCTGCCAAAGTTTGTGTTCTGCCAGCATAACTTTCAAGAACTCAAGGTTACTTCCATACCATGATGAGGCCTGGAGCAGATAAGACACATCCATGAAAAAGTTATGAAAAAAGAATTAAATGCCAAAAGAAGGCAATAGCATAAGAGCAGTGACAAGAAGGAATGTGATTAAAGCCCCAAATGAGTGTTAGAGATGAAAAGTATTGTGAGATCAGTGCCTGGAAAGATCATTAAGGGTGGTAATGATCAATTTAAATGTTATAAAAGAAGGAAGATGGAAATAAATATTTATTACACCTCTACTATATGCCAGGAACTGTGCCAAGCACTTTACAAGCATTATTCTATTTGATCCTCTCAACAACACTGAAAGGAAAGCGATATTATTATACTCATTTTACAGTTGGGGAAACTAAGGCAGACCCTTTGACTTGCTCAGGGTCATGTAGCTAGGAGAAGAATTTGAACTCTAGTCTTCCTAACTCCAATTCCAGAACTTTGTCTATTGTGCTAACTAGCTGCTCCTTTTCCTCATGGAGAAGATGGAACTTTTACTGTTCCTTGAAGGGTTGATAGGAGATAAAGGGGAAGGGAGAAATAATTCTAGGTAGAAGGAAAATCAGGAATAAAAGAGGTGTCAAGGCAAGAATGCCATAATATCTATAGAAAACATGGAGTCTGAGAAATGGAGATAGAAGGGATGTCCATCAATTGGGGAGTGGCTAAACAAATTGTGGCATCTGATTGTGATAGAATACTACTATTCCATAAGAAACAATGAGCAGACTAATTAAAAAAAAACCAGGAATTACATGAGATAAAGAACAGTGAAATGAATAGAACCATGAGAATATTGTACACAGCTACAGATTTAATATTTGAAGAATGACTTGTGAATGTTACCTCCAGAGAATGAACTAAAAAATGAAAACATGAAAGACGTAATTTATATGTACATGCCTATTCCTTGGATGATGCCCCCTATGATGTAGAGGAAGGTAGGGAAAGACACTTATAAATAAATTATGTTAATTAAAAAAAACCACAAAATGCTCTCTCTTGGCTCTCCTTCACCAGTCTGGCTAATATGGAGAATCCATATAGGAAAGGCGTGGGAGATAATCTTGGAGTCAATGCATGAGAACATAATCAAACAGAATTGTATTAGTGATGGCCATTTAGTACAAGTACAGAATATGGCAGCTAATTAACTTGCTGCTTCCTTTAGGGAAAGATATAATTACTGAGCACCTCATTGCCAAAATTTGAAAGGCTCATGCATGGTTCAGGAGAAATGTCTATGTAGTGAAATTATGAAGAAAGAGCTTCCTGTACCCTTGAAAATCTTTGTGCTCCAGGAGAAAGTTATAATTGAACAAGATAGCTTGTTTCTGACTCTGGGAATTTTCATGGACATTTGCTGAAGTCTGGAATTTTCTTCTGCCTCATTTCTTGAGAAAACTAGTGGTGTGGTGGATATAGCACTGGGCCTAACGGCAGAGAGACCTGAGTTCAAATCTAGCCTCAGATATGTACTTGTGGAATGACCTCGGGCAAGTCACTTAACCTCCATTTGCCTCAGTTCCTTCATTTTTAAAATGGAGATGATAATATCTACTTCTCAAAGTTATTGTGAAAATCAAATGAGATAAAATTGTAAAGTGCTAAGTGTAGAGCCTGATACAAAGTAACTGCTATGTAAATATTAGTTATTATTATTATTTCCTAAAACAAATCTCTAAAAATACAGTGTGCTGCTATAAATTAGGAAATGGATTTATTTTTAAAAACCAAGGTGGCACAAGATACAATTTGTTCAAGTATAATTTTTATGATGCTTAAGAGATTTTACTACTGAGAATAAATATTTTACTTTGTTTTTATTTTGTTTCATGCCATACAGCTGCTGAAAATTGGATTAATTGTACATTTTTCAGGAATGGTGTTGGCAAAGAGAGTCAATAATCTAGGCCCATGGGGTTTGGCTTATGTCATTTATTTCCCCCCTATTATTTTTATTACACTATGCTGAAATAATATGTAACCAAACATTTAGGTTTATATGATGAGGTGCAGCCAATGAAAAAGTATGTTTTGGAATGGAATTGTGTTACTAAGTTGAAATGGAGATTTTTTTTTTAACAGCAAGCACTTTTAACTTAAAAGTTAAAGTAGAAGTTGCTTAGTTCCACAGGAAAGTACTTTTCATGAAGAGAATCACATCAATCAGTTTTACATAGCATAAAGCACAGCTTATTTCCTTATGTCACACTGCTGAATATCTCATAGTTATTAATGGGAGTTTTTCAGCCAGTAAAAGATGGCCTCCACAATGTACCCTTGAACTTGGTATAAGTGGAAAGGGTCCTGGTTTTGTAGTCAGAAGATTCAGGTGAAAATCGTGACCCTGAACTTTATTATTGACCTGATGGCCATGGGCAAGTATCTTAACCTCCCTGGGCTTTAGTCCGTCATCTATAAAATAAATAATTTGGATGAGATGACCTAAGAAGTCCTTTCCAATTTTAGAGGCACACTTTTATAAATGCAACACTGGATTCTCATTATGAGAACAGTTTGAAGGAACTGAGGATGTCAATTCTTAAGAAGATTCAGAAGGGACATGATACCTCTCTTCAAGGATCTGAATGGCTTGTGAGGAATGATTACGTTTGGTCTGTTTGGATCAAGAAAGCAGAAATTGGAGCAATGGGTGGAAGCTGCAAAGAAGAAAATTTAGGCTTGATGTCAAGAAAAACTTCCAACAATTAAAGCTTCCTCACCAGGGAAAGATTTATCTTGGGTACCAATAATGATGACTAATATTTGCAAAGGACTTTAAGGTTTGCAAAGCTTTAATACACATTCTCTTATTTGTCAGGGAGGTTGCAGAGGGCATTCTGATCAGGGATAGATTAGATGACTTAGATGACTTTTTTACATTCTTTCCAAATCTGATATTTTCTGATTCGGTGAGATGTTATCGATTAATATTGATAATCAGAGTATAGTTATATAAAGTTACCTTGGCAATTGCATCCATCAGGTAATTCTGAATAATCTTAATGTGCATATATGTATATACCCAAGAAATACTGTATTTAGGGACAATTTGTGAAGTTATATTATACAAGACTGAATCAAATATTTTATTATTATCACCAAAGAATAAGCACAATGGATTTTATATTCCCTATATCTTTTAGTTAACTTTGGGAATATTAAGGTTAATTCTGCTGAGGAATGTGATTTTAAAAAGCCCATCTCTTCTCATATTTTCACTAAGGATATTCTGACTATGTGTATTGATAATTATCATAAAAATTTTATGGATATGTTTGGCTGTATGGTTTAGTTTTTATTACTCTTTTAATTGCATTTTTGGTAGTATTACTAGCTGCAATTTTTTCTAATTATTTAGTATTTCCCCCTGTTTTAGATCCCTTGAGAGTCAATGCCTCAACATCCTATAAATTATATTGACTTGAGTGTGGAGTCTTTGTGTCTATACAAGCGATACAGCTACTTTTCCTGTATTTGCCTCCTTAAGTGATTTCCTCATAGAGGAATCCTTATTTCCTCTTCTAACCCTTTGGAAAAAGAGATACTGAATTCAAACATACTGGTTCCCTTAATATCGAGGAAGAAAACACTTTGTTATAGAAATGCTGACAAAGTAGTTCTACTTTTTACCCATGTGTTGTCTTCTTTGCAGTTTTATGTTTAAATGATTGTGGGATGACACAGTTCAAGTGGAATGATGCCAAGCTTTCTAAAAACTTTATTCTGTTTTATCAAGTGTTTATGCGCATGACATTATGCATCCACTCTCTTCTTTAAGGTTTTACAAGTGAGTTTAAATTTTATATTAGTTTTGCCCTTGCCTGTCACGTCTCTCTGTTGAGCTCAAATATTTTCTGTAGAGGCTCTATCTTGACATTTTTGGTCTCTTTATTGTGGCTACTGCTGACCCTGAGGTAGTTAATAAAAAGATCATAGTTAAATGTACCAAATACTGAATAACAAATACCCAGGGCATATAACATGGGGCAGGCTGCCTGTGTATAATAGGGATATTTAGATAAATCTGGAATGCCTTATTCCTTTTGCTTCTGCAGTTGTATACCTAGTGGCTAACTTGATATTGATTCCATAGTAGGTGCTAAATAAATGCATGTTGTTTGATTGATTGATATTAAGATATTTATTTTTGCTTTTCTCATTCCAAGCAATTATATGCCCCTTGAGAATGTTCTTTCTAGGCTATTTTTATACTCTTCTATACTCTCATGGTATTTCACATATGATTTTTTTATTCCATTGATGTTCTTCTGCTATTTATTTATGTACATATCTACTTTCTCTAAAGGGCTGTTTTGATGCCTTAACATCACATGGAAGGGACATTAAGTTCTTGAAGCCTGAATCATTTGGGGAATAAGATCTTGAAAGTCTTGCCAAATTGGAAATGTTTTTTTAAAATTTAAATTAATATATTTAGTTAATTTAGAACATTATTCCCTGGTTACAAGAATTATATTATTTCCCTCCCTCCCCTTTCCCCACCGTTCCTGTTGTATTACATGTGTCCTTGATCAAAACCTATTTCCATGTTGTTGGTGTTTGCATTAGGATGTTCATTTAGAATCTACATTGCCAACCATATCCCCTCAACCCATGTATGGAAGTAGTTACTTTTTCTTCTGTGTTTTTACTCCCACAGTGTTTCCTCTAAATGTAGATAGTGTTCTTTCTTGTAGATCCCTCTGAGTTGTTCAGGATCACTGCATAGCCACTAATGGAAAAGTTCATTACATTCAATTGTACCACAGTGTATCAATCTCTGTGTACAATGTTCCCCTGGTTCTGCTCCTTTTGCTCTACATCAATTCCTGGAGGTCATTCCAGGTTTATGCCCCAAAGAGATAATAAGGGAAAAGGTCATTGCAGTTCCCATGGAATTCCTCCAGCTTATTATTCCTTTGAGCACAATAGTATTCCATCACCAATATATACCACAATTTGTTCAGCCATTCCCCAATTGAAGGGCATCACCTCATTTTCTAATTTTTTGCCACCACAAAGAGCACAGCTATGAATATTCTTGTACAAGTCTTTTTCCTTATTATCTCTTTGGGGCACAAACCCAGCAGTGCTATGGCTGGATCAAAGGGCAGACAGTCTTTTAGCACCCTTTGGGCATAGTTCCAAATTGCCCTCCAGAATGTTGGATCAATTCACAACTCCACCAGCAATGCATTAATGTCCCGACTTTGCCATATCCCCTCTAACATTCATTATTTTCCATTGCTGTCATGTTAGTCAATCTGCTAGGTGTGAAGTGGTACCTCAGAGTTGTTTTGATTTGCATTTTTCTGATTATAAGAGATTTAGAACATTTTTTCATGTGCTTATTAATAGTTTTGAATTGATTTCTTTAACTGAAAATTGCTTATTCATGTCCATTGACCATTTATCAATTGGAGGATGGCTTGATTTTTTAATATAATTTGTAATAATAATTATTTTTTTGTATAATTGATTTAGCTCTTTATAAATTTGAATAATTAGACCTTTGTCATAGGTTTTTGGTATGACGATTCTTTCCCAATTTGTTGCTTACTTTCTAATTTTGGTTGCATTGGTTTTGTTTGTACAAAACCGTTTTAATTTGATATAATCAAAATTATTGATTTTGCATTTTGTGATTTTTTTTTAGCTCTGCTTGGTTTTAAAATTTTTCCCAAAGATCTGACATGTATACTATTCTGTGTTAACCTAATTTCCTTATAGTTTCTTTCTTTATATTCAAGTCATTCACCCATTCTGAGTTTACCTTGGTGTAGGGTGTGAGATGTTGATCTAAACCGAATCTCTCCCATACCGTCTTCCAATTTTCCCAGCAGTTTTTATCAAATACTGGATTTTGGTCACAAAAGCTGGGATCTTTGGGCTTATCATAGACTGTCTTGCTGAGGCCACTTACCCCAAGTCTATTCCATTGGTCCTCCTCTCTGTCTCTTAGTCAATACCAAATTATTTTGATGACCACTGTGTTATAGTATAGTTTGAGATCTGGGAAGTCCTCCTTCCTTTGCATTTTTTTTTCATGATTTCCATGGATATGCTTGATTTTTTGTTCTTCCAAATGAACTTTGTTATGTTTTTTTCTAATTCAGTAAATTTTTTTGGTAGTTCAATGTGTATGGCACTGAATAAGTAAATTAATTTGGGAAGGATTGTCATTTTTATTATTTTAGCTTGTCCTATGGATGAGCAGTCAATGTTTTTCCAATTGTTTAGATCTAGTTTTAGTTGTGTGGAGAGTGTTTTGTAGTTGTGTTCATATAGTTCCTGTGTTTGTCTTGGCAGATAGATTCCTAAGTATTTTATATTGTCTAGGGTAATTTTAAATGTAATTTCTCTTTCTAATTCTTGATGCTGAGATGTGTTGAAGATATATAGAAATGCTGATGACTTATGTTGGTTTATTTTTGTATCCTGCAACTTTGCTAAAGTTGTTGATTATTTCAACTAGCTTTTTGGTTGATTCTCTCAGATTCTTTAAGTAGACCATCATATCATCTGCAAAGAGTGATAGCTTGGTCTTCTCATTGCCTATTTCAATACCTTCAATTTCTTTTTCTTCTCTAATTGCTACAGCTAGTGTTTCTAATACAATGTTAAATAATAGAGGTGATAATGGGCATCCTTGTTTCACTCCCAATCTTATTGGGAAGGCTTCTAGTTTTAGATATATACAGTTCATTATTTTTAGGAAAGGCCCTTCTATTCCTATGCTTTCTAGTGTTTTCAATAGGAATGGGTGTTGTGTTTTATCAAAGGCTTTTTCTGCATCTATTGAGATAATCATGTGATTTTTTTGGTTGCTTGTTAATATAGTCAATTATGTGGATGGTTTTCCTAATATTGAACCATCCTTGTATTCCTGGTATGAATCCTACTTGGTCATAGTGAATAACTTTTGTGATCACTTGATGGAGTCTTTTTGCTAGTATCCTATTTAATATTTTTGCATCTATATTAATTAGCAGATTGGTCTATAGTTTTCTTTCTCTGTTTTTGACCTGCCTGGCTTTGGAATCAGTACCATATTTATGTCATAAAAGGAATTTGGTAGAACTTCTTTGCTTATTCTGTCAAGTAGTTTGCATAATATTGGGATTAGTTATTCTTTGAATATTTGATAGAATTCATTTGTGAATCCATCTGGACCCGGGGATTTTTTCTTAGGGAGTTCTTTGATGGCTTGTTCAATTTCTTTTTCTGATATGGGGTTGTTTAGGTAATTTATTTCTTTCTCTGTTAGTCTAGGCAATTTACATTTTTGTAAATATTCATCCATATCACCTAGATTGCCATATTTGTTGCCATATAATTGGGCATAATATTTTTTAATGATTGCCTTAATTTCCTGTTCATTAGAGGTAAGGCCTCCCTTTTCATCTTGGATACTGTCAATTTGGTTTTCTTCTTTCCTTTTTTAAATCAGATTGACCAGTACTTTGTCTATTTTATTTGTTTTTTCAAAGTACCAGCTTCTAGTCTTATTTATTAAATCAATAGTTCTTTGACTTTCAATTTTATTAATTTCTCCTTTGATTTTTAGGATCTCTAATTTAGTCTTTATCTGAGCATTTATAATTTGTTCACTTTCTAGTTTTTTTATTTACATGCCCAATTCATTGACCTCTGCCCTTTCTAGTTTGTTAATATATGAACTCAAGTATATAAATTTCCCCCGAGTACTGCTTTGGTTGAATCCCATAGGGTTTGAAAGGATGTCTCATCATTGTCATTTTCTTCAGTGAAATTATTAATTGTTTCTCTGATTTGTTCTTTAACTAACCAATTTTGGAGAATTGTATTGTTTAATTTCCAACTAATTTTTTATTTGCCTCTCCATGTACTAATTATTATTTTCATTGCATTGTGATCTGAGAGGGTTTCATTTATTATTTCTGCTCTTTTGCACTTGTTTGCAATGTTTTTATGTCCTAATACATGGTCAATTTTTGTAAATGTACCATGTATTGCTGAAAAGAAGGTGTATTCCTTTTTGTTCTTATTTATTTTTCTCCACATATCTAATAACTCAAATTTTTCCAAGATTTCATTTACTTCTCTTACCTCTTTCTTATTTATTTTTTGGTTTGATTTATCTAGTTCCGAGGAAGGTTCAGGTCTCCAGCTAGTATAGTTTTTCTATCTATTTCATCCTTGAGCTCCCCTAGTTTCTCCTTTAGAAATTTGGATGCTATACCATTTGGTGCATACATGTTGAGTATGGATATTTCCTCATTGTCTATATTGCCTTTTATCAGGATGTAATTACTTTCCCTATCTCTTTTAACTAGATTTATTTTTACTTTGGCTTTGTCAGATATCATGATTGCAACTCCTGCCTTCTTTTTATCAGTTGATGCCCAATAGATTTGGCTCCATCATCCTACTTTCTCCCTATGCGTATCTACCGTCTTCATGTGTGTTTCTTGTAGACAGCATATGGTAGGGTTTTGGATTTTAATCCACTCTGCTATTTGCTTGCATTTTATGGGTGAGTTCATTCCATTCACATTCAGAGTTATGATTACCAGCTGTGTATTTCCCAGCATTTTTATTTCTACTCCTGACTTTTCTTCTTTTCTTCTTTCACTATTTCCTTCTACACCAATGTTTTGTTTATAATCAGTCCCCCTAATTCCCACCCTTATTTTACTTCCCTTTTTACCCCCCTTCTTATTCCTCCCTTATTTTCTTTACAGTCTTTTAAACTACCCCCCTCCCTCTCTCTCCCTTGTACTGCTTCCCTCCCCACCAGTCCTTTTGTTACCCTTCTACTTCCCTATAGAGTGCAAATCAATTCTCTGCCCCTATGGATTGGATTGTTTTTCTCTCTTTGGGTCAATTTCAATGCATGTAAGAGTTGAATATTTCCTATCTCCAACCTCTTTACCCTTCCAGTGTATTGATATTCTCCCCCTCCCACCATGTGCTTCTTTATGACATATAAATTTACCCCCTTCAGTTTCTTTTCCCATTCCTTTTGGTATTAACCTCTTTTTTTTAGCTCTCTCTCTGTATATATTTATACATACATACATACATATATACACACATATATATGTATTTATGCATACATACATACATATATATATATATACACACACACATATTTATGTCTTGCCATTTCATCCTATAGAGTTTGTCACTGTTCCCTCTAAGTTTACTTCTTCTAGCTGCCCAGATGATAATAATTTTTAAGAGTTACCAATTACCTCTTTTCTTATAGGGATACATATTATTTTAACTTATTGGGTCTCTCTTAAAAAAGTTTTTTTTGTTTCATTTTTCTTTTTTCCCCTCTTTTAAAATTACCTTTTGATGATTCTCTTGAGTTCTGTGCTTGGGCATCAAATTTTCTGTTCAGGTCTCATCTTTTCTTTACAAATCCTTGGAATTCTTTTATTTTGTTCAATGACCATACTTTCCCCTGTAAGAATATAGTCAGTTTTTCTGGGTAGTTGATTCTTGGTTGTAGACATAGTTCCCTTGCTTTCTATGGAATATCATATTCCATGCCTTTCAGTCCATCAGTGAACATGCATCCAGATCCTGTGGTATACTCTCTGTGGTTCCATAGTATCTGAATGACTTGTTCTTAGCAGCTTGTAATATTTTTTCCTTAGTCTGATAGTTCTTGAATTTGGCTATAACATTCCTGGGTGTTGTCAGTTGGGGATTAAGAACAGGAGGTGATCTATGGATTCTTTCAATCTCTACTTTTCCTTCTTATTCTTGAATATCAGGGCAGTTTTCTTGTATAATTTCCTGTAGTATGATGTCCAGGTTTTTTCTTTTGTCATGGTCTTCTGGTAGACCAATGATTCTTAAGTTGTGTCCCCTGGAACGATTTTCTAAATAGTCTGTTTTGTGAATGAGATGCTTCATATTTTCCTCAATTTTTTCATTCTTTTGTTTTTGTTTTATAGTGTTTTGCTGCCTTGTGAGGTCACTTGATTCTAGTTGTTGTATTCTGGTTCTTAAAGACTGGATTTCATCACTGGATTTTTGGTCATCCTTCTCCTTCTGGTCTGATTTTCTTTGAAGGTCATCTTTCATCCTCTTTACCTCATCTTTCACCTTCTTTGCCTCACCTTTCATCTCCTTTGCCTCATTTTCAAGCTGGTTGATTTTGGCTTTCAAGACAATATTTTCTTGTATTAGTTCAAGTGCCTCTGTTTCAAGATGACTAATCTTAGTTTTTAAGTTCTTTTCCCAATTGTCTTCAGCCTCTCTTAATTGTGTTTTGAATTGTATTTTGAGTTCTTCCAAAGCCTATATCCAATTCACTGGGTTTTCTGTTTTATTGCTTGGTGTTCCCTCCTCCTTCTCTGTTCTGTTTGCTCTTTGTTCATTGCCTGTATAAAAGCTCTTGATTATAATTTCTCTTTTCTTTTTCTGTTGTTTGCTCATATTTACCCCCTTCTTTACTCCCTGAAGTTGTATGTGCTCTTGCTCCTCTCATTTTTTTTTTTGGTTTTGAGCTTTTCTTTCAGTCTTCCCTCTTGGAGTTTTGTCAGCAAATCTCTCAGAGCAGTCTGTGGGAGAGGGGTATTGGTTCTTGAGCTTCCCTGCCCTCTGAAAACTTTTGATGGGATTAAGTCCAGCTGGGTTGGGGTGGATGTGCCTTGAGGGCCAAAACCTCCTGGAAGCTGGGAGCCATATGGAGGAGGGTCTCTGCTGCTGCAACTAGGTTGCCTGCTCTGCACTCTTTCTCTAATTCCTTCCCCACTGCCTGTGTTCGATGCTCTAAGCCTGGCACAGTTTGCCCTCAAGGTACTCCCTCCAGACTAGTGCCTTTTCCCACCCAGAGGTTCAAGCTGCAGCTGAAGGCTTAGGGCTCTAGTTGAGGGAGGGGTCCTGGGACCTTCCTTATCCCTTCCCCTTAAACCCAAGTGTTCTCGAATTCTGACTTTTGGGGAGTGTACCTTTTAAATTGAGTCCAGCAGGAGTGTTCCTTGGCTCTGTCTTGTTGTTGGGTTTGATTTTCGGTCCCCTAGAATCATTTAGTTTGTAATTGGTAAAGAAGGGTTTTCACTGGTCCAAACTTTCACTGCCTCTATGCCACCATCTTGACTCCACCCTGGAAATGTTTTTTTAAAACCCTTCCCTTCTATTTTAGAATAAATACTGTGTATTAATTCTAAGGTAGAAGAGCAGCAAGGGCTAGGCAATTGGGTTTAAGTGACTTGCCCAGTGTCACATAGCTAGGAAGTATCTGAGGCTAGATTTGAACTTAGGACCTCTTGACTATAGTCCTGGGTATTAGTCCACTGAACCACCTAGCTGCCTCCTTGGAAATGTTTTGAGTAAGGACCTGGCAACTGGCACCCTGATCAACATCCTTGGACTAGCTTAGCTCAAATCAGAAAAGCTCACCACCAGTTAGTACTGAAGCCCACACACTTAATAGAAGGCCATATGGTCTGAATCAATTGTATCCTTCTGCATGTATTTTCAGGGGGCAGGGAAGGGTTAGAATGAATCGGGACGATATTAAAGACTAAAATCCTTTTAGAGCCTTTAAAGGAGTTACATCTATTTGTGTGTGGTGTCAAAATTCATTCTGTGACTTAGGTCACACAATCCCGGATTTATAGCTGAAGTGATGGCAGAGTCTAAATTCCATAATTTAATTTATAAAGAATATCAAGCTGATGTAGGTTAAGTGACTTTCTCACTGTCACACAGGCAGCAGAACTGGGATTTAAGCCAGGGAATTCTGATTCAAAATTCATTTGTATCAAAACACATGGGACTTCCTTGTTTTCTGCTTGTTATTTGTATTATTTTGATGTCCTAGTGAAATGTTTTTGCTATCAAACACTTGAATGATTTGGTAATAGGTAATAAAAGATTTCGTGTTGCTGGGGACTCTGGCTATGACTTGCATATTTGATTCCTTCAAAAAGTTTCATCGATTATGATAAAAATAGCAAGAAGTTCCAGAACCTGAGTTCTTAGAATCTTCAGGGTCTCTAAAGCTGCTATGAAAAAATGTCTCATCCTTCTCACCTCCTCGGTCTTTATATGTAGACTTCTGGATTGAAAAACTTTCTAACTTGCCCTGGAGCAATGAAAAGTCAGAATCTTGAGTGAACCATAATCAGCCAGCTGGCTTCTGAAAGGCATTTTTAGTGGAGACAAAACTTCACGGGTAAGAACTGGCCACATATTTTTACATAATAATAATATTGACACACTTTGTAGGTATGGAGTCTGATAAGTGTTTGTTTGTGCTAATATTTGACCTAATATTTATTAGAGAGAACTTTTGCATTTGATTTGTTTTGTACGACAAGATAATTTTAATTTGTTTTGCATAGAAATCTCCTTTACAGAAGTTCCACTCTGGTCCATTATTGTGACACGGAGGTGACCCTGGGTTCTTGGAGGCTATGCCAGAGGACTACAAGCTCTGGCAGTTTCCCACAGGCTGGAAAGGCTTTGAGTATATTCTTGGCAACACACTATGTCTGCTTTCTCAGGACTTGTCTAGCTAAGTACCAAGAAACTTACTGGCCTTAGACTGGCCATCAGGTGATGAATTCTTTGTTCATGGAAACAGAGAAAAATACAAAATGGTACTCCAGCCTGGGTGGATCCTATCTGCTTCTTCAGTGATGGAGGATGGTGGAGTGACAGAGAGGGGGAAAATGGCACTCATTTAATTCAACTGAGTTGTGTGCTGGGGGTATAAAGAGAAAAACAGACTACTCAATAATCAATCCTCTCTTAAGAAGTCTATTTTCCTGAAGAAGTGGGGGTACAATATTTAGATGGCTAAATAGGCTACTGTCTTAGATTTCATTATATCTAGATTATGTATTGTCTAATCCATTACAATCTTAAGAGTACCTGTAGTTTAAAGACCAGGAATCAAATAGTTAAGTGTCAAAAGTATAAAAAAGCAATAGAAAGCACATCCATAAGCGCTTACATAAAGACTTAAAAAGGAATGAAGGACTGAAGTTGTTTAAACAATTTAAGGGGAACATAATCGTTGCCTTCATATATTTGGAGAGCTGTTATGTGGTGGAAACCCCAGAGGGTAGAATGAACACTAATAGTTGGAAGTTATAGAAAGCAAGTTTCAGCTCAATAGAAGGAAGACCTTTCTAACAATTAGAGCTGTTAGTGGAATTATTCAAACAGAGCTGAATAATCTCTTGTTAGAATGCTACAGAGGGAATCAGGTATGAGCTGGAGTATCTAAGGTCCAAAGTCTTTTTCAACTCTGAGATTCAATGATTCATTGAATAAAATTAAAGCCCAAACTACCTGTCTTCCCAAAATTAAATTGGTAATCTTGGAAGCTTTCAAGTATTGCTTGCAAATACATACATTGTTTAGAAAGAAGACATTCCATATATTTCCTCTTATCTTCACATAGGGACAGCACCAAAAAAGCTACCTCTATGGGAGTAAGTAGGATATAGTGGCAAGAATCATAGAATCACAAGATGTCTGAGTTAGAAGGAATTCAGAGATTGTCTGGGTGCAACTACCTCCATTTTCTAGGTTAGAAAACTGAAACCCAGAGGTATGATGTGACTTTTCCAAAGTTATATGTATATCGGGCAAGATAAAAGTCATTTTGCTACTAATCATATATGTATCTTGACCACATAATTACAAAATAAGGGAATCAAACTATATAATTTCTAAATGTTCTTTCCAGCTTAAAAAATAACTCCTTAATAAGGTATCCACTCAATATACCTAAAAAAACATTATGTAAGAAGCAGTCCAGCACTCATGCCATTCATCTATTATCCCTCACTGGCTCATCTTTTCCAACCATGGATGTTGTAGTTGGCACTTTTTATTCCACTTCTTGCACAGAAGTTATTACTGACAACATACCAAAGCCTACTTATTCCCACCATGATTCTCTCCATTGTCTTTTGGGTTGCCTAGATTTTTTTTAATTTTCAAGGATGATGATGGTCCATTATATGCTCCATTTACTATATTGGAGGAATACCAGTGAAAAGATGGACATCTGTTTTAGAAAGCAGATTGGGATTCTTAAAAAGTACAGAGCAACTTCCCAAATACAATCTAGCTTCTTTAATTTAGTACCAAACTCACAGAGATTGCCAAAGACTGATGAACTGATGGACCAACTTAATGAGCAGTTCATCCAACATAGCCTAGAAATAGCTAGAATAATGGGCTGGAAGTCAAGATAATCTGAGTTCAAATCCAGCCTTAGACAGTTGCTAGTTATGAGATCCTAGGAAAGTTATTAGCTTATCTACTCCAGTTTTCTCATCTGTAAAATAGGAATAATAATACCATTGTGAGGATATAATGAGATAATATATGAAAAAAATTTTGCAAACCTTAATGCTCTATATAAATGCTAGTTATTATTATCAACAATATTAACATCAGAATCTAGAAAATGTATATTTTTTATCTACTTGGATTTTCCTATTAGGATTATTCTATAGAACTAGACTAAATGAAGTCATCTGTTGTGTTCCAGGACTTGCTTTGATCAGCGTAATATTATTCATCTCCAGAAGCACTTGAAGAACCTCACTTTAGAGGAAATCTCTCCTGCAGTGGAACTTTATGTTGAACATTCTCCATAATGGTGGCAAACACCTCTGATGACCATATCTTCCTTGTTTTGTTATGTTTTTTGCTTTGTCTAATGTCAATAATTAGATTATCATGAAATAAAGTTAATTCTGTATTGCATTTATTTAAATAGTTTCATATGATCTTAATATATTCACCTGCTTGAATGAAAGACATTATAAGGTTGCATTTTGTTAGAGATTCTTCATTGATTAATTGATTTTATAATCAAGAAATAAATATAGAGAGATCTCATGTTCTCTTTGACTTTCAGTGAACTGTGTACAAATAATTCTGTGTGTGTAGGCACTTATTTTGTTTGATGTGGATATTGATTGGAATCACTGATATATCATTACCAAAAAAGGAGAATTCAGATAACATTGTTAATGACTGACCTATATGCTTACATTATCCTCTTATTAAGTTGCTAAGATCCATTGCAGATACTGTCAAACATTCCTTGTAAATATTATTGAACATTTACTAGAATATCCATAGCTGAGCACAATCTTTAGTTAATACAAAATGACTGGAAGTTGAAGGAAAGATCTTGTCCTACTAGGTTTATTTTTTGTAGATTATGAGAAGAGAATATGACTTACTGTAGAAAAAAATAGACTTAAGGTCTCACTTTAAACAAATTTTCTCTCATTTATATACTAAGATTGTACTTAATTCCTAGATAGATGCAAACGCAGAGATAACTTTGTTTAATGATTATCACTATCAGGCTAGGCATCAACCAAAGGTTCCATAATAGTTTTTTTACAGGATGATTTAAAGTTTTCAAAGCCCTTTACATGTTACCTTTGATTTTTTAACCCTTACCTTCTGTCTTGGAGTCAATACTATATATTGGTTTCAAGGAAGAAGAGTGGTAAGGGCTAAGCAATGGGAGTTAAGTGACTTGCCCAGGGTCACACAGCTAGGAAGTGCCTGAGGTCAGATTTGAACCTAGGACCACCCATCTCTAGACCTGGCTCTCAATTCATTGAGCTACACAGCTGCCCAATCTTCAATGTTACTTAAAAAAAATACATACAATAGTCCTTTGAGGTAGGTGCTATTATGATTCCCATTTTACAGATGAGATAACTGGGGCTAAAAGAGTCCAAATGATTGTCTATGGTCATGTAATTATTAAGTGTCTGAGTCAGGATTCGAATTTGGTTTTATCCTGACTATGCTATCTAACATACACGGAGATCTCTGAATGTGCTTACCTCCAGAATGGAGAATATTTTATGCAGAATCCAAAGCCTTTGATGTTGAGAACCCTTTAGATGCTGCTGTTTGTAGATGACTTTGTATTAATTGAATCGTCTCAAAATCCTTCAGAATATTTTTCTGTGAAATCTATGAATATTCAAAAAACAGATGCTTAATGAGCTATAGCAGAGAAACCAAATGTCTCTTGTTCACAATGCTACAGAATGACGTTGAATAGCCAGTCCATTGAGTTAGTTTATATACATGTACTTGACATTGGAGATGGAAAAATCAACTAAACTCTGAACTGAAGGGAGCAAGAATTTGTGAAACTATGTCATGCTTACAATGATTGCAAACTACTTCCTGAAACAAAACCCCATATTTTCAGCTCCAATATTCTTTGATGCTACAAAAATGGAATTCCCATAGCTATGAATCTTGGAATATCATTCTCTCTAAAAAAGTCAAAAGGTAAAAAATCTGATCCAAAGCGAAATGGAGATACATACACATTAGGAATAAACAGGCATTAGAATATTGCCAGTTGTAATCTTAGCATAAGAAGTTGCATAATAGATATCTAGGAAATGCCATGATCAGAAAAGGTGTGCTTGTCATGTAGGAAGAATGGGAGGTACCACATGGATAACTTCAGTGTTCTTTGGAACTCACAAAAGAGTATAAATCCCAGGGAAAGACCTTTACCATCATGGGTATAACCACTTAGGAAGTTTTATGGGAGAATACAGACAAGAATCACCTGACATAAAAGAGATATTTTTGTTTGTATTCTGTACCAGTAGAGGGAACACATATTAAAGATGGTGCAGATACATAAAACAATAAGAGTTTGATGGTCCAAGGACTTTCCATCATACAGAAACACCTCTAAGTGCTTCAAACACACATAATAGATTTGGAGATTCTTTTTTTTTGTATTGTTTATAGGTCCCATTGTTCTTTTTCCGCAAAGTGGAGGACTAAAGTGTACTTAGCATCATCTCCTCTAGTTCAGATGATAAGAAACTGTTGTACCTTTTACCTGTCCCCTTGTCAATGATCAAGTGCCAGAGGCCCTCTAGTGGCCCAGAAAACTCTAGTCAAGTGCTCATGGGAGCCTAGGCAGGGAGGTTATGGATGGGACCATGATTCAGAGGGATGAGTGGGAAAAAATGTGGCATCAGGATTCTACTCATTCTCTAGATATACCAGTTTCTGGAGTGATACATATGGTTTGAGTTGTCTTTTCCTACTCTAACCCCATGAGAATTGGATATGAAGACTTGGTAGACTTTCCAGGGATATGAAGCAGAAAAATGCTGCTCAGCTACTTAGGAAAGACAACACAGAGTGAAAGAAGTCCTTGCATAGCAAAAAGGAAGCCCCTATGCTATGCTTTGGGAGTACACTGGAGCTATGCATTATCGAAACTCATAATTCCTTGTGTTACCTGGGGCTGAATGACTCTTACTGCCATCTTGGGGCTCTCACCTATACAAGGACTTCAGAAGTTTTTTGTTAATGTTTCTTATCATCAAATGAATCTATTTTAGATAGAATAGATGAGATAATAACTAAAGATCATTTTACAGATTTTTTGGGTCAAACTAAAAATGGTTAGTAATTCTAAGGGAAGTTCTTCAACATTTTAAGGTTAGCATTTGCCATGATTAGTGGAAGGGAGATGATGATGAAGGTGTGGTCAGGTCCCTTCTTTTTTTTCACTCCTGAACTGTTCATCTGAATGTCAAGCTAGAGTATTACATTGAAGAATGAGTTTATATCTGTTTCAAACAAAGGGCTCCTATGGGCTCTAAGTCCAGGCTAAATTGTGCAATGTGTTTGGCTCTCCAAATTGGATTTCATCTAAGTCAAATGACATTAGACCATGCTCTGTTATCTTGGGTAATTTGGTATTCCAAACAGCCTCTTAATAGGATTTTTCTTTTATGGCTGCAGAGATTCCACCCCCCTCCCCAGTTCCATTTTAACTTCTTGCTACAGCTGCACTATATTTTTTCATTGTTATCATCTGTTGTAATTGCTGGGTATTAAGAGATTGTGTGGACGTGTTACGAAACTAAAATGTATTATGTGTATATTCCTTTCCTGGTGTTCCCCCCACCCCTGCCCCCCATGCACTAAGAAATGTCATTTCTCTCCTGTCAAGTCTCTAAAGGGCTTTTTGTAGCTAATTTGAGCTGTTGAAGTCATTCTCACTCCACTACATCTGTTCTTTTTAGGAATATACATGTGTATATTGTTTCTATTTAAATTTGCCTAAGCTGAATGAAAGTTTCCCACACAATTAAAAACGAAGAAAAGCATTTGTATGCCTTTTTTTTTTGTGGTTCTGGCCCCTCATCCATCCATTTACCAGAGTACACAGTACAGTACATCCCAGTATGAGATCTTTCATACACAATTGATCGCTCAAAGTATTGTAGTGTTATCCTCTTCAGTAGTTCTACTTCAAAGATATGTGATTTCATTGATGTGGGAATTCCTTCCAGTAACATAGATCACAGTCCTTCTAACCCTTAGTCAAATGTCCTGAATTGTAGCATAAAAATGATCATTATGTGGGAGGTCACTTTCTAAGGATGACTGTCTTCCAACTTAGGGAGGTTAGTACTAAGACGACAAACACCCAATTCCTCCACTTGACTCACGACTGAAATCTTTCCAGTTTGGTAGGACTAATTGGGATTTGTGTTCTGCCTGCATAATTTTGAGAATTCAGCATCACTTCCATGCCATTAAGGAAGGACTTTGGAAGATGACACTGGTATTAACGAGGATTAAAATAATAAAAAGGAGGATACAGAGGAGGGACAAGAGAAAAATATTTGAGGAATTTGAAATAGGGGAAATTGGTGAAGAAAATGGGCATTTTACATATGATGCAGTGTAGCTTAATGGAAAATGAATTCAATTGGGAATTTGGAATATGTATTATAATTATGACTGCCACTGCCTCACTATGTGATCTTAGGAATGTTACCGCCCTCATTTAAATACCAGGTTCCTTAACTATAATTTGAGGGCATTGCATTAAATGATATTTAAGGCTTTCTATAAAATGAGGGAGCTAATATTTTATCTATTTGGCAGCCAGATGGTATAATGGACACAATGTTGAACATGGAGTCAGGAAGACCTGACTTCAAATATAGCAGGTGCTGATTATCTGTGTGATATTGGGCAAAACAGTTAACCTTTATTTGCCTCAATTTCTTCAACTTTGCACCTGCCTCAAAGTGTTACTGGGAGGATCTAATGTGATAATATTTGTAAAGCACTTAGCATAGTGTCTGGCACATCAAAGGCACCACGCTTATTATTATTTTTACTACTACTATCTCACAGGCTTGTTTTGGGGAAAGTATTTTATGAATCTTAAAATGCTAATTAAATGTTGATGATGATGATGAATGCAGAAAAGAAGAGAAACCCAAAGCTAAATAAAAAGTGATGAACATGAAGTTAAATAAAAGATGATAGAACATGAAGGAGAAAAAGTCTGTGGTAGACTCAAGTTCAAATGGAAGTCAATTTGGTACAAATTCCAAGAGAAAAAGGGAAGGGAAACTAGAGTATATATATCTTATATTGTAACAAGAGCCATAACATGAAATTCTTTGACCTAGGGAAAAATAGTTGAATGGAAGATAATGGTGGGAGTGGCAGTGGCAACAGAGGAAAGTCCATGCTGATGTAGGTGCCATCACACTGGAAAATGAGGCAGTATATCTTCTAGAGTTGAATCTGTTCCAGATAAGGTTGGTGAGGAAAATGTATCCTGGGAAAGGGTGACACCAAGACAAGATATCAAAGGTGATGGCCTGAGGATGGACATTGGAGTGGAGTAATGCCACCTGACGTAGGTCAGAAGATAAGGATTGGAAATAATGGTTTCATGTCCACCACAGGAAAGAAATATTTTCCACAGTGTTAGTTAACTGGGGCAAAGCACAGGATGCTCATCCATAGTTATAGTGTTGATGATAATTTGACATCACTCAAAGTTACAATTTATAATATTTTTCTCAGTCATGATCATGTGGCTAATATAGGGAAAGGTATTCATCTGTCTAGGTTAAAAATATTGATTGTAAAATTTGCTTTACTTTAGAACCTAAATTTATTAGATAACTTAGAGGCATAGGATCCTAAAGTTAGACACAAAGGTCATAAATGAACATAGAATTCTCATTCTATTATTTCAGATGAGTAGTCATGTTTTAGTTTGAAGACCTCCATTCAAAACTAACTCATATATTCCTGAGACATACTAATTTCTGGATAGCTCCAGCTATTAGGGAACTTTTTTTCTGCTTTTAGCCCACATTAGTTTTTTCCTCCAACTTCCAACATTGCTCTTATTTTTACCCTGTTGGGCAGATCAAAATGAACTTAATTCCTATGATGGCCCTTCAAATCTGTTATGACATCTACCATATTCCTTCATTTTCTTTTTTCTCAACCAAATGTTCCCTATTACCTCAATTGATCTATAAGTATCATATTTCAAAACTTTCAAATATCCAGTTTACTACATTCCTCCAGACAAAGTAAGACAGAATTATTTGAAAGTTGATAGGGACCTCAGTAAAAAAAATCTATTCAAAATAATACTCAAAAACACCTATTCCAGTTTATCAATATATTTACTCAAATGAGGCAAGAACCAAATAGAATATTCTAGATGTGGTCTGATGAGGGAATAATACAATGGGAATATAATTTACATTATTATGGGTATTTTTACTTCAATATTTCAATATATCTGTGATCTCATTGGTAGAGATATTACATCCAATGTTGAAGGTTGAAATAAATCTATATTTCATTCTATATCATTCTAGTCCTTAATTTTTTGATAAGTCCTCTCCAGGGATTTCATTCAGTATTCTAAAGGTCCTTCTTTAGATCTTTTGACATTACATGAGTTCTAATGTTGTATGTGGATTGTCTAATTGTGATTCTGTTCTCTTGTCATGACTGGCCTGTTTCTGTTTATGGTCTTAATAACAATAATAATTTATTATGTGCCAAGAACATAATAATAAGTACTTGATAATTATTATTTCACTTAATTCTCACAACAACTCTGGGAGGTAGGTGTTATTATTACTGCCATTTTTTGAATGAGGTGACTAAGGTGAACTGAAGCTGTGACTGTATCAGAGTCACACAGCTAAATAGTGTCTGAGTTCAAATTTGAACTCAGGTCTTTGATTTCATTTTTGAACTCTACACCTAGTTTTCTATCTACTATGTCACCTAGCTTCCCCCATAATATATCTTTTTTATACAGCAACATAAGTGTCTATAACCTCTCCCACAGACACTATAGGAATGAAATCCACTCTTTTATCTTTTTGCCTACTAATTTTGGGACCAATTCTTCATACACCTTCAGGATCTATCAAAGCATTGGTATTGGTATTGGTATATATTGGTAATAATAGCTATTCCTCCAAACTTTTTGCTCCATTTGAATTTACTTAACATGTTATTTAAGTGATTTATAATGGTCTTTAACAAAATCAAGCCAGGGGCAGATCCTCTTCTCACTGGTTCTCTTCCCAGCCTGAGTCTGACTACCTACAGCCTTTCTTTTTGTTTCTCACTATTTCTCAATCCAGCAGCACAAATGAGAAAATTTGCTATCTTATAAGTGGGTAGTGGGTAGGGATGAGCATTGCTATTTACTTGATGGCTGGATTTATTGACTAAAGAAGGTGAATACCTTGTAAAATAAGTTTTGAAAATTATGGATTCTAGTAACATAATCTAACATTTGTGCAATTCAAAATTCCAATTTTTTCCCCAGAATTTATGAATTAAAACATTGGACTTAAGACTGACTTCAATCTGAAAAGTCTTTGTTTAGTAGCACAAAGTTATAATGTGTGCATCCTAGCTCAATTAGAGTTTGCAAAAATCTAATAGAAGAAAAAGATGGGAAACAAAGGGATAGCAACCATACATGTAAAAATAAAGGAATCTCCAGATATCAGAGAAATTCCTTTGGTTTTAGAAAGGGGAAAAGATGGATTATTACAAGGGGGAGATCTTGGTCTTGAAAGTGCTATCAAAACACTTAATACTTCTAAAAAACCAGATGTTACAAGTCTGGTCACTTGGCTTATGAAGCATTTTCAACATGATCTTTTGATGATTTCCTTCTATGGCAATAGAATTCCAAGGGCAGCTAGGTGATTCAGTGGACTGAAAGCCAGGTCTAGAGACATGATGTCCTGGGTTCAATTCTTGTCTTACATACTTCCTAGCTGTGTGAGCCTGGATAAGTCACAATTCTCATTGCCAAACCCTTACCTTGGGATCAATATCCTTCTGCCTCCAAATCAATACACAGATTAATTCTAAGATGGCAAGTAAAGGTTTAAAAAAATAGAATACTGATTTTTTAAAAAAAATGTAAACCAATGGAAAACATCATTTCCTCTCTAGAAATGCACTGCACAGTTTCATTGGACTTTACTTATCTTATAAAGTACTATTTCAAACTAATTCTCAGCTTTTAGTATTTACATTTTGTTACACTACGTTTTAGTTATCTCTGTAACCCAGTCTATGTATTTCTCTTTGCAATCTATCAGTTTACCCTTTTTTCCAAAACACCCCCTTTATTTGCTTAAATATACTTAGTGATTTTGTTGACTGTTGAATTTTAATCAACCCACACCCCAAACCATGAAGTAAAGAGATAAAAAACAAAATCTTCAGGTTTATTCTCATCTCTAAGTGCCTTCAGTCACCATTAAGTTGAATCAATGTAGAACTGGCTGGTAGCTGCACTTTCCTGGAGCATCTGGTGAGTCTTCAGTAAAGGTCTCAGATTGGGTGGAATGAGTGAATCAGTAGGAATGTGTATGTATATGGAATGTGGAACTGCAGAGGAGGTTCAAATGCCTGAAAATCAACAAGCACCATTTATTTCTCAGGAAGGAAAAATATTCACATTGAAACTCTTTTGAGGTTTTATACCTTTTCATTCTTTGGTCTTTTCTGTTCTCTTTTGCTTCAGAAGAAACCAAAAAAGTGATATAAATTGTTATATCTAGGAACTGATTTATTCTTGAATGATACTTAAGGAGAAAAATCCTTTGGAATATCAAATAAAATTAAATTTGAGGGTCTCTGTCATTTGTAAGAGTCACCATGGAGACAGCATGCATGGTCACCATGGAGACTTCCATTTACTCTGAAAATATTATCATATAAAATTGGAAATAGGTGCATTTCTGAGAGGGAAGTGGGAAGTATAAATTAGTCGGGCAATTCTTACAACTAACTCTTAGTGTATAAAGAGCTGGCCATGGAGTCAAGAAATTTGGGGTTCAAGTTCTACCTCTGATGCATACTGGTAACATGGCCCTAGTCAAGCCATTTAACTTCTTAGTGCCCAAGGTTGTTCTCTGTGTTTCTAAACTATAGACCAAATGCCAATCTTCATTTGGAGGGAGGTTCTGTATGTAGAATTCCTTATATCAATGAAATCAAAGGTTTGGCTCATTTCCTTCCCATTTAGTTGTATACAATTCTAGATGTTTGACTGAAAGGTAAATTTAACTCTTGGTTTGGTCTTCTCAATTCTTGCTAGGTGGGTCAGGCAGGTTATTCATTGAGGGGAGTATATGGAAGCCCCTCTTTCTGGTCATGTCTTATTGGATACCAATTTTTGAGTCTTTGTATTTAATGAAGCTGTCACTGATGCTGACAATTTCTTGGTACTGCCTTCTGATGCATTTAATTATATTTGTCTTCAAGTATCTGTAACTTTGTCAATATGCATATGTGGGCCATGTACATAGACTTTCATCATTTCCCATCGATTCCCATTAATTGCACAAGTAATGGATATTTTCTCCATTTCTAGTTCTTTGCTTTAACAACAAGCTGAGATTAAAATTGCTTTTATATATGTAATGGGGAAATTTAGGTCTCTGGGAGAGGTTATAATATTGTAATGGCTAAAATGTGGCTACAGGATTTATGTAATATTAAACAATGGCCGCCAAGGAATTTACTTATGAAATTCCTAAAAATGAAACACTCAAGTCAGAATGAAGTTTATGGAGGTTTAATCACACTGGGAGTAGGGAAAGGAGAGGGAGAGAAGGAGAGAAGAGAAAAAGGGAAAGGGGCTACTCAACCTCTGACCAAGGCAGAGGGAGTTTTAGGCCCAAAGGCCCAGGTGGAAAGAGTCAGTCCTTAACTCACGTGACCAATCTGAAGGAAAGCTGTCTGCGGGCGTCCTCCCTCTCCAAGCTCCTAACACCAACTCTCCTAACACCAACTCCCGTCTCCCTCTCCCCACAGGAAGTGCGCGAATTCCAGAGGCTGTTCCCTACCTCACTTCCTGTGTCTCACAAAATCCAATGGTTGGCTCTAGCTTGGCTTAGGACAGCCCAGGTGGGCAGTTAGTTATTTCTGATTTGTCATTGACTAGCACATGCCCGTGTAGTGTGGGTGTGCACAATTTTTGGGTGCTAGACCAAGATGGAGACTTTTAAAATTCACAATCCCCCCTGATGATGATTGGGAGACTAGTCTCCCCAATTGATCACTAAACATAAGCATACTGCACCCCAAAAATTTCTAACTGTAAGTGTATACAAAAATTTTTTTTTTTTACCCACTAAGAGGAAAATTATAATAGTTGTAAATATGGGAAATAGAGGAGAGAGAAAGACAGCAAACCAATGTTTTGCTGGGCGCATTGACAAAAGCCAATTAGGGGGCAGTCCCCTTTGGCATAAGAGTGTACATTCAAAAAATGTTCAATCAACCACACCCCAAGGTTCATTCTGGATCTTCCTGTAGTGAAAAGGTTTAGATATCTTTCTGCAAACAGTTCATTCTCTGGATTCAGTTAGTTAGCAAGCTTCTTCTCTGGAGATTTCTCTCTCGAACAAAATTTAAATCTTGGATTTGATGAAATACAATCCCCCCTGAAGAAAGTGTTGAAAAAAACACTGAGTCCAGCTGAGGATTCAAGTTTCAGTTGTGGGGGTGTGTGAGTTAATTCAAAAGAAAAACAAAACGATATGAAAATAAAATCAAAATCAAAAGAAGAAAAAGGGAAAAAATTAAGGGAAAAATTATAAACCCTTTTTATATGCATATTTATATTAAAGAATTCAAAATCAGTATCAAAATTAAAAAAAAAAATCTATGTATACAAAATTTGAGAAAGCAAGAATAAAAAAAATTTTTTTTTTCTCCACAGGCCCCTGTATTAGGGTCCAGTTAAGTAATTTCTAATCCCACAAGTCTGTAGGACAGAATGCAGTATATTTTACTTCCCCATTTGCAGCCAAGGCTACAGGAAGTTGCCATACTATAGGAGAGAAAAAAGAGGACCAGATTTTTTTTTTTTAATATATCTAGGGAAGTGTTATTCCCTCGTCTGATTTTACCTTCGTTCTCAGGGATGGATGGAGCCAGGATGGTAGCCAACCTTAGGTACTTGTCTGTAGGTATTTTCACGAAGAGTGTGGATACAGGGAAGGCCTACATCTTAACGTCTGTCAAGTGTCGCAACCCCGAGTCTCACACTAGGTTCAAGTCCTTAGTATTGGCTTAGAAATGCATTAAGTCTTCCTGGATTGGTCTTTGATTTTTAGACCTGTGAGCTCTTTTGGCATTATCCAGGTTATCTCTGTGCTCCTTGTTTGATCTCGTTCCTAGAATCAGACACAAACATTAATCATAGTCCCACAACAATTATCAATAAATGGCAGGTTCCCATAGTCTAAAGCTGTTTGGGTGCGTATTAATAATAACAGCAAGTATATATATTTAAACTAATATTGTAGAATAAAATTAATATTGATCATATGTACCTAAAGTACATAGAAATGAGAAAAAGGGAAAAAATAAAATAATGTAAAAATAATAATAATAAAATAAGGAAAAGAGAAAAAAAAAGGAAAAAAGGAAAAAAATTAAATTTAGGAATTCAATGTGTCAAAAGCAGAATAAAACAGTTCCACTTGTCAATGGGTAGTTATCTCCAATGCATGTATAGGATACAGTCAATCAGTCTCAACAGAAGATGCTCTCTTTACATGAGAACAGTGAATCCAAGAGTCCTTTTCTCCAACCTTTATAGATGTTGGAGTAGTTAACAATATTTGGAATGGTCCTTCCCAGGAAGGCTGGGTTGCTCCTGTACGCTGGAAGTTCTTTATATACACGTTGTCTCCTGGGTTCAGGTTGTGAAGTGAGAAGTCTAGTGGTCCAGCTTGTACTGCAGCTCCGGATTCATGTAGCTCACGCAGTTTGTGCTGTAATTCCTGTATATAGGAAGCAATAGTAGTATCTCCCCCTAATAGCGATGTATAAGCCGGGGAGAAAGGCTTAGCCTGTATAGGTGGATGTCCAAAAAGCATCTCAAATGGTGAGATATGTAAGTCTCCTCTAGGCCTGCTTCTAAGATAAAATAGGGCCAGAGGGAGAATTTCAGGCCATTTTAAATGGGTCTCAGTGCATAATTTTCCAATCATAGTTTTAAGTTCTTTGTTCATCCTCTCAACTTGGCCTGAACTCTGGGGGCTGGTAGGCCAAAGCGAGGAATGGGGATGGAGAGTTAAATCACTCCTATTGTGGGATGTTTTTAACTCCCTATCAATGTTTTGCAGGAAGGTTCTTATCTCTCCCCATTTGTCCTGTTTAATTTCATCCAGGGAAGTTTTTATCTCTCCCCATCGTCCCTGATTAAGTTCAGCCAGGGAAGTTTTTATCTCTCGCCATGTTTCCTCCCTAACTTCATCCCGTTCCATCAATTGTTGATAAATAAGAGTAATTTCTTTTTTAATTTGTTCAATACAAGCATTTTGGTTCCGAATTCTTTGATCAGTGATAGTAATCAATTCTTTATGTTGCTGATCAATAAATGTGTGCAATTCTGTAATTCTCTGATCAGTTATAATATTCTGTTCCCTAACTTTTTGAGTAAAAATATTATTCTGTTCCTGAAGTTGCTCCCCAATAAAAGTGTGGAGTTCCCTAATACGTTGATCAGTGATATTATATTGCTCCGTGATTTGGTTTTCCATAAAAGTGTGTAATTCCTTAATTTGTTTAGTAATAGAAGGAACAAGGGAGTGTTCTCTGTTAGAGGTTAGGTATATCATTGTAAGTACAACAATTACAATCCCAAGGAAGATGAATATAATGGTCACGATGAGGTTTATAGTTTCTGAAAAATACCATCCTAGAGGAACACCTACTAAAAATCCAATGCACTTGGTCATTGAACTTATAAGCCAATTTCGAAGTAAAGCAGACATTGGTTGTAGCCACATTTTTTCTTTCTTTGAGTCAATTGCTAGGTTGCCTGTACCTTTTTTTCTTTACAGTAGGTGGCTCCCTAGTCTACAGGGCCTATTGTGTTGTAAATTCTCCTTATCAAGCTTCTGGGAGGGGTTACAAAAACCCTCATACAGGAAGGTAGAAGCTATGAAAGGGCTGATTAGGAGTGAATAGACCGTAAACAAAAGGCCAAACTAAACCTCCTTCTTTTACAAAGTGGGTATGGGTGGGTCCCAGCAATCTTCTTTAGTCCTCAGGCTAAAACCGCTAGGACCATGTGCTATCTTCCTTGAGCAAAGCCCACTTAAATTTTTAAGACTAGAAAGGCCAGGAAACAGAAAAAAAATGGGTTTTAAATTAGCTCCCTAGCTGTATTCAGCTGGTTTTTTGTTTTTTTTGCTTTTTGCGGACTAGGAGCTCCTAAGAGCTCCTTCTGAGATTCCTCGTTGCTATCTGCCTCTCAATCTACTAAGCCACCTCCTTAAAGTAAAAGGAAGCGGAAATGAGAGACAAAAAAGGGAGAAGAAAAAAAATCCTGTTGACCCCAATTTAACTTAAGGGGTAAAGGGAAAAGAGAAAAGGTGTTTTATACTCACCTGTTCTGGCAGCTGTGTCTTTAAGCTAAGGTATTTGGTAAAAGGACTGACGGAGCAATAAGTGGGTTGAAAAGGCAAGAAAATTCAGGAAATTTATTGAGGTTCTAGAAACCTTCCAAGCACTAAGGCAGGGCCAAGAGCCAGAGGGGGTAGCCGGGGTGGGATTTCTCCCAGGTGATTGTAAGGAGATCAGAAGACTGATAAGGTTCTTTGTTCCCGTAGTGGTTACGCCAATACTGTAATGGGGAAATTTAGGTCTCTGGGAGAGGTTATAATATTGTAATGGCTAAAATGTGGCTACAGGATTTATGTAATATTAAACAATGGCCGCCAAGGAATTTACTTATGAAATTCCTAAAAATGAAACACTCAAGTCAGAATGAAGTTTATGGAGGTTTAATCACACTGGGAGTAGGGAAAGGAGAGGGAGAGAAGGAGAGAAGAGAAAAAGGGAAAGGGGCTACTCAACCTCTGACCAAGGCAGAGGGAGTTTTAGGCCCAAAGGCCCAGGTGGAAAGAGTCAGTCCTTAACTCACGTGACCAATCTGAAGGAAAGCTGTCTGCGGGCGTCCTCCCTCTCCAAGCTCCTAACACCAACTCTCCTAACACCAACTCCCGTCTCCCTCTCCCCACAGGAAGTGCGCGAATTCCAGAGGCTGTTCCCTACCTCACTTCCTGTGTCTCACAAAATCCAATGGTTGGCTCTAGCTTGGCTTAGGACAGCCCAGGTGGGCAGTTAGTTATTTCTGATTTGTCATTGACTAGCACATGCCCGTGTAGTGTGGGTGTGCACAATTTTTGGGTGCTAGACCAAGATGGAGACTTTTAAAATTCACAATCCCCCCTGATGATGATTGGGAGACTAGTCTCCCCAATTGATCACTAAACATAAGCATACTGCACCCCAAAAATTTCTAACTGTAAGTGTATACAAAAATTTTTTTTTTTTACCCACTAAGAGGAAAATTATAATAGTTGTAAATATGGGAAATAGAGGAGAGAGAAAGACAGCAAACCAATGTTTTGCTGGGCGCATTGACAAAAGCCAATTAGGGGGCAGTCCCCTTTGGCATAAGAGTGTACATTCAAAAAATGTTCAATCAACCACACCCCAAGGTTCATTCTGGATCTTCCTGTAGTGAAAAGGTTTAGATATCTTTCTGCAAACAGTTCATTCTCTGGATTCAGTTAGTTAGCAAGCTTCTTCTCTGGAGATTTCTCTCTCGAACAAAATTTAAATCTTGGATTTGATGAAATACAATCCCCCCTGAAGAAAGTGTTGAAAAAAACACTGAGTCCAGCTGAGGATTCAAGTTTCAGTTGTGGGGGTGTGTGAGTTAATTCAAAAGAAAAACAAAACGATATGAAAATAAAATCAAAATCAAAAGAAGAAAAAGGGAAAAAATTAAGGGAAAAATTATAAACCCTTTTTATATGCATATTTATATTAAAGAATTCAAAATCAGTATCAAAATTAAAAAAAAAATCTATGTATACAAAATTTGAGAAAGCAAGAATAAAAAAAATTTTTTTTTTCTCCACAGGCCCCTGTATTAGGGTCCAGTTAAGTAATTTCTAATCCCACAAGTCTGTAGGACAGAATGCAGTATATTTTACTTCCCCATTTGCAGCCAAGGCTACAGGAAGTTGCCATACTATAGGAGAGAAAAAAGAGGACCAGATTTTTTTTTTTTAATATATCTAGGGAAGTGTTATTCCCTCGTCTGATTTTACCTTCGTTCTCAGGGATGGATGGAGCCAGGATGGTAGCCAACCTTAGGTACTTGTCTGTAGGTATTTTCACGAAGAGTGTGGATACAGGGAAGGCCTACATCTTAACGTCTGTCAAGTGTCGCAACCCCGAGTCTCACACTAGGTTCAAGTCCTTAGTATTGGCTTAGAAATGCATTAAGTCTTCCTGGATTGGTCTTTGATTTTTAGACCTGTGAGCTCTTTTGGCATTATCCAGGTTATCTCTGTGCTCCTTGTTTGATCTCGTTCCTAGAATCAGACACAAACATTAATCATAGTCCCACAACAATTATCAATAAATGGCAGGTTCCCATAGTCTAAAGCTGTTTGGGTGCGTATTAATAATAACAGCAAGTATATATATTTAAACTAATATTGTAGAATAAAATTAATATTGATCATATGTACCTAAAGTACATAGAAATGAGAAAAAGGGAAAAAATAAAATAATGTAAAAATAATAATAATAAAATAAGGAAAAGAGAAAAAAAAAGGAAAAAAGGAAAAAAATTAAATTTAGGAATTCAATGTGTCAAAAGCAGAATAAAACAGTTCCACTTGTCAATGGGTAGTTATCTCCAATGCATGTATAGGATACAGTCAATCAGTCTCAACAGAAGATGCTCTCTTTACATGAGAACAGTGAATCCAAGAGTCCTTTTCTCCAACCTTTATAGATGTTGGAGTAGTTAACAATATTTGGAATGGTCCTTCCCAGGAAGGCTGGGTTGCTCCTGTACGCTGGAAGTTCTTTATATACACGTTGTCTCCTGGGTTCAGGTTGTGAAGTGAGAAGTCTAGTGGTCCAGCTTGTACTGCAGCTCCGGATTCATGTAGCTCACGCAGTTTGTGCTGTAATTCCTGTATATAGGAAGCAATAGTAGTATCTCCCCCTAATAGCGATGTATAAGCCGGGGAGAAAGGCTTAGCCTGTATAGGTGGATGTCCAAAAAGCATCTCAAATGGTGAGATATGTAAGTCTCCTCTAGGCCTGCTTCTAAGATAAAATAGGGCCAGAGGGAGAATTTCAGGCCATTTTAAATGGGTCTCAGTGCATAATTTTCCAATCATAGTTTTAAGTTCTTTGTTCATCCTCTCAACTTGGCCTGAACTCTGGGGGCTGGTAGGCCAAAGCGAGGAATGGGGATGGAGAGTTAAATCACTCCTATTGTGGGATGTTTTTAACTCCCTATCAATGTTTTGCAGGAAGGTTCTTATCTCTCCCCATTTGTCCTATTTAATTTCATCCAGGGAAGTTTTTATCTCTCCCCATCGTCCCTGATTAAGTTCAGCCAGGGAAGTTTTTATCTCTCGCCATGTTTCCTCCCTAACTTCATCCCGTTCCATCAATTGTTGATAAATAAGAGTAATTTCTTTTTTAATTTGTTCAATACAAGCATTTTGGTTCCGAATTCTTTGATCAGTGATAGTAATCAATTCTTTATGTTGCTGATCAATAAATGTGTGCAATTCTGTAATTCTCTGATCAGTTATAATATTCTGTTCCCTAACTTTTTGAGTAAAAATATTATTCTGTTCCTGAAGTTGCTCCCCAATAAAAGTGTGGAGTTCCCTAATACGTTGATCAGTGATATTATATTGCTCCGTGATTTGGTTTTCCATAAAAGTGTGTAATTCCTTAATTTGTTTAGTAATAGAAGGAACAAGGGAGTGTTCTCTGTTAGAGGTTAGGTATATCATTGTAAGTACAACAATTACAATCCCAAGGAAGATGAATATAATGGTCACGATGAGGTTTATAGTTTCTGAAAAATACCATCCTAGAGGAACACCTACTAAAAATCCAATGCACTTGGTCATTGAACTTATAAGCCAATTTCGAAGTAAAGCAGACATTGGTTGTAGCCACATTTTTTCTTTCTTTGAGTCAATTGCTAGGTTGCCTGTACCTTTTTTTCTTTACAGTAGGTGGCTCCCTAGTCTACAGGGCCTATTGTGTTGTAAATTCTCCTTATCAAGCTTCTGGGAGGGGTTACAAAAACCCTCATACAGGAAGGTAGAAGCTATGAAAGGGCTGATTAGGAGTGAATAGACCGTAAACAAAAGGCCAAACTAAACCTCCTTCTTTTACAAAGTGGGTATGGGTGGGTCCCAGCAATCTTCTTTAGTCCTCAGGCTAAAACCGCTAGGACCATGTGCTATCTTCCTTGAGCAAAGCCCACTTAAATTTTTAAGACTAGAAAGGCCAGGAAACAGAAAAAAAATGGGTTTTAAATTAGCTCCCTAGCTGTATTCAGCTGGTTTTTTGTTTTTTTTGCTTTTTGCGGACTAGGAGCTCCTAAGAGCTCCTTCTGAGATTCCTCGTTGCTATCTGCCTCTCAATCTACTAAGCCACCTCCTTAAAGTAAAAGGAAGCGGAAATGAGAGACAAAAAAGGGAGAAGAAAAAAAATCCTGTTGACCCCAATTTAACTTAAGGGGTAAAGGGAAAAGAGAAAAGGTGTTTTATACTCACCTGTTCTGGCAGCTGTGTCTTTAAGCTAAGGTATTTGGTAAAAGGACTGACGGAGCAATAAGTGGGTTGAAAAGGCAAGAAAATTCAGGAAATTTATTGAGGTTCTAGAAACCTTCCAAGCACTAAGGCAGGGCCAAGAGCCAGAGGGGGTAGCCGGGGTGGGATTTCTCCCAGGTGATTGTAAGGAGATCAGAAGACTGATAAGGTTCTTTGTTCCCGTAGTGGTTACGCCAATACTGTAATGGGGAAATTTAGGTCTCTGGGAGAGGTTATAATATTGTAATGGCTAAAATGTGGCTACAGGATTTATGTAATATTAAACAATGGCCGCCAAGGAATTTACTTATGAAATTCCTAAAAATGAAACACTCAAGTCAGAATGAAGTTTATGGAGGTTTAATCACACTGGGAGTAGGGAAAGGAGAGGGAGAGAAGGAGAGAAGAGAAAAAGGGAAAGGGGCTACTCAACCTCTGACCAAGGCAGAGGGAGTTTTAGGCCCAAAGGCCCAGGTGGAAAGAGTCAGTCCTTAACTCACGTGACCAATCTGAAGGAAAGCTGTCTGCGGGCGTCCTCCCTCTCCAAGCTCCTAACACCAACTCTCCTAACACCAACTCCCGTCTCCCTCTCCCCACAGGAAGTGCGCGAATTCCAGAGGCTGTTCCCTACCTCACTTCCTGTGTCTCACAAAATCCAATGGTTGGCTCTAGCTTGGCTTAGGACAGCCCAGGTGGGCAGTTAGTTATTTCTGATTTGTCATTGACTAGCACATGCCCGTGTAGTGTGGGTGTGCACAATTTTTGGGTGCTAGACCAAGATGGAGACTTTTAAAATTCACATATATGAGTCCCTTTTCCTCCTTTCATCACTGTAATGAAGTTTTTAGTTCTAGTAGTGGCATTACTGGGTTAAAGAATATTAATAGTTTGGTGACTTTGGAGTGTAGTTTTGTTTTCCAGAATTACTGTACCCCTTAATTCATAGCTCCACCAATAGTGTATTATTGTTTCTGTCCTCTTACAGAGGCCCTGAGAATTGCAATTTTCTGTTTTTGTCATCTTTATCAATCTGATGGGTGTGAATTTAATACTTCAAAGTTGTTTTAATTTGCATATTTTAAAACTAGTTGCTTATAGCATTTTTCATACAATTATTGACAGTTTTGCCTTTTCATATTCACTGACTTTTTATCTTGGGAAGTGGCTCATATATTTGAATAAATAATCTCTACTTTGTGGCTCAAAGATCTCTATCAGAGAAAACTTTCACAAAGAACTTTTTCACTCAATAAGTTAACTTTCTCTTCTAATTTTGTTTGTTTATATTTTCTGTTTTATGTAATTAAAATTTCTATTTCACACAGTATTACTGTAGTTTATTAATGTAAAATGGTAATTTAAACTTAATTTTTTCTGAACTGCTTACCAGTTTTCCTAAAAGTTTTTTTTTTTCAAATAGTGAGTCAGTGGTTAAGGTGCATGGGTTTATGAAATACTACTATGAACGGCTACATTTATTTGCTTCTGTATATTATGTATCTATTCAACTTTCTAATTTTTATCAACTACCAAATAGTTCTGAGGATTGTAACTTGGTAGAATAGTTTTGGTGTTTTTAGACCTCCTTTTTCTTCATTATCTCCCATGAAATTTTTGATCTTTTATTTCTCTAGATGAATTGTTTTATTTTTTAAACCTTTAATAACCCTTAAGTAGTTTGATTGCTATGACCCCGAATAAGTAAATCAATTTAAGTAGTGTTGTCACTTAAACTATAATGTCATGATATAACTAAAAGAAATTAATTTCCTCCAATTATTTAGATCTGCCTTTATTTCTATAGTGTTTTGTGACTTTATTCATATTATTCTTATGTGTATATTGGTGCGTGGCTTCATAAACACTTAACACATTCTATAGCTAATTTTAATGGAATTTCTCTTTCCATCTCTTCCTGCTGGATTTTGTGGTATCCTGCTACTTTGGTAAAAATTATCATTTCAATTAATTTTTTCACTGAGTGTGTATTTTTATCTGAGTGGATCACTATGTCATCTAAATAATGTGACAAGATCTGCCTTTTTTGTTTTTTTAATTATTTCATATCTTATTTCTAAAACTAAGCTTCATAGAACAATATCACATGATATGGACAACCTTGATTTTATTTGAAAAGTTTCTAATGTTTCCACATTAGGTATGACATTGGCTTTTAGTTAAGATAGATAATCTTTACCATATCAAGGAAAGTTCCTTATATTCATATGGTTTTTAGTGTTTAAGTTTTGTTTTGTAAAAGAAGTGGGTAATCTGGCCTCAGACACTTCCTAGATATGAGACCCTGAGGCAAATCACTTAATCACCATTGCCTATCCCTCACTGGCCTCCTGCCTTAGAACTAATATATCATATTGATTATAATGCAGAAGGTAAGGATTTAAAAAAAATAAAAAAGATATTTATTTTGTCAGCCTATATGATTTTATTTTGGCTTATTATTTGGTCCTTTGGTATGGTCCATTATGCTTATGGTTTTATTGTTAGATAAGTATAATAACATAATTGTGCTTAATTTTACTAATGTATTTTAATGGCCTCTTTGCTAAATAATTTACCTTATATTTTTGTTTTAAAGTTTATTAGAGATATGTCTTTAATTTTCCTTCTCTGTTTTGTTCTTCTCTGGCTAACCCAATTCAATGTTCTATTTCTTACTTTTAGGAAACTATACAACAATATACATTAATTTTTGTTACTATTTATTTTTAAATATACAAAATAATATAATATGCAACATAATAATGTAATCTATTGAATTTTTTGTAAATATGTAAAAAACTTTTAATAAGTATGCTTATCTAAGAGAATCAAAATGCCACATTATGTCTCATTCTCTCCCCCACTTTCCTTCTTTCCCCATGAAGGCAGGTAATATGAAAAAAATTGTAGATATTTTATTTGATATAACATGTATTTCCCTGTTCATCATATTGTGAAATAAGAGCCACATTGTTTACACTTGAGAAAAATTAATGGAGGAAATAAGATGAAGAATGGTATATTTTAATCTGCACTCTGCCTGCTTCTTCTTTGGCAGTAGATATACTATTCAATCATGAGTCAGTTGGAGTTTTCATGGTGGATCCATGCCTTATTGATAATAGCTAAGTTATTCACAGTTAATCATCATACATTATTGTTGTTACTATGTACAACATTTTCCTGGTTCTACTCACTTCACTTTGCATCACTTCATATAAGTCTCTCCAGGGTTTTTTCTTTTTTCTTTGTTTGTTTGTTGGTTTTGTTTTTTGTTATCATCTTGTTTGTCATTTCTTATGGCATAATAGTATTCTTAAATTATATAAAGTATATAGCTTTAGCTTTCCCTTTAAAAAATTGAATGCTTTAATATTTGGTGTGTGTGTGTGTGAAATATATATCATATATAAAATTGATAATACTTCATTATCTACATTATCTTTTAACATAATTTATTGTTTCTATTTATTATTTTTAATTAGATCTATTTCAGCCTGTATCTTGTCTGACAGCATTTTTGTTAACCCTGCTTTTATTTTAGTCACCTGAAGCATAATTTATTTGACTCCATCCCTCTATTTTTATTTTTTGTCTCTTATTTTTAAATGTGTTTCTTATAAACAACATAATGCTATGTTTTGGTTTGTAATCCATTCTGCTATATGTTTCTGTTTTATGGGTGAATTCATCCCATTCATATTCAAAGTTGTATTTTGTGCCATTCTATTTTTCTTTCCTGTTTTTCTTTTTTGTGTCTCTCTTTTTATCTTATTCTGCCTCAGAATTCTAATTTTCTTTTAAGCATTACCTTTCTAATTCCTACCCCTTCTTTTTTACCTTTATGTTTCTCCCTTGCCCTTCTAGGGTTCCCTTTCTGTTCCCCTCCCCTTATCCTTATAATTCTTCATCTATTTACCTTTCTAGGAGTCCCTCCCTTGACCCTTTTAGTTTTGTTAATATAAGCTATCTCTATAATTTCTTCTCTTATCTCCTTGCCCTCTTTTTTCTTATTCCATGGATCCTTCTAAGATTCTTTCTTTTAATTTTTAACCCTTGCCCTCTTATCTCCTTATGAGTTAAGGAAAAAATTTACCCTTTTTTATGTGTGTATTTTCCCCTCTCTTATACAAATTTGATGAGAATAAGGGGATAGAATTACTGCCCCTCCATCCCAACTTCCATTCTTTGTAACTTTTTTTTATTCACACCTCTTTTACATGGAATTATTATTATAATTTTCCCTCCCCAACCAATTTTATCTTAATTTCTATTGATTATATTATGTTCAATTTGACCTCAAAACTTCTATTTATAAATGTCGCTTCAAACCACTCAATTAATGATATAATTTTTAGGATTTAAACATATCATTTCCCCATATTATAAGTAAACACTTTCATTTTATTAAATCCTTTATAACTGATTTTTATGTTATCTTATGTTTCTTCTATTTTTTGTATATCAGATTTTCCATTTTCTTCTGGCCTATTCTTCAAGAAATTTGAAAGTATTTTATTTCTTTAAATGACTATTTCTTTTCTTGTTTCATGATACATGATTTTTTTGGGGTTGGTTATTCTTGATTGTAGACCCAGGTATTTTGAAAATGCTGAATTGCATGCCCTTTATTGTTTTAATATAGAAATGGCTAAATCTTGTATTATCTTTATATATACAACATTTAAATTATTTCTTTTTTCTTGCTCATAATATTTTTTCCTTAATCTGAGAGTTATAACATTTAACTATGATGTTCCTGTGAATTTTCCTGTTGGGATCTCTTACAGGTAGTGATTGATGAATTCTTTCAAGTTCTATTTTATCTTCTATTTCCAAAACTTTAGTGCAATTTTCTTTATTAATTTCCTGAATGATAGTGTTTAAACTCTCTTTTGATCATAACTTTTAGGAAGTACAAGCATTCTTTTATTTTCTCCTCTCAAACTATTTTCCAGGCCAGTTGCTTTTAAAATAAGATATTTCTTATCTGCTTCCTTTTTTATTTTTATAATTTAATCTTATCATTTATCACTGTCCCAAGAAGTTATAAGCTTCCCTAAGCCCAATTCTAATTTTTAATGAATGATTTTCTTTGGTGAGTTTTTGAATTTCTTTTTCCAATTGGTTTATATTTTATAATTTTCTATATTTTCTTGCATTGTTTTTTTCTTTTTGACTATTCCTCAGCCTCTTTAATTTGATTTTAAAAGTCTTTTTAAAGCTCTTCCAAACACTCTTTTTGGGCCTGTGTCCATTTTGTATTTTCCTTTAAAGTTTTAGAAGTGAATGCTTTAATTTCATAGTCTTCTGAATTTTGAACTCTGATCTTTATTTCTAAAGGAAGCTCTCTGAAGCCATTTTTAATTTTTAGTGGCCTCCTTCTTAATTGTTAGTTTTATGCATGTTAGGTTATCTCTTCATGTAGGGGATAATGTCTCAGAGTTTAGTTTGTTGTTATTGTTGTTGATGATGATGTTATTTCCTGAGCTTTCTGGAGATCTTTGACCTTTTGGTCCTTTTCATTTCCATATTGCAGGATCTCCAGCAAAGCTATCACTTTCAAAACTCTTACCCTCTGAAATTTCTAAGGAGGCTATAAGCATCTTCTTACTCCTTTGTCCTGAAGCAGCAGTCAGGGATTCTATACATCCAGGAT
This sequence comes from Monodelphis domestica, assembly GCF_027887165.1. Classification (NCBI taxonomy): domain Eukaryota; kingdom Metazoa; phylum Chordata; class Mammalia; order Didelphimorphia; family Didelphidae; genus Monodelphis; species Monodelphis domestica. Next base: position 291,822,791 of record NC_077230.1, read on the forward strand.
TCACTCACTTATATGTATCAGATCCTCCCCTTTTGTAGCCACAGTTTGATACAGTACCTAGTAATCACATGTAGGCCCTTCATCCTTGTCTTAGTCATCTGCCTACATAGTCAGTTGGTTGAAGTTGAGGCTTTGGACTATATATCTGTCTCCAGGTTCTGAAATCTGCTTTAATGTAGATCTGCTTATTTGATCATTAGATAGCAATCTAGAGTCCCTCAGATTCTTCTCAAGTTGGACAATTATTTCTCTCAGTCTTTTAATCACTTTTTCATCTTTAAATAAGTGTTACCCAGAGATCCTATTTTTAAACATTTTGGGGGGGATTTGAAGAGTGAGATATTCTTCTATTCTGCCCATATTTGAATAATTTCTAACTCACATTGCAATGCCAGCAGCCCCTTAAAGAAAGTATTTAATATGATAGCTTTCTCCTTAAGCAATTCTGACAGATTTCAGGTTTTTTCCCAATCTGGTCTGTTCAGATTCAAAACCCTATTGTTTTCATGGATTTCTGGAAATCTTCCTTAACCCTTCTTAACTCTATTGCTTTCCCTCTATTAATTACATCTTATTTATCTCATGTGTAATTTTCTTTTTGTATATTTGTTTGCATATTGTTTATTCTATTACGCTCTTTGAAGGTTGGGGCTGTATTTTACCTTTTTTGAGGTATCCTCAGTGCTTAGCATAGTACCTAGCACTTAGTAGGTGCTCAATAACTATTTATTGATTAATTATTTAGATGAACTCCAAAATGATTGTCTCCAAAAAGCTTTGAACAATAACATCACAGTTAGGATAAGTGTTTGGCCTCCCATTATAACTACTTTGATGTCCTTTTGTAATATATCTGATGCATTTATTGAGAAAGCAAAATCATATTGTTTTATTAGTCAAATCTCTTGCATTTGTTTAGTAAGGAAAAACAGTAATTTATGTGAGGGGTTTAATTTTTAAAGGGTTGGTCTTGATTATTTAAGAGTGTAATCACCAGGAATTTAATTAATTCCAAAGAGATTTTTATTTACAATTTATTTACAAAAGGTAGAAAGAGTGAAGCAAGATATCAGAGAGAGGATAAGGTAAGATATCCAGCTTGAGCACTAAATAATTTACTCCTGGCTCCTCCAGGCAGGGAAAATTAATTTCAGCCAACCTTGACAAAGCTGAGGAACTGGGCAGTTTCTCAAGAGTATAGGTCTTTCCTGAGGCTGGTCTCTTGAGAGAAAAGCCAGCAGTTAAGAGTCAGCTTTTTCACTCACCACATGTCAGTCCAGTCAGCAGATCCTTCTGCCCCTCTTCACCAGCCTCAACTCAAAAGCATGAAGAACTGCCCTCCAGCAGAAGTGGAAGTCCAAGTTGAACTCAGCTCCAAGAATCCCCAAACTCTGTGTAGCACTCTCTCTTTTAAAGGCATTTTCTCTTGCATCACCTCCCCTAATTCCATGTCTACAAATCACAGCTGACACTCTGCTCTAGGATTGCTCAGAAAGCAGTTAGTTGATTCTTATTCGTTACCCACTATCGCAAATGTGGGTCACAGACCTCCCACTTCATGATTAAGTGGGATATTTGCTCTTTTGGTGATTTAGATCTAAATCTTCATACTTAACTTTTAAGTATGGTGTTTGCACTTATGGGGATTAAAATATAAAAATAGAAATGAGTTACAATTTAAATCTTCACAATCAGGGAAGAGCTAAGTATCTTCATTGTTACAGTCAGGGGAGAGCTAAATCCAATCTTCACATTTAGTTGTCAAATTCTTATCTGAGAAAAATAGAAAATGTTAATTTTAATATGTTCCGTCCTTGCAAAGTTTTCTTTGTGTAACAAATGTGTTGAAAATTGGGACTGTTACATCAACCTATATTACATAGATCAACTCAAGATATGGTAAAAATGGATAAATTATAATCTATATATAATATTCTCTTATTACCAATTTGGAGAAGAGTTTTTACCACATAGTCATTCAAACAGTATTTATTTAATGTCTATCATTTCCTTGTAGGTATGTCTAGGCACTCTACTAACTGGGAATACAAATACCAAAAAAAAAAAAAAAGAAGTGATCCTCCCTCTCAAGGAACTTATTTGGCTTTAGTTTCAGCTAAAGGAGACTTAGATGTTCCAGCCAGAAACAGAAAATTGATATTATTGTACATTTAGCAAGAAAGGATAGAATAAATGGGAGAGTGCAGGGAGCAAAAGATCAGGGGTGGCATGAGAATCAGATGTACATCATAAACTTTTGTCTACTGTAACTGATGCTGCTAATAAGCACTGATGTAGAATAATTTTCTTTCAAATTTCTCCTTGTTTCAGAACGAGTTTATAACACACATGTTTATGTAGTAAATTGCTTGAAAAGAATCCTGAACAAAAGCATTCTGCAGTCCGGTTTAAAATTTCAAAACAGAATGGGCATCTCTTCAATTGCATCTTTTGGCATCACTCAAAAGATACTGTGTTTGAATGGAAAAACTAACCCTTGGTGGTTGGTCTCAGGAGCCAATGGACTTCCCTTGAAAAGATTTATTGTGACTTATACAAGTACTTTCCAAAACATACAGTAAGCCCAAAATGAGTAAACTGAAACCCTTTGTGGCAGGCCCTAAAGGAAGCAGTAGTGTTTTCTTATAGGTAACACTGTACAGAATTTTAGGATTTTTATGGTGGATATGACATCTACTTTGTTGAATCGAGTGCCTGCTCCAAACTGATGGTCTTGGGATGCTGAGCCAAACCTGGGTTCATTTTCCCTGGGCAAAATATGCCCCCTGTTTCTAAGGATGGAAAAAAAGCTTTGAAAAACTGTTTGGATACCGAAATAACTCTTACAAAATAGTATTTTGATGCCCTAAAGTATAAACTAATCGGAAACACATGATTTTTCAGCTTCCCATAAATTACAAAGGGTTTTGTCTAGCAGAAAAATGCATGGCAAAACTCATCATGGATAAACAATTGAAGGAGATAATCTGGTTGCACAAGTGGGTCAAGGATGGGGGAAGGTAACATACAAAATTGGGCTTGTGTTTAGTGTGTACAGATAAAGAATTATGTGTTTTATATTAAATAATGGTACTAATACTATTTTTATTTTATCTGTGGTTTAAAAGCCTACTAAGTGGCCACTTCTCCCTCAGTCTTTGATAGAGATCAATTGGGAGAAAGACTGAAATATCAAGTAATTAATATTACATAAGTTATTTTATTTTCTTTTTTTAGGAAATACTGTTTTGGTATGGTTAAGGGTATACACTAATTTTCTTCTTAGATCATTAAAATCTTGTTTTTTGGGGGAAGTTCCTGGAATTTAGGGGCTGTAAAATTTTTCACTTTTATACCTGACAGTTCAACCTAGAGCCCTGCCCAGAGTAGGTATTTATATATTTTGAACTTAATTAATAGAGAGCCTTAATAAATCCATTTTAATGAATAGATTGTAATACACAAGTAGTTGGAAGCATTATTTATTTGCTTTCCTAATTTTTTCTTGGTTTTTTTTTTTTGCAAAATGGCTAATATGAATATATATTTTGCATAACTTTACATGTATAATAGATATAATGCTTGCCTACTCAAGAAGGGGAGGAGGAAAAGGGTAAGAGGGAGAGAATTTGGAACCCCAACATAAAAAAGAATATAAAAACTTCTTTAAACTAGATTAGGAAATATTTAATAAAATAAAAATAAATTTAAAAGAAAAGAAAATGAATATAATAGAAAGACCAACTCTTCTTTAAAATTAAAGGAGAAATAGTTCCTGAAGGTCAGTCTTAAAAATTGGACATTGATCTTACACTGGTGCCATACAATGGAAAGACTACTGGATTTGATGATGTGGATCTGAACACCAGTTCTGCTGTTTACTGCTTTTGTGAATATGGGTAAATCCCTTAACCTCTCTGGGCTTCAGTTCCTTATCCTAAGTAATCTGCTTTAATGAATAAATGAGAATGGCACATAACTATCAAATGTATGCAAATGAGAATTAACTGTCCCTTCCTGCACTAAATCTATAATCTTAATTATATGATCACTGTTAGTTGTGAACTGCACAATGGCCCAATGGAGAGAACACCAGAATGGAGATGTAGGAGACCAGATGTGGCCACTCATTAGCTTATCTGGCAAGCCAATTAGCCTCTCTGTCCCTTATTTATAGGACAGGGGCACTGGTATTGATGCATATTAAGGTCACTTTCAACTTTAAATGCCTATAATGGAAATTTTCTTTTTGGGTTATGTCAGGTCACCTAAAGTGCTACTTTCTAGGGAATTAAAGGATACCCCATTGGTCTGGAAGAATTAGTTCAGCACCTTAGATTGTATAATCCTTAATAAGATCTCATCCAAAACTGATTTTTCAGTTTTGTCACTAGCAATCCTGTGTTGGAGGTCTGGCAATAAATTAAGGAAAGTTCAGACTATAGTTAAGGATGAAAAGTTCTCTAAGGATATTCTCCAATAGTAGACAATGTTTTGTATTCATCTGTCATGTGACCTTGCATTATAATGTGTATCATCCTTTACTATATTAACAGATACATACACATAAATATATATTATTTATTAATTAATGTAAATTATCTTTCTGCATCACAATTCCCTAGACCAGGAGCTCTTAACTTGCAATCGAAGAACTTTAAAAAAAAATACTTTGGTTAGTATAATTTCATATATTGGCTTCCTTTCTAATCTTATGCATTTTATCTTATGCTTTAAAAATGCTATTTTGAGAAAGGGTTCATACATTTTAGCAAATTGCTGATACAACCCCTGGTACAGAAAGAGGGCAAGAACCTCTGCCATAGAGGCACAAAATGAGTTTCTGATGGAGTATAGTAGAAATTACTAGGCACTTTCAAAATAAAAACCAAGCTTTGTTTTATCTCCAGTGATGGGATCACTCAAAGTTGTCCATTTGTTCAATGGGTGCCTTTAATAGTGCTATCATCAGTACAAAGTAGTTTCCTATTTTGTGATAGCTTAATGTGCAATGATTCACAAAAAAGTTTTCCAAAAATACTTTTAGTTGTACATTTTCTTCAGTACACTCAAGTTCTATGATAGTTCTAATACTAAGAATACCCATATTGATAAATATATATATATATAACATATATAGATAGAAATACTTATGTAATTATGTATATTTAAGCATATGTGCTTACATACATAAAATAAACAAACACATGTTGTGAGTATATACCTACATATTAATCTTAATATTTTGGTAAATTTTTTGCGATTTTCTTTGATTATTTGTTTGATGTGTGGACTGGATTCTTGGGACCTATTTTGTCCATTATTAACATTTTAAAGTAAATGTTACAGGGTTTTATGAGGAAAAAAAGAGCCTTGAAGGAACTTATTCTCCTATTCAGACTCATTTCCAAAGGCTAAATTTAAACCTGGACCTTCTGTACCTGCTCCAACAAGCAATGGCAAGAGAAATAAAACCAATGATTTCTGGAAGGCATTCATATCCTTTGTCAGCTTGGCAGCATTGTGCCTTTCATCTGTTCTAACGTGACCAATTTTCTTTGCCTTTATTTCAGCAGACTCCATTCTCTTCCAGGAGAACTCGGCTGTGGAAGTGTCTTTTCCTCCTGTGTCATTATAGCTTTCAAATGTATATTTGGTTGGTGCTTAGGTCAAATGACAAAGAATATTAGCTGTCTCTATAGATTGAAAAATTATTCTAGCATCTTTAAATCTTTCCCTGTGTTTATAAGCTGGGATTTCATTGGGAAGGTGTTATTTTAGGCCGTGAAGAGAGCCCTGTGAAGTTTTCTTTGACAACTACCAGCCATAAGTGATTTCTCCTTCCTCCAAATTCCTATAGAGCTATGTTTGTATCCCTCCCATGGCATTTATCCATTTATGCTATTCTGTCTTATATTATTGATGTCCACATCTCTTATCTGATGGAATGAAATGTCCATGAGGGTAGGGACTGTGCTTTTAACTTTTCCCCTCTTCCCCACCAATATCTCAGTTCTTAATTCTAAGACTGTGCTTTGATAAGCACTTCAGAGATAGAGTACATGAGGTTTAAGTGCTGGCTTTGACAATTAGTAGTCACTAGTCACATACTTATGGCATTCTAAACAAACCACTTAAAGTCTCTTTATCTGTAGAATGGATTTAATCAAAGGATTTAGAGCAGTAGAAGTGACCCTGAGATCATATAATCCAGAGGCTCTTAAATTTTGTGTGTGTGTGTGTCATTGACCCCTTTGGCAAAAATGTCTTGTTTCCTTTTCAGAATAATGGTTTTAAATGCATAAAATAAAATACATAAAGTTATACTTATATGGAAATGCATTTATCTAAATATATATATATGTAAAACTTTACAGAACCCAAGACTAGTCCAGTTCCTTCATTCTATAGCTTTGGAAACTGGCTCTAAAGAGGAAGAATTCTTTGTCCATTGTTACATAGTTATGCAGCATCAAGGTTTGGCCATGAACTTGGGTCTTCAGACTCCCAGACTTATACATACATACTTATACAATATATACAATAGTTATGTAAGATTTAAAATTAGGTTTGACTCAATATGAGAGTTATAAAAGTGAGATTGTGGTCACCATTTATAAAATATTAGCCCTTAAGGAAAAAATGACTGTTAGAAGCTTTTATTTATAACAAAGTAGCGATATTGAAAGTTGGAAATGTAGGAAGTCAACAGAACCTTGACTAGCCTACTACCCTAAGTACTACTCTGGTGAAATCTGGCTCAGCCACCCCCACTTCCCCTGCAGGGGCTTCCTCAAGTCCTGATCTCCACGTGGAAGTTCCATTGGCATCTTCAGTCAGAAATCCACCAATGCAAGCCTCTTCCTTTGGCTCTTGTCAATCACCCAGCAAGCCTCTCCAGAGCAGAAAACTAGTCCAGAATGATTTCAGGAAAAGGTGACTGCCTCCAAGAATCTCACCAGAGCTCATGCTAAAGTGTCCCACCAAAGCACCAACTGAGAGAGAGTCTCCTCACCAAAGAACCAAGGATGCCAAGAGTCTTCCTCCAGCTTGGCTCACCAATGCAGAGCGAGTTTTAAAGAAGTTTTCTTGATGTCACTTCCTGTTGCTCCCCAACTTCATGGGAAGTGTAAAAATTAAATTAGTATCTAGTAATAAAAATATTTTATTTTTATAAGGTTTATTAAGGATTATTAGAAATCAAAGAATAAAGAAGATACAAAATAAAAACCACATGCCCATGGCTGATTCAGAATCCCTGCGCTTAGCTTACCACTAAACTTACTATATCATTGCAATGGCAGAGAAGGCGTTACTGCCAGTTAAATACCAATTGTGATCTCGCCTACATGGAGACTCAGGTGAGATTATAGGGAATTCTGGGAAATACTAAGGACTTTTGGGGATTAAAGTCTAGGGTTCAAAATCTCCATTTTTACAGAACCAATCACAACTTCCCAATTTTCCTAGCATTGTCCAAGGGGAGGGGTAGCCCTTGCATCTTTTTGGATGTAAACTTTTATCAAAAGGATCCACAAGTTTCTGACTGATTGAATTAAAAGGTGGAGCAGTCCAAAGTACTTGATTAAGTTAAGATAAAAAAAAAATTCCCTTTCACAGTTGTTAAGGGAATCTATACATTAGGAATGACAAAAGCTATAGCTCCAAAAAGGCAAAAAAGTCACATTTAAGAAACAAGAGAATTTACTCCTTTGAAACTGGGGAAGATGATCATGGTGCAACTGTGCTATCTGGGAACTTTCCTATTTAATATTTTATCTCTAATAAAAAAGCAAACAAGAGCAGGGAATTTGGAAAGATGAGTTGGGATATTCAGGGATCCATTATTGCTAAGAAAATCTACCTCTCTTGATAGATGAAAGACTGAAGAGATACAGTCTTCAAAATTTTTAAATTTGGAAAGCAGAGACATTTTGAATATGGACAATTTTTTATTTGAAATTTAAATAAAAGGCAAGATGAGTCAGTGCTGCTTTAGCTGTGGACAGAACCAAGGTAAGATAAGTGGTGAATCAGTTGCCAATATTCCCAAGAACTTCTAGGTTTACCCTGTCTTGCCTCTTCTTATATGGCATTCACAGTGATGATCCATCTAACCCTTTGGCTTCATAGATCTCTTTGTTTCCTATTTGTAAGTGGCATTCATTTTCAATTCCATATCCATAACTCACTAATGTAAATGCATGTTAGACATCAAGGTCACTTGGGACTCTTTCATTTCCAAGATTTTGATTTCTGAGCCTTCCTTCTTAAACCATAATTTTTTGAGCTTTCACCTCTTCATATCCTCCTTCCTCTTGAACTTTTTTCTTCTTCTTGTGACCTTCGGGCTCCTAGCTCCTCTTTAGTATCTTAATTCTTTTCCTGATTTCTTTCACCACCTGTCTTCTTTCCCAGCCTGGACTCCTTGGTCAGCCATTCATAGTCATTAGCATTCTAGGTTCCCTGGAACACTTGACATTCTGTCATGATGATTTCCAGTGCTGTATAGCCTCTGCCATCTGTTTCCTCCATTCCTGATCTGGGCCTGTCAGATTGCTGAAGAAAGTCATGAAACCATGCTGACTATCTGACCTCAGCTAAACCATTTTCTTTACTCATCAACCTCTTGTTAACTACTTATCATATTTTCCATGGTAGCTGTTTTAAACTTTTTTTTTTCTAATAAAGAATTTCTCAGTAGTGAATTTCATCTGTTCAAGAAATCTCCTTTAGAGTTCTTAGAAATACTTGTTTAAACACTTGTGTAGTGTAGTGTAGTGGAGAGAGGGCCATCCTTGGGTCAAAAACACTTAGCACATTGTCCCAGTGTTTTTAGCACAGTGCCTGACATATAATAGGTGCCTAAAATGTTTATTGACTGGCTGAAAAATAAAATTGGTTTTAGGTTCTGCCTCTGAACCTTAATGACTGTGGGACTATGGGGAAATCATTGAACTTCTCAGTTCTCCAGGCAACATTCTGAAACTATTGGTTATAGAGATGTTACCAATCTACATTTATATGGAAGGAGTTTTCATTCTAGAAGCTCTCCTATTCTGATAAAAACCATGAGCCAGGGCCAAATAATAAATAAAATGCATCCTCTATGGTACCTTTCATCTTCTGAAAACTTTGCTCCATTTCTCATCTTTGCATGAGATAAAACTAGTCCTTTATGTCTGAAATGTATACCTTCCTCACCTCCAATGCTTAGAATATAAATACTCCCTTCTCACCTCTAATATCCAGAATGAATGCCATTCATATTCCCAACTCTTATAATCTCTGTTTTCCTTTAAAATACAGCCCAAGGGTCACCTTCTACATGAAGATTTTTCTGATTACCTCTAGCTGCTGATGCCTCCCTCCCAAATTTCTAAAGACTTTGGCACTGGGGATTGCTTCAACAACAGAAATAGATGTGGGTTTATAAGTAGAAATAACATGAAAGAAGATGCATTGCCATCCTCTTTACTTCTACAAGCTAAAGATCATGGAACCTTTCTACATTCCTATATGACTTGTTATTGAAACTTTTTAAATGTGTTGTCTCACACTACTGGAATCAGAACTTCTCTAGAAAGGGAATTGCACTTTTCCTATTTGATTCCCAGTTCCTTTGTATAGAGCAAGCACTTAGTAAATACTTTTTTATTCATCCATTCACTCATTTGTACTAAAGGGAACAGAGCATTTCACTATTCACTATGAGGTGTGCCTGATCACTCCATTTACCTTGATAAAGCTTTGACATAATGACATCTGGATCCTATGAACCTGCCTGCCACCATCTCCAGAATAGACTCTTTTTTTTCACTTAATGAAATTCTTATTCGCAGTAATGCTTCCATTGCTCAAAATGTTGTTGGATCTCTTATTTAATTACCTTTGGAAACAAATTGCTCCCACAGACGTCCCAATCATTGAGTGAAGAGGCTAGCCTTGATGAGCTCTAGAATTTTCTTCATTCCTCAAAATTCTCTCTCAGTACTTTGTCATCATTTTGGCTTAAATCCATAGAGTATCAGAGTTGGAAGAGATCTCACAGGTCATCTGGTTTACCCTGCATCTGAATGAGAATCTCCTCTCTATCGTGGTCATTAAGTGGTTATCCATCTACCCTCTCCTTGAAAAGTCTAATTAGAGGCAGTCTTATTAACTGTCTGGGACAATCTTTTTCAATTTTGTATAATTCTCAATGTTAGGAAGTTTTCCCTTATAACAAGTCATAATTTGCTCTTAGATTGGCCATATAGAACTAAATTGAACAAGATGAATTTCTTGTCTATATAAAAGCTTTTTCAGATACTTGAAATCAGCCATCATGTATACTGTCTTGTTGAACTTAAAAAAGAGACAGGATAGAACATTTTAAGATCCAGTTTGATCCATATTCAGTAAACTTTGTCGTGACTGTCTTTGACATGTTTTCCAAAATCAAATTTACCCTCAAAGTTTGCCACTATTGAAGATTATTTATAAGGCTATGATGTAGAGAGTGAATGTAACGACAGAAGATGTTTCTTTTTTGTGCTTTAAAGACTGGATCTCTCTATCTTAGGTTAAAAAATGCAAGGGTTTCTACTAGGACTAAATCTACTGCTGAATGGTAAGGAATCTGTGATCTGTTTCATTTTCAACCTGAGCTAGTTTGTTGATCCTTAGGCAACCTGGTATTTTCTCATTCTCAGGGGCTATTAAAAAAAAACAAACAAAGCTTCCCATCCCTATTGGAATCAATATTATGCATTGGTTCCAAGACAGAAGAGTAGTAAGGGCTAGGCAATGGGGGTTAAGTGATTTGCCCAGGGTCACACAGATAGAAATACTTCTGTGATTTGAACTAGGATATCTTTTCTCTAAGCCTGGCTCCCATCCACTGAGCCACCTAGCTGCCTCTCAGTGGCTATTTTAATGCCAAAGTAGTGTGGACACTTGATTGATTGGCATAGCCTACATAGTTCAGAACTCTCCAGCTCAAGAAATCCACTAGTCTTGGCCACCCTCGTAGCTGTGATAATAGATGTGATAATAGATGCACCACCACACCTACCTAAAAGAAAAATTTTCAAGGCTAGCTTAATGAATAACAAAGGATCTGTACTATAGAAACTCTACAATCTTAGCTTCAAATCTGTAATCTTCTGATGGTCCTCATCTGGTTTGGTCCTCAAAAAATATTGTAATGTTTCTAAAGCTAATATATCTAATTTACAGTTGAAGAACCTGAGGGTCACAAAGAGTAAATGCCCTGACCATGGTCATAGAACCAGTCAGAGGCACTATTCAAACATTAGGCTTCACTTATTTCAAATGCAGCTTTGCTTTTCAAGTCTTAAGCAAAAGTTTTGTGTTTTATATGTTGAATTGATAAAAAAGCTTTATAAAACTTTAAGAACTATGAAAAATAACTTTTTATTGTTAGTAGGAACAGTGAGGAATGAAAAAGAAGGCATAGAATCTAATTTGAAGCAGTTAAATACAAATTTAAGTCACTGTATATGTCATATATGTGACAAAATGAAGCACACATATAGGTTTTCAAGAAAAAGGAGAATCATTGTGGACCAAGTTTGGGAAGGCTATGGATGTTTGAGTTTGGCTTTGAAGAATGGACAGAAAGAAAACAAAGAGAATTTTAGTTGGGTAGAATCATAGGAGCAAGGGTGAGAGATGAAGACAAAATATGTTGTGACCTCAGTGCCCCATCTTTCTGTGTCAATAAGGATGCCTCTATCATTTGTATTTGTATTAGGAATGAGAATCAAGGTGATGGGACAGGTGAAGTCAGAGTTGTAAAGAATTTATATTCTGTCCGGTAGGTAATATAGACTCATTGAAGGACCTAATGGAATTAAGGTATTTTGCTTCATATGGGAAAAGTCAACTTCTTATTGAATTTGCTATGCACACTTAAAACAAAACTAAGCCTATAAATAAGGTAGAGTAGGAAACATCTGTCCTTTCTTAGTCATCCAGTGATAGATATGCTGCATAATTTGATTATATGTAATTCAACAAACATCCATTAAGCACCTACTATCTACAAATTCCTGTTCTGGATCCTGGGGGATAATAGACAAAAAAAAAAAACAAAACAGTCCTGAATCTCAGGGAGTTTAGGAAAATTTTCATTATGAGCATTCTGCTAGGTAGGTACTATTTGTGGATACAAAGAAGCTTAATAGACGGTTTCTAGGTACATGGAGCTTGCTCAAGCATGGATAATTCAAACATATTTAATTCAAAAGTCAGTGTTTTAGTACTTTTAATTTGAAATAAATGGGAATTTACTGTATTCATTATTGTCATAGAAAGTAAAAATATCTCAAATGGGCTCTTGAAAGGTATTTAAAATTGTCTTTGCTCACTTTCTTTTACTGTGAATATTTTTAGCATCTTTAGAGAAACAAAGACTAGAAAAGTGGATTCATTGAAACAGTGAATGCTATTTATACATTGCAAATTGTGTTTCTATAGAAATCACTCAAAAAGATGGAAAATCCCCCTTTCAAGGAAATTCAATTGCTTTTGTGGTTGTCAACCTCTTTTCTGTACATATCAATGTGGGCTTTAAACAAAACATCTTCAAAGGGATGTGCACATCAAAAATGAATCAGCTAAAATTGGAGTAGCTGTCTTCTCATCCTAAAGACCTGCCTCAAAATCTGTTAGCATGAATCCTTTTCACCTTTTCTCTACCCTTTTCATCTTTTCTCCTCACTCAACTTTCTCAGCAAAGGAAGGGAAGAGATAATTTCTCATTTTGGGTAATGTGTGTTTAGGGTTTTTATGAGAGACATTTTCTCCTTGTTAATAATATGAGGATTCATTACAATGGAGGCAGTGTGGTACATAGGAAAGAACTTTGTCTTTGGAGCCAGAAGATCTGGATTCAAATTCTACATTTCAATCCTGTCTCTGCCACTTACTATTTTGTGTGACTTTGGGTAAGTCACTTAACCTGTCTTGGCCTTAGGATTTTTTTTTTCCTGTATGATGATAGGGTTGGAAAAGATGACCTCTCAGGTCTTTTTCAGCTCTAAATCTGTGACCCCCTTGCAGCAGAATGGGGGGGGGGCAGGGCTCTGTGTGTGTTCTCTCTGATAAAACAATACCTTTCTTTACAGAAATGCCAGCTGCTCAGGGACTGGACTTTTTTTTCACGGTCATCTCTCTCTCTTTTTTTTTCATGGAAATATTTTCCCTAGTTTATTCAATAATCACATTTTTTTGCACAACAAACTATAAAATATCCTTCCACTGTATTAAATAAACATTTTTATAATTAAAAAAGGTGGCGAAAGTTTACATTGGAGGGAGGAGGGGAATGATGGCTACAAGGCCCATCTGTTATTATTTGGACCTTTCTTTGAGGGAGTAATAAAATGCAAGCTGTGCAGACAAATTCCACGTGGCCAGTCCTCCTGTGGGCAATTAGCTTCCTCCTGTCCAGGCGAGTTTGCATGCAATGGTATATTTTTTACAGCATGCTTACGGTCCATGGGACAGTGGAATCATATGTCTTTCTATACAAGACCTCCTCTGCAGTAGAGGCTGTTGTCTGTCAAAGCTCTGTATGCACTCCAAAAACAATGGTCATTTTGTTTTCATCCCCAACTCCTCTATATGCTGGTTTGACATCTCTGACATCCTATGGGAAGATGTGTTGATGGACTTGATGGACTAGCTGCCCTTTTCCTTTTAAGGTAGAGTAGTGCTGGGTTAGGAACAAGTAGGTTAGACCTTGTTTCTAGATAAGCATTTGCTGGCTGAGACTGTGGAGACGATGATAACATGTTCTTTAGAAACACATGAACATTTAAATGAAAAATCATTATTTTAGGGTTATTTTACCCCTTTACTTCAGTTGTAACCAATAGAATTATAGGCAGACAACAAATGCTTATGAAGCAATTACTATGAGTCAGTTTCTAAGCAACAAGGCAAGATATACAATCAGAAAATCTGTGTCTGTGAGAAGGGTACCTTTTAAGGAGGGAAGACAATACATAAAAAAGACTGGGAAAGTGTCAGGAAAGAAGGTACTTGCATGAGGGGATAGTGGCAAAATCTGAAGAATGAGAAGCACAGTTGGGATGATCATGAAGCATGGTGTGGCTGGTCTGAACCCACTCCTCAATTTGGGTTCCTCAGAAGAAACTCACCACTGAAAGAGGAAGGTCGTGTGGTGAAAGGGATGTTCCAGGGTAAGAAGACAACTCATTTATCTTAGCCGTCTAGAGAGTCAGAAGAAAAGTTGGGTAGAAAGTTGCATGTTTTTATAGGTTATTTTGTGCCAGCATACCCCTATTGCCTATGATTTAGTTGGTGTGGAAATTCCCTCTCCTAACAGCTGGTAATCTATAACTCATGGGGTTAGAGGTATGTCTGAGATTCAGAGATTTTAAATGAATTACCCAGTGTCACATGGCTAGTGTCACAGGTGAGATTGGAATCCAGGTATTCTCCCCCCCCCCTTTTTTTTAACCCTTATTCTCCATCTTAGAATTAATACAAATATCTGTTCCAAGGCAGAGGGATAGTTAGGATTAAACAATAGGAGTTAGGTGACTTGCCCAGGGTCATGTACTTAAGAAGTATTTGAGGTTAGATTTGAACTCAGGACTTTCCATCCGCAGGCGTAGGCATCACACTTTATCCAATGATCCCCTTTGCTGCCCCAAATCCAGGTATTCTTTTTTTTTTTTTTTTGCTATGTAGACTTTTAAAATTTATTTTTAATTGAAAATTTTTATTTAATTAATTTATTTAGAATATTTTTCCATGGTTAAATAATTCATGTTCTTTCCTTCCCCTCCTCCCTCCCACACTCCCATCGCTGACATGTAATTCTACTGGCTTTTACATGTATTGTTGATCAAGACATATTTTCATATTATTGATAATAATTGCACTACCGTGATAGTTTAGAGACTACATCCCCAATCATATCCCCATCAACCCATGTGATCAAGCAGTTGTTTTTCTTCCATATTTCTGCTCCCACAGTTCTTCTTCTGAATGTGGATAGTGTTCTTTCTCATAAGTCCCTCAGAAATGCCCTCAAATCCAGGTATTCTTGATGCCAAGTTTGACACAGTTTTAAAAATGTGATGAGGTCTCATAATGCCACCATAAAGAACTTAAATAAAATAAAAACAAGAATTTTGTATAAGTGTAATTAGGCAAGTAATTCATATTAGGACTCCCCAAATTTTTTGTAACTCTGCAGTATAAAAAGGTCCTAGAATGTTGTAAGATAATGTTAATACTTTTTGCCTACTTTGTGCTACTCATTTCATCCCCTGGGATATCAGTTCTTTAATGCAATTTCAATAGTTGGAAAGGAGCTCTTTTCTTCTTCAGAACTCATGTTCATCATGACTTTTTTTCCACATTTTTTCCCTACACTTTTGATATCTTCTCCTCTACAGTCTAGAATTCTACCTGCCTAGAATTATATATACCTGTTCCCTTAAATAGTGTTAGTCTAGAGAAAGTAATTTTTAGGTTCAGGCAATACCTCTGATCATTCTTCTTAATGAGAAAGAAATATTGGAAAGGATATATCTATATTATATATACATATAAACTGAAACTGGCATCTGATAGGAAAGGATTGGTGCCAATTCTTTCCTATCAGGTTCCGCCAATCCATTCCTTTCAGATGCCAGTTTTCACAATGAACACAAAAAGAATATAAAATAATTTATCCAAGTTGATAGCAAAATAGAAAGTAGAGAAAGTATACATATGAGAACATACACCAGACAATATAGATTGAATGAGCTCTCCTTTTGAGAGTGAGATAGCTCAACTAAAAGTTAACCCCAAATCTCACAGAAAAGGATATTTTCCGAAGTTTCTGATGTAGTGTTAGGAATAGGGACATGATGAAGACTGCTAGCTCCTCTACAAAATTGTTTCATAACAGGGTCTTTCTCTTTATGGGTACCTGAAGAAAGACTAGAATGGAATGACCTCTTTTCAAGAAGGAAACCAGTAGAGTACCAGAACTCTCTTCTCTCCAACTCTCCTCAATTCTGCTCACCTATAATACAAGTATGGGACATTATGTAATCAGTTTCCACTGGTGAAGAGAAAGTCTCAGACAATTGGCCCTTTGAAACAAGGATTACACAATAATTAGGCATAGCCAAGCAAAACAAATCCTGCATTGGTTATGGCCAAATCTAACTTTATCTCTATTATCAATTTCTCTGTCTCTATGTCTCTATGCTTCTATCTACCTAATCTGTCTATATTCTAATCTGTACCCTGATTGAAGTTGTCACTATCTTGATCAGAGTTTTTAAATCTTGGAAAGTTTTTGTTCTTTATTACATTGTTGCTATTATATGACTTGCTCTCCTGGTTCCACTCACTTTACTTTGTATCAGGTCTTCCAAATTTTCTCTGTAACCACCTTTTCCATAATTTCTTACTAGTATAATTATATTTCAGCATACTTATATACTATAATTTTGTTCAGCTATTCCTGCACTGATGTTACCTTTTTAGTTTATAGTTCTTTGGTGTGTCACCACAAAAAAATCTGTCACAAGTATTTTTTTTGTACATCAGAATCCTTTGACTATTTCTTTGATCTGTTTAGGAGTATAGGTCTAATGGTATTATCATTGGGTCAAAAAATAGAAGCATTTTCATGATATTTTGGGCATAGTTCTAAAATGCTTCCCAGAATGGAGGAACCAATTCATACTCCATTAATATGCTGATTTTCTCATAGGTCCTTCAATATTGTCATTTTCCACCAATCTGATGGTTTGAAGTAGAGTGGCTTTAATTTCAGTTTCTTTTTAATTATAAGTGTTTTGGAACATTTTATGTGGTTGTTGATAACTTGGATCTCTTCTTTTTGAAAATTGCTGGAGCATATCCTTTTACTGTTTGTCAATTGGAGAATGGTTCTTATTTTACAAATTTGAATCTGTTCCCTGTATAACTTGGAAGTGAGACCTTAATTGGAAACACTTACTGAACAGATTTTCCCTAATTACTGATTTCCTTTTAAATTTCATCCATATTGATTTTGCTTTTATAAAAAACAACTTTTGAATATTATATAGTTGTTTTATCTTTAATTATCTCTATTCTTTGTTTAATATTTCTTTCTCTATTCATTGACATTAGAGATATTTTCTTCCTTGTTCCTTTAATTTATTTGTGATGTCTAAGTCATGCCTTATCTTGGCATATGGTGTGAACTGTTGGTCTATACCTAATTCCTGCCAGACATTTTTCCAGTTTTCCTCAGCAGTTTTTGATGAATTATTGACTTCTTACCTCAGTAGTCAGGGTTGATGAATTGATCTAGTACTGGGCTAACCATGCTTATTTGCTTGAGTATATTGTATACCTAATCTTTTCTACTGATCAGTCTCTCTGTTTCTTGAATAGTAGCAAATTGTTTTCTTCTGCATTTTAACACACAAGCGTGCACACACACACACACACACACACACACATACACACACACACACACACATGCCCAGATATCAGGTGAAAAGGGCCATGTCATATAGTGGATGAAAGAACAACCCTGGACTCACAGACACATAGTAATAGATTTGCTTTCAAATCCTGTCATTACTACCTGTGGGACTAGTCATAAAGGACAAGTCACTTACCCTCTCTGAACTTCAGGAAAACCTCTAAGCGCATACATTAAAGAGAGATTACAAGCTGCACATTTATAAGTGATTCCACCCTTCCTTGCATTTACTAGCTGTGCAAGTCATTTTACTTTTCTGAAGCTCAGTTTCCTCATCTGTAAAAGGAAGGTAGTTATGACAACATCACAGGGTTCTTCTGAGGCTAAGCCATGAAATGCTTGGCAAACTTTGAAGTGCTACATAAGTATCAGATATTATTATAGCTAACCCTTCCAACATGGTGAGAGGACTTCTAGAAGAAGTCTTATAGGAAAAAAAATCAAACAAATTCATTCTCTCAGCATAATCTCAGTTTTAGAGTACCAAGTGCTCTCAATACAAATGAATACTATCGCCAGGACAGCTAAGAGCTTAGGTCCAGTGGCCTTGCTGAGGTATCACATTTTGACTTCCTCTCTAGAATCTCTGGCTTCTCTAAAGCTTTTTATAAAAGCCAATTTTTTCTCTGGATCTCGTCTAATTTCTAATTTCTGGATGTTGTCTCTTCTAATTCTCTTGAAATTTCCCCCCTTTTATGCTTTCTCTGAAATTCTAAGTTTTCCCCTTAAACCATGCCTCCTCCATATTCAGTGGGCAATGTTGGTTATGCTCTCTACCATGCTTCTGCCCGGTAACCTCTTGATACCTTCACATGAGTATAATTGCTTAATATGTAATACTACCTCAATTCCCCTTTTATTTATTCTCTTTCTTTTGAATGGGAAATGTTCATTCAGAGAGCTATATTCCAGTCATAGGTCAATGCTGTCTATGCAGTCAGATTTGAGTCTTTGAATCAGTGAAGTGTTTAAAAAAATAGCAAGGAGAGAGAAGGTTTTCTTAAGTGAGCAATGCAAAGAAATAAAAGAAAGCAACAGAATGGGAGAGACAAGATCGCTTCAAGAAAAACAGAGATAATGATAAAAAAATAGTAGGAACCTAACAGAAGCAGAAGAGATTAAGAAATGGCAAGAATATACAAAATAACCATATAAGAAAGATCTGTAACTACACCAATAATTGTGATTGTGTGGTTATGGATCTAAAGCCATACATCCTGGAGAATGAAGTCCAGTGGACTTTAGGAAGTATTGCTAACAGTAAGGCTTATAGAAGTTGTGGAATTCCAGATGAACCATTTAAAATATTAAAAGATGATGCTGTCAAAGTGCCTTATTCAATATGCCGGCAAATCTGTAAAACTCAACAGTGGCCACTGGATTGGAAAAGATCAGTTTATGTCCCATTCCTAAAGAAGGACAGTGCTGAAGAATGTTCAAATTACCAAACAATTGTGCTCATTTCACACTTCAGTAAGTTTATGCTTAAGATTCTGCAAGCTAGACTTCAGCAATATGCGAATCAAGGATTACCAGAAGTACAGACTGGCTTTTGGAGAGGAAAGGAATTAGAGACCAAATTGCCAGCATTCACTGGATTATAGAGAAAGAAAGGGTAGGTCAGAAAACCATTTATTTATGCTTCATTGACTACACCAAAGTCTTTGACTGTGTGGATTATGACAAAATGTGGCAAGTCCTCAAAGAAAGGGAAGTCCCAGATTATTTTACTTGTCTCCTGAGGAACCTGTATTCAAGTCAAGAAACAATAGTTAGAACCAAAGTTGGAACAGCTGATTGGTTTAAGATTGGGAATGCAGTACAACAAGGGTGTATTTTGTCACTTTAAAAAATTTTTATATGCAGAGCATGTCATACAAAATGCCGGACTGGACAAATCAAAATCCTGACTGCCGAGAGACATATCAACCATCTGGGTTATGCAGATGATAGCACTCTGATGACAGAAAGTGAAGAAGAAATTAGAAGCCACTTGATTAGGGTGAAAGAGGAGAAGTATAGAAGGTAGCTTGAAGTTTAATATTAGGTTTAACAAATCTAAGATCATGGCAATTAATCCCATCACTTCCTGGCAAATAGAGGGAGAAGAAATGGGAGCAGCGTCATGTTTAATATTTTTGAGCTCAAAGATCATTGTAGATGGTGACTATATCCATGACATTCAAAAAACACTTGTTTCTTGAAAGGAAAGCTATGATGAATCTGGAAAGCATACTAAAGAGCAAAGATATCACCTTGCTCACAAAGGTCAGTATAGATAAAGCCATGGTTTTTCAAATAGCTCTGTATGTCTGTGAGAGATGGATTGTAAGGAAAGCCAAGTGCTACAGAACTAACTTTAAAACTGTGGTACTGGAGAAGACTTTTTGATAATTCTTTGAATAGCAAAGAGATCAAATCAGTAAATGCTTAAAGAATTAATTCAGATAACTTATTGGAAAGACAAATACTCTAAATGAAGCCTAGATCCTTTGGTCATATATTGAGAAGTCAGAACTCATTGGAAAAGATCCTGATATTGGAAAAGATTCAAGTCAAAAGGAAAAGGGGATGACAGAGTAAGAGATGGATAGATAGTATCATGGAAGCAAAGAACATGAGCTTAGATAGACTTTGGGAGATAGCAGAAGATAAAAATGCCTTTCCATGCATGTCCATGAGGTCACAAAGATTCAGAAATAACCGAATGAATGAATAACAATCAGTGCTTTTCATTCGTCTTTTTACCTAAACTTGAGATTTGTCCATTGACATTTAAAGCCATTTTACTACTGGATTTTACTACTGATTTATTTCTTGGATTTTTGTCCAAAAGGTCTAAATTGTTGTTCTTTCTTCATTATTGCAGCTCTTTTGGTGGATATGCATGAGAATTTTTAACTTATTTTTTGTTTTTTAACTAACCTTTTTATTTTAAAGTCTTTGGAGTTGAGAGACTCTAAGCAAATATATTTGGTCTCATCTTCATTGGATGCACTCCATACCTGCCCAGGAACTCTTAATTCCTGTATTTTAATCTATTGTCCAGCCAGATATTTTAGATTTCGTCTTTTTAGTCATTTTATCACTTACCAAATGTAATTTTCTTTCCCCCTTATGTTCAGTAAGTAGCAGGGAGGAAAACATAAGCTTAATAACTATGGCCTTCACTTTCTTACCCAAGTAAGATTTCATAGTCTTTAGAATTACTTTCTAGGAAATGGATTTCCCCCCTCCGGTGTCATTTAAATCCATGCACATCACCAGAAAAAGGGAGTTGTCATTTGTTATGACAAAGACCAGGATCTTTTAAGTTATATCTTGGAAATGTACTCTGGGAAGACAACAGACCTCTGTATTATTATCAGGTTAATAGATATTTGCCTCAGTATACCTTAGCAGGTGATCATTAAGTTACTTCTTTTCTTCCTCTAATATTTCCTGGATATGTTCTCATCTGACAGTTTCTCTGGTTCTACTTTATTATTTCTTCTTTCTTTCTTTCTTTCTTTCTTTCTTTCTTTCTTTCTTTCTTTCTTTCTTTCTTTCTTTCTTTCTTTCTTTCTTTCTTTCTTTCTTTCTTTCTTTCTTTCTTTCTTTCTTTCTTTCTTTCTTTCTTTCTTTCTTTCTTTCTTTCTTTCTTTCTTTCTTTCTTTCTTTCTTTCTTTCTTTCTTTCTTCCTTCCTTCCTTCCTTCCTTCCTTCCTTCCTTCCTTCCTCCCTTCCTCCCTTCCTCCCTTCCTCCCTTCCTTCCTTCCTTCCTTCCTTCCTTCCTTCCTTCCTTCCTTCCTTCCTTCCTTCCTTCCTTCCTTCCTTCCTTCCTTCCTTCCTTCCTTCCTTCCTTCCTTCCTTCCTTCCTTCCTTCCTTCCTTTCTTTCTTTCTTCCTTCCTTCCTTCCTTCCTTCCTTCCTTCCTTCCTTCCTTTCTTTCTTTCTTTCTTTCTTTCTTTCTTTCTTTCTTTCTTTCTTTCTTTCTTTCTTTCTTTCTTTCTTTCTTTCTTTCTTTCTTTCTTTCTTTCTTTCTTTCTTTCTTTCTTTCTTTCTTTCTTTCTTTCTTTCTTTCTTTCTTTCTTTCTTTCTTTCTTTCTTTTTTAAACCCTTACCTTCCGTCTTGGAGTCAACACTGTGTATTGGCTCCAAGGCAGAAGAGTGGTAAGGGATAGGCAATGGGGGTCAAGTGACTTGCCCACGGTCACACAGCTGGGAAGTGGCTGAGGCCAGATTTGAACCTAGGACCTCCCATCTCTAGGACTGCCTCTCAATCCACTGAGCTACCCAGCTGCCCCCTACTTTATTATTTCTTGAGAGTCTTAAAAATGCTTTCTCTTCAGTATACCTAGCTACCTCTTCTTCAGGAAGTATATAATTTTTATTTCTTTTTTTTTTTGAAGTTCTGAGCAGACAGTTCTTCTCTGTGTGACATTCTTTTACTCTCCAATTTCCCATTAAAGCCCATATTGCTTTTCTGTTCCTTTAAATCCCCTTTCCTCCTTCTAAGTTTTATTGCCTCTCCTTTTGAAGGACACATTGTCTTTGTAACTTGGAGTGTGGAAAGACCTTCTTTGAGTCCTTTTACCTTCTTTTCTAGATAGAAGCCAGTTAATCCCTGGAAAGTAGATAATTCATTTGATGCTGGAGAAATACAGACATCATTTATTGTAAATGCAAGTTGCAGCAAAATTCTTCCTCTCCATGTGGATTGAGAACCTCAATTTTTTTTTTACTACATTTGGATGTTTACACCTAACTTTCTAAACTCTTCCTCAAGGTTTTTATAGACTTCTATCACATCTTAAGAACTTGACAGGAATGCCTAACTTCTTTTCCTTTTCACTACAACCTTGTGAGGTAAGTATCCTCATTTTACAGATAAGGAAAATGATTTCCCATGTTCACACAACTCTTGTCAGAACTGGAATTTAGTCTGAGTTTTTTTTTTTTTTGCTAGAGGTTTAAAACTCATGACCCACACTGGCTATAAGTGGCCCTAAAAATTCCCAATTGTGACTAGAAGAAGATTAAAATAAAATAAAAATGGGAAATGAGTAATAAAGTAATAAAAATACAACACAACCTAGAAAATATTAATTTGTGGTTTTACAAGTCAATATGTAGCCAGAGAGATGAATTTCTATTTAACTTTGACAAATACTATTCTAAAACACAGAGAAGGAATTCTTTTTAAAAAGGGAAGAATGGTAGTACTTGATTTATTTCGTGGAAACTCAGGCTTGTTTTCCTAACTAATCACATAGCTTATTGATCTATAAATTATTATTATAAATTATTGTATCTGATATCCTGAGTTTGTAAAAAAGAAATGATTAAGCATTGACTAAATGTTATGTTTTTATGCTATTTACAGGCTTGCTAGTTCATTAGAAAAAGAAACTTTCACTACATTGGAGGGTACCAACAACTGGAATTTATGAAATGCTTTGTTGTTTACAAAGTATTCAGCAGGTCTATAAAATGAGGGGATGCAAACAAACATTTATTAAATGCTACCATGTGTACTGAAGTGTGCTAAGATCTTTACATATTATACTGCTTAATCTTCACAACAACACTCTGAGAAAGATCCTATTATTTCCATTTTACAGTTGAGGAAACTGAGGCAGAGGTTAAGTAGCTTGCCCAGGGTCATACAGCTACTATGTGTCTGAGGTTGTATTTGAACTCAGACCTCCTCACTTCAGGTTCAGTGTTCTATCCACTCCATCATCTAAGCTACGTCTAGAAGTATTTTTTTCTAGCAGTTTCACAGAAGAAGACTAGAAACTCAGCAAGATTAAGCAATTTATCCAGAGTACCATGGGTAGTGAGTGGCTCATATTCATGAAGAAGTCTCTCTCAACTCTACGTCCAGCAGTTCTTTTAGCTATGTAACATTGTGTTTTAATTACTGGGGCCAGCCTCCTAGAGGTTACAAAATAGTTAGTAATACGAACTGTAATTTGAGAATGGAAATACACATTTTTCTTTCTTGATTCATGAAGTAAATGGGATGGATTCAGATCGCATGTGCATTTTGGAGGTGATGGCTAGATGACTTGTAGGGTACAAGGTGGGATAAGAGGAGACTTTACAACTGTGGTGTCAAACTCAAATAGAAACAAGGACCACTAAACTCTATGTAAGGATTCTGTGTTTAACACAATGTTAAAAGACCGCATTTTCTGTTTTATTGTATTTTTAATTTTATTCAATATTTACTAATTACAATTTAATCTGCTTCCCGGAGGAGTGTTGTGGGCAGTCCACAGACTGCATGTTTGTTACCTCTGCTTTACAAGATTACGGTTGCCTGCCCCAAAAAAGGATGCTTGGTCCCTGGTTTGGTGATGGGAGTAAACTTTGGTGTTGGCCTAATGATAATGATATCCTACACTGGTAGTCCAGTCAACTAGCACAATGGAATGGAAATGAAGTACAAAAACATCCCTTTCCCAAACTCTGGCAAGGGCAAGTTATGTGAGTGGGAGGGAGTAAGCTCTTTTCTAGGACACTTGGATTAACAGTGCCATTTCTTTGGAATGTAGACCTAGTTTAATGGAAAATGGTTATATTTGACCCCACCAATTTCCATGTGTATCTCTCTGGAATTCTCTTTCAAGGGAGCTTTAACAAGTCAGTTTTAGTTCTGTAACTGTGGTGCTTAAATGCCATTGCCAG
Source organism: Monodelphis domestica (assembly GCF_027887165.1). Lineage (NCBI taxonomy): Eukaryota > Metazoa > Chordata > Mammalia > Didelphimorphia > Didelphidae > Monodelphis > Monodelphis domestica. The sequence goes on from NC_077230.1 coordinate 291,846,985, forward strand.
TGATTGAAGAGTAACAATATTTGTGAAATAATACTGTAGCATGCTCTTTTTTGGACATCAGTCTTTTCTTATATATTGAATAGGACTTAATAAAAGTTAAGGATTAAATAATGATAACAGGAATAATGAGAATAGTGAGATAATAATTCAAACCATTCATTAAAAAAGTAATCATTTTGTCCATCTGTGACATTTAACCCACAGAATATAAAATAGTAATAGTAGAATAGTGACTCATCTTCACTGTTTCTATTTGAACCCTATTGAGACATATTCTGAGATTAATAATAATAATAATAATAATATACACATACATAAAAACTTTAAGGCTTACAAAGTATTTTCTTCATGGCAAGGAAGGACAGGGAATGAAAGCATTATTATCACTGTCCTACAATTAAGGGATCTCTGGGATTCTTAGAGGTTGATTTCCATATGATCATAGACCAGGTGAATAAAATTGTCTCCTTGAGAGCAGCAACTATCTTTCTCCAGTGACTAGTACAAGACCTGGCACAGAAAAGGAGCTTATTATTACCTGTTGATTTTTGGATGGTTTTAGTTATCAGTGTAGGCTCAGGGTATGCATATTCATTGAACAAAAACAAGAAATCCCACTCTCATGAAGCCATGTGCCCATGGTGTACCTGGGAATTGTGGCAAGGAGACTTCTGGGAAGATGAAAGAAGATTGCAGAAATCTCCTGTAGAATTCTTAACCACAGGGAGGGGCAGATGACTTGGGGCAGCTTGCTGACAACTGTTCCTTGGAGTGATAGTGTCTGTGGCAAGTTAAACTGAGAGCATCATGGAAGTTTGGAGCAAGAAAGGTGCTGCAAGTGTTGACACCAAGTAAGAGCAGTTTTCAATGAGAGATACCAAAGGTGTTTCCTTTGAAAGATCCAAACCCCTAATCTTAGCTATAGACAGAAAATGCATGCATGCCTTCCTTATCAGAGCCACGAATCTTGGAGAGCTCATTTCCTAATACTGCTCTGTGGACAGAGGATTAGACTGTTCTTTTTTAGGAATGTGACTGGTTTTCTTTTCTTTTGTTTTACTCTTCATTTTGACCTTTATTAAACATTATGCTGTTTCCTTGCTAACTTTTGCCTGTGTCTTTTTGTATGGGGTGACCTAGGTTAACTTTTAATGTTTCTTGTTTCCTAACTGGAGGGGATGGGGGGAATAAAGCAATCTAGATAGGCAATTACCATTAAAATCACCTTTTTATCCTGATTCCATGAGGGTGCAGAGCTGGTGGAACCCCAGTGACAACACTAATATACGAAACTGAGTTCATCATCATTATTTTTCTAGTTAATATCTTAAAGTAACAAAATGCAAATTTCCTCATGTTTCCCCCAATATTTCTCTTTTAAACCCATGAAATAGTTGATTATAATGCAAATATTTGAGATTAAAAAAACCAAACATATGTGTTAATATAGCTAATGTTCTGCACATGGGATCATACTGCAATGGAAATAACTCTAGTCGTCATTCTCTTTTTTTTCCCCACCAGGCTGCCCTGTTCTTGAATTCTCCATTATGCCCCAGGAATCTCTTTATCTTGGAACTCATACCTCAGAAGTACCCTCTATCCTTGTGTATCCTTTTTCTGATTGGAGAGTGGAGAGCTTCCCCAGAAACTTCTCTTTTAGGAGGGGACCCAGAACATACACCTCTTCATTTTCCATTAGACCACTCCTGGGGATGCTCTTTCATTCCACCCATCCCCAGAAGATGCCTTCCCTCATTCCTGCTTTTTCCAGTTTATTAAAAAAAATGTGTTGTCTTCCTTTATTAGAATATAATGTCCTTGAGGGCAGGGACCATTTTTTCTTTTTGCCTTTTTAAAAAAATATTCCCAACTTTCCTGAGATATCTAATGTATTCTTAAATCCCAAAATACAGTGAAAAGAAGAGAATGTTATTATTTAGCTCCCTAGAATTAATATGGGTATAGGGTAAAGGGCATATCCCTTTATTATTTGCTGTCATGGCTTCTAGTTATCAATAAAATAATAGCCCACAGCATTTTCTGCCAGATACAAACTTGACTCTTCTGTGTTAAGGCAGTGAGTCACTGGGATTCAAAGAAGCCAAGGAGAACAGAAAAAAAGTCTGATGAGAGACTTAGGGAAGGGGACAGTTTTTTTTTTTTTTTAACATTAAGGGACTAATTGCCTTCTTGGTCTTATCCTCTTTCCTCTCACCCTAGAGCTGAATAATGGTTACAGCAGGGTTGAAGGCTATATATAGTTCAGACATGGGAACTGGATTTATACCTAGAAAAATAATGCCATAATGAACCCAGTTGGTAAGTAGAAGTTGATTAACCTTACTTCCTCTCCCAAAATAGTGTAGCTGGTCATGGTAGTTAAGTGCTGCTTAAATATAATAGAAAAAAGACTAGCTATTTAAATAATACCAAGGCAAGACCTCTAGGGTCTCAAAAATGAGTTGGTTTCTTTAAAACCTTATTAATGATTTGAATATAGAGGTAGGATTTGGATTTAGATCTAGGACTAGAACTCCAGAGTAAGTTCTTAGGCAAGTAAATTATATAATGATTTTTTTTTTTTTTGCGTAAACATGTGTATGTTTTTTAAAGGCATTTTGGTAATTGTGTACAGAATGGACTGGAACGCAGAGAGAATAGAGGCTATTTAAGTGACTTAAAATAATGTAATAATCCAGATGTACAGTCATAAGGGCCCAAATTGGGATGGTTGCAGGAGAAAATTTGATAGGGTATCAGAGAGATATTTCAAAAGCTATCATTCCTGGCATTTATTTCCATCAACAACATCATATAATCATGGTTCTGGATCTGGAAGACAACTCAAAAACCCATATAATCCAACCCCTTTAGATTACCATTAAGAAAACTGAGGTCTAGGGAATTAAAGTGACTTGCCCAAGGTCATACATGGAGTATCAGAAGTAGAATTTGAATCTAGATTCTGGAGAGCCACTTTCCATGCTCTTTTCATGGTGCTATGCATTCTCCACAATGATTATCAAATCATATAAGATAAATATGGGAGGCAAAGTTATAATAATCAGAATCAATGCTCTTAATGCAAAGCCAACAAGATGAAATCTATCCTGGGCAAATGGAAAGTTCTCATTAAAATTCAGAAAACCAGTTGCACCTAGTACAAGATAAGCGGGACTTTTATTGACTGTATTTGTTCATCCAAAAAGATGTAGGGGCTAAATGGACAAAGTGTGATATAGTTGCTAAAAAAGCTAATTCATTCTTAGATTGCATTAGAGGTATTATAGAAAGATCAAGGAATTAATGGCCCCACTGCACTCTGGAATGATCAGAGCACATCTGGAATAGGACATTTTGCTCTAACTGGCATATTTTAAGTGTAGCATTGGCAAATAGAGTGAAATCAGAGGAAGAAAATGAGTATGGTGAAAAGCCTGGAAATCATATTGTATGAAGATCTATTGAAGTAATGAGATATTCAGTCTGGAGAAAACTTATATTGTTCATGTTAACCTGCCTCAAGTATTTGAAATTCAGACATCTGGAAGATGGAAAGGTTTAATTCTATGCTTATTAAAATGAAATTATAAGAGCAAAATGATAAGAACCAAGGGGACATTATATATAGCACCAAAAATAATGTTTGAAGAATGACTTGTGTATGTTCACCTCCAGAGAAAGAACTGAAATAGAAATAAGTTAAGCCATAGGTTTATATATACATGTCTTTTTGTCAAATAACATCTTTCCTAATAGTAGAGGGGAGAGAGGGAGTTAACTTGTTATTTTAACTTAACAAATAAATAAATAAATTCAAATCAGAAAAAAATAACTAAGGAAGAAAGGCGTTGTATGATTAGAAAGAGGCAAGTTAGGTGGCATAGGGTATAGCTTGTCGGATATAGAATCAGACACCTGAGTTTGAATTCTCTCTCAGACATTTACCCAACCCAGTCAGTTACTTAACCTCTTGCAAACACATTTTTCCTTACCTGCAAAATGAGGATAATAACATCTTTCTCAGGGTTGTTGTCTCAAATTAGGTATATATACTGTATATATAACACACACATACATACAAATAAATAAATATCTTCACATATGTGTACATATGCCATTTTACAAACCTTAAAACACTTTAAATTACATTAGCAATTATTAGTGATAATTAATTAGAATTAGACCTGTCTAGCAAAAGAATTAGTTGTCTTACAAAAATAATGTCCTTCACATCAATGGGAGTATTTAAGCAGAGGTTACATAATTACATAGTCATTTGCCAAGGATGTTTTAGTAGAGATTCTAGATGTAAGGTTGAAATAGTTGATATCTAACTTAAATTTGAATTTCAAGATTCCGTTCCATTTTTTGGCAATCACTAAGTGTCTATTTGGTACAAGGCTCCAAGTTTGGCCTGAGGGGAATTTTTTGGACCTATACCTGTTATTTTATTTGAATGAGTAATTCCTGTGATGGAAATTCCCTCCACCAAAGTAGATTGGCAACCTGTCTGTAGTAATTAGGTAACGTTCCTGGTCACAAAGATGGTAAGTGTCAGGGAGTTAATACTTAAGAACAGGTTTTTCCAACTGTAAGGTCTGTTATCTATCATTTATATTATGCTGTTTCTCAGGGATTAGGGATGCAAAGAAAAAAAATTCCTTCAAGGATGCTATCATTTACAGGCAAAGGTCTCTGAAGAGAGAATCGATACAACACATAAGTGAATACAAGTTAATTTGAGAAGAGAGAAAGCATTAACAACAGGAAAGACTGAGAAAGGTTTCATGGAAGAGATCAAACCTGAGCTACACACATCTTGAAGGAAAATAATTCTGGAAGAAAGAAATGAGGAGGGAGTGAATTTCAGATATGATAGTAATTTGAGTGATGAATAGAGGCAGGGTTTGGAGAACAGCCGTCCATTGGTTTTGTTTCAATTTAGGATATGCAAATAATAAGAGATGACCCTATGAGTCATTTGCAACTAGATTGCAAAGAGACTTTAAAGCCAGGCTTGTTGCAGAGGTAGGAGAAGGTTCCAGAACATTTTACATGGGCAGAATTTTGCTTTATAAAGGTTGTTTTGGCATCTGGGTGGAGAACAACTTCCTGCCATAGAGTCATAAGACTCAGAACTAGGAGCAGAAGCAGAAATTCTAATTAGGAACTTATTAAATATAATAGTTTAGGAATGGAGTAATTGAGCTTATATTATAATGGTAGGCAGTATGAATGGATATAGAGGAATAAATGAAGGGTTTTTTGTTTTTTTTGAGGGGATAAATCAATGCAACTGGAACCAATTGTTTAATCAATTGAATGGGTATGGAATGGAAAGAGGGAAACATTGAATGTGACTATGAGATTCTGAATCTGGATAACTGGAAAGATGGTGACATCATTAATACAATTTGGAGGAAAGATCTCTAAGATTTCATCTTAGAGATATTGTTTGAGATGCAGATGACCTATCTGGGGATGAATATGCTCTCTAAGTGAATAGACAAGACAGAGAGATACTTGCAATGAGATCCTTGTAGCAGATGTGGATACTATACCTCTTTGGGATTAAATTTTTATTCAAGGTATTATTATCAAAATCAAAGTAATGAGAGTTAACAGATTTCTCCCTTCACCACCCTCAATTGCTGAGGTAGGAGTGGACTAGCACTAATGTATAGTTTTCTGCCCCAGGATTTCCTTGCCCTTGACCTGCTTTTTTTACTGTAGAATACAAAGGAGGAGAAAGCCATTGCAAGGGCTTCATTCTTTTGTCTTTATTATTGGACTAGGGAAGTTGAGGCCCCAGCTGACTTTTCTGATTTGGATTTGGATTTGGAAGCTTTCTTTTCTGAAAATAACTGTCAATTGTGGGGCATAAGTTCTGCTCAGGCTTATTGGACTATCTGAAAAAAAACACACAATACTTTAATGTTTAATATTCACTGAAATTCCAGAGAATGGATTTCTAATTCTTGTAACCCATTGCCACATATGGAAATGTTATTCTGCTTTACTTTGCCAAGTCCCCTGAGATAAGCAGCATTTCCTAACCATCAAGTGCCCAGACATCAGGTTTCTTGACAACAGGAGAGGTGTTTCAGACACAATAATAATTAGGAACCAAATTCATACTCTACATCCTTGGGCTTGCATTAACCCTTATCATCTTTCAGTGTGACAAAGGTCCAAAGGCCTCTAGTATCAGTTCAGTCAAGGACACAAATTACAAGATATTTACTGACCTAGATTCCTAATCTAATCTCATAGCTGGCTCAAACCCTTCCTCCTTTCAGTGCTTGAGAGATTCCAGTCTTCATAGGACCCTAGAGGATAGGAACTTCAGTGGATTGATACTTTCTCCATCTGATGGTTAGTCAATTCAAGCTTTTCTCTTTTCCTAATCTCTGTGATTCAAAAATGACCAGTTTTTGAGTTAAACCCCCCTTTCTACTACTATTCATTTTTTTCTCAATCTTACCTTATCTCTGCTTTTCCTCATTCTCTATCTTTTGCTAATATCCCCTTTAATCATATATGTGGAATCCATATTTGATCATCATAAACTTCTCTTCATCCTAGATCTCTTGTACCAATACGTTTTGTATTTACAGAAACCTGGCTTCCTTTGAAAGATACTTTTCCATTGACCATTTTCTCTATTCCTTCTCTGATTCTCTCAACATACTGGGCAAGGAGGAGGAATCAATGTACCCTTTCCTTTTTATTGCTCCTTCTTGACTGTCTCTTTGTCATAGTGACTTAGCAATGTCATTTCACTCCATCTTTCCAAATCACCTGTCTAGATTTTTATTGTAATCAATCACAGGCCTCAGATCATTCTTTTTCTTCCTTTGGGAATTTTAGTTCCTGCCTTGTTCAATTCTTTACCCCAACTCCTACCTTCATAGTCACCGAGGGACTTCAACTGATATTTGCTCAAATACCTTGGCTTCCCAGGTAATCAATTATCACCTCTATATGACCTGCATCTTTCTCCCCCTAAGCCTCCTACAACCTAATACAACCTAAATGATAAGAGCAGCCCCATACTACATTACTGTTTTATTTCATTTTATCAAACTTTGAAATTCCTATATCTGACTGTAATCTTTTCATATCTTTCTCTTTCTCACTCTTCATAAACTTCTCATAAATTAATCATCCTCACTATGCTGTCTAATCACTTTGCCCTTCTAGTTTATTACCACTTTTCTGATCCCACTTTTCTTTCTTTCCTTTCTTTCCTGGTTGCTTCACCATTTCACCTATATGATATCCTCTGTTCTATCATTGCTCATGACTTGTCAATCCCTAACTGTGAGCTACCTCCATCACTTTCTGTCTTTGACCCTTCTCACATGCTGCTAAATGCTTCTGGAGAAAGTCCTTTAAAAATGCCAAGTTTGATCCACTACAAATATATACATGTGTATACATACATACATACATATATATATATATATATATATATATATATATATATATATATATATAATCTCAATGGGGATCTCACTGATGCACTGCATTTCTTTTGTTCTTCTCCAATTGACTCTTTGCTCACTCAACCCAGTGGCTATTCCAGCCTTTTCTCTTTTCTCCTCAAGTTCTTGGTACCACCTCTTCAATATCTCTCTTTTCAACCTACTAGACTGAGAAAATAGAGGCCATTCATTTTTTGTTCCTACTCAACCCCTCAAAAGTCTATGTTGTTTTCCATTCTTTCTTGTTAGTCAGCCAGTCAATAAGCATTTATTTTTTATAACCATTTATATATATATATATATATATATATATATTTACTAACAAGTGTCTCAGCCATTCCCCCAGCAATAGTAATGCTGTGTCTAATGGTATACATAATTTTATAACTTTTTGGTTGTAATTCCAAATCACTCTCCAAAATGGTTGGATCAATTTACAGCTCCACCATAAGTATATTCGTGTCCCCATTTTTCCACATCCACTGCAACATTTGTCATTTTAGTCCATCTGAAGCATGTGAGATGATATCTCAGAATTATTTTGGCTTGTACTTCTTTAATCAGTAGTGGTTTAGAACATTCTCTTATATGCTGATATAAAGTTTTGATTTCTTCAACCCAAAATTGTCTATTCATAGCTTTTGTCATTTTACCAACTGGGGGATAACTTTTACTCTTATAATTTGATAAAGTTTCTATATATTTTAGATATTGGACCTCTCTCTGAGAGGCTATCTATAAAATCTCCCCCCTCAATTTTCTGTTTTTTTTTTTCTAATCTTGGTAACATTTGTTTTATTTGTACAAAATCTTTTTCAATTTAATGTAATTGAAATTATCCATTTTACATTTCACTGTAATCTTAATTTCTTGTTGTTTTATGAATTCCTCTCCTATTCATAAATCTGATTGGTAATGCCCTGTTCTAATCTACTTACGATATCTCTTTTTATGTCTACATCATGTATCTATTTTGATCTTATCTTATTGAATGATGTATTGATCTATACCTAGTTTCTGCCAAACTGCTTTCCATTTGTCCTAGTAATTTTTACCAAATAATAATTTATTATCTCCACAACCTGTATGTTTTTTGTCAAATACAATACTATAATCTTTAACTACCTCTTGTTGCATATCTGTCCTGTTACATTGATCTACCTTTATATTTCTTGGCCAGTGCCAAATAGTTTTGATAATTACTGCTTTATAATACAATTTAAAATCTGGTATTATTAGACCTCCTTTCTTTAGATTTTTTCATTAATTCTTTTGATATTCTTATTCTTCCAAATGATTAGGTAATTTAATTGGGATGGCATTGAATAGGTAGTTAAGTTTAGGTAGAGTTGTCATTTTAATTATATTGGCTCTGTCCATCCTTGAACAATTAATGCTTCTCTAATTATTTAGATCTGATTTTATTTGTGTAAAATTTGTTTTATAATGATGTTCATGTAAGTCTTGAGTCTATTTTGACAGGTATTATTCTCTCTGTGACTATTTGAAATGGAGAAACTCTTTCTAGCTCTTTCTAAAGAAATTTTGTTAGTAATATATAAAAAGGCTGATGATTTATGTGGGTTTATTTTATATCCTGCCTACTTTGCTAAAATTTTTTGATAGTTTCAACTAACTTTTTAGTTGAATATCTAGGATTTTCCACATCACCAATATCTATAAAGAGATAGTTTTATTACCTCTTTGCCCATTTTCATTCTTTCAATTTCTTTTCCTTCTCTTATCACCTTTGTTAGAATTTATAACATTGTTAAGTAATATTGGTGATAATAGGCATCCTTGTTTTCCTCCTCATTTTGAGAATATTCTTATTTATTCCCATTACAAAAATTGTTGCCAATGGTTTTAAATAGATGTTTCATATCAGTTTAAGAAAAAATATACATTTGTATCTTTTTCTAGGCTTTGTGTTTTAGTTGTATGCCCAATTCATTGATCTTCTTTTTCTCTGTTTTATTGTTGTGTCTACAGATATAATTTTCCCCCTTAGCTTTGACTGTATCCCATGAATTTTGATATGTTGTCCTCTCATTAACATTCTCTTTAATGAAATTATTGATTGTTTCTATAATTTGCTCTTCAAACCACATCCTTCTAATCATTAAATTATTTATTTTCCAGTTAATTTTTTATTTGTCTTTTCATGTACCCTTATTGACTATAATTTATTGCATTATGATCTGAAAAGGATGCATTAATAATTTCTGTTTTTCTGCCTTTGGTTGCAAAGTTTTTAATGCCCTAATATATTGTCAGTTTTTCTGTAGGTGCTAATGTACTACCAAAAAATAAGGTATATTCCTTTCCATTCTTATTAAAATTTCTCCAGAGATCAATTAGTTTTAACTTTTCTAAAAAATTTTCCCTTCCTTAATTTCTTTCTTGCTTATTTTTGGCTTGATATATCTAGATCTGAAAGGGAAAAGTTGAGGTCCCTTACTAATATAGTTTTACTATCGATTTCTTCCTGAAGCTCATTTAATTTCTCCTTTAAAAATCTGGAGTCTATACTGTTTGGTGATTATATGTTTAGTACTGATATTAGTTAATTGTTCATACTAACTTTTAGCAAGGTATAATTTCCTTCCTTTTCTGTTTAAATTAAATCTATTTTTGACTTAGCTTTGTCTGAGATCATGATTGCTTCCCCTCTTTTTTAACTTCAGATTATGCACAATAAATTCTCTGGCCCCTTACCTATTCTCTGTGTGGATTTACCTGCTTCAAATGAGTTTTTTGTAAACAATATATTGTAGGATTTTGTTTTTTAAATTCACTCTTCTATCTGCTTTTGTCTTATGGGTAAGTTCATCGCATTCCCATACATAGTTATGATTGCCAACTGTGTATTCTCATCCATCTTATTTTCTTCTTTTGATCCTGCTCATTTTCCTTTGATTCTGTATGTCCTCAAAAGTGTTTTACTCTTAATTATCAACTCCTACTTCCCTTTACCTTTTATAACACCCTCCCCCTTGTCATATTTTCCTCCTACTTCTATATGAGGTAAGGTAGGATTCTACATCTGAATGAAAATGGTTGAAGTCCTTCTCTGAGCCAATTTTGAGAAGAGTAAGGTTTCTGCATTGTCTGTCACCATTCTTCATCCTCCCCTTTCATGACTTGTTAGATGAGATGATTTACCCCATTTCACCTCTCCCTTTCCTTTTCTCTCAGTTCAATCCTCTTTTTCACCCCTCCTTTTTGCATATCATATCATCCTAATAAACTTACTTTCCTATAACTTCTGTCTATGTATACTCCATCTAACTGCTCTAATGATGATAGAAATTTTAAGAATTACAAATATCTTTCCAGATAGGGATATCAATAGTTTTACTTTATTGAATCCCTTAAATTTTCTCTTTCTTATTTACCTTTTTATGCTTCTCTTGAGACTTGTATTTGGACAGCAAATTTTCTGTTTAGGTCTGTTCTTTTAATCAAAAATGCTTAGAAATATTTTATTTTATTAAATGACCATCTTCTCCTTTCCTGCCCCCCCCACCCCCCCAATATACTCAGTTTCATTGGATAGGTGATTCTGGGTTGTGAATCTATATCTTTTGTCCTCAAGAATATCATATACCAAGTCTTCTGATTCTTTAATGTGAAGGCTCCTAAATCCTCTGTAATCCTGATTGTAGCTCCATGGTATTTGAATTATTTTTTTGTTTGCTTGTGGAATTTTTCCTTGGCTTGGGGGCTCTTGGCTTTAGCTATAATATTGCTTAGAGTTGTCATTTGGGGATTCATTTCTAGAAGTGATCTGTGAATTCTTTCAATCTCTGTTTTGGCCTCCTATTTAAGAATACCAGGGCAGTTTTCTTTGATAATTTCTTTTAATATGATGTCTAGACTCCCCCCCTCCCCCAATTATGGCTTTCAGGGGGTCTAATAATTCTTAAATTTTCTCTCCTTGATCTATTTTCAGGTCTGTTTTTTAAATGAGATATATCACATTATATTTATATGTACTTATTTCTAGGTATGCATCCCTTTTCTTATGCCCTTGCCTTCTTTTCTTTTAATTTATACAGTCCTTGATATTTCATCATTTATCTTCCACATATGAAGTGTAGCTGTTATTCAAGACTCTGTCTTAGGCTTTCTTCTTTTATCTCCTTCATTTTTACCTGTGCAGATGGCTCACAAATGTACATATTCAGTTCCAATCCCTGCCATGAATTCCAGTCTCACATCACCAGCTGTTGATTGGATGTTTCTAACTGGATAGTACACTGGCATCTCAAATTCAACATACCCCAAATTTATTTTTCTTTTACCACCCCCTTCCTTATCTGATTTCTTCTCCAAATTTTCTTTTTTATGTTGATGTGGGGTTTTCCTTAATGGACTTCCCTGACCAGCAGGGTCCCACAAGGGAAGGGGCTCACCTTTGTGATGGGACCCGAGGAGAGGTAGGAACCGGGAACCAGGGTGGAAATGAAAGACACGGACAAATCAGTGATTGGATAGGGCAGGCAACCCCTATGATTTTCCTTAAGGCGGAAAATGAGGATAATGGAATACAAGGTGGTTGAGGAGATTAAGATAGAGAATGCAGGCCGAGATGGTTCCAGCCTCGGGGAAGGAGAAGGTCAAGAAGAGAGAGACATAGTCATAGAGGAGCCCAGTGGAGCTCCATGGAAGGGAGAAAGGCCAAGAGGAAGTTCATGGGATTGCCTCTGAATTTATTCATGTCCTGCTTGGGCGGTACTGTAGTAACCACATCACAAAGTATAGACAATTAAGATTGGGTGGCAAGGTAGAGGGAACACCTTTTGGGCGTGTAGGACATAAGCACACTTTCCCGGGCAAGTCTCCGAACATGTTAATGGACTTGTGTTGGGCAATAGGTCTCGTGATCAGGTCAAGGTTACCTTCACAAAGCTTATCGGTAAAGCCTCATGCTTGGAGACACAGTAGTAATACAGTCATCTATATTTCATAGATGTGAATATGCTTGGGATGCTACAGTTGAAGGTAATATTTCCTTTATAGTCACCCAGATTTGCAACAGCATCAATCTTTATTCTTCCTTGAAACTTGCAGTTATTGCTATTCCATCACTTCAGTCAGGTTTGACTCTTTGTGACCCCATTTGGGATTTTCTTGGTGAAGATTTTTGAGTGGTTTATAATTTCCTTCTTCATCTTATTTTGCAAATGAACAAAATGAAGTAAACAGGGTTAAGTGACTTGCCCAGAATCACCATAGCAATTAAGTATCTGAGGTCTCATTGGAACTCAGATCTTCCTGATTCCTTGGGTCTAATACTGCATAATCAATTTGTCAAGTCTTTTCAATTCTACTTACACATCAGTTATATTTCCCCTTTTCTTCATATATATATACACACATAAATAAGATAATATAGCTGATTGTTAAAGTTTCCAGGTGACATTACAAATTTGAAATTGATAATCTGTATAAATCAGGATTTGATTTACTATTTTATTGATTATCTAGGCCTAAGAAAGTATTAATGCAAATTAAATTTCAAAGTGTGTCTGGACCCATTCTGCCCCCCTTCCCCCAGAAAAATCCCCTAATTATTAACCATTTACTAGAATACCCTTGAATATATCCATTATTCTAGTTCAGGTCATCAGTGCCTCTCATCTGCACCACCACAATAACATCTTAATTTTTTTTCTTCCTTCTTTCAATTTCTTTCTTCCCAAACCTATACTTTAAGCACCTGCCAAATAGTGGTAGGGACCATATGCCACTCTTCTGGCCAAGAGTCTTCAGTAGCTCACTGTTGCCATGAAAAAAAAAAGAAAACTTCTTAAACTGACTTTTTGAAACCCTCTATAATTTAGCCACAAAATACTCTTTTTGATTTGTTTTAAATAATTATTTTTCACATACTCTATGTCCCTGTCAAACTGGTCTACAAATTGTTTTTTGAATTGGATATTCCATCTCCTTTTTCTATGCCTTTAGGTAGGTTGTTTATTTCCCCCATGCCTGAAATGTGTAGCCTCCCTACTCTAGCTTCTTCATTTCCATCCAAACCAAGCTGATTAGAGCTTCCTTCATCCCTACTGTTTTTAGGGTTCTCACTCTTCTCAAATGACTGTATATTTACTTACCTAAGTATATGTTGTATTGTCTTTGGTAGAAGGTAAGCCCCTTGAGGGTAGAAACTATTTCATTTTTATCTTTGTATCCGTAATACCTAGCACCATGCTTTGAATATAGTGTTTCATAAAAGCAAATTGTATTGACTTGAATAGAATCAACTTATTGTGTATTGCAAAGGCAGCTGATATCAGTCAGGCTCCCTGGCTCATGGTTCCATGGTTTGAGTTTCAATGGGTGGAGAAACTTGAGACTGGGTGTCTTTGGCAGAGAGCCCAGAACTCTGGAATGTATGTGCTTTGCCGAGTGGGCTCACAGTTGCATCATGTTCTTGCTCCTGAATGTGAACAATAGGCATGTGGCTCAGTGGGCTAATTAACCTCCCAGAGACCTCAGGGGCTGCACATTATGCTCCTTTCTATGTCCTTGGCCAGTCCCTCCATCTGACTTTGACTGCCGTGGGGAGGCTTGTTTGAACACTTGATGACTATTGGACCTCTAAGATGGAATGATGGATTTGACTCCCCTTTTGCTCTGTAGTCTAGGGGTAGGAATCTGGCATGTGACTTTTGTGTTTGTATAGCCCAGAGGGCATCCAGCAACTGCAGAGGTGACTTTGGCCCTGGAAATGCCATGTGCAAATCCACCATGCTTTCATTTGCAAAGTGGTAAATTAATGGCTAGGGTGGTATGGATCCTACAGAACCCTCCAGTTTCTTCATTGACTCTTTTTGGTGGTGGTAAGCCTCCTCATAGTGGTATTTTATGGATACTGATTAGGGCTAGAAATAAAGAGTGAATGATGGAAGAATGATACCATTTGTATCAAAAAATATTAAACTGCAGGATAAGAACTGGCCTGGAATAAGGAGGTTTATCAGAGTCTCAGCACCTCAGTAGTGTCTTAGGACTCGACTGAGAGTCAGATGGCCTTGGACAATTTCATATGTCTATTTGGCTTTAAGTAAATTCATCATATTCATTATCCCCATTCTAATTACCCTAGTTTCAGTGAACAACTCCAAACCTAAAAAAGCTTTGTATTTTGTAAAATCAGTCAAAACTTTGAAACGTTCCTAAAGGTTCCCATTTAAAAACAGGAAACCAGTAAATGCTTTGGAGTGTGTGAATATAAAACTATTTATTAATTCCACTTCAATCTGTAACCCCTACATGTCTCTTAATTAAAACTCTTACCAGTTGTACCCAAGTCACATTTTTTTCATACACTTAAGCTTATATTCTAAGGAGATTCCAAAGGCTCCAGGACCTGAACGTTTTCTTTAGGCAATTCTATGAGGTGGGGAATAAAGTAAAGAGTTGGAATGTAGCTAAAATTGGAACAATAGGTTCTTAAATATTTCCCATACTAAATCCTAGTTACTGAATGACTCTAGGAAAGGAAGATTGAGCTGAACCAGATATTTTGATCCATAATGGGGAGGTTTCCAAGAAATCTTAACCACCAAAAGAAAAGTATCTAACTCAATTTATGCATTTCATTCAGCATCTTGAACTGCAGTTGAAACTAAAGTGGGTAACCAGGGTCAAATCTGGAGTGTGCTAAGAGCTTTCCTAGTCTATATGAAGTATAGAAAGAGGAGTGAAGAGCATCAAAGTAGTAAGAACAATTAGTAAAAATTTAAAGCTACCAGTTGGTGGGCTGAGCTTCCCTGCCAATTCTACTCACCTCTCTATCTGTCTCCTCTCTCTCTCTCTCTCTCTCTCTCTCTCTCTCTCTCTCTCTCTCTCTCTCTCTCTCTCTCTCTCTCTCTCTCTCTCTCTCTCTCCCCCTGCTATGCCTGATTCCTCTGGTGGAATCCAGACTCCATTCACCTGGGAGCCTGATCCCTGTTACTCCATTCAACTGAAGAATGTTCTCCACTCCAATGGACTGAGGCCATACTCCCTGCCACTTGAGCAGGATGTGGTTTGTAGTTTTTGCCCCAGGCACAAGAATTCCTAGGTTTAACACTACCTAGCACAGCGCTTTACACTTTGTAGGCACTTAATGATTATTTATTGAAGTTGAAATGAACATGGAAAGTTATCAGAGACATGGCAATTTTTCTGTGAAATTGGGTGTGACATCCATGCTGCTTCACATAAGGACTCACTCTTATGCTTTGGTCTCTCTCTTTGTCTGGATATTACCCATGCTTCCTGGTTCAAATTATTAATCTGTGGCATTATGCTGGACCACCCATAGGAGATCTGAATTTCTCCAAACATGCAGAGGAGGTAATTTGACAGTTTGAGATCTTCCTGTTCATGTTCATAATAACAAAAATCCCCCAAAACAATTGTTTAAAAAAAAGTCTTGGAACATGTTTAAACAGAAAATCATGTTTACTACGGTATTCTTCCTCAGGCTTAACATGTCCTAAGAAGAGGGTGTGTTCAGGGGGGGAATGAATAGAAACCTTATCTTTTACTTGTGGTTCAAGGTAATGTCATAACTAGAGTCTTCAAGTAGGAAACAACTTTTTCTTAAAAATTGTAAGCAAGAATCCTCTTTCACATACAATAGGCCAATCATAAGCTTGCCATTTAAATGATTAAATTCTAGTAATTAGAAGATGGGCACAGGAGATGATGAACTGAAGTCCTCTACAGTCCTGCAGTTCCAGAAGTAATAAAACACCATAATTTTCACATGCCAAATGCCATTTGTCTACGGATTAAAAAAGCCTTGATGTTATTAAAGCCAAATGCATACTTTCTGGTGGATCTTTGATTCAAATCCATCTGAACAGGATACTTACATTACTATAGCGTTTTGATACTCTCAAATGTATTTGTGTCCTCAATGTATAAATCTTTTTGAATGGTGAATCTTTTATTTGTATCATATCCACCAGTTAGCATTGTGCTGCCAAAATAGTATGGGGCATGTGTACACATACCAGCTAACTAATTCATGAGTTTGGCTTCCCCTTGCAATAAAACTCATCTGTGGAAGAAACATCAAAACATTAGCCTGTATACAATCAAACCCTATTAGAATCATAGACACATAAAATTGGAAGGAATCTTTCAGATATCTGTTTTGCACCAACATAGGGATTATTCCTATGATATCTATAATCCATGATTATACTGATGGAGAACTCGTTACCATAGAGGCAGAGCTGGGATCAAGAGTATGTACTTTAATATATTGTAACAAAATAAATTCATATATTTTAAAATCATAGATTTCCTCTCTTCATGGTACATAAATATTTTGTGAGAAATCAAGATCCAAGTCACTTCTCTCTTTCTTTCATGTACTGTTTAACCCTTTTAGAGTTTAAATTCCTTGAAGACATGAATTATCTTTCTTTTGGCTTTTATCTGTATCTCTAGCACTTAGCATAGCTCCTAAAACATAAAAGTCACTCAATAATACTTGTTGACTTGAAATATGTTGCATCAAAGTTTCAAATTCTCTGTTAAACAATGATGGAAGATAGATACTATTTTCAAGCATGGTATGTGGCATTCAGAAGTCTTGCTCCAGTTCTGCTCAAAAATTTCTTTTCAGATCTACTTTTTACAAAGTTTTTGTTTGAATGATGTGGAATCTGACCCTTACATCTATTATCAGTTGGTTGCAATTTTGTGCTTTGAAGCTATGGAGAAAAATCTAGTTCATCTTCCAGGTAATAATTTTTCAGATATTTGAAAATGCTTATCCATGTTTTTATGATGCTTTATCTTCTCTTGGGCAAAAAAAATCTCCATTTCCTTCTACTATTTTTAGTATGTGGTTTAGAGACCATTCACCATACTGTTTGCTTCCTCCACACAACACACACACACACATACACATACACACATACACATACACACATATGTATATAATCTAGCTTGTCAATATTCCTCTTAAGTTGTGATATTCAGAATGAATCCCAGAGGTTTAAGTGCATCCTGACAAAGGTGGGCTGGATACTCCTTTTGGCTTTGTTCCAGCCAATAGGACAAAGGTTAGTATGGCATAATTGATAGGGTACTGAATTGGGTGGGAGTCAAGAAGACTTTTCAGATCTTTATGAGCGGTGTGACCCTGACCTAGTCACTTAACCTTTTTGTGCCCCAGTTTCCTAATTTTCAAAACAAAGAGAATGAACTTGCTGGCCTTTAAGATGCCTTCCTGCTATATTCCTATGGTCTGGTTGATTGGAGGAAAATCTGCCTTTGGAAGCTATAGTTTTTCTCTGAAGCCTGATAATTGTCTCTATATAGTTTGGTCAAATTCAAGACTGTTTCTTTACTATTTTTTTAATATAAGTAATTTTTTCATGGCTGTTCATATTGCTCATTTTTGTCCATATCAAACATCGGGAAATACAGTTAACATAAACATTCTTAATGATTTTTTTTTTACTTTTTCTAGTTAAATACAGAATTCTGTGCATCTTAAGCTAGGTTTTCTTCAATATTTTAATTGCAGTAAGACAAGAATGACTGGACATAGATTGATTTTTTAAAATCTAAAACCATTGCTTAAAAGTTATGAAGCAGAATCTTAGGAGAAGCTAAAGGGTTGTTGAACTGCTTTTTAATCTTTTTTGTTTTTCCATTTTTCTGAATTTTATTCTTTCTCTGCAGTACAGAAGGACAGTTTGACTCAGTAAATAGACCAAGAATAGAAGATACTTGAGGGCAGGACCCATCCATTTGTGTTTACAAAGGGCTTATTGATCTATTGATTGATAGGCTAACTCATTCAGGGGAGTATGTGCTATCCACCCTTGTGGATAGTGCACAGTGCACTTCCTGTAATACCTAACTTCATACTACTGAAAACAAACATCTGGACCATCTGTCTCACGGCTTGTCCCATATACATAGTATATGGCTGACTCACATGGAGCCCATATGCTGCTTTAGAGATTGAGGTAGATCAAAATTCTATCTAGTCATGAGCCACGTTTTCACAGGATTTAGAACACGCAATATACTTTAGAGGTCATCTACCTCCCTGTAAAAATGAGGAAACTAAGGATCATGAAATTTAAATAATTTGCCCCGGATCACATATGGAGTCTGAAACCAGGTCCATAGATACTGCTTTTACAGTCATATCAATCTAATCAACACACAATATGTGCCAGATATTTAAGTAGCAGGTATGTAAAGAAAGGAAAAATATGATCCCTGCCTTCCAGGAGCTTGTGTTCTAAATTCACCATGAAGGCAGTGCTTCATCTTTGTCATAAGAAAATACTGTGTGTGGGACAGTGTGAAAGAAGACCAGGGGTTAGAGAAATAGAGTTTGTACCTTTCAGAAACACTTGTTTGAGTAAAGGCACTAGAAGTTTTTCCTCTTATCTTTTACTGTCTACTGATTGAGGAGGAAGTTATCCATTGTTTTTAGCTCTTGGTCTCATATCTCACATAAAGAAATCAATAAAACATTTTAGGTTGAGTGCATACACACTCTGTTTAGCATAGCCACCCACTCTGTACCATATGCTGCAATCTTATTCTTTCACCAAGATGAAAACAGGAAAATGATTTCTTTACTTTAAAAAAATGTCTTTCTCTTCAATTCATGCTGAGCTTTACATATGCTTTGATTCTAGTGTGATTGTATTTACCAGAAAACCTTCATCTTTACATGGATGTGTCTGCTTTAATTCTGAAATGCTATAAGATAGCAACACAACAAAAGCACCATGATGTCTTCCACAGTTGGCAGGATTATTTGAAGTAAATGAAATAAAACCACTACCAAATGTAGTGTGAGCTTTTAAAAAAGTTTTTTTGACCCTTAAAATAAATATTTATAAAATATGTCATAGCAGAGTATTGAGCCTTGGTGGCATGTAAGCTCAACAAGTGATATTTGATTAATATATAAGGACATGTTTCTCCAAGATGGATATTCCTAACAATCAAGAGTTGGAGTCTTAGCCTGAAATAGTAAGAGTGAATAAAATACTAAAGGAAATTCATTCTTTCAGGGCATCATTCTTGACTTATAAGATAGGGCTTCATATATTGTCCTCTGGGGGAAATTGCTTGGATATTATGAATAATATTCAGATTCTTTGGTGTCCCTAAAAGCCATGCAAGTATTGCTCTTAATTATTATTATTTTTTTAATCATTTTTTAATTCATAGACTGTTAGCCCTTACAAGGCAGGAACTATTTTGTCTTTATATGTTTGGATACACTGGAGAGAGTGTTGGACTTGGATTTAGGGAGATTTGAATTTCTACTTCAGAGCACTTACCTAACGGGGTTGTTGTGAGGAGACCATGAAATGATATATGTAATAGAGTGGTATACAAATGCAAACTAATGCTATTAACATATGGTCTGGCATGTGATAGGCACTTAAATTTTTATTGAATTAATCAGAGTAGGATTTTGGAGCCAGGAGGAAGCTTAGTTATCATCTAGTCAATCTTCCTTAAAGATGAGGAACTGAGGTAAAGAAACAACATCATTGTTATCACTTGTATTGAGTTCCTGCCATATGTGGGGCACTGGAATACAAAGGCATATTTTTCTAAGGTTTCTGTCATTGAGAGAGCTTACAGTCTTATGGGAGTAGCTTGTAACAAATGCCCACAGGAAGTGATGTTTTAGAATTTAAGAACCTGACGTGATCATAGGGGTTGGGAGACTTCATGAAGTGACAAAATGTTAAGCTCAAAAGATTTTAGGTGACTTTGTAGTGCAATGGATAGGACATTGCATTAAAGAGAGGGATAACTGATGTGAAGGCAACTACAAGGTGATGGGCTTGAGTACTATCTTAGTATGGTGAGAAAGTCTTAGTACCTGGATTCAGATCCCATCTCTGATGTTTATTTATTGTCTGTGATGAGGGGTGACTCAATGAACATCCATCCTTCTTAGTTTCCTTACCTGTAAATTTTTAGCTCTACATCTGTGATCCCATGAATTTACGTATGGTCATGTGGGTAGTAAATGACAGAGCCAATATGCAAGCTTGTATCTTCTGACTTTCTATCCCATGGTCTTTCCATTAGACATGCAACTTGGGTTTTCATCTCATTTATCAATATAATCTTTACTGGAAGATTGTTCTACTTAATGAGACAGAGGGCAGCTTGGTGGTATAGAGAATAGAGCAATTGACTTGGAGTTAGGATGATCTGAGTTTAAATCCAATCTCAGATGCTCACTGATGGACAAGTGACTACTCTTTTGCCTCAATTTCCTCATCTTTAAAATGAACTGGAGAAAGAAATGGCAAATCAATCTAGTATCTTTGCCATGAAAACCTCAAATGGGGTCATGAAGAATGAGACATTACTGAAACAAGACAGCTGATAATGTGTCCCTTTTTCAGAGAAAGTATTAGAAGCTATGTTTTCTAAGTGCTTTAGGAGAAACACTCTTCAGAATTAAGCCTTGATTGCATCTAATAGAGCTCTCTTTTAGACTTGCCTGTAAGGAATGAGTAGATGATGTGTATGTGTGTTGGGGTTAGGGGGGGCAGGGAGGAACAGAGTCTTCCTCATTGTGTTGCTGTGATTCAGAAACTGCATTCCAAGTTAATGAACCTTGTCCTGTAATTCACATGCTTGGAATGTGTGAATGGCATAAATCAGTAAATACATAAAATGCATTTCTAAAAGCATGCAAATATGATCTATGTGTGTAGAATCCATAACAAAATTTATGACACCTAGAAAAAAAGGTGAGAGGGAAAGATCCATATTAAGCTAATAATAAGGAATTATGTGACTAGTTCAGCCTTGCTATGTTTTCCAAAACCAAATTAGACCCAGGAAAATTCCACATGGTTTACAAAATGGGCATTGACCCAACTCAGATCTGCCAGCATCTCCTTGGTATCTTCACTACCTTTCAGTGTTTCTCATACTCCTAGGCTAAGAAGACCCAATTGTTTGCTTATAAAAACATTCAGAGTTCCATAACATACAATAGTATCTCATTAGGACCAGCCACAAGGGAAGGACATTTAATTTCCTTTAAGTTCATCACTTGATTTTCATTAGGGTCAACTCTGATTTCTCTTCACCCCAAGCCACATGAATCAGAGTTTACTTTCCTGGTTGAAAGGGGTCATATTTCTTTTGTAGTTCTTTTCCATTTTTTTCTTTGGGGGAATTCAATGTTCAGTGTCTATTGAATCTTTGCTATTTCAAACAGAAAAATATTTATGGAATGACTCTACAAATTATTTGTGTAAGTCAGTGCTACCTCATGCAAAAAATATTGGGGTAGAGATACAATATATGATTACATTTTATGAGGGGATTAAAAATAGGAAAAAATAGAAAAAATTAGTCCTCAGTTTACCCCAGTGCATCTACTTGAAGTACCTGGATTTAACTAGCAGCTAGGTTTGAAAAATCCTGGAAGTATTGATTGGTGAATGCCAGTCAGTTGAGTTTTTGCTTTGAGGAATAATAATGCAAATGAAGAGGATTTCTGTTGCAATAATATGGTAAAACTTAGTTATGGCATAGCAAGACCAACTCCAATTATGTTAGGCTGCTGAGATGCATTATTAAATTATAAATCTGCTTACAATGTTTTCCACAGTTCTGATTTTTCTGTACCTTTTAATAGTTCTTGAACCCTTGAACAGCCATATGATGGTTTGGGTCACTTGGTCAACCTAAAATGTGCTTATTGAATGTCTACAAAGTGTCAGTCAATCATCAATATACATTTACTAAGGACTTTCTCTGCTAGGCACAGTACTAAGTGCTGGGGCTACAACAAAAGGCAACATGCCCTTAGCAGTCCATGCCTTTAAAGACAACATGCAAGCAGCAATGTATAAACAAGATGTAGAGAGGATAAATCAATGAGAAGCAACAGAAAGAAGGCACTTTCATTAAGAAGGATCAAGAAAGGCTTCCTATAGGTGAGATTTTAGCTGAAACCTGAAGGAAGTTGGGAAATCAAAAGGCAGAGTCGAGGAGGGAGGATATTCCAGCCAAAGAAAGTACCTGAAGTCAAGAGCTAGAGTCTCTTAGAGGAACAGCAAGGACACCAGTGTTACTGTATCACACTGTGGAAGGAAGGTGCAAGTATAAGAAAACTGGAGTGCGTGTATCTGTGCATGTGTGAAGGTTATGAAGGCTCTGAATTCCAAACTGGATATTATTTGATCCAGGAGGAGAAAGGGAGTCGTTATTGTTGTTTTACTTGTATCCAACTCTTTATGACCCATTTGGGATTTTCTTGGCAAAGATATTGAAATAGTTTGCCATTTCCTTCTCCAGTTCATTTTACAAAGGAAGCATCCAAGGCAAGTAAGATTAAGTGGCTTGCCCAGGATCACACAGTGCCAAAGGACAGAAGATTAGTCTTCCTGACTCTAGTTCCTGCACTCTCTCCACTGTGCCACCTAGCTGAAAGGGAGTTGCTGGAGTTTATTGAATGGTGGGGAGGGTGATATGGTCAAATCTCTGCTAGATGATATATATATATATATATATATATATATATATATATATATATATATATATATCTTGAAGATTTTCAAATGGATGTTTGAGCTTTTGGAGATATCGCAGGTTTTCCTGGAGGTCCTTGAACTTGGATAAGAAAATTGGCTACTTTATTTTAACTAACCTCTACCTGAAATTGAGTATTTTTTTTTCAAAACATAATTCTGTGAAGGGGTCCTTTATTCATCACCAGACTACCAAAAGGGCCCAGGATACAAAGTTTAAGAATCCCTGGTTTACATGCTCTCAGAGATCATGGAGCCATCCTTCTGTGCTTTTTAAAAAGATATAAAGTTTATCACAAGGGATTTTGAATAGGAATTGAAAAATTACTTGGCAGAAAAACATGCAAGACACCAAATAAGGCTTTGGGGCATGACCTCTCATTAGAAATTCCTCTTTCTCAGAGGACAGAATAATTAAATCTCCACTTCAACCTTGAGATGTATTTTTAACTTGGAGAAGGAGGAAAAACATTAATAGAAAAAATTAACCCCTCCCTCTAAATATTATGGTACTTAGGAATATTCTATGTAAGCATTTAATTATTCATATTGTTTTATATAGTTTTTTTTTCTGGGGAGTTGCTAAACTGAGGACACTCATGATTTTGACCCATGAAGGGGCATGCTTAACTTCCACTCTCTTACAGCCACTTATTTACATGGGACTTTACTCCATACCACTCTCTAAACAGAGATAATTGCCATGGTAACGGCAGTATTTCAAGACTCTCACACATATACTTGCACCTTTCTTAAAGAAACACAGAGCCTAACATGGTAGAATTGAATCAGTAAATCATTGGTATGTTTTTTATTTGTTGTTGCATAGTTGTCAGGATTTAGAGAAGAAGCTGGATACTGTCACTTACTATCAACAGTGCCAAGAAAACACTTGTGCCCTGTGGAGCACCTTGACACCTTGACCGAAAATATCCTATGGTTTGTGATAACATTCAAGAGATGACTGATGGATTTCTAGATTGTTAGGATCACAAGACTCTTGAGGAGGGAAACACAATTGAGAACATGAACTATGGTGACACTAAGCATTTTATGTGAAACCTTTACTGTGCCCAACATCTTCACTTTAATTATCATCATCTTTATACTTAGGTTGGTGAAAGATTAGGAGAATCATGCTCATTTGGGGCAGCATCTAATTTTACCTCTGGGCAAACAGTTTTATTTAAAAAATATACAAGTTCATTGAATTTCAATATCATTATTTTTGCAATTTAAATGAGATTTTTATTGCCCATGAATAACTAACAAGGATCAACCAAATGAAACCCATATAATACTGTTACAAAGAATCACCTCCATTTCTGACCAAATGCTGAGTCTAAACCATGAATACTAAGATATGAAAAGAAGCCCCAGATTTCCATTTCCATATGATTAGATAATGTGGGCTTATAGTTTTACTCTGTCTTTATATCTGAAAAGAAACTGAGTTTTGGAAAATCCTGTCCTGAGGACAGCTCTCTTTTCTCTGTTGAGGGAGGATTTCTTCACCTAAATTACTACCTCTATTTCAAGGATGCTAGTGTTCTCCTTAGAAAGAAGAAAAGGCATTCTTCCATTCAATTATTTTCTTTTGAATTAAATATAGCAATAAATCTAAATCAACCAAGATAACTGAGGAACATTTTATATTAGTTAGCATAATAGTGGAGGTGAACTTGGGTAATATGTGATAGATGTTAGCCTATGCTTAAACTGGACAACCTCCAAACCTTTAATGTCCCACAGGAATTTAATAAAAAAAAACTACCTGAAGTTTTACATCTATAAACCAAGGATTCATTTTTCACTTTCAAGATAAGTCCTTAAATCTCAAGGACACCCATGTTATACTTTCATAACATCGGATCATTGGAGCATAAATTTAGAGCTGGAAATGACCTTGAATTTATTCCAATTTCCTCATTTTACAGGTGAGGAAACTGAGGACAAGAGAGTAGATGTGACTTGCCTCACTATTTAGAGATAGTACATGAATGAGAAACTTTAAAAAAACCCTGATAAATATGGCTTGGTTTTAGTATCTTTGGCTACTGTTAAGTAATAAATTCTGAGGAAAGCAATTTAAAAGAGTTATTGAGCACATATTATATGCCCAGTACAAGGTGCTATAGGCACACAAAAGAAATGCAAGATATTTCCATCCTTTAAGGAGATTATAGTCTTGTTGAAGAGAAGAGACCAAATTCATGTGAGATAGCATATTTATCTAAGTAGATATAATCATCTATTGATAGGTTTATATATATATATATTTACATATGTGAGAGAGAAAGAAACATATACATGTATATATATGTACACATATGGTACATACATATATATTACACTTAAGTGCTAATTGGCCTTTTTTAAAAAATGTGTTTCTTTGTAAATTCTAACATCTGGTCTTAATTTTGACAATAAGAGTTACTGAGATCAAATTAAATATCTTTCCCTAATGATAGCTCTTCAAATAATTGGAGATAGTTTTAGCCCTTCTCATATCTTTTCTAAGGAAGACTTATCTCAAGTATACAGATTCCTAGTTCCTTTATTTATTAAATTTAATAAGGATTTGAGCTCCTTCACCACCCTGGTCATCCTTCTCTGGACAAAATCTTTCTTAAAATTTGTTCCTTAGAACTTAATCTAATACCCATATGTGGTCAGCTCAGTGCAGGAGTAATGATTTTCTTGGTCTTGATATCAAATTTTAATACAGCCTTAAACTGCTTTCCTTTCATTCATTTAACACTCTTTATTCATATTGCATTTGAAGCCAATGAAAAAACCCTATATCCCTTTCTTATGAATGACTATCAAGCTATGTCTCCTCTAGCCTTTGCATTTGAAATTTAGATCATAAGTACAAGACTTTACATTTATCCCTCTGAAGTTAAATCATATTAGATTCAGCCCCAAATTCCAACCTGTCCAGATCTTTTTATATCTTGATTATCATCCATTGTTTCTTATTATAACTCAGCATTTTATCATCTACATATTTGATCAGTCTTCCTTGTTTTCAATTTGTCTTATTATCTTATTTGCTTCATAGAAGGCAATAATTGTACAAATGTTGCAGAAGATAGACAGAAGGTTCCCCTAGTTGATAACTGATTCAATACTCAACACTGGGCAGAATCATTCAACTCATTTTGAAGTTGACTACCATACAGCTCACATTTCTTCATGTTGTCCACAAGGATCATATGAAGACTTCATCAACTACCTTGATAAAAATTTTGATAAAATAAGTTTATAAGTTTTCTCCTAATTTTTCACTCTAGTAAAGAAAAAAATGAGGTTACTCTGGTATGACATACTTAGGAGGTCCATTTCACTTCCTTGTAATTGATGTTTCTTTTTCTAGATACTCACAAATCATTAAAAAAATCTGGATGAGAATCTTACATGAGTCAATTCTCACTAATTTGTAAATCTGTAGAAAAATAAAAAATCTGCATATTATTTGTAAGCTTTTTAAATCTACTTTTTGCCCCTTAAAAAATCTAACTTGCTTCTAGTATTTTGTAATTCAATAATTTTCAATGACTTTTCAGAGTGAAGTGATAAATATGGTGTCATTCTGTATTCTGAAGAAGCAATTGTGCTCTGAGACCAGGACTTGATGTCAGAAAACCTGTGTCAGAGATCTGATTAGCTGTACTTGTGCAACAGTGTGAAAATTATTTCAACTCACTGATTCTCAGGTCCCTCATCTTTAAAATGGGGTGATATTACTTGTACTACCTACTTTAAAGGATTATTTTGAGCTCAAAAACAAATAGTAATGCCCTATACATAGATGAATAATTTTGCTAATAAATATAATGATTGTGAAGCATACCTTATTTATTCCTGAAAATTCAAACTCATTTGTTAACAGTTTTTTCTGTACCCATTTTTAGCTGAAATGTCATCTTCATCAAGTTTATGCTTTCTGTAAGCCTCAAGTCATCATGAAATATTCTTATAAGTCAATATCACTTTTTGTATGGTTCCTTGGTTGTTACCCTACTTCAATCTTTGATAAATGTCTCTTTTGAGTCTATACTCATTGGAATGCTAAAATAACTTCCTTATATGCCTTCACTTTTCTTTTTCATTGCAATCATTCATGACTGTGACATATACATTTAATTTCTGAAGTCTTCTTACATTTTACAAATGGTTTTACTCTTTACAGTTTTTGCGACAGGATCATATTTGCCTTTTCTATAAGGGGTTTGAAATCTTATTTCCTGAGACCAATGTACTGGTTTGACTAACATCCAACATTTTGACATTGGAGTCAGGCTTAGTGTCAGTGTCAGTTTTGCTATTTATTGTTGGTATGTCTTTGGGCAAGTCATTTAAACTAAACTGAGTTTTCAGAGCTTCAAGGTGAAGGGATTAGAATAAATGACCCAGAAGATTCATTGTAGTTCTTATTCTTAAAATACTACAGTGTCATGCCTGTACCCAACATCGCTACCTTTGGCTATCCCATGGGTGACAGCAATTTGGTATTCAGTACCAAATTCAGTACCTTTTTATTCAAAACTAAGTCAGTCAAGAGGAAGGGCAATGTAGTGGAGAGTTGACCTTAAAGTCAGGATAACTTGAGCTCATTTTTAAATTTCTTATTAAAAAAAACACTATATGCAACCCTGGAGAAGTCTTAAAATCTCGCAATGTACCATGTTACTTTCTAAGACTATAATTTGCTGAGCACATGCAGATTTATATTGGTAGAGGAAGCAGCCTTGTTGGTAGCCCCTATACAATGAAAGCACATGTGCTTACCAATGAAATATTTTCCTTTTCTATTTCTTCTACCATTTAAAAGATGTAATTGTTAGCAAGTTATATAAAAATATCAGGTGTTGCTTTTAGTAGAATGAGACTTCAATGTATCAGGAGAGTTGAAATTGACATCACTACTATATCTTGTTTCCATGACATTCCATGATCAATATTAGTTATTAATCATCAATTTCTTGATATTCCTTGAAAGGTTAGAATGACAGTCTATTGACAAGATAGAATAAAGAACCAAATTGTGTGTGGCAGGTACTACAAATCATTTCCTTTCCCCTAAGATCTGGATATCCATTCCCAGATGACCTGATACCATTCTTTCCTCTCCTTGATATTTCAGTAATCAGTTCTAGGTAACTTGAATAACTTGGCCCAAATCTCTTGGGAAACATGAAAGCATTTAGAAAGAGAGTGGATTTGTTCTCCTGATCCTTGGGCCCACTGGGAAATGCAGATATAAGTGGAAAAGGCAATATCTGGATTCTGAGAGAGAGAGAGAGAGAGAGAGAGAGAGAGAGAGAGAGAGAGAGAGAGAGAGAGAGAGAGAGAGGACAAATAGTACTGACAACATAAGCTGAATGGGATTGCAAACAGACTTTCTTGTGGAGTTCAAGAAGAAAGATTTCCTATAATGTCTCAGAGTTTTGTTGCATGGTGTTGGAGCTATTGGAAATGAGTATAAAAGAAAGCTTAAAAATTATGGAGAAGTTTTTTTCTTTCTTTTTTTTTTGAATTGAGCTGTAAAAAACATTCTTAGAAATTTGTCTCCAAAGAGTTGTGTTAAAGAGCTGATCCCCTAGAAAAAGTGGTGAGTGACATCTACTGGAAAACAGATGATCTGCCAAATTGCAGATAAGTGAAGAGAAAGGGGACTGAAAGCTGAAGTGTGATGAGTGTCATCTGCCAGAAAACAGAACTGCTAGCCATGGAGGGTAGTAAGGAGTGCTAGTAGTAGGAGAGTGATGATGAAAATTGAGTAGTAGGAAACTGGTGCTTCAGGCTATGAGAGGACTTTCACTGGTTGTACAATGAGGGAACTGTATTATATCTATGGAAGGAGAAAACAACCAGAAATAACTACAGGGAGCAGTGGCAGTAACGTCTGATAATGGGAGATGATAACTATAGAAAACATAGAACTTAGCACAGAGTAGCTATGTAAAGGAGTAGCCAACTAGAGAAATGAACCTCAATTAATTCTGGATAGAGCTCTACCAAGGGTACAATTATAAAGCATAGAGACTCTATGGGTCTCTTAGGGGTAAGACAACTCATTGTGGGTTATTTTTACCCTACCAGGTCAGATGCTAGTTCTGTTTCTCTTAATTGTAAATAGAACTTCCTTTTATTTTGATACTGTGTTCTATTATAATGGAGGTTGATGACTACAAAGTCTTCAGATAATCTATGTGGGGTTAGTGATCCAGAGAGCTGATACAGGGCTAGTATTAATAATATGGAATATAATAGGAATAAATGTATACCTAGGCTCAAATAATCAATTCTATAAGCATAATATGGGGGAAGGATGACTAAGCAAAGATTTATGTGAAAAAGATTTGGAGATTTTAATGGATTGCAATCTCAATATGATCCTAAAGTATAATATGACAATCAAGAAAGCTAGTGTGATCTTGGGCTATATACAGAAAGGCACAATGTCCATTACTAGAGAGGTCAGAATCTCACCTATTTTCCTATGTTATCATTGGCCCATATCTAGTGTATTTTAGGAATATGGCTGCCACATTTCAGGAAGGATATTTAAAAATTTGAGAACATCTGAGGAGCTTAGCTAGGATGGAGAGAAAACTTGAGATTAGGACAAAGGAATATTGGTTGAAGTATTTGGTGATAGTTATCTCTGAGTAGAGGTTTTATGAGGGACCCATTGTTTTTCTCCACTTATTTGAAATGTTGTCATATGGGAGAAAGATTAGTTTTGTTCTGCCAGATTCTAGAGGGAAGGGAAAAAAAAAACTAACAGTAAGGCGATGAAGCTACAAATTCAGATTTCAGTTTGAATGTTCTAACAGTGAAACTATCCAAAAATGAAATGCACTGTTTTCAGAGGTAGTGGGATTCCTCTCAACAGAGACCTTCAAATAAAGGCTAGGCAACAGCACTTTTCATGGATGTCATGGATTGGATGAATGTTCAGGTGTAGGTTGGATTTGATAAATTCTTAGTTCCCTGCCATAATTGATATTTTATGAGTCTTGTGTCAGTGACCGATTTGAATTCCAACCATCACTACACCTGTGGCAATGCATAACCCAACCACATTTTAATGGGAAATCCCTTAAAATCCCCCTTACATATTTGGCAATTGGCAAGCAAAGAGTTAAAGGGTCTCTCACAGTCTGAGCCCCCTAAAAGCACAGAGATAAAAAAATCTCTTTGAGAGATCAAAGCCTATTTAAAGCTCATACTAACATTTTGTTATAGATTTTCTTTTTTTTTGTTTGTTTAAACAAATATTGTAAACAGAAATCTGTACAAAACAGCTTACATAGATGTGAAATACATTTTAAATAACAAATTTTGATATAATTGCAAACATGTTTCTGGCAGTATGGTGGAGGTAAATAATAAATAAATGATTTCTGTTATGTAAAAATTGAACTTAATAAAAACCAAGTAAAATGAGTATTTCCTGATACATAATAGAACAGAAAAGTCTATTATATATAAAATCATGAATCTGTATTATATATATAGTTTTAAAAGGTTAAAAAATATAAATTCAGTATATGACTTTTAATGGTGCTCTGTTTTTCTGATCTTCATTCTGTTCTTTTTTGTGCATTTACAAAAAAAAATCAATGGTATTCTTTTTCCTTCTTTTCATTTTCATGATTTCCCCCTCTAGCCTGTCACCCCCTTGGGGGAAGAAATAGAAACAAACTTTTATAACAAGCATTAATGGTAAAGCAAAACAAATGTCCATATTTACTTTGTCGTCTATGTATACATTGTTCTCCTGGTTCTGTTCATTTATTTTGCATCAGTTCATACAAATTTATCTACCTTTTCCTCAAACTATCCTTTCTGCCATTTTTTACAGTGGCACAATAATTCATTACATTAATATACCTTTATTCATCAATTGTCAAATTTACTGGAAACTTCTTGGTTTGGGGTTCTCAACTATATAAAAAAGAAGTGTTATGAATAATTTTGGACTTAGGGTTTCTTTTTCTCTTTTTTTTGATGCCTTTGAGGTATGGATCTAAGAGTGATATTACTGAGTCCCAGAGGATGAAAAATTTGGTGTCTTTTTGGATACTATTCTCAATTTCTTTCCAGAATGGCTGGACCAATTTGCAGTTTCTCCAATGGTATGGTGTGCTTATTCTTATAATACTACCAACTTGTCATGTTTCTTTTTTGCTTGTTATTGACAATTTGATGGTTTTGAGAGAAAAAAGTCAGAGTTGCTTTGATTTGCATTTCTCTAATTATTAGTAACTTGGAGAATTTTTTCATATGAGCTTGAATTTCTTTCTTTGAAAAGTACATTTTCCTATTTTGTCCTTTCCCCTATTGCAAATTTCTTCTTGTTTTTATAAAATTGAATTGGTTCCTTATTTCCCTTTATATGTATATATATATTGCAAATGGCACCCTTATCAGAGAAACTTGTTGATAATATTTTTTCCAACTTTATCCTTCTCTTCATCTCAAGACTATCTTAAACTTAATTCCACACAATATGCTTCTTTTAATGTTTCTTCTTCTATGTTAATATACATTTTACATTTCAACTTAACCAATCCCTTTATTTTTTTTCCTGAATGTGGAATTTTCTCTTTTATCTCTTTGTCATTGCATAGTATTCCCCTTACCCCATGGCTCTCTTTTCCATTCCTCCTCTTAAGTTCTCTTGATTTCTTCACAGAAGAATAGAATTTGAGAGTGGGAAGAACCATAATAGGCCATCTAATCCAACTCATAGCCTCGAAGAATCCCTGATACAATAAATCCAATAGGTTGTTGTTACCCACCCTTTGAAGACTTTCAGTGATTGGGAATTTCCTTTATCTCCAAGGAGTCATTTCCATTTTGTAGAGTCCTAATCATTAGGATGGTTTTCCTTGACATTAAGTCTAAATTCTTTGCATTTCAACTTCTATTCACTGCTCCTGGTTCTTTATTTTGGGGTCAAATAGAACAGGTCTATTTTCCTCTCCACATACAAGCATTTCAAATATTTGAAGACAGTTATTATATTCTCCTTGAATTTTCCTTCTTCAGGAAAAATACCCTCAATTTCATAAAATGATCCACATATGGCCTGGATTAAAGAGTTTAGTACCCTGACTATCATGTTCTGGATGCTTTCTAGTTTATTATCCTCTTTTAAAAAATTCAAAGTTCAATTTTGTTTCCACTTGCCATAAGAAGCCTATCCTAGGACATCAAATTACTGGTGTCCTCTTTCTCCTGAAATAATAATTTTCTTTTCTTTTAAAAGAACTACAGCTATCTTTTACTTTGACATTATTCATTTATTTTGACATTATTCCTTTTCTGAATACATCCCTACATTTTTCCTACTTAGTGAATTATTTTTTGGGACAAAGTATTTAAAAGAAAGATAAAATGATAGCATAGCAAAACCAATGGTCACATCATCCAAAAATGTCATCATATTCAATGTTACAGAAATATAGTTACCCAAACTTTCAAAGAATTTTCTCTCTTTTTTCAAGGCTAAATTTATACTATATAATTATGCAGTTCAAAAACTTTTGTTTTTTCTACTTCTTTTTTCACTGTTATCATCACTGTTGTAATATATACATATAGATTAGTATCAGATATATATAGTATACATATATAAAATAGTATACTGTTATGGTATAAATATATATAATTTTAGTTATTATTTATTTACCCTGAACTTATGTGCTTTCCCACATGTCTTTTAAAAGTTTTTTGTATCCATTTTTCTTATAACCAAGTAATATTTCATTCATTCAAGAGGCTTAAAATTTTAAATTATTTCCAAATGGATGATGATGATTAAAATATTTATATGGTACTTTAATGTTTACAAAGTGATTTCCATACAAATTATTTTATTTGATTCTTACAGCATCCTATGAACTGGTTCTATTTTTGCAACCTTTTTATAGATGAGGAACCTGGGATTTTGAAAGGTTAAATGACTTGCCCAGCACAACCGACTTTTGCCATGATCTTCCTCAATCTCTCGTTACTGACAGCATCAAAGGCCTTTGTTAGATCGATGAACACTGTGTATAGACCTCTGTTCAGCTCCTGGCATTTCTTTTGGAATTGTTAGGCAGCAAACACCATATAGATATTTTTTTTTGGCCCTTTCAGAAGCCATACTGGCTCTCTGGAAGATGACCATCTTTCAGGTGAAGGATCAGCTTATTAATGAGGACTGTGGGAAGAGGCTTGCCAACAATGACTAAGAGAGTGATTCCTCTCCTGTGATTGTCATGGGACAATCCATTTCCTTTTCTTTTATAGAGATAGACAATGGAGGAATCCTTGATCTCTAGGAAGATAACCTCCATTTGCCATATAACCTAGAATATTTCAGTAAGCTTTTATATGAGCAGTAGACCTCCTGCTTTATAAATCTTTTCTGGGATAGAGTCAGCATCAGGCATTTTGCCACATGAGAGCAGCCATAGTATTCAAAATCTCTTCTTCAGTTAGAATTTTGGCTAGAGAGTGGTGGACTTCAACCTGAGGTACATGGTGATCATTTTCAGTTGCTTCTATTTCTTGCTAATTTAGTCTTTTGCTGTTTTATTTCTTTCTGTATTGTTTTGAACATTTTTCATGGCTACTTTTAATTTGACATCTGATATACCTGATTTCCATTTACTTTTCTTTGTTATTTCCCTTGATATTCTAGACTTTCTGTTCCTCGAAATGAGTTTTCTTATTGTTATCTTTAAGTCTTAAAGTAACCCCTTATTTGTCTGATTGGCAGAGCACTCAATCAATTAATTCAGGTAATATTGAGATTTATATTACAATGGGGCAGCCAATTGTGAGAAGTGAATAATTCTCCATTTTTTGGTCCTCTTTTATTTCCATAGTGTATTTTGGAATGGGTTTTCCAAGATCATTTAAAGAAACAGGCTCATCAAGAAAGCATGAAAATCCTTTCACTGCTTTGGAATATGTAGTTTGGTTTGGGATGGTTACTTTAACTCATTCAAGATAGCTTGGTGTATTCTTTTTTTGTTTTTTTAACCCTTACCTTCCGTCTTGGAGTTAATACTGTGTATTGACTCCAAGGCAGAAGAGTGGTAAGGGATAGGCAATGGGGGTCAAGTGACTTGCCCAAGGTCACACAGCTGGGAAGTGTCTGAGGCCAGATTTGAACTTAGGACGTCCTGTCTCTAGGGTTGGTTCTCAATTCACTGAGTTACCCAGCTGCCCCCGGCTTGGTGTATTCTTAAAAGCCTTTTGCTTGCTTGTTTTGGATTTTAGTTCCGTGTTTGCTATTTTTTTTATCCAATGTTTTACAGTTTTAAGAATATCTTCTTTGATAGAAAAAACCAGAAACACAATAAGGTTTGGGCATAACTGGATTATTTACTAAGGACTGGGTTCAAATATTGCCTTTGATATTATCTATACAACTCGAGTTTGGTTACTTAATCAATATCTTTGAACTTCAATTTACTTTTCTGTAAAATGGGGAAAATAATGCCTTCATTATCCACTTCAAAATAGTATTAGGAAACTCAAATGAATACATCAATATCTGCAGTACTTTTTAAAAATTTAGTTATTTAAATATTCATTATTAAGATTTCTATTATGTTATCATTATGTAACTAGAACAAGAATTGTGCCCTTTTCTTGATTTTCTGTTTATTCCCAACTTAGCTTTAAAAAACTTTAGCAGTTATTTATCATTATCAAAAGACTCAATCATTGTGGATTTTTTTCTGATACTTTTCTAGTACCATAAAAATTAAATTTTTTTCTATCATAAATTACCTGCCCTTATTGCCATCTCTGAATGTCTTTGAAAATGAAGTATTCCTTATTTAATAACAAATATTTTCATTAGAATATTTGTTTTTGAGTAATCAGACTTCCATTCTATAAACTTAGCTTTCTTTTTAAAATCTTTGTCAATATCTTATTTATTGTTTGCTTAGCTATTTGAAATAAATGCTTCCAAAGGCTAGGAAATACGTCACTATTGATAAGCAAATTCCAAATCTATCATGGACTAGATGGTTTGGTCATTAACTCTACAGGTTACCATCACATCTACTTCAGCAAGCATGTTCTCTTTAATGGAAAAAATGGTTTTGGACCTAGAATTCTGCTCATTTTATCTTTTTATCTTCTGGGACCTAGTCTTATCATCAAAGAAGTCAAGGATTAATCAGCTGATCTGCTTTTGACAGAGATCTGAGGTTTCCAGCAGATGCCTGGATAATTAAAGTTATCCTTCACAACTATATGTTGCCTCCCACATTAATGTTACCTCTTTTTTCCATTCTTTACTCTTTATTCATATGCTCTCCATGATTCCCCTTAATTTCATGGATTTCTATAAGAGAATATTCCTCTGTATTCCTCTTATTGCTCTGTAATATTACCCCATCACCTCTTTATCAATCCATTCCTTTTGAATTGGCTATACTCTTCCCTAGCCTAGTCATCATTAAAATCCCAAGACTCAGAGATGCCTATGAAATTATAACTATTTCTTCACATTAAGATCTCTACATTATTTTTGATTATTACCTAAAAATACAGTGATGTATAGACCCCTAAGGCTATGCATATATTTTTTAAGTCTTTTTTTGGCTATTGTTTCCTGTTTATTGCCTGGTTTGTCTCATGTAATTCTTCCTACTTTTTACATGCTACCCTCTAGGGCACACAGCATACTAGTAAAATAATTAGAGTTTTTCCTCCCTCCATTTATAATTTGAAGTTCCCTTGATAAGATTTCTAAGTTCCTGGCAAATATATTGTTCTTGGCTCTCCTATATTCTCTCTCTAGCAAAGAAACACTTTTTCTATTATCTTAATGCCATTGTCCAGCTCTACACTTTGTTCTTAGGCATCATCTTCTTAGATAATTGTTCACTTCTCATATTCTCATTTTGTTTCTAAGGTGTGTACTTTCAAACAGAGCATTTATGAAAACAATATCAGTAACCATAATATCTTCAGTTTCCTGCTGAGAATTTATTTCTAGCATTGCTTCCTAATTTCTATATGGCAGTATTATTTAATTGAGAAGTGATGCATCAGAGGAAGGTACTTATAATAAATTTGGACAGCCTTAGGAATCTCTGTTATATTCTTACATAAAGCCTAAATATACTTTATATAAACACTACTACCAATTCTACTTTCTAAACTTTCTTTTGCTGAAAAACAAGAGTTTTTCTATGAAGTTTTACTTTTCTCTTTTTCTTTATTCTCTTGTTTTCTTTGCTATAGTTTCAAGTCTAAGAGCTGATAGACAGCTTGACCTCATGATAACACAACACATTAAGGTCTTAAAAAGTAATCCATATGTGACATAATTATATACCACTTTTAAAATATTGATGGAAATGACTTTGTCCTTCTTTATCCCAATCTTCTTTTCTCTAAACTCAACATTTTCCTTTCCTTTAATTTTCTATAAGCTATCTATAAATGAAATGGTTTGTCTTGGGAGGAAATGAGTTTCCTCTTACTTGAGGTCATCAAGAAAGGCCTGAGGGACACTTGCAAGGTATGTTATAGAAGAGTTTTTAAAATTTAGGTATAGGTTAAATGAAATATCTTAGTTCTCTTTCAACTCCAAGATTCTGCTATTCAGATTGCTTCTTTCTGTGGCCAGTAATAGGTTCCTTAGTTCCTGATACTATTTATGAATCCTCCTCATTGTTTAATGGATGAGGGAAGATGCTTTATTTTCATAAGGCTAATGCTTGCATCACTGATCCTTCTCCCCTTTTAGGGAGATATGCAGAGATTTATTGGAATCTGCCCATACTACCTCATGATAGTTGATTATTAAAAATTCAGTGGGGGATATCGCTTTGGGAATCCACAAGTGATACAAATCAGAGCTTGATTTATTCTTTTGTTAATTTTCTAGACTAAGGAAAGAGGAGAAAATGTTAATAATTTATATTAAACAAAAAGTGTCATGCATATATTTTTAAGAGTCAGTTATTATGCATGTACTAACATACTCTGGGAGGCCATTGGTTGACATTAATTTGGATTTCCTTTTATTTCCTTAGGATCTTTTCCCCCTTCTTTTTTTATCTTCTTGAAGCATTTCTCAACATTATCAAAGAACAGTTCATTATTTTTGATAAGCTAAGGAGCATAGAATCATTTTTATAGTTATTTTGTCTAGATGAGACACCAACCTAAATTTTTTTAATATGCACAGTTGTCAGCTGTCTGAAAGAAACATAAATAAGGGACTCTCTGATGTATCATGGGAATTTTTTTTTTGCTTTCTATAACTGCTGAGTACACTGAGAGTTCTTGGTGCTAACAACTATGGAAAATTATTTCACTCTGTTGATTTTCTGTGCCACAGTCACTAGGGGACCCTAAATAAATTTATTAATGGCAAGCTTTTCTGACTTATCTCATATTACTTGATACTGAACAGGTACAATTGATCAGCAATTGATATTTTGTACTATACAAGTATGAAGTGGAATTTTTCTTCATAGAACACAACCTGGGTCATTCAGCCTTGTCCAAGTAGGTGGGAAAGGGGACTGCTAGTCTTTACTAGTAGGGCATCATTTTCTCCTCTCCCCTCCTGTTCAGTTCAGTTAAAAAGTTTTTTTTTCACTCAATCTTTCCCTGTCATCATACAGTCAATTTTTGGGACTGGCTGTATTAGTCTGAAAAATACAAATTGTGAGGACATAAATGTGGGATTTTGATATACTAATTGTATAAATATTTTTAGAGGATATTCTGAGCATAAAAACTTACAGATGCTCTAGAAATGAAGAATGGGTATGATTTGGACAAGTGGATTTGGAAAAGATGGATAAATAGGGATTATTGCAAGAAAAGCCTTGGAATTGGGGAAATCTAACAAATATTCAGTGGACCAGGAGGAGTTTAGCCTGGCCATACCACAGGAATGACTGTGCTCCCCATTATATTGTGATCTCCTTGAAATCAAGGATTGTCATTTCACTTGTTTTATAACCCTAGTGCTTAACACAGTATCTGGCACATAATAGAGAGGTAAGAAATACTTTTTGACTTAGTGATTGATTATATTAGTGAGTTTTCCATTCATTGCACTGTGGACCATTCCATAAGAAACAAAAGATCGATTAGGCAAAGGAATAAAGAAAGGACCAGAGGTGGGTTTTATCATGTTGACAGGCCAACACGTCATCTACATGATTAAACAAACTGTCCTGTCATGCTAAATCTATATCTATATCTATATCTATATCTATATCTATATCTATATCTATATCTATATCTATATCTATATCTGAGTGCATTTATCAAAACCCTGTTCACTTACTCTCAAGTTTCTCTAAGTATAGCATTGCCACCTTGAACAAAACCTTTCTGACCAATGATTCTTTTCTCAAGTCCCTGATGATTGGTCCCAACACTGAAGTAAAGCTCTGATTCTCCATTCTCTAAGAAGAGAAATGTACTTTCAGAGTCAGACTTTCACAGCTTCAGATGAGTATAAATTAAAATAACCTGCACTGAGAAGATAGAATACTTGGTAGGTCCAGAAAATATTTAAAATTTGGGGATGTAAATAGATGTGCCTGTAAGTCAAATGTGGAGTCTGGCTACATTACATATGGTAGGCATTCCAGATGCAAAGTAAAAACTTATGTGCTTAATGCTTAAAATCATTTGAATAAAAGCTCTCTGAGGATTGGATCTTTCTCTTGCATAGCCACCATGTCTAAAAATAACCATACACTTTTCTTTAGTGCCCCAAATTGTTTGTTTAATTAGAAAGATATATCACAAAAGGACATTACTGACATACAGTGCTGCAATACTAATTCATATTTTTGTTCTATGTCTTATGTAACTGCATCTTCTTCCCCCTCTGTCCCACCAATCCCACGCCAACACCTAGTCTTCAAAACCAGGGTGTAATATATTGCTGTGCACATGGCAGCACCTAATGTTTGTTAACTGAATGGTGGAGAGTTTATGCAATCTCAATTCACTTCTCTTCATCCTAGTCTCAAAAAATATTGGATAACATTATTTAAAATCTTTTAAGCAATTGACCATGATGCTTTTCATCTAACAAACATATTAAAATAGATAACATAAAACCATGGTGTTTTACATTGCCAAATCATTTTGGGTCCTTAAAAATAAGTGTTCTACATTATGTGGAGCCATTTGTAGGGCTTTGTAAGCCAGAGAAGACAAGGAATTCCAGAATGTAGGTCTTTAATTTAATTTTTTTACCCCATATACTCTACTTTCTGTTCCCCAGAGTTTAAAAAATAGGACCATAATAATAATAATAGAGGGTATAAATATAAATTAAAATAGTATGATTTGTAAAAGCTCCATTTCAAAATAATTTTATGACTGTCAACTTTTGTACTCACTTATAAAAATTCAGATATTATGAAAGACACCAAAATAATCTGCATTATGAAGAAAGCATTGTGCTGTAATAAATGGCCAATGTACTAGATATGAGAAAAGCTGGGATCTAGTCCCAGCACTACCATTAATTAGCTACATGACTTTCGACATATTCACTTAGATGTCAATATCCTCATCTGTCACAGGAAGGAATCAGAATAGATGATCTCTAAGGTCATAACCAGTTTCATTGTTCTATGATTTTATGGATGGACTAATGTTAATGAACTTGAAGTAGTCCATAGTATTATTATACATCATTTCCCCCTCTCAGATCAGGGTCAGGGTTCTATATAAGAGCACCAGTGACAAGTGAAGATTAGTAGACATGTCATCATGTTAACAGAAAGTCATAAATATTAGTTTTATTGTTTTCTGACAATATATCAAAGAAAAACAAACCTATAACCCTTTAATTTTCTCAAATTTAGATTTCTAGAGATTGATTTTTTATCCTTATCATCATTATCATTATCAATCACTTATTAAGTATCTATTCTATACCAGACACTGGGAAATACTCTGGAGATTGAAAGAAAACACAAATACTCCAAGACTTTAAGAAGTTCACATTCTAATCAGTAGAGGGGAAAACAACATGGAAAGTACATACATAAGTACATACAAGATATATATGGTGTAGAGGCAGCTAGGTGACTCAGGAGATTTAGAGCCAAGCCTAGAAACAGGAGAACACAGAATAAAATCTGGTCTCAGGAACTTCCTAGCTATATTACCTGGACAAGTCACTTAACCCCAATTTCCTAGCCCTTGCTACTCTTCTTCCTTGGAATTGGTACTTAGTATCAATTTTAAAGCAGAAGGTAAGGGTTTTAAATATATATATATATATACATATATATATGTATATATGAATATATTTCACTACATGAAAAATGTATATATATACGTATATATATACATTTTTCATGTAGTGAAAAATGGAAAATTTATTTAACTATCCATCCATCTATCTATCTATCTATCTATCTATCTATCTATCTATTCACTATCTATCTATCTATCTGACTATCTATCTATCTATCTATCCATTCACTATCTATCTATCTGACTATCTATCTATCTATCTATCTATCTATCTATCTATTAATTCTCTATCTATCTATCTATCTGTCTGTCTGTCTGTCTGTCTGTCTGACTATCTGTCTATCTGTCTGTCTATCTATCTATCTATCTGTCTGTCTGACTATCTGTCTATCTGTCTATCTATCTATCTATCTATCTATCTATCTATCTATCTATCTATCTATCTGCCTATTCTGTGGGAGATGTCTTCATGTGTCCTAATTTTGGTCTGACAATTAATACCAAGAAAAGAGATTTTTCACAAGTTATCAACACATCATCTTATATGTGCAAGCATTACAGCCAGTGGAGAAATTTTGAATGCTGCAAATCAGTTGTTACTTTGGCAATACACTTTCTAGGGATGTACACACAGATTATGAGGTTGACACACATGTTGCCAGAGCTGTTTAGGAGGCTCTGAAGGAAAGTGTGGAAGGGAAGTGGTATTAGGCTGCCTACCAAACTGTTGTTGTGCTGTTGTGGTGACCTCAATATTATGTGCATGTGATGGACAATATGCCAACACAATGCCAGGATATTGAATTGCTTCCATTTGAATTGTCTTAGGAAGATTCTGAATATCACCTGGCAAGATAAAGTGCTAGACAAGGAGATCCTCTCTCGAGCTGAATTGCCAAGCATTCAAACTCTACTGCAGATAGTACAGTTCCAATGGGTTGGCCATCTTATTTGAATGCCAAAAGGCAAGTTTACCTAAAAGACTATTTTAAAGAGAACTCACCCAAGGAAAGTACTCATCCATAGAAGAAGTGAACCAAGGGAAGTCTAGAGGTCTCTCTGAAGAACTTTTGAATCAATTTTGAGACATGGAAGACATTGTAATAGGACAGTCCTGCCTGGCATGCCCACATGAAAGAAGGTGCTGCGCTCTATCAGCAAAATGGAATCTCATTAGCTCAAAAGAAACATGAAGTGTACAAATTTAAAGACATCTTCATCCCACACGTTCATATGGACTATTTGTTTCTGACCTGTGATAGAAACTTCTGAGCTTTTATTGGTCTGATCAGCCACAGTCATGTATGCCATACTTTGACCCCGGCAGAGTGAAATATCATTTTGGTTCTCTTTGAGTATGAAAAACAACTACCATCATCACCCAATCTGCACTTATAATGGAGCTATTATACCCCAGAGTGTGGAGTGAACCGA
The DNA here is from genome assembly GCF_027887165.1 of Monodelphis domestica. Classification (NCBI taxonomy): domain Eukaryota; kingdom Metazoa; phylum Chordata; class Mammalia; order Didelphimorphia; family Didelphidae; genus Monodelphis; species Monodelphis domestica. Next base: position 291,888,767 of record NC_077230.1, read on the forward strand.
TTCACTTAGGGGTCAAGTTAGAAATAAGAGGAAAGTATAGTCAGTATAGAGGTAATCACCTTGGAAAGGACTGAGGAGTAGAAACAGAGGTGTGCTTCTTCATATTGACATGCAAGAGTTGATAATTAAATCTTTGGTATGAGCATATGCATCTAAGAAGTTGGCATATAATACAAATCAGGACTTGATTTATTGTTTTGCTGATTGCCTAGACTTAAGAAAGTAATGGAGAAAATAGTTGTTCCTTTTAAAAAAGAAACAGCTGGAGTCTGTGTGAATAGTGTTTAAAAAGATCAAACTTTGGGGCTCTCAGACCAATAATCTCTTTCGATCTAAATCTTTGGCCAGTAAAATTTTTTATCAGTTTATCTTTCTTTCTGCCTTATGAGCCCTAGCCCTGCTCTTCACTTTTACAGTAATCTCAAATCCCTTGGCCCAGAGATGTGTTAGTAAATATTTAACAACCAGCTTTAAAAAATGTATGCACAATACACTTTTAAGTTTAATCTGCATTGTTAACATTTTCTTATTTGAAATTTTCATGAATTGTAGTAATCTAACATTATCAGGAGAAACTTGGTAATACAAAGATATTTATTTTTTGCCCCAATTACTTTGGGATCATAGAAAATAAAATTCCCTTAGTAAAATTGCCTGGTTTCCTTTCCTATTCAATTCTGGGCCCAATTCTTTGTTTATCTCTAGTGCCTGTCCCAGATATATGCACTGATGAACTAACTGAATGGGTGGCCTATCCAACTATGTGTCATGAAAGACAATAATATATAGAATGTATGCCTGGGAAAGGAGGTAGGCCAGTCATATATCAGGAAAGAGAGATAACACATGGACAGCCTGAACACTACATTGGTACCTATAAAATATGAAAAGAACCAGGGGCAGACCTCTAGCATGTTGTGTGAATCTTCTGTGGAAGGAAAGACATGAAGAAGGAGAAATATGGGGCATTGCAACTTCCACAGGGGGAAGGAATGTCCACACTAATAAAATCATGTATCTATTGACACACTATTGGGTTGAGAACCAGAAGAGACACTTAGCCTGTCACCCTAATTTTATAGATGAGAAAAATGTGGCAAGAGAAGTTGAGTGATCTATTCAAGATCCCATAGGTAAAAAACAGACCCAACAATTGGGCCTATGCCTTCCAACTATTTGTAACTGTTTAGGAAAGGCAGAAATCATTACAAAAAAAAAAGGCAGTCTGGCTTCATTAAGTGTAGGTCAAATTAAACTGCTTTGTTTTCTTTTTGCGGTAGGGTGACTGTTCTAGTACAGTAGATTAGGGAAATGAATGGATTAATGAATGAATGAACTGACAGATATTTACTGATTCTTATATGTGCTAAATTCTGGGAATAAAAATCATTAAAAAAATGAAATAGCACCCTCTCTCAAGGACCTTACATTCTATGAGGGAGACAATATATCCATACCAAAGTATGTACAGAAAAAATAAATACAAAACACATGAAAAGGAAAGACAGTGTGTAAAAGATGATGCTTGAGCTGCTTCTTGAAAGAAGAGAGGAATTCTATGATGTGAGGTTGATGAAAGAAAATATTCCAGGAAAGGGTGGGGGAGATGAACAGTGAAAAGGAAAGGAGATAAGACATGTAGTTCCATGAATAAGAAACAAAAAGAAGTTCTGTTTGGCTGGACTGTCCAGAGTGGGGAGGAATGCATAATAAATCTGAACAAATAGGTTGAAGACAAGTTGTAAAGGGCTTGAAAAACCAAACAGAGGAGTTTATATTAATCCTGGAAGACATAGGGAGCCATTGGAATTTATGGAGCAGGAGAGTGACTCAGATCTGTACTTAAGGGAAAAAATACTCGCTATATGGAGGACAGTTTACAAAGACTTGTAGGAGAGAGGCCAAACAGGAGACCATTTCAATAGCCCTGTTATAAGATATAAAGGTCTGAACTAAGATGGTAGCTATGTGAGTAGAAAGATATTGATGTAAGAGATGTGGAGGCAGAAATGGCAAGATTTGGCCACTGACAAATATGGAGGATGAAGGAAGTGAGAAACTCATGAAAACACTGAGGTTACAAACACTGGAGTTTGAAAGAATTTGTTGTGCCCTCAATGTGAATAGGAATGTTTGGAAGAAGCTTGTATTTGTCAGGAAGATAATGAGTTTATTAATTTTTGGACATGTTAAATTTGAGATGTCTTCAATAATTCAATCTGAGATGCTCAGAAGGCAGCTGGTAATATGGAATTGGAGGACAAAAGAGAAAGACTCAATATGGATATAGAGATTTATGAGTCTCATGCATAAAGGTGATAGTTAAACCAATGGAAGTTGATGATGAGTACATGAGTTCATGATGATGAAAGTACATGGACAGAGAAGGGAGGAGGCTAAGGACAGAGCATCAAGGGATTTTAATAGTTGAGGGTGTATGATATGGATATGGCAAATGATATTGACATATATTGATCAAACAAGTTTTCTCATAAAACAGCTCCTTTTTTACTTAGTTATCCAATGATTTTCTTGCTTTCAATGTTATTAATTTTCCTTTGATTTTCAGCATTTCCAACTTGGTGTTTAGCTAAATTATTTTGTATAAGCTAAGAGCTGTTCTAAGTGCCTTTAACCAGATAATGAAGATAAAGTTGGTCTGTTTCCATATGATAGAAGATGATGATCAATAAGATTTTGGTACTGATCTGAGTCCTTTAACAACAGGATACAGTCTATCAGTTTTATTTATTTTCTTTTTAAATTTTAAATAATTAAAAATAATAATTAATGAGGCTCTTTCCCTTAATTTGCTCTTCTCTTCTCCTTTTCACCCTCTCCCTCCCCTCAGCATATACTCAGCATTCAAATTTAATTTATTATTCTTTGACCTCCTACTCATAAATAAAACACCTTTTATGTTAGCACAATAGGACCAGTGTAGTTCTTGTCTGGTTCAAAGTGTTTTACAAACATTAACCCATCCTGACTCTCCTTGACCCAGTACCTCACACCCTTGTTTAAACACTACAGTTATCCTAGATAACCAGGTCAGCAGTAGCAGGGAGAATTATGGAAGGCACATGCAAGTTTAAATGGATATCTTTTAGGGTGTGTTGCATACTGATGTTTTTCCTGATGTTAAAGGTTTAAAACTCTCATTGTTTATAGTTCAAAAGTCTTCTGGAGATGATTGCTTCTGACATGCATGAAATGGGGAACAGCTAAATGTCTTTTAGAAGAGGTGAGAACTTTTAGAGATGCACTGTCTAAAACAATTCAAAATAACAATATCCAAATATTTTATTACTAAAGGAGAATTTAGCAACAAATTCTTGAATCTCTATAAATCAAAAAATACCCCAAAACAAAATAAAAAAGTACTGTCTGTGTTTTTAGGAGTACAGATACTAATTTATCTTAAATGACGTGTTGATTGTAGCTTGTTCTCAGCAGATCTTTTCCCCCTTCTTCTGAGATATGTAGCTCACCCTTTCTGTCTTTGGTATTTGTAATAAATTTCTAAAGGTCCATTCCGATCCCATCATGAGGAATGGAATTTGAAAAGTTCATAGTTGTTGCAGTTCTCTAAACTGTAAAAAAATCATCTTTCTTGGAAGACATACTGTTTTGTATCAGTAAGGAAGAGGTTTTCACTTAAGCAGTTTACTCATATTTGGAACCCAAATATTCTTGCCATTAGTTTTCTGTCTCACTTTGTGGAAGTCATTTAACCTGTTTAAGCCCCATCTGTGGAAACTAAGGCTGAAAGCACTAGAAAATATGGTATTTAAGGTCTTTTTCTTGCTAACATTGCATGATTTTTATTTCACCCATTAACAACTTAATATTAAACTGGCTCTGAAGAAAGGCATTGGTTGATCATTACATTTTCATTGCTGTTCAAAGAAATATGGTTCTATGCCATATCCTATCATCAGTTACATATCTTGTGATACTACATGATATAATGCTGTCAGGCTAATTCAGAGTTTTCTGATATTCTTATCCTTCTGTCCAACTTTGCCTACTATTGGATCAAGAATTTCCCACATAACTATCCATCCAGACTCAGTGAAACATTTTCATACACATAGTTAGAAAAAAATAGAATTTTCAGTTAAAGGATCGCTTTTAAAAATAGTTTGCTTGGGTATTTTCCGTTTCATCCGTAGAGATTTTTCTAAGGTAGATGATGGAAAAATATGGATTAGATTATAATGCAAACAAATAGACTCAGAATAAGTTGGAGAGCCAGACTCAGAGTGATTATTAATGGTCCAGTAGCAACAAAGCAGGAGGTCTCCAGTGGAAGTGCCCAGGGACCTGTATTTTGTACATTTTTAACATTTGTACATTTTGTAACATTTTTAAATCAATTATTTGTATAAAGTTATAAATTGAAATGCTCATCAGATTTACAGATGATGGGAATATGGAAGGGACAATTACACAGTAGATGAGAGAATAAGGATAAAAAAGGACATCAACAACATGGAGCAATGGACTGAATCTCACAAGATGAAACTCAAAAGGGGTAAATGTAAAGTTATCAAACTTGGATACAAAAAATTGACTCCACAAATATAAGATGGGAAGGCATGGATACATAGCAGTTGTGAGAATGATCTGGGAGATTTTAGTGACTTCAAGGTTAATATGAGTAAGAAATGTGATGTAGCAGCCAAAAAAGTTAATATAATATACTCCATTAGAAAGCATAACTTCCATAAAAAGAGAAAAGTTACTAGCACTATTCGGAGTCACTGTGGATAGAGCACCAGGCTTGGAGTCAGGGAGACTTAACTTGAGTTCAAATCTAGCTTCAGACACTTACCAACTGTGTGACTGGTTTAAGATACTTTTTACCTTAGTTCCTCATGTTTTCATTGCTCTTTAAAGATATGGTTCTCTGCCATATCCTAAATCAATTTTACCTGTTTACCTCAGTTCCTCATGTATGAAATGACCTGGGGAAGGAAATGACAACTACTTCATTATTTTTGCCAAGAACACCCCAAATGGGGTCAGAAGAGACTGAAGAATGACTGAATGACAAAAATGGTCCTGCACTTAGCTTCATCTGGGAAATTTTTTCAGTTCTAGGAACTATATTTTAAGAAGGGCATTGACCACCCCTAAATAGGCAGAGGAAGGCAACTAATATGGTGAAGAACTTTGTCTATTATTATGAAGTCAATGAAAAAATCTGAGCATGTTTAGCCTGGAGAAGAGAAGACTCAGGAGGGACATGATATCTATCTTCAAGAATCTGAAGGGAAGAAGGAGTAAGGTTTTGCTTGGCAGAATCAAGAACAAGGAATAGAAGTTGCAAAAAGGGAAATTTGGGATTGGCTTCAGGAAAAACTTCCTAACAGAGCCTTCACAAAACAGAATGGTTTGGTTCAAGAAGCAATGGATTCAGCTTTGTTGGGAGTTGTTCAAGCAGAGGCTAGATGACCACTTGTTTTCTCTGTTATAACCAGGATTCCTTCATGGATGTGTCCTAATGTCCTTTCCAACTTGTAATTTCCGTGTTTCTGGTTTCTGCTGTTACAAAGAGGAATTTTTTGAAATAACATAGCTCAAAGAATTGCTGCTATTTTCAAAATATAAAAACCTTTCAATTTCTGTACTATTTGGAGCAAGTAAGTAAATTTAAGTATATGATAATCTGCTAAAATGAATGGAAATTTTCATTGCTTAGAATGATGCAACCTGAGTTTAAAATGTAATGTATTTCTAAGGTATAAAAGATTGCTGTCATTATGGTAATATTGGAAGGTGAGAATAACATCTGGTTTGTCAATCTTTCATGTCATAGTGAGAATGATATAGTGTATGCCACTTATCTTGGGCAATTTGACCCAACTTTGAAATTTGATGGAGTTTTGATCTCAATGGTGTGGGTACTTCTTTCACTGGAGAAGATGCAACCCAGACATGCTTTCTCATGCTATTGTCTCTTATCTATGCTTTCCCATAAATCTTCCATTGAATATCTATCTCATGGACCGGAGTAATTCTTTTTTCTTTTTAAATTGTGAGAATGTCACTGTTACTGCTTTAGCTTTCCACATATTGTCTTTCATTCTTGATTTTTAGCTAGTTCATCTTTTCTTGTCATCTATGATTTGACTCCAAAGACAGCAGATACCTTGGCTTAGCAAAGTACTTCATTTTGTGATTGTAGAGAATTTTGCCCAAACCAGATATGAATTGTTTGTAAGTAATACAGAATGAACCATTGATGTGCATGTAGTCCAGTATGCAACAACCCCCCCCCTTATTTAGATTCAAATCGCTTAAAGTTTTAAAAATAAAAAATTATTTAGTTCCTTTTAAAACATCAATTCATATGAATTCAACAACCATGAATTAAGTGTTCACTATATGCTAGACATTCTCCTATGTGCTGGAGACATAAATATAGAAAAGGCACTCCCTGTCATAAAAGAATTACATTATAGTGAGACAGAAAAAAAACACATGCACCTACTCATACCCCCACGTATATAAATACACACATATACAAACATACACATATGTATAAATAAACACATATATGCATATATATAGTGATATTCAAGAGAAATGGAAAGAAGCAGTCTAAGGGGGAAAGGTGTTGTTAGCAGCTATGGGGATAATTCTGCCTTTTCCTAATAATCCTGCCCTACTATTTCTGCCAGCAGAAACTTCCCTTTTGACAAAGAAGTACTTAGGAACAAAAACAGATAAAAAAACATTGGCTATATCTGACAAATTATGACTCATTTTGCATCTATCATTACTTTGCTGAGAAGAGGGAGGCATCCTTCAGAGTTCATTTAAGTTATGAACACTCAATGCATTCATCAGAATTCTGATGTCTTTCAGAGAAGTTTTTTCCTCTATATTATTTGTTGTTCTTCAGTTGTTTTTCAGCCATGTCTGACTCTTCATGAGCTGGTGTAGAATTTGCTTGACAAAGATTCTGGAGTGGTTTGCTATTTCCTTGTCTAGTTCATTTTGTAGATGAAGAACTGAGGAAAACAGGATTGATTGACTTGCCTTGGGTAACATAGCTAATAAGCATCTGAGGCTGAATTTGAAGTCAGGAAGGGTCTTCCTAACTCCAGGACCGGCACTCTATCCCTATGTCATTTCAGTTTAAATGATTCTCCTGTTCCCTTCACTTCATGTACTGTTTCATGCAAAGCCTCCTGTTTCTTTGAATTCTTTACATTTGTTGTTTCTTGTGGACTATCCAGTGATATTCCATGATATCCATGTACATAATTTGGCTGTATGTGGGGCAAATCTAGTGGTATTTTGGATAAAATGAGTATATATAGGTTAGTTATTTTTTAATGCTATTTCCCATGGTTGTAAGATCAATTTATAGCTATTCCAATAGTGGATTTATGGGACTATCTTCCAGTAGATCTATAAACATGAAACATTTTTGTCATGTAATTTTGGCCAATCTTTTAGATGTGAAATGAAACCTTAGAATTGTTTAGATTTGCATTGCTTTTACCATTAATGATTTGAAGTATTATTCCACATGGTTGTTGATAATTTGCATTTGTAATTTTGAAAACTATCTATTTATATCCCTTGATTAAGTATCCATTGGGGAGGCTTTTGTATCATTTTCTCATGTTGTAGACATCAGACTTTTATCAGTGGTGGAAATGTCCCCTCCAAATAACAGTTTTTATTATTGGTCTGGTTTCATTGATTTTGTTTATATTATCAATTTTTTCTTGTATTATATGATACTTTATTTGCTTAATATTTCTCTCCCTAGTTATATAGTTATGTGGGAAGCATTAATTTTATATTTCAAAATTTCAAATCTTTTATATGTCATTAAATCTAGATCTAATATTTAAAGAGTTGACTTGTCACTGTTTAAATATAGAACTGTGAGTGTATATGTGTCTGTATGGAGGTGTGTATGGGACATATATATATATATATATATATATATATATATATATATATATATATATAGAGAGAGAGAGAGAGAGAGAGAGAGAGAGATGCTTCCATCTGAAACAAGAGGTACTTCAATTTGGCCGTATGGATCAGTTACATCAATATCACATTTTTCCTGTTGATATTTATTTTAGGTATTTTAGGCAGATAATTTCATTTTCCAAGGCCTCAGTTTCCTCCTTTAAAAATGAGGAGGTTGGACTAGATGACTTTTAAGAACCCTGCCAGTGCTACCTTTATGATTTTTCAGATCCCATGTCCTTTTCAGGTTGGTTACATGTAAAGGCTGACTTAAAGGCCATCTAATCCTACCTCTTCATTTAATAGATGGAGAAACAGAGGCCCAGAAAGTTATAATGACTCAATTTCCATCAGTAAGTACACTTGAACTCAGGTCCCCTGACTAGAACCAGCACATGGTATCCATATTCATTTATAACCAGATCAATAGCCTCAAGACAAGTCCATATTCCTTATGATTCTACATATTGGGTGGTTTAGTTGACCAGAGTCCAATGGTAGCTCCTTGGAGACAGGGACTATTTGAATTTTGCCTGTATATTCTAAGTTCTTAACTGTCTTGCACAAAGTAAGCCCTAAGAAAATACTTGTTAAATTTAATTGAATCTTCATCAGACCTCAGCTGTGGCATCTGCAGTTAGACTTCAATGTATTTGTTGGTTTTTTCTCTGTTTTGCTTGTAATCATGCAGCTTTGCTTTTCATGCTGCAGTTTGATGTGTGGCTTTCATCTCTTTTTTCCAGAGAGCCAACCTAGTGAAGTTGCCTTTCAGCTAGCGAACATTACTTCAGTACCTGGGTCCTCCTCGTTGATAGGTCTTTTTTATTTTTGAATTATTTTGAATTATTTGAATATTTGAAATATTTGAATTATTTAAAAGAATTAATAATTCTCTTGAACTATTGTCTGAAGATGATACTCAGGAAATTGTTATAAATAAATGAAATGTGATTTCTTCCAAATGTCCAAGGCTCATAGTTAGATAGATAAAGTGACATCATTTTTTGTGCTGGCATCAATAATGGACATTTCCATATTACCTTAAGACTTGCAAAATACTTTGTATATATTTTCTAATTTAACCTCAACAGCAAAATCCCTCTGGACCCTACCATGCCTTTGATCCAGAACCTCTAATGACTCCCATTTACTTATATGATAAAATAAAAACTTTGATTTGTAATTAGATTCCAGACTATCTTTCTAAATTCATTGCATAGTTCTCCCTTTACATATTGTATATAATCTGTATTATATACATACAAGCAATTTCACTTATTTGTTATTTTTTAAGCAGGACAATCCTCTCCTGTTTATGTGTGTTGTTATTATTGGCCCTTTATTTTTGAAGAGGACCAGTGACATCATAGGCTAATTACTTGCTTGTGAATTGGATTTAAGTGAGGCAGAATGGCACAAAATCAACAGCCTCACTCATTCTTCTTAGAATTGAAGACATTGCTAGACAGAAGACATTGAAGTCTAGTGCCAGGATTAGAGTGAGAATGGCTGGTGATGGCTTGGGATGCAGTAGAGGACATCCTCAATGTCTGACCAAGCACTTAGCCCTCCATAATGCCACCTTCTGGGTGGTTGGAACACATTGTCCTCATCTGCCCAATCCAGTAGGAGAAGTCTTCAGGTGCTTGAGGCAGTTTCATGGGGGGGAGGGGGAGGTTTGTGGCTCATTGGTAACCCACAACTAGATTTAGCCCATATGCTGAGATGGCTCATGGTGGCATGGGTCCTGAGAGCTGAATGCTAGGTGGATACCAAAGGTGGGATGGATGGGCGTTGAAGGAGAACTAGTACCTCTGGCATAAGGGCTTGTGGAATCCTTTTCAGGATCGCTCATCCACCTTTGGCGTCTACCTACCCATGGGCATGTAGACATAGATGAGCACTTTTCATCCATTTAGAGTCCCTGGCCACCTTCTGGTTCCCTAGGCTCAGCTAAAATGCTACCTTCTACTCCAGACCAATGATTATCCCCTCAGATGCCAATGCCTTTCCCCACAAAGAACTCTGCCTATATTTTGCAGTCACTTATTTACATACCTTATATTTCTTCCCAGAAGAATATAAACTCCTTGAATCTAACAACTACTATATATATAATATAATAACTAATCTATATAGTCCTTTACAGATTGCACTGTGCTTGGCATAGTGCCTGACTGACTCATGGGAAGTTTAAGTGTTTACTTGTTTGCTTATTTATTTGTTGAATGCAAAGACCTTTGTATCTCTAATTCGTTCCTCACAAAAAAAAAAAAATTTCTAGATAGATACTATTATTATCTCCATTTCATTGATGGGGAAACTCAAGGTGAGAGGAGTTAGGTGACTTTCCCAGGGTCACACAGTTAGCCAATATTTGAGTCAAGATTTAGTTTCATTCTTCCTCATTGTAAATCTGACCATTTTCTGAAACTATTCAAAACAAAACCAAAGCACACCAAACAAAGGATTGATACAAACAGGTGACTGACTTCATACTTGAGGACTCTATTCCAAGAGAAAGTCTGTCCATGATGTCACTTAGGTCTGGGAATGTTAAAAAGTAGTGGTGGTGGGGTGGAGGATGCGGAGGATTATATTCTTAGGACCCAGCACAGTACCTGGCATACTGTGGGCACTTAATAATGCTTTCCCAAGAGACATCCCAAGTACAATCCATAATAGGTTAACTATTATTAATATTATGAGTTATTATGTAAATAACAATCTACCTGATCTGCAATTCCTTATTGGTAAAAAAAAGATATGCTTTTTTAACTGATAAGGAATTCAAGATCAGATAGGCTGTTATTTGCACATGGTCACTGTAGATTTTAAAATTAATATTCAATTCTTCAAGTATTATATTTTATAAGTTTTATTAATAAGAACTAAAATTTTAAAAAAGCTAGAGTAAAAAGGGAGCTAACTCAAGCCATGGTTGTGAGAGAAAAGAGAGTGGAGTTACTGCCAACTATATGCAAAATGTGACCAGGAATGTGGTGGATAGAGGAGAGGAATTCTGGGAAATACTAAAGGAGTTCTGGGGAATATAGTTCAAAGGTAGAATATTTCCATTTATACATCACATAATAATATTAATAATCACTAACTCACTCTGCAATGATAACCTTTACTATGTGCCAAGCCCTTTTCAATTACTATCTCATTTTGTCCTCACAGAAACACTGCAAGGTAGGTGCTATTATTTCCCCATTTTACAAATGAGGAAACTGAGACAAAGACGTGAAATGACTTGCCAACGGTCACATGGCTAGTAAGTGTGCAAAGCTGGATTGAGCTCATTTTCCTGAATCTAGGTCAGCGTCCTATTCATTGTGCCACCTAGCCAGAGTAAGGATACCAATCCACCATGGAGTAAGCACTTCATGCCACCCTCCTCTCTAGTTTCATTTAGGTGCCCGTGTTACAGTTGTGGTCATGCACAGTTTCTCAGTCTCTAGAAGAATAGGTTGACCTTCTTGATACCTTTGTCTACTTTTTTAAGCTTTTAGTACTTTAGTAATGAGAATATTTTCTAACTCCACTTTCTCAGAACAAGGCTTGCTTTAAATCCTCCTACAGCCAGTAGGGATAAGCTTGAAAATCTGGGGGTATTTTCTACAGGGCTGTTAATTTGAGCCTCCATCTGATTTGTTTCCCCCAGTTTTAGGCTAGGGTGAGTAGAGCCTCAGTTCTAGCTAACCACTTACCAGTAGTTACAAAGACACGCTTACTTCAAAGATATCATTACAACAAATTTTCTATTCCTTTCCCTGAAACATCTCAAGGTGCCTTCTCCACTACTGTCCAAGAAACAAAAATCAATGATGCTTTTGATTTTGTATCCCAATGGGAAGGTTTTTGACCTTTGAAATTTTCACTGAAAATAACATGGAGGCTGCTGGTTTCTACCCCAAAGAGATAATAAGGAAAAAGACATATACAAAAATATTCATAGCTGTGCTCTTTGTGGTGGCCAAAAATTGGAAAATGAGGGGATGCCCTTCAATTGGGGAATGGCTGAACAAATTGTGGTATATGTTGGTGATGGAATACTATTGTGCTCAAAGGAATAATAAACTGGAGGAATTACATGTGAACTGGAGCAACCTCCAGGAAGTGATGCAGAGTGAAAGGAACAGAACCAGAGTGAAAGGAACAGAACCAGGAGAACATCGTACACAGAGACTGATACACTGTGGTACAATCGAATGTAATGGACTTCTCTACTAGAAGCAATGCAATGATCCAAGAGACAATTCTGAGAGACTTATGAGAAAGAACACTATTCACATCCAGAGAAAGAAATGTGGGAGCAGAAACACAGAAGAAAAACAGCTGTTTGATCACATGGTTCTATGGGGATTTGACTGGAGATGTAGACTCGAAATGATCATCCTAGTGCAAATATTAATAATATGGAAATAGGTCTTGATCAACGACACATGTAAAACTCAGTGAAATTGCACATCAGCTGGGGGGCAGGGGAGGGAAAGAACATGAATCATGGAACCATGGAAAAATATTCTTAATTAATTAATTAATTAAATGAAATTTTTCAATCTTAAAAAATATAAATAAAAGAAAATAACATGGAGGAAAGGGCATAGACTCTGTAAGGAATAGTTTTAAGTTCAGAACTTAGCTACGTCACTTACTGCCTTGGGAACTCAAGTGAGTTATTTAAACTCTGTAGTCCTTGGTATAATTTTGTGAAACTATCAAGGTCCAGGGGGCAGCTGGTTGACTCAGTGGATTGAGAGCCAGGCCTAGAGACGGGAGGTTCTAAGTTCAAATCTGGCCTCAGTCACTTCCTAGCTGTGTGACCCTGGGCAAGTCACTTGACCCCCATTGCCTAGCCCTTACCACTCTTCTGCCTTGGAACCAATACTCATTATTGATTCCAAGAGAGAAGGTAAGGTTTTCTATAAAAAACCAACCAACCAACCAAACAAAAAAAGACTATTAAAGTTCAAACCAAACTAAACAAAGAATTGATAAAAACAGGAGACTGACATCATACTTGAGGACTCTATCCCAAGAAGATGTTTAGAGCATTCCATAATTGAGAAAGTATTGTTTTTGTAAGAATGTGACTTCAGTGTTACCAGAGATTCTTATTCCATATCTCTCTGCCTTTGAAAGAAAGCTTTGCTTACAGTATTTGCATTGCAAAGATTAAAGTAAAAATTAAGAAGTCATTTCCTGTTTTAGGTCATTTAGCAATTGCTTAAACTATTCCTCTCTAAAAAAAAATGCCCTAAGGGCAAAGCAACTGTTAGTGAAATCAGCCCTAAGATGATTTCTTGTCCCCTTCAAATATATGGGAAACTTAAGTTAAAATAGTGAATGGTCAAGAGGTTATGTCTACATGGAAAGTGAAATAGAATCAATACAGGTACTCAGTTATTTAAGTTAGAAATATTTGTCATCATGCTGCTTATTTGGACTCAAAGTGTTGTGGGGATGGGTGGATGGGGGGGGCAAATTGTTTGCATAGTTGCCTCTGTTTGCCACTGTGCATGTGTAGACACAGACTAAATGTTCACACGTACACTTGTTTGTTGTTATTGTTGGCAGGAAACAAGACACCTTCTGTAGTAAGGATTATTAAAATAGGCTCTGCTTGGAACCAAAGCATTCTTGAACTGGAAAGATCTTGTAAATGGTTTGTGCCTGACTCCTGGAGGCACATGAAGATCTTTAATATTAAAAAAAATAGTATAGGATCATTAGTATTTTTTTAAAAAAATAAGACATGTTTAAGAATTTCATTTCTGGATAGAAATGGCTTTGTAGAGACGCATTCAGTAAAAATGCCAGGTTATTCTTAGCTATGCTTCATTGTCCATTTAAATTATTTTTACTACATTCCCTTTTTTCATTCATATCTTGCCTGCCATAAAGGCTACATAGTTTAGTGAACTGGACCCCAGTCACCTGAGTTCAAATTCCACCTTTGGCATCTGTTGGCTGTATGGTACTGGCAAACCCTCTTAGGTTATAAGTTGTAGATAAGGTACAGACGTGTATTGAGAGAGTGCATTCATCATCAATGACAGGTCCAAATCATATCCTACCATAATTTAGCCCCTGAAATTAGATCCATTCTTGAAATGTTCATAGTTGTGTAGTACTCAGACTCTGGCTTTGCTTTTGAATCATGTTGGAGTGGCTTCCTCAAGGATAGAGTTTGCCAGTCCAAATGGTACAGTGCAACCTCCCCCAGTCCATTTTGTTTCAATGATTATCTCTAATTAAAAAGTTTATCTCTAATAAAAAAAAAACTTGTGACAATTTGAAAATTTTTTTTTGTTTAATGTAGTATGATCCAGTACTGATTTTTACCAGTAAGGTTGCAACTTTTAAACATATGAGCTAGATTTAGATGATTTAGAACTAGAAGGGACCTTAGAAATGATATCCAATGTCTTCACAGATGAAAAAACTGATAGATGACTAAATGGCTGACTTGAAATAACATGTGCAGGGGGTGATAGTGGTGAGATTGGACCACAAGTCCTTTACCTCCAAACTTCTTTTCTTTTTCAATACAATTCTGCCTCTGAAATAATTATGACAGTCTAATTAGCATTAGAGTGGGAGTCAGGTCACCTGGGCTCTAGTATTGACTCTGACATTGAATAATTGTGTGCCCTTTGGCCAAACCATCTAATGTTTCTTGGCCTTAGTTTCCTTACCTGTTAAATCAGGAAATTAATGGTGATCTCGATCCTCTCCAACTTGAAAGTTTTATGATTTTAAGATTTTTATTGTCTTTAAACAGCTAACATTGACCAAAAGTTTTCATGTTTCCCTCCATCTTTCCAATTTTCTGTAGATAACTGGAGATAGGAGTCAATTAGAAAGTAAATAGGGGGGCAGGTGGGTAGGTCAGTGGATTGAGAGCCAGGCCTGGAGATGGAATGTCCTGGGTTCAAATATGACCTCAGCCACTTCCCAGATGTGTGATCCTGGGCAAGTCACTTGACCCTCATTGCCTAGCCCTTACCACTCTTCTGCCTTGGAACCAATAAACAGTATTGATTCCAAGAAGGAAGGTAAGGGTTTAAAAAAAAAGAAAGTAGATAGATTTCTTTCTAGAGATTTACCTTTTTGAAACTGGGCTTTTTAGTTCAAATGAATTAAGAACAGATACACACTAGTCTATATATTATAAAAGCTTTGGGAAATAATTATAATTCAAACACTTATTGATAAAATAACAAGTTTATATCACTCCTCTGCCCATCCCTCCTTAGAGCCTTCCACCAAGTCTAGAGCCTAACAAGTTCAGGTAGCCTCCAAATAATTTCCTGGCTATATTTGTAGAGTGAAAATGGAATATAGACTTAAATGTGGTGGTAGATGGGGATCAGCATGGGGGTAGAGTGGAGCATTCTTCATTATTTACATTTAGTATTTAATTCATTTATTCAACTCTAGGAATTAATGCACTTCCCCCAACTCTTTATTTATAGAAAGAATTCATCTCCCAATGCAGTGACCACTGATGGGCCCAATCCTATCAGGGATCCACATAGGAGGCTTGACCTGATCATGCCCAACCTAGAATGGTTCATCCTTCCCCAGGCAGGGAGGTGGCCTGCTGTTCCTCAGGACTCATCGTTTCCTACTTGGTTCAGACTCTTGATTTATCTAGCTCACTGCATCTCAGAACTCCAAGTTCAATTGGGCTAACAGCCTCATCTTCCCCAGTATCAGAGACTGCAGTCTTGCATCACTACATCTTTTTCCTAAGGAAAGTTGTAGTTACATTTAATTTGACTTAATTCAGATCATTTCCTTCTTAGAAGAAATCTATTGAGTAATTAAGTGCTTTATTTTGTTTTTAAAAATGTAGACAAAATAAATGTACTTTTCCATAAAAAATAGCATCCATTCAGATGCATTAGTGAGCTAGCAGTCATAACTCTTTAATTTAATATATCTGCTGACAGTCAACATCCCAAGAAGAAATATGAACAGAAGGCACAGTGGAAGAATACAATAAACCATGTGTGACAAGAGTTAACTAGCAAATGCTGTGGTTTGCCAACCACTGACAAATACCCAGGGTTAGTTTGGGATGTCTTTGTTTACAGAACGTGAGCCCATAGGAAGGGTTGTGATATAAATACATGTAGTGGGTGGTTAAGACATTCTATTCTCAGAATCAACATATAGATGGGTGAGTAAATGCTCAAACTGGCTCTTGGTAGTGATTTTAAAGATTAAGCTACTGAGACTGGCTGGGTTCAAGCATAATCTACCCATTTAAGTGGCTTGTGCCACTTGATAGAACTTCATATATATATATATATGTATATATATATATATGTATATATATATATATATATATATATATATATATATATATATATATACCTATCCCCCAAATTCTCTATAATGAAAAAAATATATCTGATTAGCATGTTAAGATCTAATATGATATTTTTGAGCCACCAAATGTTGAACTTGTTGAACTATAGAGATACTGGCACCCTAAGAATCTATGACATGGAAATAATCAATGATACCTCTAGTTTCCTAGAATGGTCTGTTTATGAAAATATCCTTTTACAAAAGCAAAATTAAAATCATTTCTTGACTTTTTGATTAAGATCAAGTGTAGTACATAAATAAAAGCAGAAATAAAGGATCTCAACATAGTCACAGTTTTATTTATTTTTTTTTTAGAGGGAGGATGCTATTGGTGGTGGTAGAATTCAGACCTGAGATTTAAGCCATAAGGGAATTTCCAGTGTAGAAAATGAATATGAATTAACAAGTCGTTTCTAATTTTCTTTCTTAGAGAATTGCCTTGGGGCACTGAAAGATTAAATGATTAGTTCAGGATCTTAAGACTAATATGTATCTGAGAAAGGATTTGAACCCAGATCTCCCTGACTCCTAAGTTATACTCTAATTCTATTCATAAAATCTTAGGAATACAAACAGATAATTATAGTAAACATAGAGAAAAAAGTATTCTGTGAAATTCAAGGAAGGGGTGTATCATTATGGACTTAAGGATTCAAGGATGGCTTCATGTAGGAGGTTATACAAGTTGAGATTTCAAGGATAACTAGGATTCAACAGAAGAAGATAATGAAATCAATCACAGATTTGAGACATGAGGAACAGCAGGAACCATGCACAAAGCTGGGAAAACATGGTATCTTTGGGCAGGGGTGGAGGGGTCCAGTTTTAGTGTAGTATAAAGTCCATGAAATAATATGAGAGAAGGCTAGAAAGGTGGTGGCATATGATAGAGTATTATTAAGATCATATATCTATAACTGGAAGGGACTTTGGAGATCATCTAGTCTCCTTTCTTTTACAGATGAGTAAACTGGTACCCATTAAGGTGACATGACTTGCCCTAAGTTGTAGAGCTAAAAAGTGACCAAACTAAATTTTATAAGAAATTTCTCTGACTTTCAGATCTTTTCACTATACCTTGGAATTGTGGAAGCCTTAGATTCAAAGGGCAAAATGAAAGAAAAAATAATTGAGCTTTCTTTGACAGGCAAGAAGGAACTATTGAATAATTTTGAGTAGAAGAGTGAAATAACTAGGTATTCTGGGTGACAGAGCAAACATAAATATAACACATGGAGCTTTCAAGGATCCGTTGGATGCAGAAGCAGAAAGAGTAGTAGATAGTCCTTAGAGATACTGAGAGTGGTCAGAAAGCCTCCATATAAAGAAAACATCCCTTGCAGTAGATTAGAGGTAGGAGAAATTATTGTAGGGGAGACTTAACAGAAGGTTGTTATAATAGTTTATATTAGGTGGTAATGGCAGTTGATGGGACAGTGGATAGAATGCTAAGGCTGGAAGGTAGACCTGAATTCAAATCTGGTTTCAGACACATATTAGCTCAGTTTTCTCATTGGTAAAATGAGCTGGAGAAGGGAATGGCAAAGTACTCCAGTGTCTTTGCAACAAACACCTTAAATGGGGTCATGAAGAGTTGGATACAACTAAAATGATTGAGCAGCAACAAATTAAGGACATTTAGCTCAAACTTCTACTTATTTTCATTTTGTTTTAGTTATTTAGTTATTAGAACTAATGATCACAGTTTTGGGTGTTGTGAAGGTACTACTATCTATCCAATTTAGTAGGTTGATTTATCCTTTAGTATGATTGGGGTATGATTAGGAGAAATTCTCCTTGTTCATTTTTGTCTTCAAGGAGAGAGGATAAATCCATGATGGTGAGAGTGAACTGAACCCAGTTTAGCTTTCTTTTAAATATTTTTTTGAACTCTGAACTTAATACTCTCTTGCTGTCCCCTGACAAAAGAATGTAAAAAGAAGACTCCTCATGCTGTCAATTTTCATTTCATACAACTTGCTTTTTAAAAATATTAACAATAAATTCTGTATATTACTTTCAAAACTGTCCTGTTTGTGATTCCTTGTGAACTTCTTTCTGTTCTCATTTATACATTAAAAATGTTCTAACCCTCAGCTCCCTTTTTTTGTATCACTATTTTTAATTTATTCTAGGTATTCATGTAATGTTAATAGGAAATCCACTTTCTTTTGAGTCTTTGCTTTCAGGATTTATGTTGGCAATACTCTTTTTTTTATATTGGATGGCATTTTCTCTGATTCACTTATCTCTCTTGTTTTTATTCCTGAAATGGGGCTTTGTTCCAGAGCTAAGCTCCAAATCTTGCTAAACTTCTGGGTGGGATGGTTACCCTGTATGGTTTTACTCTGGATCTCCTAGGTTCTTTCATAAAGCTTCACCCCCCCCCCCAAGTTCATCATCATGGATTCTTTTAGGTTCAGAGTGCTAAGTTTTCAAAGCCCTCTCTAACATCTCAGGAATGGAATGACTTTAGAACACCTGGGCTTGGACTTCCCCAGTTTCAGCTATGAGGTACTATGTACTGCATTGGCAATTGGCCACTGGCCATTGCCACCCCCTCGGGTTTCCAAACTCCCTAACTTTGGGCTCTCTGACCCCTTTCAGCCTCAGTTAGTGGAGCCGTTTACTCTTCCAGCCTCTGTGTCCAAAAGAAACCTGTAGCTACACGTGTCCTCTTTCTGGTTGTCTTGGCACTTGTGTTCTTTGGAGGACTCTCTGTTTGATTGCCCTCAGGCTTCTGGATGACTTTTCATGAAGTTCCAAAGTAGAGGAAGTTACTTGTTAGGTTTACCATTGAATTTCTTGATAATTTTTTTGGTCTGTTGTAAATTTTAGAGTTTTGCTAGAGTTGTGAGGTGGAGCTGGGCAGCCTAGCTGCCTAGACAGTTATCTTCCTAGGCCTATGTTAGCTTTTAAAGTAATGCTTGTACAAAAAGAGAAATACTTTTATCTTCAAGCATCTGGCACCTGTGAATGAAAGTAAAATTTATAGGGGTAGAACTCATATTGTGGATTAGGGGCAATGCCCTAACTATCTCCCAATAGTCCCTTCCAAACAACTTTAAAATAATGCTTCAAATAAAATTTTAGAGTAGCAGAGCGAACAAAGGTCAAGGTGAGAGATTTTTCTAGCATAAGAAAACTTAGTCTGTGATAGAGAAGTCTGGGATGGAGCTCTGGTGGAGGTCTTTCTAGGGCTCATAAACATGGCAGTAGCAAGCTTCAGAAGCTCTCAGCCTAGAGCCCTGGTTCACAATTTCAGGGAAGAGGGGAATGCTGAGGTTCAATAATAAGGAGCTGGTGCTCTGTCCTTGTTCCAAAATAAAGAGGAACCCTAATACTTGTGGCTACAGGGCTAGAGGCTCTTCCTGGGTAAAGACCAAAGTGAAGACAAGGAGAACAGTGACTGCACTTGTCCTAGTATCACACCACTGTGGAAGCATCCCAAAATGGAAGACCACCAGAACTAACTCTGAAAATAGCAACATGAAAAAGTCTGAAGCTTAAGATATTCTCTTCCCATTCCCAGGTGAGATGTGTTCAACTTTAATATAAAGTTCAAAGTCCATAAAAGACAGAAAAAGGAACAAATAACCAAAAAAATCACTTGACTATAAAAACCTACTATAATGCCAAGGAAGACCAAGACATGAAGTCAGAAGGAGACAATAATGTGAAAACAACTACAAAAGCACCTCAAAGAAAAATGTGAATTGTAACCAATATCAATAAGAATTCTTAGAAGAGTTAAAGAAAGAGATAAGAGTGGTAGAGGAAAAGCTGAGAAAAGAAACGAGACTGATACATTAGAATCATGAAAGAGTATTAACAAAGGGCAGCTAGTATATAGAGAAGTAGGCCTGGAAACAGGAGGTCCTGGGTTCAAATGTGGCCTCAGATATTTCTTAGCTGTGTGACCCAGGGCATGTCACTTAACTCCAGTTGTCTAATCCTTATTACTATTCTGCCTTGGAACCCATACTTAGTATATATTCAAAGACAGGTAGAGTAAGAATTTAAACAAAAAACAAACATTAACAGTGTTTGGTACAAAAGACACAAAATACTGAAAAAAATCCCACTACCTTGAAAAACAGAATTGGCCAAGGGTAGAAGAGATACAAAAATCCAGTTAAGAGAACTTCTTAAAAAAGCAGATTTAGTCAAATGGAGAAAGGGGTACAAAATTTCACTGAAGAACATAATTTCTGAAAAATTA
The DNA here is from genome assembly GCF_027887165.1 of Monodelphis domestica. NCBI lineage: Eukaryota > Metazoa > Chordata > Mammalia > Didelphimorphia > Didelphidae > Monodelphis > Monodelphis domestica. The sequence goes on from NC_077230.1 coordinate 291,909,381, forward strand.
GAATTGGGCATCTGGAAGCCAATGAATCCTTGATAGCAAAAAATAAAAACAAAAAACCAAACCCAATAAAGCAGAGTCAAAAGAATGAAAAATAGAATAAAATGTGAAATATGTTATTGGGAAAACAGCTAACATAGAAAATAGAATGATGAGAAATAATTTAAGAATTACTGGACTACTCAAAAATCATGATTAAAGAAAGTCTAGACAACATATCTTTAAAAAATATCAAAGAAAACTTCCCTCACATTCTATAACCATTCAGTAAAATAGAAATGGAAAGAATTCGCTGATTAACTCCTGAGAAAAGGTTCTAAAATGAAAACTTCCAGCAATATTATAGCCAAATTTCAGTGCTCCCCAGTTAAAGAGAAAATACTTCAACCAGACAGTATGAAATAAACAATTATAGGTCCATTGTCAGGATCACACAAAATCAAGTGACTTCCATGTTAACAGTGTAGAGGTTTTATAAGATGATATTTTAGAAGGCAAAGGAACTAGGATTACAACCAATAATCACCTACCAACCAAAAAAATCCTTCAGGAGACAAAATGATATTTAACAAAATAGAGAACTTTTAGGCATTTCTGATGTAAACAACAGAGTTGAATAGAAAACTTTTATTCAAAGAGAAGACTCAAGAGAATAATAAAAAGATAAAAAATGAGAAAAATGATCATAAAAGACTTCATAAAGCTAAAATGTTTACATTCCTACAGGGGAAGATGACACATATAACTACTGTGAACTTTATTAATATTAAGGCAGTTAAAAGGAGTTTACATAGCCAGAGAGCTATGTATGAGCTGATTTTGTTGGAATGATCTCCAAAAAAATGAATGGGTAAGAAAGAAGGAGGCACTGGGAGAAGGGGATAGGGGAAGGCAGATTAGAGAAAATTTTTTCAAATAAAAGAGGTGCATTAAGGAAGAACTTTTACAATGGAAGGGGAAATGGAGGTGGTGTTGGGAATAAGAGAAAGTGGGGGTGGGTGGGGATGGGAATGATAAAATGTGGGGCAAAATTAAGAGAGGCAGTAGTTAGAAACAAAATGGACTTCTGAAGAGGAACAGTATAAAAAAGAGATGAAGAAACAGAAGAAAATCAGATGGAGGGAAAAGCAGTTAGTAATCATAGTAGTAAATGTGAATGTGATGAACTCACTTATAAAATGGCAGTCGATAGCTAAATGAATTAGAAACCATAATCCAATAATATGTTGTTTATAAGAGACACATTTGAAACAGAAAGATACAAAGTTAAAATAAAGGACTGGAGCAGAATCTCATATGCTTTAGCTGAAATAAAAAAGTCAGGAGCAGCAGTCATGAACCCAGACAAAGCAAAAGCAAAAATCTAATTAAAATAGATAACTAGAGAAACCACTTTATGCAAAAATATGTCATTGACAATGAAGTAATACATTTTTTTTCCAGCAGGCATTTTTAAAAAGACTTCATTTCTCAAATATATACTGAATCTAAAACTGAGTTAAATTTACAAAAATAAAAGGAATTGATTGAAAAATGATCAAAGGATATGAACAGGTAGTTTTTAGGAGAAGAAATCAAAATTATCATCTTGTGAAAAAATCCCCTAAATCACTATTGATGAAAGAAATGCAGATTAAAATAAAGTCTGATATACCCTTTTATATTGATCAGAAATGACATGCTGGAGGGTATAAGGGAAACATAGATACACTAATGAATTGCTAGTGGAATAGTAAAATGGTCCTATAATTTTGGTGAACAATTTTGAACTGTCAAAAGGGTTATCAAACTATTTACTTTTGTAACCAGCAATACCACAAACTAAAGTGGTCAAAGAAAAAGAAAAAGGACACATATGTACAAAAATATTTATAATCATGATCATCTTTTATTGTGGTGACAAAGCATTAGAAATCAAAGGCTCATCAATTTGAGAATGGTTGAACAAATTGTGGCATATTATTGTGATGGAATACTATTGTACTATAAGAAGTGATAAGGGAGAGTGGTTTCAGGAAAAAACCAAACATGGCAAGACCTGTATAAACTGATGCAAAATGAGAAGAACTGGGAAATCATTGTACACAGTAACAACAATGTTATAATAATGATCAACTATGAAAGACATGGCAACCCTGACCAATACAATGATCCAAGACCATTTCAAGTTACTCATGAAGAAAAAATGCTATCACCTCCAAAGAAAGAACTGATGAAGTCTAAGTGCAGAAGTAAATTTTTCTTCTTTTTAAATTTTTCTTGCTCTTTTGGAAATATGTCTAATATGGAAATGCTTTACATGATATAACATATAAAGAATATCATAATATTTGCCTTCTCAGTGTTCAGTCTCAGGAAGGAGGTGAGAGGGAGGGAGAAAATTTGCAACTAAAATTTAAAAAGAATGTTAAAAATAAATAAGTAATAAATGTTAAGACAAATTTGAACTCATAAAAATGCCAGAGAGATGGAGCAGGACTGATATGACTCATTTTCATCTCTTTCTGTACCTAAAATAGTATTATGAACAAAGGATTGTTTGGAAATTGTTGTAATGCATGGTTTTGTACATTGAACTTAGTGTATGTGGCTCTTCTAATGATTAGTTTTAGGATCTTTGGAGGATTGCTTGATCTTTCTTGGTCTTAGCTTCATTATCTGTAAAATGATTTGATTGGAATAGATTTTTTTCAGGTCCCTTCTAGGTCTTACCCTCAAATTTTATTATATCCTCTGATTCTGTGACATCTAATATAGGTTATCAAAACAGAGTTTCATACTCATCTCACCCTGGCTTGGCATCAGGTCCATTACTGGGAATTTTGCCACTTGTGGCAAATTCAGTCAGCTAAACACTATTGAAGTCTGAGAAGCCTGGAGATAGAGACAAGGAGGGAGAAAATTCCAGACCTGATGAAGGGAGTGAAAGTGCCCAGAGTTGGGAGGTAAAGATTGTTTGAGGAAGACTAAAGATATCAGTGTCATCGGATGGTAGAGTATGTGGAGTTAGGGAGCAGGTGGTCTAAAAGTGGGGAAAGGAATGGAGAAACTAGATCATGAAGGACTTGGAAAGAAATGAGAGGATTTAAGAGCTCCAAAGATACTGGAGTTATTTTGTTGAGTTGATTGAATGGGGGATGAGATGGTTAGGCATGTGCTTTAATCATCCTTGGAGATGGGTATAATGAAGATGGCAATAGGCTGGATGACAGCTGAACACGTAACTGGAACCCAAGTGGGAAGTAGTAAGACACATACCTACCTGAGGGAGGAATTATTCTCCTTTGGCTGTCAGCCTATAAGCCACAGTCCTATTAGTTGCCTAATGTTAATTCACGCTGCCTTGCTTAGCATAAATTATCTGTAATTACATGTTAATTGAATAATTGCTTATTAGATATGAAGCATTTCTGATGATAAATTCATTTTGTTGCTGATATTTTAATACTATTTATCCATGTCTTACTCATGTTTAGTTTTATATGAGAATTTTTTTCTCTGAGGAGAAACTCAGATAATAATGAATTTAAACTGAGCCAGTTGCATCTCATTTTCCTTCTGGAATTTACTGCTCTGATATTTATTTCACTGTGTGTCATCTATAGTTGTCATGGGGATGTGAGGAGAGATAAGTGATGCATGCCTCTCATTTTAATGCTATGTTACTTACTTTTATCCTTCCTGTATATATATCCTACTCATTTCCTAGGGGTTATTTTTGGCACTGGTAAATTATCGTATCAAATGAAGGTCCCATTGGGAGGGTTCATGAATTCTTGTATTTGACATTGTGTCAGAAAACAAATAACATTATGCCAAATCCACAGAGAGGGCATTTCTGTACATTAGAGGAAAACCACTTCAGGGTTGGGCATTGGGTTCAAATTAACATTTGAACCAACTGGATTTAAGAAATGCATTTGCCAAGTCTGAAAAGTATGGGTACAGCCTGTTATGTTAGAAGGTCAGTTTGGGGATGCAGCCTCACACATGAATTATTTAAGCATAAAAATGTCCCAGTCTTCAGGACTAGGTTCCCATCTTCCTGTGTGGTTCCATGACCCCTCAGAAGGATACTGGGAATTGAAAAATAATATTACCTTGTAAAGAGACTTCTCAGGATATTTCATTTTGTCATCTTCTTGTCTTTTGGGTTCATTGAATAAGGTTTGACTTTGTAGGAGAAATAGGAGCTCTAGAGAAAAACAAAAAGAGTATTATTTGGTGGCTTAAATGAATCAAAGGATAATAAGTTAGAGGAACATTTTTTTTTGTGGTAAAAAAAGATTTTAGTGGGAAAGAATCCTACCTGTCATAGAGGCCTTAGAAATTCTCCTCTATAACCCTTTCCAGGTTGTAGAGGAAATCTCTTTCCTGGAAAAATCCAGGAAAGGAAACTTTGGGTCTAAAAGTTCAGCAAATTATACATGGTGACATATGTAGTGAATAACTGAGATATGATGCAAACCCAGGTTTTCTGAATAAAATTTCTATGATTTTTTTCCTTCATTCCATATTGCCTTTTAAATTGCGAGTTAATTTCTACTTGGCCTTCCTCTTTCTTTTCTTTTTGTTTTTTGTTTTTTGAAATGGTTTCTTTTTTAGAAGTCTTACCATTATCAAAATAAACAACTTTTGGAGTACTGTTTTTTTCTTCCCATTTTTTCTCCCATCAATAATAAAAGTTCATTTTCTTCTACTTTGTGTGGTTGAAGAAAAATGAGCAACATAGTTCACAAGTTCCTCTGAGAGAAAGAATGACATCAACAAAATATCCATTATTTTCATCCAGCTTCCAATAATTCTCTGATTCCAAGATTAAAGTTATAGAATTTAATCAATAGATTCTTCCTTACCCCCAAAAGGAAATTAAGAGGAAAATGGCACCTGATGGATATGTGTTTTATTCATCTATTTTCAGTTAAAAGTAGAAACAATTCTTAACAATTGTTTTCTGACATTGCAGGATTCAGAATTTTCCTTCCCTGAGGCTATAAATAGTTCTGATAGAGGCTATACTAGTGCCTTCATGGAATACATATTTGCATATTGCTCATGCTGTGACAGAAGACATGTCACACCTACAATAAAAAAAACTCATGAAGGAAATAAAGTAGAAAATGGCATGTTTTGATCTACAATAAGTTTCCAACAATTTCTGTGTGTGTGTATGGGGGGCGGGGGAGTGGAGTGGCAGTTCCAGAGAACAGAGCATCCTTTACTTCACCTTTTTAGCAACTCCCTCAGAGATCTTTTAAAATTGCTATGTTGTTTTAATTTGGGCATAGATTTTGACCACATTACTCTCTTGCTCAGAAGTCTTTCATTGCTTTCCATTACCTATAAGATAGGTTGGGGATATGAATCAGATCTGGAATTTCATTGCCACAGGAATGATCCTCCTATATGAAAGCAAGCCTTCTCTGAACTCTCTTCCCATCACCAAACCCCCCCAGCTGAAAACATTCTTTGTCTAATTTCTTAGAACACTATATCTGGATGGTCCTCAGCCTTGTCACATTTTACTTGTGTACCCAGCTTCTCTTATCACCCCTTCCCTGCTCTATAGATTTGACAAAGACCAAGTAAGTCACAACCCAGGGCTGGGCAGTGTTCAAAGTATACATCTAAGACATTTTTGTTAAATTTTGAACTTCTTTCTGTTTCTATGCCTATGTTTCTGTTCCTTTTTGGTTTTGGCTTCTGTCTCTGCCATCTTTCTGTGCCTCTGTCTTCTGGGATGTGTGCTTGGGAGGGTGCATCCTGGAAAACCAAGTTCACATACAACTAATGTATGTCTGGCACATATTGATTGACAGAATGCATCATTGACATTTCACATGTCTACTGTTGAAATGTGCCCCCAATTTTAAAGTGTCAAATAATTTCTTGGCTCATACTTTGTGTTGCTACTGTCAAAAGTAATATAATAGTAAAAAGAATTATGGCTTTGGAGTTAAGAAGTCCTGGGTTTAGATTTTGGCTGTGCTGTTCATATGACATTGGGTAAGTAATTTAATTTCATTTGGGCATAGTTTTTTGATACATAAAAAAGGGAGTTAGACTAAATGGCCTCTGTTTCATTATAGTTCTAAACCAGAGGTTTTAATCTTTTTTTTCTCTATCATGAATCTCTTTGATAATCTGGTAAAGCTCATGGACTTCTTCCCAGAATAATATTTTTAGATGCATAAGATAAATTGCCTAGAAAGATATAAAGGAAATTGATTATATTGAAACAATTGTCAAATATTTTTTAAAAATTCATATTCCACAGATTATTAATCTCTGCCCTAAATGTATATACCTCATGTTTACATTAATCTCCTCTTCTTTCTACTATTTTCTAAAGTGAACTAGCATAGTAGGGAGAACGATGCCAATATTTGGTTAAAGAAAATATACCCAATTTGGTGATGTATGAAGTAAAACAAATGGTTTATTGGTATGAGGAAACACAGCTTAAAAGTCAAACTTTTCCCCCTTAATTTCTTCATCTATAAAATAAAAGGATTGGAAAGGGTGATTTCCAATGTGTATTTAAGTTCTTCATCTATGATCCTGTAACTTAAAAAAATCCCAACACAAACAATTTATTGTGACAGCATATCCTAATAAATCCTCTGGAAGAATATTGCTTAAAGAAACTACTAGGAGTAATCTTACATTTCCAAAGACCATATCCATGATAATTAAGTTTGTGAGAAATGGAAGAAAAATGTAGAAATGTCATATAGTTTGGGTTTATGGCTAACTTTGTTTGTGATGCTCAAATTCTAACATCTCAAGTTCTTTTAGGAGGTGAAGGAACCTCACTTGAGTGAGTGGAGAGAATTCTCAGGAAGTTCTCAGGCCTGGTATCTGCTGCTGAATCTGTAGTGAAACATCCCAGTATATCTGGCATATGGAGCATATGCAAGCCCCATCAACTTGGAAAGCCTACTTTTGGAATAGTTACAGACATCTGCAAGTCTTACCGCGTCTATAGAGGATGTGTGGGCATTTTCTAACTGGTTTTGTTTTTTTTTTAAATTTATTTTTCTATTTATTCTATTTATTCAAGTGGAGGCTCATTCATTGGTTGCAGAAGTATTCAAAAATACCTGCCAGATTCAGCCACTTTTTCTTGGTGTTTGCTCAAGAGACTTGATGAGAGACAGTATTAAAAAGGGATAAGTTGTGCGGTTTTCCTACTGATGGAGCTGTGAAAAGGTTACTGTCCTAGACGTGTGTGTGTGTGTGTGTGTGTGTGTGTGTGTGTGTGTGTGTGTGTGTGTGTTTTGGGCCAAAGGAATTGGGACCTTTTACTTCATGCATTTGAAAGGTCAGGAGGGCATTCTCACTTCCTGGCATGCTAAAGTGTACCAATGCTGCGCCAATGTCTTTGGGAATAAGTAATGATCTTTTGAAGTGAATTTTGGGATTCCAGCCTAGCAGTGGCTGAGATAAAGAAACAGCTACCTTTGGAGATGAATTTGGAATGGTTGATGCTATGCAAGAATTGAGGTGGTGTAGAATATATTATACCTCTGTAGGATTGGGGAAATATTTTACTTTATTTTTGATCTCCTCTATGGTTCTAGCTTCCAACTTTTTAATGTGAAATAAAAATCCCTTCGTAAAAGATACTTGATGTTGTGTTGTTCAACACACCTAAGACAACAGCCACTGTGACTTAATAATGGTGGGAAAGAGAGGAGAGTTGGTAGGACCTTGAACCAGTGGCTGCAGAGAAGAGACATTACTCAGATCCCTCAGCATTTTCTAGCACCTTGAGGGACTGGGCTGATGGGTCAGCCTGCCTTTGGGGGAGTGAAGTCAGAATGGACTTACCACAATAGACCTGCCCTTCTGGTGACCTGAACTTTAATTTAGATGCCAACATACTGAGAATCATTTCAATTGCTTCTCTGGTTACCTTCCCATGAGTGCCAATGGAGCAAAGACATGTTAGAGATGGAAGAGACTGTAAAATTCACATTTATTAGATTGTGAGTTTCTCCATTAGATTGTGACTTTCTCTCTCTCTCTCTCCCCACCCCCACCAGGGACTCCTAGAATCTGAGAGTCACTTCCTCCCATATTTGTATATCTCCTTCTTAGTTAGTCCACTGATGAGGCAGTCCTGGGTAGTCTGTTACTGCCTGTTCCAGGAGAGTGGGGATGATAGCCATTAATAAGTACTTTCATGTTCAGACTTTCCAGAGGGTGCCTATGTGACTCATATTTTTTACTACCAAGGGATGATCCTCAGGGAATAAGACAGTGTCCTATTAATGGGCAAGACAAATCCAGTGACTAAGACAAATGCAGTCAACCAAGTTAGCATTCTCACTGATTAGATCAATAAAAAATATCAATTTAATTAGTGATGAATCTCAGTTATTACTTAAGTAATTAGATAAATAATCAACAAATATTTATTAAGTGACTATTATATGTCTGTCTCTGTACTACTTATCAGTAGACATTTGGTGGGACAATTTTTTAAATATGGCTGCACTATTATTTTATTTAACTTGGCTCATTGGGATTGTCTATCCTGGGCTCTTTTTCTCCCCATGTGCCTTAATTCCTTCTTTTGTAGGGGATGTATGTTCTCATCCCTATTATATACTAGATTACATTTTTAGTAGTGGAGAAAACCAATATGGCTATAAGGAAAATTATCTGGGTTTATGCTAAGCTTTGAAAAGCAAAGTGGATTCTTTCTCTACCAGATCATATCCAGAATTTTCAGCTGTCAGATTTTGCCAGAGTTCATAAAGTTGCTAGGGGCTCCTATTCTCTTCCTGGAATTGAAGTGTGCTGTGAGGGGGAAAGGAAAGGGATGATCAGCAGACTTCTTAGCTCCCTAAATCAGATACAAGAGACCGCCAAGCGTATTATTGGGGTAAGTCCAGAAATAAGTACTCCTGCTTGGCAAGGTATAGTAAAAAATGTGTTTATTAAAGTAGCTAGAGCACAGAAATGGATGTTGAAATTGACCAGAACCTTGCAAAACAGCCCACCAGCAGGCAACCATAAAAATGAAGGTTAGAAAATAAAATACACACTTTTCTCCATTCCTTTCTGTCTGAATTTGGGGTCAGGACCCCGGCTTGTCCCCTGACCCCCCACCCAAGCTGGTTTTTGCTTCCATCCAATCAAATAGGTTCCTAGTAAGGGTCTTCTCCCTAGACTAAACTTAACCAAAGGGTCATCTCTCACTGGATCCTGGAGCCACGCCTTTTCTCCCATCATATTCATAGATGTAGGTCGTTTCTTTTGACTGTTGCTTTATACGGGCTTCTCTATGTCTCTGTAGGTATTGTGGGTTAAGAGTGGAAAGTGGTAAGAATGGCAATGGTGGCTGAAATTCCAGTTATGGCTCTGAATCCCAAGGAAGAGACAGACAATGTAGATGGAATAGCATTAGAAGCTGGGGGCAGGGAGGGGGGTATTTGGAAAGGCCTCCTGCAGAAGGTAAGATCGGAGTTGAGTCTTGAAGGAAACCAGAGAAGCCAGGAGTCAGAGGTGAGGAGGGAGAACATTCCAGGGATGGTGGACAGTCAGTACAAAGGCCTTGGGATGAGAGATGGAATGCTGTGTGTCAGAAAAGAAAATAGGTCAGCCTGGCCAGACTGTAGATTGTGTGGAGGAGAGTAAAGTGCAATAAGATTACAACGGTAGGAAGGGGGTTGGTTTGGAAGAGCTTTAAATGCTAAACTAAGAAGGTTCGGTTTGATTCTAGAGGTAGCAGGGAGGAATTTAAGCCCATTTTCAAGGAGGGCAGATGAGGGCTGACCTGCACCTCAGAAGAATTACTTTGCCAGCTCTTTGGAGGATGGACCTGAGTAAGGGAGAGCCTGGAGCTAAGGAGATTAATTGGAAGGCTACTGCTATAGTCTGAAGAAGAGCTAATGAAGGCTTAAACAAGGACTGTGGCTGTGAATGAAGAAAATGGGCTATAAGTAAAAGATGATGTAAAGAGAAAAAAAAGAAATTAGACATTTTCCAATCAAGTTGTTGGGACACAGACATGGTAATAGCTTTCCTACAAAGTACCTGGAGAATTTTGCATAGGTACTTGATGAATCCTTTCAGAAAAAACTGGTCTTACAAGAGCTTGACAGTTCTTAGCGATGACCTTCTTTCAATATTAGCTGTTTTTTTTCTGAGTTTGCCAAAAAGTAGGTATAGTATTAAAAATTCAACTCTCAAAACCAGGTGATTCAAAGAGAATTTTTAAGGCCTCTCAATATTTGGGTGATATAAGATTGTCTTGAAATGACCAATAATGCCCTTTATAGTTCCTTATCTCTGTTTTTAGTTTGGAGGAAAATGATTCAGGGTTTCCTGATTTCAGAAGACAGGGATAATTAATTGGGGATGGGAAGTTGTTAATGAGAGGATTAAAGATGTGAAAATTTCTTCATAAAACCATGACCCAGGAGGTTCAGGTTGGCTAGGTTTACATTATAAAAGAAAACACCTGGCTGCCTAGTTGCTGGCCAAAGCAACATCAATCCACAGGTGTGAAATTAAGCTCAGAGGCCTCTTGAATTCATAATTATTATTGTTATTATTATTATTATTGATTCACTGAAAGGCTCGCCACACATATTCTATCAGAAGAACTACCAGAGAAATAAATTTATATCAAAACCAGGAAAATGAATGAAAGAAAAGAGGATATGAAATTTGTTTTCCAATTGAAAGGATAAGCTAAGCAAGTCAATATGAAAGATCATGTGATTCATACTCAAGTATGTTGTTACCTCTTTAGGAAACAATGATTTCCTTAGGTTTTATTTTGGTTAAAAATGTCTCCATAAATAGGGCACCCATTCAAAGGCCTCGCTCTCCTGTTCTTTTCCCCAATCCAAGAAATATAATATAGTGATTAAGCCTAGAGAAAATACTAGGAAAAATAAAATTCTAAAGTTTGATATTATGGAGAGAAGATGGGAATGGACTTACTGATTTGAATTCTTCCCAATTTTACTGTTAAGGAATAAAAAGAAAATCTTCTTGTAGAAAGAGAAACAAAAAAAATTCTCACTCTTCAGTCTTTTAATTTTTTTCACTAACATGAAGAAATAATTTTGACTTTTGTTATCTGACATTTCTTGATTCATATTCTCTCCCTCCCTCCTCTTTAGGGAGTAATTAGTCTAATATAAATTATTCTAATGCAATATATATATATATATATATATATTTCCATTTCATCATGCCATGAAAGAAGACACCTATCACACATAAAAAAAATCATGAATTAAACAAAGTGAAAAAAGATGTGCTTTGATTTTTAGTCAGACTCCAACAATTCTTTCTTTGGCTGTGAAGGGCAGCTTTCATTTTGCATCCTTTACCTTGGAACTCTGTATTGCTGATAGTTGTTTAGTCCTTCACAGTTGACTGTCTTACAATATTTCATTTACTGTGTATGCTGTTTTTTGGTTTTGTTCCCTTCCCTTTATATTACTTCATTTAAATCTTTCCAGGTCATTTGTCATTTCTTATGGCATAAGAGTATTCCATTATGATCACACTCTACAACTTATTCAGCCATTCCTTAATTGATGGACATCTTCTCAATTTCCAGTTCTTTGCTACTACAAAAATAACTTTAAAAATGCTTTTGTGCAAGTATGTCTTTTCTTCATATCTCTTATCTCTTTGAGATACAGAACTAGTGGGGGTATTGATGGGTCAAAGGGTTTTCATAGTTTTATGGCTCCTTAGACATCACTATTTATTATTCCCAGAATGGCTGTATCAGTCCACAGTTTCATCAACAGTGCATTGGTATCTCAATTTTATCACATCTCTAACAATAACGTTTTCCTTTTTGGTCATATTAACCAATATGATAGATGTCAGGTGGTATCTCAGAGTTGCTTTAATTTGCATTTCTCTAATCAATAGTGATTTTGAGTATTTTTCATATGACTATAGATAGTTTTAATGTCTTCCTCTGACTGCCTGTTAAAAGCCTTTGACTGTTTATCAGTTGGGGAATACTTTATGTTATAAATTTGACTCATTTCTCTAAATAGTTGAGAAGTAAGGCCTTTGTCAGAGCCATTTGATATAATTTCCCCCCCCAAATTTGTTATTTTCCTTTTAATCTTGGTTGCTTTGGTTCTGTTTGTGCAAAATATTTTCAATTGAATGTAATAAATAATATACATTTTGCTTCTCCTGACATTCTATATATCTTATTTCAGTCATAAATTCTTCCCTTTTCCATAGATGTGACAGGTAAACTATTCTGTCTTTCTCAAATTTGTTTATGGTATGATCCCCTTATTTCTATATTAAATATCCATTTTGACTTTTTCTTGGTCTGTAGTGTGAGTGTTGATTATATCTAGTTTCTACCATACTGATTTCTGGTTTTCCCAGCACTTTTTGTCTAACAGTGATTCCTTCTCTTCAATGCTTGCATCTTTGTTTATTTGGATCTTTGTTTATTATGGTCATTTAATACTGTGCTTTGACTACCTAACCTAGTCAATTCATCCACTACTCTATTTCTTACCTAATAGCAGATGATTTTGATGATTATTATCACTAGGCTTCCTTCCTTCAGTCCCCAGGCTCATGCTTTGTAGCAATTGTGCTCCAAGTGTGATCCTCCACAAAATATCTACAAATTCCTGACAATCCAGTCCTGCTCAGCCAACCTTTAAGTGTCTCTTCTTTGCAAGGTACTGTCCTGGGCCCTGGGATGCAAAGATATAATGACAAATATAAGAGTCTTCTTTCTTTCAGTCCATCGCAGAAGGACTAACAGCTTCTTTAATTTAAGGGCTGTGGTTCAGAGGTTCAGGGCTTCTTGGATCTGAGGGCTTCAGGATGATGAGATCATATTCTAGTAGGGGGGCTTTTATTGTAACCTCGAAGCCTTTATTTTAGGTAGTGAAATTGGGAGAAATATCCCTAATATCCAACAAAGTCAAGTAGAAATATAGGCATCCCTTCCACATCATGATTTTCCCCATCCTGGTTTTGATACATCATGGGTCAGCATAAGAAAATAATGGGAATTTTTTGGGAGTTTTGTGGAAGCCTGGAAATTGTAGACAACATGTGAAGGCCAGCAGATGATGCATAAAAAAGTCTAGAAACTTGGAAATGCATAAATATATATATATATAATATTGTATGATAACATATTTTATCTTTTAATATACAAACAAATAATTTTAAAGTTAAAATAAGTAAAAAGTTAAAGTTTTCAAAAATAACAGGAAAGCTAATAGACAACTTGCAAAAGCTAGAAATGTAAAGATATCTTAAAAAGCTTAGTAACTCATGAATGCATATAAGGTAACCTAAGCATCCTATAAAAGAAAAAGAAAAAAAAATTCAAATTTATTCTCTGGTACAAAGGGAAATTTCCAGATCACAGAGTCACTGTGGTCCTAATCCCTGTGATGAGGAAGGGATTCTCATACTATATATAAAGTATGCATAATATTTTTATATAAAATAAATATAAAGTAATTCACTAATAGAATTATCAATTTTTTTTTCTGAGAGACATAGTTATGTCTTGACATAGGTGTTTGATTGAGAATCATAAAAGAATTGACTTTCATACAGTGTTAAAAGTTAGTACCTGTTATACTGAAAACAATTAAACAAAACTAGAGGGAACCTCTGAGGTCAACTAGTTCAACTTATTTTTATAGAGGATAAAAATAAAGCCTGGAAAATAAAGCATATATATATATGTATATATATGTTTTATTATATCTTAATATATCATATAATTGTATATATATTCTATTTATAATATAAACACATATAAATATATTAGAAATTACATATTTATATAAATATAAGATAGTATAAATTTATTACAAATGATATAACTTATTATATTCATAACTTTTATATTGCATATATGTATATGCTAGATTATAAAACTAAAAAGTCTCAATCAGAATTTGAATCCAGGCCTTTGACTCCAGCACTAACACTTCCCTGAATCAGACTGCCTCTGATTTTCTTCCTTTACCTTAGCTAAAGAATCATAGATAGAAAGTTTCAAACTAAAGAAATCTAAACAATAGTTAGATTATATGTGAAATTAGCTTACTTACTATTTAGAGCTAAATTATGTAAATATATTCTTCGAAACTTCTCATTTCTTATCTTACTTTGTAATGATGTTTGCATCATCTATTAGAAGATCCCACCAGTTATCAAATCCTTCCCTTCCTTTCTATGTTGAGATCTTCATTTACTTTTTACCCTGATTAGTCTGCAGTGCCTTACCTCACATCCTTCACATCCCTGACAGATTAATTTTCATAAAGAACAAGTCTAATCATTTTACTGGTTTGGTTAAAAAGCTCCATTGGGTTCTTATTTTCTAGTGAGTAAATCTCAAACTTCTGAACCTGGCGCTTCAGGTCCTCCAAGAGATAAAAATACAGGCCTTCCTTCCCATCTTTGTCTTATTCCACTCTTCTCTGAGTGTTCCAGCTGAAGGGGACTCTCAACTGTTCCAAAAATATGCCCCTTGCTTCCTGTGTTTGAGTCTATGCACATACCATTCATTATTCCAAGAATAATACCTTCTCAGTTTCCATCCTTATATTCTTATCCTTCAAGCTCTACTTCAAATCCAATGCCCTCCATCAAATCTTTCCTGCTTTTTCTAGTCAGAAATGCAGGTTACTTCTTCAAAATTCTCCTAGTATTATATATTTCTTACATATTTATCACATTCTATTTTTTAAAAAATCAATCCTTATATATGGCTTGCATCTTTTACTAGATTGTAGTACTTGAAGGTACAGATTGTATTATATTTGATTCTGCGTCTTCTAGCATAGTGCCTTGTTTGTAGTAGTCAGTGAATAAGTCTCCTTGTTAAATTAACAAATTACTAATTTTTTGGAAATGTATTGTTTATCAACTGATGATATGATGCTTTTAGCTTAATAACATGAAATAAAAGCCCCCCCCATGATGTTTCTCTATAATCAGAATCTGTAAATTGAGTTTTAAGTGGTTTTTCATAAAATTACTTTTTAAGACTAGTTTCTGCCAGTTTCAAGTTTCAAAGGATTTCATAAAATATCTAGTCTATTGATTATCATTATTGCAACCTAGTAAACTTTAGGGGCCTCTGATGCATTTTCATGGCAGAAAATTGTATTGTGATGAGTACAATACTGGGTCTGTGATTTCATTGACACAGAAAATTCCCATATGAGGACACTCGCTCAAAGCAGGTCAACATCTTCACAATTGATAGACTTAGAGAGTTGCATAGACCATCAAGATGTTAAATGATTCACCCAGGGTCATTCAGCAGTATGTATTTGAGGCAAGATTTGAACCCATGTCTTGTTAGCCTAAAGATCTGTTCTCTATTTATCATGCCCTGCTGCCTCTAAATGAGATTAGAGAATAAAAAATGAGAGCAAGACTGAGGCCCTGAGGGAGAAATTCCCATTATGAGGAAACATCATCATTTTTGCAGCGATGGTAAAACAAATACTGAAATATATTGGCCAAAGAGATATTTTATTATTTTAATGTTTTGTTTAAAAAGTGCAGCATGTTCCAAGCTAAAAGATCCATTTAGCAAATGCAACCATTAAAGATATTGAGATTTCTCAAAATCACGGCTTCCTCGCCCAAAAGTCCTTGTGTGTTAAAACCATGTGATTGAGAAGGATTTTAAAAAATATTTTTATTTTGTTTTCCCCAACCAGTTTCACTGTTTCTCTGGCCATTGACACTCATCCCATCAGCCACAGAAATTCATAGGCATTCTTTGGAACTCATTCATAGGATCATGGGATTGAGAGTTGGAAGAGATCTTAGATACCTTCTTAGTCTGATCCTCAGCTTCACAAATTAGAGAACCAAGAATTAAGACAGATTAAATGGTTATCTAAGTATTAAAGTGCAGAGCCAGAGTTTGAACCTACGTCACCTAAATATGGATTCAGAAGAATCTAGGTTCTGTGTTCTTTCTACTCTACTACAAGTCAGTAGAGTTTAAGCCCCCAAACACATAATTCTATGTTTCATCATTTGATGTACTGATCACAATTTAGCTGTTAACATCATTGGATCATAGACATGGACTTGGAAGGGATTTTAGAGGTCATCTAGTCCAACTCTCTTGTTTTATGGATGAGGAAACCAAGACCTTGACCTCTTTGAGGGCAAAGATTCATATTTCGTCTTTCTATCCCCAGCCTATAGTTTAATGCCTGATACCTAGCTGACCCTTAATAAATGTTTGCTGATTGATTGACCTACTATGTGTAGAATTTGAACCCAAGTCATCTGATTCTAAATCTTGCAGGATTTCTAATGCATAAGTTAAAGCAAAGCCTATTTATTATCATTACCATCACATTATTATTCCTTATTTATAATTTATAAATATTATTATCAATATTATCATAATGCTAGTCCAAAGTGCATTAGTTCCTCAATTTTTCCAAACTAGAAAACTGTCTAGAGTTGAAAAATGTAGAATTAAATACATACATGCAGATATATGCCATATGGCATAGTGGATAGAGTTGACTTTAGAGCTAGGAGGAACTAGGCTCTAGTTCTGTCTCCGACAAATACTTGAGGCATGACTGACTGCTTAGCCTCTCATTATGCCAAGTGCCTCTCAGGGACTATAAGTTGCAAAGCAGGTACTCATCTCCATGGGAGTTTTCTCTTTGTGATCTTTCTCTATCAATGAAATTAGAGGTCTGGCTAAAAATGTACATATGCATATACTCCAAAATTCCCCAGGCTAATTCCATATACGTGGATGTATTTGTGTACACAAATATCTATTCATACATATGCCAAGAAGTTTCACTTGTTCATAAATTAGCAAAGGAAAACAGTTAAGAAAGCCTGTTTGGTGAAGATCTTTTCAAAGCAAACACTTCTCTCTGCCAGGTCCTCTATCTCAAGACTAACAAAACAAGCTCCTTTTGGCTTAAAATCATACAGCATTCAAATCATTGCTGTGGCTGGGAATTTAAAAGGGAAATGGAGCACTTTTGAAGACTTAGCTGATAAGACTTCAAAACAATAGAGAGATTTTCTGCCTCAGTTGAGGAAAAAAGAACAACCCTAAACCATACTGATGTGGAGAATTCCAGAAGGCTGGTAAGGCAGAGATGCCTGGCTGATGTGCGTCATCATGACTGTTGCTTGAGAGACAGTTTATGGAAGGTGGTTTCATGAGGCATTGCTAAAAATCCTCCAGATTTGAAAATGCAACACAAGCCACCTTGTGAAAACTCCAACTTTTTGCCTACGTTTGGAAGTGACACTATATTCACCACACGATGGACAGAAGCTAAGTCCTGGTTCAGTTTAGTCAGTCACCAAGGAAAGGTGGGCAAAGGAGGGGTGCCTGTGAGTCCGGGTATCAAAAAATCTAAAGCTGCCTTGTTTGTGGATATTACTATTTAACGCACTGAGTAGCTAGCTCATGGTGCATAATAAGCAGCAGGTGATATACAGACTTCTTGAAAAAACCTGGTTTGTGACTTCAAGGAATTATCTTCCTGAAATAAGACAAAAGCACAGATAGATTGCAGGTTTCTTTGGTTCCATGTAAGGCATTTTAACTTCTGTTATAAGAGGCAAAAGAATTCTCCTCAGATAAACTAGCTAGAAGAAAGAAAAAGAAGCAAAATCTCCTCATCCTATTCCCATTCTCATCTTTAGTCTTCTATTGTATGTTTAGCTTTGAAACTATTGATTTCAAGTGACTAATTCTGTGTGCTTCCAATGACCAGCCACCTTTGGTTCACAGTACTTACTTAACTAATTAGTTATTTTTTTAGTCAGAAACAATAATAAATGAATTATCTCCCATTCCTCACATTTTTCATTCCTTTCAATGTGTTTATTGAGTACCTGCTATTTGCAAAGTTTGGTCTTAGATGATAGGGATACAAGAACAAAAAAATATCCAGCCCTTGCCCTTAAGGAATTAGCATCCTATTTATAGTTTTACAGTCTTGGTACATATTTCTAAAAACTAATTTAAGATACTTTCTTGTTAAATATATCAGAATATTTTCTCCTCATTGGATATATTTCTTCTTTATTGATATAAAATTCACCAGTTTGGCACCCTAGAGCACAGGGTTTCTTGGACCATATTTTATTCTGAACTGACTTCCTTTTCTAACTGCAAAGGAAGAATCCCCAGCAATCATTTTGTTGGTGAAGAAGATGTGGCAGGTTCAGATCAGATCTTTTACCTGTGGTTAGGTAAGAGGTCTTACCCCTGTGTATCAGTATCATTATTCTTATCAGACTTGACTTCCTTGTCATAAACAATTGTTATGTATTCTTCAGAGGGTGATTTGAGAGTAATTTTCCTGCCTTTTCAAAAAAGACCATGTGCAAATGTTCTCCTCCTCCTCCTTTGGTGTAGGAAACTTCTAATATGGAAATTCTTCCTACTAAGGCTGATTGGCTGTTCTTTTGTGACATATAGTCTTAGAGAATTGCCCTGCACACCGAGAACTTCAGGGGTTTTCCCATGGTCCCATTGTAAGAATGTGACTCTTGAACCCAAGATCTTCTAACTACAAGTGTGTCTGTCTTTCTCCCAAACATCCCATACAACTTCTCTATGATTCTCTATGATCCAGTGCTTAGTAACATTCTTACCACATAGCAGATTTTTAAATAAATATTGATTGATTCCTTCAAAGTATTGGATAATCAGATTGTTTGTTTCCTGATAAAAGGGCTGTTTATGGATGAAACTTAGTCTTCAGCATTTGTTAAAAACAAGAAAATTTAAAAAAAGAAATGGCTAGCTCTGGAGTAGGAGATAGCATTTGGAGTCTTGGTAGTAAATTTGTGAGAGAATTCAAATGTTAATTTGTTACATAATGAAATTTAGCACACTGTGGTCCACTAATGGAATGGACAAACTTTATCTTTTGCAAGAGAAGAGTGACTTGGGGAAAGGACTTGGACTATTTTATATAATATGAACCCAAGGCATAGAAAAACAAAATTATTTGATTAAGGTCATACAGTTGATGACGATGAATCTTTGAGGCATCCCAAGTCTGTACAATTTTTTTCTTCATTGATTAAATTACTAGTTCTTCAAAGTGTAGTAAACCATGATTCAACTCTACAAAACCTGGCAAGAAACTTTAAACCTAATTGCATTAGCCCTCACTTCATGATGACACAACTCCTCCCTAAATTTTGCAAGACCACATTTTGTCAGTAATGGAACTTCTTCCTAATATATAGAACAACTGGCATATTCAGTAAGTTGTTGTTTAGTCACTTTAGTTATGTCCGACTGTTCTTGACTCAATTTTTTTTTGGTAAATATATTAGAGTAGTTTGCCATTTCTGTCTCCAACTCTTTTTACAGATGATGAAACTGAGGCAAACAGGATTAAATGACTTATCCAGGGTTTCACAGCTGGTCTGAGTCAAGATTTGAACTCAGGTCTTCATGACTTGGCCCTCTATCCCACTGAGCCATCTTGTTGTCCTGTTCAATGAGCAAATCTACTTTTTTAAATGAAAGAAACAAAAACAAGGAAAGAAAGATAGAATGTATCTTTCAAATGTTAGTGCCGCATCAGGGTAATAAATTGTGAGCTTTATTCAGTTCACTCAACTCAGAATGCTACTACTTACTTAGGCAAAACTATGAATAAGAGGCTTTATCCTGGGGAGGGTCAACTTCCTAATATTTAAAGGGTGGGAGGTAATATTTCTTCTAGATATTTCATGTGTTAGGGTTGAAAAAAGGAAGAGGAAGAAGGAAAGAGAGAGAGAAAAGAAAGAGGGGAAACAGAGACAGACAGACAGATAGAGACAGAAAGAAGCAGAGAAAAATTGATTCCTTCACTTTAGAAGGTTAGGATTTGTGCTAAGACTATGCTATTAATTTTCTCAGTGTATTGCTAATATAATAGTTGGTAAAGGCAATTTTTTGTTTGTTTTGTTTCATCTTATGTTTTGCACAGTGGCTGATGAATATTTTGAGTGGTTGTATTCTGAAATCTTTGCTGATTGATACTCATGCTACTGTCTCCCTCCCTTATACAACATTAAGGTATATTTCCTAGATCCCTTATTACATGCCATACTTCCCTACTGCCAATGACTTGTTCAACTAAAGATACAGATTAAGACACTGGTTTTGGGAAATAGTAAATCAGTGAAAACTTCCTTGAAAGTTTATGACTTCAATGATGAGTAGATTCATGAAATAATTCAACGGAACAGATATTTATTGGATATAATGCTAATATCTCTGTAGAACAGTCAATCAACAAGTATTTATTAAGTATTTACTATGATAAGACATCACACTAAGTGCTAAGAATATGAAAAGAAGTAAAAGACAGTTTCTGCCCTGAAGGAATTCATAATCTCATAGGGAAGAAAATATGCAAAAGTAAGCTATATACAAAATAGATAGGAAACAATACAATTAAGGTCCTAGAATTAAGTAAGGTTGAGAAAAGCTTCCTGCAGAAGTTGGGATTTTAGCTGGGACTTGAAAAATGATGTTAAAGAAGCCATGAGGCAACAGGAGGAAAGTGAGGATTCCAGGCATGGAAGATAGCCAGAAAAAATGCCTGGAGCCAACAGATGGAATATCTTGATCTTAGATTATCAAGGATCCAGAGACAATGTCAGTAGTTAAAGAGTATGTTGTGGGGAATAAGGCGAAAGAAGACTGAAAAATTCTGAGGAGGGTTAGGTTATGAAAGATTTTTGGATGTCAAACAGTGAATTTTATATTAGATCTTGGAACTAGAGTGACATGGTTGACCTGTGCTTTAGGAAATCACTTTGGCGGAAGAATGGAGGATGTATTGGAGTGGGGAGACACCTAAGGAAAGAAGATCCACCAGTAAGATACTACAGTAGTCCACGTGTGAGGTGCTAAGGGCCTTCACTAGGGAGGTGACAGTATCAGAGGAGAGAGGGGAGCATATCTGAGTAATATATAAAAGGTAAAATTGATAGGCTTTGGCAACTTATTGGATAATGGTGCAGGGGGCAAGTGAAAGGATAATGAAGAATTAAGGAAAACCTCTGGGTTGCAAACCTGGAGGCCAGGGACAATGGTGTTTATCTCAACAATAATAGGGAGGTTGAGATGGTTTATTGAAAAGATAGAGTTCAGAGTTGGACATATTGAGTTTAAGATAACCAGAAGACGATTAGTTATTCAAAACTGGAGATTAGCAGCAAGGTTAGGGCAGTATAGATAGAGTTGAGAATCATCAGTATAAAGATGATAATTAAATCCATGGGAGCTGATAAGATCATCAAGTGAAGTAGTATAGAGGGAGAAGAGAAGAAGAACCAGTGCAGAGTTCTATGGGACACCTAAATGCAGAGAACATGTTCTGGATGATGATCCAGCAAAAAAGACTCAGAAGAAGTGGTCTGATTATTGCTCTTCTTGTTCATTAATAAAACAAACAAATAACCTCTTACCTTCTGTCTTGGAACCAATACAATGTATTGTTTGCCCCTTCTTGTTAATTTTTGGAGAATGCCAATTACATCATAGTATGATGTCTTGACTTGTGCATGAAATGGATTTAGGTGAGGTAGGATTGCCAAAGTTGTAAGTCTCACTTTTTCTTCCAGAGTCATTTAAGACCAGTGGCATAGCAAAAATCAGGATGACTGGTGATGACCCAGGATGCAGTGAATGATCTTGGCATCTTCAATGTCTGACCAAGCTCTGATAGCTCTATTATACTTCCTTCTGTTGTCTTCCTGACCTTTTGAACAAATTGTTACCATCTGCCCATTTCAATGGTGGAAGTCTTCACATGCTTGGGGTAGACATCCCACTAAGTCTTTGATGTGTCTGAGGTCTGTCAGACACCTTCAACATCATTTAGTCCATCTGCTGAGTTCATTTATTAGGGGATGGCTGCTGTGGATTCTACAGCTTCTTGGAACCAAATATGAGAAGTGAGTGGCAGAAGGACACCAAAAGTGTTGATAAACAGGGGTCAGCAAACCTTTAAACTAGAGGTACTAGTCTTAGAATCCCCACACAATTCAATATGGTAGCCTGATATTGGGAGGTGAGCCAAAAGTGACTGTAATCTAGAAAATGTAGAGAGAACAATATTAAGGAGAACAGTATGATCAACTGAGCAGAATTCTTGATGCTTGGAGACATTTAAACAAGTGAGGCACAGTTCCTACTCTCAAGAAGCTTATGGTCTAGTAGGGAAATTAATATGACTAATTTTGAATTAGTAGTAGTAGAATGGTCATACCAAAAGAGGAAAAGCTGTAAAAACAAAATGAATGACTTTCAAGAAAGTATTTATGATCAAAGTAATTGGTATTCTCTTGTCCAGTATGAAATGTGGCACTATATAATCACAATAGATTGACCTACATTATTAAACAATTTCATTAGCATTTAGTATCAGAGGTATAATTGACTAGTTTGGGTACATGCCTTTGGGTACAGGAAGGGATGATGTCAAGTATGCTGGTAAATGTTTAACAATCTGCTCTCACACATATATATGCACATATATATTGTATATGGATATATATTTACATGAAAATCTTTGAAGCTTAATCTGAATTATTTACTTTTTCTCTATATTTTTTATGTCAGGACAATAGCCAAAACAATCAAGCACTGATTTTCAGTGATTGTAAATTTTTGAGAAATATTCACACTAAAAATTGATGCATTGAAGATTGTATGAGGTGGCTTCAGCACTTCCCTGGACAAAGTAGCTTAACTGACCAAAAATAATGGTTCCACAGACAGTGATGGTGGTCTGAGGACTGATGTCCTGATTGTGGAAATGTTGAACTATTCAACATAACATTCTCAGTTTCTGTGAATATCTGTAAGCATTGCTATGTTCTGGAGTCAAGTTTTGGGATAAATGATTAGAAACTGGAAAGAGTTTGTATACTGCTTTGTGGCCTAACAAAATAGAAGCCCACATTAGGAGCTTGTTAAAACTGGTTCAAGAGGTTTTATTGCCTGGTGGAAAATAGAGGCACTAATGCACATTTTAAAAAAAAAGTCCATTTTAACAGCAGGCTCTACCCTGGATTGACTACAGAGGAGCACCTCAGTCTTGTGATACAAGAATCTAATAATACATCTTTCCAAATGAAGTTAGCAAATCCAACAAGCATTTGCTACTTTCTCATTTTGTGTCAGCGAGGTTCTAAGTGCTGGAGATACAAATGTAAGTAGAAAGATAGTTTGTGCTCAAGAAATCTATATTTTAATAGAGAAAGAGAAAGGCAATATATAACAGGGAGTTGAAAAGGGGGCGGAGGAGGGAGCAAAAGTACTTAGGAATAGGCATAGTAGAGAGAGAGAGAGAGAGAGAGAGAGAGAGTTAGGGACAACGCCTGCAGAACAGTGGTTATTTTCATAATAATACTATGATATTTTCATCTTAAATATGGTATATATGTATGTATATATATATATACACAACATATGTAATATATATCATCAGTCTATATATCCTGTGAATTTTGCTGTCATCGAATGGAGATGTTTTCTTGAAGAAACTTAGAGATAATTTCTGGTCATGTGTCACAGAAGGACGTATGCCGTATGATCTAAGAAAGACTTTCAATTGGATGTGGAGTCAGAAAAACTTATGATTCAAGAGTTGTGCTAAAACTGGGTGGATATGCAAGAAGAGTGGCTCATCCCTATATTATTCTTTTTCCTTTGAAGATATAAGAAGTCAAAGAAGGATTCTGAGATGGAAGTATCAAAGAAATCTTGTGCTACTAGGAAATCTCAAGTTCCCATCAAAAGCCCTCTCAAAGGTCAGAGCTGAATGGCAACAGTAACACCTTTTGAAGCAGTAGTGACCAATGGCTGTGGAAGTATCTGCAACAAATAGGCAATGATAGTCATCCAAAGATTCTAGAAGCTTCAGGGAGTATGATCCTCTACAGTGGAGAGAAATGCTGGCTCTTCTCTGAAAAGGCACAGATCCTAAGACGTCCATCCAAAAAAAAAAAACGTTTAAAAAGAAAAGATAGTTTTACACGGTCTCTATAAAAGAAGAAATGGAACTCTGAGAGTAAGTAGCAATCACCCTTTGGAGATCCCAAGCAGTACCTGTCAGTTGTGTGAGTAAACCCACAGAGGGGATGTTATACCACCATGCAGAAACTCACCATTCAGGGCTATGTGATATAGTCCTTGTCCTGGATTTTTGTCCCAACTCTACAATGAATGGTTTCTGTGACCTGTGCCAAATCACCTTACCTTAGTAAATCTGTTTCTATCTCTGTAAAATTTGAGGATTGGACTCAGTGATTTTTGATGCTCTTTCCAGAGCAAAGATTCTATTCTTTGATATGTTTTTAGAACTTTTGTAATCCTCAATGTTGCTGCTCTTTCTCTTCTTTAAAAACATGCATTGAACTTGATAGAATTAATCTACTTTGTAAGTATTTGCCAAATCCTCATGACTACCTGATGCCCTTACCAGTGGGCAGGTCTCACTTTACACCAGATTTCTGTGCATCCAAGTGCAATCCCAAAGATGATATTAGAGAGATTTCCTTCTTGTAGTAGCTGTTTGTATATAGTTCATCCTAATGTCAACATGAATGCATCTTCCAGAACTGTTTCATTTTCTTTCAGTGGGTATGTGTGTTTATCACTCAAGTGGAAATTTGGTATTACATTTATTTCTCCCCTTTGCACAATAAGCCTTTGTTTATATAATGTTAACAGAAACACTCTTAGCACAGGGTTGTATTTTCCCCTCAGATTCCATGGAATCAATGGGCAGAGGATACATTTTAACTCATGCATTTTTAATATGGCACCACTGTGAGGTGGGCATTTTATTTTTGCTTAGTCTATGTTTTTTCTTACCAATGACAATTTGTAAATATGGTACATATGTCTCATATTTTCAGGTGGACGCAGAAAATCATAAGGCTATTCCACATGAGAACCTACCCAGGATCATTTTATAGGCTGGAAGGGGGTCCCTATGCCCATATAAATTAGAGTGTGCACCTGTCTTCAATAAGTCCACATCAGGGCATGTAAGTTAACTGCATGCCAAATCTGTCTTGTAAATCAAATGTAAAAAGAGCAGACTTGTTGCTTTGAAAAAAGTGTGTGTGCATGTGTATGTGTATGTGTGTGTGTGTGTTTAGTAAAAATTGAATTGTTAAGCTACAACTGTACAACATAGTTAACTAAATACCACAGTGAATTGTGCAACATGTTGAAAGTCTGGAGACTTTGAAAAATTATCATCATTTGTAGTATTTATTGAGCAAGCTTATAAACCAAGCATCATTTAGCTGGTACTATGTCACATCACAAAATGAGAAATTGCTCTTCTTGCCTTCCTGGGTGTCATCAAGAAATAACCTCAGTAGACAATTCGATTAGGTCCATTTGAGGATTACTTATAAAATCGGATCATATTCCGTAATGACTCTGGCCAACCCCCTTCACAGAAATGGCCTCATTAAAGTTACTTTGCTGTGGAAATGGATTATAAGATTTGATTTAGTAAATAACTCAGCTCTGTATGTTGAATAGCTTTTAATTTGTTGAGATACATTTTTCTTTTGCTTTGGATGCTATTTCCCACCTACTTAGGGCTAAAAATCAATGTGTAACCTTGGCTATTTGGCCAGTGAACTGTAAGGTAATCTATAATTTTCTGGAATGAGAGATAGAGAAAAAAAAGAAAGAAAAAAATGGCACCTGGAACTATAGTTTAGAATTGTTGGTATTGATTTAGCCAATTTTGAAGCAGTGGTAGTAGATGTGATTGCCAAGAGAAAAAAAAAACTATAGAAAGAGAAGAGAGTAAGGGGCAGATGCTTGGAATATGTCTATAGTTTAAGGAGTAGAAGATGGAAAAGGACTGGGTAAAGGAGACAGAGAAGGAAAAGTTACATAAGTAAGAGAAACAGGAGAATGCAGCATCATGAAAACCAGAGAGAGATAAAAAAGAAGAAACATGGTGAAACAAATCTGCTACAGAGCAATGAAGAAGGATTTTAGTGCCCTGAGAATTTTAGAATAAGGAGTTCTAGACTTAGAATGAGATGACCTGAGTTAGAATTCTGGCTCTGACATCTGTTACCTATGTGACCTTGAGCAAGATACTAGACTCTGGGCTTTATGTTTCTTATGTGCAACATGAAACTGGTATAATCTCTAACACTGAGTTTCTTATTTTACCTTTCTTCATCTTTTTGTATTTGCCATTTTTAATTGAAAAATAATATTTCATTTTATAGATTTGTTTAGATATACTTCAACTCTTGAGTATATAGATGATTATGTCTTTTATATTTTATATGTAAAGGAGAAACAACATAGTATGCTAGATAGACCATTGGTCTTAGAGATAGGATAACTTGAGAACTTGAGTTGAAGTCCTACTTTATAAAAATAATGACTATGTGACCTGGGACAAGCCACTTACCTCTCAGTGCTATAGAAATCTCTTCAAGACTATCATTTGCAGAGAAGATGCCAACCTGCATTGACAGAAGGAGTTTTCTCATCTGGGAGTTACCTATGTCAATGAAATTAAAGATTCAGTCCTTAAGCTCCATAAATTGCCATTAATGAAATTGAATCAAACATAGACTTCTTACTATAGGAATTTTACTAGATATTTATTTATGAAAGGGATATTTCTAGATTTTTTCATGTTTATTTCCATCAAATCCTGTGAAAAAGTATGTAATAAATGCTAAACTAAGCAAAAAGAGATGATAAATGATGAGTAAAGAATGAAGGAAAAATCATAAAATCTTTTGATTTGTAGGAGATAAAAGAACCTGTTTTATAAAGTATAAAAGCCTAAGAGGCATCCAACATGCTGTTGAAAATAGCATCTAATTAGAAGAAGAAATCAAATTGCACAATACAAAATAAATCCACAGAAATGGTCAGCATTTCTCTATACTACCAACAAAATGCAACAGAAGAGATAGCAAGAGGAATTCCATTTAAAATAACTATAGACAATAGAAATACTTGGAAGTCTACTGACCAAGATAAACCTGGAGACTATATATACAAAATACAAAACACTTTTTACACAAATAATGACAGATCTAAACAATTGGAGGAAAATTAATTGCTCATGAGGAGACTGAGCCAATATAATAAAAAAAACAAAAAAATTAAACCCTTACTTTCTGTCTTTGAATCAACACTGTGAATTGGTTCTAAGGCAGAAGACTTGTAAGGGCTAGGCAAGGGGGGGTTAAGTGCTCAGGGTCACAGCTAGGAACGGACTGAAGTCAAATTTGAACCCAGGACCTCCCATCTCTGGGCCTGGCTCTCAACCTATTGAGGCACTTATATATGACAATTTTAATTGAGTTAATTTATTTATTCAGTGCAAGACCAATTAAACTACCAAAGCATTATTATATAGAATTAGAAAAACAAACAAAATTTATTTGATAAAGCCATACAGTCTATGAATATCAAGGGAATAAAAGAAAAAATTGTTCAGGAAGACAACTTAGCAGAACTAGAAATTAAATTATATTACAAAGCTATAATCATCAGAACAATTAGGTACTGGTTAAGCACAGTAGAGTAGCAAATCAGTGGCATAGATTAGTTTTAATATAAAGTAGTGTATTCTGTTTTAATAACCATAATCTTGTTAAACTTAAAGATCCAAGCTTTTGGGGGTGAGAACTCAACATTTGACAAAAATTGCTGAGAAAACTGGAAAGCAGTTTGAAAGAAACTAGGTAAAGAACAACACCTCATGCTATATATCAAGATAAGGTCAAGATGGATACATGATTTAGATGTTAAGGGTGATATTGTAAGTAAATTAGGGGAGCATGAAATAATTTACCTCTCAGACCTATGGATAAGGGAAGAATTCAGCAATAAATAAGAGATAGAGAGGATCATGGGAAGTAAAATGGATAATCTTGATCAAATGAAATTAAAAAGATTTTGCACAGATAAAACTCATATTGCTAAAATTATAAGATAAGCAAAAAACTGGGTAAAAAAGTGTTAAAGAAAACTTCTCTGATAAAGGCATTGTTGCTCAAATATGAGGACTGAGTGATTTTTTTAGAGCTACTCCTCAGTTGATAAATGGTCAAATAGGCAGCTTCAGAAGAAGAAATAAAAGTTATCAATAGTTGCATGAAAAATATCCTAAATTACTATTGAGCAGAACCAAGATAATATTATATACAGTAACAACAACTTTGTAATAATTATCAACTGTGAATTACACAGCAACTCTGATCAAGGCATGATTCAAGACATTTCTAAAGTACCTATGATGATAATTGCTATGATATTGCTTGCTTTCCCAAGGGGCTGGCAAGGAAAGGGAGGGTGAGAATTTTGAATTCAGCGTTTTAAAAAGTGGTAGTTAATATTTTTACTTTTATTTGGGGATTTTAAAATTAAGTAAATAAAAATACTACAAATAAGAAATAATGCAGCACAGAAAATGGCTGTACAGAGTGTAAAATTCTGATGCACAAGTCAAGACATAATTTTGGCTCCAGCTTTGCTCCTATCTAGGCATGTGATACAGGGTAAGTTATTTCCTCTTAGTTTCCATAGCTAGGATGATTTTGAGGTCTTTCCCAGATCTTAAAAAAATTCTAGTAATATAATTTCCAAGTTAGGATGGGGTCATATACCATGTTTCTTTGTTGCCAACAGAAAGTTTCATTTGTGGAAAGGTGTGACTTGGGAAATCAATAACAAACTTATGGAAGATTTCATTTGTCCCTATAGCAGAGCCATAGGTAACATGTCTTACAATTTATAGCACTCAAGTGGATTTAAGAATGTAGGTCATTGCAGACTTGCCATCTTTCTGGGAAGCACTTTTCCATAATAGAGTAAATATGTCTGTGTGACATTTTTTTTAAATTTAGTGTGAGGAACGTTTAGTGCACATGGCTGATGTATGGACCCACATTGCTTCTCAGAAGACTTTATTTATGTTCTGAGCTATCTTAGTGTGAGTGTGGTGTTGAACCATCGCAGAAGTGTTGAATGGAGATTAAAGATAATGGCAGCTGAGGAGAAACTATTTTGTATTTGCAAAGATGTTATATTGCCTGTGTATATCTGTCGATTAATAATATGGAAAGAATGAGTAACACAAGGAAAGGAATTATACCACAGTAGTGGAAAGTTTTGGATTCATAGGAAAGAGACTTCATAAGATTTTCCAATTTTCCTTTAAAGAAAGAATTTGTCTATAAAGGAAGAAAGGTATAGCTCTCCAGATGTTTTTCAACAATTGGTTATGTATAAAAAATATAAGCTACTGTTTGAGCCTTTGAAATGTGAAATAAAAGAACTTCTGATTGTTTCTGAACCCAAATAGTGACCACATGTGCTTTTAATGACCACAGGTCTAGCAGAGACTGTTTCTACCAGAGAAGATGCTTTTCAAATTGAAAATGAATGGACAGTAGGAGATTAAAAAAAACACCTCTTGTCATTTACTCATTGCATTTAGGGTCTGGCTTAGAATGACTCAGGCTTTCCTACTAAAATTTATAGGCTTGAACCTAGAGCTGAAATGACATAGGAGTTAGGAATACAACTTAAAAAGATTCAAATGTAGAAGAATTGTTGACCTTCTGCAGTATGACACTAATGAGGATGAAAGTGCATTAAATTGAGCAAATGTCTTAATGCACCATAAGCTTATGACCAAACACTAAGCATTCTGTTTAAAACAAATAAGACATCCTCAACAATGGACAACAAATATAGTTCTGTTCCAGTACTTTTGGAATACATAACATTTTTTTATTCAGTTTAATTTGGTGGCTCAGGTAGTAGTGACATAGACTGTGGATCAGAAGATGGGCAGAAGGGCATTGGACTAGAAAGCCAGAGTTTAAGTCTGAATTTAAGTCTCAACTCTATAATTAGCTAGCTGTGTGACCTTGGGCGAGTGTTTGAACATGTTACTTCATCTGTAAAATGGAGTTATGAAAACCACATTATTTACCTCACTGGTTTGCTTCAGGGAAAGTGCTTTGTAAGATATAAAGTGTTGTATTTTAATGAATTATTACAATGGAAGTGGCAGAAAGTGTCAGTGAAGTAGTTAGAATGCTGGACTTAGAATCAGGAAGATAAATTCTGAACCTGAGTTCAAATCCTGCCTCTGACACTTATTGTCTGTATAATAATAGACAAGTCCCTTAACCTCTGTGTGTCTTGAAATCTGTAGCGAAAATGTAGGTAGAATGCTAGTTTTGGACTCCAAAGACCTAGATTTGAATATGACCTCTTAATACTCTGGGTCACATTGGACAAGTCATGTAACCTAATTTGGCTTGTTTTATTTGTAAAATGGATTGGTTGGACTAACTCATGCCCAAGATCTCTTCCAACTGAAAATCCATGATATCTATGTGCTCTCACACTGTTCCAATCATTGCTTGACATATTGAATTATTGAGATACTCCAGTGATGCATATAAACTTTTATCATTTTAACAATAAATGGACACTTTTATTTCCATTTAAGGTTCAATGTTTAAAAAAAACTTAATTTCTTCTGTTAAATGCACTTATGATCTTGTTTAAGTTCCATATTTACCATAATAATTTACATATGTGTTATATGTATAAAATATATGTGCTTATGTGTGTAGACATCCATCCATCCATATATGAATAAATGTGCATGACTTGCAGCTGTGGAACTGCCAAAAGAGGCATTTTTATTCCTCTATGCTCGTTTGGCTCTTAACTTGTTCCAAAATGTATATAAAAGAGTCTCCAAAAGTTCACAAGTAGGATATCTATATCTATATCTATATCTATATATATGCCAGACAAATGAAAGCAAAATGTTGGAATTACTTGTTTAATCACTGCACAAAGCTCCAATGTGTATTCTAGCGTGTGTTAAACTACATTTAAATGGTTTCCATCTATTCTAATTCCAGTTAAAGAAATAACTGAGTTGCCAAAATTTAAATATTACCAATCACTAAAATAAAGCAACTCTACTAATCATTTTTATTTGACAAATGAAGGCTATAAGTGATATATACCCATGGGGAGAATGAAACCAATGCTCTTTTAGCTCACCAAATGCAATGTCTACTATAAAATGTTAGAACGCTGTTCTGAAAGAATGTATTTCAAACTGGTGCAATTCATTTTTCCAATTACATTTAAAAAATTCAAAACAGACCTATCTACTTTACAGATTTGATTTTCATATGGTTGAGATGCAGTGTGTTTTGGAGTTTAGGATTGAAGGAAATCTTAAAGAAATATGATGAGATTTCCTGATTCAGATGCACACCAGGGCTACCACCCTCAAGGCTCTTTTGGCATGTCCATCACAAACGTGGTCTGTCAGGAGTAGATGACTTTACCATGAATTTTTTTTTCTCTGAGATGTGGCTAGACTAATGGCTTGGCAAATACTGGTTAACTTGCAGGTGTCCATGAGTTTTTTTCTTATTTTTTACTATGTAAGGACTCTACTTGGGAACTGCACATATGTATGTTATGTCATCCAA
Source organism: Monodelphis domestica (assembly GCF_027887165.1). Lineage (NCBI taxonomy): Eukaryota > Metazoa > Chordata > Mammalia > Didelphimorphia > Didelphidae > Monodelphis > Monodelphis domestica. The sequence continues at coordinate 291,940,950 of NC_077230.1, forward strand.
TCCAATTGCATCCAAATCCTCAACTTAAAACACCAAAAAGAACATTTCTATTTTCTTGAAGAACACTAAAAGAGGGTCCTCTATGAAGTCAAGAATCTCCATTTCACTTGGCTTTATTTTTCAGATAAATGATGATTAAAAACCAAATGAGTTTATATACCATAAATTCCATACATGGCTTTCAAAACTGTCCTCGTCAGTGTTTCCTTCTGAATTTCCGTCTATTCTACTCTGTATATTTTTATGATGTTATGATAGGCCTTTTTTCCCTATCACTATTGCTAATAGTCTACTAATACTACTATACTAATACTAATATGACTAATACTGTAACTCTAGTTAACTGAAAAAAAACAAAGAAAACATTTTTTATGATAAATAAGGCTATTCAAGCAGAATGAACAAACACAGTTTTGTATATCCAAAAAAATGTTGTATCTATAGATGCTCTTTTAGTAAGTTGAGTACTATTCCTCCTAATTAGTTCCCTGGATATGGTTCTTCATTGCTTTTGGTCAGTTCTTCAACCTTTCAGAATTGATTTTCTTCACGATAAATTTGTAAATTTGTGTAATTTGTTTTCTGTGTAAATTTGTTTTCTGGTTCAACTGACGTCACTCTTTTCAGTTCAGAATTCTTTGAAATCATGCCTTATTGCTTATGGTGCATTAATATTTCTTTATATTCATGTGCCATAATTTATTCAGTCATTCCCTAATTGTCAAAGACAAAGCTAAGCCACCCCCATGGATTCAGGTTCTTATCCTTCCCCCATCCTAATTTTAAGTTTGTTTTACCTGTATCTACTTCATTCTTTGCACTATACTCCCATTTACTCTCTTCTCTCTTCATTTGTTTCCCAATTAAATTTTGTGTATTTTAGGAATCATGAATATCTGGTGAAGCTCTATAAATCTAAATAGTTCTAGAAAAGGTACAAATCAAATCCTGATGGAGAAATCTAGAAAACATCAGTGTGAATCATTTGCCTAGCCAGAGTTGTCATAGAGATACAGACAGAGATCTGAAGACACTGGGTATGAGGAGTTCCAGAAGGTTTCAAACCCATACCTGGGCTCCACCAGACCCATTCTGTAGCTATGCAAGTGATACAGATACAAACTGGTAAGTTTGTTGTCCATTACCCAGTTTTGAGTCACAGACTACCCAGCACCTGGGGTGTTGTTCTTGGGTTGGGATGCCCTGGACTGTGTACAGAGAAAATAGAAAATTCAGCTCAGAAGCAAGCAAGCAGGAGCAGCAATAATGGTGTGGCTGAGTCATCAGGCTCAGAGGAGGGTGTCATTTCCAACATCTAGCCACAGCTTGTGGAAGAATAAGCAAGATAGAAATCCAGACTAAAGGGGAGCCTATAATTCTGCCATTCGGGACAAATAGTTCTCTAGCTGGTTGATAGGGGCTGATGTCAGCCGCAATCCACTCTTTTGTAGACCTAAATTCAGGTCAGGAACTAAAAGAGCTCAGAGCAGTAATCAGACTTTCCCTGGGATCATTCTACTCTGGAGGCATGACAGCTTGTGGGTTCACAAATTTGACTGTCCCTAAGGTTTTAATGAACCCAACACTTAATATGCCAAGAAAGCAATTCAAGGACCAGTCCAAATCTTCCCTCCAGAAGTGCCACTAAGTTTAGATCTAACACTAAATATGAAGTAAGGAAGGTTAGAAGAATTAGAAGGAAAATGAGAAGGAAGAAGGAAGGGCAGGAGAAGAAGAAAGAGGAGGAGAAGAAGGAGAAGGAGAAAGAGAGAAGTTAGTAGTTTACTATACAGACGTATTAGGTTGGGAGAGAAGCTAAAAAAACACAAACATATAACAAGAGAATGACTCCAAAACATATATGAACAATGCTTCATAGAAAAAACAAACAAACTACTCTGGGCAAAAATTCAACTAGAAGGTCAGGAAGAGATGAAAAGTTCTTTAAAAAAAGTTTATAATGTTACATAAATAAAGATGCTTGAGGAAAAAATTGAGAAAGAAATTAAAATCATGGAATAATTGGAAAAAGAATTAATACCTTGGCACAAGAGGCACACAACCTTGCTCAAATGGTAAGTTCCCTGAAAATTAGAATAGGACAAACAAAAGGCAATAATTCCACATGGCCACAAGAAATATTAAAACAAAGTCAAAAGACTGGGAAAAGCAGGAGAAAACTGACTTTGAAAACAGTTGGAGGAGAAAAAAAATTTAAGAATTGCCCAACTATCTTAACACCATGCTAAAAATTAAAAGAGCTTTGGTATCCCATTTCAAAATATCTTGAAGGAAAATTGCTCAGATTTCTTAGAAGCAGAGGGCAAAGTACAAATAGAAAGAATCTAGCAGTACTCTCCTGAGAGAAGTTCCAAAATGAAAATTTCTAGGAATATTAAAGCCAGAATTTAATTTCCCAGTCAAAGAAAAAATACTGCAATTAGTCAGAAGGAGGAAAGGATTCAAGTAATAAGAAGCTACAGTCAGGTTCTCACATGATGTAGCACCTATCAATATAAAAGGAAGAGAGAAGTAGGAATAAAATTTTCCAGAAGGCAGAGGATAAAAAAAAATTATAGCAAGAAAGACTTATCCTATAAAAATTATTATAATGTAATGAATGAAAATTGATCTTTAATGAAATAGAAAACTTCCAAGCATTCTTGAAGAAAAGACCAAAGCTACATAGAAACTTAAAACATAGGAGTAAAGAGAAACAAAAAGGCAAACAAGAATGAAGAGTTATAAGAGATTAAATAAGGATACATTACTTACATTCAAATTCTCTCTCTCTCTCTCTCTCTCTCTCTCTCTCTCTCTCTCTCTCTCTCTCTCTCTCTCTCTCTTGTGTATGTGCAGCATCTTTTCCATAGAGTGTCTTGGATCAGGATGTAATTTCTGACTCTGGCATATGAGAAAAACTAGACAGAATCTGAGAGGAGATAGGCTGGGGCATTAAGGAACATTTTTCCTGGAGAAAATTAAAATCTTTATGTATGTATACACGCCTATAATATGAAGCCTATTATTTTGATATCAATTTTAAAGGATATGGTATTTTATTTTACTGGGTATAGGAAAAAGGCTGAGAAATAACTTTCTTTGATCTAAAGATAGTAAAGAATTTCACATTTTTAAAGCTTAATTTTACTTGTGTTTATTTCTTTTGTAAGTTTGATTTATGCCTTTGTTTTTATACCACAGTAATTTCCCAACATAATCCCTATTGAACCCTCTCTCATAACAAAGAAAACTTAAGCAAAACAAACTAATAAAGTGACAGTGTCCCACAGTGTTGTACTATTGTGTTCTCATCCTCTGACTCCTCTATTGAGAGGAAAGAAAATGATTTTATCATTTTTTCTCCAAGATGAAAATTGGCCAATCAGTCAACAATCATTAATTAAACACTGACTGTTGCCTTCAGTGACAGGAAACACTCTTTGCATCATATAACATTTGGAGGAAGCTTTAGTTGTTACTACTAATTCAGTTCAAACATTTTTTAGTTCTGTCTGACTTTTTGTGGCCCCATTTCTGATTTTCTTGGCAGAAATATTAGTCATTTGCCATTCCCTTCTTCAACTCAGTTTACAGAGGAGGAAACTGAGGCAAACAGGGTTAAGTGACTTGCCCAGGATTATCCAGCTGGTAAGTGTCTGAGGACAGATTTGAACTCAGGAAGTTGAGGCTTCCTGAATCTAGGCCTGGCACACTTGCCACTGCATCCCCCTATTAATAATTAGTTAATACTAATAGCATGTATTTATATGTTATTTCATAGCTTACAAAATGTTCTAATGATACATGATCTCATTTGTTCCACATAACTCTGTGAAGTCAGTAGCCTAAGCCTTTCTTTATCAGGTGATGTGACATCACCTGATAAAGTGTGATGTGATGGCTGTGTGATGTGAGGCTGAGGGATGTTCAATCGATTTGCTGGAGGTCATACAATAAATGATAAAGTCAATACTTGAACCCACGTCTTCTGACTCTTTAGTGGGTTGGACTAGATTCCTTCTGTTGTTTATTCCAACCATAAATTTATACAGTTTCAGAGATTTGGTGATCCTCAAATGAGACATTATTTGTAAAACAGTTAGAATGTAATACCTGTATACAGTACACCCTTAATACTTGTTTATTCTCTCCCTCATCCTTTTCAAGTGCTCTTTTCATTGTATGTCTCTGTCTCACAGTGATCATTACTAACGTCTTCCTTCTAATGAAGCAGTCAGCCTCATTGTGATTTCCGACAAATGGCTACGCTCTGCCCTACAGAGGTGCAGAGATTCAGTTCAATATCTCGTCTCTGTGACAACCTTTCAAACATTTGAAGATAACTCTTAGGGCTTCTTCGGGTCAAGGCTAATATACTCAGATTCTTCAATAGTTTCCCCTGGGATTTACTCATTTTGTGTCTCCTCCTCACTCAAGTTTTTCCCTCTCAGAGACACTTCTTCCAATGTCTGCTTTCTAGAGCCAAACTTGTACTGTCTGATATGTATAGACTGCAAAAGAACTGTCATCTACCTTTCTCTGTACTCTATACTTATTAATACCTCTTAACCCGCAATATTTTTTGACTTTCATATCATTTTGTTGACTCATATTTAAATTGCAATCCAATAAAACCCTTGCTTGATTATGGTATAGTAAAACACTCAAATCTTTTTTTTTTTTTCAGATTAACTACTTTCTAGCCAACCCCTCATCCAAGTTGTAAATATGTAGTTGATTTTTTTGGACCCAAGGGCAAAGACTGAACATTTATCTCGATTTAATTAAACTTTACTAGATATGGCCCAACATTCTACTCTGTCAAGTGAACTGTTTGTTACCTGGTTCTTTGATTGAGTATATTAAATATCCTTCCCTGCTTTATCATATATGATTTGATCAATGTGATTTCTATGCCTTTATCTAAATCACTGATAGCTGTGTTAAATTATAGTGTCAAACACAAATCTTTGAGATGATGAAATCCACTAGAGACCCCCTTTATAATATGCCATTTGATGTCTGATGATGTTTTTGGTTTAGACATTCAGCTAGTTTTAAACTCAGTTATTGTCTAGCTCGTATCTCTCCATCTTTTCTATAAAAATGTCATGAGAGACTTTGTCAAATACCCTACTAAAACATAGGGTAATTAGAAGTAAAGCGTTCCCTGTCATCCACCTGACTAGTTAGTGTATAAAAGGAGAAAATGAGGTTAGTTTCTCACAATCTGTTCTCGATGTAAACTGATATCATTGTAGTTTCATTTTCTAGATATTCTCTCTCTCTCTCTCTCTCTCTCTCTCTCTCTCTCTCTTCATCTCTCTCTCCCTTCTTCTCTCTCTCTCCCTTCTCTCTCTCCCTTCTTCTTTTTCTCTCTCTCTCTCCTTTCTCCCTTTCTCTCTCTCTCTCTCTCTCTCTCTCTCTCTCTCTCTCTCTCTCTCTCTCTCTCTCTCTTTTTTTCTCTCTCTCTCTCTCTCTCCCTTTCTCCCTTTCTCTCTCTCTCTTTTACTTCATTTGTTTATGACACTTTGTGACTTCATGGACCCTACTGTCCCTGGAATTTTCTTGACAAAGATACTTGAGTGGTTTGCCATTTCCTTCTCCAGTGCATTAAGGCAAACATGTTGTGACGTGCCCAGAGTCATATGGCTAGTAAACTGCCTGAGGCCAGACTTGAATTCAGATCTTCCTGATTCCAGGCCAAGTATATGTGTCCCCTTACCATCTAGCTGTTCCAGTAACTCTAATGTGTTCTAAATGAACCCATTATTCTAGTAATCATTACTTTCCTTTTTGAAGCACTCAGAGTTCACCTGTTTAATAATCCATTCTCAAAATTTCCTGGGAATTTAGAATGAACTCACCAATTTATGTTTTGCTTCCCTATCAAAATTACCTTCTATTTATTTAGTGTATATATACATATATACATATATATTTATACACTTATATTTATTATGCTTATGCATGTGCATGTTGTCTTCCCCAATAAAATGTACACTTCTTGATGGAAAAGACTTTCATTTTTTATCTGTGTATCCCTGTTGTCTAGCATAGCACCTGATACATAATGTTTAATAAATGCTTTTTGACTGACTGATTTAATGACCCAAGAAACACTTTGAATCAAGTAGCCCAAGGGTCTGCCTGTGTTCTCCCATAAACACTGGCTTTTTTGAAAAGTAATCAGAATTGACAAACAAAAGAGAGGAAACATACAAATCATTTCCTAAATCTGCCTGATTTGGATTCTGCTGCATGGGCAGGTGCTTGAGCAAATAGCATTCTTAGGTGGTTATTGCTATGGCTTCCAGTCAGGGCACATTTTTGTGAAGAGGCTGGAGAAAAATACATGCACTTTAGTGCTCAGCTGGAGTGCCCCAGGAAGGACAGCACAGTGAAAAGAATTTGAAAAGATGTGTTCCATTGCTCAAAAAAGATCTTTAGGGTCTGGTTGCAATAGTAAGTTGGAAATGGAAGGTCTTCATGCAGCAGTGAAGGTGGTTCCCATTGTTCATTGCTCTAGTTTTATTGGCAAGTGTGCTTGTATGTGTGTTTGTATGTGTATGTAATGAAATTAAACAAAAGAAAATGAACCAAAAAACCCCTAAAGAAAAGACAGGGAAGGAGAAGAGCAAGAGGTACAGTGGAAAATTCTATCTCTAGCATCGATCCAGTTTTGGAAACTGATTCCTATGTGGGAAGACTTATACTCTGAGTTCAAAATGGCATGGGGATTTTGGCACAGAAGCAGAATAAGGTCAGGGGTGTTGTTGTTGTGTGTTCTTGTTGCTCTTGTCCCTGGGTAGATAGAGGGAATGATTTTAAAGACTGATATTGTAAAATTAATATTGCATCTTTGTCTTTAGAGTTTGTAGAATTAATTCTATTTGATAAGCAGTGGTGGCCATCATCAATATTCTGTATTTAAGCAGTGGCAAAATGATTCTTCAAACAGTAAATATGCCATTTTTAGCATAAACTGCAAGAACTGAAGATTTAAGTTCAATAACTGTAGATTATTAGATTATTTTAGAATATTAGATTAGTTTCAAATACTCCTGTTAAATTTGCAGATGACACTAATCTGAGAGGGAAAAATAAAATATTGGTATATAGTTAGGATTCTTGATCTTTCTAGGCTAGTATATCAGGTTATTCTTTTTTTTTAGGTTGTTCTTTTAATGGGAAGAAACTTTGCAGGAGTTCATCTAAAGTTGTGTGCTCTTTGTGTTTATATCGAACTTTAATGTTTTCAAGGTCTTTTATTAATATCTTATCTGATCCTCACAACAATCCCAGGAGATGAGTGATATTATCTCCATTTCACATATGGTGAAGGGTAGGCAGTCAGAGGTTTAGTGACTTTCCCAGGCTTACACAGATAGTATTAGAATCTGGATTTGAACTTGGGTCTTCATGACTCCTGTGAACCTAACCACTGAATCACCCCATTGCTTGCTCTCAAAAATCAACTTTGCAAGTAAAAGGGGGGGATGTATGTGGCTAGAATCCTGGAAAAATATTTCTCTCTAGTAAACATCTAAGGTTATTAAATATAAAGGTGTATTATCTACAATATTGTACTCCCTTATTAAAAAATACAACATGTTTCACTGGGAATAATACTGCATTTGTAGTGAGAACTGTTTGAATCCTTCCACCATGTACTATCTTGTACAAATCTCTTACATTCTCTGGGTCTCAGTTTTCTTACCTATAAAGTGAGGCAATGAACTAGATGGCCTCCTAGGTCCTTACAGGTCTAACTTGATAACAATAAGCCCAGAGATGGTTATGAATCAATAGAACATAGAGAGGTCAATTTAATTAAATCTATTGCAACTGGAAGGATGTATATAAGACTACTGATTAGCTAGGTGCCATGATCACTAAATCACACTAGACAAGTCCCTTACTCTCTGCCTGCCTTATTTTCTTCATCTGTAAAATAGAAATAATGATAGTACCTGCCTTTCAACATGTCTAGAGGATAAAAGGAAACATTGGTCATACAGGACTTTGTAAACCTTAAAGTACCATGTAAATGCTAGCTATTGTTACTATTTTTAACATCAGCAACAAATAGTAATAATGTCTCCTTGGAAGACAGTTTATAGAACATGTGTAGAATCATTACTTCTCTGACCAAGAATCCTGTATTTTTTCTCTTTTATTGGGTAAATACAAGACTAGTTCACTACCAGCATTTGAGAAGCATTTTGGTTGTTGACAGAGCTTACAAATTCCCCTCTAATTCCCCCTTAACATGCACATTTTTTTCTTAAAGAATTCTATCCAAGAGAAAGGGAGAAGAAGAATTGGTTCTGGTGGCTTGGTAAGGGCAAGGTGGGAAAGTGAAAACAAATTCTGAAAGGTCCAATTTGCTGATAGGCAGAAGGAAGGAATGCTGATGGTAATACAAGATTGGGAAAGTTTTTCCAAAAGCCTGCGTCAGAGAACACTAAAAAGTCATAAGTTCCAAGAATCAATGGAGGGAAAACAACTCCTTTGAATATCAGCTAGAAAGTCATACTGACAAAGTGTTTTCAGTAAATATCTACATTTATCAGTCCACTGGAGCTGTGAGGTGTGACTGGTTGGAATTCCAGAGTTATTTTAAGGTGCCATAGTGATCCAGAACTATTTGAAACATCAATTAAAAGAGTATCAGGGAGGAAGTGGCAGAAACATTAAGTACAGGTAAGGCACTATAGATAAAACCAATTTAGAGAAAAGAATAGAAAAGTGATCTATGTGTCATAAATAGGTACATTTTGTATAGAATCTAGTCAGCATACTGATACTGATTGCCGGAATTGCATACTTAACTCTTATGGGAAATGAGCAGAATGTTTCTTACACATTGTAAGAGCTATAAATCTTGCCTCAGTGACCATAGACTAATGGAGCTTCCATCTTTCCTCCTCTTTTCTTATGTCCTAGAAGGAGTTGCTGTGGCCAAGCCACTTCTCAATAGAAACAGTACCTGGGGAAATTAGATTTATATCATTCTGGTGACCATGGGCAAGTCATCAAGCCTCTCAGAGCTTCAATGGGCTTATTTGTATAATGAAGATAATAAAGCTTGAATTATTGACCTCACAGAGAGAGATTTTGCAAACTAGTGTCATACAAAAAGAAGTTGTTTTTATTGCTCACAAGCTGTTTTCTAAGCCACATATGTTTTACAAAGCAACTGTATGTCTGTTCCACTAGACTGTATAACTCCTTGAGAAGAGGGACCCTGTTTTATTCATCCATTTCTCTAGCATAGGGCTGGAGACAAGATTTTCTTCCATGTGCCAACATCTAGTGCTTGTTATTCCTGTCTCACAGTCCTCTAATGGCCATTGTCTCTGTTAGGGTTGATGAGGAAGGTAAGTCCTTGAGAGGACCTGTGAGTAGGATTGCAAAGAGCTAGAGGTTGCAGGGATAGTAAATGGGATGAACAATCCCCTTTCCATCACAGTTTAGACTCTCTCTCTTAAGAGTCACTTGCACTAAATTTTCTTTGCTGAACTTTCCTCAGGTGCCAGGATTTCTACCTCTGTCTCTGCTTTGCACAGAGAAGTTCAATGACTAAATTACTGAATTAGAATAAATTTTCCTTACTGTGGTCTGAGGAGGGAAGGAAACTAATTTCAGGTAGAAGAAATTTGTGAAGAATGTGATGGAAACTGATGGATGAAAATAATTACAGAGGAGGCCTGATCTATTACACCATATTCAACTCTACTTGCTATATTTTAGGAAGGGTGTTGACAGACCAGTGAGTATCTAGAGGAGGGGGAACAAAATTATAAGAAAACAGGAGGAGGTTTTTGAGAATTTGGGGATGTTTACCTTGAAGAAAAGATAAGAGGAACATGATAGATGTCGTCAAGTACTAGAAGGTATTTCATGTGGAAGAAGGATTAGGATTGCTTTGCTCAGCCTCAGGGGAAAGAACTAGGAGCAATGAATGAAGAGAGATAACTTTAGTGTGGATATCAGGAGAAATGTCCTACCAATTAGAATTATACAAAAGTAGAAGTTTCCATCACTGGAGTTCTTCAAGCAAAGGTTAAATGACCACCAGTAGGGAATATTCTGTAAAAAAAATTCTTTTAGGTCTATGTTGGCTTAAATGATCTCAGACAACTTCTAGCTATGAGATTTGGGTGATTCTCTGAAAAATATTCAAAGATATCAACCCCACTTCAGTTGCCAGACATTAGTATGTCCTCTGTATACTTAATAAGCCACAGATTTCTCGTGAAATCTGTTCTGGTGGAAGGTTTAGATGTGATGATGATATTTTTTTTATTTGCCTCTAGAAAAATAAATTATTATTAGTCTATAAGGAGATATTGCATCTTGACTGAAAATGGAAGGGAAGAGAATAAGAATTTACTAAGTAACTATTATGTCCTTTACAAATATTTATTGGATCTTCATAGAAACCCTGGGAGTCAGGTACTATTAGTATCCCCATTTTGCAGTTGACAAAACCGAGGCATCTAGGGATTAAGTGATTTGTACAGGGCCACAGAGCTAATAAATATTTGAGGTTAGATTGAAAACTCAGCTCTTTTTACTCCGGGCCCAACATCCTATCCATTGTTTCATCTAGCTGCTTCAGGAAGCTTTTTTTATGATTGGAAAAGTCCTTTAATAATGTTTCAGAAGTGCCTCTTATGTCACTGGATTGAATCCTTTATGTTTCTTCTCTTATTATAATGGATAATTGTTGTTCAGTTGGATATAAGCTCCCAGGGGGAGGAATTATGTCATTTTTGCTTCTGTGCCTTAAATTCTTAATGCAGTACTTTTCACATGATAGGTTCTTTTTCTGTTTCTTTGATCCCCTTGGGACACAGAGATATAGACCTAGTAGTGGTATTACTGAATCTGAAGAGTATGCACAGTTTCATAGCCTTTTGGGCATAGTTCCAAATTGCTCTCCAGAATGGTTGGATCAGTTTACATCTCCACCAAGAGTGTTCCTATTTTTTCACATGCTCTCTAACATTTATAATTTTCTTTTTCTGTCATATTAGCCAATATTATAAGTGTGAGGTTGTAGTTAAGAGGTCTTATTTTGCATTTTTCTAATCAATAGTCATTTATATCAGTTTTGATTTCTTCTTCTGAAAACTGCTTGTTCATGCCATTTGACTATTCATCAACTTGGTAATGACTTTTATTCTTTGAAATTTGACTCAGTTTCCTATATATTGAGGAATGAGACTTTCATCAGGGGCATTTGCTATAAATTTCCCCCCAGTTTCCTGTTTCCCTTCTAATTTCAGCTGTTTTGGTTCTGTTTGTCCAAAACCTCTTTAATTTAATGGAATAAAAATAATCCATTTTACATCCCTGAATATTCTCTGTATTTTCTTTACTCACAATTTCTTCCCTTATCCAGAAAGTTGACAGGTAAAATATTACATGCTCTTCTAATTTGCTTTTAATATCATCCTTTATATGTCAATCATGTACCAATTTTAACCTTTTATCAGTATTTAGTATGAATGTAAATCTATACATATTTTTTGCCAAACTTTTTTTTTTATTTCCCAGCAATTTTTGTCAGAGAGTGAATTCTTGTCCCCAAATATTAGATTTTGGGTCTGTCAAACTCTAGGTTACTATGGTAATTTATTACTGTGTATTATGTACCTAATTTATATCACTGATCCACCACTCTTTCTTAGCTTTCTTAGCTTCAATGGTAACAGCTTTGTAATACAGTTTGAGATCTGATATTGCTAAGCTACCTTCCACCACATTTTCCTCATTAATTCCCTTGCTATTCTTGACCTTTTGTTCTTCCAGATAAATTCTGTTAGTATTTTTTCTATCTCTAAAATAATTTTTTGGTAATTTGATTGGTATGGTGCCGAACAAGTAAATTAATTCTAATTTTGTCCTCCTCTTTGAAGCCTCAATCTCCTGTACCCTTCCATATAGTAATCAAAGTCTCCTGTGGAGAGTGCTGAGTGGGATTCCAGAGATGCCTCCCTGGGAGCCACATTTAGAAAATACTATTAAGACACTCAAGGGCATCCTTACATAACTATATATAACTGCACAGTTAGCAAGTCAATGCAAAACTCATAATAGAATACAAATACAATGGAACTCTCCAAGATTCTTCATGGCAGAGACTGGGATGTTTTGGATCTAATCCTAATCTAATCCTAATAAAGGAATCATTGTAGACATGATTAAATATACACTCTCAGCCCTATGACTTCCTCTTTCCAAGACTGAAAATCTTGAATATAGAGACCCAAGGTTCTGAACCCTCTGTCAAGACACCTGGTACAGACACACTTTCTAAATTTGACCTTAAACTCTAGGAAGGATGAACTGGGAAATGAGCTGAGTTTTAATCTGCCAAGGGAGCAAGACAGAGAGATCTATTTCCTGCTCTTCTGCTGACCAATCCTGGTAATTCAATCTTCTGCATTTTCTCCTCCCAAACCATCATATCATACAATATAAATAATAAAAAAAGGAGTTTTCCCCCCTCTTATATTAAGCTGAAATCTACTTTATGTGACATCTTTCATCTTCCCGGTTCTGCCCTGTAGGATCAAGTAGATGAAGTCTAATTTCTTTTTCACAATAGATATTTGAATGCTGCTCTTCCCTCTCCTTTCTCTACCTCTTCCCTTCTCCTGATTCCAAAACTTCTCTTCCATGCTAGAGAGCCCAAGATCAATTTTTCTCCACATGTCAGTCTCCCAGTTACTCACTATTATAGTTGCCCTCTGCTGGACAACTTCTCACTTGTCAATGTCCTTCTCAAATGTTCCTAGAATTGAACATGATATCCCTGATGTAGTATGACCAGAGTTGAGTACAGTGAGACCATAGTCTTCCTCATTTGAGCCTTTCTTCTTAAGACACTCTACAATAGCATTAGCTTTTTTTTGGCTGACATATCATGCTGTCATCTTGTTTGATTTGGTGGCCAAATGACCAAAACTCATGACCAAATTCATGAATCTTTTTTTTTTTCACACAAATTGTTCACTAGCCCCACCTCCCATATTCTATATTTTTAGAGTTTATTTTAAAAAGTAAGCATAGAACTTTACATGCAACTCTCTTAAATGTCATCTTATTAGATGCCCATTATATGGTGAATTCCTGGAGGGAAAGGATTATCTTTTGCCTCTTTTTGTATTTCTAGTGCTTAGCACAGTGTCTTGACACATAAGAGACTCTTGATGAATATTTATCAGGTTCAGGCCATCTTTTTGACATATTGATATCTTTTAAATCTAGAGTATAAGATATCCTTTTAAGTTTCATGTCATCTACAAATGTCATAAGCATGTTGTCTGAACATTCTCCCAAGTCACTGATAAAAGATGCTGAACAACTCTGAACTAAGGCCAGATTCAGAGAATACATTATTATTGTCCTCCCTCCAAGTTGTCAAACACCCCATAAATGGCTAAACCTCAAGTCTGATCATTCAACTAGTTCAAAAACTATCTAACTATGCTATCATGTAGCCCATATATCTCTATATGATCTGCTAGCAACTTCATGGTTGCTAGCAGTTGCCAAAATCAAGGTATCAAGGTATTTTTCTCTGAATCATATTCTAGGAACTCTACTAAGATAGGTCTTTTAGCATAACCTATCCTTTTTTTAACTCCTATCTTCCATCTTAGAATCAATATTATGTACTGGTTTTAAGGCAGAAGAATGGTAAGAGTTAGGCAATTGGAGTTAAGTGACTTGTCCAGGGTCACACAGCTAATAAATATCTGAGGACAGATTTGAACCCAGGTCCTCCCATTTCCAGGCCTGGGTTACTATTTATCCAGCCAACTAGTTACACTACACATGAACTTTTCTGAATAAAATAGTATTGGTTCTCAATTATCATTGCTTCCATTTCAGTTTTTCACAAAACACTCCCTTAACATTCCATTTGAGATTTTTGCTAGGAATCGAGGTCAAGATCAGTGGTCTATAACTTATAGGTTAAAAATATAAGATAAGAACTCTCATAGAAGGGTACAATGCTATATCAGGCTGTAGAGGGGAAGGAAGGTTGTACTGACTAGAGGAATAAGAAAATACTTCCTGGTAGAAGTTAAGTGTAGGATTTTAAAGATGAGTAGAAATTCCAAAGGCAAAAAAATGCAAAGGAGGGCATTTATAGATTAAGGAATAATTGGAGTCAAGATATGGAGTGGTAAAGTATAGATTGAGTTTGAGAGACAAGAAGTAATCTAGTTTAATTGAAGAAGAGTATAGAGAAGTCAGAGATAATGCTGGAAAAATATTTAGAGGTCAATTATGAGGGATTTTGAATGATAAGCCAAAAGTTTTCCTACATAGGCATTTAGAAGCCACTGAAGATTTCTGGGCAGAGAAGTGACAGCTAAGATGTAGGTAAAACTAGCAGCAGTTGGAAATGTGGCTGGATATAGGAGAAAGTAGTGGTGGGAAGACTGGTAAATACTGCAATATTCCAGGTGAGTCCTAAGGTGTCCTAAGATGTTGAAAGTAGAATAGTAAGGAGGGGAAATATGTGAGAAATATTGGCAGAATTAGAAGGGTGAGAATTGGTAACTAGTTAGATATGAGAGCAGAGGGAAAGGAAAGGACTTTCAAGTTGATAAAATGTTGGTGAATTGGATGAATGATGATTCTACTGGAAGGAAGAGTGATAGGGTTGAGGGAAAACAGAATTTATTCAGTTTGTGAAAGATTGAGTCTGAGTTCCATGTGAAAATTTGGGTCTGGAGTTCTGGGACAAAGGTTGAAGCAAAAAATATTAATTCATTGCTCATCAGTACAGAAGTAATAATGATTATGACTGCCAAGAGACATAGTATATAGAGAGGAGAAACCAGCCAAGGATTCTTAATCAAATCTAATCTTGTTCTGTTATTTAAATGTTTTCTGCATTTTACATGGTGTTTCCAACTTGGTTACAGTAAACTCCTGTAGGGCAAGGACTCTATCTTTTACTTCTTTGTATTACCCCAATGCTTAGCCCCGTGACTCATAGGTACAAAGTGCTCAATAAGTATTTGTTAATGAATATTCAAGTACACTTGTTCCCTCCATTTGCTATCATTTGTCTACCTTGTGCCAAGTCAAAATAGATCAAGGAGGCAAGCAGATGGTTTGTGTGGGCTGGTTTGGGTTGCTTCCCAAATATTTCCTTCAATCACATTTTTCCTAGCTCTTCTGCTACTCCATACCAGGACCCATAGCATTTGAACATATACCTGAGATAAAGGATTGTGGGCTTTCTTTAAGTGACAAGTGGTGAACCTTTCTAATTTCAGGCTTCTTCGACATTATTTCACCACTCCATTAGTAGTAGTTAAGTTTAGGTCAGATGCTTTAATATCCTACACAAATGATTTTTGGAGATGGAAGGATGATCATAGGAGAGAAGCAGGAAGAAGGAGGAGCAGAGGTGCAAGAGTATCCCAAAGCCAAAAGTTCTCATCCAAGTCCTTTCCTATTGATGCTGCTTCTAGTTCATATTAACTCCTTTCTTACTTCACTCTCTATAACTTTCAATAAAATGTGCAAAATGTTTGTTTGTTCTTAGTGCTCCATTAAGGCATACTTAGTGAATTTTTCAAAATCTTTTTCCTTTCTCCATACTTTGCCTAAGGAAAGAATGAAAGATTGGCTAGGAAAACCTGGGTATGAATTACGTCAGTCTTTGTTTAAGTAGAAACTCATGGGACACATACCTCATCTTTTCTGCCCTCCCTCCACATTCCCCTCTCTTTCCCCTAACTACAAACCTCTACATCTGTGCTGTTTTCATTATTTACAAGAGAATAAGCTCCCTCCACTCCAAACCTTTTAGTAGGTACCAGGTCTACTTGCAACCCTTCCAGAGAATATAAAACCTCTGTGGTTGGAGTTCCTTCTGTGTTCCTAAGCCGATTTCTTACAGGGTTTTTTGTGAGAAGGAACTATTTTTCATTTCACTTAAGGCAATGAAGGGTAAGCTTTGGAGTTGGGAGGGGAGTCAAGGTATGGAGGTTATAAGTAAAGCTTTTGGTCCCCATGGCAATAAAGAGAGGCCAGCTCCAGCAACATTTTCCTTCTCACTGAGATCCCTGGCTAATTACAAAGGGCAAGGCATACTAGCAACAAAGGCTCAGAAATCTCACAGGTAACCCTTTTGACATTGCCTGGTAGATTCTAGAAAATAAAGAGGTCGGACCAATCGATCTCTCTATGCAGGCCTGGGATGGTAAAATGACTCACTCTTGTCTTTTTTTTTGGATTTTCTCCTCAGGATTTAGTCAGGTGCCTTTTCTAAACCTCTTTAGAGGAGTGTGGCGGCACTTTACATCCTCAGTCACCTTGGTTGGGTCTGCTTCCAATCCAATTCCTTTATAAAATAGCACCTTAGGAGCAGAATTCACTGGCCCTTGACATTCCTTTAGAAGAAATAATTTATTTAACACTACTTAGATGCTACCTCCTACATGAAGCCTTTTCAGAACCCTTCAGTTGTTAGTGTTCTTTCTTTCCTGACTTTATTTGGTATACTTTTTTGGGTCCTCATTTGTGTATGTGTCTCATCAAGGGCAGAGTATCTTTGCTCTTGGGTTTTTATCTCTGGAGCTTAGCCTAATTCCTGTGTGCTGTAGGCACTCAAGAAATGCCTGTTAAATTGCACTGAATTGAAGTGAATTCTAAATAGTTTTGAGTTGCTCACTGACTCAGACACACAAGTACTCATGGAAATTTGCACAGAGTCAGTATGAGCTGTATGAAACTCAAAACAAATGCAGTTCTTTGACCATTTTGAGGACTTGTTAAGAGGCTGAGAAATTCTTCTAATTACTACTATTCCTTTTCTTAAAAAATTTTGTCAGGAAAGTCTGAAACAACTGCCCAGGTGGATGTGCTTTCTTTTGCCTTCTTTAAATAGATTCTTACCCCTGTGTAATTAATTGACTTGCTGATCTTCTGGGTTTCAGTTGGATTAGTTAATCTCTCTTTGTGTTTTAAGTATGAGTTGCAAACATGAACTCATGCCTAAAAGGGTTTTTAAATAAAGAATTTTATCTAATGTCGACCTTTCCCGTCTTTATGGTGGCTAGATGTTAGATTCAAAGGAGACTAGTAAATAAGAGATAAAAGAATGACCTAGGAAAATTGGTTTTGCATTTCATTTCCCCAAGTGAAATTAATGTTGCATTCTTTGAGCAAATGGGCAAGTCAGAGCCAGAAATTAACCCTCAGTCTTCAGACATGAGTGTAGTCCAGCTCACGATTGAGTCGTATGACTACTTCCATTGTGTAACATTAATAATACACTGGGCTAGGATATAATGCAGTATTCATGATTTGTCAGCACGCACAACTTACTGAAAATGTGACCTCTTTAAAGACAATAGCATCTGTTCTCACTGACAGTTAGTTCTTCACCCGCCTGGTCATTTTGCCACAATGCATTCTCTAAAACGTCCAGGTGGATGCTCCACTAAGTGTGAGAATTAAAATTCTCGAGGAATAAAATCTCCAGAGTGATTCTCGGCAGTCAACTTTTTTGACTCTTGCACCCATTGAATCGTTTTTTGAAAACGTGATATGTGGGCCTTCATTACAGCCTAACGATAGCTCACTAAATTTATGGCTTAATACAGGCCCATAATGTGCTTGAGTTATGACTTCTCTGTGGACCATAACTTCCCTGGTTGAACTCTAAATCTTTATGTTTCAATAATGTAGTGAAGTCCATTTTTTTCTTGCCTACTTTCACATGGGATATCCCTGCATTTAAAGTAAAAGAAAAAGTAAATTAAATATACAGAAAATATGCCGATACAGAGATTTAGTGTTCCTAGGTGCCTGTCTAGAGAGAAATGACTCTACAAAACTTTTCTGCTGTTTGATGCTCTACAACATAACTAGCCCAAACCAGAGGGCTCCAGTAAAGCAATATTGTACAATTTGGGAAAGAGGATCAGGGAGACTTAAGGACCCAGACTGGAACATTGCTATCAGACACTACCATTATGCTGGTTTTCCCAAGACTTTTGAGGGTTCATCAAATACATAGTGTAGCAGCATTAAATGCTGTAGCCTGGCCTGTAGGCTAGAAGAACTTCTTTAGGCTATTTCTGTGGTCCAGGTCTTTCTCTCTTCTTCTATGATTTCTTCTCCTCTCCTCTGTTCTCTCTTCCTCTCCACTTTCTTTTTTTAATTAAAATTTTTTATTTCCCCAATTACTTGCAATAATAATTTTCAACATATGTTTTCTGATAATATAAAATAAATATTATTTCCTCTCTCCCTTCCCTCTCCTCTTTTGGAGATGGTAAACAATTTGATCTGGGTTATACATGTATTATTATGCAAAACATACTTCCAAATTGGTTTTTGTTGTAAGAGAATATTCGTATAAAAACAACCCCCCCAAATAAAACCACAAATATACTAAAGTGAAAAATCATGTGCTTTGATCTGCATCTGGCTCCAACAGTTCTTTCTCTGGAGGTGAAGAACATACTTTGTCATAAGACCATCAGAATTACCAATTAGGGTTTTTTTCCTTTCTATTGATAAACATCTATTTCGTTTCCTCCCTATCCCTCTTCTTTTACCCTATTAGGTATTACTGCTACCTTTCTCTACCCTTCCTCCATTTGCATCCCCCATAGATTTAAGAGACCTTCCAATGATAGGACCCACCAGTCCTTGGGTCAATTAATCAGTCAATAAATAAGCATTTATTAAGGGCCCATTATGTGCTTTTAGGCATCATGCTAGGTGCTGAGGACATACATTAAAAAAAAAATTAAACAATTCTAGGTTCAAATCTGGCCTCAGATTCTTCCTAGTTGTGTGACTTCTCTCTGCTTTTTTTTCTGTCTTAACATCATCTCTCATTCTTACCACATTCCCACTCTTCTCTATGTCAGGTGATATTATGGCTTCCTAGAACTTTTCCCTCTGCCCTTGTCTTTCTGATTACCTAGGCAATCCCTCTTTTCCTGAAGTTCTTTGCACTACTCCAAGAGCCTCTAGCAGACCTGAATTACTCTTTAATCTACCCTCTGTGGATCAGCATATTTGTAAAAGGCTCATTCATGACTCTGGTCAAGTATCTTTCTAAGCTCCCTGAGGTCTCTATCCAAGGAGGCAGTGCTAATTCTTCTTTAGGAAGAGGAAACAGAATAGTTTGGAGAACTGACTTTGGAGGTTCCTGGAAAAGTACCTCTAGCTCTAACTCTGATTTCTAACAGTCATAGGACATCTCCAGATGGATATCAATTGCCTTTTTTCTCTTTCCCAAAATGAATATTAAAAAAAGCTGAATGTTAATAAGGTTCATAGAACTAAAACTGAAAGGGACCTCCAAGACCATCAAATACTTCCCACTTGAGTTGTAATTCAATATTCATGATTTTAGAACATACAGCTCATTGAAAATTCAAACTTCTTAAAGACAATAACATCAGTTGCTCACTGATAATTCCTTTAGTCTAACTCCCTCAGATACAGATGAAGAAACTGAGGCCCAGAGAAATTACATGATTTTCTCAAGGCCATATAGCTCATAAGCATGAGAAGTAGAATTCCCACCCAGGTTCTCTCCATCTTCACTCATCTGCATTAGTTTTCAAATAACTTAGTTCCTAATTCTTTCTTTTTACTTTGATATTTCTCTGCAGAGAATTACTTGTTTTGGTAAATTTTTGAACTTGAATTCAAATTGCAAATTCAATTTGAATTGAATTGCAAATTCAATTGAAAATTGAAAAAAAATTTACAAATTTTTGACTCTTTCTTCTCCTCATCTCATATCCAATATGGTAGCAAATCATTTTGATTCTACTCAAGCAATATTTCTTGTATCTATCTGTCCCTTTCTCTTTCTTCCCTGAGGGCAAGGTCTATCTTGTTCTCTTGTATTTATATCCCTAACACTTTGCATAGTGTCTGGCACATTTTATGTGCTTAGTAAATTATTTTTTATTCTTTGATAAATTCTTTAGCTCTTCCTATATTACTTTACTTTCTCCCATCTGCATTAACCTATATGTACAATATGTAATTGGAAACATGTAGCAGATAATAAAATATACATATATTCACACTTAAATTATGTAAAGAAATATAAATACACAAACATCCATATAAACATACATTTTAACATGTATGTGTTAACATACATTCATATATATTTATATATATTTATATGTGAATATGATTTTACCTGCAAGCGAACTATTGAGGGTCTTTGGAATTCATCCACTCCTACTATCTGCCTCATACTTCAACTTCTGTGCATTTGTTGGTGACAATAAGCAGTTATTCAGTGTAGGGGAGAGGAATAGGATGATCCTGGAGGCTCCTGCCTTCAGAGGAGGCATTGGCCATAAAAGCAGACAAACTGCCTCTCAAAGGAAAGGGGTCTTGTTGATGTGGAAAGGCTGGTCTTTTGGCAAGAAAGTAGGAGATCCTTTTCAGAACTATGGTAGTTAGACCCAGTTTTACAATCTTACTTACTTACAAGGCTGTGTATTGACTTCAGGCTACTTTAAAACGTGCCTCATTTCCCCAAAGTGTTCCTGTTGACTGTCAGCTTGTCTTTAGTGTTCTTGAAAAATTTTGCCTCTATTCCTCACTCCCCAAGCTCCCATTTCTCATGGAAAGACAGAATTTGTCTGGGAAGCAAGTATCTATATCCCAGGCTCTATTTGGGAAAGTTTCTTTCAATGGAAAAATCCTGGATTTCTCAACTCCAGTCGTTGCTGCACAAGGAAAATGTCCTGGTTCTAATCCTTATTCTGATTTGCCCTGGTCCTTTGTTGCTGCCATTAGGTATTGTATTTGTCCTTTGTCTTTGCTTTCTGTTTCATAAGTGGTCCCAGGCATACACATTATATGCTCCATAGCTGCTAGCCCCAGAGTTAGCAGGGATAGCAAGAGAAGGAACAGAACAAGGGCCCCTGTAACTGGCTCCCTAGCTGGCTCCCTAGTCCTAGTCCTTCTCTGGCTCTAATACAGAATTGTTGCTTAAGAGGTTAGGTTGATAATTTGTTGGCTGCTCCTCTGGATGCCATTATGTTTTGCCTTGCTTTTGATGGCATAGACTTTATTGGCTTTGGGTATAAAGTTTCGGTGCAGATCTTGGCTACAATGTGTGCCAATCATTCCAAGGTTCGTTAGATCTCACCCTATCTTTTAATACTTTAGGTCTTGAAGTGGCACAGGTAAATCAGCCAGAGATATATTGGATTTGGCAGAATTTGATGAACCTCATTTTCTGCTTGGAGTAGTGGATAAGGTATTGAACTTAAAGCCAAGAATACTCAGGTTTAAATGCTGGCTTTTACACTGTGATCCCAAGCAAATTACTTAACCTCTCTGATCATCAGTTTTCTCATCTGTAAAATGAGGAAGTCAGACTGGATGGCCCCTAAAGTCATTTTCAGTCCTAACTCTTGGAATCTAGGATCTTCTTGTGCATATGTGCAACGAATTAGTTCAAAATAATCTAAGACTCCCTGTAATTCCTTCTTCTTTATTTTCATAAAAATATGATTGGTGATTATAACTCCTTCACTTGGCATTATTTTCCTATATTTTTGTGTTACTATTTATTTTATTTTTAAATATAATATGATATGTAATAACAATATGATAAATATGACTTGATGCAAATATGTAATAAATTATAATAAATCTGCTTATCCAAGAGAAACAAATTATCATATTATGTCCACAATTTTTTGTTTGTTTCTTTTTTTCTCTTCCTTCCGATCCCTCCCCCCTTCCAAGGAAGGCAGGTAATATGATATAGGTTATATATATATATATACATATATATATGTATATATATAAATAAAATCATATATTACATATTTCCTTATTTGTCATGTTGTGTCATGTTGCTTACTCTAAGAAAAAATTCATGGAGGAAAGAATGTGAAGAATGGCATGCTTCAAGCTGCATTCAGCTTCCATCTGTTCCTTCTTTGGTGGTGGATTGTCTTTTATGTCATGAGTCCCTTGGATTTGTCCTGGATCATTGACTTGCTGATGATTGCCAAGTCATTCCTAGTTGATCATAATATATTATTGTTGTTATTGTGTACAACATTCTGGTTCTGCTCACTTCACTTTGCCTCACTTCACATAAACCTTTCCAGGTCATTTTTTATGGCACTATAATATTACATCACAATCATATACCATAACCAAACTTATGAGGTGTGGATGGGAGTTTACAGTCCAGTTCTATCATGTAAATTACCCATTGTCCCCAGACAGAGTGATGTTCATCTTGAAAGAGAAATTGGGACTTCAGTCCTGCATCTCCCCCAGCACATGCTTTCTATAAATCTGGATTGGAGGAAAATGATTGTTTATTAGCCAATTGCAACATTAGATAAGAGGTAATGATACACAAATCATTGCCTTAGGTGCGGTGTGAGATGCTTGAGAAGATAACGGGATGTATACCTATAAATCTTCTCAAGTCCACTTGGGATCAGTTACAGGAACATGTAAATAAGTAATTGGGTTGAACACCTAAGGATTAATTTGTGAACTCTTCTAGATTTCGCATGACACTGAAGTATTTCAAATGCACTCATCCTCAGTATCAGCAGTGGTAATATTGTGGATTATAGGTACCATTGTCTGTGACATCTCCCCTTTTAGACTGCAAGCTCCATGAAGATGGGGACCATTTCTCCATATGGCATTCTGATCATGTTGATGCTTAGCAAATAGTGGTTAACAGGACATGCATACATGGGAGATTTACAGTGCTATCTACTTAAAAAAAAACTTACCTTCTGTCTTAGAATTAGTACTTAATATTTGTTCTAAGATAGAAAAGCAGTAAGGACGAGGCAATTGGAGTTAAATGACTTGCCCAGGGTCAAACAGCTAGTGTCTGGGGCCAGTTTTAAACCTAGAACTTCCCATCTCCAGGCCTGGCTCTTTTTTGTCTGGGCTACTTAGCTACCCCAACTATCTATTTTTTCATGCTCAAGAGGATTGTTAGCGAGTGATCCATTTTTAAAAATGAATATAAGTATAATGATGCCCTGGGACTAGTCTCCCTATTTATACTATGTTTAGCAGACCAAGTCTTCAAGATGTGGTTGGATATATCTCCCCTCAGGTTTCTACAAGTAACAATAAAAGGCAAAAGGTGATTTTATAGTGTTATATCATGAGCCCCCACCAATATAACTCACCACACTGATTATCAGTTGACACCAATTAGTCAATCAGACATAATTATCTTCTAGAAATAATTTTTTACTAAAGTATCCAGTAAGGACAGTTGACATAAAAATAATCTCAAAAGCATGAGAATAGTTCCTTTGCTAGTATATTCAAAGTTCCTTGGAAAGTTGAATAAAGCTTAAACAGCATATCTACCTCATACCTTCTGGGTTTTAGAAGTTCTTTTCCCTCTTTATAGAGTATTAATTGATTTTTCCTTAGGCATAATGCAGTTTTCTAATTCCTCAGGTGTCTAGTTTGTTCTCAACTCCTGAAGCAGACATCAGCTTTCAATCGTTCTGAGGATACTGTTAGAGTTTTAAAGAGAAGTCTTCACACCTTGGAAGTTCACAAAACTGTCTGATTCAGGAATGGGGGAGGAAAAAAAGGTTTATTTTTCTACTACTCCATCATCAATCAATTTCCTCTCAGAGTCTTATCTAGAATCACTCTCTCTGCTAACCTTCCAGATCCTCAAATACTGATTACTTGTTGTTCTATTGAAGATCCTCAGGGTGTGACAGGATGTGCATTAGTTTAATGCCTTTGATGGATTGGTTCAATAGAGATGTTTCTCTCTGATAAAGTTATTATACTTAGAGTATTTTATTCCTTACTTTGAATGGGGTGATTTGATTGATTGTGACTCAATTGATCCTCACTCTTACATAAGGACAGATGTTGTTTACATAGATTAAAAGAAATGACTAGTATATTTACAATGATCTTCCATCCCTCCACAGCCACACTAACTGAAACCTAAGAAGAGAGAACATTAGTTTTTAGGGGAAGCACAGTACAAGAAGTAGGATTTAGTTTTCTAATTTATCTTTAGCCTGGTCCTTCGAAGCTTAATCTAATCTTCCAAGCTCAAGGCATGAATACCAGTACCAGTTTGTGCTGTCAAGATATATAGCATTCACTCTGATAGGTACTGCTGGACAAAAAAGTACAGCTATCCTGGGGTAAGGAAGGGCTTCTGGGAATTCTTGCACCAATTATGAGGGAAGGCCTATCTTTGGAACTTTCTTACACTTCCCTGGTCTACCCATTTTCCCCCCATATCTTTGTTATTACTTCATACTATTTGAACGCCCCCTGCCTGTTGGGTACAGATTATGATTTTCTAAAAGCATATGCAAATAATTTAAAGCTAGTTATAGAAAGAACATTTTGGGGAATGTGTCTAATCAGCACTGATATTCCTGACCATAGGAACACTATCAAATTCACTAATTACTGTTGACTGTTATATGCAAAAAATGCTGGGATATTCTGTTCTTTATTACATAATAGTTTAAATATATGTAATTACATTACGATGTAATAGAGTTTATATGAAAAAATTAAATAAATGGATCCTTATTACCAAATACATTATATATATATATATATAATATAAAGATATTAATAAGAAGGTACTGTGTTGATCAGGTTAGAGATTTCAAGGTCCACAGAGAAAGTTTCTGAATAAATTAATCTAATTATATTGTTTTATTGGTAACATAAAAACAAAGTTAATGAATATAATCACTCTTAAAAGGATAGAAGACTAGTGAATGCCTGCTTCATGACCACCCACTTTGGTCCTTGTCTTTGTCTCACTCAGGGAAACAAAACTACTATAAAAGTAGAAGATCTCAGAGGTAGTTCTATTTAGACAATAATAACCAGTTTCTTTGATGGTTTGTGTATCTGTGATTTTATACAAGAAGACAAAGGCCCCAGAAATCTTTTGCAAAAACTCCAATACTAAGTGAATTAGACCCTTGATATCTCTCAACACTGATCATGAAAAGATCAGAACAAGTTCTACACCTTTGTAGGACTGATAGGATTCTTCTGGAGTCATAGCTTGTACTCCTGGGTATTCACTAGTCTCTCTTAACTGTCTTTATCTATTTGTCACTCCTACTTCCCATGGTTGAAGGGTCATGATTCCAATAATGAACATTGGGTTTATTTATAAGCACTTATTTACATGACATATTTATCTATTTCTGTATAAAGTGCACATTGCCCACATTTTAGGAAATGAATCTGTTATCTTCGTTGTATAGGGAATTTGCTGGATGCGGAGATTCCTTCTACTAAAGGAAGTCAATGCCTTCTTTGCAACTTATAGTATTTCTAGTCGTAAAGAATTTCTTACAGTCCTGAGAGGTTAAGTAACTTACAAATTACCCAGGGTCATACAGCCAAAGATAGAGTTTGAGTGCAAATCTAATTGGTTGTAAGGCTGACTCGATTATACCATACTGTCTCTCTTCTGGATAAATTATATTTGTTTTAATTTTAATAAATATGTAATCAATAAAAATAACATAAATATATATAAGTGCACACACACTTTTTTTCTAATTTGGGTATATGAAGGTATTGGTGACTTCTTCCTTTTTAAATTACTAAAATTTTTGAAGTTTTTAAGTTGCTTAACACTAACTTTACCAAGTACTAGACAAAGATTTAGGCAAGAAATGAATCACACTAAAAGGACCTGAATGCACACACACACACACACACACACACACACACACACACAACACACACACACACACACACACACACACACACGCACGCACGCACACACGCACATAAAGAAACTCATGCTTGTGTATATTTGTATTTATTTTAGGACTAGTTGTGAAACCCAATTTTAATATAACCAATTACTAGATGACTAGAGGAACCTGGCTCTCTTTAATTACTCCTAAGCCCTTAGACAAGAAGTCAGGCAGGCATAATTCCAAATTGTTAGTTTATACTGTTATCTGGCACCATGTGGGTATTGTGGGCAGCATAATACACATACTTGCAGGTATGTAGACCATTTGCATTGATGGGTTGTACTAATTTTAGCTTGAAAAAACAAACTATCTGTGGTTGCCTTAAAAAAATTACCCCCCCTCAAGTAATCTCATTTTGAATGTCTTTTTCAGAGCCAAAACAATCAGAAACTTCTGCTGGGAGAGGGACAGAAAGGGTAAATGGGCATTCTAACTTTTGTAGGAGAAAAACTGTTTTTTAAACATCTTATAATAAAATTGAGAATCAGGAGAGTATAATGGTCAACAGTCTAGCTTTAGAGTCAGGAAGATCTTGGTTCAAGTGCTACCTTGGACATATACTAGCTAGGTAACCATCAGAAAGTCATTTATCTTAGGAAGCTGCCCAGAAAACTTTTAAAGGCTTCATTATATAGGTTTCTGATTTGCATTATGAGAGGGATTTTTCACATTCCCCACATCAATGATCCCCACCCAAACCCAAACTGAAGCCCCCCAAACCCCAAATCCAAACATCATATTTTTTCTTTCTTCCTTCCTTCCTTTCTTCCTTCTTCCTTTGTCCTTCCTTCCTTCCTTCTTCCTTTGTCCTTCCTTTGTCCTTCCTTCCTTCCTTCCTTCCTTCCTTCCTTCCTTCCTTCCTTCCTTCCTTCCTTCCTTCCTTCCTTCCTTCCTTCCTTCCTTCCTTCCTTCCTTCCTTCCTTCCTTCCTGCCTTCCTGCCTTCCTTCCTTCCTTCCTTCCTTCCTTCCTTCCTTCCTTCCTTCCTTCCTTCCTTCCTTCCTTCCTGCCTTCCTGCCTTCCTGCCTTCCTGCCTTCCTTCCTTCCTTCCTTCCTTCCTTCCTTCCTTCCTTCCTTCCTTCCTTCCTGCCTTCCTTCCTGCCTTCCTGCCTTCCTTCCTGCCTTCCTTCCTGCCGTCCTGCCTTCCTTCCTCCTTCCCTTCCTTCCTTCCTTCCTTCCTTCCTTCCTTCCTTCCTTCCTTCCTGCCTTCCTTCCTTCCTTCCTTCCTTCCTTCCTTCCTTCCTTCCTTCCTTCCTTCCTTCCTTCCTTCCTTCCTTCCTTCCTTCCTTCCTTCCTTCTCCTCTTGCCTTCATCATCATCATTTTTTCTTCTTCTTCTTGTTCTTCTCCCCCTTTTGCTCCTTCTCCCTCTCCTCCTTCTCCTATTCACACCTTGCCTTTGAACAAATTGTTCCTCATACTTGAGATGCTCTCCCTCCTAATCTCTGTATCTTGCAATCCCTAGCACTGTTCAAAGCTAATCTCAAGTGCTGGCTTTTTACATAAGGCCCTTCCTGATTTCCCACCCCCAAACATTAGGAAATTCCCTTTTCCCTGTGTACTTTGCATTTAAATATTTTTAACTTATCTTTGTACATAATGTATTCCCCAAATATAGTGCCAGTTTTCTGAGGGTAAGGGCAGTACCCAGTACATAATAAATTATTGATATAGGGCAGCTTTAAAAGTAGTATGTTGAGTTTATGATACACTTTGCAAAAAAGCAAGCTGTGCATAATAGGGATTCAACTTTACATGTAGTCTTTTTTGTTATAATTCATATATAGATTTTTTGATATTTGATAAATTGGGAATAAAATAAAATTGGTCAATTGAATGAACTATCAGAATTTCCTTGACAACCATGTCTAAGTAGGAATTCTGGGGTCAGTAGCACTCCTAGAGAGGCAGAATAGTCCAGTTTTCACCAGTTTTTCCTTATATAAATGATAACATGGATTTTTGTGTATGAGTTATTGATGAGTAGGTGGGGTGGGTGAGTGGGAGAGGTAGGGAATGCATCCTGGATCCAAAGCCAAGTCCTTGTCCTGGTTATTTTGAATAATGCCAAACTGATCTGAGCAGCTCCTTTCTCATGAGAAAGCCTCCCTATTTGGAAGCCAGCAGAGACAGTTCACAATCCACTCTACAGGATTATCCAGAAGAATAATAAATTATCCTTTCTTTATCCTTTGAGTATCTGCTGAAAAGATCAGTGAGAAGTGGATATTGGATCCTCTTTTCTTAGTTTAGACAGGTGAAGAAATGCAACCCCATGTCAAGGAAAATGTTACCTGAGACAGGAGCTTAGAGGTGATTTTTTTTTCTGGTCAGGAGGGGGCTTAATGGAAGAAAAAAAATTGCCCTTCCCTTTTTCCCACCCCCTTGCATGTGACCTCAGGATATATATCTATATTTTCTAGCTGCTTTGTTCTTCAGAGAAGCTCATGGAGATAAAGGAAAACAAAGCCTCAAGTAAGAGTGTATTCAGGACTCCTACTAGATGCCCTATAAATCAAACCCTCTAATTATAGTAGGTATTTCCCTCACTGACACAATGAATCAAGATATCACTACTAAATGGTCATATATGGTCCTTTTGTTGTTAATTCATTTATCAGCTGTGCCTGACTATGACCCCACTTGGGATTTTCTTGGCAAAGATACTGAAGTAGTTGCGATTTCCATCTCCATTTCATTTTTCATATGGGGAAACTGAGGCAAATAGGGTTAAGTGACTTGCTCAGGGTCAGTCAGCTAGTGTCAAGCCAGTTTTGAACTCAGCAAGATGAGTTCTAATCACTGGGCATTTATCTGTGTAGGACTTAAATTAATGTCCAATACTCCAAGAGTTATATTTCATAAAGTTTATTAATAATCACTAGAAGTAAAGGACTAAAAAGGTAATTATCTAACAAAATAAGACCATGTGACTAAGCTCTCCTTGCCTGTTTAAAAGACCCACTCCACTAAAGCCACATCAGGAAGAGAAGAGAGTGAGAGGTGGGGCTACACCAAATTTATATCCTCCCTATGTCAGCATGTGAGGAGAGTAGGGTGCTGGGAATTGTAGTTCTTAGGGTAACAGATTCTAATTACACATTGTTTAGTCATTTCAGTCATATCTGATTCTAACCTAATTTGAAATTTTCTTTTGGTCCTACCAGATCTTAATTAAAAGTTGTTAGATTTTGTCTGGTAGATCCAGAGGTTTATTGGAGCTAGCTCTATTTGGTTATTAAAATTTCAGTGTGGGGATTTATATATCACAAATTAGCAAGACACACAAATCAAAC
The DNA here is from genome assembly GCF_027887165.1 of Monodelphis domestica. Taxonomy (NCBI): domain Eukaryota; kingdom Metazoa; phylum Chordata; class Mammalia; order Didelphimorphia; family Didelphidae; genus Monodelphis; species Monodelphis domestica. Next base: position 291,970,069 of record NC_077230.1, read on the forward strand.
CTCAGTTAATTATTTTCTTTATTGTCTGGAATTAAGAAATGTTTACAGAAAATACTAACACTGCAAGTTTAATTTAACTGTATCTTGCTATCTATCTGTCTGTCTATCTATCTATCTATCTATCTATCTATCTATCTATCTATCTATCTATCTATCTATCTATCTATCTCTCCTCTTTTTCCTGGAGAACTACTAGTTAAACATTCATCAGCACAACCTCCACCACTTTGATGCTTTCCAGATTTTCAAAAATTAAGTTAAACAAATATATGCTAAGTACCAGTTCTGGTGGGCAAGGTATTGGCCCAGGTCCTGGAGGTATTAAGATGAAAAATGACCTTTTGTAACAGTGACTAAAAATAAGGCAGGATGCATCAGCAAAAAATGAGTCCCAGTGCAGGCAAAGCAAGTTGTCAGTATGCAATGATGGGTAAATGAAGAATAAGGAAAATTCAGTTTGATCTAACAAACATTTATTAACCACCTACAATGTGCAAAGGCATTATGGATTAGATGCTGGAGATACAAAGGCCTAAAATGAAACTCTTTCTGCTTTTGTGGAGCTTGCATTCTATTGGATGATATAACAAGAAACAGATGAATGAATTCAGAAAATTAAAGGAGAAAGCACTACTAATGTTTAGGGGAGCTAGAAATGGTATTGGCAAATGAGCTGATTGGACACAACTCTCTGAAAAAGAAATGGTAGGAATCCTTTTAGATTTTTGAAAAATTGTCTCCATTATGGACAACACTTGTATGTCCTCTATAATACTTGTGCAATAAGCTTCCCAAGGGACTCTCATCATGTCTTCAGATGTCATTTAAACATGCCCATAACAATTATAAAATCTAGAGGGGTAGCACGAAGTGCAGAACATACAGTATTAGAATAAGAATTGAAGAAATGGCCATGTCCCAGCCTTGCTAACAACAAATCCTGTGCTTTGAGGCAAGCCTTTAACCTATCTGAAGGGAAAACCAAGTTTCCCCTCCAATAAAATGGGAATAATGATATATGTTCCTGCCTACCTCACAGGATGGCTTACAGTATCCAATGGCATAATACAAGTTGAAGGATTGCAATTAGATTTAAAAAAAAATTAGTTTTATAGGTTAACTAGTGTGTTATATTAAACATTTCAGGTAATTCCCTGAATACTGAAGGTATCATTTGACAAAACGATGCATGTATATCTAAAACTATATCTTATTTCTATTGATTAGTTCTTTCTCTGAAGGTGGGCATATACAAGTCTTCCTTCAGACAATATTTCTGTTGCTGTATGTAAAGGCTGGCATTAGATTGTGAGCTCCTTAAGAGGCAAGGGTCATATTTTTACTTCTTTTTTTATCCTTAACACTTGGTACACTGGCTGGCACACAGCAGGCACTTAATAAATGCTTCTTGACTGACTGGCATATATAAAGAATAAATTTTTTTTTCTAAGAACACTAGAATATGTTCCTTTTCTTTCATATGTCATTGTACATTTGTGAGTTTATGCCATGCTTTCTCACTCACCTTCCAAGGAGAGAAAGAGTGAGATTTGTACATTTGCAGTTTCTGGGGAAAATAAGACAAACAAACAAACATTTGGTCACCAAACACATAATTCTATAGGAATTAAGGAGTGTGGCTGGACAAAGGAGCTTTTATTAGCTGGAAAGCATGGAAGCTTGATTATGGCAGAGAAGCCTAGATACTCTTTACTTTGATTCCATTTCTCTGGCATTGGCCTTTCAATCACAATGTCATTTGTGGTTTTGTGATCTCTGAGTGTCAAGGCTTCCTGTTCCATTTATTGAGTGAGCCAGACTCCAGGTGTGTTCTGAATGGTGCCTGTCCTGAGACAGTTGGTGTGGATCCCTTTATGATGCTCTATGGTACTACAATAGACTGATGCACACAGAAGATGCATTTATGTAATACTCCTATAAAGCCAAGCTTACCATCTCCTGAAATGGTCCTGTCTTCAGCTCAGGTGATTTATATAATACAGCATTATCCTCAGAAGAGGGGAAGCCAAGTGTAGAAATAAAGAAGAGATGAGCTGGAGGAAAAGGGGAGCTATTTTTAATAAATGGTAAAGTGCGGCTCTGTGGCTAACAAAGTTCAAAGCCTTTAAAGACTTTTCAGTTTGAAATATATATGCATTACATATATACATATATGTGTGTGTGTGCATGTGTGTATATGTATGTGTGTGTGCCTACATATTTCATGTATGGGGTAAGCTTAAATGAAACTCTATATCATTGAGTTGAACAGTGATGAATCACTTGTGACAGTCCAGGACAATACAAAACCAGAGACATGTTTGCTGATAGATCTGGTAAAAATTGTTCCTTCTACATTTGCATATTGGATGATTTGCTGTGCACAGAAGAGGAGTATAACAATTTAGATTGAATCTATCAAGCACATATGAAGTATTTACTTTGTGCCAGGCACTGCCCTAGATGCAGGATACAAAGACAAAAATAAACTGCTCCTACCCTCAAGGAGATTATATCCTACTGTGTGCGTGGGAGTGGGAATGAAATAATGTTGCCACAGATAAGGAAATATAAAATCATATATAAGAATTCTTACAGTCCATTAGATTGTAAACTCTTTGAGGGCTTGGGCTGTTTTTTGCCCTTTTTATGTATTCTCAGGACCTGGCACATAGTAGGTGCTTAATAAGTATCTATTGATTGATTAATTAGAGGTTTGCCTGTATAACCAGATCACCTAATGTGGAGTTACCCTGTTTCTTTGCTTCCTTACTAGCTTCCTTTCTTTCCCCTTGGCTCCAAGATTTCTCTTGGCTTGGGGTTCTTTCTGTTTTGTGTCGCTTGTCCTCAGTTTTAGGTGCCAACAGTGATCCCCACCCAACTAGGAGTTCAAGCCAGAATAACCTTGTTGCCAAGATGGAAGCATGGTTAATGCAGCTAGCTGGCTGAGTAGGGAAGCCCCCAAAAGCTAGGATGCCTGGGTCACAAGACCCCAGCATGGTGTTTGACTTAGAACAAGAATTGTGCTCTAAAGAAACTGAACTGAATCATGAATCTAATCCCTTTTCCTTTCCCAGAAACTGAGGTGTTAAGGAGAAAGGATTCAGGCTTACATTTTGGAAAGTAAGCTCATATATGTCATATATATATATGACATATATAGTATAAATAGATATATTTAGGGAAACAGCCCTAAAATCACAAGGAACAAATGACCTGACCTATTTGTGGAAAGATTTGATAGTCTCAAATTCCCTTAAAGTTATTAGAAAACTGGTAGAGGAACCTACTTGGCCCTGAGGTAGTGATGGCTAGGGTAGATATTGAAAAAAGAAATGGAGGCTTTTGCTAACAATTATAGAGATCTATTTGTAAGAGGTAGCACTTGATTTGTGTAGGAAGTAACATTTGAGTAGAACCTTGCCATAGGAATTCCAAGAGATAATGGGAAAGAATGACAACATCCCAAGCTCAGGGGACAGACTGCAAAACTCCAAGGAGGAGACAATTGAATGTTGTGTGTTGGGGATGGCAAGAAAGCCCATTTGGCTAGAATAGAGTGTATTGATTACACTGGTAAACTTTAATTAATAAAAAGGCTTTTGCAAAGGAAAACTTTATATGGTTGAATTAAACATGGTGACCAAATAGAGAGCAGTTAATTGCTTATCTTAATTAAAATGGATCCTTAGATATCAGAAAGTCATATTGAGCACCATCTTAATCAAGTAAGCTTGCTATGATATGCTACACCATAGTTTTTACCTTTTGCCACAATATATTTCAAAGATAGTATCATTTAGTGCATTGTTATAATATGGATTACATTGTTTAATAGAAATAATTCTAGGATAAGAGGTTGCCTTCCTTATCAGAGATGATGTTATGAATATATCTAGAGATGATAAAATTTGTGCAAAATTTATTTCGTTTAAAATTCTTTTAAAAATAGCTTTTGAAATGAATAAACATTTTAGAGTATCCCTAGGAGCCTTTAGTTGTGTAATTGTGAGAGTTTGGAGGACAAATTGTGAATCTAATTTATTTGTTTTTCCCTGTCACTCTTCTACTATCACTAAATTTAGTCAGTCAAAAAACCCGGCAGTTATTAAGTCCTTACTCTTTTTCTAAGAGGCACTTTGCTTGGTGCCTGGATAAAAAGGAAAATCAAACAAATACCAAAAAAAAAATGTACTGTTCTCAGGGAGCCTACGTTCTAATGGGGGAAAGAACATGTAAATATCTTGGCAAATATATATATATATATATATATGTATGTATATATACACACAATAGATAAATTAAATATCTGCATACCTAATAGATATTTCATATGTACTTAAATCATAAATGTATAAATGTACACATATATGTACAATCACATGTGCATGCTTGTGTGTGTGTGTGTGTATGCAGTATATGCAGGTGTGGTTCAGTAATTAAGAGCAATGAACCTGGAATTAGGAAGATCTGAATTCAAATCCAGTCTCACTTACTAACTGTGATTCTGGGCAAGTCACTTAAGTTCTGTGTACCTGCACAATGATCCACTGGATTCACTGGAGAAGAAAATGACAAACCACTCAAGTATCCTTGCCAAGAAAATCCTATGGATAGTTATATCCCATGGGGTCATGAAGAGTTTAACAGGACTGACCAACAATACATGTATCTCTCTTCTCTCTCTCTCTCTCTCTCTCTCTCTCTCTCTCTCTCTCTCTCTCTCTCTCTCTCTCTCTCTCTCTCTCTCTCTCCTCTCTCTCCACACACACACACACACACACACACACACACACACACACACACACACACACACACACAATATATGAGAGTGATCTGAATGGGGGAGGCATTAACATTTGGGAATGGGAGAGACCAGGAAAGCCTTCGGAGAGAGACAGAATTTAAGTAGAATTTTTAAAGAAACCAAGTAAACTAAGAGATGGAGATGAGGAGGAAGAGCATTCCATGCATGGGAAATAGGTAGGGCAAAGGCACAAAGATGGAGTGTTATATTCAAGAATTATAAGTAGTTAATGAGCAGATGGATTTTAGAGTGTGTAATGGGGAGAAATGTGTAATGAGACAGGAAAGATAGAAAGGGATCAGTTTCTAAACAGATTTCAATGACAACCAGATAAACAGAGGAATTTATCTTTCATTGTGGAGATAGTGGTTACTGTTGGAACTTTGGGGGTATGACTAGATCAGACTCAAATCAGTCACCTTGGTAACTGAGATAAAGGAGGACCCGAGGCAAGGAAGTTGACTTACTTGTGATTCCACTGGCTCAAAGAAACTGATGGTGAGGAAACTCATTCCACCAATACTTGTTGGCAAATGTTTTGAAAATTGTTGTCTCAGAGAGTAATCTGGGGCAGAGGAGTTCTTCCACTTGTGACCCTGAGATCATAATGCCAGTATGTATCAGAGAAGCGACTGGAACTCTGGTCCTTCTGACTTCCAGGTTAGTTCTCCTTCTACTTATCCTTTATGCTCTACTGTCTTTAATAATAATAATAATTTAATAAAATAATAAAATATGGTAATACAATGATAATAAAAATAAACAACTGATTTTTTTGTAGAACTTTGTGGTTGGCAAATTATTTTACCAGCACTGTCTTACTTGTTTGTCAAGACAATATTATTATCCTCATTTTACAGGTCAGAACATTGAAGCTCAACGGGATTAGGATGCATGCCCATGGTCACATAGCTAATAAGTGGTCAAGGCAGGATTTGAACTCAGGTGTTTTTCATTTTATGTCCAAAAATTTCTATATTAATGCTTTTGATCAAGATCTATTAAACAAGCAAATTATGAATGTTTTAATCCTTCCCTTTGTTTCATTCATCATAAGATTTAAATTTTTTCCAAAGTACATGTTGATACAATTTTTAGTAATTTTTTCTGACATTTTGCCATTCACATTCTCTCCATTCCTCTTCCTTACCTTTGTCTCAAAGAAGGCAGGTAATATGATACAGATTATACATGTATTATTATACAATACATATTTCCATGTTTATCATGTTATGAAAGAAGACACATATCACTTACTCTTGAGAAAAAATTCAGGGAGGAAATAAAGTGCAGAATGGTATGTTTCCATCTGATTTCAGACTCTGTCAGTTCTTTCTATGGCAGTGGATTGTCTTTTTTGTCATGAGTCCCTTGGAGTTGTCATATATGCTTGCATTTCTGATAATAGTTAAATCATTCACAGTTGGTCATCATATATTATTTCTGTTTCTGTGTACGATATCATCTTGGCTCTTCCCTCTTCATTTTGCATCACATTATAAAAGTCTCTCCAGGTTATTTTTCTGATCATCTTGTTTGAAGGCCAGATATGTGATTTCATTGATGATGAAGATAGAGGTGAAGATGGAGAACTCTCAGATGAGCCTTTACCAATGAAGGTTGGCATTTTCTCTGCAACTTTTTATAGACTTAGGCAATTGATCAAAGTATGCAGAATTCAATGACTTGCCCAGTGTCACCCATCTAATGTCTGTCAAAGACTTGACTTGAACCCAGGTCTTCCATATTTCCAGATTTGGAGGCCAGCTCTCTGACAGTTCTACAATTCTGTGATTGATGTATATGGACTTTAAATTCCCCCATCTCTCAGATTCAATGGTTATGAATTTAAGTAAAGACATGAGATGGAATCTCTTTTTAATCCATGCAATGCTACAAAGGTACAATGCTACAAATCTTTTCAACTTGTTAGCTTCCCCACTGTGAAGATATACTACATAGCTTTCACACCATTCAGTAATGTCTTTTATAGCATTCATTATCCTAGAATCTATTTGACCTCTTTTAGCTCACTATCTCTTAAAGTAACCATTCTCCTGTTGAATAATTCTAGTGACTAGGGAGTTCTTAGAGATCTCACAAAATCTTTCTCTTTTAATAGAAAGTAACTGCCAATTTCAGCCATAGGAAATGCATAGCATGTTTCATACCAATCACAAAACCAAATTTTTGTTGGTCCTATCATTACCTCACTACATAAACTCCTTGGAGCATGGCCATTTATAGCTGTCATTTTGAAAGACATTTTGCGAGAACTTATTGCCTTGTACATAATAGCTTGGGTTTTAAAACAGGATTACCTCTGTTGAGCTCAGGGCATACCAGACTCCATTATTTAAATTGAGCTTTGGTTTGTTTGGTTACTAGGAAGCTATTGGATGTGCTGATTTTATTTTGGCTCAGGGTATAATGAGATCATTCACAGTCTATTTGTTGACAATTCCTCCATGTTCACACGGAGATGCTGGAGGAAGAGCACTTCCCAGAGAGAGGGGAATCTAAACTCTGTGATGTTGTTGTTGTTTAATTGTTGCAGATGTGTCCAACTTTTCATGACCCCATTTTGAGTTTTCTTGGCAAAGATACTAGAGTAGTTTGCCATTTCCTTCTCAAGCTTATTTTAAAAATGAGGAAACTGAGGCAAACAGGATTAAGTGACTTATGTGGTATCACCTACCTAGTAAGTATCCAAGGGCAGATTTTAAATGATGAAAATTAGCATTTCTGATTTCAGATCCAGCACTCTATCCACTGCACCACCCAGCTACCCATAATCTCTGGGATATTCTCCTCTATTTCTGTGGTCTTCATATTTCATTATGTCCCACCTATGCACATTTGTCCAAGGCATCACTCATGCTTACAATGCCATTTCTTCTTGAAACTAGCCTTGTAAGTATTGGTAAAGTGCTTAATTAGTACAGTGCCTGTCACATAGTAGACAATACATTTTTATAACCTTTCCTGACCTAACCTGATAAGTTTTGTGAGCGAGCCCTCAGTTCAATTTAAATTTTCTTGTGATTGCTGCCTCATTTATTTTTGAGTATTCTCAGATTTCAGTTAAAAAGTTTTATAGAATTATTAACTCTATTAATTGAAAGCATCAGGGCATATTAAGTGATATATTTTGGACTCCCCATCCCTTAATTGTTCCATTGCTTGAGTCACTTAAACTAAAACTCTGTCAAGATTTTTTTCTTTCTGGGTTCTTCTCTTCTAAACTTTTAATCCCATGACATGCCTTCTGTTAATCAGCTCTCCCCCCCCCCCCAACTGCCTCCTAGACTGGCCATTTCCCAAGGAATGTCCAGTTATTTGGAATTGGGCAGCTTTCACTACTCCCCCAAATCATTCTCATTCTCAAGGTACAACTGCAATAATACTGCCTATAAGTTCCTGTGATCTACCTTTCCCTCTTCTCTCATACTGTGCCCCTCTTCTGTAATTACCATATATTTCCTTGTATTGTCAAGGTCTGTGCCTCATCTGAGATTTCTTATTCTAAACTCCAGAGAGGATCGTTCTGTGGTTGTCATCTTTATATCTCCATAGTGCAAAGCAGAGCCTTGCCAGAGGTAGGGGCTTGATAAATATTTGTAGAAAAATTTAAAATACTTGTATATGGAGGAAACGGGGAAATATTGTATACCTTTCCAATTTTATTTCATATTATTCTCCTTCATGCTTTCTGCATTTTAATAAAACTAGATTAGCCTAGTACTGTATCCACTGTGGTATATAGCTGATTGATTAGCTGGTTGTTATATTTTGTGCTCAAAGAGTATCAAAATGATCTCACTGGTTTATATATATATACACATATATACATGTATACACACACACACACACACACACACACACACACACATATATATCCCTTATCTTCTGTCTTAGAATCAATACTGTGTATTGGTTCCAAGGCAAAAGAGTGGTAAGGGCTAGGAAATGAGGGCCAAGTGACTTGCCCAGGGTCACACAGCTGGGAAGTGTCTGATATCCTATTTGAATCCAAGACTTTCCATTTCTGGGCCTGGCTCTCAATACCCTGAGCCACCTAGCTGCCCCCTGGTTATATTTTTGACTCAGGAATTAGTTGGATTTAAGTGAGCACAGTTGTACAAAGCCATCAGCCTTACTCTCTCTTCCAGAATCATAGAAATTCATTGGCAAGACAAAGTCAGGAAGAGTGGAAATGGCCCAGGAGGTAGATGATGAGACGTGCTCAACAAGTTACTCATGGGTTGATGGAATGGAATGAGAGAAATGAATTTGGGATAACAGGAGGGTCCAACTGACAGACAGACTGACAGACACGTAGAGTCCACTCCCTGATCAGTGACAAAGTTTAATGATTTGGGATACATTCTTATAGAGAAAGTGATGTAGGTAAGCCTTTTGTGGGGACAATGGTTAATAATGATTTACAAGATAGAGACAATAGATGTAGATTACCTCAGTGGTTCTAAATAGAGTTTTCTATAGGATAATAAACCACAGCTAAATATGTAACCATCTAATAGAGTTTCTCATAGAATTCCTGCATCAGCAATTTCTTGGAAGGACATTTAGTATTTTGGGAGGAATTATTGGATTAATTTCTCATGGTGGGGCAAGCTATGTGTCTGACTACTTTCAAACTATGGCTGTGATTTTACTGGTCTACTCTCACTATTGGGGGCTACAAGTTGCAGATGACCTTGGCATCTTCAGTGTCTGACCAAGCTCTCAGCACTCCACAGTGCCTGCTTTAGCTGTTTTCACAACTGTAGGAACAAGTTGTTCTCATCTGCCTCTTTTGCCAAAGGAAGTCTTCACATGCCTGGAGTAAATACTGCCCTCAACAACTGTATGTGTCAAAGGAAGGGCTTAAAATCCAGGTCTTTCTGACACCAAGCTTAGTTTTCTATCCATTATGCCATTGTGACTCTCTGACTATAATTTCATAATCAAAGAGATAATTATGTCATAGAGAACAATTTTCAGTAATTTGCCTATCTGTAATTCATTGCTGAGTTGGTTTCAGGTTTAATGATTTTTTTTTAACATGGGGATCTGTTCACTCTTATTCCATAGTGTAAGGATTATAGACTTTTTTTTTCCAAGGCCTGTGATTACTATCTTGAATTATACCTTGGGACAGTGACCTCTGAATAAAAGAAAGCATTTATTGATTTGAGACTTCTGTTGCTGGAGAAAGCAATCTATAGAGTGACTTAGCTTGGTTTTGAGGAAGTAAAATAATACAAATATCTTATAGGGAAAGCAACAAATTACTTTTGTCTCCAGCTCACTGGGTGACCTTGGTCAAGTCATTTTCATTCTTCTGGGTCTTAGTTTTCTTTTAAGTGAACTTATATTAAATATAGAATACTTTTTAATTGAGAAGATTAATTTTTTAATATAGTTAGACTGTAAATTTTAGAAGTTATAGTTTGCATAGATATATATATCTCAGTTATATTGACTTAGATATTTAAATTGATACTGACTGATCTTTTTCACTAACTTTACCTGTAAAGATTAATTGATTTTTATTATTTAATTCATATGTTAATACAATAAAGAGATAATGGGGGTTAGTGAATGGGCATAGGCTTAAAAAGAACTGAATTTAAATCCTGCTTCAGATATTTACTCCTTCTGGAAGGTAGCTTGATGTAGCAGACAGAATCTGAAGTAAGGAAGACCTGAGGCCAAGTCCCACCTTGGATAATTATGAACTCTGTTACCATGGACAACTCATTTCACTTCCCTCAGCTTGTTTCTTCAACTGTAAAATAGGGATTATAGTGCCATCTACCTCACTGGCTTCTACAAGGGTCAAATAGGTTAATGTATAAAGTAAGCTTCTCAAACCTTAAAAACGGAGTATTTAAGTCAGCTCTAATTATCAGTCTTTGGGCAAATTACTTAACTCTGAGTCTCAGGAAACTTTTTTTTTCAGTTACCCCATCTTGATTTCTTTTTTTAAAATTTTCATTTTCATTCAAAACGCAATTTCATATTGGTCATTGTCGTAAAAGCACACTCATACATTGCTGAAACTCCAAAATAAAACCATAAATACACTGATGTGAAAGACGATTCCAACTGTTCTTTTTCTGGAGGTGGAGAGCATTACCTGTCATGTCTTTCAGGATTGTCCCATATCATTGCATAGCTGACAGTGGCCAAATTTTCAGAGATAATCATTGTCCAATATTACTGTTACTATGTACAATGTTTTCCTAGTTCTGCTTATTTTGCTCTGCATCAGTTCCTGCAGACCTTTTCAGTTTTTTTTCTAAAATCATCTTGCTTGTCATTTCTAATAGCACAATAGTATTCCATCCCCAACATGTACCACAATTTGTTCAGCCATTACCCAGTTGATGAACATTCCCTCAATTTCTAATTCTTTGCTGCCACAAAAAAAGCTGCTATAAATATTTTTGTACAAGTAGGTCCTTTCCCCTTTTTTACAATCTCTTTGGGATATAGACTCAGTAGTTGTATTATCAGATCAAAGGGGATATACAGTTTTATAGTCTTTTGGGGTACAGTTCCAAATTGTCCTCCAGAATGCTCAGGAAACTTTTCAAAGACCCAAATTATAGATGAGAGATGACCTATATGCAATATAATACAAAAATACTTATTAAGCATCTACTACATTCCAGGCACAAAGCTCAGCACTGGGGATACAAATAAGATCAAATAGAGGAAGGAAACACACAAAAAGAAACTGGGAAAGGAGTGTGAAGAAAACCAGTAGGATATCTGATACAGGAGCATCATGTTCTGTGGAACTGAATTCAAGAGGGGCTGCAAATGGAAAGTGGAGAGTGAGCGAGGAAATCCAGATCTCTTCCCACAATAAAGGAAGGTTTTGAGAGGAGTTTAGAGCTCCACCTTTCAGCCTTCCAGAGGGGAGAGGAAAGCATGTGGGAATTGGGAAGGAGTTATCTCCAGCTGAGTTAAACAGCAGGATGATGAGATTTCAGGTGATCAGGTTATGGTATGAGGGGAAACATGATCTGTGGCATTGAAAATAAGTAGAATCATTCAGGTCCTTGAATTAATGTAAGTTAGTGAAGCCCAAGTGGTCCACCAAAATTCTTCCCAGTAACATTTTGGGATATTTATGTTGGTTCCCTTTTCTCTCTTGACATTAGAGTGAGGCATATGATCTAGAAGTTTTTAGGGAGCCAAGAAAGCTTCCATTTTGAAGATATTCTAGTAGTTGGGTTCATTGGATCATTGATTCATTGATATTAAAAACTGCAGGTGAGGTAGCAACTTCTACCAAAGACAACCAGCAACCCCTCTGCAGCATCCAATCTCAGAGAGGGGAACCTGGGAACACTGAGAGGTGAAAGGGTCTTACCCAGGGTCAAAGAACTAATATATGGTAGAGGCCGGTTTTGAACTTAGGTATTCCCGATTTTAAGGTCATCTACCCTATTCATTATTCCACGATGCCTTTCAAGAGATAAGAGGAGGTTGTATATCTTGGACAGACAATACATTTGGACAAGTTGAGTCCAGTGTTGAATATGAGGATCATCTGTTTAAGTGGGATGGATTGCCTTTGGGAATTTTTTAGATTAGCAAGCTATCTAGATACATATAAACATAGATTAACAAGCTAAATATAGATAGCATAAGCCTGTGGTATCTTACAAAGGCCTTTTTTCTTCTTTTGTATGCTGAAATGTGTATTTGTTGATGATTGACTCATAATAAAAAAAGAAAAATTTAAAAATGTCAGTTTCTTTAATGACTTAAGAATTACAATGGCAATAGAAGATTAAAACACAAACTCAGAAGAAGAGGAAAATGTCAAAACAGCTACATGGAAAGTCTCAAAAATTTTTGAATTGGTCTTATGCATAAAAAGATTTTAAAATTCAAATAAGAGATATAGAGGAAAAATTGAGAAAAGAAACAAGAATGATGTAAGAAAATCATGAAAAAAGAATCAACAGTTTGGTAAAGGAGAGCCTAGACATCATACTTCAAGAAATTATCAAGGAAAACTGCCCTGGTGTCCTAGAATTAGTGTGTAAGTAGAAATTGAAAAAATCCACTGATTACCTCCTGAAAGAGATTCCAAAATGAAAACTCGTAGGAATATTGTTGCCAAATTTCAGAGCTCTCAGGGCAAGGAGAAAATATTGCTAGCATCCAGAAAGAAATAATTCAAATATGATAGAGCCACACTCAGGATCACACATGATTTAGCAGTTTCTGCATTAAAGGATCAAGGGGCTTGCAATATAATATTCCAAAGGGCAAAGGAGCTAAGATTACAATCAAGAATAACTTACCTAGAAAAAAGCACATCTAATTAAAAGAGAAAAGCAGGGAAATTACATTTTGATAAAAGGGAACATAGAAAATGATATGATATCAATACTAAATATACATGAACCAAATGATCCAATTTTTAAAGGAATCCATTTTTGCAGGGCTACATGATGCCTACACAAAAACTAACTGTATTTAGGGCCTGAAAATTTTACAACCAACTGGGGAATAAAGCAGAAATATTAAATTCATTGTTTTCAATATATAATGTAATAAAATTAGTTTCAAAAATTGACAGTGGAACATAGATTAAACATTAATAGAAAATGAAATAATCTAATCTTAAAGAGTGGGTGCTTCACAAGAACAAATGATAGAAACAATAAATAATTTCATTTAAGAGAATGACAACAATGAGACAACATACCACAATTTGTAGAATATAGTCAAAGAAGTATTTAGGGAAAAATGTATATTTCTAAACATATACATCAATAAAATAAATAAAGTCCAGATCAACACATTGGGCATACAAATAAAAAGGCAAATTAAAAATTCCCAATTGGAAATTGAAATGGAAATCCTGAAAATTGAAGGAGAGATTTATATAATTGAGAGTAAGAAAACAATTGAACTAATAGATAAAACTAGGAACTGGTTTTTATAAAAAATATAGTAGACAAACCATTGTTTAATATGATTAAAAATGAAAAAAGAAAACCAAAATATCAATAGAATAGGGCGAATTCATTATGAATGAAGATGAAATTCAAGCAGTTATTATGTGGTATTTTGCCCATTTATATGTCAATAAATTTAACAATATAAATGAAATGCATAAATGTTAACAAAAACACAATTGCTCAACAAATAGAATAGTTGAATTAACTCACTTTAGAAATAGGAATTGAATATTGCATAAATGAACTCCTAAGAAAAATATCTACATAACCAGATGGATTCACAATTCTACCAAATATTAAAAAAAATCAATTAATTCTAATACTGTATAAACTCTTTGGAAAAATAGGCAAAAGAGTAAAAATACCAAATTCATTTTACAACACAAATATGATGCTGATTCCCACACCAGGAAGAGCAAACACAGAGAAAAGACCAATTTCTCTAATGAATATTAATATAAATTTTTAAAATAAAACAATAGAAAAATGTTAGGGCAAAATACCATAGAGATAATATACTATAACTTGTTGGCATTTATTCTAAGAATCCAGGGCTGATTCAATATTAGGAAAACTATTGCTGTAATTTATTATATCAATAAGAAAACCAACAAAAATGATGATAAATGCAGAAAAAGTCTTTGGAAAATACATTTCCTATTCCTATTAAAACCATCAAAAAGCATAGGAATATATGGAATTTTCCTTAAAATAATGAGTAACATCTATCTGAAACCTGCAGCAAACATTATCTATAACAAGAATAAACTAGAAACTTTCCCAATTAGATCAGGAGTGAAACAAGGTTGCCCATCATCACTATTATTAATAAATACTGGAAATACTAGTTATAAAAATAAGAAAAGAAAAAAAGTGGAAGGAATTATAATAGGCAATAAAAAAGAAAACTATCACTTATCACTCATTGTGGATGATATAATGGTATACTGGGAGAATTCAGAGACTCAACTAAACAAGCAGTCAAAATAATTAACAACTTTAGAAAAGTTGCAGAATATAGCATAATCACACCACAGAAATCATCTATTTATATCTATTACCAAGAAATTCCAGCAGTAAGAGAGAAAAAGAGAAATTCCACTTAAAATAACTATAGACATTATAAAATACTAAGGATCTACCTGCCAAGAAAAACTCAGGAACCATATGAATATATCTACAAAATACTTTCAACTCAAATAAAGTCAGATCTAAACAAGTAGAAAAATATTAATTGCTCATGAGTGGGTTGAGTCAAAATAATGAAATAATAATTATACCTAAATTAATTTAATTATTTAGTTCCCTACCAATCAAACAAAAAATAATAATTACATAAGAGTCAGGAAAACTAATAACAAACTTCATCTGGAAAATAAAATTTCAAGAACATCAAGGGAATCAATGAAAAAAAAGTTAAGGAAATTGATCTAGCCATAACAAATACCAAAATGTATTACCAAATGGTAACATCAAAATCTGGTACTAAGAAACAGAATGATAAATCAATGGAATAGATTAGGTACACAATAGGCAATTGTGAATGGTTATGATAATCTAGTATTTGATAAAAGCAAAACTCTGATAAAAGCAAAACATCTTAAAAACTGTATACCAAAATATGTTAAAAATGGGGACATAATTTAGACATAAAGGTTGACAATGTAAATGAATTAGAGGAGCATGTAACATTTTACTTGTCAGAAGAATGGATGAGGGAAGAATTTATGACCCAACAGGAGAAAGAGAGCATTTCAGAGTGTTAAAGTAATAATTTTGATTACATTAAATTAAAAAAAGGTTTGCATAAACAAAATCAATGTAGCCAGAATTTGAAGGAAAGCAGAAAACTGGGGAAATGTTTTATAGCAAATTTCTCTGATGAAGGTCTCATTTCTCAAAAATATAGAGAACTGAGTCAAATTTATGAGTGGAAGGTATTCTCTAATTGATAAATAGTTAATGAACAGGCATTTGGAGATGAAATTAAAGCCGTCTATAGTCACATGAAAAAATGCTCTAAATTACATTTAATTAATTGGAGAAATGTAAATTAAAACAACTTTGAGGTACCTCTATCCCCCATGATATTGGCTAATATGACAGAAAAGGGAAATTAGAAATGTTGGAGATACAGGAAAATTAGGACACCAATAGACAATTGGTGGAATTGTTGACTGATCCAACCATTCTGGAGAGCAATTTGTAACTATGCCCAAAGGGCTATAAAACTGTACATATATTTTGACAGATATATCACTACTATGTCAAAGAGATAGAAAAAGGAAAAGGATTTTTATGTACAAAAATATTTTTAGCAGCTATTTTTGTGGTGGTAAAGAATTGGAAACTGAGGGGATGCACATCAATTGGGGAATGGCCAGGCAAATTGTGGTGTACCGTAGTGATGGAATTCTATTGTGCTACAAGAAATGACAAGTAGAATGCTTTCAGAAAAAAAAAAACTTGGAAGAATTATGTGAACTTATGCAAAATGAAATAAGCAGAACCACGAAAACATTGTACTCCATAACAACAATATTGTATGATGACAAATTGTGAATAACCTAGCTATTCTCAGCAGTAGGATGACCCAAGACAATTCTATAGAATTTATGATGAAATATGCAATCTATACCCCAGAGAAAAAAAACTGGTGGAGGCTGAATCCAGATTGAGGCTTTTTTTAAACTTTATTTTTCTTGGTTTAATTTTTTTTGATTTGCTTTCATAACATGACCAATTATAAAATGGGTTTTTCATGACTGCATGTGTAAAACCTGTATAGAATTGCTTGCCCTCTCATTGAGGAGGAAAAAGGAGGAAGGGAGAAAATGCTAAACTCAAAATTTTAAGAAATGAATGTTAATTTTTGAATGTAATTTAAAATAATACTATTTTAAAAGTTATGTCTTTGACAATATTCCTATTCCAAGGTGGTTAACTTGTTCAATTTTCAAAGATATTTTGAGAGCTATATTTGTAATATGGAGATTTGTCATCTATCTATTTACTGAAAGATAGCAATAGACTGACATAATTCTAGCAAGAGGTCACATGTCTTACTGGGTATTTGGTAGGTGATAAATTTTTGCAGCCTGCATAAATGTATTGCATTTTCTTACATAATGTTACACAACCTACAGTGGTTAGTAAGTCTGTGTTCTTTATGCATAATTGTCTGGCAATTTCTGGCTTTTGTAAAGATTAAAATTTAGGGGAGACTGAGGCAGGTAGAAATTAGTTTCTCTCTGTAAGGAGTATTATATTTTATGAGGTTTATTAAAGGTTGAGAATTTAAGAATATACAAGTAAGAAAAGGCACATGCCAGGTGGGCCATAAGGTCCACCCAAAATTTCACTCACTTCATGAGATGCGTCTGTTTGCCAGAGGAGACAGGAAGTAAAGAGAGACCCCACCTACGGGGAAGACCCTTTAAATGAAATTTTGCTCTCTTCCCAGGTGAGAATTCAGTGAGATTAGAGGGCGTTCTGGGAGCTAGCAAGTACTCCTGGGGAATGGAGTTCAGAGTTCAAATCTCAATTTTACACTTTCATGACCTAAATCTAGATTATGATCGTAACTCCCTCCTTTTCTATGAATTGGTTGACATGGCTTAGATATCTGTTTGATGAAGATAACAGTATGTTGTTGACAATGCTAATAATTTAAAGTTACATTTAAGGCAAAATATTTTAATATGGCTCCAGTCAAACTAGAAAAAAATCCAGAGGAAGTTGGACAAAAAACCAAGAAAACTTTAAACCATGCCATATAACATTTAGGTATATATAGAGTCATATGATCATATACATAGAGGCGGAAGGGAGATTAAAAATCATGTAGCCTGACCCCTACTAAAACTGAGATCCAAAGATTTTAAGGGGATTGACTAACACCACACAAATGATAAGTTACAATCCCCATTTTGTAACTTTAAATTCCCAGCTGTCTCTAGAAGACCCAACTAAATTAGAAAATCAAGCTCAATGGAAAGTTTATAAACTACTCTTTTTTTGAGGAATCAGCAAATGTGATTCAGATTTTTGACAAAGAAGCAAGATAACCTTCTTTGTTTTTATTAACTCACATTGAACCGGGAATTACACTTCATTATAATTGAATCATTTAGCATTTGAGTCTGTCTATGGGAAGAGACTAGAAGTGGTAATATGCTCCTCCCACGGACTGCTAACTTAGCAAAATAAGAGTGAAAATATAAATTTCTCTCTAAGAACATTTCTTTTCCCAGACTTCTCAATCACTTCTTTTCTCGCCTCACTATTTATCACCCCCTTCTCTTGCTCTACAATGACTTTCTTCTTAACCTTAGTCCTAATGATGGTTCTGACTTTAAACTTCCATCAGCATCAGGAAATGATACTGGTCTCCTAGTCAGGTTTACTCAGAGGGCAATTGAGTTAGAAGTTGAATATGATAGGGGCATTTAGTGTTAAATAGAAAGGAGGATTTAGCTCAGGTTGTCCAGACTGGGAGTTAGCCACTTGCTAGAGCACTTTCTCTGTGTGCCCCTGGCTCCCAGCCTTTAAGTTCCTCTAAGCACTTGTGGTTTGGCATCTTCTGAAGAGATAGATTCCCATCCAGCACCCCCTACTTCCAAAATTTTTTCCCACTGCACATTATTCTTGTCACTTCTTCCTGTCCCATGGTAACATTTCAAAAACATCCAATCACAGTGGGTCTGCTCTTGCTACCCATCCATTGCCAGTTCTTTTCTTGGGATCGGTACTTCATCTGAAAGCACTGAGGAGCATCCGAGGCAAAAGAGACCCAAGCAAACTTTCTGTGGAGTTTTCTAGAACAAGGAGTAACAACAGCTGCAGGATTGGGTATTTTGTACTCTTACTCATTAAAAAGCAATTAGAAGCAGTAAAATCTGAAGAATAAATAGTTAAGCAATTTAAGCAGAGGGAGAAAAAACAAAACACCAACCCAACAATTTCTCATGAGAAAATTCCTTCAAAGCCTCTAAAAGCCAGTTCTGTGAAGTAAATTATTCCTCCCCACATTCTACAGATTAAGCAGTTATATTAGGAGTTATAGTGAAATGGCTTCTCTATAGCCATGCCTTGAGACATACCTAGGCAATCACTCTAACTTACCAATGAGGCAGGCTTAGAATGCTATGTAAGTGAATTGTTTGGAATTCACAATACTTTTCTCATAGAAAAAATATCTATTATGGTGAGCAATGTATTGTCACTTCGGACCATACCTGGAGTCAGGGGGCAAATCTGAACATTCGATATGAGTAGGGTCTAGATGTGAACTGAAACTTTCTGAGTTGGGAAAATTGGGAAAATCACTGTTCCTGATCAAAGAGGGATTTGCAGCAAAAGTAGCCAGGAGACAACCCAACAAGTGTTTACTAAGTGCCTTCTAATTTGTCACTTGATGAGGCATTAGAGATTTAAAAATAAATTAAAAAAGACAAAAAATAGCATTTTCCCTCAATGAACTTAACATTTATCAGGGATCATTTATGAAAGACACAATGTTTAAGTGAATATCCAAATCAGAAGTTCCAGTAGTTCTCAGAAAAATGTGTTGAGAAGATGGTTTAAAGCTATGTTCTCACTTAGACAGAAAGGCCTAGTAATGGGGAAAGAGGTTGGGCTAGACCCAAGCACATAATTCAAGACAATTTGCCACATCAGTCTCCTGTGGATACTTGTCAGTTTTTATATCTGGGCTTGTGAGTCTGGCTTTGAATGATCTTCAATTGGACTGCTCTCTAATCCTTTGGGCAGCATGTGCTTGGAGAAAATGGCCATCTCTTAGCAGGGTAGCATTACCAGGCTAACCCACAGAAGCCTATAATTTCATTTGCAATGAAAAATGACAAATGAGCAAACAGCACACTGTTACACTAGGAATTAAATGAAGCAGAAAAACAACCTTAATAGGGAATTCATTTTTAATCTTGAATGTGATGCTTGAGTAAAAAGCAAGTTTATTAGTGGAAGGTGAGGTGATTCACTGAGACTTTTGTAGAGATTCTGAAAGAAACTTCTGGATATTTTCAACGATTTTAGACATCATGATACTGTTTCTTTATTACATTTAATTATGCTTCCAAATTATGGACTTTCCTTTTCTTTAATGCATGTGTACATACATACATACATATATAAGTGTATCTTGATAGTAATCCTCAAAGAGAGAAAGAAAGAAATGAGAAGGAAGAAGAGAGAGAGGAAAAGAGAGAGAAGGAAACAGTCAGAGAAATATAGAGATAGAGAGGGGAGGGCAAGGGAATAAAGATGAAGGGGGAGAAGTAGGAGAGGGTGAGAGCTAGGCAGATAGAAGCAGAGAGATTCAGACAAGAAAGGAAAGATAGAGAGAAACTAATCTAGACAAGTTAATAGACCAATAGTTAGAAGAGAGAAAGGGAAGAGGAAGGGATCAAAAAGGATTTGTATAATGCATGCATATGAGAAAGAGGTTTCCTAAGATAGATTGAATAATAGATGACATAGATATGAATGCATATATATACATATACACATAGGTTTGCAAAACACTTTAAATATACTATTTCATTTGAGCCTTTTAGGTGGATACAGCCCTATCCCGTGTAGTAGACATTTACTTGATAATGAAAGCCAGAGACAATGAGGAAATCCTGCTCCATTTGTGTTTCCTTTAAGATTGAATAAAGGAGTTAAAAAGAGATTCTAGGTAAGAGATGCTAAGTGAAGAAGAGAAGAAGAAGTGAAGAAGAGGCCTTCTTGGGATGGAGGAGGGGAAATTCACTTGCTATTGGTTAATTTCATGTACAGATTATTTTAAATCTATTGTTGACAATTTGGATGCTGCCTGTAATCACAAAAACAATTCCAAAACTCTTTCCCTCCTTTGCCAGAAAATTTGACTTAGACAAAAGTGATAATTCTAAACAAGGACCTTTTCATTTCAGAGAATCAGAAAAAAAGTTTCAAATCTGAGTTCTGATGCAATGTTCTTGTTTTATGTAAGATGCTAATAGTCAGGATTAAAACACATAGTCCTTGGTCCTCAGGCTCCTATTAATGATTGATTTCAGCAGACATATCTTTTCTTTTCCCTCCAAAGTTGGTTTAAATACATGTGCAGACTCAGAACAAGAAGAAACAACTTTAAGTTCTAATTTAACTTGAATATGAAAAACAACTTTCCATCAGATTATTGATTATTGGGGGCAGGCTACTAAATTGAATTTCAATTTCCTTTTGGGGTCTTTTAAAAGCAATTGGATAACCTTAGAATGCAATAGATGCAGTCTGACCTGGTACCAAAAGGCTGGATTTGAGAACCTACACACTACTTCTAGCTTTTTGATTTTTAGATTCTGAGTTCTCTCTATATCACAGAGTTTATTGTAAAATTGTAATGAAAAGGAAATTCAGTCTCCTTAATTAGCCTCACTGCTGTCATGATGCCAGGAAGGTTTTCTGATTTGTGTGGAATAGCTAGGATTTTCTTTTGAGAGAAAATCAAACTCATTTCCTTCAGGTCACTGAATAGTTATCAGATTGGGAGTCACTTTTAGCTTCTCTGGAGTCTTTGGTCTAGCAGTTTTCTTCCCCAGGGAAGTGGAGAAGGTTGTGAAGAGCAGAAATGTCACATCTGTTGACAGAATCAAGTTCCCTTGATTCATATCCCAGCAGGAATTTGTAATAAGTGGCACAGACTTTTTAGCTGACTAAAAGCTACTAATCAGAACAGAGGTGCCTGCTGTAACAAATGTAAATGATTAGATTTGGGAATCTGTACTTGGTGCATTTAGACAAAAAAATCAGAAGAGAGCTGGAAGCAACCTTGGGGATATATTCCAAAGCTTTCAACGATGAAGTAACTAGGTTGGAGAGAGCCAGGATGGTATAGCAGAATGAATTCTGTACTTGGCATTGGAAATCATAAATCCACCAGCAAGGATTAATTGAGTAGTTTCTAGGTGCCAGAAACTGTACTAGGTGCTTGGAATTCAATGACTAGAGGGAAATAGCTGTTGCCCTCTGGAAACTTTCAGTTAGCCAAAGGAGACAACATACATACAGATGAGTATAGAAAAAAAATAAATACAAGGTCATTTGTATGTGGATGGCACTGGCAACTGGGGGGCATCAGGAATGGCTTCATGAAGAAGATGTATCTTGAAAGGATTCTAACAGGTGAAAGTAAGGGGAAAAAGTAGATTCTAGGCATGGGAAGTCAACCAGGATAAAAGTATGGAAAGAAATTACTTGAATTCAATTTTTCACTCTGAGCCACAATGATTTTGTGACCAAGGGCATCATTTCTCTCCAATAATCCTAATTTTACTCATTTAAAAATGGGATTAACTATCCCAGTATAGAATGTTGTAGATTTTGAAAAACCTCATGTGTGAAGTACTTTGGTAACTAACATACTATGTGGATGCTACCTATTATTATTGCACAGAAACATTGAACTCATTAGTAATTGAGACAGCCCTAGGATCCAAGTCTCCAAAGTCCAACTACATGCTTTTTTTGCAACCCCATGATGTCTGGTACCACTGGGACATTTTTAGAACTCTTCTTCAAGTAATTAAAAATGTACAACACCAAGAAAAAAGAAGGAAGTAATGGACCTATGAGAATTCGTGATTTACTGGGTGCTCTGAAGATTAAGAAAAGGCAAACATGTGGACAACTTCACTACTGCTGCTGTGTGCATGCAAGTATTGGGCATTGATGGGTAAGGGGAGAGTGCTGATACTAAAGACACCAGTCACTAACATTGGTGAAAATGTAGTTTGGAGGAAAATATCCTAGAAATTTCAATGGAATTCATTTCATTCTTTTTTTCAGACTGATGAGGAATGAAATGAGTAAAACCAAGAGAATAACTTTTACAATTAAAACAATACTATGAAGAAAACTTTGAAAGCTATAAAAACTATTATCAATACAATGACCAGTCATGATTCCAGAAGACAAATAATAAAACATGCCTTCCATGGCAGAGAGGGGAATAAATTAGGGACAGAATGAGACATAGACAATTTTATGTCCATTCATTGGGAGAATTTGTTTTCTTTGACTTTGAATATTCGTTAGAAGTTCCTTTCCCTTTGCTTTTCAGTAAAGTGAGGGAAGGATGGGTGGGAAGGAAAGTAATAGATTTTCATTTTCCGTAAACTGCTCTACTTGGATTCTAGTTCATGAACAACATGCTCATTTTATCACTCTGGACAAGCTCATCACTGAAATCTCATCACCATGCAAACTTACTCAGCTTTTGATAATCAATACCTCTTCAGCACTCTCCAGTGTCTCTTCCCTTAGATTAGAGGGTTGAAGGATACAACAGTAGACTCCTCCCAAAGTCTTCTTTTATAGAAGGCTCAGAACTTTCTAGGTAAATATTCATTTTCCATCAGTGACCCAGCTTGGTTTCAACTCCTTGAACAACATGCCTCTAGGCTGGGTACCTCTTGAGGTCCCTTTACTACCCCAATCCACCACAGCCTTTAACTTCTTTTTGTATATTATCTTTCCCCAATTATATTGTAGGCATTTGAGGGCAGGAAATGACTTAAAAAATGTATCCCTCACTTGACTCAACAGTTGGCATGTACCATTGTTGCTGTTTAATTGTTTCAGTTGTGCCTGATTCTTTGTTACCATATTTGGTGTTTTGGCAATGGTTTACCATTTCCTTTTATACAGTTCATTTTGCAGTTCAGGAAAGCAAATAGAGTTAAACCCAGAATCACTCAGGTAGTAAGTGTCTGAGGCTGAATTTGAAGGAGGACTTCCTTGATGGGCACATTACTCTATCCACTGCATCATCTAGCTACTTGCCTAGCAAGTAGTAGGTGCTTGATAAATATTCATTGAATTAAAAAAAAAAAAACGGTGTGGGATCAATACAGAGTGAAATGTTTTACCCATTTTCTGATGAGGGAATTATATTATTATTTTTACTTAACATTTTAATTCTTTTACAAGATACCACTCACAAAATAAAAGCAATCCCTAAGTGTTTACAATGTAAAAACAAAATATATCAATAAAACTTAAAAATGATAAAATGAGGAGGATGGTTAAGGTGGACATTAAGGTCCCTTCTAGACAAAAGTCCTGTGAGTCTGTGCTTCACTTTTGGCCAAATTTCTTCCTCATAGCTCAAATTTGTATATCTTTTTCAACTGCCAAAATCTTTCACATACATTCTCTAAATTTGATCTTTACAATAATCTTATTAGGAAAGTAGTGTGCCATGCCTTCTTTATAAAGAATGGAGGCAACTGAGACTCAGAGAATTTAATCAATTAAACAAAGTCACATCAGTAGTGAGTGGTGACAGCAGGATTCAAAGCAGTCTTCTAAATGGTGACCAGGGCTCTCTCTCCATTTCATAGCTGGCTGCCTCTTTTGAGATCAATAATGCTGGATGCTATGAATTCTCTGAACTTCAACCATCACCCATTTTCTGCAGGTGTGAACACTGTTACTTAAAATAGTTTATCTAATTGCTATCACACTTTTGGGTTTTCATTCTGAGACATGAATATTTATGAACATTTCATGTTACTTTTGTCTCCAATTCCCAACCTCATATCACTTTTATAGCCCCTGATTTATGTGGAAGCAAGTGCTTCTTCCTATGGGTTCTTCCTTCTATTTTTTACAGATTTATTATTGACCTCTCGGCCCCTTAAATGTCTCTATTTATGTTGAATTTGGATAGGATCATGTCATAAGATCATGAGGGAAGTCAACTTTCTTTAAAAAAATTGGCCCTAATTCTCTATACACTGCAACATGCCAGAAATATTCTATACTATGCACTCTATTTCAGTGTTTAAAATTGTTTTAATACACTTGTATCACAATTCTGCTTTAAGATTTTTAATGGTTCCTTATGGCTTGTAGAATATAAAATTTGTTGGTCCCACTTTTGCATTTAAGGATCATCAAAAATTCTGAACTTTATTAAAAAAAGAGAAGAAATACATAATTTGGATAAATGAATGAAAGAAAAAAACCCAATAACTAAACCTCCAAAATAGTGTAACAGACCACTTTGGCCTCTGCTGCTTAAAAATCAACTATAAAATATTTCACTTCCTCCCTCAGGATTCCCTGTTACCTTTAAGGATAGTTGAGTCTATCTAGGCTCTCTGCTATTGGTTCAATCCTCCATCAGTGTTGTTCCCTCAAGTGTAGGGGTGTAGTCCCCACACCCCTTAATGACCAATGATTTCATTAGCCACTAACAGTCACACATTTAAATTTACTTCAGAAGACATAATCATAAACTTATAAACTTACTTTCCCAACATGAGGGAAGTATACTCTTTCCTCTTCTATCACCTTAGTGTCTGGGAAGAAGAAAGGGATTTGATTCAAATTTAGCTTGATTTCCAGAGAGTTTAGTTCCAGGTCCAAGTCTAACCCCTAATGTCTTACATCAATCTCCCAGGGTTTTAGTTCCAGTCACCCTGACTTCTTAACTTGTAATCTTGGCTCTAAAGTCTCCAGGGCTCTCACTCCTGGCCAGATAGTGACCACTGTTGGTACCTGAAACTGAGAACAAGCAACACAGGATGAAAACAAACACCCTCAAGACCCTTTCTTGTAGTAGGGATGAAAGAGAGGAACAGGGGAAGTAAATATTTCCCTTCTTAGAGGACAGTTCATGCTGTCCCTTCTGTGATCTTCACCCTCAGGGCACAGCACATAAAACTTGTTGAAAAGAAGAGCAGAAAGAATGGAAAGTGCTTCTGGAAAGGAGACATTGCCTCATTTTAAAGTCAGTATTGAGACAGACTGTTAACCCTTACCTTCTATCCTAGAGCTAATACTATGTATTTGTTCCATTTGTTCCAAGGCAAAAGAGCAGTAAGGGCTAGGCAATTGAGGTTTGGTGACTTGCCCAGGGTCACACAGCTAGAAAGTGTTGGAGGGCAGGCTCTCCTTGGCTTGACTCTCAATCCACTGAGCCACCTAACTGACACCTATTAGTTATAAAGATGCAGGCAAAGCAGGCTCCATCTACCTGCTCAGTAGGGGACGCAGGTATCTATATTAGGCAACTGGTTATCCTCCAAAGGCCCCTCAAGGATACCTTCACTTAGGTGAACTGTGTATGCTCAGAGAAGCCCAGGTTAAACTAGGGAAGCTTTTAACAAATGGGATTGGGGCATGAAAGGAGGGAGAGAGTCAATAGGATAAGGTTGCATCCAAACTGTTTAAGCAAAACTAATTATAGTAAAGTATTAATTCTAAAATTCTAAAACAAATAGGTGAGAAGCATATCTTTTACAGTTATAGAAAAGGGGGTGAATTCATAACCAGTAAAAAAAGAGATAGAAGAAACTAAAAAGATAAAATAGATAATACTGATTGTATAAAATTATAAAAGCTTTTGCACAAAGAAAATTAATATAATTAGGATAGGAAGAGAAGTGTTTGAGTGGGAAGAATTCTTTGTATCAAGCACCTTTGACAAGGATGTGATTTCCAAGATATGCAATTAATAGACATATATAAAAACAAAATCTATTCTCCAATATGTAAGTGGTCAAATGATATAAGCAAAGAATTTTTCCTTTTTATTTTTTAAAAATTATTATATAGGATGGCTTACACCAGGAATTATGAGGGAGAATTGAGGGAGGGTACAATGGGAAATGTAGTTGACATGTAAATAGACCTACAATAAACTTTTTCTCAATAAGAAAAAAAATAAGCAATAAAATTTTATTAAAACAAAACAAAACCTTTCATGTTTCTGCAATCCTATGCTGCAGCCCTGAAAGTCATTTCACTTTTCCTTCACACTTCAATGCCTGTATCTGCCTGGGACTGGAATGCCCTTCTCTCTCCTTTCCAACTCTCCAAAGCCTATCTTTCCTACCAGCCCATGCTCCAATCCTAACTTGCCTCCATGAAGGCTTCTTGATTATTCCCCTTCACATTGTGTTCTCCCTTCTTTGAAGTCCTCTGAAATCCATCAGATGCCACTCATTTGGACACAATCATGCAATGATTCATGCTTCTGCACCCTTTGCTGTATATGGTAAATGGTTCAGCACATAGTGAGAGTGATAGTATGATACTGGGGGAAGAAGGTGGCCTTTATCATATAACATTTAAAATTTTTAAATCCAAGTCAAGGAACTATGTGGCAGCTTGGAGGATAGAGTACTAAGTTTGGAATCATGAAGATCTGAGTGTGAGCTGAGACTCAGATACTGATGAATGACTCCAGGTAAATCACTCAATCACTGTCTGCATTAGTTTCCCCATTTATAAAACCACCTTCCTTCCAGGATTTTTGTGAAAGTAAATGACAGTAGTAGTGTACTCCTTTGCAAAATTTAAGGCAGAATAGAAATGCTAATTATTATTATTCTAACTATGATGTGAGATCTGAGAGGGAACTGAGAATAGAAAGTAGAAAAAGAGAGGATTAGTAAAACCTTAAAGTGGAATTGAAATTTGTGTTGAGCTCTAAACACTGCATGGAGAGGGAAAGAGAAGATACTCCAGGTATAGAGATCTGTGTGACCATAGGCATGAAGGCATGAGACTATAACATATTTCAGGAGCAGAAAATAGACCATTTTGACTAGAGAGAGAGTATATGAAAGGAAGCAATATTTACTCCATTGAGAAAATAGAATCAGTAATAGTCAATAAATATTTATTAAGTGCCTACTATGTGCCAAGCAGGGGAGCCAAATGGTACAGTGGATAGAGCATTGGGTTTGGCATCAGAAAGACCAGCATTGAAATCTGATCTCAGACACTTGTTAGCCATGTGACTAAGTCACTAAGTTAGCCATGGTCAAGTCACTAATCCTATGCCTGTGTAAAACCAGAGAAGGAAATGGCAAGCCACTCCAGTATCTTTGGGAAGAACCCTCAGATGTGTCCAGAAAGAGTCGAACACAACTGAAATGACTAGAAAACAATATTCCAGGCATTGTGTTATGTCTTGGTGATAAAAGTATAGAAATAACACAGCCTCTACCTTCAAAGAGTGTTTTTTTTCCCTTTACACTATACATGTAATTAATATTTATTGGATGCACAAAATAAAGACTATACCAAAAATAAAATAACTATTTTGATTAGTGATGTTTGATTGAAGCATTTTGTTTATCCTGAAATATATTTTAATGTAATCTAAGCTTTTGCCAAATTCAAAGATGAATATTGCTTCTGGTGATCAAAATTAGATGACAGTCTGAAACAGTGAAATCTGATCAATAATGAAATGCTGTGTCAAAGAATTGCTGGAGTCATCATCCTTGGGGAACTCTCAGGATGCAACAAACAGCCATTCGGTTTGGGTAATTTTCCAGTATCACGCCCAGGATGACTAGAGGTCACATCCAAAATTGGTTCTTGAATAAACATTTGTTGAGCACTTGCAATATACATGTCACTATACTAGGTACTTTGGGGAAGAGAGCAGGAGGTATAATTCATAGATACCATCTTACTTTTAGATAATTCAGATCAAATCAATAAACCTTTATTATGCATCTACTCTGAGATAGCAACTGTGCTGTGCTGGCAACATAAATGAGAAAAAGAAAGATAAGAACCTGTCCTTAAATAGTTTATAATCTAACTGAAAATTTACAAAAGGAAGAGTAAAAGAGGAGGAGGGGGAGAGATTATGATGTTCCATTGAGTCAAAACCAAGTAGAGGTGCTGAAGAAAAATGGAGTTACTTAGACAGTCCCAAAAGTTCTGAGTCTTTAATAGAGGTAAGTTTTGGAGGAGTTGATTACTCTCCAATCCTCCAAACTGAAGGGTGAGGCAACTAAGGGAGCTGAAAATGCATTGAGCGTCAACAACTGAGTCAACCAGCATGATGATAAGGTTTTAGGTGATATGGCTTTAGGGTTTATACAATTTTTCTTCATGACATTACTGTGAGGTCTATAGATAGTGCAAGTGTTATTTCCTCCATTTTATAGATAAGGAAACTGAGGCTCAGAAGTGAAGAGACTTGGCCATCATCACATAGCAGCAATCTAGCTTGTCAGAAACAAGACTTGTGACTCTAAGTATAGAACTCTTTCCACTGTATCAGAGTGCAAGGATGGAACTGGGTCCCTCCCTGCCCTTGTGATCCAGCCTCTGAGTTAATTCTGTTTGTTTAGGAGTGGTTGAGTAGGACACGGGATTGTTCTATAATAGGTCTGAGCTTTATGAGTGAGCCTTGTCTGCTTTTGGCCTTCATATCATCACCAAGCAAAAATAAATTCTGATGAAGAAAAAATTCCCAGTGATCTTGGAGCTCTGGCCTGAATGCTCCTTTTTGATTGATAATTCTATCCTCATAGTGTGGCTTTGATTCCAGTTCTCTATGAAGGAGCAAGCAGTAAGTGCTTATCACTTCTGGTCTGGGACCTCTCAAGGACTAGGGGCTCACTTTCATTGAAAGTATCAGTATACTTCTCTGTTGTGATTCTGACCTCCCATTCTGGAAATTCCTGAATAAATCAAAAGGTTTGGCTTGTTTCTAGCCACCTAGTGTATTTGACACATGGTGTAGATAATTTTTACTCCTTTTTGTCCTTATATAGTTATTTCAATAATAATAATGAAATGAAATCAATAAAAATGGCCAGAAAAAAATAGTGAAAACTACATGTGAATATATATGTAATTATGTCAAGCAAACTTCCCAAAATAATTAAAATAAAATAGTAATAAAGGCAAAATTGATTATTTTTGATAACATTTTATTAATTTAATTGAACATTTGTTGTTATTGATGATTTATATTTTATTAACTATATCAATGTAAATTTTTAGGTACATATATTACTTTTGAGAAAAGGAAAAATGTATACTTTACACATTAGTCTGTCACAATATTAAATAATATTAGTTTCTGTTTTTTAGCTTTAACTTCTGAAAATTGACAAAAAAAGATATTGTCAGCAATTATCTTAATTGTCTATTTAGATTCACTAGATGGCATAGCCAGATTCAGATCATAGTAGATAAAAAAATCACTATTAATTTTTTTAAAGTTTCTTTCACAAGAAACATCACATATGAAAATGGTTAGAAAAAACCCTTAAAGATTTGTTTGGCAGAAATTCATAAAAGTCTTATTATACAAGTGAATTTTACTTAAACTAAAATATCTGCCAAAACTACAAGATAGGCCATTACTACACTGTGCTATTAAGATTTTTTTTTCTTAGCATAGTTTTCTTTCAAAACAACCCACAATTAAAAAAAAGAATAAATTGAAATTTTAAAGATATCAGCCAAATTCAGTAATATAGTTCCCATTTGAATTCAGATTTGGACTTGACAAACAAAGATATTGCATTTTGTAGTTGATACACTATGTCTGATTAAAGTTTTAAACCCAAAGAACTCTAAGTGGTCCTCAAGATCGACAGAACTGAAGTGACTCAAATTATTTCTCTTTGCCTCTACAATCACTGTGCTGTTATTATTTATTTAAAACCTACTATTTAAATGTTTGAATATGGAAGACTATGAGGATTGAAACTACAGAGTGAGCACAGTTCTGAAGCATTATGATTTTACTTACAGAGCTAAGTATAGTTAATAGTGTACTCTGAGTGTATTTGAGATCAATTGTGGTCACTCAGTAATTGTTTAGAGCATTTAGACCAAAAATACTTTTTGGGGTGAAGAAGTTTATAACTTTTATAATTGTTGGAGATTATAGTAATAATATAATTTTTAAATTGTAGGATAAAATAATAAAAACTAATAAAATAAAATTTCTCAGATAATAAAATAAAATCAACTATTAGCTGACTTTATTGTTTTTATTGTTTATTGTTTTACAGACAATGCACCTCTTTATTGCCTTCATCTAGGATATTTGGCTCTCACCACCTTGTCCTTGTTATGCCAAATGTATTGGGTTTTTCCCCAAAATGGGTGGCAAGGTTTCAAATGCCCATAAGAGTACTCAATGTACAAGAGGAATATTGGGTTTGGGAGAGCATTTATTTTTATTTATTTATTAAAAATGTTATTTTCCTAATCACATCATAATAATTTTCAACACAAGTTTTCCAGAATTATAAGACCTAAATCGTTTTCCTCCTGCCATTCCCTTCCCCCCTCACAGGAGATAGTAAGCAATTTGGTCTGGGTTATACATGTATTGGTATGCAAAACTTAATTCCACATTGGTCATTTCTGTAAGAGATTACTCATATAAAGCCAAAACCCCCAAATAAAACTGTACATGAACTCAAATAAAAATAGTATACTTTAATCTGCATTCTGACTCCAACAGTTCATTTTCTGGAACTCATAGCATTCTTTGTCATAAGTCCTTCAGAATTGTCTTGTATCTTTGTATTGCTGAGGGTAGCCAAGTTTTTCACAGTCGATCATTATACAATATTGCTGTTTATATATACAATGTTCTCATGGTTGTGCTTATTTCACTCTGCATCAGTTCATGTAGGTCTTTCTAGCTCTTTCCAAAATCATTCTGTTCATCATTTTCTATAACAAAATAATATTCCATCACCATCATATCCATCACCATTCCCCAACTGATGGATATCCCCTCAATTTCCAATTCTTTGCCATCACAAAAAGAGCTATTACAAATATTTTTGTATAAATAGGTCCTTTCCCCTTTTTTTGATCTCTCTGGGATACGGACCTATTAGTGGTGTTACAGAACCAAAGGATTTATAGAGTTTTATAGCCCTTTGGGTTAGATTAGTTTACAACTCTACCAGCAATGGTTTAGTGTCCTAATTTTGCCTCGTGAGATAACTTTTATTTCTCCCTCTCTAGAAAATCCAGAAAATATGAAAGATTCACAGAGAATTGTAATTAAAAACTATTAAGAATTCAAATATACATTAGACCCTTAACCCTTGATTTTAAAGACATTTAGTGGCCTGCTGAATCACTATCCCTCATTTATATTAGAGCTTTACCTGCTTTCAAGAATTTTAAAGCAATATGTACAGAAATCTTGTGCTACCTTACTTGTAACCCCAATATGATATGGCTTTAATTCTGGAGGTACAAGGCAATTCTCTCTGGGGAAGACATTCTGTTAAAGAAATCTCTTCCCAGGAAGATGATTCTTGAATTTCAAATTTGGATCTTTAGATTCAAACTTTCTTGGAAAGTTCATTTTCAGGAAGGTTTGTTTTTGACTTGTGCCAGAAAAAAAAGAAATAAAGATAGAGGGCAGCCTTGAAACTCAGGGTCCATGAACTCCATTCTCCACACTCATGCTACTTTTGCAAGCATGAGTCACTCTTTGGGTGATTCTCCTCCTAGTCATCATTTTATATTCCATCCTTACTGTATGTCAGTCTAAAAGTCTAAGGGAAATAAGGCATTAAAAAGAGAAGAAACAAAGGCTAAATGGTTTCATAGTTCATTTTTTTTAGACTTCAGGAAAAGAATGGCTCTCCTTCCAAGTCCATCTCTTTAACTTTAAGTTGTCAGGTACCTTAATTTTTTTTTCCTTACTGGAGACCAATCCGAGGAATTCCTTGCATCCTGAGGGCAAGTCACTAAGACTCCATGTTTACTTCCATGGAAATGACAAGTCTGATAAAGTTTCACACCCTAAAATCTCTTCAAATTGATTGAAGGACTTTGGAAATTCATCAAGAACTCTTAGAGAATGAAATCTTAGAAAAATTAGAGTTAGTAGACATGTGGAGAAAAATAAATATTGACAAAAAGGAATATATCTTCTTTTCAGCAGCACATGGCACATTCACAAAAATTGACCAAGTATTAGGGCATAAAAACATTGCAAACATGTGCAAAATAGCAGAAATAATAAATGCAACCTTCCCAGACCAGGGGCTGTCCCTGTTCTTCCTCCTTCCCCTGCTTCCCAAGGGTAGCCCTATATGGAAATAAATCAACCAATTAGCAAATACTCATTAAGTACCAGCTTTGTGCTAGATATTGTATTAGACTCCTGGATGAAACTATTTCTACTTGCAAGAAGCTTAAATTATTATTTTTTTAAATCCTTACCTTCCTTTTTGAATCAATACTGTATATTGGCTCTAAGGCAGATGAGCAGTAAAGGCTAGGCAATGGGGGTTAAGTGACTTGTCCAGAATCACACAGCTAGGAAGTGTCTGAGGCCAGATTTGAACCCAGGACGGACCTCCTGTCTCTAGTTCTGGTTCTCAATCCACTGAGCCACCCAGCTACCCTAAGCAGCTTATGTTCAAATGGAGACATTGAGAAAGTGGAGAAATAAACAATATAAATATAAAGAGAATAAATCTAATATACAAAATAATGAATAGAAGGTAGTTTGGGAGGGATTCACATTTCCTTCGAATGTCTTTTTTTCCCTTTAACCAGGAAAGAGAAGAGAAAATTATTTCCTTCTGCTCCTCCTTCACTGTTGTACAGTATATGGATTCATTGTCCTGAGACACAGAACTCTGTGGACCAAAAAATGAGAGTTAGACCAGATCAGGGTTTCTCTACCTGGGGGCCATAGACAGTGGTCTGTGGATAGATATTAGGGGGTTCATGAACTTGGATGAGGAAAATACTCTTTTATTTTCATTAACCTTTGGTTTCCTTTGTCATCGCATTTATCATAAGGCTCCCATTACCATAAATTTCAAGACCTATTATGAATGGCTGGGGGAGATAAGAAAATACCTGCTAATTCCTATATAACCTGATTTTCTTGTACACAAATGCATATGATAAAGTTTAATTGATAAATCAAACATACAGTCATACATTACCAATTTTAAATACAGTAATAATAAAGTACAACATACTTTATTATATAAAGATTTATTATATAAAGTGCTGTACTTTCTCTGGGTATATGGTTATTCAAGGATGACTGGCACCTTTAGTGTGAGGGCTTACTACACCCTTTTCAGGGCTGCTCACTCACTTTTGGTGTCCACCTGGCACTAAAATCTCACCTATGTCTCCACAAAGCTGTAGCACATGCAGAGACCATACCCCAATAAAGCAACTGGATTGATGGGCTAAACTAGGTTGAGGATAACCAAAGGACCACAAAACCAATAATGAATTAGAGGATTGTTTACCTCAAATATATGAAGAGTTCCCCTTGTGGAATGTGTGGATGAGAACAATTTGTTCCAACAGCCATAAAGTTGGTTGATGCAGGCTCTTTGGAGTACTTAAAGCTTGGTCAGACCTCAAAGATGCCAATGATACATGTCCACAGCATTGTAGACCATCACCAGTAATCCTGACTTTTGTTTTTACACCGAACTTTGATGATTCTGGAAGAGACAGTAAGTCTGATGTCTTTTTGCAACTCTACCTCATTGAAATGAATTATTTTTGCATGGATAACCTCTGAATCATGTGATACAGGAACCCTACTTTTTTATTATGTCCATCTAAAAATGTTCTCCTGAGAAGGGCCTCATTAGCCTGCCAATGGAGTTCATGATATGCACATATAAAAGTTAAAAATTACCATAATAGATAAATTCTAGTTTCTTCCACCCAGAGGTGTGCTCATACTAGTATCTCTTTGTATATATATATATATATATATGCATATATATATATTGATTTCTATATCTTACATCTCTCTTTCTCTGTGTGTGTCTGTGTGTCTCTTTGATGTCTGTCAGTCTTGTCTGTGTGTCTAATTTTTAAATGAGAAAAAGTATAATAAATTCTACATTACTGCCTTGCAAAAACTTTTTTGCAAAAGAAATCAATTTCTAAGTTGGAGACCAATCATCAGTCACAGTGTGGTTACACTTTGTTGAAGATTTCTGCATAATTCGGGTCTGAACAAACTGAATTAGTAATATCTGCATTTTTATAGATTGAATAATTGTTTCACAGCGAGCATTAGTATTTAAATAATATTAGTGGTAGTCTCTCGGTGACTGAGAATGACGATTGTCTTTGTGCATTATCATCTATTGATGTACCCTCATGTGGCTTTGGAGTCGAAAGGCTGAGGCGCACAGTCTGTGACACATGGGGCATGGGACTCCAGTTGTTATGGGAGGTGCAGTTGTGGCCTGGTGTCGGCGTTCACACGCAGTGGCAAGACGTCGACTTCATTCATCTTCAAAGGTGGCGGCGGCATGGTGAATGTGGGTTCGCCAGATGCTTCTGTCAGAGGCAGCGAGTTCTAGTTGCTTTGGTGTCATGGCAGCCCACTTCAAGTTGGACTTTAGCTGATCCTTGAATCTTTTCTTTGGTCGGCCTTGTTTCCTGAGTCCAGCTGGCAGTTCACCATAGAATACCTATCTTGGTATTCACTGTGGGTCCATGCGGATGACGTGTCCAGACCATCGTAGCTGGGTTTTGAGGACCAGGACTTCGATGCTGGTGGAGTTGGCTCTGTCGAGGACTTCCTGGTTGGTGATTCGGTCCTGCCATCAGATCCTCATGATTGACCGGAGGGAGCGTTGGTGGAATTGCTCCAGCTGTTTCATGTGCTTCCGGTACAGTGTCCATGTCTCACAGTCAAACAGGAGCGAGCTGAGGACCACTGCGTTGTACACTTTGAGCTTCATCACAATGCTTACACCTCTGTGTTGGAGGACTTTGCAGCGAAGCCGCCCGAGTGCCTGGCTGGCCTTTTGGATCCTGGCATTGATCTCATGGTCTAGGGACCCATCGTTGGCGATGGTGCTGCCCAGATACTTGAAAGTGTTGATGTTAGAAAGCTGTGTGCCGTCTATTGTAATGCACGGCTGGTTCGTTGGTCTCCCTGGTTCAGGTTGGAACAGCACCTCTGTTTTGCTGAGGCTGATAGTCAGGCCAAACAGTTTTGTTGTGGTTGAGAACCTGTACACAATGGTTTGGGGATGATTTTCTTGGTGGGCCATGAGAGCACAGTCATCTGCGAAGAGAGCTTCTAGGATGAGTCTCTCTGTTGTCTTTATTTTTACAGTCAGGAGGCGAAGGTCAAATAGTGAGCCATCCAGTTGGTATTTGATGTAGATGCCCAGGTCTAAATCTATTACAGCATGTTGTAATATTTGGGTGAAGTATAGGTTGAATAACACCGGAGCAAGGATGCAGCCTTGTTTCACGCCATTGGAGATGTTGATGCGATTGGAAGTCTCTCCGCCAGATAGGACTTCCCCTGTCATGTCGACACGAAGGAGCTGGATCAGTTTGACGAATTTTGCTGGGCAACTGAGCTTGCCGAGGATCACCCACAATGCCTCCCTGTTCACTGTGTCGAACGCCTTTGTCAGGTCTATGAAGACAATGTAGAGACTCAGGTTCTGCTCAAGGCATTTTTCCTGCATTTGCCTCACCATGAAGACCAGAGTGCTACAATCTGGTCTGAAGCCACATTGTGATTCAGGCAGGTTCTGCTCTGAAACAGATGACAGGAGTCTGTTGAGTATAACACGGGCAAGGATCTTTCCATCAGTGGAGAGTAGTGAGATGCCTCTGTAGTTGTCACAGGCTGCTCGTGAGCCTTTGTTCTTGTATAGGGCTACGATGGAGGCATCTCTGAGTTCTGGGGGAATGTCTTTCTTTTTCCATATGCTGGTCAGCACTATGTGGAATGCCTGGAGTGCCTTTCCATTTAAGGCCTTGTATACCTCGGTTGGGATCCCGTCTTTACCAGGTGCCTTGCCTGCACTCATTTGTTGAATGGCTTTTTGGACTTCCTCTATTGAAGGAGGGACATCAAGTTGTTCAATGGTGTGGTTTTGGGGGATCTGGTCAAGGGTTCTTTGGTCGACTGAAGAATGTCGGTTGAGAAGCTGACTGAAGTGTTCTTTCCACCTGTTACTGATGCCTTTTTTATCTTTTATGAGAGTGTCACTGTCAGAGGATAGCAAGGGAGTGGTGGTGGGTTTTAATGGCTCATAGACAGTCTTGAAGGCACTGAAAAATTGTTTTTAGTTTTTTGTATCAGCAAAGTACTGGATTTCTTCTGCCTTTTTTCCCACCATGGGTCTTGCATCTTCCTGATCTCACGCTGCGCCTTGGCTTGGAGAGACTTGAATCTGTCCTTTTTAGGAGCAGAGTTTGGGTTATTTTGCCACTCTATAAAGGCTTTGTTCTTCTTGCTCAATAGGTCTTCAATAGCAGTGTTGTTCTCGTCAAACCAGTCCTGGTGGTTGTGTTGTTTGGGGTCTAGGACTGCCTTTGATGTTTCCTTCACTGCGTCTCTGAACTGATTCCATTTCTCAGTTGAGCTTCCAGTGAGTGGTCCCTTGGCAGACAGCTTGTCATCCAGGCAGGACTGGAATGTTTGCAAATAAGATGGATCTCTAAGACAATTCACATTGTAAAATGCGAGAACTGTCTGGGCGCATTTTGGATGGCAAGGCGCAATGCGCATTTGAAGAGTCGCTCTAACCAATCTGTGGTCTGTCCAGCATTCAGCTCCTCTCATGGCTCTGGTGATCTGTACATCCTGTATGTCTCGCTGGCATACAATGATGTAGTCAATGAGATGCCACTGTTTTGATCGTGGGTGCATCCACTTGTTTTATATTTGTTCACCATTCTGAACACAGTGTCCGTGATGGTGAGTTCGAACTCTGAGCATTTGCTGGGTAGCAGTAGGCCGTTGTTGTTCATTTTGCCCACGCCGTGTTTGCCGAGCACTCCTTTCCATCTTTCATGGTCCTGGCCAATGTGGGCATTGAAGTCTCCCAGTAGTATCAGCTTGTCATTTGTGGGCACTGAGTG
The DNA here is from genome assembly GCF_027887165.1 of Monodelphis domestica. Taxonomy (NCBI): domain Eukaryota; kingdom Metazoa; phylum Chordata; class Mammalia; order Didelphimorphia; family Didelphidae; genus Monodelphis; species Monodelphis domestica. The sequence continues at coordinate 292,007,566 of NC_077230.1, forward strand.
CAGGACGGCACTCAGGTCAGAGTAGAACTGCTCAATGGTCTCCTCTGTGCTGGTCAGTGTAGGGGCATATGTGCTGATGATTGTGTCATACCGGCCTTTGCTGAGAGGTAAATGGATCTTCATGAGCCTCTTGCTGATGCCGGCAAGCCTGGCAGCTGTTTGAGCAAACTGGTCTTGATAGCCAGGCCAACACTGTGGATTCTGTCTTCATTTGACCTTTCCAGAAGAAGGTGTATCCAGTGGTGGGTTCGCTGAGTGATCCCTCTTCTGGTAAGTGTGTTTCACTTAATGCTGCGATGTAGATGTTATATTGCGCCAGTTCTTTACCGGTTAGAGCTGTTTTTCTCTCAGGTCTTGGGGTATTCTCTCTATCAAGTAATGTTCTGATGTTCCATGCTCCTAGTAGGATATGACTGGTATTATAAATATAGCCTGGCTAAGCCACCATCACCATTTTTTATGGAGGGGAGAGAATTTAGAGAGAGTAAGACCTCAGAGTTAATCCTGAAAGGTAATGGGAGAGGTAGTATCATTGTCTAAGTTCAAGGCAAGCTCTTACCACAGAAATTGGTTCACAGAAGTAGGCCTTAAGGGAGGAAAACATTCCTTGAAGATGCTGAGAAAAAATGGGCCAGAAGAATATACCAGTTAGGATCTGAGAATATGAGACATATTCCAAAAACCTGGGATTTGTTGCATGCAGTAGAGGAACAAGACAGACCTACATCATTTTAGGACTCTTAGACGCTATCATCTTTGAGGAGCATTGGCTGGGGTTAAACCTTACAGGGAAATAGAGTTGTGTGTACATTTGAACTTTAGGCATTTGTAATCGTGCTATCAAATTCTGATGGGAATATGAAAAAAATACTGAAATCTTGATGGAGAGAGAGGGCTAATTTCCCTTAATATGTTGGTCTCTCATAGAAGATCTCTGAATGAAGTAATTATACAGTGCCTGAAGGTTATGTTAAATTAGTTTGCCAAATATTAATTAAAGCTAGGAAGTAGGTTCATATTTCAATCTGTTCAAAGCTATTCCAATCTCACCTCATGTTAAATAGCTTTGTCACTTTGCATCAACCCTTTTTATCTCTGAATCTTAAATTTTCTTATCTCCAAAATGAGTGAATTGAATTGGATGATTTTTAAGTAACTTTTTAGATTTGTACTTAGTAGTTATATATCTTAGAGGATAGAGAGCTGGACTTGAAATCAGGAAAACATGTTGGAAACCTCAGATTAGCCAAGTGACCGTAAGCAAGTCACTTAATCTCTTTATGTGTGGAATTGGATTGAAATAACATCTAGAGTCTATTCCAGTTCCAAATCCTTGGTTTCTAATCTCTCCAATAACCAAACCTGCTATTAGTTTTCCATAATCAGATGCACTGCCCTTAAAGGAAATCCTTTTAATGTTCATTATTTCTATAAAAGATGCAACAAAGAAATATAGTGGTGACTTTATTCCTCATTTGTTTGCCTTTTTCCCTTAGGGCTCTCCAAGGCAATGCTTGTCAAAGTAAGGTTCATGATTTCGGAAGTCTATAAATGCCTTACTAAGTGTTTGGTGACTACAGTCTCACCTTTTTCTGCTTAGGGATAAAAATAAACAATCTCTTCCCTTGGGTTCTTTAAGCATTTTGCAATTCAGATTTTGTACTTCACTGCTTTCCCTAGTTAACAATCTGGCTTTTGGAATTTCTTTTGGGGCTGAGGTTGTCTTGGTTTCTTAGGACGCTAGTACTTTGGAATCTGTTTTCTCCTTACATTTTTACTCATTGGCTTTATTTTTTTTTTACCTATTAAAAAAAAACAAACAAACTAATTATGTCAATCACAGATATCACCTTCCCTTCCTCCCTTTCCTGCACTAGAAAGGGCATCATTTGACAAAAAAGATGTAGATATAAAACTATATTTATTTACCAATTCTTTCTCTGGGGGTGAAGGAATATATACAAGTCATTTTTCAAATAATTTCTGTTGCTGAATATGATGTTCTCATGGTTCTATTCATTTCATTCTTCATAATTTCATGTATATCTTTCCATTATTTTAAAGTAATTAACCTACTTGTCATTTCTTACTGTACAGTAGTATTGTATCACAATCACATACTATAACTTGTTTATCCATTCCCCAATTGATGGATATGTCCTCAGTTTCCAGTTTTTTGCCACCACAAAGAGAACTGCTTTAAATAGTTTAGAACATATAGTGTTCCTTTTCTTTTCCCCTGATCATCTTAGGAAATAAACCTAATTAGGGACATTATTGGGTCAAAGTTTTATAACTCTTTTTGTATGATTCCACACTGTTCTCCAAAATGGTTGGATCAGTTCACACTTCGACCAGCAGTGCATTGGACTCCCCATTTTTGCACATCTTCCTTCGACATTTTTCATTTTAGCCAATTTGTTAGGTGTGAGATGACGTCTCAGAGTTGTTTCAATTTGCACTTTAATTTATATCTATTTCAGTTCAATAAACATTTATTCAGTACTTGCTATGTTCTAGTACTGTGCTGGGCTGTGGGATGCAAAAGCAAGAAAACTAAAAGGAAGGAAGGACAGAAAGAAGAAGGAAAGAAGAATGAAGAAAGCAAGAGAGGAGGAAGGAAGGAAAAAAGAAGCAAAAAAATTAAGGAAGAGAAGAAAGGAAAGAAGCAAACAAAGATAGAAATAAGGGGGAGTGCCTGTCTTTAAGGAGTTTTCACATTCTTTTAGAATAGAAAATGTCACTAAGTTATGATCCCTGTAATCTCTTTGGGGCCGTCTATATTTTAGGAAGAAGCATTGCAGGATTTTGAAAGAGGAAATGGTATTTACTAGAATTAGGAACATCATCACAGTTTGATATAGTGGAAAAGATACTCACCACAGAGTCTGGAGGAATTTGTGTCTAGATTCTGACTCTGGCACTAGAATTATACCCAGAGGAGTACAATAAGATCATTGCCTTGCATATGCCAACATAACATCATGCTTCTCCAGGGAACTTTTCCTTTAGTGATAAGGGTTGAGGGATGAGGGAGGGCATATTTCTCTGGAATTTGAGTTGTAGTTTTCTAGCAGATGTTCCACCATCCAGGGTCTTGTCATCTTAACATCCTACTCTAAGAGCCATCTTCCCATCATTGTATCTTTTGGTCAGACTGTGCTTTTTTCTCTTTTTGGCTTCTTAAACATTATTTCTGTTAATATTACTACAAAGTAATTATTCAGGAGATTCATCTGAAATTAAGATCACATGACTGTTGGAATGACCACCTTAATCATTGTAAAATTTTTATTCTTTATTAAGTTATTTTTCAAAAACTCTGTATCCATCAGTTTCTGAGGTGTCCCATACTTGACCAAGGTAGGGAAGGTATTATGGATTAGCCTTTTCTCAAACTCATTGTTGGGATCTTTTTAGTAGGGCCATTTCCAGAACTGGCAGTAATTGAACCCAATATTATCACTGATGTGCTTAAGGGCCTCCTGGTCCATGGGCTGGGTCTGTGTGCATGCAGTCTGGGGAATAGTTGTAAATCTTGCAGTCCTTGAAGCCTGTGAGGTAGGTGAAGATGGTCTTGTTCCTGCTTCTTCACTACCTGGCAGAAGTCATCTCTTCATAGGAAGCCATGCCTGGGGTTTGGGGCTTAGTGGTACACCCACCAAACTGTCTTCTTAATTACTTCTGTCCTCTTGTCCTTAGACTCTAATTCATAATTGTTTACTTCTGTCTAGTCTAACGATTATTAGCTGTGTGCCTCTGGATACATACCTTAGCATCATTTTCTTAATCTGTAAAATAATACATTTCTTAACAGAGGGACTCTGAGGAAAATTCTCTCTGAATTTTAAAGTCCTAAATTAAGGTTAATTATTATGTGTCCTGAATATACAAAAGCCATTTTTTGGTTTTCCTTTGTATTTTTAAAATTAAGTTTAATTAATTAATTAATTAAGAATATTTTTCCATACACAATTCATGTTCTTTCCCTCCCCTCCTCCCACCTCTGTCCCATAGACAATGAGCAATACCACTGGGCTTTACATGTGCCATTGATCAAGACCTATTTCCATATTATTATTATTTGCAGTAGGGTGATCATTTAGAATCCACATTCCCAATCATGTCCTCATTGAACCATGTGATCAAGCAGTTGTTTTTCTTATGTGTTTTTGCTCCCACAGTTCTTTCTCTGTATGTGGATAGTGTTCTTTCTCATAAGTCCCTCAGAAATGTTTTGGATCATTGCATTGATGCTAGTAGAGAAGTCCATTATGTTTGATTGTGCCACACTGTATCTGTCTATGTGTACAATGTTCTCCTGGTTCTACTCCTTTCACTCTGCATCATTTCCTGGAGGTCTTTCCAGTACACATGGAATTCCTCCAGTTGATTATTCCTTTTTAGCAGAATAGTATTCCATCACCAACAGATACTACAATTTATTCAGCCAATTCCCAATTGAAGGGTATCCACTCATTTTCCAATTTTTTGCCACCACAAAGAGTATGGCTATAAATATTTTTGTACAAGTCTTTTTCCTTATTATCTCTTTGAGGTATAAACCCAGCAGTGCTATGGCTGGATCAAAGGGCATGCAATCTATTAAAATCATTTGGGCATAGTTCCAAATTGTCTTCCAGAATGGTTGGATCAATTCACAACTCCACCACCAATGCATTAATGTCCCAATTTTGCCACATCCCCTCCAACCTTTATTATTTTCCTTTGCTGACATATTAGCCAATCTGCTAAGTGTGAGGGGGTACTTCAGAGTTGTTTTGATTTGCATTTCTCTAATTATAAGAGATTAAGAACACTTTTTTATGTGCAGATTGATAGTTTTGATTTCTTTATCTGAAAATTGCCTATTCATGTCCCTTGCCTGTTTATCAATTGGGGAATGGATTGATTTTTTTTTTACAAATGATTTAGCTCCTTATAAATTTGAGTAATTAGACCTTTTTCAGAGGTTTTTATTATAAAGATTTTTTCCCAATTTGTTGCTTCCCATCTAATTTTTGGTTGCATTGATTTTGTTTGTACACAACCTTTTTAATTTTTTTTTTTTTAGTTTTTAAACATTATTTTATTTGGTCATTTTCATACATTATTCATTGGAAACAGAGATCATTTTCTTTTCCTCCTCCCCCCCTCTCACCACCCTGCCCCTAGCCAATGCAGTATTCCACTGGGTATCACATGTGTCTTTGCTCTGAACCCATTTCCTTGTTGTTGGTATTTGCATTAGGGTGCTTACTTAGCATCTCTCCTAGATCATATCCCCTCAACCCCTGTAGTCAAGCAATTGCCTTTCCTTGGTGTTTACTCCCACAGTTTGTCCTCTGTTTAAGGATAGTGTTTTTTTCTCATAGATCCCTGCAGATTGTTCAGGGATATTGCATTGCCATTAATGGAGAAGTCCATTACGTTCGATTATACCACAGTATCTCAGTCTCTGTGTACAATGTTCTCCTGGCTCTGCTCCTTTCACTCTGCATCACTTCCTGGAGGTTGTTCCCTTTCCCATGGAATTCCTCCACTTTATTATTCCTTTTAGCACAATAGTATTCCATTACCTACATATACCATAATTTGTTCAGCCATTCGCCAATTGAATGGTATCCCCTCATTTTCCAATTTTTTGACACCACAAAGAGTGCAGCTATGAATATTCTTGTACAAGTCTTTTTCCTTATTATCTCTTTGGGGTACAAACCCAGCAGTGTTATGGCTGGATTAAAGGGCAGACAGTCTTTTGGGCATAGTTCCAAATTGTCTTCCAGAATGGTTGGATCAATTCACAACTCCACCAGCAATGAATTAGTGTCCCCACTTTGCCACATCCCCTCCAGTATTCATTACTTTCCTTTGCTGTTATGTTGGTCAATCTGCTAGGTGTGAGGTGATACCTCAGAGTTGTTTTGATTTGCATCTCTCTGATTATAAGAGATTTAGAACACCTTTTCATGTGCTTATTAATAGTTTTGATTTCTTTAACTGAAAATTGCCTATTCACGTCCCTTGCCCATTTTTCAATTGGAGAATGGCTTGATTTTTTTGTACAACTGGTTTAGCTCTTTATAAATTTGAGTAATTAGATCTTTGTCAGAGGTTTTTGTTATGAAGATTGTTTCCCAATTTGTTGCTTCCCTTCTAATTTTAGTTACATTGGTTTTGTTTGTACAAAATCTTTTTAATTTGATGTAGTCAAAATTATTTATTTTACATTTTGTGACTCTTTCTAAGCCTTGCTTGGTTTTAAAATCTTTCCCTTCCCAAAGGTCTGAGATGTATACTATTCTGGGTTCACCTAATTTACTTATAGTTTCCTTCTTTATATTCAAGTCATTCACCCATTCTGAGTTTATCTTGGTGTAGGGTGTGAGGTGTTGATCCAAAAATAATCTCTCCCACATTGTCTTCCAATTCCCCAGCAACTTTTATGAAATAGTGGATTTTTGTCCCCAAAGCTGGGATCTTTGGGTTTATCGTAGACTGTCTTGCTGAGGTCATTTACCTCAAGTCTATTCCACTGATCCTCCTTTCTGTCACTTAGCCAGTACCAAATTGTTTTGATGACCACTGCATTATAATATAGTTTTAGACCTGGGACTGCATGGCCACCTTCCTTTGTATTTTGTTTTCATTTTTTCCCTGGATATCCTTGATCCTTTGTTCTTCCAAATGAACTTTGTTATGGTTTTCTCTAATTCAGTAAAAAAGTTTTTTGGAAGTTCAATGGGTATGGCACTAAATAGATAGATAACTTTGGGTAGGATGTTCATTTTTATTATGTTATCTCTTCCCACCCATGAGCAATCAATGTTTTTTTTTTTGAATTGTTTAGATCTAGTTTTAATTGTGTGTGGAGAGTGTTTTGTAGTTGTGTTCATATAATTCCTATGTTTGTCCCGGCAGATAGATTCCTAAGTATTTTATATTGTCTAGGGTGATTTTAAATGGAATTTCTCTTTCTAATTCTTGCTGCTGAACTGATTTGGAGATGTACAGAAATGCTGATGACTTATGTGGGTTTATTTTGTATCCTGCAACATCCTGCAACAACCTTTTAAATTTAATGTAATAAAAATTATTCATTTTGCCCTTTGTTTTCTAAGTGGACTAATTACAGCATGGGTTGATATCTTGACTTGTTTATGAACAAGCAAAGTGGAGATACACAAAACTGTCAGTCTCACTCTTGTGAAGATTGGAATTGACTAGCTCCTGATTATAATAATGAAGATACTTAGCTCTTCCTTGATTGTGAATATTAAATTGTAACCCCCTGATTGTAACAATGAAGGTATTTAGCTCTTCCTTTATTGGGAAGATTGAATTGTAATCTTTAGTCTATTTTTAGATTTTAATCCCCAAATGTGTCAACTCAGTATTTGAAGTAAATCTACCCATTTTAATCTACAAAAAAAGTAATTAACTACGAATGGTGTGAACTAACTACTAAAGGTGTGATCTAATCAAAAAAGGTATGATCTAACAAAAAAAGGTGTGAACACACATTTCATGCATTGAGTGAGAGGTCTGTGACTGATGTGTGCATGAGTGGGCAGTCCTAGAGAGGAGCATCTGCTGTGATTGGTAGATGTGAAATTTAGGGGAACCTCGGAGAAAGGCCCATCTTCTTGAGAATCTTTTCCCTTATTAGGTCCTGAGAATTTCTACCTGCCTCAGAGGAAGCTGGAGTTTTCTCTCCCTCTCTTTCCTTAATATCTTCCCTCTATTTAAATAAACTACCATAAATTCCATTCTACTTTAGTAACTCATTGTGGGATTTAGAAATTAAATCCATGGTGACCACCAATTAATATATCCAGACCAACTACATAAAAATTTAACACTCTCCTTCCAGGGATATAAAAGCCCAGTGTCAAGACAAAAGTCAGGATGGCTTATGATGGCTCAGGATGTAGAAGATGACTTTGGTATCTTCAATTCCTGGCCAAGTTCTAGATACTCCAACGTTCCTGCTTTAGCCACCATCATGGCTGTTGGAACAAATTTATTCTCATTTGCCCAATTTCCTGAGGGAGGTTTGAATAATTTCAACCTAGTTTAGTCCACTTCACCAGGTATGGCTGCCATGCATTATACAGACTCTTAAAGCCATAATTAAGAATTGAGGGAAAGGCAAATAACAAAGGTGGATGAGCAGCCCTGAAAAGACTTCTCACCAGAGGTGTTAGTTTTTCCTAAACATGCATGCACCATGGAGCAATTTTAATAAACACTTGAATGTTCACTGCAAAGAAATAAAGATTATAGAGTTGGAAGGTATTTTATAGGCTATTTACAGATGAGGAAATTATATTTTAGACAAGTCAAGTAATTTGACCAAAGTCATACAGATATTAGGAGGCAGAGCTTGGATTTTGAACCCATATCCTCTGACTCCCAATCCAGTACACCTTCCATGAGAAGGTCATCACAAACCAGGAGACCTGCAAGGCAATGAATGTCAAATACTATTACAATGAACCACAGGAAGTGTTTGCATTCTTTGACCTGAAATAAGGTTAAAAGAATAAAACCACTCCTATTTAAAATTTTTCTCTCAGAAACCCCACCCCCCTCCAACTAAATTTGGGCAGATCAACCATGTGGTGAGTGACCCAAGCCAGTGATCTCATGGATGACATTTTTGATATCATAACAGTCTAATCTTGGAGCATCACACCCATCCCCCATGCCTGAACTTTGCTGTAGACTTAAGGCCTGCTTTCACACTATTCTCCTGGGCTCACTGCTCTCATCAGGCCATATTTTCCAAACAGCTGGACTGCATTGTGGCAAGTTGTGCACCACATGGAATACATTTCTATTGCCAACCTCCAAGATTGAGGGCAGATGTTGCTTTATGAAAGTTTGGTCTGGAATTGACGACAATGGGCATATACATAACTGATAAACTCATGATGTTAGGAGAGGAGAATTTTCATTTTCTGAAATCTCTTCCTTTCCATGGATATTTTTTCTCATGGAATCATCATATCAGAATACCTTCATGCCTGCGTTAAAATACGTCTCCTTTACCTTACAGATTTCTTATTGCTTAGAGCCATTATGGCCAGAAATCCTTGCCATGAATCATATTAACCAAAAGAGTGGAACATTTCCATTTTTAAGAATGTTTAAGTACCCATTTATTTTTACAAGAGTCAATTTTCCTTGGCATATTGGGAGGCTGGCTTAGACTTGTGGAAGAATGAGGTTGATAGTCAGTCACTATCATTAGCAATAATCATCATGCATTAAAGTACCTACTATGAGTCTCATACTGTGCTAGATGCCGGAATAAAAATACACAACTAAACTAACACTTTTAGCAAAAATGATATTATTCTAATAGGATAGAAAACAAACACATAGTCATTTACAGAAAAATATAATATCTCATTTGATCTTCACAACAAAATGAGGTAGGTACCATTATTATCCCCAAAATAAATTACAAAGCAGTTAAAAAGTGAGGACCCTAGCAATTTGAGTTGAGATTAGAAAAAAGCTTATGGTACAAATTGATTCTTGAAAGAAAAGAAGAATTCTGGGAGGTGGAAATGAGTAGAGAATACTTTAGGGATGGAGAATGGCCCACGGAAAGATATGGAAGCTGGGAGACAGTATAATTAGTATAGAAAAGAGGCTATTTTACTTGGATTGTGGAATCCCATAAAAGACCATGCAAACCTTGAAGGTCTGGTCTTACCTGTATATTTAGGAAGGGTCAGACCCAAGGTAAAATTAGAAATTTGGTAAAGTTTATCTTTAATATTCCTCCTACCCTTTAGCTCTCCCATTCCTCTGGCACCAAGTTCCTTTATGTTGCTCCCAATATTCACAGCTAATCTGAGAAGTTATTAGATCCTAACTAGTTGTAATTTTCAGAAGCATCCTTGAATGAAATCAGAGATCTTTAAAAATATTAAGGTAAATTCACTAGTTAATACTTTCATGTAACCATCAGATTTGTTTTCAAATCCAGTTGAACAATAGGATTCCCAGAGCATTTCGAACATTCTCTGCTTCCATTCTGTCATCTTGGATCTGCCCTAATCTAATGGAATCATGGATAGGTAGTCTGGTATGATGGAAAAGAACATTTGTTTTGGAGACAAGATGAGCTTAATTTGAATTCTTACTCTACCTTTGATGAGGGAAGCTAGATGGTACAATAGAGAGAGTGCTTGGCTTATATTCAGGAAGATTCATCTTCTTGAATTTAAATATGGCCTCAGATACCAGCTATGTGACCCTAGACAAACCATTTAATCATGTTTGACCCAGTTTACTGGGCTATAAATTAAGCAGGAGAAGGAAATGGGAAACCACTTCAATATTTTGCCAAGAAGTCCCCTAATGAGGTCATGAAGAGTTGGATACAATTGAAATGACTAAATAACATAGGCTGACCTAAGAAATAATTAAAATAAAGAAGGAGCTAGAATTAAGAGAAATTGGGGAAATGTTTTAGAAGATTGGATACCAGTTGGAACTAGAAGGAAGACAAGGAAGGGAAGAAGCAGATATGAAGAAGCTGAACATTCTAGGAATGGCTGACAGCCAAAGAAAATGCTCAGAGATAATAATATGAGACAATGGAAGATTAAAATCCATCTCTTTCTTCCCAAATCAAGACAAGGGTACCTTCCATTATGGAAGATCAGAAGTAATAGAATATTTCATGCTCCACTCCTTTGTCTTCCTCCTTCCAGTTTTGGTTCTTAGCTGGCAAATTTATACTCAACAAAGAGACATAAAGTATTTGCTAGCTGAAGTGGCTATATGACTCCTTCAATTCATTTAATAATGTTTTTCATTTTGTATTTTCACAATCTTCCCAAAGTTAGGATATTATTACAATAGTTATAGTAATATTCCAGTAAGCCATTAAATAATATTATGTTTGCTCAATTTTAAAATAAAGTTTTGTTGATGCATTTGGAATTCCCCCAACATTATAGGTGTCCCTAGGGTCTTTTATTTGATTTCTAGAAAACCATCCTACAAAATGGATAGTATAAAAGAAAAAAAGGGAGAAAAACTCCATATAATTGATAAACATAAAAAAATTAAAAAGTATTAAAGTACATAAAATGAATATCTGTTAAACCTCTCCTAATCAGAAGCATCTTCTTATATTATTTTGAGTCACGCTTGTTCTTAATAATTTTGCAACATTAACTCAACTTTTTATGTTTATACTTTTCATTTGTATTGTCATGATTTTTACATGATTCTGCTTACTTTACCTTGTTTTAGTTGATTTAGATCTTTCTGTGTTTTTATATAACATTTACATTTCTTATAGCACTATAATATCCCATTATATTAATATAACACAATGTGTATATCCATTCTCCAACCAAAGAGCATCTATTTTGTTTGCAGATCTTTGCTATCATGAAAAATTCCATGATAAATTCTGATATAAAGTCCAAATATTAGCTCCTTTGGAAATGAACCCAGTAATGGAATTGCTGTTTCAAAGAACATGGACATTTTAGTCACTTTATATGTATAATTTCAAATTGCTTTCCAAAATGATTGCTCTTCTTCAGAGCCACACTAACCAAGCTTTAGTGTGCCCCTTTTCCAAACTCCAACTTTGATTGTACTCATTTTTGTTATCTATGTCAATTTATTGGTTGTGAAGTGATACCACAGCATTGTTTTGATTTACATTTCTCTTATTGTTAGTGATTTTATGTATTCTTTCATTATGTTGTTAGTTTATGATTCTTATTTTGAGAAATATTTGTATCTTTTGATGAATCATCTATTGGGAAATTGCTTTTGGTTGTATATATATGTGTGTGATATATACATTATATATGTATGGTATTCCATATACCTCTATAAGATATATACTTTAAAATTAAGTTTAATTAATTAATTTAGAATGTTTTTCCATGGTTACATAATTCATGTTATTTCCTGCCCCTACCCCTCCTGTAGCTGACAAGCAATTCCACTGGGTTTCACATCAATCCTTGATCAAGACCCATTTCCATATTATTGATATTTTCAGTAGGGTGATCCTTTAGAGTTTACATTCCCAATCATATCCCCATTGACCCATGTGATCAAGCAGTTGTTTTTCCTCTGTGTTTCTACTCCCACAGTTCTATAAGATATATACTTACATACATGTGTTGATTATTTATATAAGGATTCCAAAACCTTATCAGATAATTTTTATTCAAAATTTTCTCTATTTGCTTCTCTCCTCATCACAAATGCATTAATTTTGTTTGCACAGAGATTTTCAGTTTCATATAATCAAAAATATTGATTTTATCTTTTGTAAATGCCTCTCCTTTGTTTGGTTAAGAATACATGCCCTCCCCATAACTGTGATAAGTACATGATCTGCCTTTTTCTATTTTTAATAGTGTGATAATTAATATTTGGGTTATGAACACATTTATAAACTAACTATAGAATATTTTATAAGATATTGGTCTGAGCCCAATTTTTGCTAACCTGCCTTCCATTTTTCCCCGAAGTTTTTGTAAAATGAGGAGTTATTTCTCAAGTAATTTGTGTTTTCCAGTTTATCATATACTGGGTTATTGAGTTCCATTGTTTCTGATTTTCCCTTGTCTAGCCTATTCCATTGATCTACCTCTCTATTTTTTAACCAGTACCAGATGGTTTTGATGACTGCTCCTTTGCAATATAGTTTGAGGTCTGGAAGTGCTATTCTCTCTTTAATCCTTCCCTCCTTTGATATTTTCCTTGATATTCTAGATCTTTATTTTTTCCAAATCAATTTTGTTATTATTTTTTCAAGTTCTGTAAAGCATCCCTTTGATAATTTGATTGGTATAGCATTAAAAATGTAAATTAACTTTGACCAAATTGTCATTTTTTATTACATTGGCAAGACTAATATAATAATAACGTGAGCTCTTAATATTCCTCCAGCTACTTCACTTGTACTCAATCAATCAGAAAGTTACATCAACAGCCTGAATTTTTGGTCCCCTGAATTAACAAAGACTAGAGGATGGGAAAAATTAGTTTAACTTGCATGAGGAGGGAAATTGATTATTACTCCTAAGCCAGATATATTCTTAATTCTAATGAAAAATAAGTTCCATGAGGACAGGAGCAGTTTCATATTTTCTCTTTCTTTATATCCCAAATAGTCAATATGTGACTTGCACATAATATATGTTTTTTAAATGTTTGTTTGTTAGTTTGTTGGTTAGTTGAATATCAGTAGGGTAGGCTGGCTCATAACCAACAAGTATAATTATTTTAATTAGCTTTCTCAGGCTGACCCTGAGCACTGCAAAGTGCAATGTCTGAGCATTACATGATTTGACATTCCTTGCTGACTTTGGGCAACTGACAAAAACAGCTCTTCTATCTCCAAGCAGAATATGTGAGCCATTCTTCTAGATTGCTGATTCTTTTAAAAAATACTTTTTCAATTTCATTTTTAGTAAGAATGCCAATATGGATGTAGTCCAGTTCCCTTAGTAGTGTGTTAACTCAATCTTTTTAATGCATATTTTATTTTTTATTAAATTAAAATTCAGGGTCTAGTTTCAGTTCCAACAAGGGTAAGGAGAGAAGAGGGAAAGGAAAGAAAGAAAAAGGCCAAATAGAAAGAAACAGAAATTCAAGCAGAGGCTATGAAGCACAGTCATAGACAATGTTATAGTGAGTGGATATATAAAGCATTTGAAGGATTATCATATCCATTCTCCACATCTTCTTACCATTCTCCAGACATATCTGAGTATGTATGGGTGTGTGGGGAAAATGGTGGCAGTAAAAAGACCCTCTCTCCAGTCCCAGAATTATAGGATAAGATGAAGAAATAGGTAGAGAAGGGAGACTAGAGTTATGGACAATGTAGAACAGTAAAGAAATGATAAAGGTGAGATAAAAATGTAAGGAAGAATATTATAGATAAAACCTATATGGAAAGTGGAGGTGGAGGCATTGGGTCTTATATCACACTGAAGCACATGTTAAAGGTGGGGGAAATAGGTTAAAAAGGCTATATAATTCTAGCATCAGTTCTATTACTCCAAGATCATGAAATAACCAAATCATTTGTGTGAATGTAAATGAAAGGGAAGGGATGAGTAATGATGATAGCAGGCATATTCATTTTCCCATGGAGGCTGTGTCTATAGAAAAAAAAAAAAGAATAGAATCCTTCAATCATCTGTGTTGTCTTCGACTCAGATCCTTTTTCAACCGAATCAAATAGTTGGATTCTTGGTATTCAAACCCCTTGGATTCCAGGACATGCTAGAGGATGATGGTATCCTTCTTGTTCTATAGTACAAGCTAAATAAATATGTTTTGATTGATTTGTGATGAGAGTACCAGAAATGAAATGAATATCTATAGATGGTCTAGTATCTCTGTGATTCTAATTCAGTTCCACACAGATTAAGAGCCTACTATGCATTCACTAAGATAAGATCAAAATGGATATATGATCTAAACATAAAAGCAGATAGCATAAAATCAGAAGAACAGGGAACATACTACCTATCAGATTTATAGATAGGAGAGGAACTTCTGAGTCAACAAGAGATGGAGAATATTGTGACATATAAACTGGATCATTTTGGGCAGACTAAATTGAAAAAGATTTTGTATAAATAAATGCTGCCAAAATTAGAAGGAAAGCAGAAAATTGGGGAAAAATTTTATATACAACTCCTCAGATAGAACTCTAATATCTAAAATAAATAGCAAACTTTGTCATAGAGCCATCACCCAATTGATGAATGTACAAAGGATATGAACAGACAATTTTAAGATGAAGAAATCAATGCCATATATAGGTATATGAAAAAATGCTCTAAATCACTACTGATTAGAAAAATGCAAATCAAAACAACTCTGAGATATCGCTTTACACCCATCAGCCTGGCTAAAATGACAAAAGGGCAAAGTGACAAATGTTGGAGGTGATGTGGAAAAATGGGGACATCAGATCCTTGTTAGTGGAGCTGTGAACTGATCCAACCATTTTGGAAAGTAATTATTTCCAGAGAGTTATAAAATTGTGTATACCCTGAGACCCAGCATTATCATTTCTGGATCTGTTTCCAAAGGAGATAAGGGAAGAAGGAAAAGAATCCATATGTTCTAGAATATATATATATATATATATATGTATATATATATATCTTCATACATACATACATACATATATCAGTTATCTTTGTAGTGGCAAAGAATTGGAAACTGAGGGTGATGTACAGCAAGAGGAGAATGGCTAAATAAACTGGTATATGATTGTGATGTAATACTACTGCTCCAGAAGAAACAAATTGATTAAAAAAAACAACAACAATTTGAGAAGAACTACAGGAAATAATGTGTAGGGAAATGAGAAGAACCAGGAGAATATTAAACTCAGACACAGAATTGATGTTGGAAAAATTATCTGTGAATGTTACCTCCAGAAAGTGAACAGAAAAAAGATATACAAAGTAAAGAAAATTTACATGTATAGGATGGCCACCTAAATGATGTCTGTTGTGATATGGGGAAGAGATGGAAGGGTTGGGATACTTGTAGGTGGAAATTTTTATATAGCTATAAAGAAAAGTAAGCTAAACATATAGGAGTTTTGTGATTCATTTGTGCACTAACTTCTTTTTCTGTGTTTCATTTGGTCTTGTAAAGTTTGAAATAATAAAGATCATACTGTGAATACACTGTGCAAAGCATTAGGGAATACACAGATAAACCAGCATAAATCTCACCCTAAAAGATTTTGTAATAAAATTGGTGTGACAAGACATGCAAATAAGTATAAAACACAATATGGGATCATACGTGAGGAGTCTAGACAAAGTGCCATTAAAAGTATTTTTTTTTGAGAATAAGATATCATGGTTTTCTTTTTCTTTTTCAGAATAAGGAAGAACTTCTAAGAAAATTCCCTTTGCAAAGTTTTGAAGAGTACCCCAGGGAACTGAGAAATCTAGTAACTTGCTCCAGATCTCATAAGACTCTTTGACTAAAAGGTCAGTTGTTATTTTCCTTAGCCATCTTTCCTTTCTTCCAGAAGCTGCATCTGGAGGAGCAGATTAAGTTCTGATGAGGGGACCAGACAAGGCTTCATGAAAGAGATGGAACCTAGCTGGACCTTGAAGAAAAAGGATTTCAATAGGTGAAGAAACTGATTGAGAACTTACTATGTCTCAGGCATTCCAAGAATGGGGAATAGCTTATGCTGATACAGATGTAGGAAGGGATAAGACAAAACAGGATGATAATTGATTATCCCATTAGGAATATAAAACTAGGGAAATCTGAGAGAAATAATGTTAGAAAAATATCCTTACATGATTGAGTTGGGTGTTTTTTAAAATTATTTTGTCATAGAAGCAACAGAGAACCAGGGAAACATTGTCTTTGGGTTTTATTATTGTTGAAATTGAGAAGAGATTTCTGTATTATGGAATGGCTTTGTCAATTGTGTAAAAGAAGAATTTGAGAAGAGGGAGGCTGAAAGCTGTAAGATCCATTAAAAAGACCATTGCAAAAGTCTAGGCAAGAGATAATGAATGCCTAAAATAGGGAAAGGGCAGTTTAACTGTATAATAAGGGACAAAAGCATGGGATAATATGAACATAGAATCAAGAGAACTTGACATTTCATTGAACATAGAGGATG
Organism: Monodelphis domestica; assembly: GCF_027887165.1. Lineage (NCBI taxonomy): Eukaryota > Metazoa > Chordata > Mammalia > Didelphimorphia > Didelphidae > Monodelphis > Monodelphis domestica. Next base: position 292,024,250 of record NC_077230.1, read on the forward strand.
AAGTGGAAAGGAGTAAAAATAAGTAAAGAGAGCTTTTGCTCCCTTTCATGCCACCTCACCATGGCCCTTTTAGTTATCAAAGTCAGACAAACAACTGAGGAACATTTTTTGTTTTTGTTTTTGTTTTGTTTCATGGGTTGCCATGGCCAAGAAATATTCATCGCCTGGTGGCCAGCCTTCTGGTGATGAACATCTCCATATTTATCTAGACTGGTCATAGGACAGCAGAAATATAATATGATTCTCAGGCCATACTTGAAACTTTTCCAGCCTAGTAGGGCATGCCAGAACCTGTGCTCTACTGGCATAGTCTTCAAAAACCCATAGCCAACTCCATGCTATGATCAAACATTGGAAGAGGACTTTTGAGGAGCTTGTAAAAGTCAAATTAAATGAAGCATACAAAAACACTTTATAGGACTAAAGGGCTATTTAAATACAAATGGTTATAATGATGATAAGAAAATTTTAACAGTCATTTGAGGGCAAACTCAGAAAGGCTAATAATGATATTATTTTAAAAAACATGAATTAATTTACATTTTTCTAAGTAAGATTTTTGAATTTTATGCTATGAAATATTTTGTTGCTATTTTTTTCTGTTAGGAAGGATATCAATTTTTTTCTTCATTTGCTCTGCACATAGAATAGGTTCACTGAATTTGGTGAGTAGAAAAGTATGTCTGTTTTGGTATCTGCAAGGGGCCTGAAAGAACTCTGGGTCATTAACATTTCCTTCCTTCTGCTTTGCCTCAATGCTTCAGATAGGATTTTCAGTATTTAGTAGGTCCTCTAAGTATGGGCCCAGAGCCACTGCAAAGTCTAAGAGTCAAAAATGTTGTTAGAAGCAAAGCTACATTACATTGGTTCCCTCTCCTCCACAGGACATAATTCTCTTATTTATATTTCAGGGAACTTAACAAGAGAGGCCCAAAGTTTGGAAAGTTTTGAGAAACATTATGAGTATATAATAATGTGAGTAATTTTTCTAGAAGAGGGTCTGGCAGCACTGAATATGGTGAGCACTGAACAACATAAGATACACATAAATAAAACTGATTATATTCTAAAATATAGGAATTGGCTTATTACTGATATGGAAGTCATATCCAAATTAATGTTTATAATTAATCTATAAAAATTAAAGCAAATTGATCAGAATTAATCCCAAATTAGAAGAATAAACATGAGAAAATATAGCATGAATTTGAGGCATTCTAACCTGAACTATTTAAAGATGGTGGGAATGAAAAAATTAGAAATAGGCAAAAGGATGGACTTAACATACATAGTATCCCAATTTTCTAAGGAAGTTTAATGTCAATTAAGCAACATGACAAGGAGAGCAAAGAAGCATAAAAATCATCTTAACCAGTGAGTACTTGATTTCTTTGCCCTACAGAAAGCTACAATAGGCATGAACAATACTTTTTTGGAACAAAAATAAAAAATAAATCTTGGGAGGAAGGATTGTTGAAGCTTATAATCATGCATTTTGCTTCATAAAATATCAAGAAATTTGGAGGAAAAAGAATAAATCCAACTCAGTTAAATTATGTCTATCCCAAGAGCTTCTATGGATGAAACTAAAAGGACAATGACAAACACTTAAGAAGTTGAATAGATCCCTCAACATTTCTGTTAAAAACAATTAACTCTATAAACATAGTATAGTAGACCCATTTGGGCTTTAACCTCATACTTAGAAATGACAATAAAGAAAAGAAATATGGGAAGAATAGTAGGTCTCGATCAACATTAAATCCAGTTTTGAGCATTGAGGGATATATCTCAAAATATTTCAAAGGAGGGAAGCTACCAAACATTAAGGAAAATGAAAAACATGGTTTCTTATGATTACAAAAAGTTCCAATGTAATCAATATAGCTATTAATCCATACACTTACTTTTCTCATATTATTCAAGCAGAGAGATTTGGTAGCCAAGGTTGTTGCCAGTTTCAATTACAAATTCACTCACAACAAACCTGTTGTATAACAGATGACTAAAACTAACGTCACTTTACAAAGTAGACATAAAAATTTGAGAAAATAAGCCTGCAGAGTTAAACATGAGACAAAGCCAAACCAGATCATGCCAGCAAGACACGAATAGGAGAAAACAACACATAGATGTGAAATGGAATGTCTTCTTGCATTTTAAAGTGATCTATTTTTATTGGCAGCAATTGTTGAATCATTACATTTAGATGCTACTAACATAGTATTGTGAATACTTAGGTGAGAGAGTGCCAATAGCATCAAAGAAGAAGTGGAGACAAGAGTCTAGGTCTTTTCAAATACATGAACACTTTTATCATATATCCATTCAACCTCAGGGGTGCAGTTTGCAAGCCATCTATAATTTCTAAGCATATATTTATTACTCATGTCTTACTATAGTTTTCAACAGGGATCCCACTTGACATTCTGAGGGTCTTTCTTGTCATTGTATGGATAATAGTTAAGGATATATTCTTTTTTTTTTTTTTATTTTTTTAATATATTTTATTTGATCATTTCCAAGCATTATTCGTTAAAGACATAGATCATTTTCTTTTCCTCCCCCCCACCCCCCATAGCCGACGCGTAAGTCCACTGGGCATTAGATGTTTTCTTGATTTGAACCCATTGCTTCGTTGATAGTATTTGCATTAGAGTGTTCATTTAAAGTCTATCCTCTGTCATGTCCCCTCAACCTCTGTATTCAGGCAGTTGCTTTTTCTCGGTGTTTCCACTCCCATAGTTTATCCTTTGCTTATGAATGGTGTTTTTTTTTTCTCCTGGATCCCTGAAAGTTGTTCAGGGACATTACACCGCCCCTAATGGAGAAGTCCATTATGTTCGATGATACCACAGTGTATTAGTCTCTGTGTACAATGTTCTCCTGGTTCTGCTCCTCTCGCTCTGCATCACTTCCTGGAGGTTGTTCCAGTCTCCATGGAACTTCTCCACTTTATTATTCCTTTGAGCACAATAGTATTCCATCACCAACATATACCACAGTTTGTTCAGCCATTCCCCAATTGATGGGCATCCCCTCGTTTTCCAGTTTTGGGCCACCACAAAGAGCGCAGCTATGAATATTTTTGTACAAGTCTTTGTGTCCATTATCTCTTTGGGGTACAGACCCAGCAGTGCTATGGCTGGGTCAAAGGGTAGATATTCTTTTGTCGCCCTTTGGGCATAGTTCCAAATTGCCCTCCAGAATGGTTGGATCAGTTCACAACTCCACCAGCAATGAATTAATGTCCCTACTTTGCCACATCCCCTCCAGCATTCATTACTTTCCTTTGCTGTTATGTTAGCCAATCTGCTAGGTGTGAGGTGATACCTCAGAGTTGTTTTGATTTGCATCTCTCTGATTATAAGAGATGTAGAACACTTCTTCATGTGCTTGTTAATAGTTTTGATTTCTTTATCTGAGAACTGCCTATCCATTTCCCTTGCCCATTTATCAATTGGAGAATGGCTTGATTTTTTGTACAATTGATTAAGCTCATTATAAATATGAGTAATTAAACCTTTGTCAGAGGTTTCTATGAAGATTTTTTCCCAATTTGTTGTTTCCCTTCTGATTTTAGTTATATTGGTTTTGTTTGTACAAAAGCTTTTTAGTTTGATGTAGTCAAAATTATTTATTTTACATTTTGTGATTCTTTCTATATCTTGCTTGGTTTTAAAGCCTTTCCCCTCCCAAAGGTCTGACATGTATACTATTCTGTGTTTACCCAATTTACTTATGGTTTCCTTCTTTATGTTTAAGTCACTCACCCATTTTGAATTTATCTTGGTGTAGGGTGTGAGGTGTTGATCTATTCCTAGTCTCTCCCACACTGTCTTCCAATTTTCCCAGCAGTTTTTATCGAATAGTGGATTTTTGTCCCAAAAGCTGGGATCTTTGGGTTTATCGTATACTGTCTTGCTGAGGTCGTTTTCCCCCAGTCTATTCCACTGATCTTCCTTTCTGTTTCTTAGCCAGTACCAAATTGTTTTGATGACTGCTGCTTTGTAATATAGTTTGAGGTCTGGGACTGCAAGGCCCCCATCATATGTGTTTTTTTTCATTATTTCCCTGGATATCCTTGATCTTTTGTTCTTCCAAATGAACTTTGTTATGGTTTTTTCTAAATCAGTGAAGAAGTATTTTGGTAGTTCAATGGGTATGGCACTAAATAGATAAATAAGTTTGGGTAGGATGGTCATTTTTATTATATTGGCTCGTCCTATCCATGAGCAGTTAATGTTTTTCCAATTGTTCAAGTCTAGTTTTAGTTGTGTGGCGAGTGTTTTGTAGTTGTGTTCATATAGTTCCTGTGTTTGTCTTGGGAGATAGATTCCTAGGTATTTTATTTTGTCTAAGGTGATTTTGAATGGGATTTCTCTTTCTAGTTCTTGCTGCTGAGCTGTGTTGGAGATATATAGAAAAGCTGATGACTTATGTGGGTTTATTTTGTATCCTGCAACTTTGCTAAAGTTGTTGATTATTTCAATTAGCTTTTTGGTTGAATCTCTAGGATTCTTTAAGTAGACCATCATGTCATCCGCAAAGAGTGATAACTTGGTCTCCTCCTTGCCTATTCTGATGCCTTCAATTTCTTTATCTTCTCTAATTGCTACTGCTAGTGTTTCTAGTACAATGTCAAATAGTAGAGGTGATAATGGGCATCCTTGTTTCACTCCTGATCTTATTGGGAATGCATCTAGTTTATCCCCATTGCAGATGATATTAGCTGTTGGTTTTAGATATATACTGTTTATTATTTTTAGGAATGACCCTTCTATTCCTATGCTTTCTAGTGTTTTTAATAGGAATGGGTGTTGTATTTTATCAAAGGCTTTTTCTGCATCTATTGAGATAATCATGTGGTTCTTGCTAGTTTGCTTGTTGATGTGGTCAATTATGTGGATGGTTTTCCTAATGTTGAACCAGCCCTGCATCCCTGGTATGAATCCTACTTGATCATGGTGAATGATCCTTCTGATCACTTGCTGGAGTCTTTTTGCTAGTATCCTATTTAAAATTTTTGCATCTATATTCATTAGGGAGATTGGTCTATAGTTTTCTTTCTCTGTTTTTGACCTGCCTGGTTTTGGAATCAGTACCATGTTTGTGTCGTAAAAGGAGTTTGGTAGAACTCCCTCTTTGCTTATTATGTCAAATAGTTTGTATAGTATTGGGGTTAACTGTTCTCTGAATGTTTGATAGAATTCACAGGTGAATCCATCAGGCCCTGGGGATTTTTTCTTAGGAAGTTCTTTGATGGCTTGATGGATTTCAATTTCTGATATGGGATTATTTAAGAATTCTATTTCCTCTTCTGTTAGTCTAGGCAGTTTGTATTTTTGTATATATTCATCCATTTCTCCTAAATTGGTGTATTTATTGCCATATAATTGGGCAAAGTAATTTCTAATGATTGCCTTAATTTCCTCCTCATTGGAGGTGCTGTCCCCCTTTTCATCTTTAATGCTGTGAATTTGCTTTTCTTCCTTCCTTTTTTTAATTAGATTGACCAGTACTTTGTCTATTTTGTTTGTTTTTTCAAAGTACCAGCTTCTTGTCTTATTTATTAAATCAATAGTTCTATCACTTTCGATTTTATTAATTTCTCCCTTAATTTTTAGGATTTCTAATTTGGTTTTCTGCTGGGGGTTTTTAATTTGATCGCTTTCGAGTTTTTTCAATTGCATTTCCAATTGATTGATCTCTGCTCTCCCTTGTTTGTTAATATGAGCTTTCAGGGATATGAATTTGCCTCTGATTACCGCTTTGGCTGCATCCCAAAAGGTTTGAAAGGATGTTTCGCCATTGTCATTTTCCTTGATGAAATTATTAATTGTTTCTATGATTTCTTCTTTAGCTAAACGGTTTTGGAGTATCATATTGTTTAATTTCCAATTGGTTTTAGATTTGGTTTTCCATGTACCATTACTAATCATTATTTTTATTGCCTTGTGATCTGAGAAGGCTGCATTCATTATTTCTGCTTTTTTGCATTTGTGTGCTATGTTTCTGTGACCTAATGTATGGTCAATTTTTGTGAATGTGCCATGTGGTGCTGAGAAGAAGGTGTATTCCTTTTTATCCCTATTTACTTTTCTCCATATGTCTATTAATTCTAATTTTTCTAAGATTTCATTCACTTCTTTTACCTCTTTCTTATTTATTTTTTGATTTGATTTATCTAAATTTGATAATGGTTGGTTTAAGTCTCCCACTAGTATGGTTTTATTGTCTATTTCTTCCTTCAATTCTCCTAGTTTCTCCATTAGAAATTTGGGTGCTATATTATTTGGTGCATACATGTTGATTAATGATATTTCCTCATTGTCTAGAGTCCCTTTTAACAAAATATAATTACCTTCCCTATCCCTTTTGATCAGGTCTATTTTTGCATTGGCTTTATCAGATATCATGATTACCACTCCTGCCTTCTTTCTATCAGTTGAGGCCCAGAAGGTCTTACTCCATCCTTTAATTCTGACCTTGTGGGTGTCAACCCGCCTCATGTGTGTTTCTTGAAGACAACATATGGTAGGGTTTTGGATTCTAATCCATTCAGCTATTCGTCTACGTTTTATGGGTGAGTTCATCCCATTCACGTTCAAAGTTATGATTGTCATTTGTGGACTCCCTGGCATTTTGATTGCCTTCCCTAATTCTAACCTTTTCTTCTTCGGCTCTACCTTTTAGTCCAGTGATTTACTTTGAAACAGTCCCCCTTGTCCCCTCCCTTGATGTTTCCCTTTTTAGTCCCTCCCTTTTTGTTCCCTCCCCCTCCCCCCTCTCTTACCCTCCCTTTTTGTTCTCCCTCTCCCCCTCCCCCCCTTGGTTTTCCCTTCTCCTTACCCTTGTTGGGTAAGATAGAATTCAAGATCCCAATGGATCTGGAGGTTTTTCCCTCTCAGAGCTGATTTCCCTGAGATTGAGGTTTAAGTAACCCCCCCCCCCCCTCTCTTCCTCTCCTTCTTATAGGAGTTTTCTTCCCCTCCCCTTCCCATGTGAATCTTTGTGTGAGAATGATTATTCTATTTGGTCTTTCTTTACCCCCTATTTATACATTACATTTTCCCCACATGTTAGTATACATAGGTTGATATAAATGTAGTCCTTATAGAAGAGAGTTTGAGTAAAAGAAGAAGATAACATTTTCCCCTTTCCTTAATATTTACCTTTTCAGGTATTCCTTGCTCTTTGATTTTCGGTATCAAACTTTCCACAGAGCTCTGGTCTTTTCTTTGCAAAAAGTTGGAAGTCTTCTATTTTGTTGAATGCCCATACTTTCCCTTGGAAGTATATAGTCAGTTTTGCTGGGTAGCTGATTCTTGGTTGGAGACCCAGCTCTCTTGCCTTTCTGAAGATCATGTTCCATGCCTTACGATCATTCAGAGTAGAACTTGCAAGGTCTTGGGTGACCCTGATTGGCATTCCTTTATATCTAAATTGTCTTTTTCTGGCTTCCTGTAGGATTTTTTCTTTTGTTTGATAGCTTTGGAATTTGGCAATTACATTCCTGGGAGTTGTCTTTTGGGGGTTTAGTGTAGAAGGTGTTCTGTGAGCTCTGTCAGTGGCTGTATTGCCCCCTTGTTCTAGAATCTCTGGGCAATTTTCTTTGATTATATCTTGTATCACCATGTCCAGTTTGGTGTTTATTTCTGGCTTATCTGGGAGTCCAATTATTCTTAAATTATCCCTTCTCCCCCTATTTTCCAGATCTATCACCTTGTCGGTGAGATATTTTATGTTCTCTTCTAATTTCTTGGTATTTTGGCTTTGCTTTATTGATTCTTGCTCTTTTACACGATCGTTGTCTTCCAGCTGCCTGATTCTGGCCTTTAAAGCCTGGTTTTCTTTTACAGTTTGGTCAAACTGGTTTTGTAGATGCGTGAATTTCTTTTGCATTATTTCCAACTTTTCCTCCCAGAAGGCTTCCATCTTTTTGGTCATTTCTGATTCAAATTCTTCATAGGTTTGTGGAGAGTTTCCATTTCCTTTGGAAGGTTTTGGAGCATTTTCTTTTATATTATCTTCTGTCTGCTCTGTATTTTGTATTTTGGCTCCATAGAATGTGTCCAAAGTCGCCCCTTTCTTCTTATTTTTCTTGGTATTTTGGGGCTTCTGTGGTTCTGTGGAGTTTGTCATCTCTGAATGTGGAGGGTTAGTTTTTCTTGTCTCTGTCTGGTGTTCAGAGGCAGTCCTGGGCAGATAGTTCTATGGGCTTTCCCTGGGTTAAACTGAATATGCCTCACTGGAACTGGAATGGAAGGGTCGGACCACGAGGCCACACTCTCCCCCCGGCTCGTTTTCCGGAAGTTGCCTTCAGAATCGCTGGCCGTGAGGCTGTTTCGTCGGCCTGCGGGGGGATGGGCTGCCGCTTCCCCAAGCTCCGAGAGCACAGACTTTCACTGAGACTTGGATAGCAGGATCCAGCCCGTGAGGATGTCTTGCCCGCCCTGAGGGTTGCTGTTGTTTCGACCAGCTCTCTGCAGCGGAGGCCCCAGGCAGTAACTTTCCCCCGGACCAACGGGCTCTCTGCAGCGGAGGCCCCAGGCAGTAACTTTCACCCGGACGGACTGGCTCTTTGACCGACCGGCTCTTTGCAGCGGAAGCCCCAGGCAGTAACTTTCACCCGGACTGGGACTTGGGTAGAAGACCCTGAGGGTTGTTGTTCCTCAGACCCTGCTCTCTGAGCCCGGCGCGGCTGCCGCTTCCGGGAGCCTTGGACTCTGCGCTCCTACCCCTGAGGTCCGAGGGATCTCGGGTTCTGGCTTTTAAGGGGAGCCGTACCTTTTGAACCGGGTCCAGGTCCAGGAGGAGGGTTCCCAGGGTCTGTGCTGTTGATCGTTTTGAATTTCGGCGCCTTAGGAGCTTATCGTTTGAGATCGGTCGGGAAGGGTTTTCCGGAGATCTGAACTTCAGCTTTCTCTAAGCCGCCATCTTAACCGGAAGTCTCAAGGATATATTCTTGACTGAATATATACATATATAATCAATGCTATAACTAATGCAACTCTAAAGTCATGTAAGTTTCAATTCTTAAAATATTTCATAAAGGGGAAAATTGCAAAGGAAAAGTAAAGTTTGAGAATATGTTAGCAAAAAAAAGAGACATCAACAACTAACACACATGACAACTTTCTTTTCTTTACAAAATGTTTATAGGAATGGTCTATGAACTTTTAGAGGGTAACCTCAATAGAAGAATAATGACATTGATGTGTTTAAATAGAACTTTCTTATGTGGCTACATTTCTAACTTATAGATAAAGAAAATATGAAGTTTTAGAAGACATTATGACATATATGATCATGAATATGATAACTTTATTCTTTCAGAGTTAACTGTGACATCAAATGAGATGTTAAGCAGGAAGACCATATGCTCAATAAAAGGGCACACCAATATTTTGAAGCATGTTCTGCACTGTATCAGAACCAAACAAGTATTCTTTATTGATTGCAAGTTTCTACAAATGTTTGATTCATAGCTGATATCATTATGTCAATCCCAAGAACACTATAAAACCTCTTTTTTGAAATCATAATAAATAAATAAAAAAAAACACACTTGAAAGGCAAAGTTCATGAAAACTACTTAATGCCCAAACTACTTATTGCATGCAGCTGGTTGGGTAGTTAATAAAGCCAATCTATCAAAATAGATCCACTGGGAAGGTGCTACAGAAGGCCAGTTACCTGCTCTCTCACCTCCATCATTTTTCCTGTTTTTTTTTTTTCAAGGCAGTTCACAGTCCAATTTCTGTAGGTTTTATTCCTACTAGCTGCTAGTGTCTCCTCTCAGATTTCCTTCCACCAATTTTATATATCTTCCATATTTACCTATTTATTTACATTATCTTGACATTAAACTGTAAGTTCCTTAAGAGTAGGGATTAATTTAGCCATTTTTATTAGTATCCCTAACATAATGCTTAGCACCTAGTAAGCTCTTCACAAATGTGTGTTGACTAACTGCAATTGGATTGAATAGGAGAAAGAGAATGTCGTGGCTTGTGTTTGGGAAAACCCTGCTCTGCTTTTAACAATATCAATTAGTTTACTGTCATTAAAGCCTTTCTCTTTAAAGCAATATTATTTTGTTCATAGGATCATGCAATTGTGAAGGTGTCTTAGAAGGACTTCAGAGGTCATCTATATGTTTCACTCTGTTTTACAGATGAATAAACTGAGGCCAGAGAGGATGACTTGACCAAGTCTTGCTATAGGGGTACCTATCCAATTACATAGTGGAAATAAGAAGCAATTGATAAAATAGCCAGGTCCTGTGAATCCAAATCTAGCTCTCTTTCCACTTGAGCCATAGTGTTGCAAGTCAGGTCTTCAGCAACATCTTTTGACTCTGAACCTAGTGATCTTTTAATTATATCAAACTACCTTCCAGCTGAGAATTTTCATAAAATAATTGTAAAAATTCTAATACAACTACACCGAGCTTGAAGAATGGCTTCAGCCCAAGTTTAATTGTACTGTATAGCCAGCCAGTTCAGGCTATTCCAGTACAGTCACTGGAATTAATTGCTCATACAATTTTATACTTTCACAGAAGTTACAAATTATACCTACAAAGTATCCTAACTATAGTCTCATGTTTATATTTCTGATCTGAAGAGAATTTCAGAATAAAATCTTCAGGGAATGTAGCCTGTGACTTTTATTTTGGGTCATTCCATCCTTGAGTTGGGGAAGGAGAGAGAAAAATGATCAATAAGGGAATCTATGTACTGCTGAGGGTGGGAAAACACCTCAATCCCCATCACTTTTCCAGAAAAAGGCACTAAGCACAACAATGTATATACTGGTTCCCAAAACTATATTGTGTTTCTTTTCTATATATTTATACAGTGTTCCAAAAGTTTTAGTACAGATTTTTAGCATTAATTGTTCACATTAATTATAGTAATAATAGCTAAAAGACAATTTGCTCCTCCTTCTTTTCCTTTTTCTCCTCTTCCTACTAGTCATCCAGCTAGCAGGCATATGATTAATTAGCTGCACTTGTCTTCTCCCTATTAGAATGTAAGTTCTTTGAAGGCAGAGACAGTCTGACTCCTTTCAGTCTTCATATGCTCAGTACTTAGCACGATGCTTCTAACATAAGTAGCCACTTCATAATTGTTGATCAATTGGTTTTACATTTGGAATATTAATGAAGTTGAAGTTGCTATTCCTCAGAGTGGAGTTTCTGGCAAACCTCTTGTCCTGAGAGGTTTACACATTGATCGTGTCATAGAGTGCCCCAGAACTCCTAGATCTCTCTACTCAGGCTTTGATCTGAAAAGTAGTTTATCACAGAACTATTTGGAGTATTTAGGTTGGAATCATGACATTTGGAAAGTTCTATAGATTTACTTTTTTTTTAAAGCTCTTCAAATGCCTCCTGAACTTTAAAAAAAAATTAATTTTATGCATCACAGATGTTTTTAAAAGATGGTCACATTTAGTTAAATTTCTTACAAAGCCCAAGTAAAAGGTCAATTTGTTTGGATTAAAGATGTTGTTTGTATAAGAACTGAGTGGATTTAAGCCAGAAGAAGCTCTGGTTTCACTAGAGGTTTTATAGAAACAACTTTTTAGATTTAAAGCGTTTTGTTTCACTTTCTTGTTTGAAGTCTGAGTAGTTTAAGTGAAGATCACTTGAGTAGCCTGTCAGCATCCAGGGGAACTCCTTATTACACTCCAAGCCCATTCCCATCTTTTGTACAGGTGTGTGGCATGTGCGAAGTGTCCCAGCATGCAGTGCTCTGCCTTGATCCTAAAGGTAGTGCTTAGAGGTTCCTTTCCAGTCAGATATCCCTTTCTCCTGCCACAGTCTGAACTTTGCAATCTTCTTGTACAACCCAGACAGAGACTTTTCATACAAATGAAAGGAAATGTAATCCTTGTCAGCTAAAGTGAATAGTTAAAGGAGAAATTATTAGAGAGATCTCCTATTCATACAATTGAAAGAGTTTTACTTGTACTATTGAGGCAAGATTGGTGGGTTTTGCAACCAGTTTATGAAAAGGAAAGAGCCAATTTAGACGTTGTCACCTTTGGCCCACTCTCTTACCACCTGCTGACTTTAAGTCAAATTTGTCTGAGGATGAGGATTAATGTAATGGCTGCTTCCATTACTTCTCTACTTATTTTTTTTTTGGATGAAATTTGATCATTCTTCTTCACATTCCTTTTCCTCACCTGCTCTTGGAAGCAAATTTAATTCTGTGGAAGAAAATACAGTCCAGACCAGAACACACACACATCCAGCCTTAACACTGGCCTCTCTTGCAACTCTTAGGTTTGACTCTTAATCACAAATACTTCTCTTCTGAGCTGTTTACATTACACACTTTATTCCATTAAGGTCCAATTTCAGGTGCTCAGTGAAACCCAGATGGCTTGAGACTGGTTATCCTAAATAATATAAGCTTCTGCAAGTAATAAATAATAAACAGTATTTTAGACCAACTTCCTCAAAGATTCATTTTAAAGTTCACAGGAAACTCCAATAGATCATCATTTACCAAACTTTGTCTGCCTTCTGGTTCTTTCCAGTGATGGTAGAGAGAAGTTGGACCATGTGAGAGAGGCAGGTTTGCTTGCCACTGTGGCTTCCTAACAAAACACTGGGAATTATGTTAAAGGGGGTTATTACAGTATTTCTTCTGTTTACTTTTTTAAAAATCTGTTTACTTTTAATTGTCTAGGTCACTATTGAATAAGTATTTATGAATCCTGTTGAGAATATTGCATGCGAATGAAATGTTGGTAATTTCCCATAATTTCTAGACAGTTCAAATTTGGACATTAGTTTCTATTCATGTAATACATAAACTATGTATATGTCAATTACTTTACATGACTGCATATCTTTCAAAACCCAATACATTTTCTGCTTTATCTCTGAGTACCAATTATCATAGGTCATAATACTCACCTCTCACTTTAATTCAACAAACATTTGTTGAATCTTAACTATACCCAAAGAATTGTGTTCTTTGCAAGAGATATAAAGGTAAAAAAAACAAGATGCCATGTTATATAATCTGGTAGGAAAGAAAAGATGTGCACAAATAATGATAACTCTTGTTGGACTATAATAAATATATGAGAGATCAGAGAATGATTTGAAAGATTTGAAAAAAGAGATGGATCCCATCTTGCTAGAAAGAGAAGACTTAGTGAAAGAAGTAGGATCTGAAGTGGCTCTTTAAAAGAGGGAAGGATTTCAATGCTGGAGGGAAATCAATATAAATTAGTATAAATTAAGTAATATAAAAAGGTGCGTAACCTGAAAATTATCCAGATTGTGTATAAATGAACAAGGAGAGAAAAGATAGGACAAAATTGAGGAATTGTGAGTAGTGAAGTTTGTCTGGAATATAGAGTTCTTAAAGAGGGAGAAGGGTAGTGATAATGATAGGGACAAAGATAAAGGCAGAGAAAAATTGGACTATGAAACAAGACTGAAAAGGTTAGCTGGAGCCTGATTAAATAAAGTCTTGAATACCAATCTAGGTTGGCATTTTATCCTGGAGATAATGGGAGACACCAAAACTTTTAGAAAAGAAGAATGATTGAATCAGACTTGGACAACTGAATAAAGGCTAGGCTGTACAGAGGAGAGATTAGAAATAAGGAAATTAGTCTTAATAGCAATAGCAATAGGAGTGGAAAGGATGGTATGGAAATGATGAGAACAACAGGCAGGACTAATTAAATGAATAGATATGGGAATGGTGGTGGTGATGAATGAGGAGAGAGTATCAATAATGACTGCTAGGTTTGGAGCCTTGACAACTGGTAAAATGATTGATACTATCCATTGAAATAGGGAAGTTAGAAGGAAAAGCAGGTTTGGGGAGAACGATGAAATTTATTTTGGGATATCTTCAGTATGAATTGTCCAATTACAAATACTAAATATGGAATTTGAAGCCTGGGACTGGAGCTCAGTAGAAAAGTCAGAACCAGATGTAAAGATGTAGAAATTATTGGCAAAGAGGTGAAATTGAGACCATGAGTATGAATAAAATAACTAAGGGTGGGAATATGTAGATAGAAAAGGCAAAGGACAAATTCAAGGGACATAATCATTTAAGGCATAGGAACAGGAAGAAGAGTTATCTAAAAAGTTGGAGAAATAGAGAAACAAGAGAATCAGAATAGCAGAGTAACACATAGAAGCCAAGAGTCAAGGAAATATTAATAAAACTTATTTGGTAGTCAATTTAAAATACTGCAGAAAGGTTAAAGAAAATAAGATACAAGAAAGAACTGATGGGACCAGAGTCTAGTACTTTATATTTGTCTAATTGTCACATACATGCTTATGTTGTCTCCTTCCCTTGATTATAAGCTCTAAAAGAGTAAGGGGGCAAATCAATCCTCTCAATATATCACAGTATAGTGTACCAAATAAACATAACTACTTTTTAATTTAAAAATATTTTTAAATATATAATTTGACTCCTACCCACACATTCAATAGTAGATATATTGCTAATATTTGTGAATTCAGTGTATTTTGAGCCATTGCTGATGACCTTGTCCTAAATTTGTCATTAAGAAGAGGACCCTGGTTTTGGGGATGAAAAGGAGGACCATCCAGGGAAGACAACTGGCTGGAGCTGAGGACAAGAAGGGTCAAATATCTGATCAATGTGCACCCACTCAGTACAGAATAAAGCCCTACACAGCAGAGATATGCGGAACTTACCAAAGAAGGTAAAAGACCCTCTCCCTCCCTTCAATGAACTTTCTACTTATTGGAAGGGAACAAAATAAATACAAAAAAAAAGATGAAATGGATGAAATCACTACAGAATAAGACCATATGCATAACTAGCTATAGATAAAGTGATTAAGATCACAAAAGAATCATGCTACTTGAAGTCTAGTAACTGTGTATGTGTGAATGCACACATTCATCTGTCTCCAGTATCTTGCACTTAATAAATATTTTGAACCAAATTAAATGTTATTGATAAGAGCTGATTGTTGTTAGAACAGAAGACTCTTATTAAGCTAAGATAGTCCATTCTAGGATTTTTATGGAAGGATCAGAGGACAATTCTCTCTCTGCCGATTATAACCTGTGTGGACTTGGTCATTTTACAGATGCTATTTCCATAGCCCTATGACACTTTAGGTTACTGCTCTCCTAAATTAAATCCAATTTAGAGATTCATTTAAACTCTTTTTAAGGCTCCTGGTAAGAGATGTTCTTAATCTGTGAGTTGAAGGTGTTGAGAGATGGGCTTTTACAGAGAGGAAGGAAAAGTGCTTTTTATTCAACAAGTCAAATCAACATGTATCTGAACATCCATGCCTGGAACACTTCTTGGCTGAGGGAAATGGCTTGTTTGAGGACTTGGAGCCAGAAAAATCAGAGAATCTGTGTATGTGAATGATGGGAAAAAAGGGGGGGGGAGTGGTAAGGTATTATAAGGTGGGTGTAATTAAATAGCACCAAACTGTGATGTGATAGCTCAAAGGCTATAAATGGAATTTAGAGAGACAAGGCAGTGCTAAGGGAGCTTGAAAGAGATGGCTGTTTAATTTCATGGCACACAGAACTGTGCAGATTACTTGGGACAAACAATAATTTTGATATGGTTTTATTTGTTATAGGAATGGTCATAAGTATTTACTTCTGATGCCACTAGGGCTGACACAGATTGTCTGGTCTTGACCAGAGGAGACTGATTTGATTTGGTTTCTACACTTTAAGTAAATTGCCTGTCAATTGAATACTAGATTTCATGTCATATACAAGAAAATCATGCTGTATTTACATAAGTTTTCTCATGTGGTATTTTTAATTCTATAGGTTTTAAGTGTGGATATTTCTACTATAAAGTACACAAGTTGTAGTTCTTTGAGAAAACACTCTAGCGACTGCTAGAGAGGGTTCATTACTTATTTCTATGGGGGTAATCAAGTGTTTCAAAATTATTTCAAATCCACAATGAAACAGAATCACTAACACTGAAAACCAAAGGAAAGTATGGTCATAGAATGAAAAATAGTGCCCTGAACTGACAGTATCACTGAAAAATACTCCAATTAAATCTGAAGAAAATGAAGATCTTTCCTGAATACTGGCACCTGGAGGGGTCATTTCTGATTCCTCTAGAGCAGTGGTTCTCAACCTCTCAATTTGTAGCAATGAGAATACATAATGCATATCAGGTATTTACATTCCAAATCATAACTGTAGCAAAATTACAGTTTTTAAGTAGCCACCAAAATAATTTTTGGTTTGGGGTCACTGCAAAATGAGGAACTGTATTGCAGGGTCACGGCATTAGAAAGGTTGAGAACCACTGCTCTAGAGCTAAAGGAACAGTGAGAAGACAAGTTAAAAAACAAAACAAAACAAAAAAGTGAAATTCCTGTGAACTCTTGCTATAAGAAACAAAGTTACCTCAAAAGGCAAATGAACTACAAAAAAGATAATTTTTACTGTTGAAACTCATTTTTTCATTCAAAGCTATATGTATACTGTTGTTGGAAGAAGTCCAAGCTAATTAGTGAGGTCTGGTCATTTGCATCAGACTATAAAATATCTACTTGAATATGTTTCAGAGATTTAAATATTATTTTTCAGTGGTCCTGAAGTCTTGTCCTCTTTTAGAGAATGATGAGCTTTGGTAAATACATTTATATTTGAGAAGCAGTTATTTTGGAATTACAGAATTCCCAAGTGGAGAAGGGACACTGTCACGTGATTTTGTAATCATGTCACATCTTATGAAAGCTCAAGTAATTTTTCCAACAGATGAAGATAAGTAAGATTCAGTATACCGGGAACTTGAGGAATTAAATACTATCTAAAGTCTATGGGATGTATAAAATCAAGATCAGACTTGAGAAAATGGGAAAGGCTTCCTGTAAGAGATCTGATCTTATCTGAGACTTAAAGGAAACCAAGGAAATCAGGAGATGGGAATGAAGAAAAGGAGCATTTCAAGCTTAGGAGATAGTCCTAGAATCAGGAGATGGAATGTCTTGCTCAAGAAAAAGCAAGATCAGTGTCACTGTATCACAATATGTGTATGTGTTTGTATGGGAGGTATTGTAAAGTGTAATAAAACTGAAGAGGTTGGAGAGGCATGCTATGGAAGGGTCCCTGGTAGTAGTCTCTCCGTAACCGAGGGTGACGATTGTCTTTGTGCGTTTTCATCTATGGTATATAGATGAGTGTGCACAAAGACACTTGTGTGTGAAGGAGATTTAAGTGGAAAAGTCATTGCACAGAGACAGTCCCACTCTCTCGGCATTGGAAGCCTGGGTCCAGTGGCACGAAAAATTGTTACACCTGGAGACTTCCTCAGCTGCATTGGATGGCCATGTTGTCTTTTGTGCTCCAACACGCCGCCCTAAGCACTCCACAGTGCTTTGCTGCGTCGCCATCTCGGCCGTTGAACCTTCTTATTGTTTTTTTCCATCTGTTCAGCCAAAGCAGTCTTCACATGCTGGGTGAGCAAAGCCCTGGTTCACCAGGGGTCGACGACCGCATGGCTACCCTCACAAGGTTTAGCCGGCCTGTCGAAGTCGTTGCCTGGGGTGTGGCCGCTGCTGCATGCTAGCAGCTACTGGGAGCCACAAGTGAGAGCTGGGTGTCAGGTGGGGGTCAGAGGCTGGAGAGCTGTCCTAAGAGGGCACGACAAGCCCTCCATACCAGAGATACTGCCTCTCCCTGAGCGTTCTGAGTCCAAAATGGAGGTGATAAGAATCCACTGGAGTTTTCTGAGAAGGGTCATGACATGGTCAAACCTGATCTTTAGGAAGATCAGGTCGGCAATTGAGTGGAGCATAGACTTGAGGCTTATAACTGGGAGATCCAAATTAATCTAGGTATGAGACTATGAGGGTCTGAACCTCGATGGTGACTATCAAAAAAGCAAGGTGATTTACATATAAGAGATATCATAATAATAAAATTCAAGACTTTGGAAACAGATTTGATTGGGGAAGGGTTAATGGTTAGAAGTTAAAGTTGATTACTAGGTCTAAGAGAACAAAGAAAAAAGAAAAAGACATAGTACAAGAAATATTTATAGCAGCTTTTTTGTAGTGGGAAAGAATTGGAAATTGAGTGGATGCTCAGCCCTTGGGGAATAGCTTAGCAAGTTGTGGTATATGATTGTGATAGAATACCATTGTGCTATTAGAAATGACAAACAAGATGATGTAGTAAAATCTAGGAAGACATGAACTGAAAAAAAGTGAAATGAGCAGAACCAGGAGAACATTGTTCAACGCAACATCAGTATGATAATGATGATTAACTGTAAATGACTTAGCTAATTCGATACATATAATGATTTAAGACAATTCCAGAGGATTTATGATGGAAAATGTTATCCACTTCCAAAGAGAGAACTGATGAAATCTTGGCGGATTGAAGTATAATTGTTTTGCTTTCTTTACTTTTCTTTTTGTTTTTTAACCATATTTTTTCCAGCATGGTGAATATTGAAATATATTTTGCATGATTTCCCGTATATAATTGATATCACTCTACTTGTCTTCTCAATGGATGGGGGAAGAGAAGGAGGAAGGGAATTTGGAACTTGAATTTTTGAGAAAATGAATGTCAAAGATGAATAAATTATACATTTATTTAATAAATAATGATACTTAGGTTGCAAGCCTGAGTGACTGGGATGATTGTGGCACCCTAACCTGTAACAAAGAAATTAAGAAGATGAAATGTTTTGTAAAAAAAATTATAAAGAAGAATCAGGGAACAATGTACACATAACAACAACAATGTATGATGATAATTTGTGAATGACTTAACTCTAAGAATCCAGGACAACTCTAAGGGATGAAAAAGGATATCCACTGTCATAGAAGGAGCAGATAGAATCTAAATGCATATTAAAACATACCATTCTTCATTTTGTTTCCTCCATGAATTTTTCTCTAGTGTAAGCAACATGTGTCTTGTTTCACAATATAATGCACAGGGAAATATATATTATATCTATAAATATATATGTATAATCTATATCATATTATCTACCTTCTTGGGGGGGGAAATGGGAAGGAAGGGAAAAATGAATTAGACATGCCTTTTTGGACATAGCTAATGTGAGAACTTGTTTCTCTTGGATAAGCATATTTATTATAATTTATCACATAGTAATAAATCAGATATTATATTTTTGCCATGCTATTTTGTATATAAAAGTAAATTGTAAGAAAATTATAAAGTTTGGTAAAGTTGTAAGTCAATAAATTTAATTATTGTACTTAGTCTTAAGTAATTCATATACCATAATACTTGACAGAGACCTATGTGACTACTATGTTGGTTGTCTCTCAAACTGAGGATGACGATTGTCTTTGTGCATTTTTGTGCACAAAGACACCTGTGCATGAAGATTTAAGTGGAAAAGTCGATGCACAGAGACAGTCCCACTCTCTAGGCGTTGGAAGCCTGAGTCCATTGGCACGAAAAGTCGTTACACCTGGAGACTTCCTCAGCTGCATTGGATGGCCGTGTTGTCTTTTGTGCTCCATCACGCCCTAAGCACTCCACAGTGCCTTGCTGCATTGCCATCTCAGCCTTTGAACCTTCTTGTTGGTTTCTTCCGCCTGTTCCTCCAAAGCAGTCTTCACATGCTGGGTGAGCAAAGTCCTAGTTCACCAGGGGTCGATGTCGACCCGATGGCTATCCTCACAAGGTTTAGCTGACCTGTCGAAGTCATTGCCTGGGGTTTGGCCGCTGCCGCATGCTAGCAGCTACTGGGAGCCACAAGTGAGAGCTGGGTGTCAGGTGAGGGTCAGTGGCTGGAGAGCTGCCCTAGAAGGGCACAACAAGCCCTCCATACCAGAGATATTACCCCTCCCTGAGTAAAAAGGTGAAAGCCTGGAGGTAAAAAACACCTAGGAGTTTAGAAAGCACTTAGACTCATTTAATGTCTGTGTAATATTTAAATTCCCAATTCAATCCCTTGTTTTTAAGCAAAGAAAGAGTGTAACTTCTTCTCTACTTTAAAGGTATATAAATTACAAGAAACCAATTTAGTGCTTATCTAGAATCCTTACGAGGGCTTGAATTTCTACAAAACAAAATCATAATATAGGCCATTTAGTGATCTCAGGACATGTTAAAGATATATTCTTTTGTATCCCTATGATATCACTATGAAGCAAATATCTGTGGTAGCTATCTGTTTGGGTAGAATGTAGAATATGTAGAATAAGATAGATAATATTGGAGTTAAACTTCCTTCAATACTGAACAGCCTTTCCCACTGTATCTTAGATCTCTCTTAGGAAAACTTGGGCTAGCATTTGTAAACAGAAACTACAATTAGCAAGTTGTCTAATTAGGGTCATATTCACACTTATCCTCTTAATTGTAATCCTTTGTTTCACCTAGAGGTTTGTTGTTGGTTTTTTATTTATTTATTTATTTATTTTTTGGCACAGTCAGTAAGAGAAAATAGCCTTTGCTGAAAGAATGGGTAAATGTCATGGTTTGGGGCATTCTCTACCTGGAGCTTGAGCACATTCATGAAGAAGTTCAAAGCTGTGAAAGGCCAATGACAGAGCCCTCTACTATATCCATAAAGAAGGATCATCCAGCCTTTGCTTGAAAAACTGGGGAAGAGGAAACTACTGTTTCCTGAGGCAACTGATCCCATTCTGAGGCCTCTCTTATTGTTAGGAAATTTTCCCTTAAATTATGGTGAAATCTGCCTCTGCAATTACTGCCCATGCTCTGGGTCCAAGCAAAACAAGATGATTAATTCCTCTACCTTAGGGCAGTCATAAAAATGCTTGAGGACACTGGTCTGGTGTTGTGAAAAAGTTTTCATTTTTACCCTACTTTGTCATACTTCTCAAATGCTCTCCAACTTCTCAATGTACTGTATTTTCTAAAATTTAACACCCAAATTGAGCACAATTCTCCAGATGTGATCTGATCAGGAGAGAGTACAATAGATCTATGATCTACCTACTCGAGGACAGTCTGCTTCTCTCAACATAAACTAAAACTGAAAAGCCTATTTTGCAGCCATAACATACTATTGACTCACTTGTAGTCTGCTAAAACCATCCTATTTCTTTCAGACAAATTGATATCAAATCACTCCCTTTCCTGCTAACATACTGATGAAGCCTATTTTATTTTAATTATTTTAAATTTTATTTAATTGATTAATTTAGAGCATTTTCCCAGGATTACAAAAATTATGTTCTTTCCCTCCCCTCCCTCCCAACCCCCTCCCATATCTGATGCACAATTCCGCTGGGCTTTACATGTGTCTTTGGTCAAGACCTATTTCCTTATTATTGATATTTGCACTAGGGTGATCATTAAGGTTTATAACCCCAATCATATCCCCATTGACACGTGATCAAGCAGTTGTTTTTCTTCTGTGTTTCTACTTCCACAGATCTTTCTCTGAATGAGGATAACGTTCTTTCTCATAAAGCCTTCAGAAATGTCCTGGATCACTGCATTGCTGCTAGTAGAGAAGTCCATTACATTCGATTATGCCACAGTGTATCAGTCTCTGTTCTCCTGGTTCTGCTCTTCTCACTCTGCATCAATTCCTGGAGGTCATTCCAGTTCACATGGAATTCTTCTAGTTTATTATTCTTTTCAGCACAATAATATTCCATCAGCAACAGATACCAAAATTTGTTCAGCCATTCCCCAACTGAAGGGCATCTCCTCATTTTCCAATTTTTTTGCTCCACAAAGAGTGCAACTATGAATATTCTTGTAGAAGTCTTTTTCCTTATTATTTCTTTGTGGTATAAACCCAGCAGTGTTATGGCTGGATCAAAGGGTAGGAAGTCTTTTAGTGCCTTTTGAGCATAGTTTCAAATTGCATGAAGCCTATTTTAGACTATTAAATGTTTACTCAAATGGATCCATGATCACTTTTAATGTTAATTTCCCTCCTACAATGTAGAACACAACCTATCCATGTCTACTCATCAACCAAAGTGCCAACACATAATAAACTCTTAATGTTTATTAAATGAATGAATGAATGAATGAGTGCAGCTCTTTTCTATCTTCTTTCATAAATCCCCCCAAGTGTCTACCCAGGTTTTGTTACTTTCTCATAACATGTTGATGATATTAATGGAATATATGGACCTTTTTTGCTCTTACCATATGACCACCCATTTTTCTTTTTAATTATGTATTCCTCTAATAGGTCCTTTATTCTAGTTATTTTTCATAATTCCTTATTTGTTATGTGTTGTAAAAAATAGACTTGAATACAGGACTACAATCCCCACAAGCCTTTGCTCCACTTCCCCAAAATGCTTTGTAATCTCACGGGAATTCTGAGGTGGGCCAAGATCGAGGAAGGATTTAAGCTGGTGGCAAAGGTTTTTGGGCTCTCTTTTGGACTTCTGTTTTGGAGCAGATGCATCTCTTCTGTGATGTGAGGTTATCTGGCCTAGGCCTCTGGCCTAGGCACGTGTTTTTTCTTATTCTGTATTTTCTTTAATCTTTAACCTTTAATAAACCTCTAAAAAAAATAATACTCCTTGCAGAGAGAAACTAATTTCTACCTGCCTCAGTCTCCCCATATTCCTAAATTTTAATTTTTACAGTGTTTCAGTTTATTCACGAGCCTCTCCATTTCCCTCTAAGCACTTGGCCATTAAGTCAAGTGTTTGTTGCCCAAGTCACTTGAAGTATCTTTTAGTTTCCTTGTTATAGCCTTCTTCATGGGGAATCTCTGAGCCATCCTTACATTTAGATATGATCCTTCTTAAAAGAACTAGGAAGACCACTATAATTAATGTGCTGTTCCTTGTTTGAGGACATCAGATGGAGTTCACTTTTTAGTTGCCTTACATGTAGATATTAATTTACACATATTTCTTGTCACAGGCACGTGCAAAAGATCTAGCATTTAAAATTAATGCAGGTGAAAAGTGTTTAGTACATAAGAAGAGAGGAGAATGGGATGCCTATTTTGATTCTTTGCCCAGGAGGAAGAAAGAGACCAAATGTATAGGAACAAGGTAAAAATGGAGAAAACAGCAAAAGCCTGGGCAGCATGGAAGGTGGAATTAGAATGGGGGTGGGGAAGATGGAATTAAATGGGTTTAGGGAGATGAAAGAGGAGAAAGATGAGAGCTGGAGGATTAATGGAAGAGGAGTGTGGACTCCAAAAGAGAGAGTCCAAGTCCTATGGTATGTGCTCAAGGTAAAAAATAACTTCATTTTGATAAGTCGCTTCTCAGTATACCATATCGTAAAGTGCTTTTCATAGTTAAACAGCTGCAAAGGGAGAGAGATGCAGGGTGGTGAAGCAGGAGAAAAAAAGGACTTTTCCGCAGAGGCCTTACTAAGGTGAAGAAACCGGGGCTTTCTCTTCCTCACCCTATTTCCTAGAGAACAATAACATCTTGATAGCTTAGGGAACAGGATCTAGCCTTCATTGCAGCACTTTATGTGGATTATTAAACTGTTTCCCTAAGTGTACTTACACCCAGACTTTTTAAAAAGCTTGCATTTTAAAATCTATCTCTAATCTTTTTAATGTGCAGTCTTAGCGGATGTCTAGGTTAGGCCTCTCAATATTTGAGGGTAGCTAAACACACACACACACACACACACACACACACACACACACACACACATTCCAGAGATAGTTCAGAAAATGTGAAAGTTTAGCTTTGTCCTTGGGTGCTGTTAAAGCATTTAATGTAAGGGAACATGCATTGACAAACAAAAGGAAGGCTGTCACTTTGATGCCTGTGCCCCGAATGCCAATGTAAAGGCTCATCAGCCACCAAATAGCTCCATTTCGGTACAGTTAATCTTGTGAATGCCTGTTCACGTTTGACTTTGATTTCTTTGTAGAGACTTGCTTTTGCTATTTGGACAGGTGAACACATCAACCGTACAATTCTTTTAAAATAATAACTGGTTTGTGTGAGGGAGTGGGGGGAAGACATCTTAAGATGTATCAGTTACCCTTCTAATGTCTATTTCAATCACTTCTTATTTATGGAATATTGGCATATTTTTATCTGTGAGGCCTCTTGAGAGTCATACAATGTGGTTATTTTGGGAGGGAGGAGCTTTGGAAAAATGAATGATGGCACCAGCCATGCATAGCTAATCTTAAACCAAATACTCTATACTTAATCTTGACATTCTTCTTTAAAAGAGGAGAAAATAATATATGCTCATTTAATATCTTACTGGGTCCAAGTCTGGAAAGGATTCTGCCATCTTTTATGTTCCTACTTTTGCTTTTTTTAACTGTTATGTTAATAAGCTTTACTTTATGGTTTTTCCCCCCATTATACTCTCTTTGTCATCTGGTTTTGGATTTTGGACCTAAATAGATTACATTTCCTTTCTTCTACTTTCTCCTAAAAACCTCAAAGACTGATCTCCAAACCATAACTATACCCTTTCCATCATCCATCAGTGTAATTCTGCCTTTTATCTATTTGCATAAAGATATAGTCCCTAACTTTGAGAAGCTAAAAATGGGTTGCTTTGCTATGTAGAAAAATAAGTGACTTTCATTCATCACTGCAGGAAGTTGTGCCTGACACATAGTATGCACACAATGAATATTTGTTCACAAAACCGGACTTGTGAGGAGACAAGAGTCCTTGTGGTCCTTCCTAAACAGTGACTAGTGGAAGACTGCCCATTGTCTGAAGCCCATTGTGAGGAATTTCTCATGTTTGAAGGCTTGCTTGTCTCCCAGTTACTGCTCCTCTCCAGTCCTCAGATTCATTCAGTCCCTTGATTCTGGCTAATGGAAGAATAGATTTCTATGGTGTTGGGTATTTTCAATTAAAAAAAAAAACCCAATTGGATGTACAACTTACACTGTTAGAAAGCATATAATATTAAGGTTATATAGATTCAGGAAGGTCAGTTAAGGTCAGTTGGTAAGGAAGCTCTGGTATGGAGAACAAATTAAGTCTTTAGCATTAGGGGTTCACCAGGAATCCAGGGGAAATAAGCAGGACTTTAGAGTGGCACAAGAGAGGTGATAATAAGAGTAATTCATTTTGGTACAGGAGAGATATGGATTTTCATCTTACTTGTCCAGGGGTAAAAATCACTTAATATTTGCAAGGCTCAGTTTCCTCACCTTTTAAATGGGGATAACAATACTTATAGGACTTATTGTGTTGTAAGGATTAAATTTCACAAATGTTAAATGGCAGCTGTCATTATTTTTGTTATATGAAAGGCTCTGGGTGGTTTACAGCTTCTTTAAGGTCAAGTGGGGCAATTGCATGAACCATGAGGAACAGGAAGAAATCCTACTCGAATGATAAATTATGGATAGAGGAGGGAAAGGATTGTTTATGGAAAGTTAATTGTAAGCAGGGCAAACCAGTTTTATGGGGTTACATTACATCATGTGTAATGGGGTTACATGATGTGGCTATAGTTTTTGATAAAATATCTGTTCTCCAAATTTGAATGCAATAGTTCCTTCAACAATCCCATCAAATTCACTTTGAAGAGTCAATAAAAATGATACTTATCTATTATGGTTTCCTAAATGTTCCTATTCCGATATCATTATACGGATTTGACTGAGTCCTAGAAAACTATAGGATTTTTAAGTGAAATAGGAATTGGGAAATCTTATCAAGGGGGTTTCAGAAAATGGGAAACTGGAAGCTACCAAGGCTGACATTAAATACAATGGAGTTCATTGCTCCCCAGATTTCACCCACAAGTCGTTTTAACTTACTGGGGCTTCATGCAACTATTATAATGTTTTTCACAAACAGTAGTATCTCTAGATTCTCATCCTTCTTCAACTTTAACTTAAGGAATTGCCTTCACAGTAGTGGGGAATACCAGATAAGCATACTCCTTCTTGCTTTAGGCGTTACCTGATTTTTTATGTTGTTCTTTTGTGATCTATTTTATTATATAATTTTATATATGTAATTTTTACTTCTTTAGATTTTATACTGGACTTTTTTTCATCATAAGTTATTTATTTAGTCAATTTAGAACATTTTTCCTTGGTTACAAGAATCATATTCTTTCCCTCTCTTCCCTCCACCCACCCTTCCTGTAGCTGATGCATAATTCCACTGGGAATTACATGTGTCCTTGATCAGAACCTATTTCCATGTTGTTGGTGTTTGCACTAGGATGTTCATTTAGAGTCTTCATCCCCAATAATATCCCCTCAACTCATGTAACCAAGCAGTTGTTTTTCTTTTGTGTTTCTATTCCCATAGTCTTTCCTCTGAATGTGGATAGTGTACTTTCTCATAGATCCTTCCAAGTTGTTCAGGATTACTGCATTGCCACTAATGGAGAAGTCCATTACATTCAGTTGTACCACAGTATGTCTGTCTCTGTGAATAATCTTCTGGTTCTGCTCCTTTTGCTCTGCATCAATTCCTGGAGGTCATTCCAGTTCCCATGGAATTCCTTCACTTTATTATTCCTTTAACCACAATAGTATTCCATCACCAACATATACCACAATTTGTTCAGCCATTCCTCAATCGAAGGGCATCCCCTCATTTTCCGTTTTTTTTTTTGCCACCACAAGGAGCACAGCTATGAATATTCTTGTACAAGTCCTTTTTCTTATTATCTCTTTGGGGTACAAACCCAGCGGTGCTATGGCTGGATCAAAGGGCAGACAGTCTTTTAGCACCCTTTGGGCATAGTTCCAAATTGTACTCCAGAATGGTTGGATCAATTCACAACTCTACCAGCAATGCATTCATGTCCCAAGTTTGCCACATTCCCTCCAGCATTCATTACTTTCCATTGCTATCATTTTAGCCAATCTGCTGGATGTGAGGTGATACACCAGAGTTGTTTTGATTTGCATCTCTCTGATTATAAGAGAGTTAGAACACTTTTTCATGTGCTGATTAATAGTTTTGATTTCTTTAACTGAAAATTGCCTATTCATGTCCCTTGCCCATTTATTAATTAGAGAATGGCTTGATTTTTTGTACAATTGATTTAGCTCCTTATAAATATGTGTAATTAGATCTTTGTCAGAAGTTTTCGTTATAAAGATTATTTCCCAATTTGTTGCTTTCCTTCTAATTTTGGTTGCATTGGTTTAGTTTGTACAAAAATGTTTTAATTTAATGAAATCAAAATTATTTATTTTATGTTTTGTGTTTTTTTTTCTACCTCTTGCATGGTTTTAAAATCTTTCCTTTCCCAAAGATCTGACATGTATACTATTCTGTGTTCACCTAATTTACTTATAGTTTCCTTCTTTTTATTCAAGTTATTCACCCATTCTGAATTTGTCTTGGTATAGGGTGTGAGATGTTGATCTATCCCATACTGTCTTCCAATTTTCCAAACAGTTTTTATCAAATAGTGGATTTTGGTCCCAAAAGCTGGGATTTTTGGGCTCATCATAAACAGTCTTGCTGAGGTCACTTACTCCTAGTCTATTCCACTGATCCTTCTTTCTGTTTCTTAGCCAGTACTAAATTGTTTTGATGACCACTGCTTTACAGTATAGTTTGAGATCTGGGACTGCAAGGCCTCCTTCCTTCACAATTTTTTTTTATGATTTCCCTGGACATCCTTGATCTTTTGTTCTTCCAAATGAACATTGTTATGGTTTTCTCCTAATTCAGTAAAACAGTTTTTTTTTTTTTGGTATTTCGATGGGTATGGCACTAAACAAATAAATTAATTTGGGTAGGATTGTCATTTTTATTATGTTAGCTCATCCCACCCATGAACAATCAGTGTTTTTCCAATTGTTTAGATCTAGTTTTAATTGTGTGGAGAGTGTTTTGTAGTTGTATTCATATAGTTTTTTAGTCTCGGCAGATAGATTCCCAAGTATTTTACATTGTCTAGGGTGATATTAAATGGAATTTTCTTTCTAATTCTTGCTGCTGAGATGTATTGGAAATATTTAGAGATGCTGATGATTTATGCGGGTTTATTTTGTATCCTGCAACTTTGCTAAAGTAGTTGATTATTTCGATTAGCTTTTTAGTTGATTCTCTAAGATTCTTTAAGTAGACCATCATATCATCTGTAAATAGTGATAACTTAGTCTCCTCATTGCCTATTTCAATACCCTCAATGTCTTTTTCTTCTCTAATTGCTATAGCTAGTGTTTCTAGTACAATGTTAAATAATAGAGTTGATAATGGACTTCCTTGTTTCACTCCTGATCTTATTGGGAAGGTTTCTAGTTTATCCTCATTGCAAATGATGTTTGCTGATGGTTTTAGATATATACTGTTTATTATTTTTAGGAAAGGCCCTTCTACTCCTATGCTTTCTAGTGTTTTCAATATGAAATATGAGTGTTGTATTTTGTCAAAAGCTTTTTCTGCATCTATTGAGATTATCATGTGATTTTTGTCAGTTTGCTTGTTAATAGGGTCAATTATGTGGATGGTTTTCCTAATAATGAACCATCCTTGCATTATTGGTATGAATCCTACCTGGTCATAGTGAATAACCCTTTTGATCACTTGCTGGAGTCTTTTTGCTAATATCCTATTTAAGATTTTTGCATCTTTATTCTTTAAGGAGGTTGGTCTGTAGTTTTCTTTCTCTGCTTTTGACATACTGACGTTGGAATTAGTACCATATTTGTGTCATAAAAGGAATTTGGTAGAACTCCTTTCATTATTCTGTCAAATACTTTGCAAAATATTGGGATTAGTTGTTCTTTGAATGTTTGATAGAATTCATTTGTAAATCCATCTGGACCTGGGGATTTTTTCTTAGGGAGTTCTCTGATGACTTATTCAATTTCTTTTTCTGATATGGTGTTATTTATGTAGTCTATTTCTTCCTCTGTTAGTCTAGGTAATTTATATTTTTTAAAATACGCATCCTTATCACCTAGATTGCCATATTTATTGTCATATAAATTGGCAAAATATTTTTTAATGATTGCTTTAATTTCCTCTTCATTAGAGGTGAGGTCTCCCTTTTCATCTTGGATACTGTCAATTTGGTTTACTTCTTTCCTTTTTTTAATTAGATTTACCAGAACTTTGTCTATTTTATTTGTTTTTTCAAAGTACCAGCTTCTAGTCTTATTTATTAAATTTAGTTTTATATATATTTATATTATTTAATTAAAAAAATTAAATTTAATATTAAATAAATATTAAATATATTATTAAATTAAATTAAAAATATTATTAAAATTAATAGTTCTTTGACTTTCAATTTTATGAATTTCTCCTTTGGTTTTTAGGATCTCTAATTTAGTCTTCATCTGAGGATTTATAATTTGTTCACTTTCTAGTTTTTTTAATTTGCATGCCCAATTCATTTATCTCTGCCCTTCCTAATTTGTTAATATATGATCTCAAGGTTATAAATTTTGCCCTGAGTACTGCTTTGGCTGCATCCCATAGGTTTTGAAAGGATGTCTCATCATTGTCATTTTATTCAATGAAATTATTAATTGTTTCTATGATTTGTCCTTTAACTAACCATTTTTAGAGAATTGTATTGTTTAATTTCCAATTAATTTTTGATTTACATCTCCATGTACCCTTACTAATTATTATTTTCATTGCACTGTGGTCTGAGAAGGTTGCATTTATTTTTTCTGCTCTTTTGCACTTGTTTGCAATGTTTTTATGCCCTAGTGCATGGCCAATCTTTGTGAATGCACCATGTGCTGCTGAAAAGAAGGTTAATTCCTTTTTGTACCATTTTATTTTCCTCTATATATCTATTAACTCTAATTTTTCTATGATTTCATTCACTTCTCTTACATCTTTCTTATTTATGTCTTGGTTTGATTTATCTAGTTCTGATAGAGGAAGGTTCAGGTCCCATACTAGTGTAGTTTTTCTATCTGTTGTATCCTTGAGCTCCACTAGTTTCTTCTTTAGAAATTTGGATGCTACGCCATTTGGCATAGCATACATGTTGAGTATTGATATTTCCTCATTATCTATACTGCCTTTTATCAGTATGTAATTACCTTCCCTATCCCTTTTGACTAGATCTATTTTTACTTTGTCTTTGTCTGATATCATGATTGAGACTCCTGCCTTCTTTTTATCAGTTGATGTCCAATAGATTTGGCTCTATCCTCTTACTACAGCATATGGTAGGGTTTTGTTTTCTAATCCACTCTTGTATTCACTTGCATTTTATGGGTGAGTTCATTCCATTCACATTCAGAGTTATGATTACCAGCTGTGCATTTCCCAACATTTTGATTTCCACTCCACCTCTTGCCTTTTATTCTTTCACTATTTTCTTGTACACCAATGTTTTGTTTTTAATCAGTCCCCCTAATTCTCACCTTATTTTACTTCCCTTTCTACCCCCTCCCTTCTTATTCCCCTCTTATTTTCTTTACAGTCTTTTTAAACTACCCCCCCATGCTCTCCCTCCCTTTTACTGCTTCCCTCCCCACCAGTCCATTTGTTACCCTCCTACTTCCCTATAGCATGCAAATCAATTCTCTGCCCCAATGCATTTGATTTTTCTTCCCTTTTTGAGTTAATTTTAATGCATGTAAGAATTGAGTATTTCCTATCTCCAACCTCTTTACCCTTCCAATGTATTAATGTTCTCCCCCCACCATATGCTTCTTTGTGACATATATATTTACCCCATTTTGTTTCTTTTCCCATTTCTTTTAGTATTAACCTCTTTTATTAACTTTAGTTATATATATATGCATATATACAAACACATATATGTATTTATGCATACATATATCTATATACATATTTATGTCTTGGCATTTCATCCTATACAGTTTCTCACTGTTCCCTCTAAGTATAATTCTTCTAGTTACCCATGTGATAATAACAATTTTTAATAGTTACCAATGACCTCTTTTCTTATAGGGATACATATCATTTTAACTTACTGGGTCTCTTTTAAAATAAGTTTGTTTTGTTTTGTTTTTCTTTTTTTCCCTCTTTCTTAATTACCTTCTGATGATTCTCTTGAGTTCTGTGTTTGGGCATCAAATTTTCTGTTTCTTTTCTTTACAAATGCTTGGAATTCTTCTATTTTTTAAATTGTCCATTCTTTCCCCTGTAAGAATATAGTCAGTTTTGCTGGGTAGTTGATTCTTGGTTGTAGAAGTAATTCCCTTGCTTTCCAGAATATCATATTCCATGCCTTTCAGTCCTTCAGTGTAGATGCAGGCGGATCTTGTGTTATCCTCACTATAGTTCCATGGTATCTGAATGACTTCTTAGCAGCTTGTAATATTTATTCCTTGGTCTGATAGTTCTTGAATTTGGTTATAACATTCCTGGGTGTTGTCAGTTGGGCATTAAGTACAGGAGGTGATCTGTGGATTCTTTCAATTTCCACTTTTCCTTCTTGTTCTAGAATATCGGGGCAGTTTTCTTGAATAATTTCCTGTAGTATTATGCCCAGGATTTTTCTTTTGTCATGGTCTTCTGGTAGACTAATGATTCTTAAATTATCTCTCCTTGAATGATTTTATAAATCTTCTATATTTTGAATGAGATGCTTCATACTTTTCTCAATTTTTTCATTCTTTTGGTTTTGTTTTTTAGTGTCCTGCTGCCTTATGAGGTCACTTAATTCTATTTGTATTCTTGTTCTTAAAGACTGGATTTTATTCCTGGCTTTTTTGGTCATCCTTCTCCTTCTGATCTTTTATCTCATTTGCCTTATTTCCAAGCTGATTAATTTTGGCTTTCAAGACACTGTTTTCTGTTTCCAGATGACTTATCTTGATTTTTAAGTTCGTTTCCCAGTTGTCTTCAGCCTCTTTTAATTCAGTTATGAATTGTATTTTGAGTTCTTCCCAAGCCTATACCCAATTTGCTGGAGTTTCTGTTTTTTTTGATTGCTGTTCCTTCATCCTTCTCTATTCCACTTGCTCTTTGTTCATTGCCTGGATAGAAGCTATCAATTGTAATTTCTTTTTTTTTCTTTTTCTGTTGTTTGCTCAGATTTACCCCCTTCTTTACTCCCTGTAGTTGTTTGCACTTTTGCTTCTCTCATTTTGTGTTGGATCTCTGGTTTTGGGCTTTTTTGGTCAGCCTTGGAGCTTAGTCAGAAAATCTCTCAGTACTGTCTATGGGGGAGGGGTGTTGTAGCCTGAGCTTTCAGGCCTTCTGAAGGCTTTGATGGGATTAAGCCCAGCTGAGTTGCAGAGCTGGATGTGCCCTGAGGCCAAAACCTCAGGGGCGGGGGGAACAATATGGAGTGTCTCCATTGCTGCAACTAAGCTGCCAGCTCTGTGCTTCTTCTCTGTTTCCCTCCCACTTGTGTTTGATGCTCTGAGCCTGGCACAGCTTTGACCACAATGTACTCCCTTTAGACCAGCACCCTTTCCCACCCAGAGGTTCTAGCTACCACTAGAGGCTCAGAACTTTAGATGGGGGAGAGGTCCTGGGACCTTCCTTCTTCCTTCTCTTTAAACCTGAGTGATCTTGAATTCAGGCTTTTGGGGAGCATACCTTTTAAGTTGAGTTCAGCAGGAGGATTCCTTTGCTCTGTCCTGTTGTTAGGTTTGATTTTCAGTCCCCTAGGAGCATTTAGTTTGTAATCCATAAGATAGGGTTTTCAGAGGTCTGAACTTTCGCTGCCTCTATGCTGCCATCTTGATTCTGCCTCTAGCATTACCTGATTTTAATGATCAAAACATTCATCAAACAAGGTCATTTCAATAGAGTTTTAATGAAATCTCAACTATTTTTTCTTTTTCCATTTTCTTCTCTTTTTAAATTGCTGTTTAGTCATTTGGGCTATTTTGATTCTTCATGACTCCATTTGGGTCTTCTTGGGAAAAAAATTGAAGTGGTTTGCCATTCCTTCTATAGATCATTTTCCAGATGAGGAACCTGAGGCAAAGTGGATTAAGTGACTTTGTCATATAGCTAGTGTCTGAGGCAAGATTTGAATTCAGGAAGATGAGGCTTCCTTATTCTAGGCTTAGAATTCTGTTTAATGTGTCACCTAGCTGCCCATTTTTTCACTTAAGAAGCATTTATTTTCTTTTCATCCATTCACATTCCAATCAATTTAAAAGCAAATTAAAAGAAAAAAAATCAAATGTTCTTAGTCAGGCAAAATAAATTCAAAATGTTTAAATATTAAAAAATGTATATTTCATTCAGCATTTCAAATAATTATTTTCTCTTTTGGAAGATAGATAATAGAGATCATTATCAGTCCTCCCGAATCATAATTGAGAATCTCAACTAATTTTGATGTTTTTGAAAGAGACATATTTTTAGAAGAGTAACTTTAAGGGAATATTTTTCTCAACTGAATCCAATGTATTTATCTAGTAAAAAATCAATAATTACAGTGAAATCTTATGCTCTCTACATATCTTCCTCATTCCTGGGATGATGTGGTCTATTTTGAATTTTTAAAAGATTACCTATTTTCTACTAATAAATTTTTTAGCATACCTTTAAGCCAAATATTGATTATTCTCTTTAAAACAATTATATAGATGGCAAAGTAGACATATAGGTTAATTGATAATTCTTCATGTTCCCTTTTTACTTTTATATTAATGACATTTTCCCCATCCTCTTGTTATCTTCGCTTCCTTCAAATATCTTGTGAATTAGTCCCTCAGTGCCTTTATGATTATGTTGCATCTATCTTGTATTTCTTTTAAGTATACTTTGTCTAATCCAATTCCATTTCCTGTCTTCATTCTCTTTAGGGCCATTTCTACTTTCTCTATAAATAGAACTCCCCTATAATATGGGACTGTGATCTCAAGTCCTGGAGCATTGCAGACTGCTTTGGGTGAGATCTATCACCATTCAGAAGAGTTAGGCCTAATTAAATTTACAGTGAAAACCAAGTGAATAAAGAATGCCATTTATCTCAATTTGGGCATTACTTAGATGGACATTGTAGAAAGGATTCCTTAAACTTATATATTATGGAGCCCTTTGGCAGTCTAAGGATTCTTCTTAGAATATTTATTAAAATAATAAAATAAAATATGGAGAATTACAAAGGAAATAAATTAAATTAGAATTCTATGATAAAAATATTAAAAACAGCCCACAAATTAGTAGAATACAGATTAAGAACCCTTGCTAAAGAGCTTGTCCATCAGTGTATATGCACCCCCCCCACACACACACACATACAAGTATATATAGAATAATGACTAGGAATATACACAGGAAAAAAAATCATCTTTACACAGTGCTTTATGTTTTAAAAAGAACTTTGCAACTATTATCTCATTTGAGAGTCACAACAATCCTAGGAGGTATGTGAGGTGGGTGCTATTATGATCATTTTATATATAATGAAATTGAATTACATAGAGGGTAAATGACTTGCCCAGGATCATAGACCTAGTAAAGTGCCCACTGCCAGATTTGGATAGAACTGGGTTTATTAAACCTGAGAATGAAAGCATAGCGAATTACTTTTGGGAAATAATTAAGCTCCTCTCATCAACTAGGTGGTGTAGGTGTTAGAGCACTGACTTAAAATCAATAAGACTCTTTTTGTGAGTTCAAATCTGGCATGAGATAACTTATTAGCTGTGTTTCTCTGGGTAAGTCACAAAACCGTGTTTGCTCAATTCCTCATCTGTAAAAATGAGCTAGAAAAGGAAATGGTAAATCACTCCACTATCTTGCCAAGAGAACCCCAAAATGCATTCACAAAGATTCAGGCATGACTGAACTGATTCAACAACAACAACAACAAAGATCCTTTAAACAGACTATACATAAGCTCCCCTCACACCTCAAGATTCAAGCTGCTTCATAGACCTGCATATTTTGGGTCATCTTAGGGAACTAGAGAGATCATTTATATACCTATAGTATTCTGAACTTGAACATGTTTAGATCATGGAGGAATGAAAAGACATCAATCATATTTTACCTATGAGTTTAACCCCAAACAAATCCATAGTTCTTTGATAGATTGTTCTTTAAAAAACAACCACTAGGATTTCATAGGATTGAAGATCTAGGCCTGGAAGGAATCTCAAAAGCCCATCTAATCCTACTTCCCGTTTTACATATAAAGAAACTGAAGCCCCAAATAGTTTAAGTAACATATCTATGGTCCCTGTAAGTCAGTATTAGATGCAGGATTTGAACAAAGGTCATCCGGTTCCAGAAGTCAGTACTCTGTCTACTAAACTACTTAGGCTATATCCATGTGATTATCAAAACTTTGGAGAAAATTTGTGATGGAATACCAGTAACTTAGATGTTTGGAAACACCCAGATGTTTGGAATCATTTAGATAAAACTTTTGGAGAAGTGAACACATTTTTGGTTTTAATCTCCATGCTTTGGCATTGGAAAAAGACCATCAAATTTGTCATTAGCTATGACGATTTGTTGGTCATGTTTGGTAAAAGCAAATTGTACTTTGGTTTCTAATAATGTTGTGGAACCTCAAGAATCTGAGAAGACTTTGTGGTCACATTTTATTTTCATAGTAAGACCAGAAAACCTCTTGGACACAAACTTATTCTGAGTTTGGGATTGTATGGGCTTTGACAACCACGGAACTAAGCTCCCAAACTTTAAAACATATGTTAATTAAAATCAACAAAATTTCCTACCAAATGCAGATAGTCCCGTGAATTTTAAAAATTCTGAATGTTACCTCCTTTGTACACTTCTACTTTGCTCAGAGACTATTTTTACTTTGATAGTGGTTTAACTTCAATAGTTGCTTGGAAAATAATATAGGGAGAATATTTTCTGAAACAAACAAATTTTAAGTAATTTTAATTATATCACAAGTATAATTTAAACATTTTAAAAATAACCTCTGAAACATTGATATGAGAGAGGAAATTACTCTCTAAATGAAGATTTATATCTTTTGGGGGGATGTCTATACCAAGTCTGTGAAGACTTCCTTCAGCAGAAGGGGAAACTGAGAACAATTTGTTCCAATGGCCATGAAAGTGAATGAAGCAGATATTGTGGAGCTCTTAGAGCCTGGTAATACATTGAAGATACTGAAGCCATCCACAGTCTATCTTCAGTCATCTTAACTTTTATTTTGCCACTGGGCTTTGATGATTCTGGAAGAGAAAGTGAGGTAACTTTGCCTTACTGAAATCTAATTCTCCAACAGGTCAAGATATAACCCTATGAAATTTATTGATCTTCTTTGAGAACAAAGGACAAAACAACAACCACACCTTCTCTCCAATATATATGACTTATAGAGCTGCCATGGGCATTAAGAGATAAAACTTAAGAGTCACAAAGTCAGGAGATATCAGAATGAAGATTTTTACCACAGCTCTTCCTGATTTAAGCCAGGTCTTTTCTCACTGCCTCTCATTTGATCATTATTGCCTTCTATATTGTTGAATTATCTTTATACATGTTTATGTACAAATAGGCATCTAGTTGGCAAAATGGATGAAGTGATGGACTTGGGATCCTAGCTGACTGGACAAATCACTTACTCTTTCTCATCTTCACTTATCTCATCTATAAAAAGAGGATAATAATAGTATCTACTTCTCAAGTTGACCAGGAGAATCAAATGAGATAATATTTAAAATGTTTTGCAAACCTTAAATAATGAATAAATTCTAGATATTAACATTATTATTTCATTGCATTTCTTCAATAGAGGACTTTACAGTTTCCTCTATCCTTTGTATATGCAATTCTATTTGATTCTCAAAGGAATCCTGTGTAGGGGGTACTATTATTTTCATCCACATTTTATAGATGAGGAAACTGAAGTTATGGAAATGATATTATTAATAATAATATTCTTCTTATTATTAAAGATTAATTAAAATTTAATCGGAAACCATAGTTAATTTTTTCTTTGATGTTTCCCCTATCCTTGAACTAGCCTAGGTTCACTTGGCTTTTCTGATCTCATGGACTTTCACCCATTCTGACTGTAACTCCTTGGGAGTTCAATCAGCTTCTAGAATACATAGTCAGTGAATTGTAGTGCTCATAGGAGTCCTACATATAAGAAGGTGATAGCATGAATTAACTGAATAGGGTTCTGGACTTGAAAATAGGAAGATCTATGTTCAAATTTCACCTCAGCAATTTACTACCTTAACTGGGTGGCCCTAGACAAATCACTTCTAAGTCCTCTCAGTTTCCTCATCTATAAAAATATGTTATTCATTGGCTTTTATAAGGTGCTTTCCAGGTATAAGTCCATCATTCTCGGAGTGTCAAGTTGGAAGACAATGTTAGGTGATGTTCAAGAGAGGGCACAGGTGCCACAAGAAGGCTGACATGATTATGCACAAGTTCTATCTTTAGAAGCTTTCTACTTAAGGAATTTTATTCAGAGAGTTTTGAGTTATAAAAAGAACTACCTTTCACCAACTTCTTTACTCATCTGGAAATTATATCTTTGGTGTTAAGACTGGCCAAACCATGTATGTATTTGCTAAATAGCAAATACACACATGACAAAAATATCAAAACAATAGCAAATACTAGCCCTCTTCAATTAAATACAACAACAACAATAACCACAAGAGCAACAACATAGTGGAAAGGGAGGAATTTCTGGTGTGAACTCTTTTTAAAAGTCAGTCCAGTTCCCTTATTCATTTATTCACCATTCATATTGAATACCAGGCTATATATTGAAGTTAAATAGGAGGAAAGTCTAATCCTTGCTATTAATTCATCTGCCCAGCCAGGAGAGTGGATACACCATCCCAAGCCATTCCATTTGAATGATTCTAACCCTTTTCCTATAAATGAATAATACTGTGACTTCTTCAATTACAAAGAAAAACGACTATTGATGGATGGAGACAGCTAAAGACTTAGGCTAGCAAACTGATATTGCTGACAGAAAAGGAATCCTGTGCCTGTTAGATTTCTGCTGGATGTCCTGCTTTTTCACAGCAATTTTGAGCTAGAAAGCAGTTTCGTGGATGGCAATCAATGAGTAGGACAGGACCTTTCCCTCATACAGAGAAATATGATCACAGAAGTGCAATAAAAGTAGCCCAGGCATAAAGCAGAAGAATACTCAAGAGATGTTGGTGAGGATGGAGGAAATGTTTTGGGGATGAGTGGAAAAAGGTATTTGACGGCAGGTAGAAAGATATCGGTCCTTTGTAGGGTTTCATTAAAATGAATTTAAATAAAACTTCTCTTTCACATTTTCACAGACAATGTGAATTTTCTTCAAAAACGCAATGTGTATGTGTATATGTCTTTGTGTGTGTGCACACAGATTCCACACAGCAGATCAATTCAGTGTCAGATATGGTAGCCTGGAGTATTTCCTTTTGTCAAGCTGAATTGACTGTGTGAATTATAAAATTATGGCTTTCATTAGTTATATTGATCTGAATATAAATCACAGGTTTAAAATGAAATCTCTTTGAAAGGACTAAATGCATGAACAGATGCATATTAAATAGAAGAGACAGACAGACAGATAGTTGACTAGTTAGATAAATAAATAGAATGATGAATGGATAAACAGATGTGTGAAGTTGTATGTAGACTTCCTGACACTGCTGTCATATTTTGGAGTAGAGGATTTCAACCTTGATCCTCTGAACCTTGATGTCTGTCAGAATGCTGTATTCAGACAGAGCCCCTGAGTTCCAATCCTGACACAGCTATATTTATGCAATATATGAGCCTTACAAGTTAAAGAAGTTCTTTGTGTCTCTAAGTTCCCTTCCTGTTGTATATTTTTGTTGCTACAAGATCATCATTTAGAAACAACTTTGGGAAAGAAGCCCTATTTTTTCATGGAATCTGTCACCCCTGTCTCTCTACCTCTACCATTTTGCTGAGTGACATCCAGCTCCTTGAAGCAACCTCTACAGCTTGGAGCAACAGACCCTTGGATATCTATCAGAAAATGAAAGGCAGAATGTGAAGTGTGGGAATACCAGCAAACTTCTTAGGAACAGGGACTCTTGGAAATCCTCTTTCAACATGAACTGAGAGTGGTTCATTGGGCCTATTAGAACACTCTGAAAGCAAAGACTTTTTATTTCTTTCTTTGTATCCTCAGTTTTTAGCATAGTGTCTGGAACATAACAAAGGTTGATACATGTTTGCTCACTGACAGACTCTATGTTGCAAAGAACATGCCTTTGGTATGTGAAATTCCTCATAGGGAATTCTTTATATCACTGAAATGGATGTATGGGGCTTTTAGGGAGTACTTAGCACCTCTGGTATGAGAGCTTGCTTAGCCCTAAAAAGAGCTACTCATCTACTTTTCACTCAACTCAACTGTTACTACAAGAAGCTGGAGCATGCTCAGCAAGTTACACCCTGACAAAACTGTCTTGGCAAGCCAGCTAAATTAGGTTTGTCCAATTAAGCATGCAAAGACTTCTCCCAACATAAGGGGTCCTCGTTGAGAGTATTTTTTTTTTCCAATGGCCATGAAGGTGACCAAAGCAAGTGCTGTGGAGCACTTAGAGCTATCACCCATCAATGATTCCAAGGTCATCCACTGTATTCTGGGCCATCTCCCAAGATTTTTCTCTTGTCACTGGACTTATGTAATGAGAAGAGAGTGAGGCCGATGGCTGGGCTACTCTGCCTCACTTAAGTCTAATAATACACACCCAAGTTAAGACATCACCCATGATGGTATTGGTATTCTTCAAAAAAGAACAAACACTAATATCAGTGAAATCATAGGTCAGTCCCCATTCTTCTGATTCCCACAGCAGAACATTTGTCTTTTCTGAGGACCGGCTTATTTCTATTCAGAGAGATTCATAACCAGAAGTTGAGTCAACCAGGGAAGAAAATTTTTGACCACAAAACTTATGAATATTCTGACTAAAGTGAGATTGAGTTATTAGAGGAGTATGCAGGCTGTTTTAAGAGATTTAAATGGAAGGGTAGCTCTCATTTGGACACTAGCTTGGAAAGACCATTCTACTTTTGGTTCACATGACATCTTTGTGTCAAAGAGCTGAAAGTATTTATACAGTAGCTATTTAAGCTTTTACTTTGTCAGGAATTCAGGTTAAATGGAGAGGAAGGGGAAAAGTTCACCTATTATTTAATACCTGTAAAAAACACCTAATATAGAAATAGCCTCCACTGATACAGATTAGTAACTAACATTGTCTTGGAGTTATGACTTGAACACTGAAAGGTTAAAGAACTTGCCCATGGTTGTGTACTCAATAAATGTGTGAGCTGATACTTGTACTCTGACTCTAATGTTTGCCCACTACACTACACTGCTTTTCATTTCAGGCACTACAGAGAAGGAAAATGGATCTCACAAAAAGAAATGACTCTTCTATTGGACTACAGCAATCTCATGGAAATCGGGACCCAAAATTCCAGCTTGTAACTAAGCGCTGATACCAAGTTCATTTATATGGTTCAGCCATAGGATTCCATTCCAGCAGTCACATGTTGCTTTTATGATATATTGGATGTCAAGAAATCTACCAGCAGCTGACACTGGCCATCATATTGAGGAATTTTCCAGGTTCTAGGTCTGGAAATGCATCATGAATGAGCTAGAAAGCTGAGCTGCTGCTATCACGTGGATGCAGTATACATATGGGGGGATGCCTGGTTTTTCTCCCTTCCAGGATTTTGAGGCAGCAAACAAAACTCTCGAGGACTTCAGATCCTGCAAAGCCTTCTCAGGCTTGTCTGCCTAAAGGATTCCATCCATCATTGTCAGCTGTGAGTTCACAGCTTTAGTCTTGGCCCTAACATAAACTTTGACTACTGCTGCGGTTTGAGAGTTTGTAAGAAGTCATAAAATACAAGTGGACGTTCCGTTTACTTGCAGCTTACACACGTCAGCACCTGACTAAATAAGAGGAGAAAAAAATAAACTGACAATGATTAATATCACTAATGACTTGTTTTGTTTATTTTCTAAAGCTGTAATTTGATCTTTTGGGTCTAAAATAGGCAGAGAAGTCACTTTCAGGAGAAGTAGGAAGCAACATGGCCTAGAGGAAAGAGGTCTAATGTCAGGAAACCTGATGGTTACCTCCTGTATTGGACATTTACTTGTCATATGACTCTGGGTAAAGGATTTAACCTCTGAGAAACTCAGTTTTCTCATCTGATACAAGAACAGTAAAATAATAATAGGTAGCTAGGTGACTCCATGGAGAAGACCAGGCTAGGAGTCAGGAAGATTCATCTTCATAAGTTAAAATCTGACTGTGTGACCCTGGGAAGTCACTTAACTCTGTTGGCCTCAGTTTCCTTGTTTGTAAAATGAGCTAGAGAAGGATAAATAGATGTGTGTATTTGCACTTTAGTATTCCAGTCAAGAAAACCCCCAAAAGGTGTCACAAAGAGTGGGACATGACTGAAAAATGTTTAAGTGATAAAAATACAATACCTACTTCACAGGATGGTTATGAAAAAATTCTTGATAACCTTAGCATATTATAGCTAGCTGTAATAATGAATAGAGAGCTAGGCCTAGAGTCTAGAAGATTTGAGTTTAAATTTAGTCTTGGACACTAGCTGTGTGATCCTGGACATACCACACAATTATCGTCTGCCTCAGTTGCCTTAGCTATTAAATGGGAATAATAATAATACCTACCTTCCAGAAATTGGTGTGAGCATCAATGAGAAACTAATTATAGTAATTATAAAAAGCTTAGTACAATGCCTGACATATAGTAGGTTTTATATAAATGCTAGTTACTATTACTACTACTACTACTACTACTACTACTAAATGTGGCTTATTATTAACACTTATTTTAATTGTAGCTATAAACATTTTACCTTTTTGAGTTTAGTGTAAAGATAATACTTTAACTTTTCTAAGATTAAGATATATAAACTTGATAAAAGGTATAAAGTTAAAATGTGTGGTTATTTAGCAATATTGATGATAATGCTAATAATAGATTTCTATACTTCTTTAAGGATTGTAAAGTGTTTTATAAATATATCCTTTTACTAATGGTAGAATTGAGGCAGAAAAGTTAAGTGACTTTCTTAGGATTATGGAGCTAGAAACATAGAGACAGAAAGCAAATACACACATCTATTCATCCATCCATCATTCTAACTAGCTAACTAGCTTTCTGTCTATGTTTCTAGCTCCATAATCCTAAGCAAGTCACTTAACCTTTCTGCCTCAATTTTATCATCTGTAAAATGGGACTAATAATACCTACCCACCAGAGTGGTTATATA
This sequence comes from Monodelphis domestica, assembly GCF_027887165.1. Taxonomy (NCBI): domain Eukaryota; kingdom Metazoa; phylum Chordata; class Mammalia; order Didelphimorphia; family Didelphidae; genus Monodelphis; species Monodelphis domestica. The sequence goes on from NC_077230.1 coordinate 292,066,376, forward strand.
GATGAAATACTTTTGAACTCCATTCCCCAGAATTCCTTGTGTATTTCCTAGAATTCTCCTCTCTTCACCATGTTGTGTGGTCACGATTTGTACATAGTTGGCTGAAATTTTGCCTGCTCTCTCTCTTCCCCTGTGACCTCGGTTGAGTTAACTCTCTCTTTGCTCTAGCTTTTATTAATAAATCTTATTAAATATAATACTTGAGGTTATTGTTTATTAATTTTTAAAGTTTATGGTACATAAATATATTAGCATATATGCAGATATATTATTAGTATATATATAGATATATACCAGTATCAGTATATGTGTAGATATATGTACCAGTAGCTCTGGTATATGGGGTGCTCAGGGAGGGGTAGTATCTCTGGTATGGAGGGCTTGTCATGCCTTCCTAGGGCAGCTCTCCAGTCTCTGACCCCCACCTGACACCCAGCTCTCACTTGTGGCTCCCAGTAGCTGCTAGCATGCAGCAGCGGCCACACCCCGGGCAATGGCTTTGATAGGCTGGCCAAACCTTGTGAGGGTAGCCATTGGGTCGTCAACCCCTGGTGAACCAGGGATTTGCTCACCCAGCATGTGGAGACTGCTTCGGCTGAACAGATGGAAGAAACCAATAAGAAGGTTCAACGGCTGAGAGGGCGACGCAGCAAAGCACTGTGGAGTGTTTAGGGCATGTTGGAGCACAAAAGACAACACAACCATCCAATGCAGCTGAGGAAGTTTCCAGACATAACAATTTTTCGTGCCACTGGACTCAGGCTTCCAACGCCGAGAGAGTGGGACTGTCTCTGTGCATCGGATTTTCCACTTAAATCTCTTTCATGCACAAGTATCTTTGTGCACACTCATCTATCCTAACCCCGTCCACCCTCTTTAAGACCTGCTGTGATGGGGGAGTGACGACGCAACAGGTGGAGGTGACCACTGGCAGTTGTAGTCACAATCCTGCACGTAGGCGGCCCACGGACCAGTGGTCACTGGGCTCTGTAGGGCAGCAGAGACATTCGGTAGCATCCTGGGCGACTGAGCAGCCCTCTCTAGGACAGCACTGCTCACCCTAATCAAGGGAGGGGACTAGAAAAGGTGTCCCAAACATTGCCTGCCCTACAAACACCCGGTCAGCACACCGCGGCTGGCGGGTCATCCCTTTAAGCGGTCGTAATCAAAGAAAAAATACAAAGAAACTCCTACTAGGAGCATGGAACATCAGGATATTACTTGATAGAGAGAATACCCCAAGACCTGAGAGAAAAACAGCTCTAATCAGTAAAGAACTGGCGCGATATAACATCGACATCACAGCATTAAGCGAAACACGCTTATCAGAAGAGGGATCACTTAGCAAACCCACCACTGGATACACCTTCTTCTGGAAAGGTAGAGCCTCAAATGAAGACAGAATCCACCGTGTTGGCCTGGCTATCAAGACCAGTTTGCTCAAACAGCTGCCAGACTTGCCTGTGGGCATCAGCGAGAGGCTCATGAAGATCCGTTTGCCTCTCAGCAAAGACCAGTATGCCACAATCATCAGCACATATGCCCCTACACTGACCAGCACAGACCATCAAGCTGTTCTACTCTGACCTGAGTGCCGTCCTGCACTCAGTGCCCACAAATGACAAGCTGATACTACTGGGAGACTTCAACGCCCGCGTTGGCCAGGACCATGAAAGATGGAAAGGAGTGCTCGGCAAACACGGCGTGGGCAAAATGAACAACAATGGCCTACTGCTACTCAGCAAATGCTCAGAGTTTGAACTCACCATCACGAACACTGTGTTCAGAATGGCGAACAAATATAAAACAAGTGGATGCACCCACGATCAAAACAGTGGCATCTCATTGACTACATCATTGTACGCCGGCGAGACATCCAGGATGTAAAGATCACCAGAGCCATGAGAGGAGCTGAATGCTGGACAGACCATGGATTGGTTAGAGTGACTCTTCAAATGCGCATTGTGCCTCGCCATCCAAAACAAGCCCAGACAGTTTGCTCATTTTACAACTTGAATTGTCTTAGACATCCATCTTATTTGCAAACATTCCAGTCCTGCCTGGATGACAAGCTGTCTGCCAAGGGACCACTCACTGGAAGCTCAACTGAGAAATGGAACCAGTTCAGAGACACAGTGAAGGAAACATCAAAGGCAGTCCTAGGCCCCAAACAACGCAACCACCAGGACTGGTTTGACGAGAACAACACTGCTATTGAAGACCTATTGAGCAAGAAGAACAAAGCCTTTATAGAGTGGCAAAATAACCCAAACTCTGCTCCTAAAAAGGACAGATTCAAGTCTCTCCAAGCCAAGGCGCAGCGTGAGATCAGGAAGATGCAAGACTGATGGTGGGAAAAAAAGGCAGAAGAAATCCAGAGGTTTGCTGATATGAAAAACTAGAAACAATTTTTCAGTGCCCTCAAGACTGTCTATGGGCCATTAAAACCCACCACCACTCCCTTGCTATCCTCTGACGGTGACACTCTCATAAAAGATAAAAAAGGCATCAGTAACAGGTGGAAAGAACACTTCAGTCAGCTTCTCAACCGACATTCTTCAGTCGACCAAAGCACCCTTGACCAGATCCCCCAAAACCGCACCATTGAACAACTTGATGTCCCTCCTTCAATAGAGGAAGTCCAAAAAGCCATTAAACAAATGAGTGCAGGCAAAGCACCCGGTAAAGATGGGATCCCAACCAAGGTGTACAAGACCTTAAATGGAAAGGCGCTCCAGGCATTCCACATAGTGCTGACCAGCATATGGGAAGAGGAAGACAGGCCCCAGAACTCAGAGATGCCTCCATCGTAGCCCTATACAAGAACAAAGGCTTACGAGCAGCCTGTGACAACTACAGAGGCATCTCACTACTCTCCACTGATGGAAAGATCCTCACCTGTGTTATACTCAACAGACTCCTGTCATCTGTTTCAGAGCAGAACCTGCCTGAATCACAATGTGGATTCCGACCAGATCGCAGCACCATCTACATGGTCTTCCCGGTGAGGCAAATGCAGGAAAAATGCCTTGAGCAGAACCTGAGTCTCTACATTGTCTTCATAGACCTGACAAAGGCGTTCGACACAGTGAACAGGGACGCATTGTGGGTGATCCTCAGCAAGCTCGGTTGCCCAGCAAAATTCGTCAAACTGATCCAGCTCTTTCATGTTGACATGACAGGGGAAGTCCTATCTGGTGGAGATACTTCTGATTGCTTCAACATCTCCCATGGCGTGAAACAAGGCTGCGTCCTCACTCTGGTACTATTCAACCTATTTTTCACCCAAGTATTACGACATGCTGTGATGGATCTAGACCTGGGCGTCTACATCAAATACAGACTGGATGGCTCACTATTTGACCTTCGCCGCCTGACTGCAAAAACAAAGACAACAGAGAGACTCATCCTGGAAGCTCTCTTCGCAGATGACTGTGCTCTCATGGCCCACCAAGAAAATCATCTTCAAACCATTGTGGACAGGTTCTCTACCTCAACAAAACTGTTTGGCCTATCAGCCTCAGCAAAACAGAGGTGCTGTTCCAACCCTCACCAGGGAGGCCAACTAACCAGCTGTGTATTACAATCGACAGCACACAGCTTTCTAATGTCAACACTTTCAAGTACCTGGGCAGCACCATCGCCAAGAAGGGGTCCCTAGACCACGAGATTAATGCCAGGATCCAAAAGGCCAGCCAGGCACTCGGGAGGCTGGGCTCCAAAGTCCTCCAACTCAGTGGTGTAAGCACTGTGACGAAGCTCAAAGTGTACAAAGCAGTAGTCCTCAGCTTGCTGTCTGTTGTCTCTTGCTGAGTATAGGTAAGTTCAATCTGAGTACTGCTGTGGGGGTAAGAGTGGGCACCAGGAAAGGATCTCCACAACTGAATCCTAAAATATAAGCCTGGGAAGTTGTTTTAACTCACTATACCTGCAAAGAAAATAAGATGAGGAATTGGAAATGATGAGTGGAAACTCCAGGTATATATATTCTCCAACATTTTTTCAAGTTAAAAAAATCTTGTTGTGTATTTCTGGTTTCTTGTGAATTCAGATTTAGTTCTGCTATATGTGATGTACTTCTTTTTCTGAATTTCTTATTTGGAGAAGTTTGAGATAACGACTACTCTGCTATCTTGTTAAACACATGATGCCTTTTTTATTGCAAGCCAACTGGCTACCTTGGCATGTTATTTCCCTATTCCATGCCAGGTATTATTTGTAGTCATTAACTGCATTGTGGCATATCCAGATTAATTCATTCCTTCATTTCTTTATCTATTTTTTTTTTGCAGCTTCCAAATTCACTAGGGCAGAAGGCTTGATATCATGAAAATTCTACCAGACACTGTAGCTGCCAACAGATTTGTAAAACAGCTTTGAGTCAACCTCATTTCTATTTTATACTTTGTATTTAATTCATGAAAATTAGTGGTATACATGAAGCTTATAGAAACTATATCCACTGTACCTTAGCCCTGGGCTAAAAATGTCAAGGAGAGTTGAATTTGTAAAACAACCATGGACATTTACTTACTGACTGTCTGACTCTTGGCCTAGCACTTAATCTCTCCAACCCTTAACTTCTTCATCTATAAAAATAAAGAATTTTGCCTTGGGGGCCACCAGCATCACTTCTAGCTATAAATCTGAACTTATGATCCTTGTTCTCTTTTTGGAGTGATGCGATAGTTCTATCTTATTATGTATCAAGGTTTATTTAGAAAAAGAAATATGGAACTGGTTAAAGAGGATAAGCTGAGGTAAAGTAGGTTCTTTAACATTTGGGCAGATTGGACACTTGGACACTTTCATTTCCTTGCAAGCTGGATAATTTTCAGCAAATCTCTTTAATATTGCATAGTTACTCTTGCCAATAAACACATAATGTTTGGTGGGTAATGGATTAATTGGCTTCCCATTTGGCATTGGCAAATACATGTTTGTATTCTCTCTTCACTTTTCGGATGAATAGAAGCAATATATTAAGTTAAAATTAATTTAATTTCAGTATGAGGGAGTTTATTAAGTAGACCCCAGTGGCCCAAAGTCAAGCACCTTCCTGCTTGGCAATGAGATAATGTGCTTCAGCAGAAAATACAGGATTTGAAGTCAGGAGACTTGGATTCAAATCCTAGTGATGCCACTTACTAAACATCTGACTTTATGCAATTCAACTCAATTCAACAAATACTTATCAATCGTTTTGCCACTTTGAGACACTTTCTTCACCTATGGAATAAATGGAGGGTGAACTCAATGACCCTTGTGGTCTTTTCTAGGCATAAGGATGTAGTCCTGTGATCTATAAAACAAGGAGATGAACTAGATGGCCTTCGAGTTTTTATCCAGCTTTAAGTTTAGGAAATTTTCATTAGGCTTACTATTTATGATTTTTCTTGGGAGCTAAAGATAATGGTAGTAATGATGATGATGGCAAGGACACCCATTTTTTTCACTCCTTAAGTTTTTGCAAAATCTATTAGAAGAAAAAATATGACTAGAGAAAGTTATTATTTTTTTAATTAATGAAGGCAGGTTATTATTTTTCATTTTTATTGTCATGCAAAACACACTTCCACATTGGCCATTGTTGTAAGGGAAAACTCACACATAACCAACCTCCATCCCCCAATAAAACCAAAAATACAAGAGAACTCTCTTTTTAGGAAGAAGTTCATTTCAGAGTTCACTCAGACCTAGGCTACCAACTCAGAGGATTGGGCCTCACTTTTTGATTGGATTAGGGTCAAAACAAGTACAAAATGTTATTACTTTAGCATGAGGAAATTTCATGCTGGCGTGGTTGAGATGTGTCCTTGTGTGAAAAATCTGTGTCTTGCCATGAAACCTGGAAGCTCCCTCAGCCTCCTAGTCCTCAAACTCCCTCAGTCATCTAAGCCACAGGAAGTCTGTATTTACTGAGATGAGAGATTACCTATTGAATAGGCAGAGAAAAAAATGAGAAGCTGGAAAGGAGAGACAGACCCTTGGAAAGCACAGCCAATTTATTTGATTTTTTGCCAATGTTTTTGTGTGAAAGTGAGGAGAAAAAAAAAAACATCAGGACCTAGATTGTGGGGTACGGAAGCTTTTAGCATTTCCATCTTTCATTTTAACTGAAAGATTCTGCTTTTTAAACATTCTTCTCTGCTAGGTTGTCTGTTGTTGGAAGAACCTAAGCAGTGAAAGAATTTGAAAACATCTAAATAACAGACTCTTATTTAGGAGAGAAAAGATGATGGGAGACTACAGTATTCAATTAGGAATATTTCCCAATTTCTCATGGGTGGTAGGTAGAGGTGCAGAGGAAGACAACTTGGGTGAGAGCCTATTTCCCCTTTGAATGATGACTGTTTTAAGCATGAAAGGCTGAAAGTCTATTGGAATAAAGTTGTTAATCTTCTTTGGAGGTCCTGAAATATGTAGGAGGGACCTTGCTTGCCTAGGAGAGTTAATACAAGCCTATTTGAAGGAGGGCAATGGCAATGGACTAGGACTTCATGGTTCTGTCCAGCACTAAAGTTTTATTGATTTAGAACCCTGAACAAAAAAAAAAGTAATTAACAATTTGCAGGGATCCGTTACTTCCTCTTTCATTTTTCCTCTTCTTCAGGTAGCCAGTTGCTGTTGTGATATGGTCCTTATTGATTTGATCTATTTCAGTGGGACACCTGGGAAAGGCCATGTGAATAATTGGAAAATGAATATGTTGGATTCAGAATGAGATGATCTAGATTCAAGATGTTAGTCATAGGTTTAGAACTAGAAGGGATTTTAGAGCCAATTGAATCTAATAACCCCACTTTACATTTTAGGAAACAGAGATATAGTGAAGCTAAATTATATGTCCAGGGTCACACAGTTAGTAAGGATTTGAGAATTTTCAACTCAGTTCCTCCTGACTCTATAGCAAGTCTATGCCATATAATTTCCTATTAGTCTTGATGCTAACACTTATTAATTGTGTGACTTTGGGTATGTTAATTAATGTCTCAAAATCCCAATTTCCTTATCTATAAAATGGGTATAATAACCCACCTCTTTTTTTTGTGAGAGATATACTTCATAAACCTTAAATCATTACATAAATGTCAGTTAGTCCTTGATTCCCTCACTTCTGTTATTATTTATGTTGACTTGTATATGGAGGAATTCCTCTGAAATCTGATGCTTTTTTTCCAGGAGAGAGTGTTCTCATTTATTTGATCATCCACTCTCTGCATTTCACATTTATTAGACATTCAGATTTCATTTACAGTTGCCCTTTTTTAAAGGCTGCCCTCAGTAAGATTTTTCTTTTTCTATAATACTTAGGTATCTGTGTGCTCTCTTTTGTGGGCTCTTTCCCCTCTGTCTTTAAAACAAAGCTTTGATTAACTCATTAATCTTTTCTGTGGTTAAGCTAGGGGTTATTGAAGTCTTGAGTACAAGCTTGAGTGCTTGATGTTTTCCAATGAATTACAGTCTTTCCAGGGATTATATTAGAGAACAGTTGTCTTTAACATTTGTCCTGTTTTAGAAAGAGTAACAAGGAGGCATCTGTAGCAGCACAAGTTGTAATCATGAACTACTAAGTAAAAATGTTAGACATGGCTCTTTAATCTTCATTAATTGAAAAAAAATATATCTAGCGACAAGTGACTTCTGTAATATAGGGAGATTTGAACAGTATTTATCCCCATTGTTATGTTTCTGGTTATTCATAAAGGGAAATAGCTTTCCCTAGTAATTTCTCCATGTAAAAAGAAAAAAAATTTGCCAGGTAGCATGAACTACAAGATGGAACACTAAATGTTTTCTAGCCCCTACTAAGTTTCAACCCTCACCTCCCAAAAAACAAAAACAAAAGCAAACCAAGAGAGGAATTTTGAATCAGAGGCAGAGCAACTACAGCTATTTCTGCAAGCTAAGAAACCAAGAATCCCCAAAAGATAACAGCCTTAATAATGAACAATAATGAAGGATGCTAATCCCTAACATGCTCATTCACCACCCATTATAGCATATAAACCCCATAGCTTGTGCTTGAAATCCCTCAGGAAATTCTGTGTTGCTAGAACATACTTCTCTTGCTTTGTTTCCATAATTCTGTTGTAATAATCAGTGGATATCATATTTGTTCAGTTACATGGGGAGGATAGGGAGATAGAGGAAAGAGTGTGCCCTGCTTAGGGACAGGGGATTCTAGGGTGGCAAAGACTTTGTTTAGAATACTCTATCCTAAATTTATAAATAGTGGCTGAGGACAGTCCAATCAGAGACATAAAGAATGGAAGAAACTGGGGAGGATGTGGGTGACTCTTGTATTAAGCTGACCCCACTCCTTGCCCTTGCTACTTCAGAAATTACCTAAGGCAGGAACTTGGGCTAGTGAAAAGTAAATTCCCAAACATAGGAGGAGACTGATATATCTTTGCAGTTCAGCTCTGTGGGGCAACAACACTATCAAAGGGAAAGGAGTTAGAAAGTAAGTAATGATGATATAAGGGTAAAATTCTTATAATGTCAAGGATCTCAGAAGGAAGAAAATTCAGTTTAAAAACCTAGAGCTCAAGCAGATAAATCAGAAAGAAAAATAAAACTTTACAAAATAAAATGAGTACTGAGACATATAAAAGATTACAAACATTTCTAAAATATTTTAAAGACAAAATTGAATCAATGCTTGATGAAAAATGGAACCCTATTACTTTTCAGAGAAGCATAGCAATGCAACAAGATGTGCCACAATGATTCAATAAATAAACCAGAAATCTGAGAGATTAATTTAGAAAAGAACAAATGGAATGGTTTATGGATTGCACAGTAGAAATAATTGGCAAAACAGAAAGCTTGAATTATATTGGTAAAACCCTCCAAAGTGTAGAAAAAGAGAACAATAAATTGAGAATATAAATATATAGAAGTGAAATATAATATGTAAAAAGAAATAATGATGAGTTCATTTTACAGTCATGTTACAGGCACGGTGCCTGGAAGTTCAGGTTTTGTGTAAGACTATATAGTAAATGACAAGACTATACAAATATTAGCTATCATCAGCTAGTGTTAAGGAAGAAGAGAACACAATCTTTATAGAAGTAAAACACATTGATCTAATGATGTAAAGAAAACTTAAGTACTGTAGACCTCTTACAAGAGTATGACTATTGAAAATGACCTTGAAAACCATTAAATTATTATTACCAGTGATTGCTTCCTGAGGTCCCTCTTGGTGATAAAGGTTAGCAATTCTCTGTTATGTCTGTATTGAGTAAAGAAGACAAAGCATTTCTCATTTCTGAAGAAGAGGCCTTGTTGAAGACTTTGGCTCCTACAACAATATGGCCCACTAAGTATGGTGTTATCAAATTTTAATTCTTTGTAATTACCATAACTAGGAAATGAAGAATAAGGTCAACCTTTGAAGAAAGCACCACATTACCAAAGTGTGGTAATCCTTTCCTGGAGCCCTTCTTCTGTTCTTCCAAATGGAGGCAGGGTATAGAATGTCTATTCTTCATGTATAACTGAAACTATGATGAATTTGACCAAAAGGCAAGTCATGGGAACCATGAGATGCAAGTGTACCCTTTTGGGGAGGAAGTAGGGGAAGTGAGCCTGCTTCTATGTTATCTATTATCCTTTGACAAAGTCCCAGTCATCATATGCTAATTACATATCAGGGTCTGCATAACTGTAAATATGAGCCATTATCAACATTTTCATTTGTTTATAGGCTTTATGGCTACCATAATATAGAAATGAAGGCAAGGAGTTGGTCTTACCTTTGTCTATGTGGTTGATGCAAGAGAAATGAACCAAAGTGAATCTGGGCATCAAAAGAATCTACCTTTTTTGACCAGTCCAATTTATGTAGATACACTCACACAAATCTTACTGAGCCTGCTACTCTAATCAACTTCAAATTGGACAGTTAGTGAGTAAATATATTTTCTCTTCTACTGAACAATGAGGTGTCTTCTCTACTATTTGTGAGAGACTTAGGCATATTATTCCACACTCTATCCAAACAGGTTGTGAAAATTCTGGAGCAAAGCCATAGAGAAGAAGTGGTTCTGTTTACAGTTAATTTCATTCTCATAGCAACAGACACTCAGATTGCATAGCAATTTGTATTTTCAGAGTGCCTTATGATCATTTTCATTAGTTTTATTAACTTATTAGTAAATGTGTGTGTGTTTTGGAGGTAGAATTGTCTATGAATAAGAAGACTTGTATAGAAAAGAGCACTTGTTCTTACTGTTTAAAGAACTCTTGCTGACAGGATAATAATAGTTCTGCCTCTGATATTACAGATCAGAGCACCAAACAGTAAAAGTTACTTCAAAGCCATTTGGTATTCAGAAAAATTATACTAATTCCTTACCCCTAAAACAGACCTTTGAAAATTTAGACTTCACACACTATATCCTTATCCTCTTTTATGTTTCTGCTTTCCTGTGTTATAATTTGTGCAGAATATATAATCTGATAAAGGTAAAATTTTAAGCACAAGATTACCTTTCATTTAAATTATTTTTAAAGACTTAATATGCATCTAATAATTTTGCAGGATTTTTATGTTCTTGCTACTAGTATTTAGAGAGGTTCTCTCAATCTTCTTTCTTTTGTCCACCACAATAGTTTTCACTTCTTTAGAAATGTTACTATCTTGCTTTTTAACATCCCCTTCACTTCTGTTTGTATTCTTCTTCTATTCCCTATCATTTCTTACAACAAATAATAAAAAATGAAAAAAAAATAAATTGGTTCAGGAAAACAAATCATCATATCAAACTTCACATATACAGTGTTGCACCAGTTATAATCCCCTACTTCTACATAAAAAGGAGTAACATGCATTGTTTTCATCTCTGGGGTCAAGCTTGACTTGAGCTCTTTGTTAATATTGACTTCTAAGTAATTCAAAGGTGAACTGTGAGGTTTAGAGAAGATACTCTTATTCTCTTTCTCAAGTAAGGAGGTTTATTGGGGAGGACAAGGATGGAAAATGAGGTGAGAGTTATGAGGTTTTCCCTAATCTATAAGGAGGGTTAGGAGGATTTTAGGAAATGTCAGTTCTGTCACAGCTGTGACACAAAAATCTGTCAGGGAGATGGGAAGACATCTGTTTAATCTCCTTTCTTCTTCCTTCAAACTCAAATCTCAAATATACAATCAGTTCTTCACACTCTAAGTCACCAACAAAAGTTAATTTCTTCTCAGCCTAGCTCCAGAAGTGCCCCCCTCTCCAAGGGTCCTTCAGCCTCGGACAGAAGCTAATAGGGGTCCAGTTCAGAGCTTCTTCCCCCTTCAGCCCGGCTTGACTCTCCAACTGTCTTTCCTGGGAACATTCTATTTGGAATGTTCTTTTTTGATTGACAGCTGAGGTCCTTTACTTTGTCTTACATGCATGAAATTCTATCTTCCTTCATGCCTCTTCCACAGTCACTGAGCTTCATCATATATAAATACAGGGAAAATTTTGTTCACCTAAGTTGGATTTTCTAGGATAATCATTCAAATCGGAACTAAAATTTTCAAGGCCATTATTATTATTATTATTATTACTATTATTAGCCTCATTATTATTAATCATTCTTCTTGGATAACGTTGGTGCCAATGTAAGAAAAAAATCGAACATTTTCCTCTTTTTCCACTTTTAAAAATTGTAGAGATCCATTATCCCATTAGTGTAGAAATACTCTTTACTGAGATGGGTATCTTGTTACTCTTGCTTTTTAATATGGTGTGATTTTGATCAAATTTCTATAAATCCTCAATCAAAAGCTCCCTGACATTCTGGAGACCTATTTCTGGTTTTCTGAAAATCCAAAGCGTAACAGTATAAGTATGGTGCTGTCCCTGTTATCTATTACTCTAATTTTTGTCCTCAGGCTACCATTTTTTTCTTCCTATATGGACTAAATGTCTTTTATACTACATCTTTCACACAGGTCTTTGTTGATAAGCCTACTTGCATTTACCTTACTTCTTTCTATCATCTTTTAGGGCTTCCAAAATTGGGAATATTTTGATATGGTTGGCCTTCAAGCCTCACAGTCATAAAGCATTCTAAGAAAATTATTGCTGTTGAAAATATATAATTACAAGTAACAAGCAGGTGGGGTTAACTGAAATTATTGTATGATATTCCCAATGTCATCTACCCCAGTATCTTGTCTCTTACTCAATACTGGGTCCACCATGTTGTCCACTGTCATGTAAATAAGTCATAGTTTCTGATCTTTTAAGAGAGATTTCAGGAGGCACCATGATGCATTGGAAAAGGCATTAACTATAGAATTAGAGAACCTGGTTTCTCACACTTATTCTTTGTGTGGCTGTAAGCAAGTTACTTTTTTATCCCTAGTTTCAGTTTCCTGTTTTTTGTAAAGCTAATTTGTTGAACTAGATGGTCTCAGAAGTCCTTTCCAGCTCTAGATCTATGAATTTTACAACATTTTTTGGGTGCTTCTGGGTTTATCTTCTGGTTGTCTTTTTTTTTTTGGAGAAAATATACATAATTTATATTTGGAAGGTTTCTGTACAGGCTACAAGCTATTGTCTTCTTGTATTATCCAAGTTGTGACATTCTTTGAGAATATTTATATAGCATTAGAATTTTTCTTTCTAAATTTTTAAATACAAAAGTAGGGTTTTTTTTTACTTTGATATGTTAATTAATCTACAGTTTTACTAGCATAAGTGCTAGTAGTAGCTGGGTGACCCTGGGCAAATTACTTAAATCTGAAAACTCCGGAAATAATTTCAAATTTAATTGTCATTATTAACATATTCTCCATCGCTTTATTAAACCTAGACCAACCAAAAAACCAATAAACTAAGCCCTAGTTTGTAGCATTTGCTAATATCTGAGGCATACCTTGAAAATTTAACTTTTGGCTCTCTTGGGATACAATGAACTGGCTCCAGCATTCTGCTGATTCTCTTCTAACAATGTTTCTATTATTTCTTTCAATGCACCTTAAGCTTTTTTTTCTTCCCTCATTCAGGCAGTCATCCCTTTAGTTCAGGTCCCCATCCCTTCTTACCTATTATACCATTGCAATGGTTTCTTAATTAGGATTACTCTAATGCAGCGGTTCTCAAACTGTGTGTTGCAATCCCGGTGAATGACCAAAACACAGGGGTTGCCTTAAGCCATTGGAAAACATATTTTCTGATGGCTTTAGCCACTGAGAAATTGAGCTATTTTACAGCAAAATCTCGGAAAGAAAGGGAACCCTGCTGCCCACACATTGTACTAATATTAGTTACCTGTCAGCAGCCCTCCCCCTATGAGGGGCGATGGATTTACCCTGTTGCCTGGAGACCGGTCTCAAACAGAGACCCAGAGAGAGTACCTGGGTGCTGACTCCAAGAGTCCTAGAGCAGATAACTCCTGGAGCAGATAATGGAGCCAAGTAACCCCAGCAAAGTAAAGTCTCAGCTCAAGCTGGAGGGAGACGACCGGAAGAAGAAGGCAGCGTCTGTGGACCCCCTCCCCAGGCAGGACTTACCTCCTGCCCCAGTGCTCAGGCTGCCTCCTGCTGGATTAATATTTCTCAACATATAATTAAATATTGTTTTTGTGATTAATCACTATGTTTAAATTATGTTTGATTTGTAGCAATGAGAATACATAATGCATATCAGGTATTTGCATTCTGAATCATAACTGTAGCAAAATTACAGTTTTGAAGTAGCCACCAAAATAATATTTTGGTTTGGGGTCACCTCAACATGAGGAACTGTATTGCGGAGTCACAGCATTAGAAAGGTTGAGAACCACTGCTCGAATGGATCCCCTCATCAATATATTCTGCATATTGTCCAAACTAGCTTTCTAATTTACAAATAAAATTATCACTCCCTTTCTCCAGGAAAAGCTTTCAAAGCCTGTATTGTCCATGAGGTATATTTCCATAGTTTAAAATTTAGGATGCTCTAGAATTCTGCTCAAATTGACATTTTAAGTCTGAATTCATATGACCTCTGCCTATGCAATCTATGTTTCAGCCCATTAGACTTCTCTTAGTTGTTTCCAGAATGCTATCTCTCCTGCTTTGAGTGTGTTCCCTTCTCATCTAGACTATGATTCAGAAAAATCATGTTTGTGGCTGAACAGAGACTGAATTGGAGTAAGGGGAGACTTGAGACAGGCAGATGCATTAGCTGGCTATAATGATCAAAATCAAACAAAGAGAAAAGCAGAGATATGTATGTTCTCTCAAATATTTGCTACTGTCATTGAGGATGTCCTGCTTAGGATCTAGATAGAAGCAAGGTTTCTTAGAGAGAGTGGGGTCCTCCTGATGTTTATGTCAGTGGATAACATTTTGCAATTCCCATTATTCCTAGAATATTTTAAGGCATTGCTAACTAAACAAGATTCATTTTCACTCAAAATATATTAGCTTAATAACCTACACAGAAAAAAAGAGGATTGCTTATTTCTTGGATTATGTCATGTGCCTGAATGGGTAGTTCATTTGGATAACCAGTCAGTACACTTATCTTGGACAAATATTAATAGGAACAAAAATTTTGTCCTGAAATTGAAGTGAATTAATGGAATTGTTTCAAGTGCATTGTGATATTGTATGATGTTTTCAATCATTCCATGTCATTCTTTTAAATTATATTCTATTTTTATAACAATTTTTCTAATTATGTTATATGTCTGACTAATAAAATACCAGGATTACTGATTATTTCAGGAAAATGGTCATACATTAAATAAGGTGTACATCTGGCTCAATGCATATTTACTTCTGGAATAAAAGAGCTCCAAATACATATTCTGATTTCGATGGGTCAGGAACATCATTGTTTATGGAAGATAGCATGAGTGCCAGTCACATTGTCCCAGTAACACAGTGAGAAAGAAAAAAAGGAATTGAGATAGCCAATAATACTTTTCTCATATGGTTTGATGACATTTAGAAACTTCCTAAATTTTTAAATTTTAAAGTACCTAATTTTAAAACTTGTTGCAAAATAATATTAGACTAATATATTGTCTGGGAACGTTTCTTCATTAGAAGTTAGTGGGTTACTGATTCAGTGAAAAGAGTAGAGAAGAAAGGAGGAGGGTAATTCTGGAGTTATGTTGTAATGAGCAGTGTATATACACACATGTATAGAGAGAGATAGGTGGATAGAAAGAAGACAGATAGACAGAGATAAAGATAGATTCAGACAGATTATGTATGAGAGACAAAAGAGGGAAGAAAAATGGGAAGAAGTGAGGGAAAAAGAAGAATAGAAGAAAAAAGGGATGAAAGAAGGGAGGGAGGAAAAGTTCTGGAAATGGAACTTTGGAAAGCTAGGTTGTAGCAAAGAAAAAGTTCCCAATATTTCATATTTGGGAGGCACCTTTTTTCTTCTGTTTTTTTACTCTCACCTAGAAAACAACAGTAAAAACAACAAAATAAAATGACAAAATCAATTGGCTTGCAAAGGTGCCTCTGTGACATATTCTTTAGTTGAGTGCATGTTGTCTCTCTAATGTAATCAGAGGAAAGCCATAGGAAAAAATCTAATGGGCAGAGGAAATGGACTGTAAAATGTTTCTAAAATAAATACTAACATTGGTTTTACTCATCATCTCTCTTGTCGAGTCTTTGTTAAATGCTGAATAGTCTTGATTTGAAAATATGATTATCTCATAGAAGGAAAAGCCATGTAGAAATGGTGATATTTCTTCAGAAAGTTTAAGGTTATCCCTCAAATTCTTTCTTTTTTTTCATCTTGTAAAAAAAGAATCATTTGATCCTTTTCATCATGAAATGGAGTTTGGTTATTTGAAAGTTGCCTATAACAGGGAAATAAAGGAAAGTTAAAATTGCCTTCTCTTGAATTTACCCTGCCTTCTCCGCATGCCCTCCTCAGAAATCCAGATAACCTTCCCATCAAAAAAAAAAATGTTACAGAGAAGGAATATGACTCCTGACTGCTTCTAACCAATTAGAATTGTGATGGAATAGAACCAGGTGTAGGGGTGGGGGTGGGAAGCAGCATACTCTAAGAATAAATTGGAACATGAGAATGGAAATGATGCTTTTTCATTCCAAGTTACTATTATGTTTTATAAATTCAACTTCTTGTTTTATGTTTTAGTTCAATGATTTTCTTACTTTCAATTTTATTAATTGATCCTTTCATATTTAGCATTTCCAATTTAGTCTTTAATTGGGAATTTTTAATTTGTTCTTTTTCTAGTTTTTTAGTTGCATGACTAAACTTGTTTTCTTCTCTGTTTTTTTTTTTGATGTAAGTATATGTAGATATAATTTGCCCCTAAGGACTGCTTTGGCTGTATCTCATACATTTTCTCCTCATTGTCATGTTCCTTAATGAAATTATTGATTGTTTCTATATTTCTTCTTTGATCCACTCCTTTGTTAGCATTAGATCATTTAGTTTCCAATTAATTTTTGATTTGCCTTTCTAGGATATTTATTGATGATAATTTTATTATGTTATGATTTGAAAATGATGCATTGATTATTTCTGCTTTTCTGTATTTGATTGTGAAGTTTTTAATGCCTTAATTCATGGTCAGGTTTTGTGTAGGTATCATGTATTACTGAAAAGAAATTATGTTCTTTTCCATTCTTGTTCAGTTTTCTCCAGAGACCTATTAATTCTAACATTTATAAAATTTCATTCACTTCCTTTACTTCTTATTTACATTTTGGTTTGATTCATCTAGATCTGAAAGGGGGAAATTGTGTTTCCCCAATTATAGTTTTACTGTCTATTTCCTCCTGAAGCTCATTTAATTTCTCCTTTAAAAATTTGGAGGTTATACCATTTGGTACCTATATGTTTAGTATTGCTATTACTTCATTGTCCATAGTACCTTTTAGCAAGATGTGATTTCCTCCCTATTCTTTTAATTAGATCCATTTCTGTTTAGTTTTGCTGACATCATGATTGTTATACCTGCTTTTTTTTTACTTCAGATGATTCACAATAAATTCTGTTCCAGCCCCTTACCTTTACTCTGTGTATGTATCCTTACCTCAAATGTGATCCTTATGAACAACATATGGTAGGATTCTGGTTTTCAATCCACTCTGCTATTTGTTTTCATATTCATCTTCACAATATGACTACCAACCCTGTGTTCTACTCTATCTTATTTTCCCCCCTTTTGATACAACTTTTTTTCTCTCCTTTCACTCTGTCCCTCCTCATAGGTATTTTGCTTTTAATCCCCACTCTCTACTTCCCCCACACTTATGTAACTCCTCCCACCTTGCCCTATTCCCCTTCTACTTCTCTATAAGGTAAGGTAGGTTTATGTACCTCAATAGGTATTGTTGTTATTTCCTTTCTTAGCCATTATGATATGAATAAAGTGTAAGCTATTAACCATCACAAACCTCATTCTCCCTCCAGTGTAATAGTTATTTGTATTAGGGGAGATAATTTACACTATTTTATCTCTCCTTTCCCTTTTCTTTCAGAATAATATTCTTTTCCTGATTTTTTTGCATATCATATCACCCTAATCAGCTTATTCCCACACCCTCTGTCTAAGTGTACTCCTAACTGCTCTAATACTAATAAAATTTTTAAGAATTATAATTTTTCTTTCCACATAATCATATAAATGGTTTGACCTTATTGAATCCCTTGTTTTTGCTTTCTTATTTATCTTTTTATGCTTCACTTGAGACTTGTATTTTGGACATTGAATTTTCTATTTAGGTCTGGTATTTTTATTAGGAATGCTTGGAGACTTCCGGGTAATCATGGCTGCAATCTAGACGCCGCACGCTTCCTCTCCCCAGCACCGAACGAAATAGACTACATCAAAGGAGCATAAAATCACCTTTGGAGGAACAGAAGGACTCCCCAGTACCCCACAGAGGCAAAGGTACGTGGGGCTTGAACATTTCCACACTAAAATAAGAAGGAAAAGCTTGCACAGAAAAGTGAACTGAGCCACCCTTCCCGCACCCCACCTCCCCCACTAAACCAGAGTGAGCTACCTGAGCGCTCACCGGGACAGCGAGTGAGTGGGGAGCGTCTCTGTCTGGGGGGGCACTCCAGGGTCCTTGGGATCTGGGGACTGCCAGGAAAAAAACATCTCAGGGCGCTTTCACTGAAGAATCCAGCGGACCTGGACTTGGGGCGGGCTGCGCTGAACAACGCGCGCTGATTATCTGGGCGGAGCTGAATACCTGGGCTCGGAGGCTGGGAAGAACTAGTCTGAAGCAACCTAAATTCACAGAAATACCGCTCTTATAACCCAGACCCCAGACCAAAAAGGAAAGGGAAATAAAACCACCAAAGGGATGGCTCACATGGCCCAAAATCAAGCCTCCAGGAAGAAAGGGAAAAAAGTGACTATTGAAAACTTTTATGGTGGAAGTACCCAAGGAAAAGAGGAGAATGAGGAGGAAATCCAAAAAAATTCAGAACACGCCTCCCAAAATGGAAACTATCAACAAGCTCTGGAAGATTTCAAACTGGAACTTATCCAAAAGATGGAAACCTTCTGGAAAGAAAAATGGGAGAAAGAGATCAGCTGTCTGACAGATAAGACTGCTCAATTGGAAAAAGAACTCGAAGCATCCAATAGAAGGGCAGACAAGGCTGAAAAGCAAATCCAGTCCCTAATGACCAGAATTAAGCACCTCGAAGAAAGTGAGATGATAAAACAGCAAGAATCAATAAAGCAAACCCAAATAATTAATGAATTGGAAGAAAACATAAAATATCTCACTGAGAAGGTCACGGACCTGGAGAACAGAGGAAGACGAGAAAATCTCCGTATCATCGGTCTCCCAGAAAAACCAGAGGTAAACAACAAATTGGATATTATTCTAGAGGAGATTATAAAAGAAAATTGCCCCCACGTTCTGGAGCAAGGGGGCAAAATAGAAATAGAAAGGATTCATAGAACACCTTCTATACTAAATCCCCAAAAGACAATGCCTAGGAATGTAATTGCCAAATTCAAGAGCTTCCAAGTAAAGGAGAAAATCCTACAAGAAGCCAAGAAGAAGAGCTTCAGATATAAGGGGGCTCCCATAAGGATCACACATGACTTAGCGGCTAACACACTAAGAGACCGCAAAGCATGGAACACGATATTTAGAAAGGCAAGAGAGCTGGGTCTCCAACCAAGAATCAACTACCCAGCAAAACTGACTATATACTTCCAGGGGAAAGTATGGGCATTCAACAAAATAGAAGATTTCCAAGCATTTGCTAAGAAAAGACCAGAGCTCTGTGGAAAGTTCGATATCCAAGCACAGAAAGCAAGAGAAACATGAAAAGATAAATATGAAAGAAAGGGAAAAGGAGATAAATCTTATCTTTCTCTTTAAGTCAAACTCTCTTCTATAAGGACTACATTTACATCTAATTATATATATTAATATGTGGGGAAAATGTTTTGTGTAACTCTCATAAATTGTATCATCATAAGAGTAGTTAGAAGAAACATGCATAGGGAAAGATTGGGGCATTAAGAAGATTTGGGGAAAGTTGGGGCAAAGAAAGGAAAAGGGAGGGGGGAACCGTGATAATACTAAGATTAACTTCAAGAAATAGGGGAGGAATCAATAGAATAAACTTTCCCATATAAAGATACACATGGGAAGGGGAGGGGAAGAACTCTCATATGAGAAGGAGAGGAAGAGAGCGTGAAGTGGAATTACTTAAACCTTACTCTCAGTGAAATCAAATCTGAGAGGGAAGAACATCTAGATCCAGTGGGATCCTGAATTCTATCTTATCCATTAGGGCAAGAAAGAAAGGAAAATTAAGGAGGGGGAGGGGGGAGGGAGTACAAAAAGGGAGGGAAGGAGAGGGGGGAGGGGAAGGGAGCATAAAAAGGGAGGGGCTAGAAAGGGAAGCATCTCAAGGGAGGGGACTAGGGGGACTGACCTAAAGTAAATCACTGGTTCAAAAGGAGAAAGCTAAAGAAGAAAGGTCAGAACTAGGGGAAGACATCAAAATGCCAGCGAATCCACAAATAACAATCATAACTTTGAACGTGAATGGGATGAACTCACCCATAAAACGCAGACAAATAGCAGATTGGATTAGAACACAAAACCCTACCATATGTTGTCTTCAAGAAACACATATGAGACGGGTTGACACTCACAAGGTTAGAATTAAAGGTTGGAGTAAGACCTTTTGGGCCTCAACCGATAGAAAGAAGGCAGGAGTTGCAATCATGATATCTGACAAAGCCAAAGTACAAATAGACCTGATCAAAAGGGACAGGGAAGGTAAATATATTCTGCTAAAAGGAAGTATAGACAATGAGGAAATATCACTAATCAACATGTATGTACCAAATGGTATAGCATCCAAATTTTTAATAGAGAAACTAGGAGAATTGAAGGAGGAATTAGACAGTAAAACCATATTAGTGGGAGACTTGAACCAACCACTATCAAATTTAGATAAATCAAATCAAAAAATAAATAAGAAAGAGGTAAAAGAGGTGAATGAAATCTTAGAAAAATTAGAATTAATAGACATATGGAGAAAAATAAATAGGAACAAAAAAGAATACACCTTCTTTTCAGCACCACATGGCACATTCACAAAAATAGATCATACACTAGGTCATAGAAACATGGCACTTAAATGCAGAAAAGCAGAAATATTAACTGCAGCCTTTTCAGATCACAAGGCAATAAAAATATTGATCGGCAAGGGTACATGGAGACCCAAATCAAAAATTAATTGGAAATTAAATAACATGATACTCCAAAATCGGATAGTTAGAGAAGAAATCATAGAAACAATTAACAATTTCGTTGAAGAAAATGACAACGGCGAAACATCCTTTCAAACCTTATGGGATGCAGCCAAGGCAGTACTTAGAGGAAAATTCATATCCCTGAGTGCATATATTAACAAATTAGGGAGGACAGAGACCAAGGAATTGGAAATGCAAATAAAAAACTTGAGAATGAACAAATTAAAAACCCCCAGAAGAAAACCATACTAGAGATCCTAAAAATTAAGGGAGAAATTAATAAAATAGAAAGTGACAGAACTATTGAGCTAATAAACAAGACTAGAAGCTGGTACTTTGAAAAAACAGACAAAATAGACAAAGTACTGGTTAATTTAATTAAAAAAAGGAAAGAAGAAAGGCAAATTAATAGCATCAAGGATGAAAAGGGGGATCTCACCTCAAATGAAGAGGAAATTAAGGCAATCATTAAAAACTACTTTGCCCAACTATATGGCAATAAATATACCAACCTAGGTGATATGGATGAATATTTACAAAAATATAAATTGCCTAGACTAACAGAAGAAGAAATAGTTTTCTTAAATAATCCCATATCAGAAATTGAAATCCATCAAGCCATCAAAGAACTGCCTAAGAAAAAATCCCCAGGGCCTGATGGATTCACCAGTGAATTCTATCAAACATTCAGAGAACAGTTAACCCCAATATTATACAAACTATTTGACATAATAAGCAAAGAGGGAGTCCTACCAAACTCCTTTTATGACACAAGCATGGTACTAATTCCAAAGCCAGGCAGGCCAAAAACAGAGAAAGAAAACTATAGGCCAATCTCCCTAATGAATATAGATGCAAAAATCTTAAATAGGATACTAGCAAAAAGACTCCAGCAAGTGATTAGAAGGGTCATCCACCATGATCAAGTAGGATTCATACCAGGGATGCAGGGCTGGTTCAACATTAGGAAAACTATCCACATAATTGACCACATCAACAAGCAAACCAACAAGAATCACATGATTATCTCAATAGATGCAGAAAAAGCCTTTGATAAAATACAACACCCATTCCTACTAAAAACACTAGAAAGCATAGGAATAGAAGGGTCATTCCTAAAAATAATAAACAGTATATATCTAAAACCATCAGCTAATATCATCTGCAATGGGGATAAACTAAATCCATTCCCATTAAGATCAGGAGTGAAACAAGGATGCCCATTATCACCTCTATTATTCGACATTGTATTAGAAACACTAGCAGTAGCAATTAGAGAAGAAAAAGAAATTGAAGGCATCAAAATAGGCAAGGAGGAGACCAAATTATCACTCTTTGCAGATGACATGATGGTCTACTTAAAGAATCCTAGAGACTCAACCAAAAAGCTAATTGAAATAATCAACAACTTTAGCAAAGTTGCAGGATACAAAATAAACCCACATAAGTCATCAGCATTTCTATATAATTCCAACACAGCTCAGCAGCAAGAACTAGAAAGAGAAATCCCATTCAAAATTACCCAAGACAAAATAAAATACTTAGGAATCTATCTCCCGAGACAAACACAGGATCTATATGAACACAACTACAAAACACTTTCCATACAACTAAAACTAGACTTGAACAATTGGAAGAACATTAACTGCTCATGGGTAGGACGAGCCAATATAATAAAAATGACCATCCTACCCAAACTCATCTATCTATTTAGTGCCATACCCATGGAACTTCCAAAAATTTTTTTTACTGATTTAGAAAAAAACATAACAAAGTTCATTTGGAAGAACAAAAGATCAAGGATATTCAGGGAATTAATGAAAAAAATACAAAGGAAGGGGGTCTTGCAGTCCCAGATCTCAGACTATATTATAAAGCAGCGGTCATCAAAACAATTTGGTACTGGCTAAGAGACAGAAAGGAGGATCAGTGGAATAGACTGGGGGCAAGCAACCTCAGCAAGACAGTATATGACAAACCCAAAGATCCCAGCTTTTGGGACAAAAATCCACTATTTCATAAAAACTGTTGGGAAAATTGGAGGACAGTGTGGGAAAGATTAGGCTTAGATCAACACCTCACACCCTACACCAAGATAAATTCAAAATGGATGAATGACTTGAACATAAAGAAGGAAACTATAAGAAAATTAGGCGAACACAGAATAGTATACATGTCAGACCTTTGGGAAGGGAAATACTTCAAAACCAAGCAAGAATTAGAAAGAATTACAAAATGCAAAATAAATAATCTGGATTACATCAAATTAAAAAGTTTTTGTACAAACAAAACCAATGTAACCAAAATCAGAAGGGTAGCAACAAATTGGGAAACAATCTTCATAAAAACCTCTGACAAGGGTTTAATTACTAAAATTTATAAAGAACTAAATCAATTGTACAAAAAATCAAGCCATTCTCCAATTGACAAATGGGCAAGGGACATGAACAGGCAATTCTCAGCCAAAGAAATCAAAACTATTAATAAGCACATGAAAAAGTGCTCTACATCTCTTATAATCAGAGAGATGCAAATCAAAACAACTCTGAGGTATCATCTCACACCTAGCAGATTGGCTAACATGACAGCTATGCAAAGTAATGAATGCTGGAGGGGATGTGGCAAAGTGGGGACATTAATTCATTGCTGGTGGAGTTGTGAATTGATCCAACCATTCTGGAGGGCAATTTGGAACTATGTCCAAAGGGCGATAAAAGACTGTCTGCCCTTTGATCCAGCCATAGCACTGCTGGGCTTGTACCCCAGAGATAATGGACAAAAAGACTTGTACAAAAATATTCATAGCTGCGCTCTTTGTGGTGGCCAAAAATTGGAAAATGAGGGGATGCCCCTCAATTGGGGAATGGCTGAACAAATTGTGGTATATGTTGGTGATGGAATACTATTGTGCTAAAAGGAATAATAAAGTAGAGAAGTTCCATGGAGACTGGAACAACCTCCAGGAAGTAATGCAGAGCGAGAGGAGCAGAACCAGGAAAACATTGTACACAGAGACTGATACATTGTGGTACAATCGAAGGTGATGGACTTCTCCATTAGTATCAATGCAATCCCTGAACAATCTGCAGGGATCTAAAAAAAAAATACTACCCACAAGCAGAGGATAAACTGTGGGAGTAAAAACACCGCTGAAAAGCAACTGCTTGACTACAGGGTTGGAGGAGATAACTCTGAGGAGAGACTCTAAATGAACACTATAATGCAAACTCCAACAACAGGGAAATGGGTTCGAGTCAAGAACACATGTGATAACCAGTGGAATCATGCGTCGGCTATGGGAGAGGGAAAGGCGGGGGGGGGAGGGGAGGGGAGGAAAAGAAAACGATCTTTGTTTCCAGTGAATAATGTATGAAAACGACCAAATAAAATAATATTAAAATTAAAAAAAAAAGGAATGCTTAGAAATATTATATTTTATTAAATAACAATTTTCCCCCTTTGAACAAATACTTCAGTTTTGCTGGGTAGATGATTCTGGCTTGTAAACAATCTAGTTCTTTTGTCTTCTAGAATATCATACTTGAAAACTTCCAATCTGTGAAGATGGATTGATTCTCCTCTTGCCTACTTTTAAATTTAATCAACCAAAGGGTAGACACCCCTACTTAACACTAAACAGGGGAGGTCTGCCAGCCACTTACTAAAGTGGGTGGCAACCCCAGAAATAACTGACCCTGGGCAGTACTAAGCAAATTTAAAGACTGCAATTGGTCCTTGTAAAGTAAAGGAAGGGACAGGAAGTGACATAAAAAGATGATGAACTTCTTGTGCAAGAGGCCTTTGTCCTGAACTTCCAGGTTGAAGGAGCTTGGACTGGGACTGTGGCTCTTAGACTGTTTCTGGTAAGACTGCTCCTTGATCTTCTCCCTTTGGATCTTCTCCTGGTGAGTGAAAAGCTGACCTTCCTTTCCAGGATTCTGGGGAGATTAGTACCAGAGAGCCCTCTTCTTCTTGGAGGAGGTTGCATGGTTGAACCTTCGCTTCATTCACCACCAACTCCTCTGGCTGAGGGGTTAACAAGCCCTGTGTGGTTTGAGCTGGGGACAGGAACAACATTTAGGGGGATAAGCTAGACTTCTTACTCTACCCTGATTCACATTTCTCTACTTTCACTCATTCTACCTTTTTGTAAATAAAGCTACTGAACACCATTTTGACTTGGGCTGTATTAATTTTAAAATCGGCGATCACAGTATTATCTTAAAATTCTCATATATTCCGTCTAGCCATAAAATTTAATTCTTTATAAAACCTTTAGGGTAGAAGAAGTTAAATCCTTAGTAATCCTGACTATAGCTCCAGGATATTTGAATTTTTTTTCTGGCTTAGGGGCTCTTGAATTAGTTATAATATTCTTTGGAGTTGTCAGTTGGGGATTTATTTCAGGAATTAATATGTGGGTTCTCTCAATTTCTATTTTATCCTCTTTTTCAAGGATATCAGGGAAATTTTCTTTGATATTTTCTTGTAATATGATGTCTAACCTTTTTTTTTTAACCACGTAATAGTCCAGTAATTCCTACATTTTTTTCTTCTGGATCTATTTTTGTGGACAGTTGTTTTTTCAATGAGATATTTCATGTTTTTGTTTCTTCTTCTTCTTCTTCTTCTTCTTCTTCTTCTTCTTCTTCTTCTTCTTCTTCTTCTTCTTCTTCTTCTTCTTCTTCTTCTTCTTCTTCTTCTTCTTCTTCTTCTTCTTCTTCTTCTTCTTCTTCTTCTTCTTCTTCTTCTTCTTTGTTCTTTTTGTGTTATTTTATTGCTTCTTGTTTTCTCATGAAGCCATTGGCTTCTAGTTGCCCAAATCTAATCTTTAAATAGTGATTTTCTTCCATGAGTGTTTTCTATTGAGTTGAATCTACTTTTTTTTTAAACCCTTACCTTCCATCTTGGAGTCAATACTGTGTATTGGCTCCAAGGCAGAAGAATGGTAAGGGCTAGGCAATGGGGGTCAAGTGACTTGCCCAGGGTCACACAGCTGGGAAGTGTCTGAGGCCAGATTTGAACCTAGGACCTCCCATCTCTAGGGCTAGCTCTCAACACACTGAGCTACCCAGCTGCCCCCTGAATCTACTTTTTTAAGAAACTCTTTTCTTCATTGAATTTTTGTCATCTTCTTCTCTTTTCTTCATTGAATTTTTGCCATCTTCTTCATTTTGGTGAAATCTGTTTTTCATTGCTTTTATTTCTCATCTCAATTTTTCCTCTGCCTCTCTTAATTGATTTTTTGACTCTTTTCCATTTTTTTTCCAGAGCTTGAGACCATTTCACATTTTTCTTTGCAGTTTTGCATTTAGGTGATTTGTCCTCACTATCCCCTTCTAAGTCTGCATCTTGGTCTTCTTTGACTCCATAAGATTTTTCTATTGTTAATTGTGGTATTTTTATATTTGCTCATTTTCGCAATCTTTTCCTCAATGTTTACTTTTATATTAAAGATGGACTCTGTTCTCAGGGTAGAAAGAACACTCTCTTAAGTTTCAGTTTTTCTTTGCTTCTATCTTTAGTCCTAATTATGGGTTTCTTCAAGTTTCAGTTCTTCCAAGGTATGGGTTGGAATATATGGGCTATGTGTTGGAAACTCTGAAAGCTACCTTACATTGATGATTCAATCACCTCCTGGTACTGCTGATGGCTTTCAGGGCTCAGACCACTGTGAGCTACTCTGGACTGGGGTTCAGAGTCTAGACTCAGACTTGGGAAAGGGCTTTGGGCCTTACTCCGGGCTTGACCAAGTCAGGTACACTGTGGATTGCTTTGCTCTAGAGCTTTTAATCTAGATTTGAACTTCTGTAGGACCTCTGGGACTTTCTCTGGGTTTACACAGACCAGATGTACTCTATTGCACTAGGATTCAGGACCTAACTGCAGGTTTGCGTGAGGGCTCTGAGCCTTCTCTTGGGCTCACCCCAGGTAAGCATTTTGCTCACTGCTTTCAGCTGTGGTTTGGGATCTCACTGCAAGCTTGAGATGGGTCTTTGATCTTAAAGTGGTATGTATAGGGTTGCACTGCTGTTGACTTACACAGGATCTCAAGGTCTTCATATTAGCTTGGGCCCAGTTTTAGACCTTAGAACAGTAGACGTGGTGTGGGGTCCTTGCTGCTGGATTGTTTCAATTCTCCTTGATGGGGCCTTGCTGAGAATTGCACTCCCCTCTCAGCCTAGGGAACCAGATCTTTTATGACTTAAAATTTTTTTTTTCTCCAGGAAAGTTGCCTTGCTCTGTCTCCTTGTTGTCTTTTTTTTTTCATTCCAGTAATTGGTTTGGAGTGTTACTTTAAGGTTGGTTGGAGAGGGTTTCTCAGTGGTTTATTCTCCTGTTCTGCCATCTAGGCTACATAACCTCATTTTTCATATTTGCAACCTAGCACAGTGCCTGGCACATCATAGGTCTAATATAAACACTTTTTGGTCAACTGAGGACTGGGATAATTTCTTCTTCCTTCTTTCTTTTCTTTTGTACCTAGCCCAACATCTAGCAGTCCTAGGTGATGAAAATATATTTATTGAATTGAATTGAACTTCTTTTCATGGGTAGTGCCAGCAGTCGTTTAACAAATTAAAAAATGATGGTTGACTGATGGGAAGAAATTAAGTGATCAGGAGACCTAGTAGGCTAAATGCAATGATGATGACGATAACTTGCATTTCCATAATGCTTTAAATATTACAAAGCCATGCATGGGTATTGTCTCATTTCAGCCTAATAAGGGTTTGATAAGATAGGTACAGTGGATATTATTATTCCCATTTGAAAGATGAGGAAGTAGAAAATCAGAAAGATGAGACGACAGCTGGAGTCACCTAGCTGGTGAGTGCCTGAAGGGTTTTTGAACCAGAGTCTTCTTAATAGTAAGACTATAACTTTATCAAAATGCCTGTCTAGCATATATAATGTACAATAGACAAGTGTTTTACTAACATCCTATCCAGATTATCTTTTCTCTCCCATTAATCATTCTTTTTAATGAGTTGTAGATAAAGCAAACTATGGACTTAACACACAGACTTGTTACTTGGGTGTGGGAAATTTTAACACCTATATAGCATATTAGATAGAATGGGAGATATGGAGTCAGGAACACCTGAGTTTAAATCATACTTTGAAGGGTATGCTATAGCCAGTACCTACAAGATCATCATAATTGATTGCTTAATTTTCACTGTATTTTTACTTTAGAAAAAAGCAAATGCTACCAATCAGGGCTTTATTTATTGTTTTATTGATTGTAATACTTAAGAAAGTGGAAGAGAAAGGTTAATAGAGATTAAACCTAAAGATAGGTTCTGGATTCTAAATGAACCAGTTGTTGGACATTTACTACCACACTCTGGCTAAGACACTTACTAGCTATGTGACCTGGTGTAAGTACCATAATTTTTCTTTGCTGTAAAATAAAGCTATAAAAATAGTTATCTACCTTGCAGGATTGATGTAAGGATGAAATTATATTTAAAGTATTTTGTAATACTTAAAGGCCAATTTATTTGTTAAGAATAAAACTGGAAAAAGTGGTTCTCACAATAATTGGAGGGTGAGTTTATATAGTAAGAAATTTCTATCCCCAAATTTTTGTGGTATTTCACTTCCTACTAAATATTTACTTTTATACAGATAGAACCCTTGGACCTGTGAACCAGGAGTTATGCTTCATCACTTTCTATTTTATTCTATTTGATTCTATTACTGGCATCTCTAATTATATGATGAAGGCTAATCCACCTTTCTGTATATGAACAAAAGAATGAATGAAAGAAAAACCCAAACATTTATTTAAGGCTTACTATGCACCAAGCACTGGGCTAAGCACTGTGGATATAAGTGCAAAACTATGTTCTTAAGGAGTATATAGTCAAATGGGTGGGTGGGGGGATCCCTTATATATATTTTACAGGATTGACTAGGAGGGGTATTTTGATTTGAAAAGTTACTGGGATGGTGAATAGAGTCATAAGGGAGTGGATTAGCAGCCCCCTTGTCAAAGCAACGACTTTCCTGATTGTGCTGGATACTTCTCTACTACCCTCAAACATATCCATTTCTCCTCAATCCTTGAACAACCCTTATTTGATCTATCCTTTCCCATTGGTTATTGTTTTATGTTCTCCTCCCTTTTGTGGCTAAACTCCTTGAGAATATCTTCAATAACATATGCTTATATGTCCTTTCCTCTCACTTTTGCAACTCTTCCTAGTCTGTCTTCCAAATTCATCATTAAACCCAATTTGTTTCCTCTAAAGTTCTAATGGTTTCTTAATTACCAAATCTAATGACCTTTTCTCATTTCTCCTCCTTTTTGACCTTGCTGAAGATTTTGACATAATCACTTTCTTCTCTTTGAAACTAGTACTCTTTAATCCTCCTTTCCTATACTGATTACCTCCAATTTATCTTAAACATATCTTTTGTACATAGTTTTTATATAGTTTCACAGAGTTGAGCTCCTTGATAGCAAGGACTATATTTTGCCATTATTTATATCTATAGCATAGCTCTTGGTGCTCTGTAAGTGCCTAATAAATCTGAGGATCGGAAAGGGGCTGTGAATCAAGCATGTAGCATATTTTTAAGTGTAGGAAATTTAAAATGGTCACCTTTCAAATCTTCTCATGGAAGCCCAGTGATTTGGATACATCCAGTCTCTCTGCCACCGAGAGTCACAGAATGTTAAGGCAGAGAAACCATTTATCTTTATCCTCTATGTGGAGAGCAGCTGAGCAGACTGAGAAGATGGATGGTGCCAGTGTATGGAGTGGTTACTCCAATGACAGGGCAGTCTTTATTTCAGCAACTCCAAGCCTTACAACAGGCACCATGTTACTTAAAGATCAACAGAAGATCCACTGAAACCATCTGGTTTTGCAACAGGGAATAAATCTACAATATAAATTAAAAAATAATTAGGGATATGGAACATAGGCTGATTACTTACAAATCTAGAAAAGACATTATGATAGCAATGTTATGCTGAAAATATCTCAGTTATTCCTAATTGATGAAAATACCCTGATGTTTATAGAAAACTACAGGGTGACTCACAACGAAATGAAGTCAGCAAAATGCCAGAAGTTTTTATATCCAAAACAGAGACATAGCCCATATGTTCAGAAAATACTTTTGTCCTTAGGAAATGTTTATGAAGAGAATGAATAGACATTTCCTCAAAAAAGAAACTTGTACAATAGTAACATGATTCAGATAATAGAAGCATTTTTTCCAGGAAGGGCAGTTTTCCCTTTGATTTGCTTGTCTTTTTTTCCATTCTGCTTGAGAAGCCATTCAAATATTAAATGCGGAAAGTTGCATTCATGACATATTCATTTTTAAACAAAAATACCAGGAAACTGAGAACTAGAACTTTTCTAAAGCTGTGTGCACATTATTTATTGGAATACTGAATAGAAATGCTGAATATTAATCATCATCATTATCATAATTATAACTCATTTCAATTGCTCTTTAAGGTCTACAGAGTGCTTTCCTCCACCAACACTATTTGCATAGGTAAATGCAAGGTGTTTTAACTCAATTTTGCAGAAAAAGAAAAGGTCAGCAAGGTGAAGTGACTTGGCTAAGCTCATACATATATGCATCATGGCAAGAATTTGAACCCATGTCTTTTGACTCCAAATTCATATTTTCCCCATGTTTTGGACCATATTTTCCGAACTATTTGGCTATTGTCTCATCATGAATAAATCACACACATGAGAATATTTTATCATACATACATATACATAAGGCAAAATTTCATGTGATCAAAGAATTTCATAATGTTTCATAGAGACTATTTAACAAAAGACTTTTAAAAGCACAAATATTACATGTTTTAATGCTAAGAAAAAAGTGGAACAATAGCAAAAGGAAGAACAATTACTTAATGTTTAGCATGATGATTAGTGAAAATGTGGTTTTGTGGATAGATTTCTGGGAAACAATTTAGGAAGACTTTTTCAAATCTCACATCTAAAACTTACTAGCTTTGTGAAACAGTATAGTACCTGGCACAGAGTATGTGCTCAATAATGTTTATTGTGTCTGCCTCTTGTTACAAGGGAATCACTTTAAAAGACTGATATATATTAATTTAAGGTCGCCATGGAATCAGCTATGTAATTCCTAAATGAAAAACTCAAGTCAGCCGTCAGCTTTTTTTGGAGTTTAATTACAATAGGAGTAAGAAAGGAATTAGAGATATATATATAGAGAGAAAGGGGAGAGAAGGGAATAGGGCTTAAATACCCCTTCTGTTTAGGCTGGGCCAAAAGGCCCAAGCCCTTAGATAGCTGGGGCAAAGAAAAGAGATCAGTCCCTTTCACTCACGTGTCCAAAATGGAGAAACAGTCTCAGAGGCCCCCACCTTCAGCTTCCTTCAGAGCAAGCTTCCTCAGAGCCCAGGAACCACCACGACCAAAAACTCAATCCTCCCCCGAGTCTCCAGACCCTCCTATCTTTAAGGACACCATCCAAGTTGCCTCCCCTCAGTCCTCACATCTACCAATCACTCTTCATCAATTTCCCTGTCAATGGAGGCTCTCGCTTAACCCAGGACCGCCCAGAGGTCTCTGGCTTTTGCACATGTCTGTTGTAGGTCATATTTTTCAAATGATTAAATCTATACTCCTTTGCTACAGCCCTTTCTAAATCCTGTTAACTTGAGTATGGTAGAGATTGGAATAATTAAATTTTGATCTAGGCTGCAGCCCTTACTCAATCCTATTAGGACTGAATAGGGTGGAGATTGATTCCAAGTATCTCCATTGTATCAATTCTAAATCAATCAAGACTCAAAGAAATTCCTGTTCTATGCTTAAGCATAGGTCAAAGTCCTTTCCATTGTTCAGCAAAGGGTTTCTGTCCTAAAGTAATCTTAAGAAGGGAAGAGAAGGAACCTCCCATGCCAATGGAGTTCCCATTCCAATAGACTATCAGCAAGAAACTCTCCAAGCATGAAATATCCCAATGGTGAAATTTCCAACATTTTTAAGTCTAAGGAATTTTGAGGTTTACAATCCCCCCTGATGATCATTGGGAGACTAGTCTCCCCATTGATCATTTAATATAATCATTTTGTAGTTCTAAATTCACTTCTAACTAAAGATATACACAATATTCAATTTTCTAGGAGAAATTAGAATAGTGAGAGAGGAAATAGAAAAGAAAAGAAAGCAAAACCAATGTTTGCTAGGCGCATTGACAGAAAGCCAAATTAGGGGCAGTCCCTTTTGGCATAAATGTTACAATAAATGTTCAATCAAAAGTTCAGTCCAATCAATCACATCCAAAGTTCATTCTTGATCTTCTTGATGAAGTGTAGGTTTTTGGCATCTTTCTGCAACAGTTCATTCTCTGGATATAAAAGTTTCAAGCTTCTTTCTTGAAGATCTTTTCTTGAACAAAATCAAAATCTTTGAATTTTTTTATAAAAGTAAAATCTTAAACAAAAGTCTTGGATTTTTATAAAAATAAAATCTCAAACAAAAAAATTTCAAAAATTCTTAGATTTTAAATTAAAATACAATCCCCCCTGAAGTAAGTATTAAAAAAAAAATATCAAGTTTAGCTCAGAATGCAATGTTCAGTTATGGGGTTGTATGTGTCAATTATCAAAAGAATAGAAAAAATAATCAAAAACATGAGAAAAACTCAAAATAGACCTTGTATAGGTCCAGTTTAAAGTAATTTCTATCCCACAAGTATGTAGGACAGAATGCAGTAATATTTCACTTAGCCATTTGTAGCCAAGACTACAGGAAGTTGCCATAATATAAGAAGAAAGAATTAGAATTCTATTTTGATGGGGAAATGACATTCCCTTGTCTGATTTTTTTTCCTTCAGAGATATAGGGAGCCAGCATGATAGTCAAGCTTTGTACTTGTTTGAGTACTTCAAAAGGAGTGTAGATACAAGGAAGTCCTACGACTTAAACATAAGTTAAGCGTCGCAACCTTGAGTCTCACTTTAATATTTCATGTGTGCTCTATTGGCACTATTCAGGTTTAGTCTGTGCTCCTTGTTTTTATCCCTTTTCCTGGAATCAGACACAAACATTAATCACAGTCCTATAATATTTTATCAATAAATGGCAGGTTCCCATAGTTTAAAGCTTTTAGGCATATATTGATATTATAGCAAGAGTATATATATTAACTTGTATTACTGCAGGGAAAAAATATTAATATTAATTATGTGTACCTTCAGTACAAAAAATGAGAAAAAAAATCAAATATTCTGATAAAAAATAAAAGAAAAGAAATAAGAAAAAATAAGAAAAAAAATCAGTAATTCAATATATTCTTGAAAGAAAAAAAAACCAGCATCCATTTGTCTATGGATTATTATCTCCAATTCTTATGATAAGATAGAGTCACAATTCATATGATAGGATAGAGTCAATCAGTCTCAGCAGAAGATGCTTTCTTCACATGTGAGCAGTGAATCCAAGAGTCTCTTTCTCCAATCTTTATAGATGTTGGAGTAGTTAATAATATTTGGAATGGTCCTTCCCATGAAGGTTCAGTTGCTCCAGTTCGCTTGAAATTCTTGATATAAACTTTATCTCCTGGGTTCAGGTCATGCAGAGAAAAGTCTAATGGTCCAGCTTGTACTGCAGCTCCGGATTCATGAAGTTCACGTAGTTTGTGCTGTAACTCCTGTATATAGGAAGCAATAGTAATATCTCCCCCTAATAGCGATGTATAAGCCGGGGAGAAAGGCTTAGCCTGTATAGGCGGATGTCCAAAAAGCATCTCAAATGGTGAAATATGTAAGTCTCCTCTAGGCCTGCTTCTAAGATAAAATAGGGCCAGAGGGAGAATTTCAGGCCATTTTAAATGGGTCTCAGTGCATAATTTGCCAATCATAGTCTTAAGTTCTTTATTCATCCTCTCCACTTGGCCTGAGCTCTGGGGGTGATATGGAACATGGAATTTTGGAGTTATCCCCAAGCAAGAATATATTTGATTTAAGACAGAATCGGTAAAATGACTCCCTCTATCGGAGTCAATACGTGCTGGTAGGCCAAAACGAGGAATAATTTCTTTTAAAAGTATCTTTGCAACAAAATCTGCTGTGGCTCGGGTCGTAGGAAATGCTTCCGGCCATCTGGTTAGTTGATCTACAATTACTAGACAAAATTTATAATGTCCAGCTTTTGGCATTGTAATGAAATCTATCTGTAGATGTTCAAAAGGTGTGTAAGCCAGAGGACGTCCCCCAAAGGCTTTTCCACGATATGCATGTTGGTTATATGCCTGGCAAATAGGGCAGGCTGAACATACTTTAGAGGCTACAGTAGTTATACCAGGGGCTATCCATACTCTCTTGACAGAGTCCACGATGCCCTGGGTGCCAAAATGACCATTTTTATGAATAGATTGGCAAATTTGGCGATAGAAACTTCTAGGGAGCAGGGGTTTTCCTTCAGGTGACACCCATACTCCATTAATTTGTTTTGCTTTAAATTTTTGTTTCCATTTTTCCACTTCCTTTTCATTATAGGAGAGTGATAAATTTAAATTATCAGTGGTTGTTAATGTTAAAATTAATCCAGGTCCTTCTATGGCTGCTAGTTTTGCAGTGGCATCTGCTCGGTCATTTCCTCTAGAGACAGGGTCAGAGCCACCTGTATGGGCAGAGCAATGAACTACAGCTAGGGCTTTAGGCAGTTTGAGAGCAGAAAGAACTTCATTAATAATTTCTGCATTAGCTATGGATTTTCCAGCTGAGGTTAAAAATCCTCTTTGGAGCCATAGCATCCCGACTGAGTGACAAATGCCGAAAGCATATCTAGAATCTGTATAAATTGTTGCCTTTTTATCCTTGGCAATTATACAAGCTTGTTTTAGAGCTATGAGTTCTGCTCCTTGAGCGCTAATGTTAGAAGGTAGTGAAGCTGACCATTCAGTGGCAAATTCTGAGACTACGGCAGCTCCAGTGTAACGTATGCCATCCCTCATAAAAGAGGAACCATCGGTAAATAAAATCAGATCTGCATTGTCTAAGGGAGTGTCCAAGAGATTATCTCGAGGCTTTTCTGCCATGGACACTAATGTTTCACAGTTATGTAGTGGTTCTCCTGAAGTGGGTAAATCTGGAAGCAAGGTGGCAGGGTTAAGAGTTGAACAGCGTTTCAAGGTAATATTTTCACTATTTAATAAGGTTATTTCATACCTTGTAATTCTCTGATCCGAGAATGCCTGTGTTCTATGTTTTACCAATAATGCTTCAATCTCATGTGGGCACATTATTGTTAATGGACATCCCAATACTAAATCAACGGTTTTTGTTACTAGTAAGGCTGTAGCAGCTACTCCTCTAAGGCATGGTGGTGCTCCTGCTGCTACTGGGTCTAGTTGGGCAGAATAATAAGCAATTGGGCGCTGAGAAGGTCCCAAAGTCTGAGTTAACACACCAGAGGCTACTCCTCTTCGCTCATGCACATATAAAGTAAATGGCTTGTTGTAATCTGGGATGCCTAGAGCAGGGGCAGACATGATAGCCTTTTTCAGATCTGTTAGAGCTGACAAGTGTTCAGGCTCTAATTTGAGGGGTTCAGGAACCGAATCCTTTGTTAATGCTATAAGGGGTTTAGTGATTTCCCCATAGCATGGAATCCATTGTCTACAAAACCCTGTTGCTCCTAAAATTGCTCTCAGCTGTTTCTTAGTGGTAGGAGCACTCAATTTTTGAATGTTCTCAATTCGTTTTGGAGAAATATAACGAGCACCCGCAGTCAAGATGAATCCCAAATATTCTACTTTTTGGAGACACCATTGAACTTTATCCTTAGAGATTTTATGTCCTCTTTTGTGCAATTCCAAAAGAAGGTGTTTGCTATCTTCTTGACATGTTTCTGCATCTGTTGAAGCCAAGAGTAGATCATCTACATATTTGATTAATTTGCTATTTTTAAATGTTATATTGTCTGTGTCTTGGCTCAAAATTTGCTCAAATAAGCTCGGACTTTCGACATAACCCTGTGGCAGCCGACACCAGGTATATTGTGAGCCCTTCCAGGTGAAAGCAAAAATATGCCTGGAGTTTTCATGTATTGGTATGGAAAAGAAAGCTGAACACAAGTCTACTACTGTAAAGTATGTAGCTGTGCTAGGAATAGATGAAATAATAGTATGTATGTTAGAAACTACGGAGTGTCTCTTTATAACGTGATTATTCACTGCCCTTAGATCCTGTACGAATCTATAGATGTGTTTGCCATCGGGTCCTTTTTTTGGTTTTTTAATTGGCAGGATGGGCGTGTTGTATTCAGATTTGCAAGGGATTATTATTCCCTGTTCTATTAATGAGTTAATAACTGGTGTAATACCCTCAATTGCCTCCTTTGAGAGGGGATACTGAGGGATAGAAGGAGGTGGGCTAGATTTAGTTTTTATCTGCACAGGAACAGCAGATTTAAGTAAGCCTACATCAGAAGAAGATGTGGCCCAAAGAGACTCCGGTATATCTTTAGGTATTTCAAAAATGGAAGGTTCTTTTGCCTCCTGGTTTTCAGAGAGAAGTACAGGGAGTAAATTTAAAGATTCCTCTGGTACTTCTAATGATAATGAGCCATCTGGGGAGCAGGTTATTGTGGCTCTGAGTTTGCATAGAAGGTCCCTCCCCAGCAAATTTAAAGGGGAGTCAGGCATCAAAAGGAAGGAGTGTTGTACCTCTAGGGGTCCTACAGACACCATTCTAGGAGGAAGTCTTTTAACTCTTTGGGTTATTCCTGATACTCCCATTACATTCTCTGAGCCAATAGAATAACATTGTAAATCAGGTGTTCTCTTTAATACAGACCAGGAAGCTCCGGTG
This sequence comes from Monodelphis domestica, assembly GCF_027887165.1. Taxonomy (NCBI): domain Eukaryota; kingdom Metazoa; phylum Chordata; class Mammalia; order Didelphimorphia; family Didelphidae; genus Monodelphis; species Monodelphis domestica. Next base: position 292,102,940 of record NC_077230.1, read on the forward strand.
TCTAATAGACAATCATAATAGGTGTTACCCACTTTTAAGGTAACATGGGGTTCATTAGTATGGGGAGGGCAGTGGATAGGGACAACGGGTAGTAGGACATCAGGGTCTGGGAAATCAAAGGTTGTATCCTCTGATTCCTGTGCCCCAGCCCCCCCCGGGCACCATCATTGTGTTTGGGATATTCCTTGGGCACCCCCCTGAAGGGCACCTCTCTGAGGGTCATTAGTACCTCGAGTAATTTTTGGACGAGCGCCATTTCTCATATATTGTTGAGTATTATCATTAAAATTTTCTTCAATTTGAGCATTGTCATTAAATTCCCAATTCCTATTTCTATAATTCTGGTTTCTAAAGTTCTTATTTCTATATTCATTATAGTTATTTCCATAGTCATTATTATAATTTCTAGAATTCTGGTTTCTATAACCATTATCATAATTTCTATAGTTATTATTTCTAAAACCATTATTAAACTGTGTATTCCTTCCAAACATCTTAAGAAAGGTTCTACATTCCATCATTTTGTGGCCCTTCTTCTCACAGAAGTGGCAAGTAATGGATTGATAATTGGATTTCTGGAGAGGGGCAATTGTCGTTGGTTCATTATCATGCCCACTTTCTAATTTAGTTATCCTATCTATTACACATCTCATTTTTTTCTTCATTTCCTCCATGTCATCATTATTCTCTTTCTCCTTTTCTTCGTTTCCCTTAAAAACATATATAGCTGTTTTTCGCAATTCTTCAAGGTCCATATCTGACCATCTTGGGCATTGTGTTTTAAAATAATTTTTAATTACTTTGCATGAATTATTTACAAAGATTCTTCTAACTTGTCTTAAACTATTCTCTTTATTTAAGTCCCAATCTAAGTATCTGTCCCCAAACTCGATAATTCTGTCCATAAATCTGGAGGGTGTTTCGTTTTCCTTTTGCTTAATTTTTTCCAGTTCCATCCACTTATCTGTACTGTCCGCACATTCCTTCATGGCCGTGAGGATGGCCTCTCTACAACGGTATAGTTGTAGATAGTCCTCAGGATTATTATAGTCCCATTCGGGATCCTGAGATGGCCAATGTGCTGCATTACGCCCCCGGGTTTTGTTGACATGAGCAATTATTTTATTTTTTTCACGTTCACTTAAAAAAGCCTGTAGTAAGCTCTCAACGTCCTTGTAAGATGGATTATATTGAAAAAATATGTCTCCCATCTTTTTTGTTACTAGAAAAGGATCTTGTTCATATGTGGGGATATTTCGTGTAAATTCATTTATTTCTTGGGGAGTAAATGGTATCCTATGTCTTAAAGTCACCACATCCCCATTTCGTCCTATTTCAGGTACTTCTCTTAGAGGAAACAGGCCTCTAGTTGAATTTTGCACCTGTGGGTCAGTTTGACAAGGACAGGTTTCTCTAGGAGGACAAGATCTCCCTTGCATTGGAATTTGGTTTTCTGTAGGAGAAGGAACATGAGAAGCTGGGATTGCAGGGGAAGGGTTTTGGGGATTAAATTCAGACAAGATTTGCACTGCACGAGAGAAGCAGTCTGTTAACTGGGCTATAGGGAAGGTGTTTTCCATCTCTATTTCAGGGAAGGAAATTTCCTCATTCAAAGGTTCAGAAACAGGTCTGTTTCTGGTAGAGTGGGTGTTTGCCCATTGATCCTGTAAGAAACATTTTAGATCTTCTAATTGGGCTTGCATTTTTTCCTCAATTTTTCCTATTTTATCTTCCATATCTCCCATTTTATCCTCAATATTTCCTATTTTATTCTCAATATTTCCTATTTTATCCTCAAGTTTTTCTATTTTATTCTCAATATTTCCTATTTTATCCTCAATTTTTTCTATTGTATCCTCAATTTTTTCTATTGTATCCTCAATTTTTTCTATTTTATCCTCAATATTTTCTATTTTATCCTCAATATTTTCTATTTTATCCTCATTTTTTTCTATTTTATCCTCAACATTTTCTATTTTATCCTCAATATTTTCTATTTTATCCTCATTTTGTTTTATTTTATCCTCATTTTGTTTTATTTTATCCTCAATATTTTTTATTTTTTCATCTCTAAATATAGTATTGAGGAGTACAAAAATGACAGTACCTATTAATATAAAAATTTGGAGGTATCCTTCATTCCTCAATGCCCCTACTTCTTCAGCTGCCATATAATTGTCAAAGAATGTAGTACTCATTTTTATATGTATATTTTGTAATTTCACAAAACACGTGGGGAGCAGGGCAAAGCAACAAACTTTCCACAGGGTTTTTTTTTTTTTTTTTTAATCCAGGAAGTTGTTCCTTAAGGGAAAGGATATTTAGAAACAGTTCTTCCAGCCAGGACTTTAGAGTCCTGTTGCTGAGATTTAAAAACAGCTGTTTTCTGTCTATGAGAGTCACACAGCTGGGAAGTATCTGAGGTCCGATTTGAACCCAGGACCTTCTGCCTCTAGGGCTGGCTCTCAATCTGCTGAGCTACCCAGCTGTCCCTTAAGATTAAAGGGAAGAAAAAAGAAAAAACTGCTGATTCCAATTTAACTTAAGGAGAAAAGAGAAAAAGTTTTTATACTCACGTGTTCTAGCAGCTGTGTCTTTAAGCCAAGTTTTTTTTTTTTTTTTAAAAAAGGACTAAGTGGTGAAACAGTATAGTAAAAAGGCAAGGAAAAAGTTTTATTGAGAGGATTCTTTAGACTCCCGTGTGGTCAGCCACAATGTTACAAGGGAATCACTTTAAAAGACTGATATATATTAATTTAAGGTCGCCATGGAATCAGCTATGTAATTCCTAAATGAAAAACTCAAGTCAGCCGTCAGCTTTTTTTGGAGTTTAATTACAATAGGAGTAAGAAAGGAATTAGAGATATATATATAGAGAGAAAGGGGAGAGAAGGGAATAGGGCTTAAATACCCCTTCTGTTTAGGCTGGGCCAAAAGGCCCAAGCCCTTAGATAGCTGGGGCAAAGAAAAGAGATCAGTCCCTTTCACTCACGTGTCCAAAATGGAGAAACAGTCTCAGAGGCCCCCACCTTCAGCTTCCTTCAGAGCAAGCTTCCTCAGAGCCCAGGAACCACCACGACCAAAAACTCAATCCTCCCCCGAGTCTCCAGACCCTCCTATCTTTAAGGACACCATCCAAGTTGCCTCCCCTCAGTCCTCACATCTACCAATCACTCTTCATCAATTTCCCTGTCAATGGAGGCTCTCGCTTAACCCAGGACCGCCCAGAGGTCTCTGGCTTTTGCACATGTCTGTTGTAGGTCATATTTTTCAAATGATTAAATCTATACTCCTTTGCTACAGCCCTTTCTAAATCCTGTTAACTTGAGTATGGTAGAGATTGGAATAATTAAATTTTGATCTAGGCTGCAGCCCTTACTCAATCCTATTAGGACTGAATAGGGTGGAGATTGATTCCAAGTATCTCCATTGTATCAATTCTAAATCAATCAAGACTCAAAGAAATTCCTGTTCTATGCTTAAGCATAGGTCAAAGTCCTTTCCATTGTTCAGCAAAGGGTTTCTGTCCTAAAGTAATCTTAAGAAGGGAAGAGAAGGAACCTCCCATGCCAATGGAGTTCCCATTCCAATAGACTATCAGCAAGAAACTCTCCAAGCATGAAATATCCCAATGGTGAAATTTCCAACATTTTTAAGTCTAAGGAATTTTGAGGTTTACACTCTGACCCCATATTATTTACTCAACTGCTGTTATGTGTGTGAGGAAACGCCTTAGAACATCTCTACTAAAGTCATAAACCCTTAGGCTGATGAAGGAAATTCCTGTATTGGAGTTCTTGTAACTCCAAGTATACCTCATGAATCTAAGCACAGAATGCAAAGTTCTATTAATAGCAGATATAAATTTTCTATCTAAGACAGCATCTCATGGAACTCTCAGGTAGGGAATAGACCAGTTAAATAGATCACTGTCTAATTCTTGTTGAAAACAAAATGGAACAGCTTGTCATCCCTGCTGTCCTGGAAGCTGAGAGAGTGGATCTCTTGAACTCAGGAATTCTGAGCTGCAATTGGCTAAGCAGTTATTTACAAGTTTGTCATTAATGTGGTACGCCCCTTATAAATAGAGGCTACCAGGTTGCTTAAGGAGGTGAAAACCCACTCAAATCAGAACTGGTTAGCTATCCTGTGTCAATAAAGGGATTGGGCTCATGACTCTGCAGCCTGGGAAAGATAAAGAAATCCAATCTTAAAAAAGAAAACACAGAAGGAGAAGAATAGAGGAGAAAAAGGAGTGGATAGGAGAGAGGAGAAAATAAACTTAAAAGATCTTATCAATTCTACTTTTAGGTGGGGGCAGCTGGGTGGCTCAGTGGATTGAGAACCAGGCCTAGAGACTGGAGATCCTAGGTTCAAATCTGGCCTCAGACACTTCTTAGCTGTGTGACCCTGAGCAAGTCACTTGACCCACATTGCCTAGACCTTACCAATCTTCTGCCTTGGTAATGATTCCAAGATGGAAGGTAAAGGTTTAAAAAAAAATTCTTCTTTTAGGGAAGATAGATATCATCAAAGGCTGAAGATGGTTGGGGACTCAGGGATAGATATATTTAGGCAATTTGTACAGCCTACAAGTCAGTTTATGTACGCCCCATGTCACTGATTTAGTTTCTTCTTGGTTCAAGCTAGGGAGAAGGGAGAGAAGTACCAATATGTGTTGCAGCAAGGAGGAATGGAAGGGCTAAATCCAGGAAAGGTTTCTCCTTTGGCTGATTTTCAAGTCCTACAATTGCCCCCTTTTGGACTTAGTCCTCATATTAACTTTATTCAGAGTAGAAGAAAAATTAGCAATTTTAATAGATAAAGAAACCGAGGACCAGGGACTGGTTGTCAATATCTCTACTGCATGCACCATGTAGTTCTCTGGTGACTTAATGTGAAATAAATGGTGAACAATTATCTCTTTGTAAACCCCCCAAATCAGCATTTTCCAGCTTTCAATTTTGAATTTTCTCACTTAATTTTCATAATTTAATTTAGTTGTATCTTTTTGAAATTGAGAAGGAAAAGCAAAGCAAATTACACAGAGAATACTATGGTTGCCTACCTGTGATTTCATAGTTAAGACCCTTTATTTCTTTTTATTTTATAGCTTCACAAAGTAAGTACAAAAATGGGTTCCAAAATTATAGTGAAATGGACCAAGAATTATTTGAAGTCCACACAGAAATGTAATTGGGAGGAAGGACTTAATTTAGGCTTTTCTCTTGAAGCTCTTCAGTGGATGATTTTTTTTTTTTCTGTGAACCTCCATTAAGAAGATTTCAGATGAGCACAGATGAGATGGCTGTCTTTTCTCCATATGGAAAGGTTGAAATTTAATTTACTTTTGTAAGTTTTATGTCTGATGTATTTAAGATGCATCACGTGCCCCAGGGCCCTAGGTACACATGGAAAATGGCAGCAATGAAATGAAATCCACCTGCAACAGTAGAAGCTAGAGGATTACCCATGAGAGAATTAGATACCAAAAAGGACTTGCCTTTAAAGATTGGTGTCCAACTGACAAGACATTGGCTGTGCCACAGCAGGAAACAGAGAAGCTAATGACAAAAATGCTTCATGGAATTCAGCTTTCCTGAAGTTTTGTCCCTTCCAGATCAAGGAAAAAAAATATGCTAAGCTATCATGGTCATATAAGAAGAGTGGTAGAAAGAGCCTTAGAAATTCCATTCAGTTCAGTTCAACAAGCATTTGTTAAATGACTACTTAGCAGGAGACACTATGCTAGGCTTTGTTCAAGGCAGTTAGTGAAATCATTTAGTTGGACCCGATGCTCAGAGAAATAAAATGTTTCCAAGGTTATTGATAGAACCATGAATAGAATTCCAATTTTCATATTCCAGGTATAGTATTCTATATCATATTGTTCCTTTAATAACCTGATTTGCTGAAGGGAGGCCTAACTTAATAGTTTATCACATTTATAAATGGATATACTGATTTTTAAAAGACTGGCAATCCTTAGCTTTCTTATGGGGAACATGCTGCTAATTCCATTTTTGGGAGAGGATCATGATAATTGATTGTATTGATGATTTCCTTATTTCCTAAATATCAGGGGGAAAAATTCAGATTCACCCCAAGGCTCTGTCCCAGGGCTCCTCTTCTTAAAAAAAACCTAATTAATTAATTTATTTGTTACATTATTAGCAAACATCTCAGCTCCCATGGGTTTAATTGTCTTCTTTCTGCAGATGACTCCCACATCTATGTATCCAGACTTGGTCTATCTCTTTAACTCTAATTACATATTACCACGTGTCTATTGAACCTTTCAAACTAGATGTCCTAATAGACATCTGAAATTCAACATGTTCCTCTCTTTATCTTACCCTTTGTGTCCAAACTGGCATATAAAGCTGTAGAGTTTCTACTTCTCACATGTGTCTCCTCTGTACTCAAAAGTCTAGCATGTCAGTCCAGCTTGTGTCTGGACTATTTCTAATAGCCTCCTAATTTTTTTCCAACCTCATCTCTCTTTTCTCCAGTCCTTCTTCCATTCCACTGACAAACTATCGCATTCTCCTGATGAAGAATTTGCTTTCTAGGGTCAAATACAAATCCTTCTAATTAACATTTAATACCTCGCACAACCAGGTCACTAGGTAGCACAGTGGAGAGAATACAGGACCTGGATAGAGTAAGGAAGACCCTTCTTCCTGAGTTTAAATCTGTCCTCAGACACTTACTAGCAGTGTTAATCTGGGCAAGTCACTTAATGGTGTTTTCCTCAGTTTCCTCATCTGTAAAATGAGTTGGAGAAGGAAGTGGTAAACGACTCTGGTATCTTTGCCAAAAAAAACACAAATAGGGGCATGAAACATCTGACATGACAAATCATGACAGAGTGGTTATGCTTGTGCTGTTTTTTAGTTGTTTTTATATGTGATAATCATGTTTTTTCAACAAGACTTTAAACTACTTAATGCTAGAGACAACTGTTTACATAATTTACATTCCCACAGTACCTGGGATACTGCTGAGAACATCATACTACTCCATAAATCTGTGCTGACACTTGATAATTTACTCCATATTTATCTGACAAAGATGCAAATAAAATTGAAATGCAAATAAATTGAAATGGAATTATTTTTGGATCATAAGTTTTACAGCTTAAAGTGACTTTAGTATAATAACCTCATTTTAGAGAAGAAAAAGCTGAGTCCAAGAAAAGTAAAGTTTTGTCCAAAGCTACAAAGTGGATATTATCAATGCTAGGATTTGAATCCAGATCTTCTGACTGAATTACAGTGCCTTTTCCACTGTGCTTCTAACAACAGGGAAAAAATAGCAGCCCACTGAGTGGTTTGGTTAAATAGCAATGAGAATCTAAGCCCATGGAACTCTACCAATAAGATTTCCATTCATTCTGCAAACCCTCTCTTGCTAATCATACCCTGAGGGCATCACACTTTCTTGTAGGTAATTTGTAAGATCTGTTGTTAACCCTTTAATAGATCTGGTCTTTGGCTGTAATATCCATGCCTCCTTTCATCTCCTCTCTCCTTTCTCATACATCACAAATGGCTTAGAGAGCAGAGGGCAAGGTTGATAGCAGCAATGAATTCGATGGTTAATTGAAAAATCATGGGCTTTTAAAACTAAGAAAGACTTTAAATACCAGAACTATTCATAGATTTGGACTTTACCTGCTACAGACCCCCTGTTTGGCTGTGTTGTTTTTGTTGTTGTTTTTTTTCTCAGCCATTTTAACAAGCTTCATTTGAACTGCATTTTCTGTTAGTTCTCTCCCTCCCCCTTCCCTCCCCCCCCCCCATGTCTGCATGGCATGGCCTTTTGCTAGATGAGTTCATTGTTTCTTACTTTTCTTTTAAGTTCTCAGCCCTTTAGATAGTGAGACAGTCTAGGGAATCATGGGCTTTTCCCCCCAGGTGGTATTGTGTCTATAACTTAGACCCTATTATGAAAAATGTGCCTTCTTTCCCTTAAGTGGTAAAGAGTGAGTACTAAACAATGAAGTGTCATGGAACACACATGGATGATGACATCATCAGCACCTAATAAATAAAATAATGATATTTTACCTTTATGCAGTACTACATTCCAGGGGTCCTTGCGGCTCTTGCTAAGCAGATTATTTCTGAAATGCAGCCATTTTGGAGGTGGGAGAGTGGCACATGGGTAGACAATTGGCAATAAAACATTGTTCCCAGTACAATAAACAAGGATGACAAGACTTTTTCATTCCATTTTTGTTGCACACATCAACATATACATATGTATGCTTAGTGTTCACATTCAGATTTATATTTATCAATAGTGTTACACTTTCCTTTCAAAACCACATAATGTGAGTATTGTTATTCACATATTATTAATATGTAAACAGGTTCAGAATGGTAAAGTAATTTTGAAAATGTCACAGAGATAGTTCATTGTAGAACTGGAACTTGAACCAGGATATTCTGACTCTAGGTCTATTGTTCTTCCCCCTAACATTCTGCATGTCATCATCATAGAAAATACAGACATTTTAAAATCTTCCTAGAATACACAGAATTTTTCCTTCTCCATAGATTCATAGAAACTTGAACTTTTAACTCTTGACAGAGGTGGAAACAAGTAGATATAATAAAGCTCAAAATGTATTATTTATTATAGATGAATTATCATTCTAATAAAAAACTATCTGGATTATCTGAGTTCTGCATTGGCACTTGAAATATTAAAGAATCAGAGGCAGATCTCTAGCATGTTTGATGGTTCCCATATGCAGGACAAGGATAAAACTTTTCCATGGAGGGAGGTATTAAAAAAATAGATCCATTAAAGCATCAAAACATAAAAGGAATGATTTTAAAAACAAGATCTATTTAAAAAATAGATATACTTTAACCTATACCCATAAATTTAGTCTTCTTTAAAGTATTCCTCTTAGAAACCTATATATTTAACTTTGTCTATTCATATGTGTACAGGTTATACAGTAAACCCTAATTCTATCAAATTATTTAGCTAGGTAGGTGATATTGGTGGGAAGTTCGAATGTTTTCTGTAAATCCCAGTCTAGTTTTTGTTTGTTTGTTTTCTTTATATGGGTGGATAATCTTTTTAGAAATGTATTAATATATATAAATACGTTTTTTCCTTCTTAGCAGTCAGTAATAGGATCCTCAATTTAATAGACTATGAGATTTGATCCTAGTGTGTCTAAAAGAGCTAAATTTTACATTTCTCTTCTAGGATATCTGGTAAATTCTAATAATCTATAATTTCTTTTTTGATCTTATTAGTTTTGAGAAACTTATTAATTTCCTGAATAATATTGACTGGACCTCCTTTAAAAACAACAACAACAACTGGGTAATCTAATGTATTTCAGGTTATTTGTACCAGGTCCGTCTTTTTCTGCTTTTATCATATCTGCTTGTCAAATTTTTAAGCTTTTAAAAAATTTAGTTCTCTAAATTTTCTGTTGCATTTTTCTGTTACATGTGAAGATACTAACCATTCCTTTATTTATATTCTCCCCTATTTTATTTTTATAGTTACCTTTTCTTATTTTGTTCTCTTTCATTTTTGTTAATAGACATCTTATATATAGGCATAGTATGCCTCAATTTCAGCATGTCATTTATAAACATTTCTGTTGTCTTTAGACAACAAGGAGAAATATGGTTTTGTCTATAGCACATTTATGCAGATTTATAACCAACTGAATGAGTAGTCATTAATTTGTCAATATCTACTGGAAGGCATCCCTAATGGAAAACCCCATAGATATGTTTCTGGTTTGGCATTCATATCATCATTAGTGATTTAGATGACAATAGAGGGTTGCTTACCAAACCTCTATATTGATCAATGCTGACAGGAATATCTTAGTTACTGGATAACACAGTCTTATTGTTTTCAAGTGATCTGACAGACTAGGATAAACCTGAATCTAAGAAGATGATATTTAATAATGGTAAATGTAAAAAGGCAGAATGGTAAAAGAGAGCCAGCCTCATAGTCATTAGACCTAAGTTCAAGTCCTGACTCTGAGGCAAATTATTTGTGTGGCTCTGGGATAGTCATTTAACTTCACAGTATTTCAGGAAAATTTCCAAGTATATAAATTACAGAAGTGTTGATCTTTATTGCTAGAAGGTATTTCCTTTTGGGTAATTCCATACACAAATATAACTATAGGTAGAGTAGTAAACTTTAGTTCAAAATTATGTCCTATAGGTGTTTAGAATCCAGTAGTCATGACCACACAATGGTTCTGGTCACAAATAGGCTGCTGTGAACCACAAGCTACTTAATAGTGAAATGTGGTATTCAAAAAAGTAATTGTCCTATCAGACCATATTAATAGAGGCAAGTGTCCAGAATGAGAGTGGGGATGGTCCCACTGAACTCTGATCAGACCTGACCTAGAATAGCATATTAATTTTAGGTACCATCATTTAGGAAGAATATTGACAAAGAAGAGCAAATCCATGGGAGGACAACCATAATGTTGACAGGCTTGGGGATATATGGCATCAACTGAAGGATCAGGGGACATTTAGATAGAAAAATAAAATGTGAAGAGTAACTATCAGCTTGCTTCATGTGTTGTCATGAGGAGGAGAGGTGTTAAATTTTATTGTTTGACTTAATATTAAATTTGTGGTCACCAGGGATTTAATTTCTAAATCCCCAAATGAATTACTAAAGTAAAATGGAATTTATGGTAGTTTATTTTACAATAGAGGGAAGATATTAAGGAAGAGAGAGAGAGAAAACTCAGGCTTCCTCTGAGTCAGGTAGAAATTCTAAGCCCCAGCCAGGGAAAAGTAGTCTCAAGATGATGGACCTTTCTTGGAGGTTCACACCTCCAGAAAGGGCAAGGAAACTAAACCAGTTAAGGTGATCCTCTAAAAGGAAAGCAGTCTGAGGTCTCCTGTATGAGTTCCTCCAGGGGTCCAGTTCCACAGCCAAGTGTCTTCACTCCAAGTCTGAGTGTCTGTCTTCCAGTCTCTCCTCAGAGTACCTCTTCTTCATTCTTGATCAATGGAATCTATCTAATTCATTCATCTTGTGTGCCTCTGTTTCCTTTATTTAAAGATCTTTTTCTCTTGTGTCACCTCCCCTAAAATTTATGGCAACCAATCACAGCAGACACTCCTTTCCAGGACTGCCTATTCTTTCACACATGGGTCACAGACCTCCCACTCAATGTATGAAATGGGTGTTCACAAATTGGTTAGTTTGCACCTTTTTGTAGTTAGTTCACACCTTTTTGTGGTTAATATGGGTAGATCTACTTTAAATACTGAGTTAACACTTTGGGGATTAAAATCTAAAAATAGACCAGGGATTACAATTTTATCTTCACTATCAAGGAAGAGCTAAGTAACTTTATTGTTACAATCAGGAGATAGCCAAATCCAATCTTCACACATGTCAGACTTCTTGACTTGATTCCACAAAGTAGAATTAGACAATCCAGATGGAAGTTGAAGAGAGTTTTAGGATTGTTAATAGATAGAGCTATCTAAAAGTAGAATTGGGTGGGGAAATAAGTACCTTTGCAGGTCCTGTATTTATTGATTCTCAGTCTCTGACTGTCTATCTGTCTCTTTTTGATATGTTCATTCTTTTTAGACTCTTTGTGACCCCATTTACATTTTTCTTGGTAAAGATCCTGGAGTGGTTTGCAATTTCCTTCTCCAGTACATTTTGCAGATGAGGAAACTGAGGCAACAGGGTTAAGTGACTTGTCTAACATTACACAGGTAATAAGTGCCTGAGCCTAGATTTGAACTCAGGTCTTCCTGACTCTAGGCCTGGCACTTTATTCATTGTGTCACCTATCTGCTCCATTTGGCATGGGCATTGTAACTTCAAAACTATAGAAGTGTTTCAGGTAAATTATAAACAGGGAAATTCCTTTGCTCCCTTCTATCTTTGTGACTCCTAACCCAAGCTATCAGATAATTCCTAGAAGACCCTGAGAGAATTATCCTTTTTGAGTCATCCTTTAGATTTGAGATGGACAGAGAGATACACCTCCTTGATATCATCAAGTTGTATCTCAGACATCCATCTGTCCTCTAAACTAGGAGGGTCACCTCCATGTCTTCAGGCAAACTTCCCCCATGCCCAAGTCTCAGTGCATACCACTCTGGAGTCACATCTTACCATGGCATAGAATCATGTCTTCACTGTTGTAAAGAGTATAAGGTCCCCAGAATTGATGTCATCTGGAAACAGCTTTCCATCTATGCTGTTCCATGTAGGAGGCAGTCTTCCACCTATGCTGTCCTGGCAAAATTCAAAATTACCTTCTAAATTAATAAATTTCTCTTTTTACTTTTGAGCTAAATTTCAGAGTGTTACATCCTTGCAAAGGGTACCCTTCCCAATCCCCGAGGGTTCACTTCAAGCCCCCCACCACACATTCAATCCCAGTAGAGCTCTTTAAACAAAGATTGGATTTCTGCTTGTCAGAGATGTTATAGAGGATTATTTTGAACTAAGTGGTTAATCAGATGAGAGTTTAAGTTGGTTGTTTCAGTCCTCTCAGACTCTAACATTTTAGGAAAAAATGATAAGCACTAAGACTGGTTTTCTGTCTGTGACTTGCAAACTACATCTGCCAGCAGTTCTAAAAAAGGTGATAGAAATAAAAATATTTTGTAAAATGGCAGCAAGATTGGACTATATTTGGTCTCCCATGATAATAATTGATTTTGACTGGCCATCTCCCATGCCTGGAATTATCTCCTTCTTTATCTCCATCTCTTGGCCTCTTTCCAGTCTCAGCTAAAGTTCCACTTTCTACAATAACCCTTTCCTCATCCTCCTGAATATTAGTGCCTTCCCTTTGCTCCTTATCTCCAATTTAAACTGTATATACCTTTTTTTGTATGTAGCTATTTGCATATTTAATCTCCCATTAAACTGAAAGTTCCTTGAAAACAGAGATTGTCCTCTTTGTATCCTTGGCACTTCTCACAGCACCTGGCACATAGTGGGTGCTTAATAAATGTTTGATGCTTGTGGATATTGGGGGTGTTGGATATTAATCTCATTATCTTGTTTTCACACACTGAATGCTCTTTGAATTGGGGAAGTTTTTTAATTCTTGAAGTCTTTTCCTCTGGGTCTTTGCATTTCTTAAGCTGTCAGAAGTGAATGCCTCTGCTCCAGGATAGGCTTTCCATAGGCTTTCTCCGTTCTTGGAAAGATATCCTGTGTCCTGGCCATATTGGCTTGAATGCCAATGATGTTCCCATGTGTGTTGTTTTATCCTCTCTTTGTGAAAACTGTGAGAGGCTTTGTTATTGAAAATAGGATTAAAGTGTTTGTATGATTTAAGCTATTGAGAGCACTTCCAGCTGCAGTGGCTAAATACTGCTGGTGACTAGCTCTGGGGTCCTGCAGGAAGGACAACTTCCTTGTTTTTTTAATCACTTCATTTGGTTTCTATAGCAGCTGGCATTATATGGGAGTGAGGCTCTTGACTTGACAATTATCTGTTTGACCTCCACAGATATGATGTGATTTGCAACAGACCAAGAAGCTTCTCTGCTACCTTCCCGGAATACCTCCCCTACTGACTGACTTATCAATGAATCCATGGTCATTCCTTTGGTTGAATGTTTAGCCTCCGGAAAACAAAATGCATGTACTCCTGCATATAAGTAATCCTTTGGGTTTCATCTGTTCTTTGTAACTGATGAATGGAGGAATTTATCAGAATATTCTGGAAATCAGTGCATTAGAAAGCAATGGATTACTTGGGTAAGGTAAAGGGCATTCTACCTAGGAGGAAGAAGGGCACTGAAAATGGAGCTTGCAGGTGCCACAGACTGGGCTTAGCAGCACATCTAGATGCCATGGGATATTCATTTTCCTTGGCTACTGTTTTAGATAACATGGGGCATTTAAAAATTCTCCAAGGTTCTTAGGACTGTAACCATCAGCTCTTTTATTTGAAAAACACAATGTTAATCTTTGCATTTATGTAGAACTTTTACCTATAGAGTTCCGCCCCTATTTTTTCCCCTCAAGCTGAGGATTATGGTTCCTCACAAGAAACTGACTCAAGAGCCTTAAATGGCCAAATCTACTGAAACTTTGATCCATGGAACTGAAATTTAGTGGAATCCATAGCACTTACATTCCTACAACAGGGTAGAAACAGCTGACCTTAATACCTACTTAGATTAATTAATTAAAACAGGAAGCTGGAAGGTGGCATGCTTCCTGTGCTTTTCTGCCATTCTTCAGGTGGATTCCTAATAATAACAGCTATCATTTATGTGGTGCTCTAAGGTTTGCAAAGCACTTTACAAAAAAACAAACAAACAAACAAACAACAACAACAAAAAACAAATGTATTTCATTTCTTCTTCATGACAAGCCAAGGCAGAAGACAGGGAGATGATATTATTATCTCTATTTTATGGATGAAGAAATTGAGGCAGTCAATGGTGAAATAATTTGCCTGGGATCACAAACTAGTGTCTGAAATCAAATTTGAACTCAAATCTTCCTGCCTCTAGGCTTAACACTCTACCCAACTGCCTCCCTTTCCTTACCCCACAGGGTAAGAAGCCAATAGAATATCCAACTTGACATCTCTTTCTCACCTCTAGTTTAACTGACTTTAAGAGGTTGATTTGAATGTACACATTGTGTTGCTTAACTGGGATTCTTAGTTTTCTAAAGTGTGCACTATGGGTTCAAAATGCTGGTTGTGATTCTACTTGACTTCCAACCTCTTTTTTTTCATATCTTTTCTTTTTCCAACTTATTGATTCATTTTGTTGATAAAAGGGCACTTACTAATGTATGCCCAAATCTCCCTGCATAACAATTCTTCCCCAAGACTGGTAGCTCAATTTTCCACATGCATTTCTATGTATCACTTATTTCTTTCTCTGTGAATTCATAAAAAAAAAAAAGAAAACTCTGAAAACTGAAGATAAAGGCATAGAACAAAAAAGTCAGGTAATGGAATGGAAGCAGTAGGGAAAGGATTAAAACTAAAGACTTATAAAAGCAAATTTTCAATGATAAGTTCAAAAAGGGTTTATATACTATAAAAGAGGACATTTCATGCTCAGAGTGTTGCACTTCTTGGATCCAGTTGACCATATAGGAGCTTTGGATCACATTTGAATGAAGGTTGAAGAACTTACTCTTTCAGATGACTAAGATTCCCTTAAAAGGCTGGCAAGTTAAAAGAGCTGATGCCTCAGTGACTGTTGAAAAGTAAGTTACTCCACCATCAGCTCTTTCTTTCCTTCCAGCTTTGAATCACATTGCAATTGTTTTAAGCATCTTCCTGAAAGGGAGAAGTGGGGAGGGTTGCCCATTTTCTCATCCTCACCACCACATGTCTGTGAACACATGGTGTCTAAAACACACATATTGGCAAGTCTGGGGTCAGGAACCCTTTTTGTTTGCTCTTTCTTGATTTTAGGCAAATAAGTATCTAACCCGAAATGGATATGTCTAGTCTTGGTGGTCATCTTGTGAGTTCAAGAGGTCCAAAGGACACTGGTTTTGGGTCAGAGTGGACTAGTGTCAAAGGGATGAGTCCCCAGGAACTACTCTGACATTCTGAAAGACAATAACAAATAGAAGTATTAATTCAAGTCTGGAATGTTTTCCAAGAAGACACAAAATGAGAGTTTTTTTGGACAGTACAGAGTTAATATTCAGGTTTACATATCAGCCTCCTGAGAAGTATATATATTAATTTTAATTTAAGTTATTGAGTTTATTTTGTTTTGTTAATGTACAGTTTGGGTCTTTCATACTCATTGGCATTTCTTTCATGGGTGGGAAATACAGTAAAGGTCTCTTCCATGCTTCATGTACATGAATCAAAACATAAGCCTTAAGCAATTTGTTCTCAAAGTGTCTAGGTGAGGGTATAATGATCTGAAGAGTATGAGGAAAGAAATCCTGGCCTCTCTTCATTAGAGGTCAGGCTCTACTGGACTAAACTTGCTTAGACTGAGTGCTTAGGTCCAGACCTATAGATCCCCTTAGTGAGGAGGAGTAAGTAAGCATAGTACAGCAGCCCTTGTAAGCTCTTTCTTTAATGTTAGAATTCCTTTGTAGGGACTATTTTCCATGTTTCTGTTATGAAACAAACTGTAAAGGGAGGTTGCTTCTGAGGCCAAGCCAGAGGCCTTGGAAAAGAATAGGAGGGAATTAATTTTGTTTTTAATACACACAAGTACAGGAAACATCTCTTTCTCCACAGGCTTGTAAGGCTCATGTGGATTTAAAATAATTCATTATGCTTACATATTAAATTATAACATTACATTTTATGAAAAATAATGAGAAGACTTTTGGCTTTAACATGTAAATAGTAATTTCAACAATTTCAGAGGCTAGAAGGAACTGAGAATTTTTTGGGGTCATCATCATTCACTGTGAGTTGTATTTTTTTTTTTTTTGGTTTTTAATATGGGAAGAGGGTTCATGCTAGAAATTAGAACTTGTGACTAATACCTGGGATAGCCCTTTCACCATTGATTCTCAAACTGGAAGGCAGTCAGAGTGGCTCTCTAGACTCCAAGAAGGATGCTAGTACCATGATTTCATTCTATCCCTACTGGTCACTAAAGAGAGAGGCAAATATAATATAGTCAAGTGATAGCTTTTGTCTAAAGTCAAAGTTATCAAATTTTGATTCTTAAAGAGTTTAATGAGACCATTAAAAGTGGGGGAAAAACAATTGACATTAAAAACGTTTAATTCAACAAACTTTGGAAAACTCACTATATATACCTATATATGTTACATATATATGCATATGCTGAATGAATATATATGCATATACAAATATACATATATTCATAAAATGAGTTTATTTCTACTAGTCTTTGTCATAGTCAAAGTGTGAGGAGATGAACAGTTACACCAGGGTAGTGTTATTTTTAGAGGAGAGAAGGAAGTATACTTAAAAGTTATTGCAAAGATGAAATCAATGGGAAAAGTCAGGAGTGTTTCTTAGATTGTAAGACTGGGGCAATGTATTATTTAATAGAAATAAGGAAATTTGAAAAGGAAGAGGTTCGTAAAATTAGAGGTTTAGAGAGGGAATGGATTATAAAGACCAAATAGTCCATCCTCTTCATTTTTACAATGAGAGGTTGATACTGAGATTGGTGAAGTGCATAAGGTGAGTTTTGAACCCACATCTTCCTAAATAAAAATCCAGCATTGTATCCATTTTGTCATACTGTCTGCCATGACCTAAATTTGGAGACATAGTTATGGCAAAGTGCGATAAAGAAAGCTGAAAACCCAAGATCCACATAGAAATAATCAGTCATAAAAATCACTTGGAGGCTTGCCTCTAGAACTCTTTTTTCCTTAAGTAAAACACTTTCTTACTTCTTTGGTATCCAAGTCCACTAGACTTCTAGCTTAGATATTTAAGTCCAAAGTCTTGGAATTCAAGACCCTACAAAAGCAGATTTCAGTCAATCTTTCTAGCCCATAGCTCAAACTGTTCTTCCGAGTGTGTGTATGTGTGTGTGTTTGTGTATGAGAGAGAGAGAGAGATTGAGAGAGATTTCAAACAAAAGGCATATTCTCATATCCATATCTTTACTCATCCTCAAATTACCCTCAAAATCTGCCTGTGAAACTTCCATATCACTTAAATATCTTGTCAAGTATTGTTTCCTCCATGAAATCCTCACTGGTCTCCCAACCAGCTGATTTCTCTCTCATCTAGCAAAAGGACCTACTATGTGCTAGGCATTGTACCGAGTACTTTACATCAACCCTGGGAGGTAGGGTTATCCCCATTTTAGCATTGAATAATTGAGGCAGATAAGTGATTTGCCCATGAACACACAGGTAGTAAGTGTACAAAGTCAAATTTGAACTCAGGTCTCCCTGACTCCAGGTGATAGATTCTATCAGCTCTAGTTGCTTTCAGAATGTTTTATATTTTTCTTATGAACTATCATATTCTAATTTGTCTTACTGTCATTTAGATACATGTTGTTTCCCCTATTATATTGTTAGTTTTTTAATGACAGGGAAAAACTGTTAAGGAAAACTAGGATTTGAGCCTCACCTTTGTCAATAACTTGCTAGGATAGCATTGCCTCTGGCTCTAAGGACCTGGCAGATCTTTTGCTTGTCAATATAATTTTCTTAAAAAATATGTTCTGGAATACTACTGTGCTGTAAGGAGTGATGAACTGGAGGATTTCTATATGAATTGGAAGAACCTCCAGGAACTGATGCAGAGTGAAATGAGCAGAACCAGGAGAAAATTATACACAGGAAGTGAAACATTGTATAACAATTGAATGTAATGGACTCTGCTACTATAAGACAATCCCAAGGGATTTATGAGAAAGAATACTATCCAGATTGAGAGAAAGAGCTGTGGTAGTAGAAACACAAAAGAAAAATAAAGGGCATCGTTCATTTATATGGATATATTATTGGGGTGTTTTTGGTTTTAAAAGATGGCTCTATTGCAAAAATTAAGACTATGGAAATAGGTATAAATGATAACATTTGTATAACTCAGTGAAAGTGCTTATTGGATCCGGGAGAGGAGGAGGAAAAGAAAATGAAATATATAAACATGGAAAAATATTTTTAAAATAAAAATTAAAAAAAGGAAAAAATGTATCCTGGAATCCATCTGGCCTACTCGGTACTTATTCTTTGCTTAGTTTGAAGGGATATTCCCTGGTGTTTTTTTTTCTCCCCCAAATGCAGAGCATCATTTGTTAAATGGGCACAAAAATTCTTGCCCTATCTTTACCACAGGTTTGCTATTAAAACAGAGATATAATGATTCCTCCAATTTGTAAACCTTCTAAGAATAAAGATTCTTTATCAAAGGGGCAAGTATAATTAGAATGGTAAGATGGCAAGTTGTGCTTCTTTATTCTCCTTTCACTGAGGATGCCCTTCATGACATGTGCCTGAGTGGGTACGGTTTGTGGTATTTAACCCAGTTACACAACTGGTAATTATGACTCTGAAAGTGACATACAGATTTGTGACACTATTATCTGTGTTCTCTCACTTCATTTAGCATCTTTAGATTCTAGTTGATGAGACATCCTAAATATCTTCTAATTCTACATGCAGTGATCATCTGGTCCAACCACTTTATTTTAGAGTTGAGGAAACTAAGGCACCAAAATGCTAAAAGACTTACTCAACTATAAGCTTCTTGAGGCCAGGGAGCACTTTCTATTCCTTTTGCATTCTCTCCATATACAGTGCTAAGCATAGACTGACTCTTGAAATGCTTGATGAATAAATACTTGAAAGAGAAATTTTGGGATTAAAGGATATCTGGGTAGCTTTGGAGCCACCTGAGGTAAGAAGGAAGCAAGCTGTCTCCCAACAGTGTGAACAAATGTCTCCAAACAAATTTCAACCCCAAGAAAGGCTGTTTATTGAGCTACAAATATCTGACAGGCATCAGACAGCACTTGGGGAAGCTCTGGGGAGGGATGGTTTTAAAAGGAGAGTACAGCTGTGTGTCATCAGTGTACAGAGAGAAACCTACATTATGCAAATGGATCCAATCCCATTGCATCAACACAAATTTCAAACCCAAGGCCAGACTGGGAATGAACTTCGGTGGAATGCTATGAATTCCTGGGGAACTTCCAGGTGTCAGATTATGGACAGGAGATGAGAAATTGCATGGCAAGGAAAGAGGCTGAACATTTTGTGCGTAACTCGAACACCTCCTAAATGTGGGGGATCTGTGGAACAGTGGGATATTTTAAATATCCTATCCAACTGGGAAACACACCAGGAACATTTGGACCTTGACCACAAAGTCATTTTGATGGGAGAAAAAATGAAAATGCTCGAAATTCTTCACCCTGTCTTCTTAAACTTTATGTTTCCGAGCAAAATTAATTTTATTTTTTCTGTTTTCAGTAGAGGCTATCTCAGCAGAAGGCAACCATTTGATTTCCTTTAAGTGCTTATCATTTAATGTTTCTTCCTTATAGAAAGGAAAGTATAGAAATAGGTACAACTTTTATCATGCACTCATTCATTTCAAATATTCTTTAAAAAAGAAAAACTAAACTTTGCCTAGATCTTTCCTTTCCTATTTAGAACTATTTAGAATGACTCTCTTGCAAGCTGAATGCCTTTTCACTCAAGGCTCATTTCCTTGTCATTAGATTCAAAAGTTGTCAACAGTTTGACAGTCAATGTATTCCCAGTTTGGAAGGAACCACTTAATCTAATATGTACCTGGGCAGCAATGAACATTAAACGAACTCTCAGGGTCACTGTTTGATAGGAAGGATTTTTGTTCTTTTGTTTCTTTGTTTACTGCCATCAAACTGGAGTTTCTGGCTCTGAAACTTTTAACAAACTTTTCCCTAAGTTTCAGAGTCTACAGTTTAAAAAAACATAACAACACAAAACACTCTACTTTCTGTCTTTGATTCAATACCAGTGGTGGTTCCAAAGCAGAAGAGCTATAACATGAAGGCGCTTCATAATTGCTTATTAATTGAACAAGTCCAACATATTCATTTTACAGATGAAAAAACTGAGATCCAGAGAGAAGAGCCACATGATAAGTGTCTGAAGTGGGCTTTGAACCTAGGTCTCCTGAATCCAAGGCCAGTGCTCTTTTCCCTGAACCATGATGCCTCTAAGGAAAAGTCTATTAAAAACTTTTTGAAATATAGAAGTGATTTATCTTCTTCTTCCCTACAGTGCTTGCTTCAGAGCTGGGTGTGTCATCAATGCTCAATAGCTATTTATTGAATGAATTCAGGAGGGGGAAGAGGTAAATGCCTGTTTGTATATTGGTTGGTTTGAGTAGGTGGGGGGGAGTTTGAGGGTCAACTAAAGTTTTAGTGACCCCAATGATTTTGGAAAACTCTCCTCAAGGATCTATCTATCTATCTCTATATGGGTGTATATAAAATATAAGTATAAAACCTCACCGTTGCAGGTTACATGATGGGCAAAGCAATGAAGTGATGTGCATCTTCAAGGTCACAGAGTGTTTATAAACCTTGCTTTCTTTTTGGCTGGATTGGTTAATCTGTTCATCTCAGAAAAGGCTAAAGTCCTGTCACTTGCCAAACAGTGTGACAGAGATTAAACTGAATTCAAAGGCCTTTCTAAATGGTCTGCTAATAGCAATAGGTACAGTGGATGAGACAAATCTTAGAAAGAGAACCTGGCGTGTGCCTGGCAGTTGGAGATAAAATATAATATGGAGTACAGCCTGAGAAACAACCATCAAGAGAGGGTAACCTATGTGTGGCTTTTCTGAAGATAAAGAAACTTTTTTTAGAGACTCATTTATTCAGGCTCAAGAGGGAATGAGATTGAATTGTTAGGGATTTTTTGGTTTCAGTTGAAAGTTTTAGTCTCCTCTTAAATTGTTTTTAAAGTGGAGGCTATCCCATGTGTGATGATGGGCTTGTTTTCTGGACTTTTCTAGTGGGTCACATTTTTTTTAGTAAGGGAGATGATCAGAGCACATGTGGCCCATTGGTGTGCCCTGCAAAGTGGCATGGGGGAAACTGATGAGTTGGAAGATTCTAGAATGTCCCTTGCTATGCTGTAGTCACATGTGACAGTCTAAGGTACTTATGCTAGATTTTCTTCTGTTGGACATCAGAAGGGAAGTAATTGAAGAAAATATGCTCAGGATTTCAGTGCTATTTTGTTCTTGGCTAGACAGGCTATCAGTTAGAATCAGTCCAATGGATGGAACCCCACATTTACTTCTGATTTACAAAATCACTATAAGCCATATATACTTTATTGTCCATTGAGTTTGTGCCTACTCTACTGTCCCCCCCCCAAACCCCATCTTTGAGTATATTTGTGGATGGGCATTTGGGGGAAACCCTTTGTAACTGTCCTTGCTATGCCATTTTGAGTAAATGCTCTGTAAAAGAGCTGAGGTTACTGGCTGATTAAATGAAGCACACTGTTGGGGGTTATGAGCTAGAATGTAGGAGATTAGCCACTTACAGGGTTACTCCTGGAACACTGGAAAGTAGTAGAAGCCATTACTCTAGGGATTCAATCTGCCAGTAGTTATGCAAATTGAGCAAGTTAGTCCATTGGGTGGGTTTATGCATAATTTTAGGGTACTTTATAAAACAAAACAAAATGAAATGAAACAAAACTATTTCTTGATTTCTATACTCTTTAGAACACTAGCAATAAAGGAACTATTTAATAGGCAAATTTCCTCTATACAATCAATTGTTTTTAATCCAAGATTGTATTCATATAGTTTTTCTATCAGATTTTTTTTCTTTTTCTGTTATGTTTGTCTTGGGGTATATAACTTCTTGAGGTACATTGGGAGATACTCATTATTTTGTTGTTGAATTGTTCCAATTATGTCTTACCCCCTTGTGACTCTATATGGGATTTTCTTGGTAAAGAGACTGAAATTCTTTGTCATTTCTTTCTCCAACTGATTTTATAAATGAGGAAACTAAGGCAAAGAGGGTTAAGTGACTTGCTCAGGCTCACATAACAGTTGTTAGAGGCTGTAAGGCCTGCCATTCTATCTATTATGCCACCTAGCTGTCCCACCTGTCATAGGTACAGTATTATTCAGCACTGTATCTAAAAAAGATGTGAAAGATGGATCAATGGCCTTAGCCTTTTCCTGTCTTAGTTACTCCATGGAATATCATGGTCCTTACGGGTCTGAAGGCAAAAAGCTAGTTTAGATGACTTTTTCCAGCTCTAAGATCTATTGTTCTGTGATTAAATAGCTTCAGAAAATATATGAATGGCCCACAGAAAAATGCATCATTGTATAGTGAGAAGAACAATGTACTGGATTAATCTTTTATGATTCCAAATCTCTCAAGCCTTCATAATCAGTCCTAGTCTTAATTTTTGCTGTGACTTCCAATCTGCTTTTCCTTTCCTAGGTCCTCACATAAATGTTGGTTATGCTGTGCCTTGACACAATGCCTGGCACATAGTAGGTGCTTAATCATAGGTAGTTACGACTCACTAATACTCTCTTTACCTCACAATCTTGACTCCTTGAAGAAGTAGCACATTTCCACACTATCCTTTGTTCTTTAATCCATTGCTCCCATCCTAGCACCACTTATGCTTTGCTAACCTCCAACCCTGGATTGCTTGCACTACCTTGCTCTTTCATTCCTACTCAAGTACTGTTAAAGGGAGGTGGAAGAAGTCATAAAACTATTCTGAATGAAGCCACTACACATTTAGTTTATCTAGTCTGAGCTCTGATGCTCACGTACAAGTAAAATCTTTGTTTTCCTTCCAAATTGATTATCAACTTGTTCATCAAAGCACCAGAACTGATGTTCTGAACCTTCTTTTCTCTTTTCAAACCTTCCACCATATGATGTGCCTACTCTGACCTCCTTCTATAGAAGATCTTGCTTTGTGTTTCACTAAAAAATATTGAGATCATTAGCTAAAAGCTCTTTCTTTGTCCCTTCTCCTCATCTTACATCCCTCTGACCTCAATTTCCATTATCTCTCCTTTCACTCTATTTTCTTATAAAATGTTCCTTCTCTATACCAGGGTAATTTTGAAGCTAACCTCTCTCATCTTTTCTCTAACATACAGTCTCTCCCAAATCCTGGTTCCTTCTCTGCTATCTACAAATACTAATTTCTTCAAACAAACTAACAAAAATATCTGACTAGATCCTATCATTCCTTACTATCTCTTCCAAAGATTATGCTATATCTCACTCTTAAATTCCTTGAAAAAGTCATCTATATTTGATGATTCTACTTCTACTTCATTCACTCTTCTAGAAATCCTCTGCAACCTGGCTTCTGTCCTTATTCAACATCCAACAACCAATAATTTATTGATTGCCAAATCTAATGTCCTTATTCCAGTCATCATCTTTCTTGACCTTGCTTAAGCATTTATTGGTTAATTTCTCATCCTGGACACAATCTTCTTTCTGGGTTTGTACCCTCCTGTCCAACTGACTACCCTTTCTTCATCTCCTTCGATGGATATTTTTTCATTTAATGACCACTAATTGTGGGTGTCCTTTAAGGTTCTGTAGGGAGTCCTCTTCAATTTTCATTCAATAATCAATCATTTTGTTGAGTTCATCAGTTCTCATGGGTTCAATCATCACCTTTATAAAGACAATTCCCAGATTTATATATCTGAAATTTGTCCCTATCCTGAGTCGTCAAAGTGATTTTTAAAAAATGTAAATCTGACCATGTCATGTATTCTCTCTACCCCTATCCCCACTGCACAATAAACTTCATTGCCTCCCTATTAATCTTTGGACAAAAGAGAAAACCAACTATTTGGTGTTTGAAGATCTCAACAACTCAGCCCCTTCTTACCTTTTTCAGTCTTTGTACATATTACTCACTTTCACACTATGGTCTTATCATACTGACCAACTGATTGTTCCTCACACAGGATACTCTGTTACTCATCTCCATGACTTTGCATTGGCTGTCCATTATTCCTGAAATGATATCTTTCCACTGCCATTTTTCAGTGAGAATCACTGGCTTCCTTCAAGACTGGGCTAAAATACTGTCACATGCAAGAGGTCTTTCCTGGTTTCCCTACCTGCCTTCCCTTCCAAGTTTATTTTACAAGTATTTCGAATCTTGTCTATACCTGTTTGTTTATAAATTATTTACAATGTAATGGCTTTGAGCCCAAGGACTTAATTCCTTTGTATCTCTTAGCCCAGAGGGTAGCACTAGTATATATTTTGTAAATGTTTTTACATTGATTAATTAGATAAAAAGACCTAGATTTAAATCATAGATCAACCAATCATTGAAGACATTTCCCACATCTCTAAATTAGCTAACCTTTATATAGAGCCTAGTATGCGCCAAATACTGTGCTGAGCACTTTACAATGACTATTTTATTTGATCCCAATGACCATGCTAAGAGAAAGGTGCAATTATAATCTTAATTTTACATTTGAAATAACTGAAACAAACAGAGAATGAGTGACTTGCTCATGGTCATACAGTTATCTAAGATTGTCTTTGAATGTACATCCTACCAATTAGAAACCCAGTGTAAGGCCCTCTTGAATAAAATATTCTTTCCTCTATCCTATGCTGCTTCTTCATTGAAAGAGAAATGAGATCTAATTTGAGGCCTAGGAAACCAAATGATTCTTTAAAATTGTGCAAAAATAAACATAGGGTAGATTTCAAAATGGAAATCCCAGAGAGAAGAAAATGACAATCTAAAATGACAAATTAGAAAATAGAGAAGGGAAATCTCAGCAGAAACAAACAAACCTCTGTTCATTTCATTATTGGATGTTTCCCTGGAAATATACTTTTAGAGGGCACACTCTCTTATTAGCAATCTCATAGAGAGTCAAGACTTCCTTCTTAAAATAAAGCTGACCAAATGAAAGGGTTCATGAAAATCACTAGCAATTTTGCCTTCTCAAAAAAAAAGCAAACAAAAAAAACCAAACCCCCTATTAGCACCAGATTTAGTGAGGGACAATGGATTACTAGAACAACCCTTACTATTCCTTCTGAATAAAAACAAACCAATTAATGTGTTTTAATACATCTCCTATATGAATGGCTTCCTCTTGAGCATGAAAGAGCAGCTTTTATGTGGCCATCGTCCTGAATCATGACTAGCCATTGTATGGGGAACATGTGATCTCCTGTGTAACAAATGTTCTCCCTTTCCCACTCCTGACTGAATCCTGGCCTCTGTGCTTGGCTCATTAAGAGGGCCGCTTGTCATTGTTTCAGAATGAGGCCAGCCCAGACGATTTCTCCCCTAACATTGGCATGTTGTCTCTGCTCACAGGCATTGTTGATTTAACCAAACTCACTTCCCTCCAAGTCTTATAGATGCTTTCTAGAAACACAATGTGAAACAAACTGGTTTCTGTTTCACATATATTGAATATCTTCTATGCTAAGAACAATACAGAAGAGGACTAAGGGAAAACTGTAATTAAAAAAAAAAGACCAAATGAGAGATTATCTAATCTGGTCAAGGAGAAACACTGGTCACAAATGAGATGACTGAAGAGTCTATAGGAATACAGTTCCAAACAAAACTTGACTCTTTGGGCCCAGTTAGGCTTATTATTATAATATTTGAAATTATTAAATATTATTAAATACATATATATAAATATAAAATTATTATTAAATATATTATAATTTTTACCTTTGGCTAACTGTGCTTCACCTAGGAATGAAAAATCTACTCTTTTTCTTTATATTAAGTTCAAAAGAAGAACAAACAGAAGAAAAAACAGAAACCTCCTGTGAACAGATTGTCCACTTTTTAATTCTTCCTATTTTACCAGATTGATTGTTATTTCCTATTTATAATCTGTAAAACAGATGAAGTTCTAACTTCTAGGGAAACTATGAAGGCTTGATTAGATATCTCAACTGAAAATTACTGTATTGAGGCTTTCAAGGATGAGAATATTTAGGAAATAATCAATTTTCTTTCTTTCTAGCATTTGATACTTCCCAAAATACTTGCTTATATGTTATTTCAGCTGAGCATTCGTTTGCTCATTTAAAAGCTAAAATGGGTTACTTTCCTCTAAGACTTAATGGTTTACAAATCACTTCCTTCACAACCATCCTCTGTGTGAGATAATTAGAGTTCAGTTATTTCTGTCTTATAGTTCAGGAGCATGGGGCAGAAAGGGCTTTGCCCTCCGTCACACAGCTGACAAGAAGCACGCCATCTTTGAGTTACCTAAAACAGGCTAAAGGGACACATTTGTCACTTTATTTCAGAGCTGGGCTGTGCCCAGGGATGATTGGTCTTCTCAGGGATTGGCATTGCCAGGATCGGCTGGCTAAGGTCCCATGCCCCACCGCGCCCTGCCTATCTCTTCTGATGTGGGGGTGTAGATGGGAGGGAAGTTTGGGCCCAGAACTGTTCTTGGCAAGTCCATGTTGCCCAAAGGCATAATTAATGCTGTTTGTGTTCATCCTTTTTTGCTGTGCTTGGTATTGTGAAATAAAATCACTGGCAGAGA
Source organism: Monodelphis domestica (assembly GCF_027887165.1). Classification (NCBI taxonomy): domain Eukaryota; kingdom Metazoa; phylum Chordata; class Mammalia; order Didelphimorphia; family Didelphidae; genus Monodelphis; species Monodelphis domestica. Next base: position 292,129,971 of record NC_077230.1, read on the forward strand.
TCAGTGGGTCTCTGGAAAGCACCATTATTCAGCACCTTCATAGCACCATTGGAGGGCCTGGGAGTTCAGAACCACAGCTGTGACCTTATTCTGCTTCACTGTGGGACCTTCCACCTAAACGTTGGATGAGAACTCTACAACCTGCTTTTTATGTGTCAGGACAGAGAGCGCCCCGTGAGGAAGCAGGATAGGTGATGCCTAGCTGAGGGATTGGAGAGCTGCCTCGGGATCACATGGATTTCCATAAATTTTCAGCAAGTATTTATTCGTCTGATACCACACAAGTAGCAAGTTGAAGAATGATGTGGCTTGACCCAGGCCATTTGGCTAGATTATTATTCTGATGAATATATTTGGACCTATTTAAGTTCCTATTATCTTCTTAAATGGAATATAAATTCCTGGAGGAGAGGGAATATTCCATTTTTTTAAAATATGGCAAACAAAGCAAAATGTCATTTTCCCCCCAATCATTTCAGTCATGTCTGACTCTTTGTGACACCATTGGGGTTTTCTTGGCAAAGATACTGGAATGGTTTGCCACTTCCTTTCCCAGCTCATTTTATCAATATGAAAACTTTGGCAAATTGGATTAAGTGACTTGATCAAGGTCACATATCTAGTATGTACCTGAGGCCAGATTTGAACTCAGTGAGGTGTGTCTTTTTGACTCCATTTCCCTCATTCTACTGTCAACATGGATTTTTGGATGACTCAGTTTACCCATACTTTTGAGTACTAAGCACACCTTTTTGGGTTTGAATGTTAAGTACTTTTTTGTTTTTGAGGCTTCTCTATTGGATGAAAGTTTTCCTCTCATGGAGCCCAGTTTCTTATTTTGACCTTTGCCTTTAATTTGTTACAGCTGACTGTTCCTTAGTACCATAGTTATTGACTGCAAGGAGGGTTATACACCTGTTGGTGGTTAGTCTTTGTAGGCTTCCCAACAGGTATAAAGAGATGCGCAGGTCCATTATCTCTTTGGAGTTTACATAGTTCTTTCCACACAGAGGAGTTGGCATCTAGTATGGTGTCTTCTCTGGTGGGGTACAGTTCCGTGTCTCAGAGCCTTTGGTTTTGACTCTGTATGATGACCAAATGATAAGCCTATCTCTTTTTCCTGATTAAAGAGTGGGTTTTCTAATGACTTGGAAGGTCTGTATTTATTTCCAAGTTAACACTACCTAACAAATGTTTGGTGATTATTTGTCCAGGCTCTGTGCTAGGTATTAGTTGGGCTGCCAACAAACAGTTATTAATTATTTACTATATTAGGTTCTTGAATGGGGATACAAAGCTGGGAATAAAAAGGAAGGCTGAAGGTTGTAAAGATACAGTAAAGCAGCATTTTGTCTTCAAAGAACTTCTAGTCTCTCTGAGAAGATAACATGTATAAATGTATACAAAATATAATCCTTGGAACATGTGGGATATTTTGACCTACAAAGTTGGATAAGATTCTGCTACTGAAACTAACTACCTGTGTGACTTGGAGAAAAGGTCTTAACTTCTTGGGGTCATATTTTCCTCATCTGTAAAACTTAAGGGCTGACTATATGTTCCTAAGATCCTATGATCCACCCATCTTAGTTCCCCAGCTGTCTGAGATTTCTGCCATTAAGGACACTTCTTTGATTTAAGGTTCTGGGAGATTCGGCAGTGGGAGAGCTTGGTTATTGAGTCAATGAGTAAAACTTGGGCAGATCATCTTTGCTTCTCAGTTTCACCAGATACTCACTTAAGGAGTTAGAGGTAATAGGAACAATAGTGATAATAATAAACACTTAATAGCACTGTCATGTTTGCATAACACTTAAAATATTAACTCATTTCAACTTCATCATAACCCTGGGAAGTAGATACTATTTTGATACTCATTTTATAGATGAGGAGGTTGAGGCAGACAAAGATTAAGGGACTTGTCTGGAGTCACATAAACTAGTTAGTGTTTGTGGCCAAATTTGAACTCAGGTCTTCCTAAACCCATGTATCAAGAACAGAGAAAATTGTAGATAAGCTAGGACTTTAGATGATCTCTAAGATTCCATTTTACTCTAAATCTACTAAGTCTTTGATGTTTTATAATTCCAGGTCACCAAAACAAAAAAGATGGAAGTAGGGGAAGAAACAAGAAATAAATCTTTGCCACATTCCTATGGGATCCTTATAAACATTGCATGGAGCAATACAGGAATGACTCTTAGGATTCTCTGAGTGTCCTGAAAGAAAAAGTCTGTAAATGCAATATTGACTTGCTCTCACCATTGTTGTTGTTTTGTTCAGTATTTTTGCTTAACTCGATGACCTCTTGCTACCAGCAGAATTTTATCCAGACGGATTAGAACATTGGCTTCTTTTCAGAAGCCCACAGAAGCCTTGAAAGGGAGCCAGCCCAGAAATATACACATTTCCACATTTACCCAACCTTTAGAACCATCTATTTTTAACTATTATGCAGTTTGTTTTCTCAAAGGAGAATTCTGATGAGGTTACTAGAGGAGGAACATTTGCATAGCTTTGCTATTATTGCTCTAGTACCTAGAGACTTCCAAATACTAATCTGATGTGTTAAAGTTTAGGGGAGCTTTGCCAAATAAGGATGCATTTTTGGTAGGCTGTTTGGGGACTGGAATAAGATAGTTGTTGTTGGATAATCAGAAATGGATAAAACAAAGTCCTTGCCCTCAAGGGGTATGTAATCTAGGAAGAGAGAGAAGATGTGTCCAAGTAATAATATGAAACATTATGGAATAGTCATGTTAACAGAGATATAAAGAAAATGCTATAGAGCTGTGGTGTGAAACTCAACTAGAAATGGAGACCATTAATCCATACATAAAGGCACGAAGCTGGCACAGGGGAAGGAGTGAAGGGTCTGGAGTCAGGAAGACCTCAATTCAAATCTGACCTCAGCTGGGTGCTCCTGGGCAAGTCACTCAACCCTGTTCATCTCATTTTCCCCATCTGTAAAATGATCTGGAGAAAGAAATGACAAGTCACTCCAGCATCCCTGCTAATAAACCCCAAATGAGGTCACAAAGAGTCTACTGAAATGACTGAACAACAATAATAATCCACAAAAAAATCTCTATGGGCCACTTATTGACTTAGTTTTAAAATGTAACATTATCTACGTTTAGTTTTACTTTTATTTATCTTGTTAAATATTTTATAATTACATTTCAGTCTGGTTTGGGACACACTCCCAAGTGTTATGGCTCTCAGCTGGCATATTCGATACTGTACCTATAGAATACAGAGGAAAGAGTTATTACTCCATGCTGGGGTTGGAGGGTAACAGATGAATGAAAGAAGGTTAATAAGGACTTAACATATGCCAAGCACTATGCAGAATACCAGAGATACACATACAAAGAAGACAGGCACTGTTTGTAAGGAGTTTTCCATCTATTAGGGAGGATGAATACATTTAGTGCTAGTGGAAGCCAAGGAGGGGTATTCTAGTTTGGGTAGTCACTGAGTTAAAATAGCCATAGAAATCAGTGGAGATTGGATGGATTCTTTGAAGGAAAGTTTAATGGCAGAGGAGGGAGGAAGAGTTAAAGCATTTGAAGTAGACCACAAGATTTTGACTAGTAAAAAATATAATAGAACATTTTAGATGGAGGAATCACATTGTTCATTGTTTAGTAGAAGAAAAATTACAAATACTAGAAAACATGGGCAATAGCTTCAGGACCAGGGGATGATGATATAGTTTTGCTATGGTATTGGATATTTGTAGGAGTCTTAGTGAGAAATAAATTGTGAATACATAGGCTAAGGAGTTTATATTTTATTTGGCAGATATTTGGAACCAAGGAAAGGTGTGAGGAGAGTGACACAATTAAAGAGACCTGTGCTTCAGTTTTTTGTTTGTTTGTTTTTTGTTGGATTAAGTAGGGGAGCAGGCTAACTGGAGGCAGAATAACAAATTGAGTCTATTTCAATTATCCAGAGGAGAAGTAACAAGGCTTGAAACAACATGCTAGTTCACAGTGTAGTGGTAAAGTTAAGATAAGAATTCAAGGAACTCCCAGGATACCTCAGTTTCTCACTGTTTTGATTCTCTTTTTTTTCCCTTAGATAGTTTAAGACTGACATTATAAGAATGAACCAAATACACACTTGGGAAAGATCCATAACATCATTTGTTTATTTACTGCCTCTATTAATGGAGATTACAACTCTTCTATATCTTCCTTTCTTGCTTGATTCTTATCAATATCTTTTCATAGTGATCATGGAGGGATTCCCCCTTGAGCAAACTAAAAGTCTTTATCTAGTTCTTTTAATATTTCAAGGATATTAATGTGGTTCTTGGCTGTCCATCTGTTATCTCTTATTCTTGTTTCATGGCTAACTCATATCTTTTGCTGGTTATACATTTGAATTAATAATAATTTTTGCCTCACATTTCATATACAAACTATTATAAGTAAGATATTTTAATGTATTTAAACCTACAAGATATATTCCTGTTTTTCCTTAGGCTTTTCATCATTTTTAACTTCCTCCATGAACATGGCATTGTCTAGGATCATAGATTCAAAGTTTTAAAGCTGAAAGACTTTAGAGATCATTAAGTAAAAACTCTTTATTATATTATATGTATAATATAATATATTTAGACAAATATATTATATTATATTATATTTTAGGGACAAAGAAGTTAAGTAACTTATCCAGGCTGACCAATCTGGAGAGTTTTTGACGTGGTATTTGAAATCAATTGGTGGTGCCTTAAGTCTATCACTCTATTCACTTCTTTATAATGTATCATTAGGATGGAAAAAATTATGTTAAAGAGTACAACTATTTTAACAGTAAGCAGTACAGAACTGTTGGAAGCCCTTTTCATTCAAATGTATGGACTTCTTAATGTAGGATAAATTGTGTGGCAAGTGTAGAAATACTTGCATTTTGTTGACATGTCTTGTTTGAAAGGTAGACCATATTTCATACTACTGTGACTCTGCTTCATTAGGTGTCAAAACTACTTAAAATTAGGTAATGAGTGGGTTACAAGCTTTTTCACAGAGGGGTGAAGATGATGCAATTATTTCATGATGATAATGAACTCAGTTTCTTTATTTTATTTTTTACATGTTGATATATTTTTTAATAATAGTTTTCTGACATTTTGTGATTCATGTTCTCTCTTTCTCTCCCATTCCTCCCTCATCCCTGAGATGGTAGGTAATATCATTTTAATGGTATAACCATAAGGTTATACATTTATTATGCAATACATATTTCCATGTTCATCATGTGTGAAAGAAGGCACATATCACTTATAAAAAAACTTGTGAAGGAGATAAAAAATATGATTTGCTTCAATCTGCTTTTGAATTTCATCAGTTGCTTCTATGGTGGTGCCTAGCTTTTATTCTTATTTTTAAACTCTTACCTTCTGTCTTAGAGTCAGTACTGTGTATTGGTTCCAGAAGAGTGGTAAGTGTAAGGAAATGGGGGTTAAGTAACTTGCCCAGAGTCACACAACTATGAAATATAGAATGTTAGAGGGTGATAGACATCTTAGAGAGCATCCTAAGACCATCTCCTTTATATTATAAGTAAGAAACTGAGGCCCATACAGATGACTATGTCTTACATGATTTAGTTTGTGGCACAATTTGTATGCCAATCCAGTTCATGGAATTTTCCCATAGCATTTTCCATTATTCCATTGTGTATTTTAATTTCTTTAGCTTCTTCACATCTACCCAAATATGGATTTTTCAGAAATCAAGTTGTTAAATACACATTCTTCTCTATCTACAATTAGCCTTCATCCATAGTAGAACCATAGTTCTAGAATTAGATGAGATCCCTGAGATTAGCTAGTTTAATTCCCTTATTTTATAGAGAAGAGGAAGTGACTTAACCAAGATCACAAAGAGAATAATAGAGGTATTATTGAAACTCAGGTCACCAGACTGTAGAACTTATGCTCTTTACATTGTACTATGTTATCTGTTCACACATGAATGCTATTAGATGACCAGAAATACAAAAAGTTCCATTCAGTATTAACTGGACCAAGCAGACCATGTACTTCCAGGGCCCCAGATGGGCAAGATGGCAAATTTTGTTCAACGTTTCCTTAAATTCCTTCCATCATCCCACAAAGTGGACAACTTAAAGAGAAAAGAAACATTTATATTGAAAGTGTGGTCTTCTATAGCTCTGTTCTATAGTTCTGTTGCATTCATTCCTTAGTAGTTTAGATTCACTGCCTGGATAATCATGTTATCTTGCTAAAAATATACAAATATTTAAAAAATTGTCTTTACATTGAAATAGAATCCTTTTTGATTCAAGTTAGATGAACTGTGCTAGTAGTCTCATTTGACATTTCTGCAGTGTACCTCTTGTATCTTATCACTCAATAGCAGGACCAGTCTATATAGAAAATTCTGTATTGGCCATGATTTTTTGTTTGTTTTACATCAATGGACTTTCCATCTTGAAAGCATTCAACTGTAAAATGTCAAACTTAACAGTATAATTGCTGGCATATGGGATATGTGACCATTATATTTATGACCATAAAATCAGATGGATTTTTTTCTTGTAGATAGGAAGAAACTTCATTCTGTCTATATCTTGTAGAACACGCTTGATTTCAAGTCTCATCTCTCACAAAACATGATCATAAGAACAACATTTTATGCTAGATAGGACCTATTTGTCTAAATCAGTGTGGCTTTGGGAAAAGGACCCTGAATTTGGAATTGTGGCTTTCAATCCTGATTTGGATCCTTTCTACCTATGTGACCTTGGATAAATCACTTCATTTCCCTGGGCCTTGTTTTTCTCTTCTTTAAAATAAGGGACTCAGCTTAGATAGCTTCTGGCATCCTTTCCAGCTTGAAATATATGACCCTTTTTGCTTTCAAAACAAGATGAATCAGAATGTCACATGATTTCTACTGCTTCAAGCAATTGATTGGCCCTTCAGTGTTGCAGATGGTATCATCCTTCTCCCCACCCCCCCAAAAAAAGCACATGATGGAAAACTTGGACCTATAAATATTAGGTGAGTCCAGGAAAAGAGCTCTGGGAATCAAGGAGGCAGCTTAAAGAGAAAGAAGGTGCAGCTCTTTAGGGGACAGAAACCAGAAGATGGTCTTTGTTTCATTCTTTCCTCAGCCTCATCCAATCCATCATAGTCACTGGTGTTACAGAATTACCTCTCTAGAATTCTCTCTTGTCTCTTTCTCTCTTTGTGTGTGTGTGTGTATGGATGTGAAAAATCAAGTACTTTAAAAAGAAAAACACATAATCACAAATGTCATAGCCAATAAAACTTTAGATGTCATAGAGACATTTGCAAATGTAACTGTATTATCTTAGCATTATTCAAGCTGTCAGAGGATGAAGACACTCCTTGGCAATATTGAATACTAGTTCCTTTCTTCTGCCCATTTAATGTTAATAGGCCAAGTTGAACAGCTGTTGGGTGACATCAAAAGCTAATGAACTTGTAGCAAATAGCACCAAATATGCTGGCAATCTAATTCGAGCCTAAACTATCTGCCAGCTATTTATGGAAAAGATGGAAGGACTAAAAATGCTTTAGGTCAGTGACTGGGGATGGGGGGGCAGGACTTCTCTGGTTAAAATATGAAACCCTTTATGGAGGAAGAATGTTTGAGTAACCGGACACACAGATTGCCTTTTCTTTGTGATTTAGGCTTATACTGCCTTTACTCTTCCCCCGATCCTCTTTCTTCCCTTTCCCCAAAATAGTATGGTTAGTCAGTAATTTCAGTAAGGAAATGAAAGTCAAGTTATTTAGAGATACTGCAGATATAATAGGGGTTTATCAAACTGGCCTTTGATAGACATAAGTTAAAACCCCACTTCATTTTGAATCACTAATTCAGCAAACTTTCATTAAATTCTTACTATGTATAAATTCCTGTGCTAAAGACTAGACAGGATATCATAAGATCGTAGATTTAGACAGTAGGACACTTAGATGCCATCAGATTCAGTCTTTTCATTTTACAGAGGAGGAAACTAAGGACCAAAGGTTTGTCCAGGTTCACATAGCTTTTAATTATCTGAGTCAATAATTAATTCTTGGTCTTCCTGAAAATCAGTCCACAGTTCTTGCTCTAATCATTGTAAAAATGTTTCTTCTTCAAGAGTAAGTAATGTTACATGAGAGCTTTGCTACAAAAATATTGGTTTATTGTGTGTGTGTTAGTAGTATGCTCTTATCATGATCTCATTTTGGCAGAATGATAAGATTCAATATCTTTAGAGAGTTTTAGGGTTATCAAAGTGCTTTAAATAAATTATCTCATTTGATCTTCACAATAGCTCTCTGATAGTTCACAGTATAGCTCTGTGGTGCAGGGGATAATGTTGGACCTAGAGTCAGGAATACCCGAGTTCAAATCCTGCCTCAGAAAAGTACTAGCTATGTCACTTAATTCAAATCTCTTAATTTGTGTCAGCCTCAGTTTCCTTAACTGTAAAATGGGAATAATAATAGGACCTACCTTTCAGGGGTGTTGTGAGGATCAAATGAGATATTTGTAAAAAGTGCTGAGCACAATGTATGGCATATAGAAGGGCAGGTTGGTGGTGCTGGGCCTGGAGTCTGGAAGATCTGCATTTAAATATGACCTTAAACTCATTATATGTGAGACCTGAGGCAAATCACTTAACTCTGTTTGCCTCAGGTTCCTCATCCATAAAATGAGCTGGAGAAGGAAATGGCAAACTACTTCAATATCTTTGCCAATAACAGCCCGAATAGGGTCACGATTAGTTGGATATGACTGGAAACGACTGAACAACAAATTATATGAATATCAGTTTTTATAATTGCTGTCATTATCATTAGTATTGTTATTATGTAGGCCACTTTATTATCCCTATTTTATGGATAAAGAAACTGAGGCTGAAAAGTTAAGTGACTTTCCCAAAGCCACACAGCTGGAAAGTATCTGAGGCAGAATTGGAAGTAAATTCTTCCTCACTCCAAGGCTAGTGATCTATGCATTGTGCCACCTTGATACCATAATGCTGAGCTCATCCACTTATTATTTGCTTTTGTCTGAGGATTCTAAAGTGTCCATCAAATGACTTTGGCTGCTGCTTTTGCAAAAGTTATATAGATAATCCACAAGATCTCCTTGATATTAGTGACCTATATATATTGATTAATTGATCGATTGCTGAACCCCACTGCCTAGCATTTGGTCTTATTGATCTGCCTTGCCTTTAGATCCTATGAACATTCCAGTACCTTATTACTTAAATCCAGCACTATAGAATCTTATAACTCAGATCCCTGAGATGGTTCCAATGGTTGGAAAATTAAATTGTGATATTAAAAAAATTGCTTAGCTTCTGAATATAGATACTATATACACAGCACCTAATTGACTCCTAGTCTCTGGCCTCTTAATTACCTTTCATTTATTTACATATTATTTTCTCTATTAGAATGTGCATTCCTAGAGTTCAGGATCAATATTTTTGTTTTTCTTTCTGTCTCCTATGTTGACGAATAAGAAACCAATAACTGAAGTATTTATAAGGGAGCAGCTAGGTGGCTTAGTGGATAGAGAGCCACAACTAGAAATAGAAAGTCCTGGGTTCATATCTGGCCTCAGACACTTCCTTAGCTGTATGACCTTGGTCAAGTATCTTAGCCCTCATTGCCTAGTCTTTGGCATTCTTCTGTCTTGGAAATGATACTTAGTATTGAGTCAAAGACAAAACGTGAGATTTTTTTTAAAAGAAGAGATAATAAGATTGTTGAGAGGAAGGGATCACTTCATCTTAGAGTATATGAAAGCCAGGATTACTCTTAGATAAAGGATAAGAAGTTTCATACTCTAAATTTGTTAATTTAGACCAAAAGGAATTTGGTCAAAGATAAAAATATTCTTCTAGATTAAATGCTGTTTATATAAGTACAAATAATTCTGTTTAGGAAAAAAAAGGAAGTATATTGTGAAGAGAGAAGGATGTGAGTACACAGGGAACTCAGGCTAATTTATATATTTAAAAATTTTAATTTATTTTTAAATTTTATTTAATTGATTAATTTAGAGTATTTTCCTAGGATTACAAAAATTATGTTCTTTCCCTCCTCTACCCCCCCATAATCTGATGCACAATTCCACTGGGTTTTACATGTGTCTTTGGTCAAGACCTATTTCCATATTATTGATATTTGCAATAGGGTGATCATTTAGGGTTTATAACCCCAATCATATCCCCATTGGCACATATGATCAAGCAGTTGTTTTTCTTCTGAGTTTCTACTCCCACAGTTCTTTCTCAGGATGTAGGTAGTGTTCTTTCTCATAAGTCGCTCAGAAATGTCCTAGATCATTGCATTGCTGCTATAGAGAAGTCCATTATGTTCGATTGCCCACAGTGTATCAGTCTCTGTGTACAAAGTTTTCCTGGTTCTGCTCCTTTCACTCTACATCATTTCCTGGAGGTTGTTACAGTTCACATGGCATTCCTCCAGTTTATTATTCCTTTGAGCACAATAGTATTCCATCACCAACATACCAAAATTTGTTCAGCTATTCCCCAATTGAAGGGCATCCCCTCATTTTCCAATTTTTTGCCAACACAAACTGCAAGGCTATGCATATTCTTGTACAAGTCTTTTCCCTTATTATCTCTTTGAGGTACAAACCCAGCAGTGCTATGGCTGGATCAAAGGGCAGACAGTCTTTTGGCGCCCTTTGGGCATAGTTCCAAAATTCCCTCCAGAATGGTTGGATCAATTCACAACTCCACCAGCAATGCACTAATGTCCCAACTTTGCCACATCCCTGCCAGCATTCATTACTTTCCATTGCTGTCATGTTAGCCAATCTGCTAGGTGTGAGGTGATACCTAAGAGTTCTTTTGATTTGCATTTCTTTGATTACAAGAGATTTAGAACATTTTTTCATGTGTTTATTAATAGTTTTGATTTTTTAACAATAGAATATAGAAAGTAGAGCAGGTGACTGAAATAAATAGAAAGGAATGGCACCATGCTATGAGTAGTGAATAGGTTATTATGTTCAGAATGACCTATAATTAATACTGGAAAGGAATACACAGAATAAAAAATTAACTAGTCAGTTTTCATTTGATAATATTTCTTCCCAACTACATGTTAAAATAATTTTTAACATTTATGTTTTTAAATGTTGAGCCTCAAATTTTCTCCTTCATTCCATTATTCCCAGCTAAGATGATAATCAAGCTAATAGATTTTACATATACAATCATGTAAAACATGTTTCCATATTATTAATCCTTTTGTGGAAGAAAATTCAAACAAAAAATGGATGAAGAAAGTGAAATATGCTATGGTCTGAATTCATAGGTTCTTTCTCCAGATGCAGAATATTCTGAGTTTTAAATAAAAACTAAGAGACAAAATTAAAGGGATGCTTAATCAGTGTGGCAGGCAAGAGGAAATAGTACTAATGCTCAATGGATGATTATAATATGTGATAGAGAATAAGAATAGTGAAGATTTATATGGTCCTGAGGTTTGCAAAGTGCTTTACATATGTTATCTCATTTGACATACCTAGTTAATGTCCAAGTTAGATTTTAACTCAAGTCAGTCAGTTAAACAATAAGACAACTAGCATTTATCAAGTCCCTATAATGGGGCAGGCACTGTGCTAAGAGCTTAAGGTACAGAGAAAGACCACAGACATCCTCTGATAACAAGGAACTCACAGTCTAATGGGGAGAGTACATGCAAATGGATAGGTATAAATAAACTATTTATAGGATAAATTGGATGTAATTCCAGTGTGGGGGGGAGGTACCAAAATTAAGGAGGACTAGGGAAGACTTCTTTCAGAAGGTGCAACTTTAGTTGAGATACTAAGGAAGCCAAAGCCAGGAGGTTGTGATGAGGAGAGAATTTTCCAGGTCAGGTGGATAGCAAGGTTTGTCCAACAACTCTATTATGCTTCTTTTTGTTGCTCAGTACTTTAGACATGTCTAATTCTTTATAACCCCATGGACCATAGCAATTCATGGGCTTTTCTTGACAACATTATGGGAGTAGCTGGTTATTTCCTTTTTCAGTTTATCCAGTGGTTCCTTTTGTTAGGAAATTAGAGGTTAAGTGACTTTTCCAGGGTCACACAGGTAGGAAGGAGACCAGATTTGGACTCAGATCTTTCTGAAGCCCAGTACTCTATCCACTGAGTCACCTAGCTACCCTCTAGACATTCTGAAGTTAAGTAACTTGCTTAAAGTCACATAGTGTATGAGGCTGGATTTGAACTCAGGTCTTCCTGATTCCCTACCCAGTGCTCTTAACCTGAACCACTGTATATGTAGCCATAGTGCTACATAGCTGCCATAGATAGAGGTAGATAGAGAACTATTCAGACCTTCTTTGCTTGTCTTCTAACAAGGAAAATGCTTTTTAGTCTTGAAAGAATAAAACAAAAATGGCAAATAGTTAAGAGAAACCCAAGCTAACAGAAAAAGTGATGAAAGAACAATTCAAACATTTGTCACCTATGTCTATTTCGTCTGAGGGGCCTAAAAGAACTGGCCAATGGAACTGATTAAGGAATTGTCACTGTTATTTGAAAAAAATTCTGGAGTGCGGGAGAAAGACTTCAGGATTGGGAAACTGAAATTTTGTAATTTTTCAGAAAGGAAAGAGGGTGTATCCTTCAACTTGAGCTGGTAAACTTGCATCCGATTTTTGCCAAATGGATCATTTGCAAGCATTTAGAAAAGACTCATAAAGCTCATTAAGATCCAGCACATCTTTTTCCAGGTCAGGTCATGCTAGCTTAACCTTATTTTCTTTTAATGGGCAGAGGTTCTCACCTGCTATCTGGAGAAGGCAGTACATCAGATATATCTAGGTTCAAAAAATGTTCAACAAAATCTCTTTTTGGACAAGATAGAAAATGGACTACTGGGAGATAGCAAAGTTCAGTGGTTTCTGAATTTGTCAATTGACCCCCCAAAATAATGATTAATGGAATATCAATGACTTGGGAGGATTCTAGTTGAGTGTGTCAGCTGTGTGAAGATGTAGATGACATGCTCATCTATTCAAATTGCAAATGACACAAAGCTGGAAGGAATACTGAAACTGTTGGATGGATGACAGAATGAGGACTAGAGATAAGCCAGCTTTAATTATTTGAAATTCAATAGAGTGTGAATTTTTACATTTCAGTTAAAAAATAAGCTCCATAAGTACAGGATAGAGGAGGCATGCATAGCTAAGGTGATGGTTAATGTGGAGAAGATCCGGGAATTTCAGCAGATCACAAACTTAACATGAATCAACAGTATGGGATGGTGGCTAAAAAAAGTATAGGCAATTGTGATGGTGAAGAGATGGTCTTTTCCTTCTTTTGGTAGCCCCAGCACTTAGGACAATGCCTGATATATAGGAGACACTTAATAAATGTTTATTGTTTGATTAAGAAGAGATTCATCTTTTTTCTTTTCTTTTATAAACAATAATATTCTTCTGATAATGCTTGATGGCTATGAATCATACTTCCTTAGCCTCCAAAGAATTAAAGGTGAGTGTTATCCAAATGGCAAAGGCATGGCATATGGTAGGCTATAAGGGATATGGTGTAATATTGGTTTGTAACACATACCCAATAAGGAATTATACAGGAGAAATGTCATAAGAAATATCAACAGAGGGATGATAAGGTAGGTTGGTGATATAATTAAAATGAAATAGTGAGTTCTATAATATTGAGATCCAGATCAGTGGCACCTCACATTTGATGGCACATCACATTATTATTAGAAAGTGTTTTGAAAATATACAAAAACAATATTTTCTTTTTTGCAAATTATATAACTATATGAACATATAAATACAAATATTTTTAAACTTACATAGAATTTTTTTAAAAGGATGAAATAAAAATCATATAGTATTTTGTCTGGAAGCTACTAAAGTTTATTGAGTAGGGCTATCACATGGTCACACCTGCATTATAGGAAAATCACTTTAGCAGCTTTATATAGGACAGATAGAAAAAAAGATGAGATGTGATAGAAAACTAATCACAAAGCTCTTGCAATAGTTTTGAGGATATGGCTATTTGAATAAACAAGGGGATATGTGTGAGTGATGTAAATGTCAATTTGGCAACTGATTGGAAATATGGAATGAGGGAGACTGAGGAATCAGTTTCAAAGATGACCTGAGGTTGGAAAGCTGGGTGTCTATAATAACTGTGCTTCTAGCAGTAATAGGAAAGTTTGGAAGAGGCATATTTTGGAGGGAGAAAGATAACATTAGGAGAACTTTGATAAAAAAACCCAACTCGCCCATCCCAGTCCATCCATTAGGAGTAAGTAAAACTGTAATATTTATTGAGGAAGATGAGGGGATTGGAAAAAAAAACAGGGGGATAAGGAAGGTTTGTAGCAGGGAATGGAGGAGTTTAATGGAGAGAGGGAATATTGCTGCTGGTGAGGCAAAGGTGAAAGATGCCCCCTGCTGAGAGGCAGCAGCAGGGGTCTGATAAGGAACATTTGTTGTTGAATGAGTGAGCTGATGTTCAGCTCCCTCTATGCCCAGAAAAGATAGTCCACTTATCTGACTGCGATATTCTAATAAGAGTAATTTTAATAACCAGTTAGATTGGAGAGATATCAGGGGAAAAGGGAAGAGGGAGTTTCCCAAATAAGGTCGGAGTCTTTCTTAGCTTTGGAGCTGAGGCCTGGCCTCACAGGCTGGTGGAAGGTTTCTCCCACTTCCATCTTCCACTATATCCATGCTGGTTTTGTGAATTTCAGAATCTTAGCAGTAGACAGAAAGCAATAAGAACAATTATACCCTCAGAGCTCCTTGGGCCTTTGTCTTTGGGCTGAAAGAAGTAGAGGCACTCCTAATCCAGACTGGGAAGCCAACACTCCTCCCACTTCCAACACCAGGAAGGAAGTAAACCCGGCAGGAAAGAAGTGCTAGTCACAAGACCCAACTACCACTCTAAGTTTCCCTTTCCCCCACCAACTGTCAATCTTGACAATTTCCTCTCTATGGATATTCCCACCATTGCTTATTCCAACACAGTGGCAGAAAGTTCAGAACTTGTTCTTGTTTCCTTTCCATATATGTAATTTACTCTGTTTCAGTCAAAATGAAAAGAGGAATGGGGAAGGTTCCAATTCACTAGTCATGGTCCTGGAACAGATCTTGGCACCAGGAAGAATTATAAGGTGACCTAGGGGCAGGGTAGGTATTTTTGAGAGGCTGAAGAGTGGACATTTCCCCAGAGGCACCTGTGTGTCAACTACTATAGGTACTCCATGGTGGTTAGGTTATAACACCCCACAGGGCTGAATCCAGTTCAGAAAGAGAAGGTTGGGAGTTTGTAGAGACAAGAAAGAGGGTATAGGTTCAAGGACCCAGGTGGCATTTGAACAACAGATACAAGTTACAGAAAATGAGTTAGAAACTTCATTTAAGCTAACCTTGTGTCTCAGCCCAGTAACATTTTAAATGATTCTTATAAAGACAGCAACCTATTCTCTAGCTTGATTAGCCTGGATTCTGAAAGTAGAGTTCTGAAGTTTCATCCAGCTGGAACATGTAGTAAGGGAACAGAAAGCAGAGCAATCCCTCATAGTTGGGTCTCAGAGATCAAGTCCTTCTTTAGTTTCCCACCACCAGCTGTAACCTCCCTAATGAAAAAGTCTCTTGTTTGTTATCATAGGTATGTGTAGCACATTTTTTTAGAGTATGCACCAGGGAATTTTATTTATTATTTTAAGAGGCAAATATTTATTAAATATTTAATCACAAAAGATATTTTTATTCCTCAAACAAATTAAAGAAACTAAAACATAAATAAATTTGTGAAAAAACTGCATGTTATTTAAAAAAATACAGTTTACCAAAGACTCCTTTTACTCAAACCCTTCCCCTTGTGTTAGATGAAGTACAAGCTTTTCATCCTTATCTTCTTGGCTAAAAAAACATATTTCCAATTGGACCTTGTTTCCCTAGCCTTGTTCTTTGCCATGAAGGGCAAGTGGTAGAGTTTAAGGACTGGTTATCAGAGGCACATTATTTAAAAATTTAATCTTTTTCTTTCCTTGCCTATTCCAATGACAGCCTCAGGGCCACTTACTATGGGCTGAAAGTAGCCAGAGGAGTCAAAAGAAGAAAATGTCAAAAGGGAAACAGATCTCTTTTCTCTGACCCAACCTATTGCTTGCCAGAGTACTCAAGTCCAGTAGCAAGGACTTGCTGGGGAATGGAAGGAGAAAGGCAATTTGTCTGGGCTTTGCAAAGCAGAAGGGTCACTATATATGAGAGGTAGTTCTTTAAATGATCTTGAATGAGAAAGATAGAATGGACCTGTTACAGAGTGATGGGTCATTAGATGTTTCCTTTTTTCTTCTTTAGAAAAACTAAATGGATAGTTTAGAGAGAAAATGAATTGTTAGCAGAGAAAGAAAGTAAGAATAAAATTGATAATGTTTCCCAGTGTTTCCCAGAGAATAAGGAAGCTACTCTATGACTGCAGTCATTGGGGCCCAGACAATTCCATTCCATACACATGCCTATGGGTTTCTTACCCAGAAAGCCCCAATTCCTCTGGGTAATTTTTGTTCCATGTAGAACTTCCCTTCTGATCCAGGTATTGGAGGATCAGAAATATTATAGCCACTTTTCCTGTAATTTACTCCCTCCTAGTCACACAAGGAATCTTACTATTCCCTTAAAACTAACATTCTAAAATGGAATCCATTGTTTCATCCTCAAACTGAACCCTCTTTCTATCTATATTTGTTAACAAACTGAACATTCAATTGTAACAACAAGCATTTTTAAGCACTCATGTGCAGGGCACATTGTTAAACAAAGGTTGTCAGTGATGATGGGAACAGAGAGATACATATTTTAACTGGCACCATTTTTTCCTTGATAGAATTTATAGTCTAGTAGGAGGGGTCACCCAGGTTTAAAATATTAGCATTGTTTTGAGTTCCATTCTCTCTCCAACCTCTAAAATGGTGCTCTAATAGTCATTAAAGCCTATCAAATCTATCTTCTCAAATTTTTTCACATTTCTCCATTGCTATGACTGCCCATCTGGGGGTGGGAGTATTGTTTCCTTTTGACCAAATGCCCTGAAAATGTCTCCATGTTTACACATTCCCCTCTTCACATCATCTCTAAAATAATTTTTGTAAAGTCCAGCTCTGATCATGATACTCTTTTGTCCCAGGGTTATTGAAATTTTTAGTAACTCCCAGTTACTTACCTAATCAAATAGAAATGCCTTTGCTGGCATTCAAAGTGAAACTTAATATATTCACAATTTAACTTTTAGCTTTCTTTCTCCTGATTCCTGTACTTAATTCTGCATGCTAGCTAAATATTCTCAATATTCTCTGAAGTCACGGTGCTAGGCTAAATTGGAGGATATAGACATGATTTAAAGAGTGAATGAACAGGCCAGGACCTAACTGAGTTCTAGAGGTCTAAGGCAAGCAGAAATATTGTGAGAAAGTATGAGTTTAGAATATTATACAGTGCCTGGCACATAGTGGGTACTTAATAGATCCTGTTTTATTAAACTGAATATTAGTTGAATAGGAGGGCTTAGTGAAAAGCAACATAGTATAGTAGATACAGTGATGGATTTGGAATTAGCAGAACCTGAGTTGAAAAATATATGCATATATATATATATTTGTATATATATATATATATATGTGTGTGTGTCTGTGTACATGTATATTTATTATCAATAGTACTCACTGTTGTTTTATTTTATAAAATATTTACTATGGAATGGTTACTCCTTTGAATGGGTCCATGGGCCTCTTGTGCATACAAAAGTATCAGGATCAGGGTGAGGAAGATGAGTTTGGTTATGAGCAGGTTGAATTTAAGATATCTAAGGGGCATATAGTTTGAGATGTCCAATTTGGAGATGGAGATGTGAGCCAAAAGGCTATGAGAGAGGTTAGAGCTAGATAGATAAGTAGATTTGAGAATCATTTGCAAAGAGATTAAAATTAAATCTAAAGGAAAAAAAAGAGAAAAAAACAAAATTAGATAGAGGAAAACATCCATGGGATTAAAAACAATAAAATAACAAGGAAATGACCATAAGAGAGTTATTTCTAACAATTTAAACAGAAGCCAGAAATTTAAACAGAAAAGGAATCAAAGAAGCAAAAATAATATAATAAACTATTAACATCAATCAAAAATTATAATATAGAGCCTAGGTTAGTCTCTCTCTCTCTCTCTCTCTCTCTCTCTCTCTCTCTCTCTCTGTCTCTGTCTCTCTCTCTGTCTCTCTCTCTCTCTCTCTCTCTCTTTCTCTCTTTCTCTGCCTGTGTGTGTGTGTGTGTGTGTGTGTGTGTGTGTGTGTGTGTGTTGGGCCCATTTTGCATCCTGGTAAAGCCTATGTATGCCTTCTCTGATTAATGTTTCTAAAGGAACAAAACAAAATACACATAGGGTTACAAAGAAACCATTTATATTGAAATATTTATCAGTATGTTAAAACCCAATAATAAATATTACTGATTCCAAGCTAAGAGCTCCTACTATAGAAGATCAAGAAGAAAAACAAAAAAAAATGAGAACCTCTGAAGAAGAAGATGTGAGAGTTTTTTTGGTCATTTAATACATGTTTAAAAAGAAGTCTAATATGACAAAAGTGCAAGTTGGATCACATGTGAAACTAAAACTGAATAACATGACCTAGAAAATAGTTATGCAAAAGGTGACAAAGTGTAGCTTTTCTCATTAAGTCTACTATGTGGTGGGTCTAGCTAGATCCACAATTTTTGACTAATTCATTTACAAAAATGGAGAGGTATTTGGATCAGTTCATTGACTCCAGAAAAGTTATTATAAAGAAGTCTAGACCTATTGATGAATGAATTTATGCACTAAAGTGTTGGAAATTGTTCAACATGTTGCAGGCTATAAAAATTCAGCCTCTGCTGAATTTTCTAAGAAATATGATCAGGTAGCTGGAAATATTCACAAGAAGTTTTTAACTTTTTGTAAAATAACAGATGACAAATCCCTTTGCTACAAATAAAATCCTCCCCAAATATCTTTGAGATTTCAAAAAATAAATCATATTGGAATAAACACCAACACAGATAAGAATGTCATTCTTAAACATCTATCTATAACCCTAATCCTTCCCTTTCACCATATTTAGGATTAAAAGTTTTAATAGTCATTACCATACCTAATATATATCACCTCCAAACTATGTAGGATGAAAATTTCTCAAAATATTAACATCTTTCTTCATGAATTTTTCTGTAGTATAAGCAATATGCACCTTTTTTGCAACTTGATGAACATTGAAATATGTAATATATGTACAACCTATATCACATTACCTGCCTTCTTGGCGAGGTGGAAAAGGTGGGAGGGAGAGACAGTACATGGATTTCAGAATGTCAGAAAAACAATAAAAGTTGTCTCAACATATAAAAAAAGAAAAATTATGCTGATAAATTTGGTTGATTCAAGTTTGCCACCAAATTTTAATTTGTAAAAACATTGCAATTTTGGGAAGTACAATTAAATAAGATATGCCTGTGCAAAAAAATTATTAAAATCTAATGAGAAACTTTAATACCATATTTGAATAGGATGAAGTACATATCATACATGTCTAGTAATGGAATCATTCCAATGATGCTTTCAGTGAGCCTACAGAAGGTGAACCTAGCTCTCATTACTTTTATATAACTTAAAATCTATCTACCTCAACATTAAATATTAAGCACATGTGAATAATAATAGGATAATGACTTGTCTCTGTACCATTTCTATCAGAGGGTCATCAAATGTAAGATGAGAAGGATGAAAATTGTAATGGTGGTTCACATTTATGCAGCATATGATATCTATATATCTATATCTTTGTTAAATATTTTTCTCATGGTAATGTTTGAGGAAGTTAGTGCCATGATATTATTGATTACTATTTGATTTTGCAGACTAGGAACTGTGGCCTCTGAGAGGTCAAGTTGACTTAACCCTAAATAGAAAATGTCTATCTCCTCCCTTGATTTTAAATAATATTCTTGGTTTATATTTGGAAGGCCCTTCCAGGTGTGTCCTACTTTTCAAGAGCAAGGCCAGGCTCAGCAGGTGCTGGTGGGTGGGCCCCCTGGGAAACCCATACAGTTCTCACAAGTAGATTTCACATCTGGACCATGCTCAGGGCCAAATAGAAGGAGAAACCAGAGCATGGTTAAGTAAGAAACTGATTTTCCTCATGTATAGCTTTCATTTCTTTTGTAAGCTTCAGGGATTGGCAGAAAGAGCTGCCAGTATGTTCCCAAAGACCAACCTTATCAGAAATGGTGCTGTTCCTGGGGGGTTAATCATCTTCTGAGACCCTCTGTTCCATCTTGAACATTTGCCCTGCATCCTAAAAGAGCAAGTATATGCCCAGAATAGACTAGAGGAGAAAAGGAGGTAAGTGAGAATAGAAAGAAACAAATTAGATGAAAGGGCAAGTCTGAAATACTTTCTTAAAATTTTATTTTGCTCATTTGCATAGCTTCCCCTTGGACCATTTTTGTTTTTCCAATCAACGAAATTTTGCTCAATGTAATCTGTAGTTTAACTCAGGCTATCTCTTCCTTTTTATACTCTAGAGGAGAAAAATTAGAAATCCAAGAAAATGTGACCTCTGTGGAAAGGGCAAAGTGATCATTGACTACAAGTGACTAGTGAGCAAAGGCATTGCTTCTTTGAAGGAGATTAGAGACATGGGTCATCCATGGTCTTCCTAGACAGGTATCCTCAGAGCCATTACATATCCCCAGGACCTTAAGCTGAAAAGATTAGTGCCAGTCGTTAAAAAACAAAAAAACAAAAACAAAACAAAACAAAAAACCAAACAAAAAACCAAACAAACAGAAGAAAAGTGTCCAGGAAACAAAGGGGGCAAACTATCCTGCTGAATATTCTTGAGGAGGAAATATCAGCTGAAATGTTGTGTCATTTGAAGATGGAATGTATGACCTGCTAATTGAAAGCTGCAGACTAGAAACATTTGATATCAATACAATTTACTTAACCAAATTACTGTTATTAGTGGGTAACAATGACAAAGAATTATCCAACATCCACACATTTAATTTCGGTGATTATTATTTACCCATGATTTATTACTCCCAGTGCAAAGCACAGCTGTAAGGATCACAGAGATGACTCATGATTTGCTAATGCCAAAATTTTGTTTTGTTTTGTTTTGCCAAAATGATGGTTTTATTGAATCCTCAGGATGAGAGGCTGCTCCTGATGTGTAGCTAGTCCCAAGTGCAATGGAGGAAATGCAGGAGCACTGAATTATAACTTTGTTTCTAATAAAGGGTTCAGCCTTGCCTTTGTTCTTCAACAAGAAGCTCTATCCACAAATCTTGAGAAGGATACAAGTCTAATGCTTTTCTTTAAGACTGTAGTTGGAAACTACAAAGAGGGCACGGTAACACCATGTTACATTCAAATCACTTGAAACAAGTTAATTATAGGGTTTCTATCATTTCTAGGAAGACTGCTTTTCAGGGCCTACTAAAAAATGCACACAATCCATTCTTAAGCCTTTACAAAATTTGCATAATTGTTATATTCACCAAGCATCAGAGCACAGAAGGTCACATTCTTCTCCTTCTCTGTAATCTGTATTGAGCAACAGGAACATCACAAAAGTGCAGACCATAGTTGACTGGCTGACCCCAGAAACCAGTAGAAGTTGCATAGGATGCAGGTTGCAACATACACTTCAAAAAAAGTTTGGTGTAGAGTGTAAATTCTAAGAGAATGTTAAAAACTCTTTCCCAGTAGAATGTTGAATTGCCTGGTGCTTGTGTGCATGTATGAGTGTGTGTGCTTGTGTGTGAAAGATCATTTTTGTTGTTGTTTTTTTCCTAGTGCCTAGCACATAGTAGGTACTTGATAATTGCTTGTTGTATTAGATTAGATTTTGGAAAGGATAAACCAGATGGGACAAGAACAGATTAGGATAATTAAAAACCAAATCACAGAAGAGTCATTTGGTCACCCCAGACTAAAACAACTTTTTAATCCATGCGTCATCTGATCAGAACTTGTGAAAGGATGCACAGGCAATGGGAGCAAACACTTGAATTAGGTGTCAGGAAGGGAGTTCAGAGAACACTGGAGCAAATTATATGTCTGACTCTGGGAGAAGATTCCTAGGCTCATGACTGTTCATCTAGAGGTCAGTCTTTTAAACCGAAAGCATCACAGTCAATAGTCACAACAAAAACTTTAGGATTGTTGAAATTCCTTCTAAAATCCTTAATGAGGTTCATTATCCATATTTTGCCCAGCCATTAAAATTGTAAGCACTTGAAGGTCCTTTGAGTTCTCCTTTCTCTTTATTGGTTTTTAAGTTTTTCTGCCTAAATTTAACTTAATTTATAATTTAATAAGTAAATATGCTAGTCATTGTGTTAAATACTGGAGATACCAAGAAAAAAAAAGAAGAAATCCTAGTCCATGTTCTTAAGGAATTTAAATTCTACCAGTGTATACAATCATGTATAAGTAAGGAAATACAAAATGTACACAAATCAGTTTGCAGTATGGGAGATCATTAACAGCTGGCAGGGCTCCAGTGAGGCATGTAGAGGAAGTGACATGTGATCTGAGTATGGAAAGGAAATGAGGACTTCCAAAAGACAGAGACAAAGAGAGAGACCATTCCAGGTCTGGGAATGAAGACAGAAGATAGAATACAAAGCATGGAAAATGACAACTCAGCCAGATTCACTGGAATGTAGAGTGGATATGTGCAAGTAAAATGAAATCAATCTAGAAATGTAAGATGGGGGCCAATTATGAAAGGCTTTAAGTGCCAAATAATCACCGTTGTTGTTCAATGTGAATATTATGCTTACCTTGAGGTAGTTTATACAGTGCTGAACCTGGAGTGAGGAAGATCTGAGTTCAAATGTGACTTTAGACATTTTCTAACTTAGTGACACTAAGCAAATCACTTTAGTTTTATTTGTTTCCTTTTCCACATATGTAAAAGGAAGATCATAACACTTATCTATCAGGGTTGTTGTGAGGATCAAATGAGATAGCAATTGTAAAGCACTTAGCACCACGCTAGTCATAAAGTAAGAGCTATATAAATGCTATTTATTATTATTATTAGTAGTATTATAGAAGACAAACAGGAATGGAGGGCCTGATTTCTGTACTAATGGTGAGTATCCAATCATGAGATCATAAAGTTACTAAAGTCCAGTTCAATCTATAGCTTTAATACTCTAATCACAACCATCCATGATTTTTCAGACTTCATGACTAACCACATTCCATACACTTTAGTGTTAAAAAAAAAACCTATATAATTTTTGTTCATAGCTCCATTTTTAAAAACTTATATTACATGCTTATTTTTTTATTTAGAAAATTATTTTGCAAAAGATATCCCATTTCCAAACAAAACCATTTAAAACCAGACTCTATTTGAATGACTCTCCATATTGAAATCATTTTTTAGGTGTCCCAACATATCATGTCAAAATATTTTATCAATTTGGCAATCTCTGCCATAACTGAATTGTAGACATAATCTTTCCTGGTTCTAAAAATGAATGTATTTTGATGATAGTATCACTTACTGAACAGCAGGGTGAACTGGGAAAATGAATTGAATTTTAATTCTAGGTTTGCCACTGCCCATCTATGTGAATGCTTAAAGAAAGATTTAAGATAAATATAACTTTGTCTCTATATCAATAAAATGAGAAAACATCGGTCCCTATTCACTTCAAAGGAACGTTGTGAAGACTGATGAAATTATGTTTGTGAAAATCCATTTAGTTCTTGGGAGGGATATTTTGCTTTTTATTTGACAAGAAATTGTTTTCTAATATTCTCTGAAAATCAAAGTTCAGGGTTATCAAAAGGCAAATGTTGGGTCTTCATAGAATGCAATGTACTGGCAGTGAAAAAATTGTTTAAGAAAATAAAACAAAATACAGGTAAATCAATTCCTTTGTAACTTCAATTCCCATTTTCATAACTTCCTAAAGCAAAATGGTCCTCCTTGGCTATCATTCCTCTCAATGTTTTGTCTCCCTTCATTAGAATGCATGTTTACTGAAGGGCAAGTATATTTTCTATTTGCATCCACAACACTAAGAATAGTGCTCAGCACTTAATGAGTGTTTAATAAATGCATTTTCCTTCATTTGTTCATTTTCTCTGTTATACACAAAGAATGATGGTCATGGGATTTAGAGCTAGAAAAGATCACAATGTAGTTATCATCTCATTTGCCAGATGAAGAGATTGAGAATCCTTTATTGAAGTAAAATGATTTGCCCAAGATCATACAGGTAGTAAATGAAAGAACTAGAATTTGATCCCAAATCTATTGTTCCTTCTATTTTATCACACAACTCTTTAATTTCTACCACTAGAATTTTAAAGGAATATTCTAAGTTTGAGAAAATCAGGGATGACTTTGGCAACCAAGTTGAGGAAAGGCCTGGCTTCTACTCCCAAAGAAAGGGACTCTTCAAGGAATTTAAGGACAAATCTTTTTAACCTACTAGCAGCCTCATTCCATACTTCCTTTCTGTTTTCATCATGTTTTCTATGTGAAGATGGTAGCAAGTATAGCAATTAAAAAAAAAAAAAGAAAGTCTCCCTATTCCTGCCAGTACTTTAGTTGCCTCCAACAAGGGTGATTGTGGTGGTACAATAATTGGGAGAGGATTAAGAAAATTAAGAAAGGCTGTAGATCTACAGGATTCAGAGGATCTTTTTTGAGTAGCAAGAGAGGACAGTCTGTGGTTTGTTTTGTGTCTCAGACAACAGGGATGTGGAAACAGAATGACTGAGAGAGTTTCCTAGAAATTTATCTTTTCTAGGGCCAGGTATAGAGATTTTCCTATCCCAAGTCAATGAGTTACAAGGCAGTAATATAGGAAGCTAAAGCTTGGAAATAGCCAAAGCTTTCCCTACCCACTGCAACTTTAGGGGAGTTGACAGTTTCTGGTCTAGACCATTTCTGGGACATTGTGGATTGAATTCTCAGCTTCCCCATGATGCTATTAAAGAGACTGATTGGTATCTAAGACACAACTTTTCTCTTTTTCAGGGTAGCCAAAACCAGTTTCTTCAATTGTACTATATAGCTCTAAGTATATCTCTCTCTCTCTCTGCATTTAAAGGCAGCTAGGTGTGTAGTAGACAGAGTGCTGAGCCTGTGGTTATGAAGATTCACATACCTTCTCAGTTTAAATCTTCCTTTAGACACTAGTTGTGACCCTGGGCAAGTCACTTAAACTGTTTGCCTCAGTTTTCTCATCTGTAAAATGAATAGGAAAAAGAAATGGCAAGCCACTCTAGGACCTTTGCCAAGAAAACCTGCAATGGGGTCACAAAAAGGTGAAAATGACTGAAACAACCGAATAACAGCAACATGTATGTTCATTGTAAGAGGAAATATGTTGTGTATAATTGAAAATCTGTTACCCTAAAAAAGAACTACATTTCCCGGGAGCCTACTGACTTCCTGTTGTTACGTACTTCCTGTAAACAGGGGATATTAGGTGGGGACATGGAGGGTCCCACCCTCTTTGGCATGATGACAGTGAGCTTGGTGATGGTAAGGTGGGCATTTGAACTGGCTAATCAGCCATGGACACATTCTTTATTTTTGTATCCCTTTATTCCTTTATTTCAAATGATTATTAATAAATCTCCTAAAATATAATATTTCATTGATTGAGATCTAATTTTAAATTTTACAGTTCTCATATTTATTCAAATGCCTATTCAAACTTTGAAGGGGGAAACATAGAGGATGGATAAATCATAACGTTAACTTTTTGTTAAGAGAAATTTTATTGATTATCCTTCACAAAATTTTTAGAGGTTGAGACTATCAAAGATTCCTTAGATATCTAATATCAAACAAACTGGGAATGACACCTTGATTTAATTAAATAGATTAAGCAGATTAATAAATTAGAAAAATAAAATAGTTAAAATCTAGAATGGGAAACATTGTTCCTACTCTTATTTCACCTACCATCAATTAGCATGAACAAATACTTAAATTAATCTGATGTTAGACTATAAGCTCCTTGAGAGTAGGGACCAGTTTTATCTTTGTATCCCAAGCACTCAACACCCAGTGCTGGAAAATATTGTAGTTATTTAATAAACTCTTTTGAATTGAATGGAATTATTTAACTAATCTTGTAACATGAATATCATAGCATTTTATAGCTATTTGAGATCTCATCCAATTTCCCTTTAGTGTTTCTATTCTTTTCCTATAAAGTCAAGGAGTTATACTAGATTTCTTATGTCTCTTCCAGGCTAGTATTTGATGAGAGTCTATATAGATGGAGAAAATTAAAACATTGTTCTCACACATCAGAGTATTAAGGTATATTATATAAATCTACTGCCTATAAATTTTCACATTGTAAACACATTGGTTCAGAATTGTAATGGTTAAATAATTCTGGGTCCCAAATTTTTGTAGTTATTCTCTGTTGTTTGATTGTTATTGTTTTTCTCTTAATTCTCCTTTTTTTAAAAGACATTATGTTAGGTGAGAGGCGAGATGAGAAATAAAAAAGGGGTTTCAGATGAAGTTTCTGCCTTCAAAAAAACTGGAGACTGGCAGTGAAGATACATGACCATAATGGTATTCTCCCCACAGGTTAAACTCAACAGATCTGGGAATGATTTGTATATACTAATTATGTGTTGGAAACCATTGACAAATTAGTTGGCATATATTGAAAGAATTGTACCTCTAGATAAGAAAAATACTCCAATCCCCATGGAAATATCACAAGGAAATAGGAAACTGATTGAAACTGCTCTATTGGCTAGATGGCCAGCAATACATAAAAATTGTGACCCATAACATATCAACAATCTTGATGATAAGATTTTAAGAGAAGTTTTAAAGACTTTGTGCCTTACTATTTAGGGTAGATATGACCCCAATCCTCTATTTTTGTGGGGCCTCAGAGTAGGCAAGTAGCAGGTTAGGTTTTCAGGTTGATTCCAAGTAAAAGATAAAAAATGTCTGATACTATATACCCAAGGTGAGAAGTTGTTTTTATTGGGAGTGCAGATTCCTAACAGTGAAATGTATAAAGATGATACCACCAGGAAAATCTGATGCCCCACTGCTTGAATCTTGGCAACACTCTTCTGTTGGTATGGACTTCCATAAATCATTGAATTGGACTAAAGACTGGATTTCACATTGAAGGTTACAAATAGCTTTCAGACAATCTAGAAATCGCTGGATTGTTTCTTATTTCCTGCCACCCAGAAGCATTTTGGCAAGTTGGATACTGTATCCAGAAGGATAAACACTTCCAAAGGAGAACTCGGTCTTGGTCTAGTGAGTGGACAGCTGACTGTCTACAGGACCAGACACACAGCTAGATGGATCACTTGGAAGCAAAACAAAAGTTCTTGGAGGCCATGACTACAATATTGCAAATGAAGAACAGAAATTGAGCTCTGAGTATTTGAAAAACAAATGAAATGTCTTAGGAATGAATAAAGAAACCTATCTTTCCCCTGGAAAACATGTTTTTATCACAAAGGAACATTCCACCTTCAAGTTGTATGTGACATGACTGTATTATAATGACAAAAGACATCAATAATACTTTTCCCCCCAAGGGAAGTTCTTGGAGGTACAAGAATTGATGGATATCTCTGGGATCCTACAGCAGTATATTTCCAAACCACTGAACCTATAAATTCAGGTCATCTTCCTCAATCCCAACCCAAGAAATCTTGGATTTTGTCCCTCAGTCTCTGGACTTTGATAACTGAGCTTTCATCTTACCTCATTCAGATCTGGGCCTGTATGTCATTTCCTAGCTGAACCAAGCCTAATTATACTAGTGTAAAAACCTATGGCATGGGGTTGACTGGTCACAAAAGAAAAAAAAAAGTAAAAATCCTAAGATTTGTAGTTCTCAGTTTGGAAAGAAAGGAAACTAATGCCAAATCAACCCTTGAAAGGTCTTATATATATTTGTGTGTTTTTTTAATGTATGAGTTATTGCAAGAAGTTTGGGAACTCTCAAGGATAAAGAAGATAGGAAAAAAGATAGATGGGAATTTTCCCAGGACAGCAGAACTACAATAGCAACAGTCAGTGTCTGCCATGTTTGCAGTTCCCTCCTTTAAGATCACAAAAGGTGACTTTAGAAGGCCAAGGGAAAAAAAAATTTTTTTTCATGGAGAGGGTGACATTTGCTGCAGGAGTATCTTGAGTTCTTGGGAAAGAATCTTAGGAGAAATAAATTAGCTAGAGAAATGAGAGTGAATCCTACATCAACTCTATTTTACTTCTGTATAATTGTGGTTTTTTTTTTCATTCTATTAGTTAATACATCTGCTGTATTTAATATTTCCCATGAACACTTGTGATCAATTCTGTCCTTGTATTGGTTGGTTCCTCCTTGTGGCATGTGGGCATAAGAGTTACAAATGAAAGACTGGAATCTTTCTTCGTGTAGGACTGGATGTTCCTCCCCCATTCCATTGCTAGAAAGGTTTTTATCTCTACTTGGAGATTTGGCTATTGGCTATTTTTTATCTATACTCCCAATTGCAGAATTACTATGAATATAAGCCATATTGTATAAATCTGCCTAGACATGAGCCAACATTACACTGACATGAGCAGAAGGAAGATGCCTTCCCCCTAAACCCCTTTATAATGTCCACCCCTATTAGAATATTAATTCCTTAATGGCAAAGTCTATCTCGCTTGACTGTATTTGTGTCTCCAGAATTCAGCACTGTACATGTATCATAGTAATCATTTAATAAATTCTCATTAATTCATTCATTCAACACTGTTGTAAAATGGTCTCCTGATATCTATAAAGCATGCTCAAAGAGAGCCTGTTATCACTCCATTGTGGATAGATATTCTGTTAATTTGAAATTCAAAATTCTGTTCTAGAAACTGGTCTTGACTTAAAACAGTGAAAAAAAGGACTAAAGCAAAGCCTATGGATAATATGACACAAAGTAATCAAGGATTTTGGGTTAAGTATTAATTTTCACACACTTTACTTGTGTAACATAAAAAGTGAGAGAATATAATGGTAGCCAAGGGGTTAACTTGCTAGAAAAGCATCAGCAGTCTTTAGCTAGAAAAATACAGGATCTGGAGGTTTGGGCAGCAGCTGGCTCAGGCCCAAGGATGATACTCTATAGTTTTAGAAATAACCTTGGTAGCTGAAGCTTATCTTTAGGCCTGTCTAGTCTTATTATCCTTTGAAAGCATTTTATCTCAAGAAATATAGGTACTGACAATAAGGATCCTTGGAGCTGAGATTCTGGGCATCAGCAGGAAGGGGGTTATCTTACAGCAGCCTACAGGAATGCCAAATTATAAGAACTCTGGGCAGGATAATCTGATGATGAACTGAGGAACTCAATAAAGTGGATTGGTAAGATTAGAACTTGGATCACAAACAAATCTTCCCTCCACCCCCCAAACTGGGGCTGGACATATGCAGAAATATGCAGTGATATTATAAAGGAGGGAGGGGGAATAAAAAACAGAAACATCATCTCAAACTATTATTCCCATTACATATGGGAAAAGTCTATAGAAGAATACCTTCTTCAAGTGTTCTGCAGGTTAGAAGAAGGAATGTAATTTAGGGAAAGAGGAATATTGTTCTTCATTCAATGTTTGTAAAACACTTAGCACATTAACTGTCACATAGAAGATGTGTAAAGAATAATTATTCCCTTTCTCACTCCTTCTGGGATATAGGGAGATTTTTAGGGACATTTTCTACTATAAATTTATTCACCATACCTGTGTGCCAGAACAGTGTAAGCCAATAAAGCACTTAAATAAATCTGGGTCTCCTCTGTGTCATTCTTACCCTTTGAAGTGACAATTGAGTGAGGATGTGGAGCAATAAAGCTAAGGCACAATGTAGACAGAACAAATGCCATAAGAATAGTGCAAATAACGTGTTGAAAGAATTCAAGGAAAAGAAAAAATATGCAAGATGTATATGAACTAGGATTATTATAGAATCACATAATCTAAATGAACAAGGATTTTAAAGGTTACTTTATCTATATCCCAGGCAACCCACTAATCTTTTCTATTATATGTATTCAAAGATCCAATTTGAGGGCCTCAATTAATGGGTAACTTGTTTCTTCCCAAAGCAGGTTATTTTATTGGGCTATCCTAATTATTAGGAAATAATTTCCTTCTATTGAGCTGAAACATGCCTCCCAGGAATTCAGAGCCCAAGTAAAACAAGCCTAATACTCCTTACATATGGCAATCTTCACATATTTGAAGATAATCACCAAGTCTCTATTAAATCTATTTTCCAGGTTAGGTAGACCACTCCAGTTTTTAATCTAATCATTGTATTGCATGGTTTTAATTCTCTTTACCAACCTGGCTGCCTTCTTCAGATATTTTTTTTTCTTATTCTGTTTCCCTCCTAAAATGTGATTTCAATAAATGGATATACCTTTTCAGCTGTGGAACAGTACATTAGGATTCATTCCTGATACTGCATTTCTATCAATGTAGATTAAGATGGTTTTAGGGTTTTAAAAAATTTTAGCACAAAATTTTGACTTCCATGTTAGTTATCTATCCATCGTGGAATGATACCAGAATCAATTTTTTAAATGGCCACCTCACTCTCCTATTGAGTTTAGAGTCCACTAAAATCTATAAGCCTTTTCCAAATGAATGACTACTTAGTTATAGCTCCCTCATCTTGTACCTGTGCTGATGAACTTTTGAACTCATGTATAGGGATTTACATTAATCCCAATAAATTCTACGCTAGCTTCAGCCTTCCCTTCCAGGCCATCAGTATATATGCAAATCCTAGGTATATAATTCAATATATTACTTATCTCTTCAAGCTTCATTACCTCTGCATGTCTGATGAATATATTTCTAAATCATTGAATAAAGGCTGACTTGAATAGCAACAAAGATAGGGCATATGACATTCTACTATATGCTTCCCATGAGGTTGCTATTGATCCACTCATTAATCATTGCTCTTTGAGTCTGTTTGGCCAAGCAATTCCAAACCCAGTCAATCCACCTGTCATATATTCCATACATCTCTATCTTATCCACGAGGATAGCTTGAAAGACTGTAAAATTCCCTTATGAAATAAAATCATGTATAGTTTCCTCTAAGCTACTAGTCTAGTAATGATGTAAAAATGATTAAAGCAATCCATCAATAATTATTTTTCTGTGTGGCAGACACTATGCTAAGTACTAAGGAATCAAAGATATAAAAGAGTTTTCATTTATATTAGACATTTATATTAGATTATTAGAATAGACATTATAGAAGACAACATTCACACACACGAATATATGGAGAAAACTTGAGAAAATATATTTTTCTTTCCGTTGGGAGAGCTAGGTGGTGCAG
Source organism: Monodelphis domestica (assembly GCF_027887165.1). Taxonomy (NCBI): domain Eukaryota; kingdom Metazoa; phylum Chordata; class Mammalia; order Didelphimorphia; family Didelphidae; genus Monodelphis; species Monodelphis domestica. The sequence goes on from NC_077230.1 coordinate 292,161,483, forward strand.
GGGGATAGAGTGTTGGGCTTGGAATCAGGAACTCTATCTTCATGAGTTCAAATCTGGTCTCAGTACTTGTTATCAATGGGACCCTGGACAGTCTTTCAAGCCCTATCTTTGTTGCTATTCAAGTAAACTTTCATTCAAAGAGTTGAATACGACTGAAAAAAATGGCTGAACAACAACTTATTTCCTTTCACTGGAGATGAGGCACTATGGATATGGATGTTGCATATGCTAGCAGAAATGATATAGGTTTCAGTTGACTTTGTTTAATTTTTTTTCTTATCACATGAGAAAACACTCTGGGTAAGGGAGAAGTAAGAATATATGTTAAAAATGACCAGTATATATAAAAACAAAACTGAAACATACCCCCAAATTATTAAGATTAAAATCATTATGTCTCCAGTAATAACACATCAGTGTTCTTTGCAGTTGTTCAAATTGAGAATGTATTAACAACTACCTCAGATACCAAGGACCAAAGTACTTGTGAGCTGCTTTAATGAATTGGATCTCAATTTTCATTGTGATATAATTTAAACAACATTCAGCAATCCAACTTAAAATTTATTCTGCTCAATATATTGACAATACTTTACAATCAGAAGAAAATGAATAGCTGTGGTTGCTAGATAGTGCAGCAATAGTCTCACTTCTATTGCCTTCTGGTCAGACCACAGGTGTAGTATTGCTTTTATTTAGGGAGGTTATAGGCATAGTAGATTGCAAGCATTGGTAGCCTCAGTGAGGCAACTAGGATGCTTAGAGAACTACATACATTTCCCAATAAAGAATTGTAGAAATTTAGCCTAGATGTAAAGAAACTTAATAGTCAGTATAAAAATTCTCCTCCAGCTTTTGAAACTCTTTCATAAGAGAAAGAGATGAGACTACTGCTTGTCAACAAAAGACATAGCTAAAAGCAATAGATAAAAATGGCAGAGGCAAATTTAGGATCAACATAAAGGAAAAAAAACCCAATAATTATGGTAATCCAAAAGTGGAAAGAGGAGAGTACGTAGTAAGCTCTCCAAGAGTTGAGACCTTTGAAAGGCATCTTAATGATAATGAGTTGGTGAATTTGAAGAGATGGTGATTCAGGTTACCTAGTAGATTAACTTCTGAGATCCTTCCCCACTTTGAATTTCTCTGATTTTGTGAGGGTTTTGAACTGGGTGATCTCTAAAGTCCCTTCCATATTTAATATTCTTTGGCTTTATTCTATAGACAATAGGAATCTGTTGAGTTTCTAAGGAAGGGATCACCATAGTAAAAAGTGTTACTTTGGTAAGATTAATGACAGTCCTAGCTTTTTGTAGTGTAGTCTTCATAAATCCATTAAATCCTATATCTTGATTTTTGTGGTGGGTTTACTTTTGCCACTGTTGGGCAGACCCAATCTATGATGCTTTTATTCTTGCCTAGATCAAGTGCCAACCCTTCTAGGAAGATGACTAATCTCTCTTGCCAGAAAGGGATCTTTTCCCTTCTTAAACTTTCTTAGAGCTTTGGGTCTCTTCTCTGGCTTCTATATAGTCTGACTTGGGTCATATCTTTTGTTTTATATATTTCATATTCCTTCTATTTCATTATACTTTTTGAGGGTAGGAATCAATTCCAAGTCCTTGGCCCTTTTTTGGTAGGGGGGCTGTGATTTCAAGGGTACAGTATATAGGAAACCTCTGATAAGGAAATTGGTCAGTCAATCAGGCAATTTAGAACCACTACTGAGTGCTTCCTATGTGCCAGGAACTATATTAAGTGCTCAGGATATATAAAAAAGGAAAATCAATCTCTTCCCTGCAGGGGTTTATACTCTAAGTTGGGGGCAATTTGAACAAAAATGAATATATATGCACAAGGTATTACCAGGTGACCTTCAATGGGAAGATATTATTTCCTTCAGCTAGCCCAAGAGATCAACTTTTACAAATACATCTAATACTTTCATGAGTCCTTGACTGGCCTTGCTGACAACTAGATTCATGAAACAACTCTGTCCCTGGCTAGCGATAACCTTGCCCATCCCATGAAAATATAGAGAACATAAATTCCTTTAAGTGATGCAGATTGATACTTGTTCTGCAATTTATAGTTGCACAGGGTTTCTGGGATCCCTAAGATGTTAAATGACTTTCCCAGGGTATTAAGTCAGTGTGAGACTGAGGCAAGATTTGAATTCAGGTCTTCCTGTTTGTGAAGTTGGTTCTCTCTTTAGAATGCTGTGCTAACTCCTACATTAAATATATTTGTCTTCATGAATTTTCTCAAACATAAACTATTTGAATAGATTTCCTTGGAACAAAGCAGTATTCATCTGTCCCTCATGTACATTTGTGTAAACAAGTATAGAAGTTGAATTCTTACCCCAGGCAGTTTTTCACTAAGCATATCTTTCCTAAATAATTTCCATACTTTAGTCCAGCTCAGATGTAATAAGCACAGCATCCAAAATTCAGCCAGAATTGTCTGATGTATGAGGAGACAAAAACCACCATAGTGCTCCACCCCCTCAAGTCAACCTCTTTATGTGCCATTTTTTAAAAGAACTTCCCTCAATGCATGATACTATATAGCTGTCTATACTATAGAGCACTGGTTTTGGAGTAGTTAGAATCTGAGTCCTGGTTCTTTCACTTACTTACTGAAAGTTACTTCACTCACTACTTAGGTGACCTTGGATCATTCATTTCTTGTGTCCGAGGTTGAATTTTCCATGTCTAAAATGCATACTTTGGGCTAGATGATTTAACATTCCTTCCATCTCTCAGTCTGTAAGCCCTTCCATATGCCCATCCATGATGTCCATGATATCCATTCAAGAAGAGATCACTAAACTGTATTAACTGTTCCACATTTTAAGAAATATTTTAAAATCAAGAGAATAGATGGATAAATTTAACAATGAGATATTGTACCAACATATACCCGTGATGTCTTAGAAAAAGTATAGAACATTTTCTCATGCTTAAGTTCTTTGTATGAGGTCTCTAATGTAAGGCAATATTTGAATGATGGTTGGCATTAAGTGAACTAGCTTTCCCTATCTCCCCACCTCCAAACATATCTTGCTTTAATTAACTGTTTCTGTGGATGCACAATAAAAGCTTTGAGAGAAAGGAATAAATAGCATGAGTGCTACATCACAAAAAGAACCATCCTGCATGGTTCAAATGTCAGGGTTTGTTTTCCCCTAAAGTTTGTTGTGTGTGGTGTGGCCATGTGTTGGTTAAATATATATACAAAGGAATCTCATTCATGCAATGCCGTGTTGAAATGATGCTAATATTAATGAGCATAATTCTCCCTGCTGTCAGCACTAGGGCTTGGTGGGTGGCAGGCCAAGCCAGATGGGGAATAGTCAGGGCAGAGAGACCAGACAGCTCTACTAGGAATGGAGCAGGCAGTCTGGGAAGGTCCCAGCATGTGGCACTGGGAGGAAATCTGGATTGGTAGGGAGAGCAAGACAACAGTATGGAGAGCAGGTCTAGCCAAGACATCATCTGGTGTCAGGGAAGTGAGGCATTGAGCAGTGGTGGGGTGCATCTTGGCAGGTCAGCAGAATGTGGTGTTGGGGCAATCTGTTGACAGGAAGTAGGTGGAGTTGCAGGGAGACAGGTGGGTGGCAAGAGAATAAATGGGGTAGCCAGCCACAGAGGCTGTGGGCAGGAGCAAAACTCCATCTAGTCCTTGGAACAACTAGGGAGAGCAAGACTAGGCATAATCCCAGAAGAATCTCTATTCCCAGTCTGACCATAGCATGTTGATAATAGTCTAACATTGGTATCAAAGTAAGGACTGAATTATAGGAGAATAAGATCAGTACCTAGTCACTAGAGGTATAATAGATAAAGCAAAACCCGATTATTAGAATCAAGATAGAGAAGCAGCCAATAACTGACCTCAAAATAAAATGAACTCAAAACTGAGAAACAAATTCGTGGAACTTTCCATCAGCTTGCATAATGTCAAGATTGCTTCTAGGGCGAGGAATGGACCTAAGTCCATTGGTGAATATCACTTGTGTCCCCACCTAGATAGTTGTTGAGATGGAGATACAGGCATCCTCAATCAATTAATAGACCAATTATTAATCTATCAAAAAGCATTTATTAAATACTTATGTGCCAAACATTGTGCTCAACACTGTATATACAAGGAAAGGTAAAAACAGTCCCTGCCCTCAAGGAGCTCCCTGTCTAATGGGAGAGACAACATGTAAATAAATAGATATGTAAAAAATATATACAAAAGAGATAGGTGATATCGGAGATGAAAGCACTAATAGTTAGGAATACTGGGAAAATGCTTCTTGCAGTAGGTGGGATTTCAGCTGATTCTTCAAAGAAGCCAAGGGAGCTAAACTTTACCAAATATTTACCCTTTACATTTGGGAAGGGTCAAACAACAAAGTTTCCCCAAAATCTCATTGCAGTTTTAAGCCATTAACACTATAAGAGCAGAAAAAGATTTTTAAAGCCACGCAGTCCGACCCCTTCATTTTACATGAAGGAGAACTGAGGTACAGAGAATTTAAATGATTTGCCCAGAGTCACATAGCTAATAGGAGTCTGAAATTTTATTTGAATTTAGTTCTTCCTTGGCACAATGAAGCTAATAAAGCTTGAAAACATGCCAAGACTATTAGGCAATTCTATATATTGATAAGGACAGTTAGGTGGCATAGCAGATAGAGTATTGAGTCTGGGGTCAAGAAGACTCATCTTCTTGAATTCAAATCTGACTTCAGACATAGCTAAAAACAATTGAACAGGACTGTTATCCTTTTCTTATCTTACTCATTCTCTCCCCACTTTTTTCTCTTTTAAATTAATTTTAGTGTGGAGAATAGTTTGCATGATCAAAATAAAATCACAGACATACAGTAGGAGGTATCTTAGAGATCATCTAAGCTAATCTCTACAGATACAGAAACTGAGGCCCAGGGCAATAAATGACTTGCCAAGCTCACATAGGCAGTGGCAGAGATGGGATTGTCATAGTGAATGAGGTGTGGGACTTGTAGTCAGAATGAATTGGGTTCAAATAAGACCTTGGCTTCTTACTAGCTGAGTGACTGGCCAAGTCATTTAAGGTATCTGTGCTTCAGTTTTCACTTGTAAGATGAAGGGATGGGGCTTTGTGGCTTCAAAGACTTTTTTTAATTCAGAATCTATGATCTTATGAATTTAGATCTGTAATTCCAAAGCTAACATCTTTTCTATTGAACCAAGCTGTCTATATCTATCTCTCTTTCTGGATAGCAGCTGTATCATCTTTTTGCATGTGGAAGGAACCAGACCTATAATTTCATTGGTAAATAGAGCTAGTAGAGAGTTAATATTTCTGCAACTTAAAGTCATGGACAGTTTCTAGGGAATACTGAGGGGCTAAATGATGTCCCCAACCCCATTGAGCCAATGCATGTCAGAGTCAACATGGGCATCCATCCTGACTCTGAATTTGCTTTGTATTCACTAAATTTTATAAATTCAAATGCTTTCCTAACAAAGTTCTCAGGTAGCCAAAATAGGCATCAACCCTTTTAAAAAAATGCAGACATTAGGGTTTATTGAGGTTAAATGTCTTCCTCATGGTCACTGGGTTAGCTAAGTGCTACTCAGTATTTCACCTCTAGTTGTCAGGCTCCCAGTGCAGGGCTTTATTCACTATATCACACTGATCATGGACCCCTTTTGAACTCTTTGGCCAGATTTTCATTTCAGTTTTAAGGCTTCTTTGTTCACAAGCTAGAGGGACCAGAATTGTGTCGAGGAAGGAACAGGGAAAATGAGCTGCAAGAATTCTCTTTTGCCATTAATATAAATCTGTGGAGTATATCCTACTCTATAATTAGAATAGCTCCTTTCACAAGGTCTGGGGGAGCACTGGGCTGAGTAATTAACGTGAGGATAAACGTAGCCATGAGCTCTGTCCAGAGTTTGAAATAATTTCTGATGCATTTGGAGTTACTTGTTGCTATAATGAAAAGAACATGCTTCTTTTCATGCATAATAACTTTTGACTTCCTGGACAGCTCTTTTGTTTTGTTTACTTAAATATAAAGTATTCCACCCCTTAAAATATTACTCTCTCTTTTATCTGTTTTGTAGTATTAAAAATACATCAGTGTGTTTATGTTTAAAAATGGGAAATGTCAAAAACATTTTTATATCATCTTTCTTTTCATCTTTGTTGTTTAAGGGCTCTGAAGGGACAAAATAACATCTAAATCCTATTCATTTTCTTCATTTATATAAAATGCTGATTTTTCTCTTAAAGGAAGTAAAGAAAGAAACAAGTATTGAAAAAGACCAACTAAGTCCCATACACTGTACTAAGAGCTTGATAGATGTTATCTCATCTGATCTTCGCATCAGCTCTGAGAAAAAAAAAAAACTGATTAAGACCCCCTATATTATTAGGTAGCTCTCTAAGGTCCCTTCTACTTTCCTAATTTATGATCCTCCAGATATGCATTCTTATATTCTTTGAATATAGCAGTTAATAATATTTACTTAAGTAATATTAGAATTCAGATTGTTAAAGCTGAATGATGTTTCTGTTCTTTAAAAAAAATAATTGCCCCATAAGAATTTCCATATTTGTGAAAAAGTGTTATGTGAATAACAAATGACTGAGACAGAGCTAGGAAAATCTCAGCCACCAATAGCCTTAGTTTTCAGAATTCCCACAAAGAATAAAGGCTCTTCTGCTATTGTAACTAATGGGCATACAGAATAGAAAGCTGCAAAAGATTAGAAATAGAACAGAGAATTGCCCTCATTCATTAGGTTACTCAGTGGATAGAGAGCCAGGCCTGGAAACAGGAGGTTCTGGGTAAAAAAATTGCTAATTCATCTAGCTGTATGTTTCTGGACAAGTCATGTAACCCCAACCATCTAGCTCTTACCTCTCTTTTGCTTTGGAACTGATATTTGATATTGATTCTAAGATTGAATGTCAGGGTTAAAAAAGAGTTGCTCTTACTCCCTACTTTGGAGGGAAGGAGAGAAATGCTTGTATTAATCAAATCCCCACCTTTTTAGTGCTCGGTGGTAAATGCACTAAAAAAGGAGTGTTCTTCCCCCAAAGGTAAAATCAGGCTGCAATAGATATGGACGTTAACAACTTAAAGGGCTTTCTGTTATCAACAATATAAATGGAAGTAGTGAAAAGCCATATTGTACCTTTAAAACTGGGTTAACAGTCCCATTCTCTGAGTTGGAATTTATTAACTGAGCACTTCAAGAAGTATATATCGTACAGAAACTTTGTGGATTATATTTTATGGTTTCTTGTAGCAGGAGCACTTATAGCTTAAAATGTGGGCAAAAATGTCATGATCCTACTCTATTCCATGGTTCCCTTTCTAATAAAAAACTTATCAAATAAAATGGAATACTTCTAAACAAGGCAATGAATGACAAAGTTGGTAAGTGCAAATAATAAAATTCGTAAGAGTCATAATTCCTTGTCAATGTTGTACCTACTTTGTCTGAAAGTATTTATTTGTATAAAATGGGCCTCTAAGGGTTCCTGCAAGAAATACAGTTTCTAGGCCAGGCGTGGTCATATATACTAGTAATCCTTGCTACTAGAGATGACTGGAAGCCAGTGGATCACTTGAGTTTGGGAGTTCTGACCTGCATTCCTGAAAAAGACCCTCAGTGTCCACCTTAAGACATGGACCAGTATGATGAGCTCCCTGGGGTTTGGGGAGAATGAGGTGCAGTTCATCAGGTTGCCCAAGGAAGGGTGAAACAACCAAAGTTAGAAATGGAGGCTCTGAGCCAATGAACAATGAAGTTGAGCCAGTGAGGGACTGGGTGAGATAGAGACACACACTCCATTTAAAAAAAAAAATAAGAGGAAAAGGAATTCAACTCTTTGTATTTCTTATTCTTCTAGCTTCATTTATTACATAAATGCTCCAAGCCCATGAAATTAAGTAACTCACTCCTTTTATAGTTGCAACAATAAGTACAGAAAACATGAAAGAAGACTATGTAGGAACAATGCTGCCAATTTCTTTTTATTTATCTTCATCTTGCGTTTTTCCTTAGGAACTCTTATGTAGGCAACCCACTAGAAGCTACTTATATATTGCTTTTTTATATGTGCCCTTGACTATATACTTCTCAATTTTAGGCCTCCTGATGCAGGTTCTAATGACTTCATTATTGGACAATTGCAATAGCTTCTCATTGGCCTCTCTGCCTCAAGCGTTTCCCCACTTGAGTACATTGACCACTTTGGTGTCAAAGTGATTTCCTTAAAGGTGACTATGTCACCTTCTCCATTCAATGAATTCCAGTGTTTCCTTATTACCTCCAGGTTAAAATAAAATATAATATATATACACATATATATATATATATATATTTTTTTTTTTTTTTACTTTTAAATACCTTTTTAACCTGGTACTTTTCTTCCTTTCCAGTTTTCTTATGCCTTGCTCAAATGACACTGACTTCCTTACTGGATTCATTGACAATACTTTGTCTCTTGACTGTACATTTTTAATGGTTGTTCCCCCTGCTTGAAATGTCTTCTTATTGTCTTCACTTCCTGGTTTCAATTAAGTCTTAGCTAAAACCCACCCTTTTACAAGAAACCTTTCCTGCCCTTTAATGGTAGTGTTTTCCCTTCAAGAATATTACCAATTTATCCTGTATTTATTTTGCTTCTGCATAGTTTGCATATTGTCTCTGTCATAAGCTCCTTGAAGACAAGAATTGTTTTTCTTTTTTTTGTATCCCTAGTGAAATTCTTAGCTCATATTATGTGTTTAATAAATACTTGTAAATTTTACTTAGAATTGTATCTTTTCTGTATCTCTTATAGTGCATATTATAGGTACTTAATTCATGCTTTTTGAATGAATGGATGATTGAACTTTTTGTTTTATCCTTGTTTTAAATGCCTTTTAGAATTTGTATTTATTACTCTTTTCATAATTTTTGTCTTCTGCAAATCTTCCTAATGATGCTTCATCAGTTGACTTGGAATGAAGCAAAAAAAAAAGTACAAATGACACAGGGAATGAAATCAGAAGACATAGGTTCCAGTCTCAGCTTTGTTATTTGTTCAGCAATACTGGGCAAGACCTTTTGATTTTATGACATTTCATTTCTTTCTTTGTAAAATGGAGATAAAACTTACTGCTTTCCTGTTGCTATTGTAAAGATTCTGCTTTGCAAACTGTAGAGTGCTAAGTCCATGTGACTTATTTTTATTAGTGTTTTATGCTTATACTAAAAATGACAGAGGAAGATCCCACATGACCCAAATATATCTACTTTTGCATTTGGCCTTTTGGAATATTCAAGATTATAAAAGCTTCAGAAGCACTGACTTCTTCAAAATACCATATGAAGGAAGAAATGCCAATATCGTCCTTGTAAATACTGTTTAAAAAATAATTGCAGAGAAAAGGCATGGAACTCTATACCCTAAAAGAAGTTAACTCTTTAGAAAACTATGTTGCTAGTTAGCAAAAAAATAGTTGGGTCCAGAATTAAAGTGGGCTGCTTCAGGACCAATCACTCTAACCTCTCTCCCCTTTTAACTCTTAACACCTGTCCCATTTCTCATATCCACTGAACATCAGCTAAATGGGTAAGCAGGGGAAAAGAGAAGATTATGGCTATCCCTATTATCTATAGCAGTGATATGTGTTTTTAAAGATAAGAATTATATCCCTTGTCCAAGCCTTTCTTTGGGATCTCTTTCTCCTGTTCAGAAGTAGCATCATCATGGCAATGACTAGAAAAATCAATTAGAACAAACAATAACATTCAGACATTGTTTAGGGCCATGTTTGTAAAGGTATGGCACCCATGCTTCAGTTTGCTGGAGAGGGCTGCTCTGTTCCCCCTCTCCACAGTGCCTGAGGACAATTTTCACATGTCTCACCCCTTGACCAGCAGCCCAATGTGATCACTTCCTCCCTCTGCTGTTTGGAGTTTTGTGTGTATGTGTATGTGTGTGTGTGTGTGTGTGTGTGTGTGTGTGTGTGTGTGTGTATGTGTGTGTCTCATAGGCAGTTTGAAGGTGCAGTTTAGTCATGCAATCTCTAAAAATTTGACCAACGCTCTTATTGGGCATCCTTGAACTCTGGATCATGATGAAATTCCTCACCAATTAGTGACCTGCAATATATGGTGCCAATGGACCTGTATTAAATCCCAGGTGATTTATAGTTTGGTAAGACCAGGTATCCTGTCTGCCAACACACATGAGTCTCATGAAGATGTACTGATTTGTCTGAGTGAAAGCATCTTTTGTTGGGATTAAAAAGAAATAATTTCATATTGTCCAGAGGACAACACTGACAGAGTCCTAAAATGTGAAAAATTGTGGGATGTTTGAAATTGATTTTTCAAAATGTTACCTTTTAAGTACATGGTTTACAGTTTGAAAAGCCTCTCAAATGTTAAAATGCAGAACACTGGAACATCAAAGAAAATCCTGAACATTTGTCATTATAGGTTATGCAGTCAGCACACAAGTATGCTTTTTCCCTTGGTGCCCATAGTAAGTGATGGATATCTAACTGGAATGGATATCAGACAAACCACTATTTAGCCAGAGGCAAGAGCTTAGTGGTCTAGGAATCAGATTTGGCATACCCAGACTCTGGAACAGCATGTTCAAATGCCGATAAGTTTGACTCAGACTTCTGAGGTGGGGAAATTTAGCACTGTCGTTTTTTTTTCTTCTTTCAAAAGAGACCTTAAAATCTCTAGTCATATTGAATGATTATGAATTCTGTGTACCTGGTAGAACCTGGTAGGATCTTGTCTATGCAAGGTAAATATTTTCTTCCCTCACTGTATTGTTTCAATGTCACACCATGAAGTTTTTATGGCATGTAACTAAACCAACTGAATAGACAAACAGTTTGCACATGTGGGCTGTCTTTACTTTCCAAATGCTTTATTGAGGCATATGCCCTGATTTTACTTGATGCTGATCAAGGAGCTATGAGATCATCATATCAATCTCTGTCTCCATTTCTTAAGCCTGATCTTCAGCAGTCCTGCAAATTTTATTGAAAGAGATGATGTAGAAGTTGTTCTCACTGCCATGACTATATATATATATATATATATAGTCATGGCAGTGAAAACAACATGGCAGTTGAAATTCAAAAATATAATTATAATACATATATATTTATATCTAATATATAATTCTAAAACATCTATTAAAATTACCCTTTTGAATGACTTGGGAGAGTTGGAGACCCAGCTGAAGCATGGTATTGAATCATTATAGAATTAGATCTGGAAGAGACTTTGGAGGCCACTTCCTCCAAATCCTTTCTTTCATAGAAGAAGCCTAGAGAATTTAAGGGATTTACCCAGATTTATACAATAAACAACTAGCCTCGAATTTGGATCTGTCTTTCTGACTGTAGGTCCAGTACTCTATCCACTAAGTTTCTTCCCAAGGGTGAGGTTGAGCTAAGAGTTCAGAATATTTAAAAAGTTGCTTTGTCTATCATTTTTCAAAATACTCAGAGGTAGAGGTGCCTCAACCTTATAATTGAATTAGAACTGAGGGTGAAATCAAAACCAAGGGGGCAGATCTCCTTCTGTATTATATCCCTTGGCCTGAAGGTTTGCATATGCACTTCTGGGCAACTTGGTCACAAGGTATCTGACATCAGGTCAAAGAATCACAGTTTTCTGATATGGAAATGTTGGCAATGATTCAATTCAATCCAACAGAATTTTATTAAGCATTTGCCATGTACAGAGCTTTGTGCCAGGGGGAACCAGATAGCAAAACTGGTTCTTGCTGCTCTTTAGTCACAAGAGAAGTGCTAGATGGGGTTGATGATGTAAATTACCTTTGCTGAGCTTTTATATATCTGCTTATACATATTTATCCTTTGAATGACCATTCCATTCAAATAACTGGAGTTTCTGCTACTGCATTTAGATGAAAGAGCAAGAAAAGTTCATGGTAAAATGCCCTTCAGGACAGTGGAGAGTGTAGGATTTGGAGTCAGAGGGATAGGAATCAGTCTCTAGCTCTGCTGCTTATTAGCTGCTACTGACCTTGAGGAAGTTACTTTACATCATGATACCTCAGTTTCTCTTAAATAAAGGCGTTGAACTACATAATCTCATCCATTCTTCTTCACATTAGACAACCCTACCCCATTTACTCTTCAATCCAGTACTAGCCTCCTGGCTATTCCATTTTCAAACTCCATGTGTTTTCCATGACTATCCCTCATGTCTGAAATGTTCTTCCTCCTCATCTTGGCCTGTTCCTTCTACAGGAAGGAATCCCACTTTTTATAGCAAACTTTTCCCAATCCCTTTTAAATCTAGTGATTTCCTTCAGTTCGTTTCCTATTTATCCTGTAGATAGCTTGTTTTCCCTTACCTTTTTGCTTATTGTTTTCTTCATTACATAATGCGATCCTCAAGGGCAGGGACTGACTTGTATCTCTAGCATTTAGCACAATGTTTGCTACATAGTAGGTGCTAAATAAATGCTTGCTGACTGATTGCAAGGTCATTTCAAATTCTAAATCTTAGATTCTAGGCATGAAAGTAACTTGTGAGCCACGTCCAGGAACCAGTACAGACTCAGCCCAAAATGTGATACCATGTGTGACCTCTGGGGCAGCATGATGTAATGGAGTGAGCTTTGCAGTGAGATGCAGAAAACTTGGCTTTGACAGCATGCTCCATGACATGAGTGCTCCATGACCTGGGACATATCACTTTACCTCCCTGAACCTTAGCTTTCTGACCTGTCATCTGAATACGTTGCCCAAAGTGATTTCCAAGCTTCCCTTCAGCTCTGGAGGTCCATGAATATGATCATCCTGACAGGAGTACTGCGGGATTCTGAAATATAAAAGGAAGATTGATATCCCAGGTTACTGTTCCCTGGGATTTGTCTCCGTAGTATTTATCTAAAGTCTATGCTTTGGTGGAATGAGTTATCACACATATCACAGGTTGAAAACAGGCATTCTTTTCCCCCTTATTTTTCTTCTCAGGTGTTAAATCAATTACTTTTTAAAAAAAGCTTTTACCTTATATCTTAGAATTAATACTAAGTATTGATTCCAAGGCAGGAGAATGGTAAGGGTTATATGCAAAGGAGGCTAAATGACTTACCCAGGTAACACAGCTAGGAAATATCTGAGGCCAGATTTGAACCTAGAACCTCCCATCTCTAGGTCTGATTCACAACTGAATCACCTAGCTGGCCCCTAAATAAATGATTTTGGGGAGATTATGATTTTCAATCAGTAGGCTTCTTCTATTGTGTTTCCTGATTTAATGCAACTAAGACATTTTTCTGTCTGTCTGTTTGTCTGTCTCTTTCTGCCTGTCTCTCTGTCTGTCTGCCTGCCTGTCTATTTCTCCCCCCCTTCTTACCTCCCTCCAAATGACTGTCAAAAATGAAATAATACATTCTCCAAAGACTGCACATCACTCAACAAGCAAAGGAGAAACACATGGTGGGGATAAACAGGCTGCAGCAGATTACCAATAATGAATTACATACAACAACGAATATAGAAGATACCAAAAAAGGGTTACATCATCAGAAAAGAAGGTAGGGCTCTCATATAGAATGACTGAGGGATAATAAATAGCTATCCTCTCTGCTGAACAGTCAACCATTTCATATTAAAAGGCTTAACACATTGGTTAGAGAACCTGAGGAGGATTTATTAAAGAGTAGCACAGGTTGAAAAAGTGTGGATTGGTTTAATTCTTTGTTACTATGGGGAGTACCAATATCAGTAAGAATAAAGAACAACTGAAATATAGATATAGATATATATGTATATATGTAAATATATGTAAATTTTTGACATTTAACTTTTTTTTGAGTTTCATATCCTCTCTCTCCCTTCATTGAAAAAGACAAGTAATATGTTAATTATACATGTGAAGTTATGTAAAACAAGGGAACAAGAAAAAAATAACATCAGGAAGGTGGATGAAGTCTGCTACAATCTGTGCTGAGAGTTCATCATTTCTATTTCTGGAGAAGAATATTTCTCATCATAGGTTCTTTGGAATTATTTTGAATCATAGCCTTGATCATACTTGATAAGAGTAGTTGTCATTCATATGGTCATCCTCATAATATTTCTTACTGTGTATAATGTTTTCCTGGTTTTTCTACTCATTTCATTTTCAATCAATTCATTCTTGGGTTCCTCTGAAACCACCCTGTTCATTATTTATTATAATACAATAGTATTCTACCACAACCATATAACACAACTTGTTTAGTCATTACGGCATTGAAGGGCAATCCCTCAAATTCCACTGATTTATATTTCTCAAGGCAAGGAAGTAGACTATTGGGTTCCTCTGAATAATTTTAATGAACAAGTATAAAAACAATAAGAAGTTGTTCAATAATATTTAAGTGACTAGAATATGCATTTGTCTAGAATACCCTAAGCATTCTGAATCACTGTTTCTTTTAGGTGGGCTTATGAGGTAATCATACCAATACTCCTATAAACCATAAAAAACCTGCCTCACTATTTTATTGATATACCATGTGAGCCATATGTGTTTGAGTTTCTTTGGCTCATGGAGAATGTAGTCATAATACTATAAAGTCAGGATAGATTTCCCCCTAAAAATAATTTTCTAAGTATCTAAAATGCCACTAAAGTACTCATTGACTAATGATCTGATTTTCTAGTATTATAATCTCACTATGAATTTAAAACCTATTAACACAGAATCTTAGTTAAGTCAACAAGCACTTATTTAGCTTCTACTATGTACTGGGCACTATAGTTAAGTGCTGGAGATGAAAAGAAAAGGAAAAAAATCTTAGTGAAGGATAGGATGGAGGCAACATTCAATGATAGTATCACAGAAGTATTGAATCTCAGTTAGAAGGAGATCTAATCAAGTCTGGATATGAAGAGAAGTCTCTTCAACAACATCATTTAAACAAGTGGTCATTGACCCTTTTGCCTGACTGTCTCCCTTTCACTGACTACTGGGTCAGACCATTGCACTTTTGGACAGCTCCACCATAGTGAAGTTATTGAAATAATAATACTACCTTATAAGAAACATTGTCAGATAACATTATTTCAGCTATTTCTCACAATATTCCTGAAAAGAAAATACAGGTCAGGTAGCCATTTTCCTATATGATAGATGATGGAGACCTGAGAAGGTAAATTGACTTTTGAGAATTTTCCTAATCCTCCTAGTTGTTAGCATCCTACCCCCCATATTATTTCATATACATTTTACAATTAATTGTTGGTATCTGTATCTTTCTCCTCTCTGTTCTAGACAGTAGAGAAACAACTGCAAAATATAAATGAAATAATATTAGAAATAGAATGCTAAAAACTCCAAAATAGTTCCTGCTTCCAAGAAAGTTCTGCTTTTGTAGCTTTGTTTTTGTCTTGAGCTCCTGAGGAAATCTCTTAGTGATTCCATCAATAATAAATAATGACTGAATACTTATTAGGTGGAAAAGGGGCAATGGAATGCCATCACAGTTTTGTCCTATGGAAATATTAATAGGTCTCTTTTAGATAAGTCTAATGCATTTTTCACCTAGCTAATCAGTGAGGCAGCTAGTACAAACTTTACAAAATCACAAGCTACTGTATATTTTCCTACTTAAGTCAATGCTATACAGTTGTAGTGATAAATTCTAGGACATGTCCATTCATATGTTCAGATAGCTAGCATTGGCACTACAAATGGACAATGAATTGCACCTAGGATTGTACAGGAGTGAGCTGGTGGGCTGGATTGCCTATGGGAAATTCCACAGTTCTTTTAATGATCCCAAATTTATCTCTGAACCTATGGGAAATTCCACAGTTCTTTTAATGATCCCAAATTTATCTCTGAACAAAGGAATGTCTTTTTTTTCTTAATACTCATATGAAATCAATCAATCAACAAGTACTTATTATGATATTCTTCTGGCATTGTTGTATTCATGATTGATGGGAAACACTATATTCTCCAAAGAATTGAAAATGAATGTTATCTAGAGAGTGATGTCAAAATCCATGGTAAGAGTCAGAAGGCTGCAACATATCATAAACAGAATTATGAAGGAGATGCAGAATAAAAGATGTTATCTACAAAATTCATGAGCAAAAACAAGAGCTACATAGTATAATGGAAAGGGAGCTAGATTTGAACTCATAGGATCCAAATTCATATCCTGGCTTTGCCACTTATTAATTGTGTAACTTCAGTCATCCCACATCTCTGGGCTACTGTTTCAACAATAAAATGAAGGTGGCATCAATGCCTTTGTCTATTCTAAATCTATGATCCTATAGCATGGCAAGAGTGAGGAAGAATAACTGATAGAAATACCATTTGGTATGCTTTAGATATCAAGGGAGAGTGAGAAAGACTAGAGTCCTATTGAGTTCATCTCAGTGACAAATTTCTGGGAGGATATGAACTGGAGTCCTAGAGAGTGAATGAGTATGCATAGTTTGCTATAAGAACTATGGGAGGACATTCATAGATTGATGAGATCAAAAATCCATTTGAGTTTAGAAGTCTTTTAAAGTATCATTCTCTGAGAAAAGAAGGAGAAAAATGCAATAGTGATAAAAACATAAGCTCAAGAAGGAGACCTCTGCTACTACCTAATTGTGTGATCTTAGAGAAGACATTTCAACTCTCTGGGCATTAATGTTTACATTTGCAGAATGAATCAATTGGCTTTGATTTTGTTTTACGATTATTACAAGTTCTGAATTCTGTGTATTCCATGAACTTTTAGTGGAGTTCATACATTATGCTATTCTTCCCAATATGACAGGCTCCCTCATTGACCATGACTCCCCTATAGATATTGTCTCCCCCATTTGTGATGTCTCCCCTAATTATAATTATAATGTAAGCTCCTTGAGGTCAGGGTCCAAATCAACTCATGTATTTGTATCACTGGAGTGTAGCACAATATGTGATACTGAGAGCTTATTAAATATTTTTCATTCATCATTCATTTTAATGTCATTTCTATTATATGACACAGTTAAAGAAAAAGACCTTCCTTCACAATATTATTGATGAAGAAACTGAGATACAGAGTCTAGTTGATGTGTGCAAAGTGACCTCAAGGATTAATGGTAGAACTAGGAATATAATATAGTTCAATCTTCTAGTTTCCAGTAACATGTTAATCATACTGCATACCTTCTGGAATTACATATAATTTTGAATGTTCACTAGTTCTGAGCCAATCTCATAAGGAAGCTAATTTTATTTAATTAAAATGTATCCTTCATTTTTAATGGCTGTACTTAAACAATTATTTTTATTACATTCTTGTGTATTTAACTTAACTTGGTTGAACAATCCTAGAGATCAGATCTAATCTCCTTTCTCCTTCATGCTGATGCTTTATCCCCTGAAAACACAGCCATATATCAGACATCAGAATAGTCCTTGAAGCCACTTCCCCGGCCCCTCCCCTAAATTTTTTCTTTGCTAGTGTATTATTTAATTTGGAAATAGGATGGAAACAGGTGATACAATTGCCTTCATTACAGGCAGTGCTTTTACTAGGGAATTCTTTTCCCATGTAGATCAGATGACCAGCATTTTTATTTTTTATTATTTATCATGTTGGTGTGGCTGCGTGATGGTTGGTGTGTCAGGATCACCCATGAGAGTCTAGAACAGATCCTTTACTAGCCTGAAAGAAATAGCGAGCGTGACCTAATGTAAGAATTTTAACAGAAGAGGAAGAAAATTTAACAGTTATTTAATAGGCACAAGAGGACCTGGAGATCAAACCAGAGAGGCCCTCTGATTGCATGCCAAAGTTACCCTACCATATGGATTTCCTTGACATAGGGCATTCATTTCAGGTCTATACTCAGCTTCCAGGAAAAGAATAATATTATTCCTCTGAACGTAGGGAAAGCATGTGCTTGTGTTGAAGTGTGGAAGGGCTTCTTTTAATAAAAAGGGAAAAGTCAGGAAAATGCAGTGTTTAATATAGCGTTTATATTTCCCCTGATTAATTTAATTAGCCTCTCTGGTACAAGCTTACCTAAAAAAAAGCAGAGCATTGAAAGTGAGGAGACCACCTTCCTCTGGAGCTAGGCTGGCATTCTGGCCCAGGTCCAGTCTGGGTAATTATGTATTACTTATTTCTGTTCCTTTAAGCTGTTCCAATTAGATAGGAGGAGAGTTTTTTTTTTTACTTTAGTTGCAGGATAATAAAAAGCTTGCTGTTGCATCAGGAGTCACTTGCTGAAAGAATCACAAGTTGAAAATACAAGAAATAAATATAAACATTTATCTTGAAATTTTATTTTTATCATTTCTGCTTTGGATTTATTTCTTCAGTTTGATATTAATTTGATTAGACAATCCCATGGAGAAAATTTCTCCTACCAGTTTAGCTTTTTATTTTTAAAAAATGTATTAATTACTTGAAAATATATGTACTCTGTCCCAAAGAGCAATTAGAATTTGGCCCTTGGAATGTTGCCTCTTGAACTTCTCCAGATAGACCAAAGCAGAAGAGTGAACATGAATTACCTGCTCTCTCTGAAAACTCTGCCTAAAAGCATGATATCATTGCAAGTGCCATACACCAGAGTATTGAAAGGAGACAACCACATTCACCTTGTAATCAATTAATTATGGATCCAAAGTGCCAGGACCTTTAAATTCTTTACCATAACATTTCACCTTCTTTCATTTCCAAGTAAAGAGCTAGACAATAGAAACTATATTTAAGATACAGACATCAGTAAATGCATGGGGCACAAGAAAAATAGGCCAAATGATATTGTCTTCTTATCTGCTGGGTGAAGATTATTTGAATTTTTCCAAAGGGGTTATGTCAGTGAAGATGGCAACTCTAAAATGTCAGTAGCCAGGGAAATATAGACTATGCTATCAAGATAGGTGTAGCTTGTCCTCAGGATTCTGTTGTATGTCACAATCACCTTTCCAGTTGGTATAGGTAATGGTAGTGTCTATACTAACCTTTGTAGAAAAGGATTATTGCCATTTTTTCAAAAGTTGGAGAAGACTTCTAAAAGCAAGGCATCTTAAGCTGGGGTCTTTGGATAGATTTCAAAAGAGGTTCAGTGGAGTTGGATAGGAAATAAATAATATCTTTATTTTAATATTATTAGTTTCATCTGTGAATCCTTTCTATTTTATTCTGAGAATAGGTCCATAGGATTCACCAAGCTACAAAAGGGATCCATGACAGAAAGAGAGAGGAGGGGGATTTTAGATGTTTGAATGATGAGAGCTTCATGAGTTAAAGGCATAGATAATTTGCTTATCACTTTTGCCAATAACAAAGCTGGGAGGAAGGGATAGCTGTTTTGTTGAATGACAGTTGGGGTGAAAAATATTTTACACAGAATTTTACATAGAATTATTACAGAATGTTGAGCTGATTTTAATAAAATAAATTTAATATGAATAAAAAAAACTTGTAGAGAGCTTAAAATTAACTTAGGGGAGGTATGGCTAGCTAAGTGCATATAAAAATATGGAGAGTTTAGTCTGCAAGCTCAATGTGGTTAAACAGTATGATATGGCAGCCAAAAAAGCCTAAGCAAACTTCAATTCTCTTATAGGATGCTTAATGTCCAAGAGTAAGGAAGTGATAATCCCACTGTACTCTACCATGGTTATACCACATTTGAAGTATTATATTGATTCTGAGTGCCAAACTGAATGAGGACATTACCTAGGTCTAAAACATCTGGAGAGGAACATTAGCCTAATAAAGAACCTGGACATCATGTCAAAATTGAAACTGGGGCTATATGGAATGTAGAAAGTTCTCTGTATGTGAGAGAAGAATTGAGGGTGACTTTGGTAGTTAAAGACTATTTAAAGTGTTGTCACATTGGAGAGTGATGAGACGTATTCTACTTGACCCTAGAGAAAACCATTGGAAGCAATGAATGGAAATTATGAATATATAAGTTTTGGTTGAGGGAAAGGGAATGTTTTTTGAATAATATTGCTGATAATCAGAGCTCTACAAAGTGTAGTGGGCTCCTGTACATTCTTCCTCATTCTAAGTCTTCAAGCAAAAGTTGGAAGATCTCTTGCTTGGCTAAATAGTACATAGATTTTTCATTTAGGTATGGATTGTATTAGAGAGCATCTGAGGTTCTGATACTGAAACAAGGGGGACCATTGAATGAAGATAGCAATTGGTTTCTAGAAACAGAAAAGAGAAGGTGGGGATATTCTAAGGAGGAAAGTAAGTTCTGGAGATCTTGTGAAGGGCTTTCAGACTGAGGGTGACAGTCAATGTGGTATAGTGAGAAGACTTATTCTAAAGCCAGAGAACTAGGGTTCATACCCCACCTCTGATGTTTAATACCCATGTAACTATATATGAGAATAACATTTCACCTATATGGTCCTCAGTTTCCTCATTTAAAAATTGAGACAATTAGACTCAATGACCTATCCAATACCTTCTAGTTCTAGATCTAGGATTTTTAAGTGTCAGTGGAAAAATATTGTAAGAGCCTAAATTGATGGGTACCGGGAAGAAAGTGACATGATTCATGAAGAAAAGCAGGTTATTTGATATAGAAAAGATTTTTGTAATGGTAGATATTTTCAACAGGAATTAGCTACTCTCTGACATTATGGACTCTTCTTTGGAGATCATTCAGAAAAATCACACTTGGGAAGATTAATGTTCATGTTCAGTTAGTTCTCTTTGAAGATCTGTCTGTCTCTCTATGTCCTTGTCTTTTTCTTTCCATATCTCATCATCCCTTGGTAAATAGGGCTTAGTCTTCTACTTATGGAGAAGGGAAATGTCCCCTACAAATGTATTTCTGACCAGCTCAGCACATGCCTCTCACTGTTCTGGGATTTCCTTCTGTCATCCTCAGCATAACAAATTAAGTTAATTCTTGTCACAGAATACCTGTCATCAGGCCAGAGAATCATAGCTGTCTGACATGAAAAGGGCAAAGATTGCCATGGCTCTGATAAGCACCCACAGTGGAAATAAGAGCTTGGAACTGGAGTAGCACAGAACTTGATACCTTTGGTTCATGAGGATTTTTGGCAGACCTTTTGGGATCCATTTACCCAAGTTCACCTTCCCAAAACTTCTGTCTGAGACTTGGATTCCTCTTGAAAATTCCTTTCCCAGTTCAGTTCACCTCAGAGATTCCCCAGATGTCCATCAGGACCAGGGAGGTGAGCATTGTTCTTGTCACAGACAAGCTTGGCTCCCTCGTTTCAAGGAAAGTCAAAAGGTTCATGGCTCTGCGGGGGGGGGGGTGGTTTGGGGAGGGGGCCAGGCCAGGTCTGGATCTGGGCCCATGAGACTGTAGGCAAGTTATACTAGATTGAAAAATAAAGTTGGCTTGATTTATTGCAAGCCAATCAATAGATATTATTCAGCCCCTGCTTTGTGCTAAGTATTGTAGAAGATTCAAAGATGTGTGCCATAATCCCTGCATCAAAATCCTTACAATTCAGAATGGAAGCAAACAACATACACACAATAGAACAGAAATACTAGACACTTTGTTCCTGGTAGACACAAGAGGCATTTCTTATTTAGCCCTACCACTTCCTATTTGCTCTTCTCTTTCTCACAAAACCTTTGATCTATATTGTGTGTTTGTGTGTATATGTTTGTTGACTGACCAATTGACTTCATTCTATAGGCAATGTGGAACTGCTGAAAGTGAATAGAAGAATGTGACAAAAAAAAAAACAACAACAATGATATAGTAGATTGGCCAGTCAGTAAGAGGCAAATTGGATTGGAAACAATAAAAAATGAAATAGGAAATGGTGAAGGAATTAAACATTTATGTAGCACCTACTATATACCTTATTTGATCCTCACATCACTCACAACAACTTTGTAAGGTAGTTGATATAAACATCTCATTTTTATAGTTGAGGAAATAGGCTGTGCTACCTAGCTGCTCAGAGGGATTAGTTGAATAAGCTTGAGATGGGCAGTTAAGTCATACATTGGATAGAATGGTGGACTTGGAGTCAGGAAGACTCTTCCTGAGTCAAATCTGGATTCAGACACTTCCTAGATTTGTGGTCCTGGGCAAACCACTTTACCCTCTTTGGCACAATTTCCTCATCTGTGAAGTAGAGTGGAGAAGGAAATGGCAAACTAACAGTAACTTTGCCAAGAAGATTCCAAATGGGGTCACAGAGAATTGGAAATGACTGAAATGTTAACAACAACAAAATTATTGGGAGAAATGTGATACTGGGAACTTCAAGATTTTCACTCTGCCTCAGATGAAAGCAGAAGAATATTTCCCTCAAAGGGAATATCTTCACTCATAACTCATTAATTCTTCCCTGACATCTACCATGTGCTACCACTAGACTTCCTCACCAGTGCTCCATGACCTGCTTCCCCAGTGCTCCCACCTACCATGATCATCCATTATTAGAAGATTCCTTTCTCTCCTCTCTCTGTCTCTCTCTTTCTCTCTCTTTCTCTCTCTCTCTCTCTCTCTCTCTCTCTCTCTCTCTCTCTCTCTCTCTCTCTCTCTCTCTCTCTCTCTCTCTCTCTCTCTCTCTTTCTCTCTCTCTTCCCCATTGATTCTGTGAAATGAACCTTTCAAGTTTTCTAAGTCCCTTTCCCTTTTCTCAGGCTCTCAGGGGATGATGGCACTGGGTTTTCTTCTCCAGTCTGAGGATAATAGATTGAGAGCTATAAGGGACCTTAAACATCAAGAAGCCCATCCTCCTCATTCTATAGATTAGGAAACCTGCACTCAGGAAAGTCACAGGACTTACTGAGGACCATAGAGAAAGTGCCTGAAGCAACAATTGAACCCTGAGCTTTCTGACTAATGTCAGTGCTGTATCCATCACTCAATGTTGCCTTCATTCTTTTTGACAAAAGCATTGCAACAGCCAATGTGGAAGATAATCAATACCTGGTAATCTTTAATAGATAGGTTTGGCAGAAATCTTGAATATTTTGACTAATTCCACTGTAAAATAACTCCTAGAAAGCCAGTTCTTAAGATTCTAATTTAGATTTTTCCATAGTGGCCATAGGTGTTGGGGAATCAGGGTTTGAATTTGGGTAGGGAGAGTCTGCATATTGACAGACCCCAGTACTTCTTGACTTGAGTCAGTTTATCCAAAATCATCTACACCAGATTTCTTTGAAAAATCCAAGAGAACCTGAATTCTGGAACCCCTAGAATTGCAATTTCCACATGCATAATCACAGGGGAATATGGTGCAGGTGTGAAGTAGCAAGTTGCATGAAACCATAGACCAAGAATATGGAAGAGGCAACCTGAGGTAAAGTCTGGTCATTCCTTCACCAACTCTTTTCTTTCATCCTCTGGTCAAGTTTCAGGTTCTTAATTTCTTTCTTTCATACATTCTTAAGAAAAGAGAGTGGTTGGTCCTCAGCTACTGCTGGAAAAAATATCACATTGAGCCTTGGATAAAAGCCATCAATTCCAGTGGAAATAATGACTTGTAGCACCACAGCCCATTGTAAAATCTGGTGAAAAATGCATAAAATCTTGCATCTGGTTTGAAATTTATCTTTGCTACCAAGTCTAGCTGGCTGCATAGTTTGCTGTTTGTGGGGATCTTTATTCATCTATAGATAATGACCCACTTCTTGGAGAAGTTTTAGAGTAATTTGTTTTATTTACCCAACACTAGAGAATTTTTTTTCTCCTTTACTGATACAATGGCTTATTTATAAGAATGTGAATTTGAGATAAGTGATGAATACTATTACAAATATAAACCCTCTAATTGACAGACTTCAATAAAAAGTCCTACCAGCTACTCTCATGAGGTAGTATAGGTCAATATAAAAAGAATCTTTTTTTCCTCTCCTCTCCTCTCCTCTCCTCTCCTCTCCTCTCCTCTCCTCTCCTCTCCTCTCCTCTCCTCTCCTCTCCTCTCCTCTCCTCTCCTCTCCTCTCCTCTCCTCTCCTCTCCTCTCCTCTCCTCTCCTCTCCTCTCCTCTCCTCTCCTCTCCTCTCCTCTCCTCTCCTCTCCTCTCCTCTCCTCTCCTCTCCTCTCCTCTCCTCTCCTCTCCTCTCCTCTCCTCTCCTCTCCTCTCCTCTCCTCTCCTCTCCTCTCCTCTCCTCTCCTCTCCTCTCCTCTCCTCTCCTCTCCTCTCCTCTCCTCTCCTCTCCTCTCCTCTCCTCTCCTCTCCTCGCCTCGCCTCGCCTCGCCTCGCCTCTCCTCTCCTCGCCTCTCCTCTCCTCTCCTCTCCTTTTCTCTCCTCTCCTCTCCTCTCTTCTCCTGTCCTCCCTTCCTCTCCCCTCCCCTCCCCTTCCTTTCCCTCATCCTTTTCTCTGAAAAGAAAAATGAAATAGTAAATACTATGCTGTCATGTGAGTCAAGAAGATATAGGTTCAAATACTGCCTCTTGCTGTTACTACCTTTGTAGCTATGAACAAATCACTTTAACACTCTAAGATTCAGTTTTCTTATCTGTATAATGGGAATAAAGAGTCCCATATTACTTTTCTCACAGAATTGTTGTAAGGTTCAAATGAGAGTAGATAAAATAGTACTCTGCTAACTTAAATCACTTTCTCAGTTGTCCTACAAATAGTCACAATGCTTATGACTGCAGTGGCTTTGCCAGGCTTATAAACAAGATCATCTTTTTATTCTGCTTCTATAGTACAGGATGTTAGGAGATTACTTGTGGTTCCCCTAGCTTTAAATAACTATAAAGCATAACCTTAACATCAGTGCCATGATTCAGTGATAAGACTGATGGAGACTATTTGGAATCATCTAAATGCCTCCTCGTAACTGTCAACTTAATCCTGGGAGCTAATTCAGGGTGGGTTGTAGTACTATTGCTAATTTGGAAAGTCAAATTTGGACTTACTTCCTGGAAGCCTAGACTCTGGAATGAACAAGTTGTCACTCCCCATTCCTGACAGGAATCCAGGGCTCTCTGATGTCCATGAGACAGTATACAGAAAGGAAGAGTTTTTCTTTCATTTACATCTAAGGTATAATTTTCTTCTCTGGGAAAATTAAAATTAAAAATATTTTTTCTTTTATAAGTCCAATTTAAAATCTCAACTTTTACTGAACACAGTTAAGGGAATTGATATTATTATTATTATTAGATTTTGTGTCACTTCTTCCTAGCAAATTCAGATTGTTAAGGGGGCAATTAATAAAGGTTAGGTGATGAGAAGAAATGATTCCCCAATCTCTTCTCCATAGTACCAAACAAAACCTGTTTTCTTTTTTAGGGAGAGAGGGCTATTGATTGCCATGGACCTGACACTATAATGGGATGACTTTGAGAAAGAGGTCCTAGAGCAGTGGTGGTGAACCTAAGGAACACGTGCCAAAGAAGGCACAGAGAGACCTCTCTCTGGGCACTCCTGCACTCACCCACCAGAGTTTGTTACTAGAAAGTCAGAGAGACTCAGGGTAAAACTTTTATCCTCCCCTCTTCATGTACCTGAGGACATTCTTCATTTCCCCTGCCCCACTGCCGAGCAGCCCAATAGGAGTGCTTTCTCCCTCCTCTGTCTTGAGTAAGGGATGGGCAAGGCAGGACAATATGGGTGGTATGGCACTTGGTCTAGAGGATGGGGTGGGGGCAGGACCCATCACTCCATCTCTTAAAGGTTTACTATCACTGTCCTAGAGAAACTTAGCCCTTTGTCATTTATGTCTCTTCGCTGCAGTAAATTCAATTATAGTGGACAACAAACATTTAGTATATGTCTGTCAGGTATAAAGCATTGTAGTGACAAATAGTATTTATTAGATTTTTAAGGTTTGCCAAGTACTTTATGAATATCTCATTTTATCATGACTCTCTAACCTGAAAAGTAAATACTGTTATTCCCTCCATTTTACAGATAAAGAAATTGAGGCTGATGGAAGTTATATGATTTGCCCAGGGTCACATAGCTAGTAAATGTCTGATACTAAATTTAAACTCAGTTCCTTTTAATCCCAATTTTAGCAAACTTCAAATCAAATGACTTTATTGATAGGATAAGTCATCAAAATAGTTGGAGATCACTGCTTAAGAGCTCTTTGTAGCTACCAGGAGCAGAGCTTGCAGGTGACTTTTTCTGGGACACCTGAAGACCATGAATTTTGAACAAATTTGCAACTAGACTTGTAAAATAGGGACTGTAGTTAAATTATATAATATAATTTGTGATATTTATCATCTTTCTAAATGAATGCCTATTTTTTCAATTAACATCAAATACTTAAAACAAATAAATAGATGTCTTATTCCCAAGGAATTGTGAAATCTTGTGTTGTTTCCTTTTTAAATTGTGTTAATCATGAATTTTAAGTTCTTTGGCAAGGGTCATCAATGTTTATCATTATTCTAACATGTTAATGTGGACTAATATTAGTAATAGTAATGTTACTAATGTGAGTGAATTAACTATCTAGTCCAAGAGGTTGATGAATTCTATGGCACTTAAAGATATCCTCAAGAGAAAGGCATCCAATAATGATGTTTACAAAGGAACTCTATAGACTTCCCTTGGTTTTGTGGTTATCTAAACTCATCTTTGGCTGTCAGGGTCTTGTTATTGCTTAATCTGAGAGTTATTTTTGAAACTTCAGTAGGGTTTTTGCTGGATGAGAACTATGTTGTTTCAGTGTTGTTTTCCTGGCTCTTCCTCCCTCCCCTCATATAAGGCATCCAATTAAATTGATCTTCTGTTATATTAAACTTCTTCTGAGAAATTATCTTTGGGATACAATTTTTCAATGATCTTTTTCTCAATATTTTTCAACAATTTTCTCAAAATGGGGTGGGGGGAATCTGGGTGGCACAGTGGATTGAGAACCAGACCTAGAGATGGGAGGTCCTAGGTTCAAATCTGGCCTCAGA
Source organism: Monodelphis domestica (assembly GCF_027887165.1). Taxonomy (NCBI): domain Eukaryota; kingdom Metazoa; phylum Chordata; class Mammalia; order Didelphimorphia; family Didelphidae; genus Monodelphis; species Monodelphis domestica. The sequence continues at coordinate 292,188,378 of NC_077230.1, forward strand.
CATTTCTTAGCTGTTTGACCCTGGCCAAGTCACTTAACACCCATTGCCTAGCCCTTACTGCTCTTCTGACTTAGAACTAATACAGAGTATTGATTCTAAGACAGAAGGAAATGGTTTTTAAAAAAAGGAAAAAAAAAACCACCATTATTCTCAAATGGAACTCTCCTCACCTCAACAGCAAAAGGACTTATATGCATATAACCAATTTTTAAGGATTCAAATATAAATATTTTATAAGACAGAAAATCAAAATTAACAAAAAGTCCAATCTTTATTTTAACCAGCCTGATTAATATTTTTATTCTGATGACTTTTTTCTTTGATTTTGTAAGCTTCCTTTATCTTCAGAGAGGAATTATGAGAAGCCCTACTTCTAGACTCTCCTACTATAATTTTTCTCATGTATATTATATTTCTTCTCTTCCAGTGATTCTTTTCTAGGTATCTACATATATGCTCAGTTATCCTCTCTTCTTAAAAGAAAGCCTGAACAAAACCCAACCTTTGAATACAACTTGCTACCAAATTTTGTTATTATTCAATCTCTCTCTTTTCTTTTACCAGATATAATCTGAATCAGGCCCATCACATATTACTTTGTATGTTTTACTATTCCCCCTTTCTACCTTTGGCTCTGAGAATGGCAATAAAACTATTTCTCAAAAAGACTTATTACTCAATTTTGCTATGGCTTTATTGACTATTCTTGCAATTTCCTTAATGAAGGTAACCCCCTATGTCGCCTTATCCCTGTGAATGTCTTCCTCTTTTAAAATATATACTCCTTAAATGCAAGGATTATCTTGTTTTTCCTATTCGTGGCTTGGGTATAGCACAGTGTCCAACATATACTAAATTCATTCATTCATTCATTCACTTACTCATCCACCAATTCATTCATTCATACTGCTAGATATTTGGAAGGAATAACATGCAAACTTTTGTGTACAAACAAGTTATATACAATATAAATTAGAGAGAAATTGAAGTAGAGAAGGCATTCCAAGTAAAGATTATTGGAGTAGGCTTTCTGTGATATACAATTTTATTTGGTACTTGAAGAAAGTCATAGAAGCCAGGACAAACATCTGAGATGGGAGGGTATTCCAGGTTTGAGGGACAGCTGGTAAAAATGCTCAGAGTTGGGAAATAGAATATCCAGCTTCATCGATAGTAAGGAAATTCATGTTACTGACTAGGAGACTTCATGGCAATTGGGGTTTGAAGGTTTGGAGAAAATATATAAGGGGAAAAAAGACTGGAATGACAGGTTGTGGATGGGGAGGCAATGATGGCCTTTGAACTCCAAAGAAAATTCTATTTTTGATCCTGGAGATAATAGGGAGCCTCCCATGTTTGATGAGTAGAGGTTTCCACAGGCCCATTTATTAGGAAGATCACTTTGACAACCGGAGTGGATGATGGACTAGAGACAGGGAAGTAGCTTGTGGCAGGTAGATGAACCAGAAGTCTACTGTCATAACCCATGGGTGAGAAGATGAGGACCTTTACCAAGGCAGTGTCAGTGTCAGAGAAGAGAAGGTGGTAGAATAGTAGAATACCAGAGATATTATGACAGAAAAATTCACAAGCCTTAGCAACAGATTAGATATGAGAGAGAGAGAGAGAGAGAGAGAGAGAGAGAGAGAGAGAGAGAGAGAGAGAGAGAGAGAGAGAGAATGTAAGGAGTTGAGGATGGAACTTAGGTTTTGGGACTAGGTGACTGAATGAATGATGGTATCCTCTTACTCCAAATTTTATAGGCAAAGAAATTGAGGCCCATAAATTTCAGAGGGAGAATTTGAATTGAGGTTATATAGTTTCAGAAATAAGCATGTTTCTAGAAATAACTTGAACTGAGATGGTTTATTTGGTGAAACAATATTTGGTGGTTCCAGAAAAGGATGAAATTAAATGGTTACACAAATCTGATGCCCAAAGTACATAGAATGCCCCCAAATTAATCTTTACTTTCATGACTGTCCACGTGGGTATTGGCTTAGTGTCTACCATCAGTAGCTATTACAATATTAATAGGGTATAATTCAAGCAAGTGATTAATGGTGCTCATGTTCACTTTGATTTTCACACATTAAATGGCTCTGCCCCAGGTGTGTATGCAGTTGAACCAAGGGCCACCATATACTATTTGCATGTAACTTAATGTTAAAATAAACAGTGGTCATTGTGATTAAAAACAAAACAAAACAGGCAACTGAGTTTTTTTAAGCAGGTTTATTGGCACATTTTTTTTTTATCAGAACCAGTAAGACCTGGTGTTGTATCTTTTCTTTGAGATATACTAGCTGTGTGACTGTGGGCAAGTCAGTTAAGCTTTCAGTGCTCCAGAAAACAAAAGCTATACGTTATAGAGAAGGTGCCAATCTGAATTGGTAAAGGGAGTTTCCTTACCTGGGGGTTTCCTACACCAGTTTAGTCATAGGCCTAGTCTCTAATTCTATCATTTCACTTTTTATATCACAGTCATATATCCTGTGCAGCTGGGTTGTTCATTGAATAGAATAGTGGTCCTGAAGTCAAAAAGACTCATTTTCCTGAATTTGAATCTGACCTCAGATACCTGTTAACTGTATGACTCAGGGTAAGTCATTTAACCATATTTACCTCAATTTCCTCATTGGTAAAATGAGTTGGAGAAGGAAATGGCAAACTATTTCAGCATCTTTGCCAAGAAAATACCAAATGAGATCACAAAGAGTTGGACACAACTGAATTGACAGTAACAAAAACAATAGCATATATCACATCTTTGGTGAAATGAACTATTATTGCTAGGAAAAAAAATTAAGCAAAAACAACCAATATAATTCCCATCATTGTTCAAACTTGTTTGTACATCATTTTATTGGTATATTATCTCTCCTATTAATCTATAAGCTCCTTGAGAGCAGGTATTGTCTTCTGTTTTTTGTTTTTTTTTTTAATTTCTAGCACTTAGTACAGTGTCTGGTATACTCTAGGCATTTAACAAATGTTTATGGATTTATTTCTTGAATTGGTGAGTCTTCCTTTATGACAACCTTTTTGCAATATTCAACACTATATTCCATAGCTTTTTTTCTTCATAGTCTCACTGCTCTTGGATTCTGTGATTTTTTTGCTTTCTCAACTTTTGTCCTATTGTTCTGGATGCTCCTTTTCTTCCTCTTTCACTGGTTCTTCTTATCCCCCTTGTCCCCTAAAATATAGGCTTTCCCTCATGGTGCTGTGTCTATGATTTTCACTATTATTTCTATGCATATAATGCCCAGCATGACATATAAATGACAATTCAATCTACTGAGCATTCATTAAGCATTTACTCCATTTGAAGCACTCTAGTAGGTGATGAAGATACAATGACAAAGTGACAATCTATCCTCCTTATATTCTCTGGGGATCCAGTTTTTACTTCAACTCACAATTTCCAGTATCTCAAGCTCAGCATTTCCAAAATTAAAACTATCTTCCTTCCCAAACCTCCTTTCCCCACTTAAATGCATATATTCTTTTGCTGGATCCACCATTTTGCTAGATACCCAACCTCAAAACTAGAGGATAATATTTAACTCTTTCCTCTCCCTTTTTGGATAGCTTATATATATATATATATACATATATATATATATATATATATATATATCTGTATAGTTCTTATACTTTGTCACCTACTTTCCACTCCCACTTAAGCCTTCCAAGTTCGGGCTTTCTTTCTAGTTCAACCTGTATACTGAATTGTCATATCGACTTCCTAATTATTCTTCCTACCTCCAGTTTTGCCTTGCTTCAGTCCATCTTTCACATTATTGCCAGAGGAATCTATATAATAAATTGTTTTGATTACACTACTTCCCTGTTTAAAATCATTCAATTCTTCCCTGTTGTGTAGTCACTAAAAACCAACATCTTTTTTCCTATCATTCAAACCATTCATAAACTGGTACCAACTAAGATTTTACAATTTTTCATCACACGACTCACCATCAGAAACATTATGTTCCAGTCAAACTGGGCTGTTTGTTGTTCAATAGTCTCATCTTTCCCTTTCCCACCTCTGTGTCTTTGTGTACACCATCCCCCATGCATTGAAGAGAGTCCAACCACACCTCTTCCTTTCTGAAATACTCTTTAAGGCTCAGGTGCCACCTCCTCTATTAAGCCTTCTTTAATTCCCCATATTGAAAGTGATCTCTCCCTTCTCAAATCTCTCATGTCACTCTGTGTGACCTCTCTTATCCACTTACAATATTCCAATTTTTTTAGTTCTGTATATACATGGATCTTATTTTATCAGTGTAGCTAAAGGTCCTAGCACGGTGCCTTTGCACATAGACCATGCTTAATAAATGTTTGTAGGATAAAATTATTTCATAACTATTTTTCTGTTTTGGAAGCATAGAAAACATCAGAGTTCACCCTTGATTGAACATTCACAGATAAAGAAAAATAAAATGTCTACAGAGCTTTGAAAAGTCACACCTTTATACCATATTCAGAAGAGACATAATAGAAAAAGAAAAAAGATTGGCAATGGACTTGCATTGTGTTTTAAAGAAAAAACTGTTATGGAGAAATCAATGTACTAGTAGTGAAAAGCATATTGGAGACATTTGAGTAAGAAGTCAATGAATGAAAAGAGTGAAGTCAGAGTGGGAATATAATATCATGGGTTTTGTGTCCAAAGGGAGGCATGGATAGTTGAATTAAGGAAACAGATTAGAAATCTGCCATAGATGTGAGAAACATTTGTGACAGGAGGGAATTTCAGGTCTTTGGACATCTGCTAGGTGTCTGTCTACTAAAAGCAGGTCAGCTGATGAATTATTTTTAAATATTTTATTGATGAATTTTGATTTTTATATCATGTTCACTTTTGAAGAGAAAACAGTCAAAAACAAGAGGTAATTATCATCTAATGAAGGAAGTAGGTAAGTCTCGTGCTTGATAGATGATAACATCCAGGTGATTTTTCCAAAAATATTTTTAAAAAACTGAATCTGGAGCAATATGCCATAAATACTACCAACTTAAAAGAAAAAAAAGTTTTAAAATGTCTTCCTCATCAAATCTTGATTTATGGATTCATATAAAACATATGATATTTCTAGCACATGTAGACTGAGCCTCAATGTCAGCATGGCATTTATATATGATTTCTGGGACAGGCTAATGTATCCAATCTTTGCAGCTATCTTATATTCTCTTCTAAATTCTCCTTAGCTTAGTTTCTGTGCCTTCATAGATTAGACAAATATACCAATTAGAAATTAACAACTTTGAGTGAATAAAATGGAATGGTTGAATCGAGTCAATAGCATATAAACTCTTTTGGATGATCCTATACTACAGTACCACAAGCAATTGGGCCAACACATTATAAGGCTGAAAAGTCCTCATAGTCTAACATTATTGTATGCCCTGAGTTATAAGACAGTCAAGGACATGTAGCAGCTGGTGTCCTACATCCCTGTTCAATCATGGCCAGATAATTGGAGAATTGTTTGGCAGAAAAAATGTGATTGAACGTGATAGTGTTTGACAAGATTAAACTGCTTTTAAGGAGAGCTACTTGATAATTCATGAATATACTCATATACTTCCCTTTCTCTGTCCTACTTTTCTCCTTCCACATCTTGGTTCTTGACTTATCTCCTGCCTCCTGATTGATGACTTTTAACTTGTTTTTCACTCCTAGCTTCTGGACCTGTCAAGCCCCTTATTCTTAGCTGTCACTCAGACAGATGTATTTGGATCTTAAATGGCTATATCAAAGTAAACACAATTAGTACATGATCTTTCTCTGGTTTTCCCTATTTTCAGCTTCCTTATCACAATTAGAGCTACTACATTCTCTCCTGTTTCTTTAAGAACCTATATTGAGTTGATACTTAGATTTCTGCCTTAATTTCTCTTCTTCCTTCTCATTTATTAATCTGGATTATACATTAATTTTCCACATTATTATTAAATATTGCCACTTCTCCATTTATATTCAAGAAAAAGAAGTACAATTTTCTTTCAAAGTTTTACTGAAAGTAATTTCTTTTATGTTCAGATCATCTCCAATTTTTATCATTGTGATAATAAATCTTACCATCTGCTTTTCCTCCATCTATTAGATGATTTCAAAAAGAACTTTTCTCTAGCAAGATCAGATTTATAATTAAGAGTTTTTTCAATAGTTATGTGATTCTATGAGTGCAGATGATTCCTCTACCCTATGAATGAAGATTGTTGTTCCCTTTCTGTGATCAAAAAGTCATCAACTTGTGGCCTCCTTCTGATGATGAACCATTCTGAATTTAGCTAATTCACACCTTAGATGGTAAGTTATTGCTGATGGAATGTAAATGCCTTCTTGTAGGGATCATTTCATCTTTATATTCCTAGTACACAGCACACACATAATAAGGGCTTAATAAATACTTCATGATTACTTAATTCTTGGGGATTTTCTTGAAGTCATTCCATTTTAGTGCTCAGTTGATTTAGTTTTAGATAACCCAGGGTTTCCAATGAGACATCAGAGTAGAGTTTCAGTGGAGAAATTTGACAAATCACACTAGATAAATCCCCCTGATTCTAAAGCAGCAGATAAAGTTCCCTGTGACTCTCCACACATTGAAAGCTGCAAAAAGTAAATTCTACCTGCAGGTCAATAGGTATGGTTGGATTTTAATTCCATGTTGTTGCCTTGTATAATTGTATTATGTCAGTGACTTTTTATGTTTCCTTTTCCTAAAGGATGTAAACTCTTTAGGCATGGGCCATGGGTCATACTTTATATATGCCAAACTGGATATTCCAAAGCTATAAAAATGACTTTTTGATAATTATTACCTGCTGATAGTCCAAAAGGTTTGGGACTCTGTGTCCACTGCCTTTCTATTAAGTGGTTTCCCTTACCTCTGAACTCATTTACACAGTTCAGATTATGTTCCATCCTAGATGAGCTTAACCACCTAAAAGAAGGGGTTGATTCTCTTTTCTCTTTGTCTTTGGCTAGTTACATGTCTCATCACATGCCAGGAGTTAAATTTCCTAGATTGTAGAAAATGACTAGGATCTCATAAAGAGGGGGTATAGAAAGATATTCATTGTAAAATATGAAACATGTAGGGGACAGATATTTATTTCTTACAAACAAAAGAAGTGCTAAACACAAAACACTCATAAATGTTCACTGACAGAATGAAAATAAGATCTAGTCATTTAACTTACAATTATTTTACTCTCCTGGGAGGTTGAGACATATTTCATTAATAGGCATGATAATATTTCACTGTAATACCCTATCAAAATCTATGTTCTTTGGCTAGACAGTTAAGAAAATAAACTGTTCTTCATATCAATGATTGTCTTCTGTAACAGAAAGTCGTCTTGATGCCAGCCATTTCTGATCAAACGTCCCAGAACTCCTAAATGTCTTGAATTCATATGATTGTCTCTAAGCTTGGATACTTCCACCTCAAGATAGATATTCAGTCACTTATATTCAAGAAAGAAATGTAAAACAGAAGAGGTAGCTAACTCTGACTTCCATTCTCAGAATTCCTTAGGTATAATTTATGCTTTAGTAGCTCCAAACTACTCTCATATCCTCATTGTAACTGAATTGGGATAAAGGGCAAGTTCCTCTAACTCCCTCTTAAGAAGTTCCAAACTTTTCAGACTTTACCTGGAAGTTAAAAGGAAGAATAGCCGAGATGGAGTCATTTCATTTTCTTCTTTCCTTCCTTTGTTTGTTCCTTCATTTCTCTTTTTTCCTTCCTTCCTTCCTTCCTTCCTTCCTTCCTTCCTTCCTTCCTTCCTTCTTCCTTCCTTCCTTCCTTCCTTCCTTCCTTCCTTCCTTCCTTCCTTCCTTCCTTCCTTCCTTCCTTCTTTCTTTCTTTCTTTCTTTCTTTCTTTCTTTCTTTCTTTCTTTCTTTCTTTCTTTCTTTCTTTCTTTCTTTCTTTCCTTCTTTCCTTCTTTCCTTCTTTCCTTCTTTCCTTCTTTCCTTCTTTCCTTCTTTCCTTCTTTCCTTCTTTCCTTCTTTCCTTCTTTCCTTCTTTCCTTCTTTCCTTCTTTCCTTCCTTCTTCCTTGATATCTTTCTCTTTATGCTACAGCTCAGGACATTTCCTCCCTGCCATTTCTTTCTACTTTCTTCTTTTCACTGTTGATTCTGTATTTCTTGCACACAAATTTATGAGATAATCATGAATATGACACACATATTCATTTACACCATATTTAGAGATGAGTTCCAGTGTGTCATTGATTTAGTTTGATTCACTTAAAAATACTTTCATTTCTACCATTTTGTGTCTACAATTTTGAGTTATGCTGCTTGAAAGAGGCGATGTAAAGACAAAAACAAAATATTTCTTGTCTTTAACCAGTTCCAATTCTCCTGGGGGTAGAGAATATAGCATGATCAAAGCTAAGTAAAACCAAAGTTAAAAGTGAGGGAGAGGATACTAACAATTGGTAGCATCAAAAAAGGTCACATGTTAGGAGTTGCCCCCTAACTCATTTATTTCCTTAAATGTAGGAAGACAAAGTGGACTCCACATCAGGTTTTATGAAGAGGGCAAAGTGCTCCAGGATATAGGGTTGTATTTGTTTACTTAGTGTTTTGCCTCTGCTTGTTGTTTCCTGTTTTTGAAGCTAGGGAAAGATGAAGCTTCTCTGTAAGGCTCACTATTCCACAGTGTCTTGTTTATACACATAAGACTAGCTACTATGCAGCCAGATCAGCAGCTGAGGAATTCTGTTGGTTTCCAATCTCTGGGAGTTTAAATCTATGTACCTGGAATGAAGGGTTTTTTCAAACACATGGGTTGGGGAGATGGAGGAGGCTTTGGATGAAGGCTCCTAGGATTCAAGGGAAGCAGATATTCTGAAAGATTTGGTGATTAACTCTTTTAGTCTCATAATAAAATAAAGGATTAAAAGCTTATAAATGGCATAATTGTAAGTCATGTTTAAGATTATTCGCTGGCAAAGTCATACAATGAGTCATGAAACACAGGGATGAGGCTGTCTTTCATTACAAACAAAAACTCTGATGGGGTCATTTGCAACCACAGATAAATCTGTGTCTTCAAATATGGTCAAAATAAATTCTTGGCTGTAGAAAACCCCCTTTTGGCTTTAAGGCAAAGCTTACCAGGCATGGAGGTACAATATGTTTGAGGAAGTGTCCCTTTCAGACCTGTCACCTCCTGTGTCCTTGATATTGTATTTTGACTTTGGCACTTGCTGGTGTTGAAAATTCTGTAATGACTACTCATTAGGCTTCTGTTAACAGTTTCCCGTCTTGTCTGTCTAGCTCTTCTGGAAACCTTTCCAAAGTTTCCCTTTCTGAGCCTCAAACTTCTTGGCATTTACAATTGTGATATGACTTTTGATGTGAGAGACATGATAAAGGGGTGGGCTCACTGGGTGACCTGTGGGGAACTTCCTGTTGTTTTGCAGACATGGATGAATTTACATTTAGGAAAGGGAGAAGGGGGAAGCTATCCCGAGAACATTGAGGGCTTAGAGGAATGTGTGCTCAAGAATGAGCAGAACAAAATTCCTCTGATGTTCTAAGGATTCAAAAATGATATATGCTATAGTCTCTCCAACTGATGAATTCATTAAATGTTTGTTTAATTGAATTTAAATCAAATTGAATGAAAGCATTCATTCATTTGTTTTTGCACACCGACTAGAAGCTAAGTTTGGCAGACTAGGTGACTGCAAAAATGGAAAGAAATAAGATAGTCATACAGAGAACCATATTGTGTATGTGTGTGTGTGTGTGTGTGTGTGTGTGTGTGTGTGTGTGTTGGGGCAGATTATATGATTTTAGATATTTTGAGTTGTAGAAGCATATGGTAGAGTAAATGTAAATGACTAGTGTGTGACAGCATATGACATAAAGAATAGAGAACTATATTTAGATAAATCTGCATAGAAGTGATAGTTGAAGATTTAATAATAGATGACTGAAGAAGACTATTGGGAGAAAAGAGAATATTACTGAGCTTTGGGAACACTTACAGTTAAGTGGACTAAGAAGAACAAGAAGACATGAAAGAGACAGGAGAGGTATGATGAGAAGATAGAAGAAATAAGATCACATACTAGTGTCTCAGTACTCAAAGGCAGGAAGAATTAAAAAAAAAAGAAGAGTAATAAAACATGGTCAGAGACTGTGGATAGATGTCAGTAAGGAGGATGGAGAAAAGTTTGTCAAGAATATCATTTTGGATTCTTGAAAAGTATAATTAAGTAATAGATATAGAAAACAAATGGCAAAATTTGAGGAGGGAAGGGATGACCAGGAAAAGGGAAGGAAAGTGGATTTGAGAAAACTGGTTGAGAAAGAAAGCTGAAAATAGGATGGATGGTGAATAGAAGAGGAAGAGGGACAAATAATGATAACTGGCCTTTATGTAGTGTTTCAAGGTTGTAGAGCACTTTTATTTTTTTGAAGAAATGTTTTAAATTACATTTAAAGGGATGTTTGAGAACATGCACTGCATTTCTTCATTCCAATATATTATGCTGAAAACCAGATAATGAAGCAGAACACTTTACAGGTTATCTCATATGATCTTCACAACTATCCTGTTAGGTAAGTGCTATTATTATCCCTATTTTGAAGATGAGGAATATAGGCTAAGAGGAATCAATTGATTTACTCAGGTCACAAAACTAGCAAATCTCTGAGATGGAAGTTGATGTTGTCTTGTTGACTCCTTAGTCCAATGCTTTATGCACTATTCCACTTAATTTCTAATTCAAATCTATTCAACAAAAATTATTAATTACTAAATACGTGAAACATTGTTGCAAGGTACTAGGGATTCAAAGACAAAAAATCAAGGTAGTCTTTGTTCTTTAGGAGTTTATACCTTACTGAAGGGACACAACATGAACACAAGTAAATATACTTTTTATACTGTGGTACATCATTTTACATGAACTCAACACAGGAAAATTCAGGCATACATGATTGATAATTGAAAAATTAAAGGCAGAAAAAGTATGTAAAATTAAAAAAAATAATTGTAAGTTAAATCCTTGTCATTTTTCCAAGTGGCATAATTCTAACCATAGTTTCCACTCTTAGGTTCATTCTCTCTTTGAGAAGTCTAAATATGAACCATTACATTGTTTTCCACCAAACAATAGCTACCAAATCAGTCTCTGACTGGAGTTCTCAATTGTAACAAATTATGTCCCTATCAGCAGTGGTTTGTTTTTTTTGTGTATCTTTAACATTATTTATTTATTAATAATGGTCCCAATGTACAAGAATGTTGATGCTAGTTAACTGTGACAAGCCTAAGAAAAATTGTAATGTGCCTAGGTATATTCATATAAGAAATGCTTTTTAATATGGAGTTTACTGTTTTTCATTTCATTTTCAGCTTATGTGAAGTGTCTTGGAAGATATTGATCACATAAAATGAAGTCATACTGTACAAAGCAATTTTAAGACTGAAAGAACATATATTATTAGGGAAGTGGTGGTAGAGGACTAAAAGAAAGGTCCCTGAAAGATGTAGTAGATAAGCTTTGTTTTGAAAGAAGTCAGTAATTTTCATAAGCAGAGGAAGGGAGGTAGAACATTCTAAGCATTAGAGTGAATTATTCAGAAATCATGGAGTTAAGAGATAGATTGTAATAATCTGGGGAAAAAGAAGTGGGCAATTTGGTTGGAACAAAGAATGAGTGAAGAGGAATAAGATGAAACTCCTGGAAAATTAGAAGTCATCTAGTGGAGGAATTTAAGTGTCAAGTTAAAGATTTTGTGTAATATCCTAGAGGAAATAAAAAGTCACTGAAGAGGTCAGCTAGATAGCTCAGTGAATTGAGAGTTAGACCTAGAAATGGAAGGTTTTAAGTTCAAATCTAGTCTCAGACTTCCTAGCTGCATGACCCTGGGCAAGTCATTTAACTCCATTGCCAAGTCCTTACTACTCTTCTGCCTTGGAACCGATACATAGTATTGATTCTAAGATGGAAGGTAAAAGTTAAAAAAAAAAGTACTGAAGATTTTTGAGTAGTTTAGTTATATAGAGTGAAGGATGGATTGGAGAAGGAAATGTCTTGATTTAGGAAGAATACTTAAGCTTTTATGATATTCCAGGCAAGAGGTAATGAGGGGCTAAACTAGTTTGTTCCTCCCTCCCCTATTAATAGAGAACATATATATTTTTAAAGCAAAAAAGGATATATATACAATAGAGAAATAATTGTAGATATTACAAAGAGAAAGAATAAATGTAGAAGCAAGATCTTTCAGGATCCAGGAAATCTAGTTCAAAGGTTTTTAGATCTAGGCACAGATCTATAGACCTTACAGCTAATATAGTATTTCAGGTTCCTTCCAAAACTTTCTTCCCATTCTACCTTCTTCAGTGGGACTTTAACTAAAGTTTTTTTCCTTATCCCTTGTTCCTTTTATCTGAAATTGCCTTCAACAATATAATATATTTATGTATATATACATATATAGACACACACATATAATATGTATAATGTGTATAATTGCATGATGACTCCTCCCATTATGAGCTTTAAAAACCATGATTTTTCCTTTCTTTGCTTTCTTGGGAAGTTTAATACTAAAAACAAATTCAGTCTATTTAAGCCCTCCTTTTTTGTCTTACCTCCTTTCCCTCCATTGAGAAAGCTGTTTAGAAAGTACAAATAACAAAACTCTGTTACAAACGTATATAGTCAAGCAAAACAAATTTATATCCTGGTTATGTTAAAAACATAAAGCCTCCATCTTTGATTCTATTGAATGTTTTATTATGAATCCTCCAGAATTGTGCTTCATTATTGTCTTGATTAGAAATCCCAAGTCTTTTAAGATTGTTTGTTTTTACAATATTGTTATTATTGCATAGATTGTTCTCCTATTTCTGCTCACTTCACTCTGTATCAGTTCATTCAAGTCTTCCCAGATTTTTTTGAAACCATCTCCTTCATTTCTTACAGCACAACAGTAATCCATTAGCTTCACATATCATAATTTTTGCAGCTGTTCCTCAATAGATATGTGTCGCTCCCCTGAATTTCCAATTCTTTGCCACCACAAAAAGGCCTGCTATAAATTGTTGGTAGTGCATGTGTGTGCACATGCATGTGTGTGCCCTTTTTCTCTTTCCTCGGTCTTTTTGGATATAGACCTAATATTGGTATCTGAGTCAAACAATATGCTCAGGTTTATATTTCTTTTTTTTGACATAGTTACAGATTATTTTTTAGAATGTCTACACTCAGGGATCCCCAAACTTTTTACACAGGAGGCCAGCTCACTGTCCCTCAGTCTGTTGGAAAGCCGGACTATAAAAAAAACAAAACAAAACTGAACAAATCTGTTTACCTCTGTCTGGGATAGAGGAGGCTGCAGTGCTTCGTGTGATGGGCTTGTCACACCTTGCACAGGCTCATCACTGCCACCACTATACCAGCCAGCAGTATATACAATGTGGAATCCCCTCCCCCAGATCGCTACTCACCATGCTGAGGTCTTCCATTGTGCAGCCACATAATCCTTTGCATGGTGCCTCTTTCTTGTTCAGTTACTCTCAGAACAAGGTGCCACGCAAAGGATTATGTCACCGGAAGTAATACTGTATGTGAGCAATGTCATGCTTTGGCATTGCCACATACAGTGCTCCTCTTACTGACCACTGATGAAAGAGGTGCCCCTTCCAGAAGTGAGGTGGGGGCCAGACAAATGGCCTCAAGGAGCCACATGTGGCCCTCGGGCCATAGTTTGGGGACCCCTGGTCTACAGCAATTTACTAGGAGTGAAATAAAAATTCTGTTTTTCTACAGCTCTTAAAGAATTTCCAATTTTCCTCTTTTTTCCAATTTGCCAAAGGGTGTAAGGTAGAACCTTAGAGTTCTTTTAATCTAATTTTTCTTAATCATTAATTATTTAAGGCTACTTTAATAGCTTGGATTTTTTTCCATCCACAAACTGTCTATTCACATCCTTTAACCATTTATCAATTGGGGAATGGCCCTTATTGTTATATATTTGCTTTTTTTTTTTTGTATCCCAGTGCAATGAAGCAGTTAATAAATATTTATTGACCGACTGTCTAAAAAAATGCCATCCTGTTGATGGGGGATTCTGAATGCTGAGATAGATAGAGCTACACTGTAGAATACATCAAACTGTCAAATGTGATATGTGGGAGGTTCCAACTTCATAGGGATGCCCTGGTTTTCATGCTAAATATAGGGTTGGGGTCCTCCCTTGGGCATAGGAAGGTAGTAGTTCATAGCTCTCTGCTCTGAGTACTTCTCTTAGCATAGTTTTGAGGCAAGCACAATACATTAACTTTAAAAGAAAGGAACAGCACCACAACAAAACCTCCTTCAACCCAAATTCACCTTACCAGGAAAAAAGAATTCTCTTATTTGGGAGAGAGAAGTAAATGTTAAGGAAACATACTGCTGGAACAATTGGGTTGCTCTGGGGACTGAGAATCAGACCTAGAGATGGGAGATCCTGGTTTCTAATCTAGCCTCAGACACTTCCTAACTGTGACCCTGGGCAAGTCACTTAACCCCCTGTTGCCTAGCCCTTATTTCTCTTATGCCTTGGAACCAATACATAGTATTGTTTCTAAGATGAAAGGTCAGGATTAGAAAAAAATGGCTATCATAAATCTTTTCAAAGCAACCAGTTTTCAAGAGCATGCCCTCAATCACTTTTAAAAAAATTGTTATTAAGTCCTGTCTGACTCTCCCTGATCTGATTTGGGATTTTCTTGGCAAAGACATTTGCCATTTCCTTCTCCAGATCATTTTATAGATGAGGAACTGAGGCATATAGGGTTAGGTGACTTGCCAAGGTCACATAGAGAGTCAGTGTTTGAGGCCAGAATTGAATTCAGAAGATGGATCTTCCAGACCCACTCCTGGCACTCTACCCTAACTGCTCAATTACTTTCCCCTTCTAGCCTTCCTTGTCTGTCCTACTGTGCAGTGAGAATTCATGTCCTCCATGATCAAATGTAAGATTAAACAATGCATTAACATAAAGTAAAGCAAGACAGGAAAATGGAAAGATTTTCAACAGCAAAGAATTTCACATTAACCCTTGAGCCACAAGAAAATTAACTTATCAAGAATGTTTCCTTTCTTTAGCATTTTAGTTCATCAGGATTTTGCTGCCTGCATAGGATACCAACATGTGAGAAATACATCACAGGTGTATCCCTTTCCCAAAGACACCTCCCAGGAAGATATAAAGCCTCTTGTTAAGAAGCATTTCATCTTGGTTAGTAATTATAGCTTCCCTCTCAACTCAAGAAGGAAACCAGCTTGTAGCCCATCAAACCACTTTGATATATTTGCAGTGAATTTGTCAGAAAGATTTGAATTGCCTTAAAGCAGACTTGGGGGCTGGCCCTAGGCATGAAGGGTGATAATTAGTAGTAAAGGAGGGAAAGGTAAGTGTCCTTTTGTTTTTATGCATTGCTAGTGTTAACTTGGAAATAAATACAGACCTTCCAAGTCCTTAGAAAACCCACTCTTTAATCAGGAAAAGGGGATAGACTTATCTTTTGATCATTACACAGTCAAAAGCTAAATACCATCCAAAACCAAAGGCTCTGAGACTGGGAACCACATCCCTGGGAGAAAGCACTGGGCTAAGTACCAACTCCTAAGGGAAACTGAACCTCAGAGTCTCTTGATACCCTCTTGGGAAGCCTATAGAGACAAACCCCAAACAGGTGTGTAAACCTCTTTGCAGTCTATAGATATGGTAGAAGGTCAGTTACAGTCAGCTGTAACAAATCAAATAAATACAAAGATCAAACAGGGCTTCCTGAGAAGAAACTTTAACCCAATAGGGAAACCTCAGACGCAAACAAAAGTACTTAACATTTCACTATATACAAAACAAGGGTGCCCCCACTGGGGGTTTCTGAGAAGGGCAGTGGTAAACTGAGGCATCCAGATTTCATGTTGACACTAAAGATTTCTCTCAATAGTGAAACAGCTAGGTAACACAGAAGAAAGAATCCTGGACTTTGTCAACATGGAATCTAGGAATCCCAAACTTGTGACCTAGTGGGATCTGATGAACCTCAAGTGTCAGGACTAGCTTATAGGTTGGAGACCCCAAAGTTTGTCCTTGTTCCCTGTTCCCAAGGGAATCTACCCTGAAGGGAATCCCAGGTTGGCAGTTTCAGACTGAGTGATGGACCCTCAGGGGAATGACAATCCACTTCAGGTGGGAACTAAACCCAAGCCAAAGTCTAGTGACTTCCTCTCCAGAAACCTTTCCCAGTATATCACACAGTCTTTCAGAGGATCAAACTTGGGACCTTCAGCTTGGAAGATGGATGTGCTTAGCTCCCATCTGAAGTGGATAGTCATTCCCCTGAGGGTCCCCCACTCAGTCTGAAACTGCTAGCCTGGGATTCCCTTCAGGGTGGATTCCCATGGGAACAGGGAACAAGGACAAACTATAAGCTAGTCCTGAAATTTGGGGTTCATCAGATCCCATTAGGCCACAAGTTTGGGATTCCTAGATTCCATGTTGACTACTTGGAACCAGATTCCATGCTGAGTTTGAATCTAATCTCAGAGTCCTATTAGCTGTTTGAACCTTTGCAAGTAACTTAATCTGTGTGCCTCAGTTTCTACAACTGTAAAATGGTGATAGTATCTAAAATTAAAAATAACAATGAAGTGTTTAGCATAGTGCCTGGGACACAGTAGGTGCTTAATTAAAGCTTGTTAAATAATGTGTACTGATTCTTTCTAGTTGTAGCCACTTCTACTTAGAGGAAGAAAAAGGACTTTCCCCTTTGTAGAATTTCATCTGCAGTGATTCATTTTATAAAGGACCACCTTAATCTTTGCAGAAGTAAAAATACTAAATTCATCAGAATTCAGAATATTATCTTACTGGGATCTTCATAATGCTTATTGTTGCTCTTACTATTTCTCAGTGGATCTTGTACTTTGGAATAATAAAGCATGCCCTGCTGAATGGTGATATTCCAAAAATTCTTTGCTAACATTTTCTGGGTGTAGGGCAAGCATTCAGAAGTCAAGCCCAATGAATTGTTCATGCTATCATTTAAAACTAATAGTAAAGCCTGCTCAACATAATACACTTAGATCCTTGCAAATATTGTTTCAGCACCACTAGGGTGTTTCCCCTCACCTTGTCATAACCTTCCTTTCCCTTCTTGATTCTGTCTCTGCTTTTCCTCCAGGGATTCCTTCTCTGCCTGAGGTGCTGTTTCCATTTCCTCTGATCAAAACTAGAAATTCTTGACCTTCAAGTTTCCCCTAAAGGCTTCTTTCAAGAGCTTCTGAAGCAAAGTCTTCAGCCTGGGGCAACCTCAACTTCTTTCTCCAAAATGGAATGGAAGAAATCCAAAGTCCTGGGAATGTTTACAGTTTGTGTGCCTAATGTTCATATCTTTTTCTGCCAGGCTTAGCTTAGGGATCTCATAGCACTGGGTTCTTTTCTGAATATGAACTTGGAGTTCGAGGAAGAGTACTGTATTCAAAACTAAAAGGCAATCACAGCGGTACTAAGCTGATTTTTGTGTGGCTCAGTAGGTCAGAACTAGGATAATATATGGAAGTTACAGTGGAGTCAGTTTTGTCCCAATATAAGAAATACCTTCTGACAATTCATCACTTTACATGTTATCTCATTTGGTCCTCATGACAACCCTATGATGTAGGTGCTCTTATGATCCTCATCTTATAAATAAGGAAATAGAGATTTAGAGAGGTTATATGAATTGTCCAGGTATTCAGGTAGCAATTGACTGAGGCAGGACTTGAACTCAGGACTTCCTTACTCCAGATGTAGCATTATATCTACCATACCACCCAGCTGCTAGAAGTAGATCATTTGCTAAGTGGACAAAGTAGGAGGCAGCTGTAAGCAAAAGTGGCTCTCTGTTCGTAGTATTGAATTTTTTTTTACATAGAGATATCAAAATATTCTCTTTCCACAAAGTCCATAAATAATTTTTTGATAAGCAAAGCTATACATCATAGTGAAAGCTCAAAGTCCTTAGAAAGTAATAAATCTGGGACATAGTGATGAATGATGTCTTTCTTTGTTCTCACTCTGACTGGAGCAGGAATTGTCTTTAGTTTCATAGACTTCTTTTGCAATCTGGAGAAGCCCATGGACTAGTCAGAATAATAATGCTTTTACATGCATAAGATTTTGTATGTGTACATATAAATATTTGAATAGGAAACCAATCACTGAAATTCAATGATCAAAATATTTTTTTTCAAAAGTCAGATTCATGGACCTCTAATTCTCCTTTCTATACTAAAAATTTGCAATGGTATTATTCTCCTCAGCAATAATGAGAAGCAGCTAGACTTTAGCAAAGCACTAGATGATGTATTTGATAGTATTTTTATGGGTAATATAGAGAGATATGGATGAAATGGCTATATATTTAGGGGGAAATCAGAACTGATTGAGTTCTTGGACTGTAAGAATAATTATTAATATTTTTTGAACCATTACTATGAATGCTCCAGGAATCTCTGATTGCTCTTGTGCTATTTAATAATTTTTTTTTATCAATGACTTAAAAAAGACCTAGAAGGCATAAGCTCATCAGAATTTCAGATAACATAAAACTGGTATTGCTATGACAAAGTTAGAATCAAAAAAAAAAAAACTTTTGACAGGCTAGTACACTGGAGATAAATAGAAAAGGCTTATATCTCTGACAAAAAAATGTCAACTCCATAAACACAGGATAGGGGGCATGTTGAGACAGTGATTTGTATGAAAAGATCTCTAGGTTTTAGTGAACAACAAACTCAATGCAATTCAGCAATGTGGTGTAATAAAGACAACAATAATACCTAGCATTTGTAGTAGGGAACGTTAAGGTTTGTAAAGCATACTAATTCATTTGGTCATTGTGGTAGTCAAAGCCATAATGCAATCTTGTGCTATGTTAGGAGGGACATAGCTTCTAGGTATCAATCAATTATTCAGCCAAGTATTTATTGTTGTTGTTCAGTTGCTGTCTGACTCTTCGTGACTCTGTGGACCATACTATGCATAGCATTTTCTTGGCAAAGATATTAGAGTGGCTTGCCATTTCCTTCTCTAAAGGAGAAAGACAAACAGATTAAGAGACTTGCTCAGGGTCACACAGCTAGTTTATGAGCCTAGATGACCCCAGGCCTGGTACTCTAACTACTGAGCCGCTTGGCTGCTTCCTAAGACAAAAAGAAGTTAAGGGACCACTGCCCCCCCCCCCGCCCCCCCCATTTCCTCAACCAAGGTCACATAGTAAGCGTCTGAGGTCATATTTGAACTCAAGTCTTCCTGATTCCAGGCCAGGGCTCTGTACACTGAGTCACTGAAGCTGCCTAATCAAGTTTATGAAGCACTTTCTTTGTACCAGGCACTGTTCATGTAGCTGAGGATAACAAGTAAGAGAACAAAGCAATCTCCGTTAGAAAAGGGCTTACATTGTAAAAGGGAGAAGATATGAGAGAAGAAAGAATGTAATGATCCCCAGAGGTGATACTTTGTACTTATAAGACCATACCTAGATTGTTCCAGGCTACTCACTGTGCCACAGTTTAAACAACAATGTTATACTGGAGAGCAGCCAGAGGAGGACAGCCCAGATGATGAGGGACCTTGAGTCACTATCCTCTAAGAATAATTTGAAAGAACTAGGAATGTTTGTTCTAGAGAAGAGAAGACTAGGGGGAAAGGGAAAGGAGCATCATGACAGCTCTATTCACATATGCCCCACAGAAGAAGGAATAGATTTATTTTGTTTTGTCTCATCGGAAAGAACCATGTTATCAGTAGAAGTTGCCAAGAGTTAAATGTTTGAGTGTAGGAAAATAAAAACAAGACAACTCCCTCCCCAAACCTTCCTAACAAGTAGTATTGTCCAAAAGTGGAATGAGAATGGGAACTTCCATCAGCAGATAGTGAGTTCCCCTACTTTGGCCATCCCTGGAGGTCTTCTACACATGATTTCATGTCAGGTATGTCACAGAAAA
This sequence comes from Monodelphis domestica, assembly GCF_027887165.1. Classification (NCBI taxonomy): domain Eukaryota; kingdom Metazoa; phylum Chordata; class Mammalia; order Didelphimorphia; family Didelphidae; genus Monodelphis; species Monodelphis domestica. The sequence goes on from NC_077230.1 coordinate 292,208,423, forward strand.
GATTCCTGCCTAAGCAGAGGTTGGAATAGATGGCTATTGAAGTTCATTTTAACTCTGAAATTCTGTGATCATGAGAAAATGTAGTGTAAAGAAGGGCTTCTTCCAATGTTGGGAGAAATAACATGTCAAGCTATTGAGATGGAAATATGTGATATATGATCCTAAGTTAAGAGTCAGCTAGATGACACAAGAGTTAGAGGGCTGGCTTGGAAGACATAAGTTCAAATCTAGCCTCAGACTCTTATTAGCTGTGTGACAGTGCAAATCAGGATCTCTCAGCATCAGTTTATTATTCAGTAATGGGGAAAATAATAACACCTACCTTCCAGGGCTGTTGGGAAGATCAAAGGAGATAATATATGTAAAGTACTTTTCAAATCATAAAGTTCTATACATGTGTTGGCTGTTAATATAGAAAAATTCTCTGACTAGAGAAGAGAGTTGGTAGAAATGGGTAATGGAGTTAAAGGGAAACGACAGAGTTGTTGTGTCCAGTTACAGTTCTACTTTGAGTTGTTACTGGCACACTCACCTCTAGAGGAAATGTTCCTTCCACCCACATCATTGACACCTAACGCGGAATGTACTAGGAACCCACCTCCCCATTCTCTGGATTGGATGTGAATGAAACACCCGCTGGCAGCAGAAACTTGGCTAACTGAACTTCTGCTGTTGGCAGAGAGAATCATTTCTGCTTACTTTACCTGGCAGTTGGTGTGGTTAGGAGGGCAGGGAGAGGGAACATGAATGACATTTTGGTTCCACTCTAAATCAGCACCCAAAGAGACCTTTGGTGTAAGGTTATTGGAGGTAAAGATTTGGAATTCCATCTACTCTCCACATTATCATACAAAGTCCCTCTGCCCCACTCCCATGATTGGCATTGCTTCTTCATCTCTCTCAGTAATCTTAGCTTCCCTCCTTGTTGAAGCCCTCTCTGATTTCCTCCTTCCCCTTCCTCTCAAGGATTAGCACTCTTACTCTCCTTAAATTAATTTGTGTTTTACTTATTTGGGTACATCTTGTACATTGGTACATTGCCTACCTCCCCAGAAAATATGTACTTTTTGAAAGCAGAGGTTATCTTATTTTTGCCTTTCAATTCCTAGCACCAGAAACCTGTTCCTCTCCCACATAATTTCCCATTTGAATTAAGGAAGGGAGCTGCAATTAAAAATAGTTTATAGCCATTTACCCCTTACCTCCTGGACTACTCATTCCCTCAAGGACCATGATTTATCTCACTTCTGTGCATTACATAATATATTCTTTCTTTTTGGAATGACACCCTTCACTTCCACTTTTTTGCTTGCCAAAATCCTATACATCTTTGAAATGGCAGGCAGAATGAATGAGTAGGGACATTAAAATAAAAAAAAAAACTTTTAAAAGAAATTGTTGTGAACCAATGTAATGACCTTGATTTGTCTTCACAACCACTTCTTTAGATTGACTAATTTGAGGCTGATTGACACTGCCCTCTAGTACCAGCTACTGCTACGAAGGTCAGTGGATAGAGTGCCAGGACCTATAGCCTGGAAGACTCATTCTTTTTTGAGTTCAAATATGATCTTAGACATTTACTAGATGTGTGACACTGGGCAAGTCACGTAACCTGTTTGCTTCAGTTCCTCATCTGTAAAATGAACTGGAGAAGGAAATGGCAAATCACTTCAGTATCTTTGCCAAAAACAAAACAAAACAAAACAAAACAAAAAAACAGATGGGGTCATGGAGAGTCAGAAATGACTGACCAACAACAATAACAACAACCAATTCCAATGTAGTGTCAATGAAGAAACCAAGCATATTGACATTCTCTTTCTTCATCCAATTGGGTAGAAATAATAATGAGAACAACCCTTCTTGGAATTCTTGGGCCAATTCATCTTCATTGTGGCTGAATCAGATGTGCTAGAACAATCACCTCTAAAGGACATTTGGCAGAATTCAAATAGGTCAGAGACCCAGAAAAATTCATTAACACAGAAGCTGTTCTTGGGTCTGATATCCCATGGCCCATTATTCATTTGTAAAGTAGCTTCCTCCAGGAGTTCTGGGAGCTCATACATATTCAGTGAAAATAAAAGGACATATGTTAAAATTTTCCCATGTTTTGAAAGGAAGTTATGTGGTTTACAGAGAGGGAGTGTGATGTACTGAAAAAGGGGCTTGGACTGAGAATTAAGAGATAACTATGTTAGCCCTAAATCCATCAAGTACTTCTCATGACCAAGTCATTGCACCCTCTTGAGTTCCTTGGGTTTCTCATCCATGTAATTTGAGGGGAATGGACCAGGTGATTCCTGAAGTTTTTTTACTTTTCTTATTTCTATGATTTTATGCTTCTAATACTCCTCCTAGTCAATAAATTCCATCAAGCTAACACAGGCTAAGCACCTCTATAGGAAGTAGACCACTTAAAGTGGTGAATAATTTTTTGCTGTTAGTTTCACTAACCATTCACTTAATGGAAGGAATGATTGTACGTCTCTTTAGGGAATGGAAATCTTTATATAAATGGTCCTTTGAGAGAAGCTGATGAGAGATGCTAAGTAAGATACAATGAGTTTGGAAACAGAGAAGTAAAACTTAATCTTGGTCTCTGAAGGGAGCAGAAAGGGTGTCTATTCAGTAGGAAGAAGAAATGGGGTTGGGGGATACATTCTGAAGAGTGATTTCAGTTTTAACTGGAAAATAATTACTATATTAGTGTTATAGGGAAACTTTGGGAAGGCATACTCACTGCTTTGACCCTGGATTGAAAAATACCTAAATGTTTCCATAGCACATGGTTCCATTTCTACATTAAAAAAAAAAATCTCTCAGTTTAGAGATCATATAACGTTTTTGGTAAGGGGGGACTTTAATTTTTTTTTCCATGTTACCTGTCAATACAATTTTAATAACCATTTTCTGACATTCTGCAATCCATATTCTCTCCTTCCATCCCTCTCCCCACTACGACTGGAGGTAATATGATATAGGTTGTACATATGTCATATAATACATACTTCAGTGTTTGTCATATAGTGAAAGAAGACATATATCAAATGGAGGAAATAAAGTGAAGAATGGTATTCTTCAATCTGCATTCAGATGCTTTCCTTCTATGGAGGTAGATAGCATTTTTTTTTTATCATGAGTCTCTTGGATTTGTCCTGGATCCTTGCATTGCTGATAATAGTTGTCATTCACAGTATACTGTTATACATTATTACTGTTGCTGTGTACAATATTCTCTGGTTCTGCTCACCTCACTGAGATCATATAACTTTTCTGAATGGCCTACTCAAAGATATGATCATTCTTCAGGGATTCCTCCTCAAAGCTCACTTAAATGTCTTTCACTAGAGTTGGAGCATCTTTTCTTTTACTCTGGCCACTGCTGAATTGGATATCCTGGACACTAAACATTTAGATGCTCTCTGTCCTTTTTATCTCAGAAGTCACTGGTTTTTTGTTGGGGGGTGAGGGCACTTTCTCTTTTTTCTTTACAGGCTCCTTTAGTCATATAATTACTTTTCTAGCTACTACATATTACTTATGTTATTAAACACTAATCTTATAACACTTTTGTCTCTTCAATATTTTCACATCTTTAACCCTGTAAATGCCCAGAAATAAAATAATTACCAATGTTAGATAGAATGGGAGAATAGTGTCTGTTTTGTGCATAGAACTATATCTTACATAGAATATTTGACTAATAACTATTAGTTGAATAAGTGAAAGAATGAAGAGCTATGATCTAACTTAAAAAAGGAATTAATTGTTATAGCCTTGAAGGTGGGCAAAATATAAGAAGGAGGAGAAAGAATATGCTGCATTGAATGAACTAGAGATGAAAATGACAGAATTTATAGAAATTCAAGTCAGACAAAAAGTCCAAGACAGTAGGAAAAGAAACATTTAATAAATATCCAGGCAGCTATATAGATATCATACATTATGTATGATATAGTCACACTCAAAAGAAACAGAAATAATTATTAAAATCTTACAGGATTATAAAAAGGATATGGTAATAAAAATACTGATAGTCATGATATCATTTTGTACTAGAAAGATCATGAGCCTAAGAGTTAGAAGATCTGAGTTCTAGTCCCACTTCTGCTAATTAGTATCTAGGTGACCTGGGACAAGTCCATTTTTCCTCTATGGGTCCCATTCTCCTTATCTTTAGGTGAGACAATTGAAATAAATTATCTCTAAGGTATCTTCTAGCTCTAGAATTTGGAGTCTGACAATAGTCCTTGAAAAATAGTTTGTTTGACAACTTTTATAAGTTCAGATATCTCCTTGCCTTCTTCATTTCCCTTTCCTTCTCTCCAACTTAATTAGTTCAATAACTATCAGTTCTGCATCTGGAATTTCTACTCATACCTGTTTGAAAGCCTCTCTTGCAGTCCTTAATTTATTTTCATAGTTGCCCGCCTAATCTCCAGTTGTTCCCGTCTCTAATTCATCATATTCACTGCTGCCAGATTATTGTTTCTGAGAAATAACATTTCAGAGGTTCCCATTAATGATCAGTAACCTTCAATTCAATTGCCATAAAGTCTAAACTTCTAAGTATGCTAATGTCCTATGTAATCTAGCTTTAGTCTCACTTTACAGGCTTCAGTCAATTCTCCAAGATATTTTGCAGTTTCCCATCTCCATCCATTTGCTTATTCTGCTCCCTGTTTTGGAATGTTGTTCTTCTCTCCTATATCTCCACTTGTCAAAATCATACACATCTTTTAGGAGCCAGCTTAAGAGCTATATATTTCATTATGGATTCCTGTATACCCTTAGCCATAATTGAGACTTTTCTAGGAGCCCCAAACTTTGCTTGTAGTCCTACTATCACACTTATTACACTTTGAATTTTAATTATTTGAGTATACATTAGCTCTTTAATTAATGAACATTGAGGGCAGAGACTATATGATGTCCATCTCTCTATCACTTATTTGCCTATAAGCATATTGTGTGGTTTATTAGATAGACAACTTGGAAGACAGAAAGGTCTGGGTGGGTTCAAGTCTTCCCTCTGGAATATATGAGTTCTGTAACATTGGGTAAGTCACTAAATATCTCAGTGGTCCCCAGGCAACTCTCTAAGACCATAAGATGCAGAGCAACTGCTGTGCAGCATGGGTTAACAAAGGTCCCCCCAACTAAGAGTTGCCCATTCTGCTTAAATCACAGCTCTAGTCAAAAAAAGAAAGGGAAAAATTAGTGTGCAATATAGGGGAGGTGAACAATATATTCATTTTCTTTGGGGTGGGAGTGGAGAAGAGGTACAAATCTGGTCTTCAGATTAGATTGACTATATGATATGTAAACTCCATTGAGAGGTGCAGTTCAGCAACTCAAAGTGTAAGAGCACTGTGAATGAGCATAGAGGAGATTAAGTAACTCTCCCGTGTTTGTAATCTCAGGAAGGACTAGAGACAGAATCGGAACCAAGATTTTCCTGCCTTCAAAATTAGTCATCTATTCATTATACTGTTCTGTCCTACATCATTAGTATAATCCTCCTTATCTAATTGGTGGTTTTGCTCATGTTTGAAAGCAATATGGAAGCATTTGCTATATCTATTTTATAAATATTAATGAATCCGAACATTTCCTTTTCATCTAAGTTCATGTACTTATATATATGTATCATGTATCTATTTATCTATCTGTTCTGTCTATACTGTTTATCTATGTATCTATTTATCTGCCTGCCTGCCTTTTTGTCTGTCTATCATTTATCAATCAATCTATCATCTATCAATCTATGCATCTGTGTATCTATGTATTTATCTATCTGCCTGCTTATCTATCTATCTATCTATTGATCAATCAATCGATCAATATACACACATGTCTGTTGAGGATGGCTTATAAATTCATTTATATGAAAGACAGAATGTTGATTTCAAGGAAGAGGTGACCAGGAGAAATATATGGTGAAACAGGAGAGACAATGTGAAGGAGAGTGATGTGAAATGAGGTCATCTTTGGGAGCAGCTGGGTGGCTCAATGGATTGAGAACCAGGCCCAGAGATGGGAGGTCCTGGGTTCAAATCTGGCCTCAGACCCTTCCTAGCTATGTGACCCTGAGTAAGTCACTTAAGCCTCATTGCCTAGCCCTTACTGTTCTGCCTTGGAGCCAATACACAGTATTGATTTAAGACAGAAGGTAAGGGTTTGAAAACAAAAATGAAAGAAGGTCACTGTTATCAGAGTTAAGAAGGCAGACCAATTGATCTGTGGAGCAAGAAAGCAATAATAGCCCAGAGAAGGCCAATAGCTTCCCTTAGTCAGAGATAGTTTGGTATTTTGGGGGTGGTATCTCTAATGTATACTTTCCAACCCAGAGCCCATTATGCTGTCAGGAAGGAGAGTGAGGGAGTCAGGTGAAACTTCTGAGGCAGCTCAATGCAGCTTTGCATAGTTTGATTACCTGAGTGGATTTCCTTGTATGTCTCTGTATCCCTGGGGGAGGTTTGAGCCCTGTTGACTTTGTGTCACAGGGTCAGTTTGGTTCATGATGGCACCATCTGATGTCTTCTCTATTCTCTTGGTATTCCCTATTCTTTGGCCTGAAAACCCTGTCAGTCAGAGGTCATGGAATCTCTTCTCCCCCTGCCTCACACAAGCATACATACCTCACATCTCCCTCTTACCTCTTTAAGGAAAGTTACCATTTTTTGGACACACATGGTGAGTGCTTCATGCACATCTGGGCCTGGCCTGCTTACACTGTTTGCCGAAAATACTTCTGTGTGTGTGTGTGTATATATACAGTATAGTAAGAAACTAATTTTTGAAGCGTCTGTGGGGGCTCCAGGGCACTCTGCCATTTCCTCTTGTCCCTAAAGCTGTTTGGCTAAATTACAGGGCTAGAGGAATAAGTGGCCAGCTGTGCTTCTGCTGTAGGCCTCAGTTGTTGTAACAGAGTGTAAAGTATGGGCACCAACAGATCATTAACTATGCAACTAAAAATAGATCCATGATTGGTTCATGTGCTCTTCTGAGGAAAGAGAATGTACTAATGTCTCATATAAATTGCGGTTTTAGCCAAAGATAGGACTGGCCCCTGTAACCCCAAAGAGAATTGGTTAATGAACCTCCTGAAGTAGACAAACACTGCCTATATTTCATATTTTCTCCTTTGCCTCCTTTTTTCCTGAGATATTTTTTTTTTTGTAAATTGAAAGAACCGTTTGATTTTGTTTTTGTTTTTTAAATTTCTCCACAATTTCCTGTTGCATTGCCTTCTTGGCTGTGCTCAGCCTTGCTGTTGACTATAATTACTCTTCCGCCTGTGAAGACGGCTGACAAATCTAAGCTGACATTAGTGGTGCATTACACTCAAGTGAGACTAGAAACAGCGTGCCTCACATTGCTTGGTGCTACCCCTGCATTTTGTCCAGATTAACCAATTTAGATGGTTTGGGGTTTGTGTATCATTAATAACTGCCAGCACAATCTTTGGAAGTTGTAAACATTGTACATGGAGAGTTAGTAAAGTGTGAGCCTGAGTAAACATTACCTCAGTAGTTCATGAAATACTCACCAGAACTGACCTGAGTTGTGCTTTGAAATAATAGTTTTCTGATTCAAAAGCATTGAAGGCAGAACAGACTAAAGCACAAAAAAGATAGCTACATTGGGTCTGTGACTGCCCATTCATCCCTGTCCAAACCTAAACAGTGCTTTGTCTGTTGATACCTCAGTGTCCTCCTCTATCCAACTGGAGACGATAATGTACTGATAGCATGAAACCCTATTATGTACCAGTGTGTTCTTCACATATATCTTTTGTCCACTTGAAGCAGTCTGGGGTTCTCTTTCCCTCTGGGTTTAAGAGTAACTCCACGTGCTGTCTAGAATTGTCCTTGACTGGGAGCCCTAAAGGAAGTCAAGCAATGGTAAGTGTTCTGTTAGGAAATGAGAAAAAAAAGAACTTGGGGGTTGTTTTAATATATAAACTCAACCTATAATAAAAAAGAAATGTATTTATTCTTACAGTTTAGAAACCACCAGAATAGTGATAAGGGTATCATTTGGAGATGAGATTGGGATTATTAGTGCATTAATGTTATGTCATTTGACTTTATATTACATCAAATAAAATAATTAGCAGAATACCATAGAATATTTTTCTGTAAAACAGAGTGAAGGGACAGGTAGGTGGCACAGTGGATAGAGAGCTAGCACTGGAGTTTAAATATGACCTCCAGCACATATTAGCTGTGCCAACCTGAGCAATTCACTCAGTCCTTTTTGCCTCTGTTTCCTCATCTATAGAGTGAGCTTGAGAAGGAAATGGCAAACCACTCTAATATCTTTATCAAGAAAACCTCAAATGGGGTCATGAAGAGTTGGATATAATAGAAAATGGCCAAATAATAATAATAAAATACAGTGAATAGGAAGCAAATATCTATAGAACCCAAAGGATTTATATAATCTAAAACAATATTCATATAATGATGTGAAACAGTATGATATTAGATGGAATGCTGACTCCTAAATCAGGAAGATGTATGTTTCAATTCTGTTTCTGTACACGATAACTATACAATCAAAGACAAATCATTTGATATCTCTGACCCTTCAGCAGCAATCTAAGAATCATTTGCCAAATGATAAGCATGAAGGGAATATTTAAGGCTGAAAGGAACCATACAGGGCATTTAGACCAAAGCCCTCATTTTAAATAGAAGGAAATTGAGACCTACTTTCTAGACTGAGAAAACCGAGAGAGATGAAATGATTTGTATACTGTCATCCAGGTAGTAAGTGACAGATGCAGCATATGAATCCAGATTGTGGCCTTCCTAGGCAGAGTGAGTACCATAGAGAAGAAACCGAAGGTCTTTGACTTGTTAAAGTAATTGGCACTCTGATCCAACAAAAATATGTGTAGAAGCTCTTGCAATTCCCTGCAAAAGGATATGACAATGATGAATTCTCCCTCCACTTCAGGGTCATTGTAATGTGAAGGAGAAGGGGCAAAAGGAGAGAGAAGAAAAGAACAAAACGGTCTGAAAAGAATTTTCAGTTGTTCCAGTAAGAAATAGAGAGATGTTAATACAAATTCTCTGCCAAGAGGACCATTAACATGATAGTGAAGAGTTAAATAAGATAGATGACTAAGAAGCACAACTCTCATCACACATAACTATCTTGTATTTCTTGATTAAAACAATTTAAAATTATGGCCACTGTCTTAAATAACTTTCCACCAAACAGTAAAATAGAATTCAATTGAATGGAACAAGAATATATTAAGCACCTACTATGTACCTGGTGCATTGCTAGCTCTTAGGAATACAGAGATAAAAAGTAACAGTTGCTGCCTTTGAGGAATTTATAATCTCCTGGAACAAAATAAACAGAACAACAACAACAACAAGGAAGACAAAATAACATCAATTAGCATTAAAATCAACACCTGACAGACTATCTTATACATAGTAGGAGATATTAAGACATAGGTTGAATCTATGACATGCTGATAAACAGACTATTTCCTATTCTTGCTTTGGTGAACATGTGTGAACACAAAGACTGACAAAAGGAGATAAAATTTAGTCACTTGCTGTTTGTATCTCTCCACCAAATGTTTCTAATCAGATTGCGTGATTTGATTAAAAATGTTTCTTCTCCTTCCTATCTTTCAAATGCATTCAAAAATGTTGTTTAAGATCGCCACATAGTGTTAGTTTGTCTAGGTCTGGAGGAGTCCTCCCGGGACTTTATCCAGGTGTCCCCTTGCCTTGTCCTGAACATCTTGTTTTAACAACCCTTATCTTTGGCTGTGTCTGGTGGAAGCTAGAATGACCAGATGGAAAGGGGGGAATCTCGTCAAACATCCAGATGTTCTGACTGCCCAATGCCAAACATCTGTATCTTTGCAAACATTCAGAGGATTAATTTAGTCCCTCTTTTAATTTTCCCCCCTCAACTTTGTGCTGTATAAACAGTCTTTAATACTATGTGTGTGACCAGGACAGTATAGTGAGTAAAGACATTTATTTGGCCTTAGTTTGTCATGGTTTCTTACTTGGTAAGTCAGCAGTCACAGATAGGAATCCTTTGATTGGCAATGAACTATGACTACTGGACCACAAAGACAGAGAATCTTGGAATGAAACAATCGTTTTGATGAAATGGCTTTATCTTCTGAGAGACTAGCATCCACTGTTAATGCACAGGTATATCCCTTGTCAAAATGTTGATTCTATTTTACATAAACAAGAAACTCAAGGGTGCTAGTTGATTCAATCACAAAAGCTTAATATACTTGCTATGTTTAGGGTACAGTGCTAGGCTCTGGAGACATAAAACTAAACAAAATAGTCTTAGTACTAGACTAGAATTAGACTGTAGGGCTTCCACATACAATCAGAAAACATGTACATGAAGTGAAAGCATAATTAAAGTTAAAAAAGAAGAGCAACCATCATAATAAATGCACATAGTATTTTTCTTTGAGGAAGAAAAAATATTTTCATACATTGTCTTTAAGATACGCCCCCATTGGCTAATTAAGGATCAGCTCTATTTATTAAAAAATCTGTGATTTTTACCAACATGAGGGATCTTTGATTTGAACATCAAACTATACTGTACTGTGCCATTGATTTAAACTTATCTATGGCCTTACAGCCTGGGAGAGGTGTGATTTGAACTCAGGGTTTCCTTATTGTAATCACAGCACTGGAGTCACTACCGCTTGGTATCACCAGTTAGCATCGCCATTTTGTGGAAGGGGGAAATAAGACACCTGCCTCTGGCCTTCCAAAACAAGTACCAGACATTGTCTATTTTGATACCAATATGTACCCGCAGCAGCAATTCCTTGCTGGTTCCCCAGTTGCATATTTGATCCTGTGCTAAAAAGCCTTGCCCACTGGAGAAGGTGGAGAATTCCATCTCTTACAAAGAACCTGAGCCAGGGGAACAATCCCTCGTTTGTTCATTGACAAACAAAGCTGATGATTTACTCTAACATGGTCCCCCACGGGAAAGGAGTGGTGTGGGCCAGGGAGGAGTGTTGGGGGCAAAGGGGGGTGGGCCAGGAAATTTCTCACACCTTCCCACTTCAGAACACTTTGGCACACACCTAATTTTTTGTCACGCCTTTTGTTCTGGTAAAGTTGAGCTGTTGGAGAGATTACATGGACGGCTCCAGACCCAAACACTGATTTAAAGGGAAATAGCACCAGCTGCCGTTTGTTTGTCAGTGAAAGAGACTCTTTGGGGGCCCTTTTCGGTGCCGAACAATGCAGACAATGAAAAAAGTCTGCCAGAACTCCATCCGTAGTAATAGGCGTCACTTCTAAATCCTAGGAATGTGCACTGAACGACTCCTCCCTCTGGTTGGAGGCTTTGTTTTTCAAAGGAGACAGGATTCTGGGTGGGCAGAGAATCTTGTGAGGGTCTCAGAGAATGCCCCAGATCAAGACCCTGAAACATTTGCACATTTGTGCTCTAGGATCTGGGCTTCAGGCATATCACCAGCAAGGTCTATTGAGAACCGAGGCACGGTTATTGGCAGTGACAAAAGTGGATTTAGAGAAGCCCAATAAATAGGGGGTATGAGGGGGAGGCTGGGGAGATCAGTATGGTCTTGGATGAGTCACCTAACCCTCTCAGCCTTGGTTTCCTCATCCACAAAACAAACCTAATAAAAGCTATCCCGTCTGCTTCCGTGAGGTGATTGCTGTAACTTTAAAAATAAAATGTTCATCACTATCAGGATCATTATTGGTTTTGTGATTATTTATAGCCATCTATTAATCGAAGTCTCATACAATCACTGTTGCCTTGGGGGCTACAAGAAACAAGCGCAGAATAAGTTGAACTGAATCTCTATTCTTCGAGTGCAACGCCCATTTGAAGAGAGTTTTTGAATCGAAGGGGAAGTAAGCAAGAATGTCTGTGTGGTACCAAATATGATCTCCCCGGTGAGATAAGGCTCCTCAGAGTCTTTGAAGACGTATTAAGAATAGAGATGGGTCCTGGGATGTTCGCTATCTTCATGGAGCTGACAGTAGGTGACAGGGCTTTCAAAGACTTGATTTCACTGCATTGCCTAATTTAACAATCCCCTTTTGTGCAGGTAAAATACTTCTGTCCACGTTTTTTTGGCTCAGAAGCTGAGCAAGATGATCATACCCACATATGTGCTTTCACTTAACTTTCCTTAAATAAACAATGAAGTCTGCTTAAATTACAGTGAAATTAGTTGTGTGCCTGAGGGGCTACAGGCTGGGGGTGGGGGAAAGACTGAAGAGGGTGGCCAAGTTAATCTGGCTGTAGATACAACAACAAAAAAGGCATTTCCCCAGTAATTTATGATTACCCTCACTGAATTGCACTAAGGAAAAAGACTCCTCACTTATTTTCAGGGGGCACACTTATGCTGTACTCCCTCAAAACGTGGGGAGTTTTCTGATGTGATTGCTATAGCCTGGATTCTTAACTTAATTTCTAGCTTTCCAAAAAGAAAACGTAATAATGGCAGCAGGGACAACAACAATTTACTAAATATAACAGGAGAAAATAATGTACATCGTAAATGGAAAAGGACCCTATACTGGGAATCTGATAACCAGTCCTAGCTTTGCCACCACCAAATCTGTGATAATCAGTTTACTTAACCTCTTTCAGTCTCAGTTTTCTCACCTGTAAAATAGGGATAATAATAATAATACTCATGCAACTCTGCAGCATTGTTATGGAGGTTAAAATAATAATGTCTACAAAACACTTCATAAAGGACCGTATAAATATAAGAGTATGCTCAGCATTCTTCTCATTCTTCTCATTTTATGTCTGATGGAGTCCAGATAGAAAGGATCATGGGACATATTGCTATCAGACTATAATTCTCTTATATTTACAATTCTTAGGACTATTGCACAGGTGGACAGAATGATTGCTTTTTGTAATGAAAGAAATATTGGGATGAAACTTGTTTTCTGGAACCTCACTAAACACATCCTAAGGAGAATACTAATAGCAGAGAGAATGGTGGAGATGATATATTCTTTCTCATGTTCCCACATGGTTTTGAATGGAAGAATAAAACATTATTAAGTGCTTACTATGGATAAAATCCAATAAACACTGGGGATACAAATAGAAAAGTCACATAGTGCATGCTTTCAAGGAAATCACATTATAATGGAGGAGACAACACATATGAGAGTTTTCAGCTGCAAGTCAGGTGGAAAAGTTCCATGGTCCCTAGGGTACAGTAACAAAGCTAAGGACAATGCTTCTTTAAAAAAAGAAACAAACAAAGAACCTTTAACTTCTGAGCAGTAAGGGCCAGGTAACTGGGGCTAATTGATTTGCCCAGGATCACACAGCTAGGATGTATCTGAAGTCAGCTTTGAACTCAGGATATCCCACCTTCAGGCCTGGTGCTTTACCCACTGTGCTACCCAGATTCCCTGCAAAAATGCTTCTTCTTTCATTTTTTAATTTTAATTCAAGTTTTGATTTTTTCTGTGAGGTAACACTATTTTGAGTTTTTAAAAATGCTATGTAATTATCATTTTTATTATCTCCTTCATTAAAAATTATTGATGAGGTTCTGATAGAAATGGTTCTTTAATGAGTCACTATCTTGATATTAGTTTTCAGGTTTAATAATTTTCAGACTATCATGAGGTTGATAAAATGACAGCTTTTTGTATCCAAATCAAAGTCAGGATATCTAGGCTATAAGCATCCTTTTTTTTAACTCACTTCCATGGCAAATAACATAAGAGGGATGATATCCATGCCCTGCACATTCCTATTTGATGTTATTTTCTCTTAGGCCTCTATATTTTGACCACTTTTTGTTCCCTGTAATTTGGAGATTTTTAATAATATACATGTTGACATTTATTAAAAAGTATTAAGATTTCATATATCAATGTTAATTCAGACAATTGTGATCAAACATTCTGCCTGTCATAAATGATCTGGTTTATTGTTTTTATTGATGATGATGACGATGACGATGACGATGACGATGACGATGACGATGACGATGATGACGATGATGGTGATGATGATGAACTGAAAGGTCCTTATAAATCTGCTGTTTCCAGGTCTTCATTTATTCCGAACTTGATTGAACTTTCTTTTTTGAAGTGTTTTGGTAACCATATTTCATTATAATTTGTTTTCTTTGTCCTGTGATTTTTTAGTAGATTGTCAGGTCTTCTTTTCAGAAGGGGTTTACAAGTTTCATCACATTGCCAGAAGGGTGCATGACATTCTAAAAAGTTAAGAACTCTGCCTCTCATGCAACTTTTATATTTTAAAGAAAATGTAAGTAAGATTTAAAGAGCTAAAATGATTGCTTTAACATCAGATAGCCAAATGGGAGCAAAGCTGGGTTTGGATTAGTTCATATCTCTGATCCTTTCCTAATTCAAAACAATGTGATTCAACTAGGAAATATATTGACTGATGACAAATTATGCTAATCAACCAGCTCTTTACTATTTTTAATTACTAGTTTAAGTGAGTGAAATCTCATGCTCTGCACAAATGTCCCAGATTATCTGTATCAAAGTCAGGGAGAGAAAGTAGTTTTAAATTCTTATGACTCTCCAAAAACTATGGGAAGACAAAGTGTGAAGTCATTTAATCAGTGTCCTGAGTAAAATTTTATTTGTCTTCTCTGTCCCTGTTTACACCTCTCTTTCCCTCTCTTATTCTATGTATTCCATCTCTTCCATTTTTAAAATAGAATCTTTGAGTTGGAGGGATCCTCAGTGCTCCTCAAGCCAAATCCCTTGCCTGAATAAAGAATTGCCTCAATGAAATCTCCAGTGAAGGTAACTCATTTTCTTTTAAGGCAGCTCATTTCTATTTTGGACAGCTCTGATTATTAGGAAGATTTCCATCACATTGGAGTAAGGAATGCTTTTCTGAAATTTCTTCTCTTTACTGCTGTTTATGACCTTTGGAGGACAGCAGATCAGGTCTAATCCTTTGTTCCTAGTACAACCTTGCAAACTAGGATAGGACCCTAGAGACTGTCTAATCCACTAACTAGTTATATGTTCTTGGGTAAGTCAGTTAAACTCTTCAGGTCTCATCTTTCTTTGAGGTCCTTTCCACTTCCTAGAACTAATAGTAATAATAAAAACAGCTCTACTCCAACTTTTTCTCATATGGACAAATTTCCCTAATAGGATTTATGATGTTAGCTCAGCTCATATTAGGCATAACATTCATTTTTTTTCTTAAAAATGATTTGACATTTTGACCTTCTTGGTCATGTCTCCTTTTTGTAGCCTGATCCTCACTTCTTTTTTTAATTTTAGTTTGCTAGTTAGTCCCCTCTCATACTCCATCTCCATTTTTATACCTCTAAGAAAATGGAATGATGGTTTATCAGTATTTGGATAGTGTTTCTCTGAGTATTTTTCTCCTTGAAGTTGGCATCTGAGATCAAAACTGAGAAATTAACTGGAGAAATCCAAAACAATTTCAAGTCAAGCTAGATTTGGGTTTGGAAGAATAAAAATCTTGGTTGTGGAGGAGGGGAATGGGAAGAATTATTTTTATGGTCATTTTGGATGGGATTAGAAGTACTTCTTCCCTCCACCCTTCCATCCATCCTAGCCTACTCACACAGGTTGGAAGCTTTAGCCAGTTAGTATCTTTTTTTATTTTGCTGGGTAAGCATTGGACAGACATCTGCACTTTGGGAGCCTCCATTGACCTCCAACTTTGAAGTGTTGGAGTCTCCGCCATCTGTAATGGATAGGCCAGGGAGGGATTCTGACTTCTGTACCCTGGGTCACTTTGATCAGTTTCAACTTTAAAGGGTGGTTTCTTCAAAAGATGTTGAAAAGCTGCTTTAAGTTGTGTGACCTCATAGCAAATGCTAAGCTGCTACTTCTCATCAAATTTCCTCTTCAAGGAGCCAGCATATGTAACTCTTCAAGACTCTGCTTTATTCAAATTGCCACATGGAACCCAAAGATCACCCCCATTATGCAAACAGATCCCAACATAACACATTATACATTTAAAAGATTTTTAAAAAGAGAGTCTCCATGATATTCACTCACTTGATAGAAAAGATACCTTTTGAGACAAACTGAACACATTGCTTCTGTCGCAGAGAGAGAAGGGATGAGGAACCCCTTAACCTGCCTTTCTTTAGTAGCTAGAGATTACTTTTTCATTTCTCTACCTAAGCCTGGCAGATCCAGTTTAGTTTCTGAAATTGATTGAAAATTCTTAATAACCAATTATTTTGAAACAATAAATCTTCTGTTACAAATCAAATTTTTCTATTTTTATGATAAAAGGTATGATTTCTATCATCAGACTGAGTTGCAAGTTTTGTTTCATCTGAAGTTTTTAAAGAACTCACTTTCAATCCACCAATTTTCATATAAAGTTACAGGTTTATATTAATACTTCCTCTTTCTGAAAATCTAAGTTTTCCTGCCTGTAGAAATCACAGATTGAACCCTTTAACATAAATTTCAGTTCATACATTACTATGCTATTCTCTTGTTAGGTAGGAAGCATCCTTTATTAACTAGTACTCTTTGTTTAAGGCATTAGTTTAACAAAAATTCCAAAGGTCTCCTCTCTTACACATATAGGAGGGCATGAGATAAATGTTGCCTGCTAAGTACAATTAAAGCATTGGAGGGAGTACCAAAAGGCACTCATCATCTTAGAACTGGCAAAGTGCTAGGAGTCAAGGCACGGTACTGAGGACACAAATTCAAGGTTGAGAAAATCATTATTCTGAGAGGGGAGCCTTGAGCTTGAAGCAGCATGAGGGGAAATGAGAATGAGGGAAGATTAAAAAGTTCTGACCACTTGTGCTCATCACAGAATTTATGTTCCAAGTCTAGGACAGTAGACTGAGGAGATCATGTAGAAATCAAGATCAGAACCAGCTACTATAGTTGAGAAAGTGAAATATTATTTAGGTATTCCCAAAATGGATAGAGAATACAAATTGCAAGAGAGAAAAATAGAGAGTGAAATTCCAATGGTCAGAATTTGGAAGAGGGGTAATGGATATAAAGAACAAAATCTCAGAAGTTATTTGAAAGCCTGGAAAAGGAAGATCTATTTCTTCAAATCAATAGGTAATAGAAATAGAAATAGAAATATAGGTAATAGAAATAGAAAGAGGATTACCTTGGGTTGGTGTGATACAAAAATATTTACTTTAAAATCCATGAGATGAAAAGGATTCTAAATAGCCTATAGCTTAACCTTTTCATTTTACATATGAGGAAACTGAGAATTAGAGAAATTAAGAGACATGCCCAATGTCAGAAAGGTAATTGGTGACAGAGTCAAGATATGATCCCAGGGCCTTTGACTCTTTCCACTTTTTCAGACTGCCTATCCTATTTAGTATATGGATAATAATATAACGCGATTGAATTTCATTACACATAATATCAGTATAAATCAAATTTCAGAAGGGACAGATTTCTCAGATATGGTTACAGAGCATTAATTTTAAGTTACAACATGGTAAGAACATCATTGCCAGACTCAAGCCTGACTTGGTTTGAAATCTACATTCTGAGAACAAGAGTGTGAACAAGGCACAACTTTTTAATATATCTAGAGAACTCTTGACAACAATATATTATGAATGAATTGACAATCTGAACTTCTTCAAATAGAATGTTTTGAATGGATATAATAGCAGGTAAGAACCATCCCCTATCCTGGCCCTCACTTCAAGATGCAAAACAAACAAATAAATAAATAACACTCCAACCAAAATAGTGTTTTGTTTTTTGAGGTTCTTTAAAATGATTCCTGACCTTCCTAGCTGTTTTTTAGAAATTCTACACAAATGAGCCACTATTGAATGGCCAAAAGAACCACCATGAAAACAAATCTCAATCTTATAAAATCTCCTTTTGAGAACAGAATATTATTGATCTCTAAGAATGGACAAACATCCCCAAGAATCAACACATTCTTAGATTGTTATTATTGTTCAGTCACTTCAGTTATGTTTGACTCTGAGTGACCTCATTTGGGATTTTGTTGGTAAAGGTACTGGAGTGGTTTGCCATTTCCTCTTCCAGTTCATTTTACAGTTGAGGAAACTGAGGCAAACAGGTTTGCCCAGAGTTACCCAGGTAGGAAGCATCTAAAGTCAGATTTGAATTCAGTAAGATGAATATTCCTGAATTCAGGCACCTGGTGCTCTATCCATTATGACACCTACCTGTCCCTATTTTGGATGAGTAAACCCAAATTTCAAAGAATTTGAAACTCTAGTCAAACCTACAGATGTCTTTTGATTTGATCATTAATTAAAATAGGACTTCTTTTCAAAGTGTCACTGCTGAAGGAGCTGACACTACAAAGTATGTCAGGTACCTGACAATTTCTTATAATGCCCTGAAAGACAGGTGTTCATTCCTGTAAAGTCTTTGAAGCCAGAAATAAAATAAAAAATAAAATTAAAGGATATTTTCAGGCACATAGTAATCATCTTAATACATGTATTTTAGGCTATTTTCCTCTTAAAAGTATGTGTGTGGGGAAGCAAGAGAGGCGGTTCTGAGGGAAAGGAGATTGGGCAGGGTGTTAAAAACTGATGCAACTCCTGACTGGAAAGGAATGCAGAAAATGAGGTAAAGTAAAGCCTTGTAAGTCATTTAAGATCAATCGTCAGAGAATGTGTCTCAGCTGTGTCATTATCAGATTAATAGCTGAGTTCCAATTTAAGCTGGAATTATTTGGATAACAAAAATCAAAAGAAAAGTTTTTGCAAACAATTTTTCCCCAGAGCAAAATAAACCATAGTAGGGGGTGTGGATTTTTGTTATTGTCACCACACCCTCCAGCTCCAAGAAACCCAGTATGTTTCATAAATACTACACAGTGGTCCTTCCTTCCACATTACTACTTGATTCTATCTTGAGGTAAAGCTGGAAGGAAAATAGCACCTTTCTAAGTTCATTGAATTTCCAGATGAGTACAGTGTGTGTGGTCAAACATAGCTTGAAGGGTATCTCAAATAATCATTCAAAATAGTTTTTAGAGCAATCCCTATGGATTGAAAATGAGGATTCAGATTGGATCAGAAATTTCACGAGGTAGTTCTTCATTTTTCTTTTCTTTATTATTAAACTATACTTTATTAGGCACTAGAAATGATCAGAGAGACAGTATCATCAGACTTCTTTGAATAAAGATGGTAAGAACACCACAAAGAAAAAACAAGATAAAGAGGAACTTGTACCATATGAAAGTGAGACTAATTGTGTCCTTGGGGTCTGTTAAAAGCAAAAAAAAAAATAGATATATGGGCTAGATTCATAAAGTAAAGGGAATGCTGGGCTGGCCAGTTACAAGAGAAAGGGGATGTCACTTTGGATCATTGCTATATAATCAAGAATGCTTCCTGAGGAAGATAATATTTCAGATGGTCTTTGAAGCAGGACGAATAAAATGTTTTGGGTGCCCAGGTTGAAAAAGTTTACTTGCTACATTGATAAATGCAAATCTCTGAGAGTAGAATGTACAGGCCTACAGAAGCACTACATAATGATACAAGGAAATACAAGGAAAACTAAGTAGTGTAGGATTACAGAAATGATTTAAATCAGAGGCTACACAGTTTTGGGGATTAGGAGGAGATGAAAGGGTTCTCTGAAGCAAATTAATTTACAAGGCAAATTCCCCTACATGGAGTAAGATACTTATTAAAATAGAATTTTGACAAAAGAAGGGATACCAGAGATGAGTTATTAGCAGGTGTGGACTTAGGATTAATAGACATTTGGATAACAAATAACATTTCTTTTAATAAATTAATGGATACATCATGAATTTTTATAATGATTGTAGACTGTAGAGCACAGAAGTAGATTAATCAGAGTACTAAATTGGGATATGGAGAGAAAAAATAAAGTCTGAGGTGGATAGAGTGAACCAAGAGAGCCTAACTATAGTTAAAGGGGAATCTTTAGAAGTGAGAGAGGGGGGATCCAAGATATAATGACTCAGACCTGAGGAGAGAGAAAAGAAGGAAGAAAGGAGACTAGAAAAGAGAAATAGAAATTTCAAATACATGGTGCTTATTTTTTTTAAATTTCATTTCCTCCAATGTGAGGGAGGAGGAGAAATATTATAACAAGGTCCTTTATGATTACAACTGTGACTAACTATGAATGGGTTGGATTCACTCATAAAATGGAAAAATATGACAATATGGATTAGAGAGCAAAGCCAAATAATTTGTTATGTAAAAGCAGCATGAATAAATGTATTATTGGTCAGTATGATAAAAAAAAAAACAAACCCACACATAAAACAGGAATGGCATACAGAGCCTTAGAAAAGACAAGAATAAGATAAAATATGTTTGAGAGAGACATGAGAAAAATACATAATATTTAAAGGCTATATAGATAAAAATAGCACACTTATGCCACAAATGACACAGTGCTTAAGTACTTAAAGGAAAATCTAGCTAAATTAGTAAAAGACTGAGACAGTAATAATAATTATATGATTTTAGTGTTCTTTTAGATTTAGATTATTCTAAGAAAAATATAATTGATGAAGAAAATAGGATTCAGAAGAAAATAGAAAAGATGGATATGATGTTTTTATTGAAAATAATTTTAAAAGAATGTTTCTATTTTTCAGAATTAGCAAAACCTTTACAAAATTAACCATATACTATGGTGTAAAGATTTTTTAATTAAATGCAGAAAAGGTAAAATATAAATTATATTCATCATAAATGATAATATAAGAACATCATTATCAATAAAGCAAATGTGAAAAAAGATACAGGTTAAAATGTAGATTATATATTGCCCTAATGAATGTCATTAAGAGAATAAATAATTTTTATAATTACGTAGTATCACCAAGTTTCTAGAATCTAGGTAAAACATTTATTTCCAAAATTGAAGATGACTAAATACTTATATAATTTAAAAGAGAAAGAAGAATCAAAGGAAAAATGCATGCAGAAAACCAGGAATAATAGCATCAGTAAAGTAGTAGTATTTCTTAGCATGTTATTAACAAATCCCAAAAGGCAAAATTAGGAAGGGAAATTTTACTTACAAAACCACAATATAATAAATATCTATATAGATATACATATATATGTTAACTGACGTAATTTTGTTATTTTCAGGTGTGTCTGACTTTTCATGATTCCATACTATCTATGGGGTTTCCTTTCCAAGATATTAGAGTGGTTTGCCACTTCCTTCTCCAGATTAAGTGACTTGCCCAGGGGCACATAGCTACTAAGTATCTGAAAGCTAGATTTAAACTCTTTTTTCCTGACTGCAGGCCCAGCATTTAATCCACTGACCACTAAATCTGTCTAATAACCAACACATAGACAGGATTTAATAAGCACATGCTATAAAATGCCTTATGTATAATATAATAACTTCTTAATATTCAATTATTCATGATTTGGCAAGTGCTAACATTTTATAATTCTATAAAACTTGCTTAGAAATCTAGGTTTTGCAAAGATCCCAGATTTGGGATTAAAAACTCACTATTTGACAAAAAATCCTGGGAAAGTTGGAGAACAGTATGGAAAAAATTAGGTTTAGATCAATATCTCACATCATATACCAAGATAAGGTCAAAATGGGTATATGATTTAAATGTAAAGAGTGATATAGTATAAGTAAACTAGGAAAACATGGAATAATTTACCTATCATATCTATGGAAAAGGGAAGAATTTATGACCAAGCAAGAGATGGAGAATATTTTAAGATGTAAAACAAATAACTTTGTTTATATTAAATTTAAAAAATTTCTGTACAAACAAAACCAATAAAACTAAGATTCAAAGGATAACAACAAAATGGGAAAACATTTTATAATAGATGTCACTGATAAATGTCTAATTTACCAAAACTATAAAGAAATAAATCAAATTTATGAGAACACAAATCATTCCTCAAATAACAAATGGTCAAAGAATAGGAATAGGCTGTTTTCAGATGAAGAGATCAAAGCTACTAATAATCATATAAAAAATGTTCTAAATCCCTCTTGATTAGAGAAATACAAATGAAAACAACTCTGAAGTACCAACTCAAACCAATCAGATCGGCCAATATGACATTAAAAGAAAATGATAAATGTTGGAGGGGATGTGGCAAAATTGGGATACTATGAATTGCTGGTGAAGTTGTGAACTGATCCAAACATTCTGGAAAGCATTTTGGAATTATACCCAAATGGCTATAAAATTCAAACCTTTACATCCAGTGATATGACTATTGGGTCTTATCCCAAAGATAAAAAAATGGAAAAGAACCCATTTGTATAAATATATTTATAGCTGCTCTTTTGTGGTGGCAAAGAATTGGAAACTAAAGGAATGTCCCTCAATTGGGGAATGCCTGAACAAATTGTGGTATATAATGGTGATGGAATACTATTGTGATGTAACAAATGATGAAGAGGATGATTTCAGAAAGAATTGGAAAGAACTACATGAACTGATGCAGAGCAAAATAAGGAGAACCAGGAGAACATTGCACATAACAACAATGATATTATGGAATTATCAACTGTGTTTGACTTAGCTACTCTCAGCTATGTAATGATCCAGTACAATTCTGAGAGACTTATGACAAAGAATACTATCCACTTCCAGAGAAAGAACTGTTGGAGTGATAATGCAGATCAAAGCATATAATTTATCACTTGTTTATTTGGGTATATGTTTTGTGGTTTTGGTTTTATTATATTATTCACTTATAAAAATGGATAATATGGAAATGTTTTATGTGATAATACGTGTATAACTCAGATTAAATTGCTTTCCAGCTCTGCAGGGTGAGAGAGAAGATGGAAGGGAGACAACTC
This sequence comes from Monodelphis domestica, assembly GCF_027887165.1. NCBI lineage: Eukaryota > Metazoa > Chordata > Mammalia > Didelphimorphia > Didelphidae > Monodelphis > Monodelphis domestica. The sequence continues at coordinate 292,231,303 of NC_077230.1, forward strand.
AGATCATATAATTTAGGAAAAATTATGTGGAAATTTATTATTACATGTAATTTGTAACAAATTAATAAAATAATAATTAAAAATAAAAGAAATCTAGAGTTTGACAAGTCCAAGATATTCAATGTCAATGGCTTGGCCATGCTAATATAATAAAAATGAGAAAAAATCACCTCTCTTCATTGCTATATGAATGATATCACCTAAGGGTTATTTATAAAATACAATAAAAACTGATAAATATTATTTGGGAGAATGGTAGGATATTATGTCATGAAGTGTCATAAAAAATTAAAAGTATGGGGTTGGGGTTGGTGCAACCAAATGCCAAATATACTTATGAAAATTATCTGTTATGTGGTTAAAAAAATAAAACAAATCTTGGGACCTGGACTCTTCCTGCAAGAAAAGAGGATCAGAGAGATGTTATTTAATCATATTAGTCCTTTGCAGGGCACTCTTTCTGAATACTGGGAATTTTTATTGACTGTAAGGGATGGGGAGATGCCATCTCTTATTGTTTCATCCACCTATCTCTTGTCTAAACTGCCTAAAGAATAGAAAAAAATGCTGTTCTATCACACCCCTGTATTCCCTTTTTGCCTGAGTTGTTGAACACCAAGACAATACCAAACCAATGCCAAATCCAAGTGATGTAACTATTCTGAACTCATTTAGCAATAATTGAGAAACTCCAACTGTTATAACCCATCCCATTCTGTTGATCTTTGGATATCATTAAAAACCTCATTCTCTCTCCCTCACTGTCTACTCCCTTATCCATTTCCCTTCAGTACAAGCCTCCTAATGTCAGACTCTAAAGCCACTCAATCTTTCATTTTGCTCTCTTGAATATATATTCCATAGATAACAAACTTGATTTCTTCTTCAATATTTTCCTTTTATACTCCTTTCAAATTCCAGCTTTTACTGAGACTGATTCCCTCATTATAACACAGATCCTTGGCCTCCCTTTCCAGAACTAGTTAAACATCACTATTTCTCCTGTCTTATTAGTTCAGGAGAGATAGTTGGAATAATTTTTGATCTCCATTATGACTTCAAGGTTCTCCTTCTACCTTCATCACTCAGTAACTTCTCTTCTTTTGAAATTCATTCAATTCATATATATATATATATATATATATATATATATATATATTACCCAGAGAAAATTCTGGCACTTCTTGTCTATAGACCTTAAGTCATTGCCTGGCTCATTGTCTTCCCCCCCCCCTCCCTATTCCTGCCCTCATACTAGGGAATTTCAACATACAGACTGATACTTCCTCAAACAACTTTACCACCCTGTTGCTTAAGTTTTTAATTTTCCAAGATTTGTTTCTCTACCCCACTTTAGCCACACAAAAATTTGGTCATGTTCTTGATCTTGTCACCACCTAACAATACTCCTGTAGTTTTATGAACTCTGTAATCCCCTTATGGGATCACAATCTATTATCATTCTACTTCTTTATCTGCCTTGGAATCCCAAACTTTGTTAGTTTTTCTTGCCATGATTTCTAATACCTTGACCCCTTGGTTCTTCCCAGCTTATAACCTTTGAACTGGTTATACTTTTCTCCAATCTTCTTTTTTTAACCTTAGTGAGCTGGTTGACCTCTATACTATTTGCCTCCCTTGAATCCTTTGCCTCTTTTTCTTATCACTAATATTTCCCTTCTGAGCCTCAGCATTCTCACCAGGCATTGCCATTGCTTCTAACCTGTAGCATATGAAGACTCTGCTGATGGAATGGGCAGATGAGGACAATTTGTTCTATGAAGGTGGCCAAAGTAGGTGCTGTGGAGTGCTTAGAGCTTGGTGAGACATCAAGGAAGCCAAAGTCATCCACTTCAACCTGGGCTATCACCAGTTTTCCTGACTCTTGTCTTGCCCCTAGACTTTGATACCTTTATAATAGAGAGTGGGGTTGATGACTTCATGCAACCCTTCCTCACATTAAATGCCATAGGTCCTCTTCAAAAATGAAGGACAAACAACAACTTAAGTACTGCTGGATAAAGCTGGAGAAGCCCAATAATTATGTTGACTGTTTTGACCATAAATTTATACTGTATAATCTCAACTGGTCCCACTTTAAAGCAAAGCAATGCATTTATATATTCTTAATTGACTCATCCCTTCCACCATAGCAGCTCTTCCAAAACTTTTCTTTCCTTTTAAGACCCCTGAAAGCTCCCCATTCCCTAATCTGCATTTAATTTTTCACTGAAAAAATAGAGGACATTCACTAAGAGATCTCTATTTTTCCTTCCTCTTCATTTTATAATTCCCAGATGCCTTTTGCCACTATCCCCTTTTTTATCTTTGTTTCACATGAAAAGGTAGTTCTTGTCAAGGCTAGTTCTGTTACATACACAAGTGATCCCAATTCATCCTATTTTTTTCAGTAGGTTGTCTCCTTTATATTTTCACCCTCTCACTTTAAATCTCTCCCTTTCTACACATCTCCATCATCCTCCATCTTTAAAAATTCCTCACTTGATCCATCCATCCCCACTTTCTGACTAAACTTCTTGAGATAACCATCTACAATGAGTACTTCCACTTTTTCCTTTTTCTCCCTTCTAAACTTTTTGGAATCTAGCCTACAACCTCCTCATTTTACCAAAACTGCTATGTGAACATTTTAGAATTATCTCAATTGTCAAATATAATGACTTTCCTCCTCAATCCTAATCCTTTTTCTTTCTCTACAGCCTTTAAGACTGACAATCACCATAATGCACTCTTTTCTCTATTATCTCAGGGCAGTATTCTCTCCTCATTCTCATTGTACCATTCTTCTTAGTCCCCTTTTCTGCATCTTTATCCAATTCACTTCCAATGTGGGGATGTTCCACTGCACTTTCTCCTAGGCCCTCTTGTCTTCTCTTTATATACTATTTGCTTCATGATGTTATAAGTTCCTATGGATTCAATCATCATCTTTATGCTACTGATTATCAAATGTGCTTATCTAGCTCTAACCTTTCCCTTGACTTATGTTATTTCATCTCCAACTGCCAATTGGACATCTTGAAGAATATGTACTATAGACATTTTAAATTCAACATGTTCAAAATGAAATTCCTTATCTTTTCCCCTAACCTTCTCCTTTCCTAACTTCCTTATTTCTGTTCAGGACACTACCATCTTTAGTCACACAGGCTCCCAGCCTAGGTGTCAGGCTTATTTCTTTACTCTCTCTTGCTTGGCATATCAAATCTGTTGTCAAAGCCTATAGATTTAACCTTGATAAGATCTTTTATATGTTCCTTTCTCCCCTCAGATTCTGCCTCCAGCCTCATATGGATTCTGATTGCTTAATACAAAGACCATTGTAATTGCCTTCTGCTTGGTCTTTCTACCCCACTCCAGTCCAAACTCCTCATAGCTGTCAAATTAATATGTCTAAAGTCCAGATCTAACCATGGCCCCTCCTTATTTAACAAATCCCAGTGATTCTCCATTACCTCCAGGATTCAACTTAAAATCCTCTGATGTTCAAAGTCCTTCCTAGCCAGTTTCTCCCACTTTTCCCACTACACCTCATTCCCCTTCCCAACTTGTCTTTCATTCTAGTAATTCTGGCTTCATTGCCACCAGCTTCATTCAAGTCTAAACAAAAATCCCACCTTCTACAGGAAGCCTTTGCGGTCCCTTCTAATAAGGGAATGATGACATTGTTAATTATCTCCAATTTATCCTCAGTATAGGTTGTTTCTACATAGTTTTCACAAGTTGTTGGTCAATTAGATTGTGAGCTCTTTGAATCTAGAAGTTCATGTTTTTCTTTGTATCTGTGACTCTTAGCATAGTGTCTGGCAATTGGTAAATGCTAAATAAATGCTTGTTGACTGATCTGATACCTCTGTCATTTTCAGAAAGTCGCTTTATCTCTGAGCTTCTGCATTCTCTCTAAGATAAAGCATAAAAATCACTACAAGTAGAAGACATGGGTTCAAAAGCTGCTTCAGTCAAGTACTGCCTGTATTATCTTGGTATTAACTGACCATTTCTATGGAATATTTGGCATTATTTTCCCCAAAGCTTTCCAACTGATGTCATTTTTTTTTGGTAGATCTCCGATGGCAACATCTTATTAAGATATATATTCTACTATTTTGGAGACAATTCCAAAACTGTAGCTATTACCCTTTCACCAGGAAGCACATCAATTCTTTTAATGAATTTGATTGAGTAAGTTCAGGGTGCTTCCCAGAGCTGCCAGAGATTAAAGGCTGAGAGCCTTAAGGCTTTCCAAATGCTAACTTCACTGGGGAGGTGGCAGTGATTTATAATATTTTGAATACCACATACACCAAATGTGGTTAGGTTGAATGATCCTTCTATTTATATGTAGAAAGATAGCATATGTAGAGAAGATTTGGCTGACCAAAATCCATTACCAAAGCAACTGAGTATTGCTGCTAGCAAACATGTATTAAAAAAGGTAAGAATGTAGCCTAGGTGGATGGAGAATTTAGCTTCCTTTTTGTTTTGGCTGAAATTAATTTGTATGCTATGTCAGAGAGCACTTAGGGAATGTATAACCCTAAGTGTAATGGTTATCTTGAACAAAAGACTATAATATCCATATATTTATACACATAAAAAAGAGAGACAATTTTAGCCTGGATGAATTCTATTTAACATTTCTTAACTGGTAAAGAAGCCTTGATTAAATAACATAAGCTTATACTTTTAGGGAAAAAGCCACCATAAACTAGCAAATGAGAGTTGAGGTGTTCAACAGGCGGTCCCTGATACATTCCAGAAATTGGTGACAATGTCCAGTAGGGACTTACTCTTCACCACCAAACCATTTACATTTGAGATCGGCAGAGCACTGGTGGTGAGAGATACTGGGAGTTGACTACCATTCCCCACAGCAACCTTGATACCTGCAGAATCATACATACCTTAGACTATAAGACAGGCTGTCCTATCAAACCAGTGAAATAAGAATTCCAAGAAAGAAATAACAATCAGTGGCTAATTGTCCTGGTAAAAGCATTTTGTGGTCATCCCCAGAAGAAATCAGTGGTGTAAAATAATACCAGGTGAACTGCTGCTCCTCTCATGTGTCTTGGCCTCACTTGTTGCCTATGCATGTCTCTCACTCTCTTCAATGTGTGGGAGAACATGCTCAAGATGTCTGAGATAAATGTTCTATCATGACTTTTCTTACTAGTCTATTATCAAAGGTGCATTTTCTTTGAATTTCTAGTGTCCTCTAGAAGAAAAGTAAATGCATTGTTGGGACTTAGAAGCTAGGTCACTGAATGGATGAAAATCCAGAGAGTATTTTGTACAGCTACCTCTAAGAGTCCCCTATTTTTATATGTATATATATATATATATATACATATATATATATATATATATAGTTTTGGACATGAGACAAAACATTATGTAATTGCACTGAATTTTTATTATGCCTGGGACATATTAGAAGCCTAGTTTGTGACTTATTTTCTTCAAATATATTATATCCACAGAAATTATAGACATTTTCGTTTACTTTTAGAGTTAGTTTGGAGTGCTTATCATATAGCAAACAAACTGTTTTCATTTCATTTCATTAAGGGAAAATATAAATTTATCCAAGGTGAACCAAGAAAGCAATTAATTTCAGAAGGATTAAATTTAAAGAGATAGAATTACAAATAAATCAAGTCTAAGACTTATTCTATTCATGAATATCACTGATTTCTATTTTACCATTAACTTCTGAAAATTTCAGTGTGCAATATATAAAAACAGTTTAAATTAAATTTATTTTTAAGCTTTCAGGGATAAGCATGGGCCATTTGGCAGGAGAGCAACCTGGTTACAATCAACTTGTCAGCATTATATTCAAGTAGAAAATAAAATTAGGGATTAAGAAACTCCCTTTCCTACCCCTACCTACAAACTTCCCTTCTCTCTTCTATTGTCATTGTGTTCACTGTCTTTGTGAAAAATAAAATCTGAAAAATGATCCCTAATCTCAGGCATTTTTAATACTCATCTCCTAATGAAAATCACTGATTTCTTTCCTTTTATTAATGTGAATGCCTGTAAATCAGCAAGGGAAAGGAATCAGAAAATCAACTATGTTTCAGATGGAAACAAATACATATAGATTGTATCTTTACTCACCAAAATTGTATTTATTGGGAATCAGTAAAATAACTTTTTATATAGTAGTATGATTAGTGATAAAAGTTTAGTCAAGAAGTCTCATTATTTAAAGCATCTATATCAGAAAAAAACCTAGTTTTTAAGGACCTTTGAAAAATTATGGTTGTCAGTTGTCACGATTGATTCTTATTTGTGATGATTCTGTTTATAAAATATGGGTCTATGTACTCAGTGAGGACATCCTCGCAGAAAATATGGGGAGAGAAAAGGCAGCCTTTTAAAAGTAATTTTTCTCAATAGAAATCTAGATCTTTGGTGTCTTACAGAAGAATAAGAACTATGGGTAATAATTTGTCTCTACTCTATTTTTTTCCAAATCTTTTGACTTAACAAGAAAAAAAAATAACTGTAGCCTAAAGTGCTTTTAGAGAAGTTGTTTTTCATGCCATTGTAATTTGCCTCTAGGCTCTTTATCCTAATTCCTACTTATTGTGGTGGTCCAGATCTTTAGAGGGTACCTGAATGTTTCTCTCCTTTAATATTCCCCAAGTAATATTAAAAGGTTGGGATTTCTAGTATTGTCAGTCATGAACCCCCACCTGAAATGTTCTCTTTTGATTATCAGACAGACTTAATTAGCTCTTAAAAAGGGCATTTAGTAAACAGTCACAATAAGAAAAGTTGTGAAAGAAATATCCTACCCCCTCAAAACTGAGAGCATCCTCTCCCCTTGCATAAAGTCCATGGGGAGAATGGCCTTAACATAGAAAGCACATTTGGCCAAAGAGTACTTAACAGCTGCTCCTTTTCTTCCTTCGTGAAGTCCTCATTAAACTCTTCTGAGGTGAATCTCTATACTGAGATGAAAGGGTAACTGCCCTTGTAGAGTCTTAAAGCTGCCTTTCAGCTCCCATTGCAGATGCTTCCATCAAGGAAGCATCTGCAATGGGAGCTGAAATGGACATTACACCTCCAGGTGTCCCTTTCCATACAAGACATGCCAAAATACTTCCATAAACCCTTTGACATTTAAAGATATTTTACTGAGAGTTAAGACAAAAATTTCCTCTGAGGTCCCTCTACCATAGGGCACCTGAAATTTCTCCAAAGGAATAACACTAATTCATTAGGATAATCTAAATGGAATTCTTAAATCACTTCTCACTAAGACAAACAGGTTAACTTAAAGAAAAACATATTAGAAAAGTCTCCAGAGGTATGTCTCCTCAAAGTATATTAAGCATGTAAGATTGATTATTCATTTTTAGGTCAGCATGTAAAACTTAGCCTATGGACATTTAGTCTATAAGGATCTCAGACAGGATGTTTGGGTTCTTATGAAAACAGGACAAACACTCTAGGGCTATTTTAAAATATACTCCCTTCCAAAAACAAAATGAAAAGCTCCCTCTAGACATAGTAACGAAGGTAAGTGATCTTGAACAAATGGCTACTGTAATACAACAGATAATATTATTTGAGAATGTAAAAAGTTATCATAAAAGAGCCGTTTGGACTTTTAAGCAAATGCAGCCGAAAACAGGTTGCATAATTGCAGTCTAAAACAAAAAAGGGTCAAGATTTTTTTTTAAAAGTATATAGGTGGCAGCTAGGCAGCTCGGTGGCTAGAGCTACAGGACTGGAGACAGGAAGTCCTGGATTCAAATTTTACTTTAGACACTATGTAACTATGTGATCCTTGGCAAGTTACTTAAGTCACAGTGTCCCTTACTGTTCTTCTGCCTTAGAACCAGTACATAGTGTTGATTCCAAGATAGAAGGTAATTATTTTTTAAAAATAAAAATAATAAAATAATAATGACTATTATTATTATTATTACTATTACTATTATTATTATTATTATTATTATTAATCTGTTACCCAAGAATGAGAATCCCAGTTAGAAAATCCTTCATTTAGGGATTCTCTTCAGGGGATTCTTATCAATGTAAAGGGGTCTAAAATTATCTTGGAGGAAACCCACACAGCTTAGCACCCACTCTGGGTTTACTCATTCATCTTCCTCTCATTTTGAGAGGCTGATAACTTATCCTTACCCCACTCTCATGGGAGCTAGAGTTTCTTGTACTGTCATTCGTGACACACTTTTTATATATTGGATCTGGCAACATAGCGGACAGAAAGCAACTTTCCCTGAGTTCCCTATCATGGATAAATTGATGGTTCAGTATCAGAAAAAATGATTCCTATTACTAATAGGAAGGAGGACAGACTACTATAGACTAATACCTGATCATAATTAGACCTTAAGAGACTTATTCTTCTGGACCACCGGTCTTAAACAAAATGGTTGCTTGTTGATTGTTTAGTTTTTTATTAAGTTATTAGTTGGAGAATGTGGGGTTTTAGGATAATTTCCTCTCTTTTAGTTAGAGACAAATTTCTAAAGTTTTTAGAAGCCTCTTTATGGAAACTGCAATATCAGAATATGTAGAGCATTGGACACAATGCTAAAATGTGGCGAGAGTAAGTCCATAGGTAGTTCTTTTATCTAAGAGGTTTTCTTAGTTTCTTAGTAGGGGAAGAGGGCTAGACATTACACCTGGCCTGTTTCATGAAATGGGTTCCTGATACATACATTGGGAGAATTATAAAGGGCCTGATACCTCTTTGGCCAAGAGCAGAAGCAGTTTTTAATGCATTCATTAGTGGACAGATAAAAACAGATTGATGGCTACATATGCCTGTACCAATTACTTATGGATGGCTATGGCTAAGATTATCATACATTGATGTATTACATCCTAGAAGTAGTCTATGCCAAATATGGATTTATAGATTGATAGAAAGAGTAGAAAAAATTTCCTATTGTTCCTTGCCATTTATGCAAATAGAAAATGTGTTAGACAATTTTCTTTCCCATAATAGGGCTTCAGAAGACTCCTCGAGGTCCTGATTCTTCAGGGTTTCTTCCCTTCTACATTGTCCAGTAGGGTGCTATTTTCAGTGAAGTGTCAGATGGGAAAGGTAATGAAGGAATGGGATCTGATTCAGGAATCAAGTAAGATTAAACCAAAACTGCCAGCTGCAGCAAGAGACAAGCCTTTTTGGACTTTCACAATTCAAATGATTTAGATGAATAGGAAAACTAAATCTAAAGGAGAGTTAGAGGAGTTGACCATTTGTCAGACTAGAATGATCCAATGTTTCAGTCCATCTGACACAGAAGAGTTCTGTCCCATCTTTTCTCAGCTATGCTTATAAAGCTGTGGCTTCAGCCAGATACTTCTCCCATAGAAACAGGTTTGGCCTCTCCATTCCTCCTTTGAGGTAGAGGGAGGTATAGAAGATACAGTGTTGAACTAAGAATTAGGAAGACCCCTATTTGATTCCCATTGTTAATTAATATTGACTATGAACCTTTGGTTCAACATTCAACTAGTCTGAATTTCAGTTTCCTAATCTAATTGGAAGAATAACTCTCATAGACCCTACCCCACAGGCATTCTTTAGAATCAAATAAGATAATGTGCTTAAAATGCTTTGTATATGTTATCATATAACATGTTCTTTAGCCATATCCAACTTCAGGTCACCCCATGGGTTTTGTGAGCAAAGATACTGGAGTGTTTTGCCATTTCCTTCTTGTGTGCACCCCCATTTTACAGATGAGGAGTTGAGGTAATTAGGAATTAAGTGATTTGTCCAGGATCACACATCTAGTATGTGTCTGAGACTTGATTTGAATTCAAATATTCCTGACTTCTGGTCTGGTCCATACCTAGTTGCCCCAAATGTGTAATATAAATGGAACTTATTAATATAATTATATAATATCAAAATATAATACAATGTATCAATTGCTTCTGTGCCAATAATTGATTATTGAATTGTTAGAATTTTATGGTTTGATGTAAAGTTTTACTTTGGGAATGTCATAAACATGTATTTTAGAAAACCAAATTGTGGACTTGATCAAGCTTTTATAATTAAAGATGTCCTAAACCTATTTCCATGTTATTCATATTTGCAGGAGAATGATCTTTTAACAACAAAACCCTAATCATATCCCCATTAAGCCATGTGATCAGTAATATGTTTTTCTTCTGCATTTCTACTTCCACAGATTTTTTTCTCTAGATGTGAATAGTGTTCTTTCTCATAAGTCCCTCAGGATTTTTCTGGATCATCACATTGCTGCTAGTAGAGAAATCTATTACATTCATTGGTGCTACAATGTATCAGTTTCTGTGTATAATGTTCTCCTGGTTCTGCTCCTTTTGCTCTGCATCAATTCTTGGAGGTTTTTCCAGTTCACATGGAATTCCTCCAGTTCATTATTCCTTATAGCACAATAATATTCCATCAACATCAGATGCCACAATTTGTTCAGCCATGTCCCAATCGAGGGACACCCCCTTCTTTTCCAATTTTTTGCCACCTCAAAGAGTGTGGCTATAAATATTATTTGTACAAATATTTTTCCTTATAATTTCATTGGGGTACAAACCCAGCAGTGGTTTGTCTGGGTCAAAGGGCAGGCAATCTTTTAAAGCCCTTTCTGCATAATTGCAAATTGCCATCCAGAATGGTTGGATCAATTCACACCACCACCAGCAGTGTATTAGTGTCCCAATTTTGCTGCATTCCCTCCAACATTTATCACTTTCCTTTGCTGCTATATTATCCAATCTGCTAGGTGTGAGGTAGTACCTCAGAGTTGTTTTGATTTGCATTTCTCTAATTATGAGAGATTTAGAACCTGGAAGCACAAAAGATCAAGAATATCAAGGGTTCTAATAAAAAATGAAAAGGATGGGGACCTAGCAGTACCAGATTTTAAACTGTACTATAAAGCAGTGACCATCTAAATAATATGGTACTGGCTAAGAGACAGAAGAAAGGATCAATGGAATAGATTTGGGGTAAATGACCTCAGCAAGATAGTGTATGATAAACCCAAAGATCCCAGCTTGGGGGCAAGAACTCACTATTTGACAAAAACTGCTGAGAAAATGAAAAATAGTATGGGAGAGAGGAGTTTTATATCAACATCTCACACCATATACCAAGATAAATTCAGAATGGGTAAATGACTTAAATATAAAGAAGGAAATTATAAGTAAATTAGGTGAACATAAAATAGTATACCTGTCAGATATATGGGAAAGGAAATAATATAAGAGCAAGCAAGAGATTGAGAATGTTACAAAATGTAAAATGAGTAATTTTGATTACATTAAATTAAAAAGCTTTTGTACAAACAAAACCAATGCAGCCAAAATTAGAAGGAAACAACAAATGGGGGGGGGTCTTTATAACAAAAACCTCTGACAAAAGTCTAATTTCTCAAATTTATGAGGAGCTAAATCAATTTATTTGTGTCATAAATGGAATTTGGTGGCAGAACTCTTTCTTTGCTTATTTTGTCAAGTAGTTTGTATAGTATTGGGATTAGTTGTTGTTTTTTTTTTTCTTTTTTGAGAGAATTCACTTGTGAATCCATCTGGCCTTGGGGATTTTTTCTTAGGGGGTTCCTTGATAGCTTGTTCAATTTCTTTTTCTGATATGGGTTTATTTAAGTATTCTATTTCCTCTTTTGTTAAATAAGGCAATTTATATTTTTGTAAATATTCACCCACTTCACCTAGAGAGGTAAGGTTGCCCTTTTCATCTTTGATACAATTAATTTCATTCTTTTCTTTCTTTTTAAAATTAGATTAACCAGTACTTTATTTAATTTGTTATTTTTCTTAAAATACTAGTTCATATTCTTATTTACTGGTTCAATAATTCTCTTACTTTCAATTTTATTAATTTCTCCTTTGATTTTTATGATTTCCAATTTGTTTTTTATCTGGGAGTTTTTATTTTCTTCTCTTTCTAGTTTTTTAAGTTGCATGACCAATGTATTGACCTCTTACCTCTCTGATTTGTTAATATATGCACTCAGGGATATAAAATTTCCCCCAAGTCCTGCTTTGACTGCATCCCATAGATTTTGATAAGTTGTTTCATTCTCTTTAATGAAATCATTGTTTCTTTGATTTGTTCTTTGACCCACCAGTTTTGAAGAATTAGATTATTTAGTTTCCAATTAATTTTAAATCTCCATTTCCACAAGCCCTAATTGATTATGATTTTTATTGAATTATGGTCTAAAATTGCATTTATTATTTCTGTTTTCCTACATTTGTTTGCTGCCTAGTCAGAGCCCTGAGCTTCCTGTGGTAGTCAGGTTACTCTGTCACAGTTATAGTCTTTGCCCTGGGATTCCCTTTAGCCAGATTCTTACCATAGGTCTCAGTGTAGCAGATGGGGGAGGGGTATTGGAAATTGAGCTTCTCTGCCCTCTGAAGGCTTTTTATCTGTGCTATTGCTAGATTGGATTAACCTGACTGATTTGGAGAGATGGATGTGCACTTATCCAAAACCTCCAGAGGCAGAGGCCCAAGATGTAGAAGTGGTGGCTGAAGGCTGCAACCAGGCTTCCCTCTTCTCTGCCCCTCTCCTCCAGCTGCCTCCCTGCCAGCTATGGTCAGAGCCCTGATCCTCAAGTAGCTATGGTAGCAAGGCACTCCCTCCAGTCTAGAACCCTCACCCCTAGATCCCTGCAACAACCAGAGTCTCAGCATAGTAGGTGGGGGAAAGGTCCTGGGACCTTCCTTCTGTCTTTTCTTAAGCCTGAGAATTCAACCTTCTCTGAGAAAATTTTAAGTTGAATGAAGCAGGAGCATTACCTGGCTTGGTCCTGTTACTTTATTTGGTTTTGTGTCCCCTTTGAAGTGCTTTGTTTTTATTAGTGTGGAAGGATTTTCACAGTGGCACAGAGTTGCTCTAGATTACCCTGTCATCTTGGCTCTACCCTCAGAAGTCATGCACCAAACAATTTCATAGAATAACTTCCACTCTTTGAAAATATGTTTTTGTTAGAAGCATTATTGACTGACCAATGAAAAGATTAACTTCAACTCCAGGAGATCAGTGATAAAGCTTGTATATATTTCTCACTCTGAAAACTTCTTTTCATTGCCTTGAATCTCATAGTTACTATTGTAGTGAAAAAAGAGAGTTTTTAGAGCTCTCAAACAATTCATCCTGAAATTTGCATCCAAAATGCAAATAAAATCTTGATATTTATTGATATGCTTTTTTGATTTCTAGGAGTAGAAAGTCTTATATTAAGTAGGAGACATCAAGCAAAAGAGTAGGAATTTAAACGGCTTAGGTTGGAAGTGACACCTCTCTATTTCTTTTTTTTAAGTCTTATCTTCCACCTTAAAATCAATACTAAGTGTTGGTTCCAAGGTGGAAGAGTGGTAAGGACTAGGAAATTGGGGTTAAGTGACTTGCCCAAGGTCACATAGTAAGGAAGTATTTGAGGCTCTTTTTTTAAAATTTTTTTTTAGTGCTTCTAAGGTGTTATTTGTGATCTGGCCCTAGAACAACAAATCATCACATGGAAAATTAGTTGATTACAGGCTGAAACCTCAGTTTACAATGTAATTGCTGGTGAGTCTGATTGGAAACTGCCATGAGGGGGTAAAGGGAGAAGAGTTTCTTATGTAGTCCTAACTATTCAACTTAAAGGAAAGACCTTGAATTTTATTCTCTTTGCCACTGTCATGTAAACCACAATGGATGAGATGTCAGCTTTGATCTTTGAATGTGTGGTGTTTATGGAAGAAATTAGCTTACTTAAAGCTCACGTGTTTTAAAAGACTAAACCGTCCAATTTATGGTTGGATGAGGAAAACAAGAAGGCTGGGGAGTGGAGATAGGCCTATGTGTAGTTAAAAGAGCCCTGCAGAAAATTTTGGAGCATATGGTTTGGTTAATTCCCAGTGAGCCATGAGATTATAGTAGTTTAGGAAAAAGAACTCACAGGCAAAGAAGCAAGGAACAAAAAGCTGCTATTATTGCTTCCCTAACTTCAAAAAGTCCTGGGTTCTAAAGGCTCCTTTTTTAAATAACAAGAGTAAAGGAAAGACATGGGAATAGTATTTTAGAAGTTCAAGTCCTCAACTCAGGGGAAAATAAGAGGAATCCAAACTTCTATTCTTCAGCTTTATGTCCTTTTCAAGTTTTCACAACAGTTAACTGTCATGAGATCACTCTGTAGAAAAGACAAAGAAAAGAGAAAGAAACAAAGTTGGCAAGATTTCTATTAGATTTATAACATTATCCTTTCTATACAGGTCCAATTATTCTATCTATATCTTTCCATGAGAGATTGGTGGCAAGGCAAGAGAAGCCTCCCCTTTTGCCTACATTCCATGCCTTTTTAAGGCACTTTTGTGGCCAATAGCTCTTAATGAGTATATGGTTTCTCTTAAGGGGAGATGCCAGCAAAATCCTAGAGAATCCCACACATTTGCAGAAAGCCATTCTTTCAGTCTAGTTACAATGCCAAAGATCCATCATCCTTACTTTAATGATCTTACTTTGCCTTTAGTATGCTCTCATGAGTATCCCTTTAAACAACTGGAACAATTGATATTTATGTAATGTTTTAAGTTTTACAAAGTACATTACATATGTTGTTTCATTTGATTCTCACAATCATTTTGTGAGGTAAGTGCTATAGGCATGAACTAATTTATTTCATAGCTCACTAGCTACTTATTATATAGGCAATCAGCAAAAGGTATAGAAGAAAAATTGAAGCCAGACTGTGGAGAGAAGTGTTGCCAAGTTAAGGAATTTATGCTTTATTTGGTAGGTAATGGGGAGCTATGGAATGTTTCTGAGCAAAGAAGTTCTGTAGTTACATCTATTAGGAAAATTAACCTAGGAAGATACATATGTTTATATATAATATATGTGTGTTTGTGTGTGTGTGTGTGTGTGTGTGTGTGTGTGAGTGTGTGTGACATGAAATGACAAGAATTAGGGAAAGACATAGGAATTGTGTTTGGGAAGTCTGAGCCCCAACCCAAAAGCTTCAGCTTATTATAGCTCTCTATTCTCTAGTTTTATGTTTGATTCAAGTCTTCATGCCAAAGTCAACCCATGATGTGTATTGTAAATCCTTTGGTTGTGGGGAGACTGAGGGATGAGAAACCAGATATGATGATATCTCTTCAAGGGCCTGAAGTAGGGTGGTGGAAGTGAAAATAGAATAAAGGATTCACTTGATGAAATATTTATGGAGAATCTGCAAGAATTGGAAATTATTTGGATATGTTGTATTTTCAACAAATTTCTCTTTGTCACACTTTTTCTCACAGAAACTCATGGCTGAAGCAATGAACTGATTCCAAAGGTATAAAGTTCCTAAATTTGCTTTTATCATACTTGTCAAACTAACCATGGGTAAGCCAATTAACCTCTCCTAACACTTTAGCATCTTAATCTTTAAGGAAGATCAATTAAGTATTCAAAGATCACAAAGAAACAAAAAAGGATAACCCCTCATTACTATTTAGCTGAAAACAACATACTCTCTTCTAACTATGATACCCATACCACCAACAGGATAGAAGTTAAACTGATCAAAGGAAAGACATAATCAAGTCCAGAAAGTACACTACCACAATTGAGATAGACTCTCATTAGACAAATTGGTCAGTTCTCATTCACTGCTGTGTCTCATAAATTGAAGATTACAATAAAATACTTGCTTTTCTTTCTCAGTTCAGATAACTAAATTGTGTTGGATACAAAAGGATTGGAAAGATAAAACAATTCTTTGAGAGATCACTGCATTTATAAACTAATTAAGGCAAATGAATAGTTCTGGTTGTTGTGCATATTAAAAATTCATTAAGAGAGTGATGAAATTTATCCAACAAATTTACTATTTATCCTATCTGCTTCTTTATGGAACATTCCAAAGTGTAAATAGTATTAAGTCTTGTTCATGGATTTCAACTGAATGTACTTATGCTATTCCTATGAAGTAATTTCATCAGCATCAGGCTTCTTATGACAGAGGTAGAAAAGGCTAGGAACTGGGTTCCAAATAGCAATAAGTTACCATGTAAGTGTCATAAGCAAGAGGTGTTTGTATGTATGTATGTATGTCTCAGTATCACAGAAAAACATCAAGACCTTGCCCTTGCTCCAGGCTCTGGTCACTCTCATCCGGACCTCAGTCATAATTAAATTGTTTATCAATGAAACCAATATGTAATTGTGAAAATAAATTTCATGAGAAACTGATTCTAAAATGATTTTGAGTTTAGATTCCAACTTTACCAAAATATACTATTGTAAGGTGAAGCCCTTTGTTCTGAAGAATGCATATATCCCTGAAGTTCCATATAAACTTTGCAAATGCTTCAATCCTTCCAGAGAAGGATATATTAATATTAATAACTGATTTAGTAATATCAGGTTTCACTCTTTACTTTCACAAGAGGTTCAAAGAGTTGGAACAAAATGACAGATCTATATTCCATAAGGTCTATATTCTGATTTCTTAAAAAAATTCAAAATGTGCACCCTTATCTCTTTCAGTATAATAATAACTTTCTATTAAACTGTTTTCATTAAACAGTTATTTTTCTCCAACTAGTCCACCTTCATCTTCTTGTTCATCTTCTTTATCAGGATTATTAATAAGATATAGGCCACCCCCAATAACTTCTACAAACTCATTTCCCTTGTCTTTTCTAATAGGCTTTTTCTCTGGTTGTTGAGCAAGACTCATTTCCAATTGGAAGGCTTGCATTAAGGCAAAAATTTGAAGGAGATGATACCATGCTGACTAGGTGGTTTGACTCCTATACCTACCTTTGCTTTGTCAATTTGAGAATAAAGAAACTCCAAAAGGTTCTTTGGTGCCTTGGTATTGCATGCCATTCTCTCTCTGTCTCTCTGACTTTGTCTCTGTCTCTGTCTCTGTCTCTCTCTCCCTCCCCCCCACATCCCCCGTTCTCATTGATCTTCTGTAATTCTTGTTTGAGTTGGACAATCTGATGTTTCAAACCAGTTGCCTTAGTTTGATATTGCTCTTCTTGTTTTTGTAGGAGAGTTAGGCTCTTTGCTGTAATTCTTTCCAATGAGTACACACAAAAAGTACATAAATAAAAGCAACAAGGAGATACATAAATCATAGGAAAATGCATTGCAGGACAAGACCCAATAGAAGCTAATTGGTTATTAAACCTCTGATGGGCATTCTTATCAATATGTAGTTTTTCAAAGCTATAAATTCATTTCATGTTCAAACTTTGGAGAAATATCATTAAACTCTTTCAAAAGAATAAAATGAGAATTTTTATAAAGGTCACAAACTTCTGTTGTGTATGTATGAGAAATGATTATTTGCAGATGCAGTAAGATTAAATGAATCCTTCCTGTTCTGTTACCACAAAGTCCAAGGGAGATAAGGAAATATAATTAGCAAATCAGATAAAATTCATTATATGGGTGATAATTTGCTGGACACCATGGTATCTCCCTTCACCAAAACTAAATCAGCATTTTATATTCCAACTCCATGGGCTTCTATAGTTCAAACTAACAACCTGAAGAAAACCTCATCATTCATATCATCAAGTTATCAAGATGTTAGGAACATTTGCATTCTTTCCGTGCAAATATCAGCCTATTCAAAAAATGATAATCTCTAGGCATACACATTACAAGCCATCTTGAAATTCTCATAACCATCACAAATGTTCCCAGCCTGCAGAATGGAAAGAGGAGGAGGACACGCCCTGAGGCAATGCTGCAGAGCCTACAGTGGAGGGATCCCCAGGGCCAGTGCCCATAGCTTCTGTCAGGGAGGCATCACTCCAAAAAAATCTTTTTAAAAATAAAAAGGAATTATTTAAATACAGATGCTAGTTTGTGTTAACATATTATTAGAGTACAAATGAAGAGAATAGAAATTTCTTTTTTGATATATTCTAAAGTAAAAATATGTATTTTTATTAGGTGGTATGTTTATTTCAGAAAAGAATATGGTTCTTCCTTCTATAGTTAATATTTTCATAGTGCTGATTAGGCTTTGAACATGGACTTTTCCCTAATAGGACTTTAAGGTTTCCACTATTCCAGGCTGCAGACTCTGCCAGCCAGGGAGCCATCTTGTAAATAGATGTTCTTGACAACTTCAGCCCAAAAGACCAAATGCAATCCATACCAAAAATATCATCTTCATTTATAAAGAATAATACATTATTATGACAAACAATAGACTTATATTCATTATTCCTCTGGCACTGACAGGACTCCTATAAAAAATAAAATACTTCCATGCTGTTTAGTAATAGTGAAAACTATGAGGTGCCATATCATCCATCAGTGGTCAATGCACATTATTCTTCTTCCAAAAAAACCCCCAAAACAATTGTCCCTGGATGCTGTTTTATTCTATTTTATTTTATTTTGCTCCAACCGTGGTAGGCTTTGTTGAAACAATGCCAAACTGAACATTGATACCAGGTGCCTGTCCCAGCAGAATCCAATATCACACCTGCAGATAAAGTGTAAGATTACATCATGTGTCGTGCCTGAGCACCACAGATGACTCTATACTTCATCTCAAATAACATTATAATTTACACTTGGAGACTTCAACCTATGTAGCCTTGGCCAAATGAAAGTTTTTGCAGCCAAACACATCAAACTCAATATATTTTATTGCGCCAATGGGATTGTTTTTTTGAGAACATTCAACAAAATTAAATCTATCAATGGCATTTTAAATAAAAGGTACCTGTCCTGAAAAGATAGCCTAATAAACATTAAGCTGTCAATTAAGAAGATACCACATAGTTGTTTTTTTTTTTTTTGCTGGCAACCAAAGAAAAAGATAAGATTCAAACCCTCTGTAAATTGACTCAGGACTCTGAGATGAAAGGTGGGACAATGGAATCTTTTGTTTGACAAAGTAGTGTAAAGGTATAAATGCAGAATTAGAGAATCACTTCAGGCAAAATGAGAATCCTCCCAAATCAAACATTTTCCCAGCTTGGTGAGACAACCTTCATCAATGTTCCCTGAACTTTTAGAAATGTTGAATGAATATATTCCATGATCTATTTGCCCCATAATTTCTGTTTTCACCTCCACACTTTGGGGATTGGTATCCTGCATTTGAGAAAGAGTCATCATCATCATCATCATATTTCAGTCTTTGAATTATGGTCTAGGATTAGACTATGGTACCTTGTGTGAGAAATCTTTCTGTGTGGATAAATGGCGAGAAGGGATTTTGGCTGAATGGAAGAGAAGGGAAGCATCATTGTCTTACTTCTCTATGGAATTAGAGTAGCTCTATTCAGTACCATTTTCTTTCTTCAAACATTTGGTCATATTAAGGTCCATATGAAAACACATTCCCTGATGGGTTGATCCATAGACCTTAAGAGTCCCAGTAATTTTCTTGGCACTTTTCTAGATATGATGGGATGATTATTGAAGTAGCTTCTCATTCAGTTGCCTTTCATCATTATTGTATCAATTCTCTTGAGGTTTAATCATTTTTCAAAAACTTTCCACTTTTTGTTCATCACTAAGTTCTTGCATTTTCTCACACTATCATGACTATTAGCCTTGGAATATTTGGGAGATGGGGACAGTTGTAGATCCTAATAGATAAGAGTAATATATATCCTTCCTATATTAGTCCTTAGGTTTTTAATACCTGAAATTAAGAATACAATTTTAAGATTCTATTATGCTTCTATCTTGTATAGATAAAGAGATGTCAGAAGCCTAATCCATTCTTCAAAGTATTAATTAACCCCCAGCTATGTCCCAGTCACTTTGCTAGGCATTGTGGATAAAAGACAAACAAAATAAACTCCTTGTCCTCAGAGTTTACATTCTGCTTGGAGGATATTACCTGTAAACAGTTTTCCCTCTTCAACTCTACCTATTGATGACCCTGGCTTCTTTTAAGTTTCAACTAAAATCTTGTCTTTTACTAGAAGCATTTTCCAACCCTTTTTAATTCTAGTGCATTCCCTCTTAATTATTTCCTTCTTATCCTGTCTGAGAAGCTAAGTGGCACAGTGTGCTAGGGTTGAAGACAGGAAACCTGAGTTTGAATCATGCCTCAGATACTTAACTAATGTGTGACCCTACACATATCACTTAACTCTATATGCCTCAGTTTCCTCATCTGTAAAATTAGCCAGATAAGAAAATGCCAAACCACTCTAGTGTCTTGGCCAAGAAAACCCCAAAGGGGGTCACAGAAGAGTTGGACACAACCAAATAACAACCTTTCTTGTCTTAGCTTGTTTTGTCTTTTTTTTTTGAATGTTTCCCACCCCCCATTAGATTATAAACTCTTTGAGTGTAAGGATTGTCTTTTGCCTTTTTTTTTCCATCCCTAGCACTTAGCACTTTATCTTGCACATTTTAGGGACTTAATAAATGTTTGTTTATTGATCAATAAGATTAATCTGTGGAAGAAGGAAGGAGAATTAACAACTAAGATTCTTGTAGTAAGTGACATATGAACTGGACCTTGAAGGAAACTAGGAATTCTAGGAAACAGAAAAGAGAATGGTGGTGGGGGTTGGGAAAATCACATTCTATTATGGAAGACAGTCTATAAAAAGGCATAGGAGTTGATGATGAAATGTTTAGTTCAGGAAATGATAAGATCAGTTTGTTTGAAACAGAGAATGCATGGTATGCAATAAGGGCAGAAAAATTCATGAGTCCTACTATGGAAAATTTTATATATACAGAGATAGATGTCCTAGAGAAAACAAGGAGCTACTAGAGGAATTTGAGCAGTGGAGTGACATGGTAGTACACTTGTTTTAGAAATGTTACTTTGGCAGCTTTTTAAAAGGATAGTTTTGAAAATTAATTTCTGTCTTACTTATTGCCCTTTGATTGGGTTAAGAACAAGGTCTGAGGTTTAGCTTGCCTCCTGTCCCATATGACTCCTGATATCCAGAAGATTAGCCTCTGACTCAGACTGAGGTCAAGTGTGTCCAACCAGGAAGACTCAGAAAAAGTGACATTATCTGGGATATGTCAGGAATTAAAGAATCAACTCATTCTCTTTCTTGCTGAGGCAGTGAGGAAGGCCTCTTTCCTAAGAAGCAGCAAGAGCTCTTGGAACCAAATAGCTCTTTCTCTTTCATAGTAGAGACTTGAGGTAAGCAGTGAATTCAGGTTAACTAGGCAACTGGCTGTGTGATTATGTGCCTTTTATTAATTCCAACAGCTTTCACTATTTAATAAATAATTACAAATTAATATGTAGTCCCCAGAGAATTTTAAAGTTTGGGAGGTTAACAGTGTCAGGAAAGGATTTTTAAGGCATGAGAAAACTTTTTTTTTTATAAATAGCAAGTAAAAGTAGGTAGGGAAAAATTGAAGATTAAAGTTGAGAGCAGTTGACTAATGGACAATCTGTCAAAAACGATTAGGGAAGGATTTGATTATGGACACAAGTAGATAGGCTTGGCCTTAGTGAAGAGAAGGGCCACCTTTGTTAAGAACTAGAGTAAAGAAAGAAAGCAGGAAGGATCATAGGATATATTGAAGCCTATAATAGCGACATTTCTAAGGACCAAATATACCTACTACTACATTAGGAAACAAAAAGTTGTGAGTTCTCAACTTAAGAACATTCCTCTAGAACTTTTTTACATCTAGAAGACATTTGCTTAGATAAGATGACTATTTATGTAATATTATTTGGACATGACACAGAGATTCCCCCTCAACGAACCTAATGTCTCTTGATCCCTAATTCAAAGTCTTTTTTTTAATTTGAATCTCCCTACTTCTCCATGAAGGCATTATTTAAAGTCCATTTCAACAATGTCATATGACTCCTGAAAGACACAAAATACTAAGCAGCTAACACATTTTCTGGAATTAATTTATCTGATTAGCCTATTATATCTTCCTATTATTCCCTCTTCCCATCTACCTACAGATGTCTCTGTTTTCCTAGAGGAGAAAGGAATACACTGAGGGAATAGGATACAGAGTTAATAAGCAGAGAAATTTTGATGAGGAGGACAAATGCTGCAATAATAATGGTAATAGTTTACATTAAATATAGTCATTTAATATTTACAGAATATTTCCTTCCAGGTCTGTGATATAACAGTTAAAATTAGTTTCTTTGCTAAAAGTATTATATTATATTTTATGAGGTTTATTAAAGATTATTTGAATTAAGAAATAAAGAAAATAAAAAATAAGAAAGCATGTGCAACCTTGCCCACTAGGTAGAGAGCTGCATGTGCCTGGAAGTGGAAGCAGGGAGAGGGAGGGCCACGTAGGCAGTACAGTCAGTTTAAATACCCATTTTGTTCTTGGCCCAGGTGGGTATCTCCAGTGGGATTATAAGGAATTCTGGGAGCTACCAAGGACTTCTGGGAATTGAAGTCCAGGGTTCAAATTTCCATTTTTACATTTCCCTGTTTGATCCTATTGGGAAAAGTTTCCCCAAAAGGATCATTAAAACATAATCAACTTAAAGATTACAACAATTTGAGGATAAGAGGAAAAAAGAACAAAACCAATCATTGCTATAAGCACTGACAAAAAGCCAGTTAGGGGGAAGTCCCCTTTGGCATGAAAGTATACATATAAATAAATGTTCAATCAACCACACCCAAAGTTCATTCTTGATCTTCTTGTATAGCTTGTGGTCTGGAGGCATCTTCATGGTGTCTTCTCCAAACAGTTCAGTTTCTGGATTCAGAGAGGTAGCATGTTTCTAAACCTATAATACTTCTCAAGAGGAATTTAAACTTTGCAATTTAAAATAATAATATTTTTACATTTCCCTGTGAAGAGGGTGATTGAAAAACACTGGATCACTTAGGGATGCATGGCTGAGTTATGAGGTATGTGAATCAATTTGCAAGAGGAATTAAAAAGACATCAGAAAAATCCAAATAAAAAAGAAAATTTCTGGATGAAAATATAGACTATCAAAGTCTTATGTGTAAAAATTCCCAGTGAAGGAAAAGTAAATCTATAACAGGTCCTTGAATCACGGCCCAATTAAAATGATCTAAGCAATGATGCATTTACCCAGTCAGTAGCCAGGACTACAGAAAGTTTGCCACACTATGAAAGACAGAAAAGGGACTAGATTATAGGATCCAGATAAGGAACCAAGTTTTGGATACTCGTCTGTAAATATTTTCAGAGTGAGTGTGGATACAAGGAAGGCCTACGTCTTAATGTATGTTAAGTGTCCCAACCTTGAGTCTTCACACTAGGTTCAAATCATTTGTAATGGCTTAGAAGTGCATCAATCCATCCTGGATTAGTTTCTCTTTGGCCCTGTGTAATGGCTCGTTTGTATATCTTGTCCTGGAATCAGACAGAATCATTAAGCAAAGTCCCATAATTTTTTAAAACAATTAATGGCATCATTTTTATAGTCTCAAGATTTTGGGGGCATGCAATAGTAAATGTATTTTAAACTTATATTACTGCAAAATCAAAAAAGTTAAAGAAAATCTTAATGCTGGTGACATGTGCTCCAAATATAAAACAGAGAGAGAGAAAAAACCTGAAATAGTATTTTGCACATGCAAGAAAATATAATAAAAGAGTTTTAAAAAATTCAAAAATGTAGCTTATAATAATTGACACACTGTGTCAGCTAAGAAAATATAGAATACAAGGCTTTCTCACCAAGAATGAGATCCATTTCCTCTTTATATCTGGCCATGATCCACTGTGAGTACAAGCAAATGAATTTTACAAGGCAACAGGTTTTTTTTTAAAGAATAATAGTACAAATATGTATGTATCAACATCCCCAAAATTCTCAATAGCCCAGTTAATTACAATAGCAAACAAACCCACTATCATATTTCACATAAGTTGCTCTATGGCATTTTAAAAGCCTATAAACTGATGGATATTTTTCATAATTTTTACAAACATAGCAAATCTTTCAACCTTGGTAAACATATTTTTAAACAAAGTAAAACTTATTTGGGGTCTAGAATATCATCAAGAAATCTAGATATCATTCTAGTGGAAGTAAAGTGAGCTGAAATGTTATAAATGAGAGATGCTCCTCTTTTTTTTTGGAGGCTTCTAGGGGTACAATGCCCTGGGATTAACTTCCCAACTTCCATTCACATTTTTATAAATGTGGGAGTTGGGGTTTATAATTGTATTTCACTTCAGCTACTAAAATGGGCCTTACCTCATGTTAGGGGCAGGCAAAATGACCAGAGGTTGTTAAGAAAAATTCTAAGAATCATGTCTAAAGAACCTTAAAATCAATTTTAAATATTTAGCTCATTAAATTTTCCAAAGGTTATTATAGCAATTTTCTGATGGAGTCCATTTATCCTCTATGTGACAATTTACAAAGTCAAAAATAGAAAAGCTGTTTTTATATGGGCCTACTCAATAATGTTTGTTCAGTATGGTTATAGGGGAAAAGCAACAGAACAGTAGTTAAAACTCAGTACATTAAAATGATCCAGTGTAACAGAATAGTATTGAATGCAGTAATATATGAACTTAAATCACAAAGTAAAATCTTAAACAAAACAATCAGCAAAATGCAATAAAATACAGAGATTTTTATAAAATATGGAGTCTGAAAAGCCTTTAAAATATAACCTTCAGTCTCTTTAAAGTTCCTTGTTTTTTTTTAATTATCCATTTAGATGCCTATTGTCAGAAGGCAGAAGATTGGTAATGGTTAGGCAATGGGGGTTTAGTGACCCATCCAGGGCCACAATGCCAGGAAGTATCTGAGGTCAGAGTTCAACTAAGGACCTCCCGTCTCTATGCCTGGCTCTCAATTCACTGAGCTGCTGAGCTGCTTCCCCATAGTGAGGGTGGGTTTTAGGAATCTCAAATTTTGCCAAAGAATTGCAGGGAGTTGAATTTTTCCCCTGGCTCCCAGGTGGGGTAAGTGAAAGAATCAATACAATCAAAAGATATCCTTTTAAAGTAGCCATGCTTTAAGTTCCTGTTTGGAAGTCTCTTCCTTCTTTTCTTTCTTCCCCTCTGCTATCCCTGCCCCCAGTCCACATGGAGACTAATCGTAGCCTAAGGAAAAATCACCCCCTTTTTTACCAGCTGGTGAAAGTGAGTCCTGGGCCTGGAGTGATACAGTTTGCTGGGGCTGGGCAGGCAGGTTGTGACCAGGTGATCAAGATCTGGGTCAAATAGGTCTGGATTGCCAAAGTGGATGGCTACAGCAGAAGATCTTGAGACTTCAGAGAAATGTGGTTTTAAAAAAAATCTAGGCACTAGCTATTAAAGGCTGAACTTAGTAAAGATTTAGGAAATTTAAAAAATTGAGGGTATTTTGTCACAACCGACGTGGTTCACCATAACTGTAACAGTTAAAATTAGTTTCTCTGCTAAAAGTATTATATTTTTATGAGGTTTATTAAAGATTATTAGAATTAAGAAATAAAGAAAATAAAAAATAAGAAAGCATGTGCAACCTACATCTTGCCTTCTAGGTAGAGAGCCCTGTGTGCCTGGAATGGAAGCAGGGAGAGGGAGGGCCAAGTAGGGGGTACAGTCAGTTTAAATACCCATTTTGTTCTCAGTCCAGGTGCGTATCTCCAGTGGAATTATAGGGAATTCTGGGAGCTACCAAGGACTACTGGGAATTGAAGTCTGGGGTTCAAATCTCCATCTTTATAGTGAGGTGGAATTATTAACCTCATTCCTTGACTTAATGAAAATGAGAGAGTTGAGATGGCTTGTTTCAAATCATTGACCTGAAATAACAAGTGTCAGTGAGGATATGAGCTCACATCTCCAGTAGTATTCTTTTTACAATGTCTGCTGACCTCTTCCCGAGCCTAGAGGAGCTGAAGGCAGTATGAAGGCACTGAGTTCTCTAGGGTAAGGTGTAAAGAGAACTTGTAAGGAAGGCTCATGGTCCATGGCATAGGTGTGATGTACTTCCTGCTCCTTATAATATCATTGCTTTTTGACTAGTATAACATTGTAGCTCAAATCCCATTTGGATGACTCTCCTTCATGATAAAAATTGATTACTCAATGCTCCTTCTCTATTTAAGGGACAGAGCTTAGGAGGGGAGAGATCTTTTTCTGGCTTCAGAGAGAAGACAAATGGTTCCAGATTCTTTTCAGGGTGAAGACTGAAAAAAAAAAGACTTTGGGAATAAGATAGGTAGAGGAATTATTACCTTGATTCTTCTCTATCCCTAACTTACTATACTAGAGACTGAGGTAAGATATTCCATTTGGGTAAGATATGAGACTCTCTGTCTCAGTTGAATTGAGACACTTCAATATCAATAGGAAAGCTAATTCACTCTAAATATGCCTCTAGGATATGTGTACCTTCTGTGATTTCTGTTGCTATTAATTTGGATCAATGGATTTATTTGCTATTTCCTATACTTGTTCATCATGGAACTGGCATTTGTTAAGAAGAGAGCCAAGTTTTGTATATATTGTTTGGTGCTTTCCTTCATCATTAAGAGATAGTGATCAGAAACTCAGCTTGAACCAAAAAAAATCTTTCTTAGAATAATCATATTTAGAGGGAAAGATGGATAGCCTAGCAATATTCCTCTGGTACCAACATCTTGTTTCCCTTCCCAGCAGGTATTAATGTCTCCCTTGGAGAACTGTAAGGAGAATTGATTTTAGAATATCTATATTCATGTCTCTCTGTGTGTCACAGCTAGATAGACTCATGTGAACATACATAAGCAATTCCTAGATAGAGGGTAGCTTTTTGTTGTCTGTCACAAAGGAAAAAGGGCTATAGTTGCAAGTTATAGGGCAGAGTATTAGCAATTGTGGCTGCAGGAAAATAAGGGATCTATTCACATTTCCAAGGTTAAGAGAAGTGATAATATTTGTGGTTGCATGTGAACAGGGGACTTGGTCACATATGACCTTTCAGGGCCAAGAGAAGGGAAAGCTAGCACTTATACTTTTAGGTAAGAAAAGTCCTTGACTGTATAATGACCAGAGTAGAGAAAAGGATAGCTGATCACACTACTCTGTGGATCACACCTTGGAAACACTGAAAACTTCTATACTCCCAGATCTAGTTCTAAAAATAGCAGTATAAAAAAGCCTGAAGTTTGGGAGATTCTTCCTCAGTCCCCCATGAGTAGTGTACAACTTGAATAGAAAATTTAAAGTCAAGAAATAAGTTGGGAAAATGAGCAAACAATAAATAAGGAACATGTAAAAAAAGCTATTATATTGGCAGACAAGAACAAGACATGACTTCAGAACACAACAAAGTAAAAATAGCTCCAACAAAATTCTCAAAGAAAAATGCAAATTGGCTATATCCTCAACAAGAATTTTTGGGAAGTTAAAGAAATGAGTGGAAGGTAAAAAACCTGGGAAAAGAAATGATAGTGATGCAAAAAAATGTTCAAAAGAGAATTGATAGTTTGGCAAAAGAATATACAAATATTAAAGAGAATAGCATCTTAAAAATAATGAATTGGGCAAATATCAAAAGAGGTTAAAAAACCTTTGTTGAAGAAAATAAATACTTAAAAATTAAAATTGGAGAAGTGGAAGCTAATGATTCTATGGGACTTCAAGTAATAATATAAACAAGTCAAAGGAATGAAAAAAATTGAAGAAAATGTTAAATATAACATTATAAAAATGAACAACATGAAAAATAGGTTGAAAAGAGATGATTTAAGAAGTCTTAGATTAGGTAAGAGCTATAAAAGGACCAAAACATCATACTTCAAGAAATTATAAAGGAACACTGACCTGATACACTAGAGTCATATGGTAAAATAGAAATTGAAAGACTACAGATCACCTCCTGAAAGAGATTCCAAAATGTGAGCTTTAGAATTACTCCACCCTGCTTAGTCTAACAAAACAGGAATGTCTATACCCCTACTTAAGGATTAAGTATTGAGAAGGATGGCCTATGACAGACATGTGCTAGCAAATGACAAATCAGAAACAACTGACAGACCCCTAGACTGTCCCAAGTCAAGCTTAAGCTACCATTGGTACCTGTGAGATGCAGGAAAATGATATAAAAACAGTCTATATATTTCACGTCACTTCCTCTCTCGGCCTCTTTTTGCAGAGAGGTGGCTCTGGCAGCAGTATGCTGAGCGTCTTGGCATCTTGGCATGGTTAAGCTGTTGTCCGGGTTTGGCAGTGAGAATTCTTGATACACTACTGGGGGAAGCTTAGTAACCTCGTTCAGGTGAGGGGTCTTCTCTGAGCTCTCTCAGAGTTTAGGCTTATTCTTTTCTCCTTTACCTTCCTTAGGAAGCCTCTAATCTTCTGAAGATACCTCCTGGCAGAGGTCTTTGAACTCCCCCTGGAACAGGCTAGGCAGGAGAAATCAGAAATCCTATATCCTTTCTCTCTCTTCTTTTTCTTAATTCCTTCCCTCTATATTAATTAAACCACCATAAAATTTCCAAACTGACTTGAATATTTTATTTGGCATTTTCCCTGGCGACCAATTAAATTTAGATTAAGTCACAACCCTAAAATTTCCCCTTACAAAAATGAAAACTCCTAGGAATCAGAACCAATTTCCAGAGTTCTCAGGGCAAGGAGAAAATATTGCAAACAACCAGAAAGAAACAATTCAAATATTGTAGAATCACAATGTAGCAGCTTCTTTATTAAAGGATTCAAAGTTTTGGAATGTGATATTCCAGAGAGCAAAGAAACCAAGATTACAACCAAGAAGAACCAACCCAGTAAAATTAAGTAAAATCCTTCTAGGAGAAAAATGGATATTTAATGAAATAGAGGAGTTGTAAGCATTGTAAGCATTGTAAGCATGGGAAAAACAGAGCTATGTAGAAAATATGACATTAAAACTCTAGGCTCAAGAGAAAAATAAAAAGTTAAACAGAAAAGAAATCATCAGGACTTAATAAAGTTAAACATTTTACATTTCTGTATGGGAAGATAATGTAATTTATTAGGACAATTACAAGAAGTCTACATAGACAATAGGCACAGGTGTGTGTCAATTATGTTGGGATGATCTAAAAAATGAAAGGAAGAGAAAAAGAGATGTACCAGGAGAAGGTGAAAGAGATAAAAAGAATGGGGAAAATTAGGTTACATAAAATTAGGTACACAAGGAAAAGTTTTAAAGTGGATGGAAAAATGGGGGCTATGGGTATTTTTGAAGTTTACTGTCATCTTAATTATTTTGAAGAGGGAAGATATCTTAATACACATATTTATATGTGTGTATCTATATGGGAAAGGAGAAAAATGATAAAAGGGAAGCAGATTCAGGGAGCAAGTGGTCAGAGGTAAAACAGACTTTTGAGGAGCAGAGGAGAGATAGAGAGATATTTAGGGAGAGAGATGAACTCTGATTGTAAATTAAAGTATGTTTGCATGTGTATATATATATAAATACATATATATATATCGATATAATTTTCTTTATTTTTCTTCCTTTCGTGACATGGCTAAAATGAAAATATTTCATATGATTTCACATTTATAATCAATATAATGTTACTTCCTTCTCAATGGGTCTGGGACGGATTAGAGTGAGGAAGAGGATTTGTAACTCAAAAATTGAAAAAAGTTGAAACTCCTGTTTTCCTCAGTTTCATCATCTGTCAAATGGGTGCAACAATTGCACCTATCCTTCAGGATTGTTGTGAGGACCTAATAACATAATTATATGTAAAGTATTTTGCACCCTTTAAAGTACTATCTAAGTGTTAGGTATTAATAATTGCTAGAGGAGAACATCATTGTATTAAGAGAAGATTACATTAAACAATAATAGAATGAAGTTCAATGTTTCCAAAGGATCTGATAGTTTCACTCTGCTTAACCCTAGCTCCAGAACTCAATTGCCTCAAAAATTAATTTGGAGTCAGTAGTTATCACATCTTCTACTTAATGAGCAATTGATTTTGTTTTGGGGCAGTTTGAGTAGGAAAGAATATGGAAAAAGAGGTGGGGGTGCTGCTAGGAAGGACATTTTTTCCACTTCCATATTCAAGAATAAAGAAGTGAGTACCTAGGACATTGGAGAGAAAAGGTCTTGACATAGCATTTCAGTAGAACTTTTCAATCAAAATTTTTATTATTAGTGTCTCCAACCTCTGAGAGAAGGTCCACATAATAGTTCCTACTTACTTTTGAAGAATTCCAAAGTGCATTTAATAGTTTTGACCAGGTTAAAAAATTTGCCTACTTTGTT
Source organism: Monodelphis domestica (assembly GCF_027887165.1). Classification (NCBI taxonomy): domain Eukaryota; kingdom Metazoa; phylum Chordata; class Mammalia; order Didelphimorphia; family Didelphidae; genus Monodelphis; species Monodelphis domestica. Next base: position 292,261,500 of record NC_077230.1, read on the forward strand.
GGACTCAACTTTTAGTTTGGGGACTGTTTGCACAGTTGTCCTTTTTTTTTCAACCTTAGGTATTGAAACCTGCCTAAGAATACACAGGATGATAACATATTGTCCCTTGTCAGTAATACTTATTCTTTTTTCTTTAAAATGTGAATTTAAAGAAAAAAACAAAGGAGTGAAGGACTTTGAATTTCCCTGTATGTGAACCCTTCCTCTCTTGATTTTGAGCTTTATATAAGTAACTGTACAGCAGTAATAAGTTGCTGTCTGACTCCTTGAGAACTGAAGTCCAACACTCTAGAAGTGAAGCTGTAAAAGCTATTCCCAGTGATAATTATGATAGCAATTTACATGTCTGTAGTGGCTTTCATCCCAGAGGATCCAAAAGTACTTCAAAGAACAAGGGCAATCCCTTATTTACTAATACCCTCAGTCGTTCTGGTCATTAGAGATCCCTTGGCACAGTTTTCCAGTACTTGGGGTGTTAATCCCAGTTTCCTGGTTAGAGTCCAACTGGGATAATGATTTTCTGACTCCTTGAGTTACTTCTGAAATTTCAGTTGGATAAGTTTTTTTTTTTTTATTATTCCTTGACATTGAGGAGAAAGACTGAGTTTTGCTGCAACTCCATCTTCCCTCGTAGATGGCAAAGAAGACAATTAAAAAAGACAAAGGCACCTAAAACACAGCATGGTTGATTCTGTGGAAAACTTAGAACTCAGCAGAGTCCACGATTTTCACTCAAGAGAATATAGATTTCATTCCTCCATCTTGTTATTAAGTTGAATCTAAACTCTTTGAAAACAGGGACTCTTTCAATTTTGTCTTTGTCTTTAAGACCCATGTCTGTTGTGATCATTAAGTTGTTAAATGCTTCTGGATGAGTGGATGAATAGATTTGTGTGAATTAAGCATCTAGGAAACCATCAGATTATGCAAGTCTTACATTTTAGGAGTCATAGGGTCATGTGTCTTAATTTGCCAGCATGGTAGGCAGGATTTGGGACTGGCAGAACTTAATCTATGTGACATGTGGGACCTGAGGGGTAACCCTGGCCATTTGGAGGATCTTGGAGGCGGATTTAGACTAATCTTGAAAACCCAGCCTGTGCAGCTATGTTTTGGGCTTGTGAAAGGAGAGATCTCCCAGCCATCAACATTTATCTATGTAAGCCATCTCCGGCAAGTGATGGGTTGGGGACTAGGCTTGGGCTGGGAGTCCAGGAACTCAGTATCTTGGGCTCCAGGCCCTTCATAAATTCAAGTCCCCTCCTTGTCTGGCCCAACCATGCAGGTAGTTTGGCCCCCATCCCCACCTTGTGAAACAGACCAGGGCCCATGGGAGAATCTAGGACCTCGTAGAGCAGAAGAAACTTGGCTGGGGACTTTTAAACTTAGGTAGGCTGGAAACCTTATTTCTATCTTTCTTTCTCTTTAATAATAAGTGCTCATAAATTTAGTCTAAAGTATCCAAAATTTTTATAACAATTTTTATAATTGATTCATTTTAGCTATAGGTATGTCTAAAAAGATACCATACCCCTTCTTTCTGCCCCATCCCATCCCCATATACTATTGGGGACAATTCTCCATTATTATTGTCTCAAAGTAAGGAGATATATCTGTGTGTCTTGTAGTATACTAGATTAGGACCAAATTAATATGGTAGTTCTGGTGTTTCTTGATGAAATTTACTTTCAAGCTTATAAAAGGTGGTTGAATTAGTGGTTACTGAGGGACTTGGGGCGACTGAGCTACAGAAGGATTTTTGTCATTTGAAGGAGTATAGTGAGTGGAAAAATTATCAGGACCTGGGTTCAAACTTTGACTGCGTCACTTACTTCTTTTTTGGTTCTCCTTTTCCACCTTCACAAAATACTTTGACTAAAATCTCTTTCACCTCTATATTTATAATAGTATTTTACCACCAAATGAGGTAATAGCTATGATGGTATATAACTTATATAGCACTTTAAGGACTACAGAGGGTTTTGCATATATTAGATCTAATTTGATCTTCATAATTATGCTATATGGTAAGCACACAGAGTATTGTTATTCCCTTTTTACAGGTGAGGAAACTGAGATTTAGATAGGTGATTTGACTTGTTTTTAATCACAAAAATACTGTCTCCAAAGTGATATTTTACATAGGTTTGTTCTTATTCTAAGTCCAATATGCTTAACATTATATTATAATGCCTTTAATTGAAGAAGATTGAGTTCCTAATTAATAGATCATTTTTAGGATTTGGCATTTTGTAATTTTATAGAATTTCATATCTGTTCTTTTGTTAATTAAAATAGAGCTGATTTTCCCAGTTTAAAAAATACCTTTTGGTATGGATTGAATTTTTTTACTCTTCTTCCAACACTAAAGATGAGTCTTTCCATGACCCTCCTTCTTCAGAAACTAGATATGGAAATTGAGATAGGAAGATCTAGTCATCTAGATATAGAGATCTATAAATGGAAATTACAGAATTTATGTATCAAAAATATTTGGAAATGTAGTACATAGAGTCATATTATGTAATATGTGCTGAACCTAACATTCCTATGACAATATATTTCAGGAAATACACTTTTTTTTTGTTTATTTATTTAATGTCTTTTTTTCCTCTGTTATAGTAATACATCCCTGTTTCCCTTCCTCTCAGATCAATCTGTTCAAATTTTTAACCCTTACATTCCATCTTAGAATCAATACTAAGTATCAGTTCTGAGGCAGAAGACCAGTAAAGGATAGGCAATTGTGAGCAAGTGGTTTACCCAGGGTCACACAATTAGGAAGTGTCTGAGGTCAAATTTGAATCCAGAGCTTCCTATCTCTAAACTTGGGAGCCACCTAATCCTTCTTCCCCCATTCCATTCAATTTTAAAAGCTAAAAGTTCCTACATATTTCTAGTAAAAGGTTTTACACAACTGTTAAGAGATGTTGAATTAAAATTGTACATTATGATGTTTTATTTATTTAAGTGTTAAATGCTGCTTTTCACTTAGATGATACAGCTGGCTCTGGCAATATTTATTTCAACATACCATAAAGGAGGTTATTTATTGACTCTGTGCTCCTGTTTAAGGAGAGCAAAATATTTGTCTCAGGTTTTTCAAATAATAATCATATGTTTTAGTGTCCAAAGTAATAGAAACAATAAAATATAAAATAATACAAAAATACAAAATGAAATAACATATGTAAACATTATTTTGTGAATTTTCCTGAATTAGTCAAGTGTTTTCCTCCAAATTTCCATGGATGTACAGTTTTCTTAAAACCAGTGTAATATACCTTGGAGGCTTATTCCCCCAACTTGTACTCATATTGGCAGATGATGGCTACCCTTTCAGGCTTTGTATTATCTTCATGAACTTCCCACTAAGCTTTGGTGCTTTTCAATGTACAGAGAGCTGCTCTCACAGTCGATTGAGTGCTGAGCCTGGAGTTAGAAAGAACTGAGTTCACATGTGATCTTGTATATTTTCTACCTCTGTTTCAGTGGGCAAATCATTTAACTTTTTTACCTCAATTTCCTAAATTGAAAAATGGAGGTAATAATAACACTTCCCAGGGTTATGAGGATCAAATTGCATATTTATAAAAAGCACTCAATACTGTACCTGCTACTCAGTAAACTCTATATAAATAATTATCTCTTTTTTTCTTATATTGTTGGCAAAAAAAATTTTGTTTTTACTTTGCAGTTAAAAGATAGAATGAGTCTCCTTGGTTCTTAGAAATGTAATGACAACCATCTCCCCTTCCTATTATCAGAAAGATACGTGGCCAGTGAATTATGTTTGCTTTACTAACAATCATAATTTCATCACTACAATGCCTAGCACTGCTTTGCTTTGGGGGGGAACATGAGTAGATGTATATTGTGCCTAAAATCAGGATCTAGATAATCTAGATGGTTGAGGGGACATTAAACCTTAAATTTGTGTATCCAATAAAATAAAGGAAGCCATATGAGACTAGGTACTGTGTCCAGCTGGTTCTCTTGAGAGAAGGATGGAAGTTGCCTACCTAGTTCATAGACTGCTATGCATTTCAATATATCCAATGAAAGCTTCAGAATCACATGTGGTAGTGTTTCTGTAAACTGCTATTATAAAATTTTCCATCCAGAGTATCCTTTTGTCACTTGTAGGCTCCTGGATGAATTGCCCCAGGTTCAAGATATTCTATGAATCTAAATCTATTGAAAACTGTATCCAAAGCACTCTTTACCCATATTTACTGATTCTCCAATTATCTAGTAGCCCCAATTTCTTCAAAGCAAAGATCTTTAAAGTAGTAAGAAAAATAAAATTTGAATATTCCATTACTAAGCTTAGTGTAGACACTATCTCAGGTGTACTTACAATCAGTAGAGAAATTGGAAGAGTGAGCATGCATAACAATCACACATGAGAGGAAAACACATGGAACATTGGTAGCTTAGTCATATGGCAGAGACCCTGCTCTCAATAGCTCTGATCCTGCTGGAGATAATACTCCACTGGATATAGTGGCCCATTATTTTCTAACAGTCCTATGCATTGTGCACAGTGATCTCTGTTATGCATTAATTGGCTGGCTTCAGATGATTGGTGAGTGGCTGGCAACTACTGGACATGCTATAAACTTTGTAGAGCATTCCTCAATTCTATTAACTATTGGGTTCATCATTCCAGGTCCTCTAGATGCTATGTGTTTCAGTTCCAATTTGGTAAGGTATAGTGGCTAGAATTTTTCTTTAAGAAGAGCAGGATGACAGCTCTTTAGTTATGGTAGACACATCTAGCTAATAGAAACTAGACTGAATTCTCCAGGCTAAAACTGTCTTTTCATTTTAACTACTATATTTGAAAGGAGATCAGTTCTCTGTTACATAACATTGTTTCTTTTATGCTTAGGTATTCTCAGCATTCAATGGGTCTTAACATACATTTATATTAAGTAAAAAAAAAAGGTTTGGTTTTCTTCTTTAAAAAAAATTAGAGGGTGAAGCTAAGATGGCAGCATAGTAGCAGGAACCTTCTGAATCTCTTTCCAATAAATCATTACAAAGCATCTCAAAAAGACAGAGATCAAAATCAGATGAATAAATGGGATCTTCTACTGGATTCAGCCTTAAAGAGAGGCCATTTTTGGGGATTCCAACACTATAAGGGAGGCAAAACTACACTTATAAAAACACAAGCTGATCACCCCACAACACACACACCACCTACCATGCAAGAGTCAGAGAGAGGGCCAGGGCAATTTCTTTCTTTCTTTTTTTTTTTTTGCATTTTACTCTTTTTTTTTTGATTTTTTTTAAAATATATTTTATTTGATCATTTCCAAGCATTATTCGTTAAAGACATAGATCATTTTCTTTTCCTCCCCCCCACCCCCCATAGCCGACGCGTAAGTCCACTGGGCATTAGATGTTTTCTTGATTTGAACCCATTGCTTTGTTGATAGTATTTGCATTAGAGTGTTCATTTAAAGTCTATCCTCTGTCATGTCCCCTCAACCTCTGTATTCAGGCAGTTGCTTTTTCTCGGTGTTTCCACTCCCATAGTTTATCCTTTGCTTATGAATGGTGTTTTTTTTCTCCTGGATCCCTGAAAGTTGTTCAGGGACATTACACCGCCCCTAATGGAGAAGTCCATTACGTTCGATTATACCACAGTGTATTAGTCTCTGTGTACAATGTTCTCCTGGTTCTGCTCCTCTCGCTCTGCCTCACTTCCTGGAGGTTGTTCCAGTCTCCATGGAACTTCTCCACTTTATTATTCCTTTGAGCACAATAGTATTCCATCACCAACATATACCACAGTTTGTTCAGCCATTCCCCAAATGATGGGCATCCCCTCGTTTTCCAGTTTTGGGCCACCACAAAGAGCGCAGCTATGAATATTTTTGTACAAGTCTTTGTGTCCATTATCTCTTTGGGGTACAGACCCAGCAGTGCTATGGCTGGGTCAAAGGGTAGATATTCTTTTGTCGCCCTTTGGGCATAGTTCCAAATTGCCCTCCAGAATGGTTGGATCAGTTCACAACTCCACCAGCAATGAATTAATGTCCCTACTTTGCCACATCCCCTCCAGCATTCATTACTTTCCTTTGCTGTTATGTTAGCCAATCTGCTAGGTGTGAGGTGATACCTCAGAGTTGTTTTGATTTGCATCTCTCTGATTATAAGAGATGTAGAACACTTCTTCATGTGCTTGTTAATAGTTTTGATTTCTTTATCTGAGAACTGCCTATCCATTTCCCTTGCCCATTTATCAATTGGAGAATGGCTTGATTTTTTGTACAATTGATTTAGCTCATTATAAATATGAGTAATTAAACCTTTGTCAGATGTTTCTATGAAGATTTTTTCCCAATTTGTTGTTTCCCTTCTGATTTTAGTTATATTGGTTTTGTTTGTACAAAAGCTTTTTAGTTTGATGTAGTCAAAATTATTTATTTTACATTTTGTGATTCTTTCTATATCTTGCTTGGTTTTAAAGCCTTTCCCCTCCCAAAGGTCTGACATGTATACTATTCTGTGTTTACCCAATTTACTTATGGTTTCCTTCTTTATGTTTAAGTCACTCACCCATTTTGAATTTATCTTGGTGTAGGGTGTGAGGTGTTGATCTATTCCTAGTCTCTCCCACACTGTCTTCCAATTTTCCCAGCAGTTTTTATCGAATAGTGGATTTTTGTCCCAAAAGCTGGGATCTTTGGGTTTATCGTATACTGTCTTGCTGAGGTCGTTTTCCCCCAGTCTATTCCACTGATCTTCCTTTCTGTTTCTTAGCCAGTACCAAATTGTTTTGATGACTGCTGCTTTGTAATATAGTTTGAGGTCTGGGACTGCAAGGCCCCCATCATATGTGTTTTTTTTCATTATTTCCCTGGATATCCTTGATCTTTTGTTCTTCCAAATGAACTTTGTTATGGTTTTTTCTAAATCAGTGAAGAAGTATTTTGGTAGTTCAATGGGTATGGCACTAAATAGATAAATAAGTTTGGGTAGGATGGTCATTTTTATTATATTGGCTCGTCCTATCCATGAGCAGTTAATGTTTTTCCAATTGTTCAAGTCTAGTTTTAGTTGTGTGGCGAGTGTTTTGTAGTTGTGTTCATATAGTTCCTGTGTTTGTCTTGGGAGATAGATTCCTAGGTATTTTATTTTGTCTAAGGTGATTTTGAATGGGATTTCTCTTTCTAGTTCTTGCTGCTGAGCTGTGTTGGAGATATATAGAAAAGCTGATGATTTATGTGGGTTTATTTTGTATCCTGCAACTTTGCTAAAGTTGTTGATTATTTCAATTAGCTTTTTGGTTGAATCTCTAGGATTCTTTAAGTAGACCATCATGTCATCCGCAAAGAGTGATAACTTGGTCTCCTCCTTGCCTATTCTGATACCTTCAATTTCTTTATCTTCTCTAATTGCTACTGCTAGTGTTTCTAGTACAATGTCAAATAGTAGAGGTGATAATGGGCATCCTTGTTTCACTCCTGATCTTATTGGGAATGCATCTAGTTTATCCCCATTGCAGATGATATTAGCTGTTGGTTTTAGATATATACTGTTTATTATTTTTAGGAATGACCCTTCTATTCCTATGCTTTCTAGTGTTTTTAATAGGAATGGGTGTTGTATTTTATCAAAGGCTTTTTCTGCATCTATTGAGATAATCATGTGGTTCTTGCTAGTTTGCTTGTTGATGTGGTCAATTATGTGGATGGTTTTCCTAATGTTGAACCAGCCCTGCATCCCTGGTATGAATCCTACTTGATCATGGTGAATGATCCTTCTGATCACTTGCTGGAGTCTTTTTGCTAGTATCCTATTTAAAATTTTTGCATCTATATTCATTAGGGAGATTGGTCTATAGTTTTCTTTCTCTGTTTTTGACCTGCCTGGTTTTGGAATCAGTACCATGTTTGTGTCGTAAAAGGAGTTTGGTAGAACTCCCTCTTTGCTTATTATGTCAAATAGTTTGTATAGTATTGGGGTTAACTGTTCTCTGAATGTTTGATAGAATTCACAGGTGAATCCATCAGGCCCTGGGGATTTTTTCTTAGGAAGTTCTTTGATGGCTTGATGGATTTCAATTTCTGATATGGGATTATTTAAGAATTCTATTTCCTCTTCTGTTAGTCTAGGCAGTTTGTATTTTTGTATATATTCATCCATTTCTCCTAAATTGGTGTATTTATTGCCATATAATTGGGCAAAGTAATTTCTAATGATTGCCTTAATTTCCTCCTCATTGGAGGTGCTGTCCCCCTTTTCATCTTTAATGCTGTGAATTTGCTTTTCTTCCTTTTTTTTAATTAGATTGACCAGTACTTTGTCTATTTTGTTTGTTTTTTCAAAGTACCAGCTTCTTGTCTTATTTATTAAATCAATAGTTCTATCACTTTCGATTTTATCAGGGCAATTTCTAAATTCTTGGGGGCTGGCTAAAAGCACCACAGACTTACCCCTGAGGGTTGTGTAAGGACTTGACAGTAAGACTTAAGAGCCAAGGCTGAGGAATGCAGAACTTGGGCACCAGAGCATGGAGCTTGGGCAGAAGAAAGGTTGGCCACAGCTGTGGCCTCAAGGGTTGGAAAGATAGCCTCAGGGAAAAAAGCTTTAAAGAAAAGGTGCTACACAAAGAACATCACATATTTACCTGTCCTCATTCAGGCTGGGAAGGGAATATACTACCAAGGAAGGCCAAGCCCTGTGAGACAGAAGCTAAGAAAGAAATCAACATCCAGGAACTCCAATCCACTAGTGCCAAAAGAAATAAGAAGTGGCAAAAAAAGTTCTTGACCCTGGATAATTTTCATGGAGAAAAAGAACAAAATATAGAAGCAACACTAGAGAGCAAAAAGCAAGCAAACACACACAAACTTTCAAAAAAAAAAGGAAATTTGTCACAAGCTCATGAGTAACTCAAAAAAGGAGTTCAAGAACCAAGTAAGAGGGGACAACTGGGTGGCTCAGTGGATTGAGAACCAGACCTAGAGATGGGAGGTCCTAGGTTCAAATCTGGCCTCAGACACTTCCCAGTTTTGTGACCCTGGGCAAGTCACTTGACCCCCATTGCCTAGTCCTTACCACTCTTCTGCCTTCTGCCTTACCACTATTATACAATAATGTATATTGGCTCCAATACGGAAGGTAAGGGTTATTAAAAAAAAAGAACCAGGTAAGAAAGATAGAAGAAAAATGGGAAGAAAAGTGGAAAAAAGAAATGAAAGTAATAGAAAAAGAAAATATTAACTTAAAAGACAAAATTGCCCATATAGAAAAAGGGGAATAGAACTCAAAAGAAGTAATAAGCAAATTGAAGATGAGAATTGACCTGCTGGAAGCCATGAAAAGCAGGATAGACCAAACCAAAAAGGGAAATCAAAAGATCATAGATGAAAATCCATCTTAAAGATGGATTTATTCTTTAATCTATTTAAAAGAATAGAATTGGGCAAGTAGAAGATAATGATCTCATGAGACACCAAGAATTAATAAAGCAAAATCAAAAGAAAGAAAAAAATAGAAGGAAACATGAAATATCTCATTGAAAAGACAACTCACCTGGAAAACAGATCCAGGAGAGACAATTTGAGAATTATTGGTCTACCTGAAATCCTGGAACAAAATAAAAGCCTTGACATCACACTACTAGAAATTATCCAAAAAAAAAAAAACTGCCCTGATCTTCTTGAACACAAGGGCAAAATAGACATTGAAAGAATCCATAAATCACCCCCAACATTAAATCCCCAAAAGACATCCCCCAGGAATGTTATAGCCAAATTTAAGAGCCCCTAGGCCAAGGAGAAAATATTATAAGCAACCAGAGAGAGAAACAATTTAGATATCAAGGAACACCAGTCAGATTTACACAGGATCTGTCAGCCTCCACACTAAAGGACCACCAGATTTGGAATATGGTATTCAGTAAGGCAAGAGAATTGGGTCGACAACAAAGAATCCCCTACCCATCAAAACTGACTATATACTTTCAAGGCACAGTATGGGCATTTAACAAAATAGAAAATTTCCAAGCATTTCTAAAAGAAAAGACCAAAACTAAATGGAAAATTTGATGTCCAAATACAAAATTCAAGAGAACCATAAAAAGGTAAATAAGAAAGATGGAAAATAAAATTTTAAGGGCTTCATTAAGGTCAAATTGATTGTATTCTTATTTGGAAAAATGATATCTATAACTATTATAAATAGTTTTCATTATCATAGTAGATAGAAAAATTATTCATAGGCAGATGCTGTGGCATTAAGTTGTTCAAGGTGATATGTAAAAAAACTGGGGGAGGGGAAGAGGATGCTACTAAGAGAAACTTGAAGGAAGCAGAAAAATAGGATAAATTATACCACATAAAGAGGAATATGTGGGGGGTTGGAGAATAGTATTATAAGAAGTGGAAGAAGAGAGTGGTGATAGGTAATACTTAAACCTTACTCTCAGTGGAATCAGTTCTCAGAGGGAAGAACAGCCATATCTGTTGGAGTATAGAATTCTATCTTACCCTACAGGAAAGTTGAGAGGGAATAATGAAGTGGGGGAATGGGGTGGGGAATATTAAAAGGGAGGGAAATGTTGGGGGTGATTAATAGACTTTAAAGAGAGATAAGAGGGGAATAAGAAGGGTTGGGGTGGGAAGGAAAGTAAAATAAGGGAGAGGAAATGGGGGGCTGATTAAAAGCAAAACACCAGTGGGTGTAGAAGGAAATAGTGAAAGAAGAAAGGGCAGGACTGGAAGAAGGAATCAAAATGATGTGGAATACACAGGTGGCAATCATAACTCTGAAGGTGAATGGGATGAATTCACCCATAAAACAGAAGTAGATCCCAGAGTGGATTAAAAACCAAAATCCTATCATATGTCATTAATAAGAAACACATATGTGACAGGTAGACACACTCAGGGTAAAGGTAAGAGGCTGGAGCAGAATTTATTGGCATCAACTGAGAAAAAGAAGGCAGGAGTAGTAATCATCATATCTGACAAAGCTAAAGTAAAATTAGATATGATTAAAAGAGATAAGGAAGGTAATTACATCCTGATAAAAAGCTGTATAGACAATGAAGAAATATCAGTACTGTGATATTGAAATCACTTTAAAAGACTGATAAATATTAATTTAAGGCCTCCAATGAATTCACTTATGTAATTCCTAAATGAAACACTCAAGTAAGCTGCCAGATTTTTAGGGTGTTTTCATTATAACAGGAGAAAGAAAGTATGAGAGAGAGAGAGAGAGAGAGAGAGAGAGAGAGAGAGAGAGAGAGAGAGAGAGAGAGAGAGGGAAAGATGTTTAACTCAGAACCACTCTGGCTCAGGCTGAGCCAATGCGGGTGTTAAGGCCTTGGATAGTCAAGGCAGGGAAAGGGATCAGTCCTTATCACTCAAGTGACCAATCTGAAGGGAAGCAGTCTGTGGGGCTCCTCCAACCTCAAGCACCAGCCTCAAACTGAACTCTAGCCCTCCTCCCAGGAAGTCCTGAGAACTCCAGAGACTGTTCTCTACCTCACTTCCTGCGTCTCATGTGTGCCAATGGTGGCTCTAACTTGATCTAGGACAACCCAGAGGTCTATCCTTTTTTTGCACATGTCTGTTGAAGGCCATGTTCTCAAATAATTAAATCTTGAGTTTGCTGCAGCCCTTCCTGATCTTGTTGCACTGAGTAGGGTGGAGAATGTAGTTTCCAAGACCTGATTCTGTTTCTCCAAGTATCTCTATTGTTATTGATCAGGAAATAGCTAAATCCAATCTTCTAAAGAATGGTCTGAATAGGGTGGAGTAGTTTTGAAATTCATAGTACTCAATATGTATGCACCAAATTGTATAGCATTATAAGGATGATATTAGAAAAAAGTATTGTATTATTATTTTAGAAATAAGAAGTAGAGTGGCTGGCTTGAGAAAGAATTGAAGTTTGAAACATAGTTGAGAGAGCATGTTGATTTCAAATGTTGACAGTTATAACTGTTTTTTTGGTGTCAATTACTCTCTTTGGCAGTTAAGAGTTCACCTATGGCAGTTGGCAAAGACTTACTCTCAAGAACTCTCTCTCTCTCTCTCTCAAGGCTGGGAGGTAACAGCTTTGCCTCTTTCTGTGCCTGAGGGAAAGACCTGAGGGAGCTTAGTGTTTTCTTTTTCCAACTTGGGAAACACTATTGACTATATCTGAGAAGACCAGTTTATATTTTAACAGACTCAGATTATGATTCTTGTTGAGACTCAACCAGCTAGCCTTTGTTATTTTATAACTGGAAGGTGAAGTTAAGAATTATAAGGATAATAGTGGTAGTTTTATATAGAATAGTGTAAATTTGGGTTAGTCAGATCAGGGAGGATTAGTGTATCCTATGAAACACAGGGGAAACAGTTCCTGGCAGAACCAGGGACTTAATTTCAGTGGATTTAGAATCCTTAAAATAGAAATCCTTGTTATTCTTATATATTTCAATAAATATTTTATTTTTTATAATAAGAGTCTCTTTAGCATCCTTGTGCCTGGCTCTGAAGGGAAGTTCACATTTGAGCTTCACTTCATCACTGAATATACTTTACATCTATCAAAAGTATCTAACAGTTTTGAACCTTTAGTGGCAAGTTTTCTCATCTATTTTCATGTAACTCACATTTATTATTTTTTACATCAACCAGATTAAAAAAAACAAAACAAAACCTCAAATTAACCAATGGTTTATTTTATTATTGATCCCTCATAAAACCAGTTCCTAGTTTTTTTAAAAAAAATAATCCAATGCTTTCTTTCAATTTTTTTAATCTCTTCCTTGCTTTTCAGGACTTACAATTTGATGTTTAATTGGGGCTTTTTAATTTGTTCTTTTTTATTTTTAAAGTTCCATTCCAAATCCATTGATCTGCTCTTTCTCATTTTTTTTCTCATTTTATTGTTGTAAGCATTTAGAGATATAAACATTTCCCTAAGTACTTCTTTGATTGAATGCCATAAATTTTCATCTGTTGTCTCGTCATTCTCTTTCATGAAATTATTGATTTTTCCTATGTATAATTCTTTTATACTCATTCTCTAGGATCAGATTATTTAGTTTCTAATTTTTCATCTATTCATATAATCCCTTTATTTATGTTATTTTTGTTGCATTATGGTATGAAAAGGATACATTTGGTATTTCTTTAACTGAAGTTTGTTGTGGTTTTTTTATGCCTTAATACATGTTCAGCTTTTATGTTGGTGCCACATATCACTGAGAAAACATATTTTTCTTTTGTATTCCCATTCAATTTTCTCCAGAGGTTTATCATATCGAACTTTTCTAAAATTATCTTTATCTTCTTAACTTCTTTCCTGCTTATTTTTAGTTGGACTTATCTAGTTTTGAAAGGGAAAAAATTGAGATTCTCCAGTACTATAGCTTTACTATTTCCTTCTGTAACTTATTTAAAAGTAAATCTTTAAGGATTTGGATGCTATAGCATTTGGTTCATATATGTTTCTTATCAACATTACTACATTTTCTATAATATCTTTCTGCTTATTTATTTTAATTATATCTATTTTTGCTTTTGCTTTGTCTGAGATCATGATTTCTCTTTCTGTGTTTTTTTTTTACATCAGCTGAAGCAAAATACATTTTGCTCCAATCCCTCATTTTTACCCTACTTATGTGTCTCTCTGCTTCAGGTGTATTTCTTATTAACAAAAGATTGTTGGATTCTGGATTTTAATCTACTTTATCTGATTCTTTTTTTTAAATGAAAGAATGTATTCCATTCAAAGTCATTGCTATGATTCCTAGTTGTATAGTTCTCTCCAACATATTTTAACCACTTATCATGATCTCTTTCTCCTTTTACCTTGTTCCTCCTCAAAACTATTCTGTTTGTGATCACTTCCTTTCCCAGTCCATCCTCCTTTATCACCCTCACTTTCTATAATCCTTTTCCTTTCTTATTTTCCTATGAGATTTTAGTACCCAAATGTGTATGCTATTTCTCCTTTAAGCCAATTTTGATGAGAGTAAAGTTCATGTGTCATCCACCATCCCCATATTTCTTCTACTCTAAAAACTCTCCCTTTCACTTCTATTTTATGTGAGGTCATTTACCATGTTCAACCCCCAATCCCCCTTTCTTTCATCTCCTAATACATATTTCTTTCTTACTCATTAATTTTAATTTTTGAATGTATCCCACTATATGTATTTTTCTTCCAGTTCATTGGAGTTAAAAAATATCATCCTTCCATGCAGAAATTTAAAATGTTTTACCTTATTGAATCCCTTATGCTTTTTGTCTCATTTATCTTTGTATATTTCTCTTGAATCTTGTATCTGAATGTTAAATTTTCTCTTCAGTTCTGTCTTTTCATCAGAAATACTTTAAAGTTTTCCATTTTATTGAATATACATTTTTCCTCCTGAAAGTTTTCTGTTTAGGTTATTCTTGGTTGTAATATTAGCTTTTGCTCTCCAGAATATCACATATGAAACCCCTCTGATCCTTTAATGTAGAAAATGCTAGATCTTGTATTATCCTGATTATTATTCCACAAGAATGAATTGTTTCTTTCTGATAACTTCCAATATTTTCCCCCTGATTTGAGAGTTCTGGAATTTAGCCATAACATTCCTGGGAATTTTCACTTTGGGATCTCTTTCATAGGTGATAATTTCATTCTTTCAATTTTTATTTTCCCTCCTGGTTCTTTGATATCAGGGAAGACTTCCTTCATAATTTCTTAAAATAAGATAGATTTTTTTTTTATCATGACTTTCAGGTAGTTGAACAATTCTTAAATTATCTCTACCCAAATTATTTCCCAAGTCAGTTGCTTTTCCAATGAGATATTTCATATTTTATTCTATTTTTGTTTTGATTTTGTTTCATTGCTTCTTAATTTCTCAGATATTAGTTTCCATTTGCCTAATTTTAATTTTTAAGATATTTCCTTCAGTGAGTTTTTGTATATCCTTTTTCATGTAGTTAATTGTATTTTTAAAGGAATTCTATTCAGCACATTTTCATCCCTCTTTTACAATTTGACTAATTCTTTTCTTTTTAGGGTTTTATTTTCTTCATGTTCTCCCTTATTTTCCAAGTTCTTGACTCTCTTTTCATAATTTTATTGTATTGCTCTCATTTATTTCTCCAATTTCCTCAGTCTTTCCTATTTGGTTTTTTAAAATCAATTTTCTTATTTTTTTAATCCCCAATTACATGCAAAAACAATTTCCAACATTTCTTTTTTTAAAAAAAATTGAATCCTCTCTCACTTCTACCTCTCCACTGAGATGTTAACTAATCTGATATAGATCAATAAGTGAAATAATGTAAAACATTTTCCATATTATTCCTTTGTGAAAGGAAGCTTAAAAAATAATAAGAAAAATGAAAGAAGTTTTCTTTGATCTTGATTCAAGCTCTATCAATTCTTTTTCTAGAAACAGATGAAAATAGCAAGGTTATTCACAGTTATTCATAATATAATATTGCTTTCACTTTGTACTATGATTTGCTGATTCAGCTTACTTCAATCAAGAGAATATGTTATTAAGTTGAATCTTACTTCACTCTTTCCAATTCTTTATCACCAAAGAAAGAGCTGCTTTAAATAATTTTGTACATTTAGGCCCCTTTTCCTTTTTGATTTTTATATCTTTTGGATACAAACCTAGTAATGGTAGCCTTATGGACATACATTCAAATTGCTCTCCAGGATGTTTGAATATCTTTACAACTTTCCCAACAGGGCATTAGTGTCTTGTTTTTCCCATATCCCCTCCAAGTTTTGTCATTTTCCTTTTCTGTCATAATAGCCAATCTGACAGGTGTGTAGTGGTACTTCAGAGTTGTTTTACTTTGCATTTCTCCAATTAACAGTGATTTAGATGATTTCTTTACATTACTATAGATAGCTTTAATTGCTTTGATTGCTGCCTGTTCATATCCTTTAACCACTAATTAATTGGAGAATGACATATTCTTATACATTTGACTCATTTATCTATGTATTTGAGACATAATAACTTAATTAGAAACTTGTAAACCATTTTTCACCATGATGATTACTGTGTATTACTTTCTATTCTATTTCCTTGCATATTTAACCCTTTCTCATTCCTTTCATTCTGTCCATCCTCAAAAATATTTAGCTTTTGAGCTCTCCCCCCAACTTATCCTCTTTATTGTCTGCTGCCCCCTTTTTTATCCCTTTCCCCTTCCATTTTCCTGTAGGGTAATATAGGTTTCTATGCCCATTTGATTGCATATGATTTCTCCTCTTTGAACCAATTTTCATGAGAGTAAGATTCTGGTGCTTCCTTCCCCATTTCCCCTATCTTCCTCTCCTTATAAAAGTTCTTTTCATATCTCTTTTATGTAAGATAATGAAATCAATTCTATTTCTCTCTTCCCACTTCTTCCAAAGCATTCTTCTTTTTTATCTAAAATTTTTCCCCTCATCATATTCAACTCACACCCTTTCCCCTATCTTACATATACTCTTTCTAACTATCTAATGCTGATAGAGTTCTTAGGAGTTCCAAGAGTCTTCCTCCCATGTAGGATTATAAACAGTTGAATTTCATTGAATATCTTTTAAATTCTCTTTCCTGCTTTTTGCTTTTTTTATGTTTCTCTTGAGTCTTGTAATTAAGATATAGATTTTTCTATTCAACACTGGTCTTCTCATCAGCAATATTTGAAAGTCTTTTATTTCATTGAATACCCATTTTTTTTTGCCCTGAATGATTATCCTTAGTTTTGCTTGGTAGATGATTATTGGTTGAAGAACTAACTCATTTTCCCTCTGGAAGATCATATTATAGACCCTCTGATCCTTTAATATAGAAGCTGCTAAATCTTGTCTTATCCTGATCGTGGTTCTACAATATTTGTGGCTGCCTGTAATATTTCTCTCTTGATCTTGAGTTCTGTAATTTGGCTATTTTTTTGAGACATCCTTTTGGGATGTATTTCAGAAGATGAATAGTGAACTCTTTAAGTTTCTATTTTGCCCTCTGGGTTTCTAGAATAGCAGTACAATTTTCCTGGATAATATCTTTAGAAATAATGTCTAATGTCTTTTTTGATAATTATGAATTTTAAGTAATCCAATAATTCTTAGATTATTTCTTCTGAATCTATTTTCCAGTTCACATTTTCTTCTCTTGACTTTCTTTTATTCTTTCTTGATGTCTCATGGATTCACTGGCTTCCACTTGTCCAATTTAATTTTCAAAACATTATTTTCTTGAATGAGCTTTTGTATCCCACCTTTTTTACTTTTTAAGTTGTTCTTTTCCTCATTGAATTTTTTCTTCTTTCTTCAAATGACCAACGTTGCCTTTTAAGAAGTTCTTTTCTTTAGTGATTTTTCTGTATGTCTTTTTTTTTCAATTTGGTCCAATTCTACTTTTGAAAGAGTTCTCTGAGAGCTGAAGTGACTTCTGGTAAAGATGGCAGCTTAGAGAAAGCTAAAGTTCGGAGCTCCAGAAACCCTTCCTTACTGATCTCAAACAGAATGCTCCTAGGGCATCAAAATTCAAAACAAACAGCAGAATAGACCCCGGAAACACTCCTCCTGGACCTGGATCAAAAGGTATGGCCCCCCAAGAGTCGGAGCCCGAGATCACTTGGATCTAAGGGGAAGGTAAAGGGAAGGTCCCAGGACCCATCCCCCCCAACCCAGAGTGCTGAGTCCAAGGCAGCAGCAGGAACCTCAGGGCAGGCAGGGGGGCCTCGGGAGCCGGCTGTTCTGAGGGCCTCCCCTTTAAAACGACCTGAGCTAGTTGCGGGGGCACCCAGAGAGCAGGGAGGTGGAGAGAGACGGGGCGGGGGAGGAGCCTGTAGCCCCCTGACCAGAACCTTGCATCTGGGTCTCACTGAAGGTCGCTGCCTGAGGGCATACTCAGTCTGAGGTTAATCCTACCACCAGCCCTCAGAGCTCCTGGAAGCCGCGGCACCTGCCCCCTCAGAGTGCTGGCTCTTCTGGCCAGCTGAGGCATAGAAACAAGGGCCAAGCCATAGAACGGACAATCTGCCTAGGGGTAAAACCTCTGAATGCCAGACAGAGATAAGAAAAGCTAATCCTCCCCACTCAGATAGAGATGGCAAACTCCACAGAAGCACAAAAAAAACCCAAAATTCTAAAAAAATCAAGAAGAAGGGGGTGACTTTGGACACATTTTATGGAGCAAAAATACAAAACACAGAGGAGATAGAAGAGGAAACACAAGCAAATGCTCCGAAACCTTCCAAAGGAAATGGAAACTCTCCACAAACCCATGAAGAATATGAATCAGAAATGGTAAAAAATATGGAAGCCTTCTGGGAGGAAAAATGGGAAATAATGCAAAAGAAATTCACACATCTACAAAACCAGTTTGACCAAACTGAAAAGGAAAACCAGGCTTTAAAGCAAGAACTAATAAAGCAAAGCCAAAAGACCACGAAATTAGAAGAGAACATAAAATATCTCACTGACAAGGTGACAGATTTGGAAAATAGAGGGAGAAGAGATAATTTAAGAATAATTGGACTTCCAGAAAAGCCAGAAATAAACAGCAAACTCGACATCGTAATATAAGATATAATCAAAGAAAATTGCCCAGAGATTCTAGAACAAGGGAGCAATACAGCCACTGACAGAGCTCACAGAACACCTTCTACACTAAACCCCCAAAAGACAACTCCAAGGAATGTAATTGCCAAATTCCAAAGCTCTCAAACAAAAGAAAAAATCCTACAAGAAGCCAGAAAATGACAATTTAGATATAAAGGAATGCCAATCAGGGTCATACAAAACCTTGCAATTTCTAATCTGAATGATCATAAGGCATGGAACATAATCTTTAGAAAGGCAAGAGAGTTGGGTCTTCAACCAAGAATCAGCTACCCAGCAAAACTGACTATATACTTCCAAGGGAAAGTATGGGCATTCAACAAAATAGAAGATTTCCAAGTTTTTGCAAAGAAAAGGCCAGAGATCTGTGGAAAGTTCGACACCGAAAAACAAAGAACATGGAATACCAGAAAAGGTAAATATGAAGGAAAGGGAAAAGGAGAAAAATGTTATCTTCTTCTTTTACTCAAACTCTCTTCTATAAGGACTACATTTATATCAATCTATGTATACTAACATGTGGGGAAAATGTAATGTGTAAATAGGGGGAAAAGAAAGACCAAATAGAATAATCTTTCTCACACAAAGATTCACATGGGAAGGGGAGGGGAAGGAAACTCATATAAGAAGGAGAGGAAGAGAATTTTTACTTAAACCTTAATCTCAGGGAAATCAACTCTGAGAGGGAAAAACACCCAGATCCATTGGGATCTTGAATTCTATCTTACCCAACAAGGGTAGGGAGAAGGGAAAACCAAGGGGGGAGGAGGGGGAAGGGAAAACAAAAGGGGAGTGAAAGAGAGGGGGGAGGGGGAGGGAACAAAAAGGGAGGGACTAAAAAAGGAAACATATCAAGGTAGGGGACAAGGGGGACTGATTTAAAGTAAATCACTGGACTAAAAGGTAGAGCCGAAGAAGAAATTAGGGAAGGATATCATAATGCCAGGGAATCCACAAATGACAGTCATAACTTTGAACGTGAATGGGATGAACTCACCCATAAAACATAGAAGAATAGCAGAATGGATTACAATCCAAAACCCTTCCATATGTTGTCTTAAAGAAACACACATGAGGGGGGTTGATACCCACAAGGTCAGAATTAAAGGATGGAGTAAGACCTTCTGGGCCTCAACTGACAGAAAGAAGGCAGGAGTGGTAATCATATCTGATAAAACCAAAGCAAAAATAGACCTGATCAAAAGGGATAGGGAAGGTAATTATATTTTTTAAAAGGGACTTTAGATAATGAGGAAATATCATTAATCAACATGTATGCACCAAATAATATAGCACCCAAATTTCTAATGGAGAAACTAGGAGAATTGAAGGAAGAAATAGACAGCAAAACCATATTAGTGGGAGACTTAAACCAACCATTATCAAATTTAGATAAATCAAATCAAAAAATAAATAAGAAAGAGGTAAAAGAAGTGAATGAAATCTTAGAAAAATTAGAAATAATAGACATATGGAGAAAAATAAATAGGGATAAAAAGGAATACACCTTCTTCTCAGCACCACATGGCACATTCACAAAGATTGACCATACATTAGGTCACAGAAATATGGCACACAAATGCAGAAAAGCAGAAATAATAAATGCAGCCTTTTCAGATCACAAGGCAATAAAAATAATGTTCAGTAATGTTACATGGAAAACCAAATAAAAAACTAATTGGAAATTAAACAATATGATACTCCAAAATCGTTTAGTTAGAGAAGAAATCATAGAAACAATTAACAATTTCATTGAGGAAAATGACAATGGCGAGACATCCTTTCAAACCATTTGGGATGCAGCCAAAGCGGTAATCAGAGGTAAATTCATATCCCTGAGTGTATATATCAACAAACTAGGGAGAGCAGAGATCAATCAATTGGAAATGCAAATAAAAAAACTCGAAAATGATCAAATTAAAACCCCCCAGCAGAAAACCAAACTAGAAATCCTAAAAATTAAGGGAGAAATTAATAAAATTGAAAGTGATAGAACTATTTATTTAATAAATAAGACAAGAAGCTGGTACTTTGAAAAAACAAACAAAATAGACAAAGTACTGGTCAATCTAATTAAAAAAAGGAAAGAAGAAAAGCAAATTAACAGCATCAAAGATGAAAAGGGGGACATCACCTCCGATGAAGAGGAAATTAAGGCAATCATTAAAAATTACTTTGCCCAATTATATGGCAATAAATACACCAATTTAGGTGATATGGATGAATATATACAAAAATACAAACTGCCTAGACTAACAGAAGAAGAAATAGAATTCTTAAATAATCCCATATCAGAAAATGAAATCCAACAAGCCATCAAAAACTTCCTAAGAAAAAATCCCCAGCGCCTGATGGATTCACCAGTGAATTCTATCAAACATTCAGAGAACAGTTAATCCCAATACTATACAAACTATTTGACATAATAAGCAAAGGGGGAGTTCTACCAAACTCCTTTTATGACACAAACATGGTACTGATTCCAAAACCAGGCAGGTCAAAAACAGAGAAAGAAACCTATAGACCAATCTCCCTAATGAATATAGATGCAAAAATCTTAAATATGATACTAGCAAAAAGACTCCAGCAAGTGATCAGAAGGGTCATCCACCATGATCAAGTAGGATTTATACCAGGGATGCAGGGCTGGTTCACTATTAGGAAAATCATCCACATAATTGACCACATCAACAAGCAAACCAACAAGAACCAAATGATTATCTCAATAGACACAGAAAAAGCCTTTGATAAAATACAACACCCATTCCTATTAAAAACACCAGAAAGCATAGGAATAGAAGGGTCGTTCCTAAAAATAATAAACAGTATATATCTAAAACCATCAGCTAATATCATCTGTAATGGGGATGCATTCCCAATAAGATCAGGAGTGAAACAAGGATGCCCATTATCACCTCTACTATTTGACATTGTACTAGAAACACTAGCAGTAGCAATTAGAGAAGAAAAAGAAATTGAAGGTATAAAAATAGGCAAAGCGGAGACCAAGTTATTGCTCTTTGAGGATGATATGATGGTCTACTTATAGAATCCTAGAGATTCAACCAAAAAGCTAATTGAAATAATCAACAACTTTAGCAAAGTTGCAGGATACAAAATAAACCCACATAAGTCATCAGCATTTCTATATATCTCCAAAACAGCTCAGTAGCAAAAACTAGAAAGAGAAATCCCATTCAAAATTACCCTAGACAAAATAAAATACTTAGGAATCTATCTCCCGAGACAAACACAGGAACTATATGAACACAACTACAAAACACTCTCCACTAGTCTAAAACTAGATTTGAGCAATTGGAAAAACATTAACTGCTCATGGATAGGACGAGCCAATATAATAAAAATGACCATCCTACCCAAACTTATTTATCTATTTAGTGCCATACCCATTGAACTCCCAAAATATTTCTTTACTGATTTAGAAAAAAAACATAACAAAATTCATCTGGAATAACAAAAGATCAAGGATATCCAGGGAAATAATGAAAAAAAAAACATATGATGGGGGCCTTGCAGTCCCAGAACTCAAACTATATTACAAAGCAGCAGTCATCAAAACAATTTGGTACTGGCTAAGAGACAGAAAGGAAGATCAGTGGAGTAGACTGGGGGCAAGCGACCTCAGCAAGACAGTATACGATAAACCAAAATATCCCAGCTTTTCGGACAAAAATCCACTATTTGATAAAAACTGCTGGGAAAACTGGAAGACAGTGTGGGAGAGATTAGGAATAGATCAACACCTCACTCCCCACACCTAGATAAATTCAGAATGGGTGAATGACTTGAACATAAAAAGGAAACTATAAGTAAATTAGGTGAACACAGAATAGTATACATGTCAGACCTGTGGGAAGGGAAATATTTTAAAACCAAGTAAGACTTAGAAAGTGTCACAAAATATAAAATAAATAATTTTGACTACATCAAATTAAAAAGCTGTTGTACAAACAAAACCAATGCAACTAAAATCAGAAGGGAAGCAACAAATTGGGAAACAATCTTCATAAAAACCTCTGACAAAGATTTAATTACTCAAATCTACAAAGAGCTAAATCAATTGTACAAAAAAAGCAAGCCATTCTCCAGTTGATAAATTGGCAAGGGACATGAGCAGGCAGTTTTCAGCCAAAGAAATCAAAAGTATTAATAAGCACATGAAAAAGTTTTCTAAATCTCTTATAATCAGAGAGATGCAAATCAAAACAACTCTGAGGTATCACCTCACACCTAGCAGATTGGCTAAAATGACAGCAAGGGAAAGTAATGAATGCTGGAGGGTATGTTGCAAAGTAGGTACATTAATTCATTGTTAGAGGAGATGTGAATTGATCCAAACATTCTGGAGTGCACTTTGGAACTATGCCCAAAGGGCGATAGAAGACTGTCTGCCCTTTGATCCAGCCATAGCACTGCTGGGTCTGTCCCCCAAAGAGATAATGGACAAAAAGATTTGTACAAGAACATTCATAGCTGTGCTCTTTGTGGTGGCCAAAAACTGGAAAACGAGGGGATGCCCATCAATTGGGGAATGGCTGAACAAACTGTGGTATATGTTGGTGATGGAATACTATTGTGCTAAAAGGAATAATAAAGTGGAGAAGTTCCATGGAGACTGGAACAACCTCCAGGAAGTGATGCAGAGCGAGAGGAGCAGAACCAGGAGAACATTGTACACAGAGACAAACACACTGTGGTATAATCAAACATAATGGACTTCTCCGTTAGTGGTGGTGTAATGTCCCTGAACAATCTGCAGGGATCCAGCAGAAAAAAACACTGTTCATAAGCAAAGGATAAACTGTGGGAGTAGAAACACCGAGGAAAAGCAACTGCCTGACTACAGTGGTTGAGGGGACATGACAGAGGAGAGACTCTAAAGGAAACCCTAATGCAAATATTAACAACATAGCAATGGGTTCGAATCAAGAACACATGTAATACCCAGTGGAATCATGTGTCGGCTATGGGGGTTAGGGGGGAGGAAAAGAAAATGATCTTTGTCTTTAATGAATAATACTTGGAAATGATCAAATAAAATATTATAAAATTAAAAAAAAAGAAAGAGTTCTCTTCATTAGATTTTTGTGACTCTTTTACAAATTGGCCTACTTGCCTTTTTAAGGTATTATTTTCTACAGTATTTTTGTTTTTCCCTTACTAAGCTCTTAACTCTTCTTTTCATGCTCTTCTTGCATCATTCTCAGTTCTTTTCATAGTTTTTATTCTACCTTTCTTATTTGTTTTTTAAAGTCATTTTTGAGCTCCTCTATTAATTCTTTTTAGGCATGGGAACAATTCATATTTTTTTCAAGATTTTGGATGCAATGATGTTTCCTTTATTGTCTTTTTCTCTGTTTGTATTTTGGACTCCATATCACAAAAATAACTTTCTTTGTTGAGTTTCATTTTGTTTGTTTTTTGTTCATTTTCCATCATTTTCTTGTCTTTTAACTTGTATATTAAAAAAAAAAACTGTTACAGGTGGGGGTCTATGTTCATCTGGTAAAGAGATCATTGTTCTAAACCAGTTCTTTGTGCAGATGCTTTCAGAACTAGCTTTGGTGATCTATAATTTTTCAGTTCTTCCAAGATGGTATAGTTTAAGGAGAGATTTGTTTAATACCCTCACAGCCTGTGCTATATTCTACAAGCAAATATAAGTCCTCTTTTTCCACATTAGAACTATAAATAAGGTCCTCTGGTCCCTTAAAACTCTAAGTACTGGTGTGTGCTAGTAGTCCTCCTCCATCTAGGACTATAACTGATGACTACAACCTGGGTCTCCATATGGATAATGCAAGAGAATGTTGTATCAAAAGCTAGCAAAAGGTCTGCTGCAATCTTCTGAGCAGTTGTATAATTTTTCTGTCTGGGTCTGAGAGCTCCAGAAACATTTTTTTTTCTTAATTTGGCAACCCCAAGGCCTGTGCTGGCTTGGGGAGGTAGAACCTTCCTTGGAATGCCAGTCTGGGCTCCACTTCCAGTTTGGTGGGACAGATATTTCATATTAACTTACTATGTTATTTGGATTGAACAATTGTTTCACTCCATCCTTTTATAGGTTTTAACTGCTCCACAATTTGTTTTGAGGCAGTATATGAAAGTTGTCTGGAGAGTAATTTGGTAGAGATCAGGTGGATCTCTATACCTTCTCTGGAATCTTGGCTGTCTCCTCACTCCCTCATCATGGATCTCTCTAAAATAAGTTTTGAACTTTTTCAGTAATTATTTTGGGGGGGGGATGGGGTTTGTAATCCAATCACATTTTTCTTTGAAGCTTTGCATGTAGTTATTTTGACTTCATTATATTCTTCTGTTTGTGTCACAATCTTCCCTTTCATCATGGTAACTTTCTATAGAGAGGTTCTTCCTTCATTGTTTAATCATTTTGGTAGCCTATTTCTTGAATTATACCTTTATATGAAAGTTACCTCTTGCCTATATCTCAAGAACTAAATTTTAAAATGGTGTGTGTGTGTGTGAGATAAGTAGAGAGAGAGAGAGAGAGAGAGAGAGAGAGAGAGAGAGAGAGAGAGAGACAGAGAGAGACAGAGAGAGACAGAGAGAGACAGAGAGACAGAGAGACAGAGACAGAGAGAGACAGAGATAGAGGGACAGAGACAGAGACAGAGAGAGAGAATAAATACAAGCAAAGTAGAAAGGATAAAGAATAAAATCAACTTTACTCTCAAGGAGCTAACATTTTAATTAGAGAAAAAGCAAATTCAAGTATAACTTCCAGATTGCCATTTTCCCCATGGTAGTTTCAACATATCATAAGTTGGTATGAAATGTTAAGTGAAAATTTTTTCAAGTTTTTCAGAAGCTGTAGATGACATGTGAAGGCCAGAAGACAATACCAAAAAAATTTAGAAACTCAGAAATACATAAAATATGTATATAATATTAAATAACATCAATGTTTTTCATCTTTTAATATCATAAATATACATAGTAAATAGAACATAAATAAAAGAAAAAATTAACTTCACTGGTACAAAAGGAAGACCAAGACATTTTATGTGGATTTCTCAATTGTGGGGTCACTGTACCATTAATCTCTGTTTATGGAAGGGATACTGTATATATGGTATAAATATAAAGGGAATAAATACAAACAAATATAATGTAGTGATAGGGTAGGGCATTAGCACTTTGGAGAAATAGGAAAAATCCATGCAGAAGGTGGAATTTGATCTTCATTCCAAAGAAAAAGAGGGTTTCTATTAGGAGGAGCTTAGGAGAGAGAGTATTTTAGAATGGATACAGGTGATTGAATGTAATGTATGAGGATCAATGAGAATGGTAGTTTGGTAAAATTATAGAGAACATGAAGGGGAAATTTGGCTTTGGAACATCTCAGGCCTAAGGATAGGTTAGTTAAGACATAAAAGTGGGGAGACTTGTAGGGGACATGAGCCATGCTTTGAAACCTTTGGACAAGTGGATGATTCCTGATAGAATACATATTGTCAGTGGTGAAAAAAAGAAAAGCTGGCCTACACCTTATAGAGGGAGGAAATGCTCCATTATGGGTATGGTGGTTCTATGTGACAATGAGAACCCAAGCCAGATGAGTCTTGTGACATTACCCCTTCCTTTTACCATAGAGAACACTGAATCTTACTGAGCTTCAAGGTAAAAATTAATATTTTCCCTCTTGAAAACGAATTTTACATCATGTCTCTGTCTCCGAATAATGTTTTTGTTAAATTCCTTCTGCTAAGCCAGTGCTTCTGACTCAGAGGGTATGCATTTCAGAGTTCTCTCAACATAATTTCACATAAAAAAGAAAACATTCACATTTTGCCAAGTCTCTTAAAATCAACTACCTTGTATCGCTAATGTGTAGCTGGACTGATTCATGGTGTAAATCTTCAAAGAGCTGGATAATCATCTGTGTTTTCAGAATTCCTTATTAACATGCAGATAAATGTTACCATAAATCCAAGTTTTATGTTATGAGCAGAATTTTTTTAGGTCTTTAAAAATTCATTTTCAGAATATTTAATAACATGACTAAGATGAAGGCTCTGTGGCACCTTACCAATTGGACAAAGTTCCATTTTTTTTTTTACAGGGAAGATGATAAACCCTTAATAAGAAGATGGAACTTATGGAAGGAAGCCAGGAGAGAATAGCATTCTCCCGATGGAATTCCTCTTCAGATGCTGGGCTGGAAAGAAAGCATCTCAGTCTCCCATGCCTTTTGATGATGGCTTTAAAAACTGTGAAAACACAGAGAGCCAAGTGTGTGGTCTTGGGAAATTTCGTAATCGTCTCTACAGGAGATGGGGGTGGGGGAATTTGCTGGAAAAAATGATTAGCTTTTTCTTTATGATGACAGAAAACAGTTGCAAACTAGAGATGCCAAAGGTTCCTCAGACCTCCCTTCTGGTTTATCAAGCAAATCATTGCTTACAGGTAGTGTTTCCCATAAAGGCCTTCATAAGCTGCCCTGAAATAGCTAGACTCAAAGCAGAACCATTATAAATAGAGAGAGACCACCCCCACCCTCATCCCCATCCCCATCCCCATAAGGAAAAAGGACAAGTTGGGAAGAGGAAGCCTGATCATTGGAATTTTCAAGATTTATTTTCGACCTTGCCATTGACCTCCCTACTTGGGAAAGGGCTAAGTTTCATTTCAGCATCTAATGAGTTTTTTTTTTTTTTATCTCAATCAGACATTCTAAAGCTTCTGAAGAGGCCCCCAAATTTTCACATTAGTTTATTTCTCTAGTCCTTTTCATAAGATTAATGAATACGTTTTCAAAAAGTTATTAAACATCTATTCTCAAAGCACAGTGTTGAATACTAGGTGTACAAATAGAAAAACCAAGGGAGGTCATTATTATTAAAGAACATCCATTCTAGTGGGGTAAGACAACAACATACAGATTTCAGCTGCAAGTCAGTTGGAAAGTCCTTTTGATTTTACCTTCATATACCATCTTGTATTTACCTCCTCTCCTCTGCTACTGCTACTGCTTTGATGCAGACCCTCATTATCTTCATGCTTCAATTAAAGCAACAGCCCACTGCTTAAGTTGGCCTGCCTCTACACACTCTAGCTCATCCTCTACTCATCTGTCAAACTTTTGTTCCTAAAGCATAGGTCTGATCACCTTTTGGATTACATATGAAATCCTTTGGGATACTGACCCTTCATAATCTTCCTCTGCTATCCTCCCTCCTACCCACCACATACTTTTCCAGTTTTCTTATGCCTTTCACTTTTTACACCAGTACATCTCAGAGACTGTCTTTTGTTTTTCTTTGTATCTTTTGTACTTAGTACAATGTCAGGCACCACATAAAAATTCCTACTTGCTTATTTCCGTAAAGATTTTTGTGCATTCTTTGAGAGTGATTTTCACAGAGTGGAGTAAATAGAGGCAAATATAGCCTACTCTTAAAAGCTTAGCTGTGAAAAGGGTGGGGGGGGGGAATCTGGTGATAGTTCAAGGTGGCAATAGAGCTTTTTTTTTTTTTTCAAGGAAAGTTTGACCTGAACATGTCATAGTTGGAGGAGAAATTTTCAGCTAAAAAGAACACTTTAAAATGAAGGAAAAGGAAGGGATGATTGATTAAGTTTCTGGAGGATAAATGAAGGATGGCATCAAGAGCATAGATGGAGGACCTGAAAAGTAAAGCTAGTTTTTCAAATATGCAAAATGTTGGTGGGAAAGTGAAAAAAAGAAAAAAAAGGCTGAGGTAAGGAAAAACTTAAATTTTGTTGGATTTCATTGGAAATTACGTGGGCAAAAATTAAAGGCAAACAAAGGACTTCCCTTTATGAATTATTTCCACTATTTAATGAATTTGTGTATTTAAAATACATAAAGACCATATTGAAAGACAATATGGTATAGTGGAAGGTACTAATAGGTGGCATTTACATAGCACTTTAAGCCTTACAAAATATTTTATAAATATTATCTCATATTATCCTTAGAATAACCCTGAGAGGTAGGGTATTATTTTTATTATTATCCTCATTTTATATGACTTGAAATAGACAGGGGTGAAGTCATTTGCTAAAGTTCATAAGTGTCTCAGGCATGTTTGGAACTCAGATCTTCCTAACTCCAGATATAGCACTCCTTTCACAATGGGAGCTAACTGTTTAAGAGATTAAGATTAGGAGCTCTTGATTCAAGTCTCATCTCTTGCCCATACTGGTTGTGTAATCCTGGGTAAATCACAACTTCTGTGCCCTAAGAAAATCTCTAATTTCATAAATTACAAGAGGAGATTTGGATCTGAAAATTGGTAGAGGGAATTCCTTATATAGAACTTTCAATATCAATGAAATCACAGGTCTAGTTTTAAAAAAGGATTAAATCAGGAACCAATCTGTATTCCCAGATCAGAAATACTTTCATTTAAAAATCCTGCAAACTCCATATTTCTTTTAGTGCCTTTATTGAAACATTCCTAAGTTATTTCTTTTCTTTTCATAGATTCTTTGTTTTTTTCTGTTTAGTAAAACAGTAATATTAATTCACATATTTGCTATAATTATCAAATTCATTCAACCTCCCCAATAATATATTATATAACTGCTGTGGAAAGACCAGTGGTTCTATTCTGGTGTCACTTTCAACCTTCACTCAAATTGTGACACACATAATTATCACTTTTAAGTGCCTACATTATGGCAGATAATGGCTATAGAGAGACAAATACAAAAAAAATTCTACTCTAAAGGAGCTTAAAATCTTTATTGAGAAAATAATATATGAACATGTAAGAATATACATAATATATACAGAGTCAATAAAAGTCAATTTCAGCAAAGGAGTAAGAGGTAGTCCTACAGTGTCTTGAATGTCTTTCAGGTCCTCCATTAGTACCTTGCATAGTGATTCCTTACTAAATGCTAGTGGAATTGAGTGAAGTTTTATAATCAGTGAAATGTTTTGTAACAGATAGAAAGTATATGTGTGAATGTTTTGGTGTGAGGAATGAAGATTTTTTAAAAATCTAAAGCTTGAAATTACTTTACAAAGGTTATCACTTACTCCACTGATGTCCAAAGTTCACCAAATTGACCCTTCTTAAGATTGTTAGAGACAAAATCTCTCTCTCTCTCTCTCTCTCTCTCTCTCTCTCTCTCTCTCTCTCTCTCTCTCTCTCTCTCTCTCTCTCTCTCTCTCTCTCTCTCTCTCTCTCTCTCTCTTCTTTCTCTGTTGCTCTTTCTCCTTCTGTCTGTCTCTCTTTTGACTGAGCTGAATCATCTTGCTCCCAATGGGGAACTTTTTCACTATATATTGTTTGGTATAGATTCTCCTATGTGTATTTTCTTTGATTTGTTTTGCTACTATCTTGGGTAAATGGGTTATTTGCCATTTCTTTTATGTTTTCATTGTGAAGTTGTCTTCCAGTGGGAAGGAGGCCAAACCTTGTGGCATTATTTCCCTATTAAGGAATGGTGATCAGGAACTCTAGTTTGTATAGGAAAACCATTTCCTCTAGACTAACAATATTTAAGGGATCAGATAGCTATAATTCTTTACTAGTATCTCTACTCTCGTAGAAGAACAGAGTGGCTAGCCCTTGGTTCTGCCCTTCTGCTTTTCTTTATGTCAGAAACCAAAGACTCTTTTGGAGAAGGGTGGAGGGAGGAAATTCTAGAAGCAATTATTCTTGCCTCCCTGAAAGTCACCTTTAGACACACACATGTGAATCTACATAACATTATTGGGCAAAAATGGAAATAAAATAGGACCCACATTCCATACCTTTATATAAACCCTGACTTCTTGGTTACATAAAAAGATTAATGAAGAAATCTCCATCCAACAATGCAGATCTATATCTACTCCAGCTTTGAGTGATAAAGAACTATCTGGAACACTAAGACATTAAGTAACTTGATGATGTCATATAGCCAGCATGTCAGAGACACGGTTTGAGTCCAGCACTTCTTTCTGAACTTGGCATTATATTCACCATGTAATATTGCATCAAGTAAAACATATACAAGATAAAAATATAGTTACCCTGACTAGACTATGGCTAACTGGAAAAAGACTGCTTGTTTTGCACCCCCTGGGTTAGAACTTGATATAGAATCATTTGTTAGAGTTCTTGGATGAATTACATTTTACTCTTAAGACTTGCTAATGTATTTTAACAAAAATTTTGAAGATTACAATATGACTTTCTATAAAATAATCCATCAGTTTTTCAATCTAAAAGGAATACAGATTATAGCACTAATAACTCCTTTCCTAATCTCATGTAACAGTAAAAGCTGTTAGTTACCATTTGTAGATTATCAGGGTTGTGCTTTATAATTAATACTCAGGTGTTAGTGTAATGGCCTCTGGGCTGATACTGGCCCCTTTTATAATTCCCAATGAACATGCTAGACTTGGAATCATAGACACATTTATGGCCTTTATCTTATTGCCTGTATGGAAGTAAGCTTCTAATATTTTCTCCACATGTTGAGTAAATGTTTTCTTCAGCCTATCTCTAATTGTGGTAGGGCTGCTTTCTCAGAAAGTCTGGTTAGCTGTTTTGGATTTTCTGCTCACATTTGATTGTGAATCCTTTTGTCTTTAAGCCATGTCTATCTAGCTCAAAGCAAAGTGTATTTTAAAAAATATTTACAACCAGAGCATTCAGGTCCCCCATTTCACTGGACTTTGCTATCCCTAATAATATTGGAGTAATAAAATAACTTGGAATTATTATGAAATGCTACCTACTCAGGTTCTTATTCACCTGTTTCCTCATGACTCCACTCCCAAAGGACTCTCTCCCTGGAGACACTTCCTTAAGTCTGCAGGCTTCCCTAACATCATATGGTTTTGATACCTTATAGTCTATTGCTCCAGGCTTCACTGCATCTCAAAATGCTCAAAAATGTTAACAGGTGCATAGGGCACCAGGTACTGGGAAATAACTTCCAGAACTGAAAATAGAAAAGTGATCTGAGTTTAGCTCCTGGGCACATTTACGACACGTTCACGAATTATTTGCAAGAAATGAACATATTTTTCTAATTTATCCTAAAATTCAACAAAATGCTTTTTAATGATGTGAGCTATTAAAAAAACTACTATAGTTCCCCTCAAGAGGAGGAGTGAATATGAAAATTGTGTATTTATGCCTATTATATATGTATATATATACACACACACACACACATATGTGTACATTGTGCAGATGGACAGCAGATATTAATTACACTATGCAAATATAGATATTGACACATATTTTATCTTTGTTAAACTAACATTGTTTTCTTTTGATGTTTTATCTACAATGTGGTAAAGGAGGAGAGATGCTACATTCCTTTATATTGAAAGTGATCATGTTTATCCAAGATTGAAAACAAAGTCCTCTTTCGTCCCTTATAAATTTTTGTATGACATTTGTTATTTTGTTGAATTGTCTTTGAACTTTGGCTCAATATCTTGTGAATTTTTTATGTGGACCTCTGAATTTATGGCAATGTCTCAGTCACTGATGTTAGAACAGTCACAGGGTTATTCTGACTATAACTTTCAGCTCAAGAAGTCTTATATTGGGTATGACTAGCAGAGACCTAAGAGTTATAATTGGTACCATAGTACTGATTTATAGACAGGTATAGCTAATTAATTATTAAATGTTATTAATTTAATTATTAATATTAAAATTTAAATTAAATTAAAATTATTGAATATAAAAAGAAAAAATGAAATCTTAGGTTGTAAAAATATTACATTATAGCTCTTTTTGAGGTGGCAAAGAATGGAAATATGAGAAGATGTTTATAAATTTGAGATGAAATGAAGTAATGGTATATAAATGTGTTGAAATATTTTTGTATGGTAAGAAATGATTGAGAGTGCTTCAGAAAAACTTGGAAAAACTTGAATGAAATGATTGAGAGTGAAGTGAACAGAGTCAGGAGAAAAATTTATATAGTCACAACACTACTACAGACAAATAACTCTGAAAGAATTAGGAACTTATATCTGCATAAAGGACAAACAAATCCAGAAGATTAATGATGAAATCTGTTTTATCATGTTAGAGAGGTGCAGGAAAATAAATTAAAAAAATTTTCAATAGCCAGTATGGAAAGTTGTTTTTATTGACCATACTCATTTGTGTTTGTAAATTTTCTTTTGTTCTTAAATGGGCTGGGGAGAGTTTAAGATAGGAGAGGGAGAGGTCATATCTTTGCTGATTGAAATAAATAATATATAATAAAAAAATAAAAATAGGTATTCTACTGAATTGTTGGTAAAACTCTGAATAATACTAGGAAATATTCTGAAAAGAATTTGGCAAATTGAGCCAGAGATTCTTTTTTTTGGATACAAAGATTTCATAAACACCAAAATACTTATGACATAAATTTTGCACAAAGAATTGAGAAAAATTAAATGCATGTCAATTATGGAATTTCTAGAACAAATTATAGTATTTGAATGTAATAGAAAAATTCTGTGCAATAGAAAAATTACAAATGAATACTGAGAAGCATTGAAAGACAAATGTATTAATGCAAAATAAAGTAAGGAGATCCAGAAAAACACACATATTAATATAAGTGAAAAAAGAACTTCCACAAATAATTAAAAATGAATGTTATTAAATTTTAGATAACAAAATAGATACCAAAGAAGAAATCTGAAATGACACTTTTCTTTGCTCATTTGTGGAGGAAGAGGCAATCCATAGGTGTAGAACATTGTGTATAATGCCCAGTTTTTATTGATATTTTTCTTCTCAAAAATATTTGTTATGAGATGACCTCGTAGGAGCAGAGAAGTGGGACAAAGGGAAATGTGGAAAATGCAAAAACACAAGTTATCAATAGTTTAAAAAAAGAATTGTTCATTTTGCTTATCCTCATCATAGCATATGTACTTAATCATTAACCAAGGAAAATTTACGCAAATCCCTCCTCCATCTTTTATCTCATTCCTGATCTGAATTTCCTATAGAGAGTTTTCTTATCTTTGTTACTCCTTGACTCACTGATGACACCTTTTACCAGCTGCTCACTCCATTCTCAGTTTATCATGCACTTGTTAAACTCTTGGGTTTGGTCCTTAATAAAGAGCACAGATTTACATAAAATTATACCATAATGAGAGAGGTCACTCATGGGACACCAGATGGAGTTAGTTTCCCAGAGAGACACCTGGATTCCACATAACCTCTCCAGCAAATCATTTGCATCAAGGAACCAATGTCATTTGGAGACATTGACTCATGGGAGTCAGAGAAATACACATGAACTTGGAGAAAGACCAGGAACCCATTAAGCCATTAAACCTTCTCCCCAATGAGTCATATCCAAATAGAGATGTAGAGAATGAAATGGAGACACTCACGCTCATTGAGACATGGGAAGATTTTTGGAGAAGCAGAGAAGACTAGTATCAATGGACCTTGAGCTTCACATTGTGGGGAGGGGCACACAATGGAAAACCAACTCCATTAATACTCTGTGACATGTGAATTATGTGGGGATTGAAGGAAGGCAGCACTCACCAGAGATGACAGATGTTTGATTACTTAGTATACCTGGGTTCTTTCCCACATATTTGAGTTCTTAATCTTAGTGTGGTATGAAGAACCACAATGACTGCATATCTTTACCCGATTCAAAAGTTGGTTTTATTTTATTAATGTGTTTGAGTAGGAGTCCCTTGTATTTATTCCTAAAGGTTAAAGTTTGTCTTGTATTCAATGTTTTGTGAGCTTCAGTCCTTACATGGAAGCCAAGATCCCTTTTAGGGAATGATACAAGCCAAATTCTGATATTGTCCAGGAAAACCCTAATGGAAGTATGAGCTATAAAACTATAATTAAGAAGCCCCCAAGAATGAACTTTGTCAATATGAGCCCAGAGCTACCACTGGTTTGAGCCATGGATTGTAATAGAAAAAGGCTTTAGGGAAAGCACCTTAAAGAAAATCTACTTAAACCTCTCTACACAAATGAGGAAAATGACACTCAGAGAGTCTCAGTCCAAATGTTATAGATGGGGAGTAGTAGAGCTGAGATGCCTCAGAAAATCTTCTAATTCCATGTTAAATGTTCTTTTGAATATATCGTGCTGCCTATGAAATAAAATATCCTGGCCAAAGCCAAAAGGTTAATGTTTCCATTTATTTATTCAATTATGTGTGGAAACAATTTTTGACAATTGTTTTATGACCTTTTAAGATTCAGATTTTTCTCTTTCCTCTTCCCCCTGCCTCTCCAAGGCAGTAAATAGTCTTCTATAGGTGTGATATTATTGAAGTAGCCAGTGTCAACATGAATTTTTATAATGGGATAGAAGTCACTGGTAATATCAACTATAGAAAGAGACCTTACTCATATATAGGAATCCTTTTGCTCAGTCAACAATAGCAAAACAATCTTTACTTATATTCTCCTCCTTGTGTTGATTCTCATGTTACATCTCATGTGAAATTGTCTTTCTGATATATTCACCCCAGTAAGATTCAATATACCCATCCTTCAAGGCATGGTATTTTTATTTTTCATATCATAAATTCATACTTTAATTAATTTGGTTCTAAGAATGTGGTTAGGGATTCAATTGAAGAGATATTTTAAAGCACCTACTTAAGGCACTACTCTAGAATTTGGGGAAACAGATTAGTAAAAGAGTCATTTTGCTCAAGGAATTCACATTTCACTTTAGGATATATTATTTACACAAATGAACAAAATGTAATGCAATTTGAAAATGACTGAAATATCAGGGAAGATAGCAGAAGGATATGGCAGATGAACTGTCTTAAAAAAAGAAAAAAATATACTGAGAAACAGATATGGAGAGAGAACATTTTAGGTTTGGAGTATGGACTGTATGGATGGTATATCTATGTTGCAGATTGAGTAGAGGTTGGGAATGGCTAGAGACCAGTTCATGAATAAAATAAATCTGAAATTAGACTAGAAATGTAGGTATGAGAAGATTATGAAGGACTTTAAACACTAGCTCCAGATCTTATAATAATCACCTAAAGTTTTTTGAACTGTTGATGAAATGATCAAGCCTGAACTTTAAGAAGAATATTCTAGCCACTGTATAGTGGATCAAAAAGAGAAGGAAGAGACTAGAAGTAGTAAAAAATATTAGGAAGATATTATGTCAGTTTATATAATGGGAGCCTGATTTGTAGGGGGTAGATGTAGGGGGTAGACATGAGAATGGTAGAGATAAGAAAAGGATAGAGGTAAAATCGACAAGATGACAACTTTATTGAATAAGGCGGGGAATTTGATGGGGGCAGAAAAGAATGAGAATGAAGAGTTAAGGAAGATTTAGGGATTAGGAAAACTTTCAGCATAGTTGACTTTATCAATAAAAGCAATAGAAATCATGAATATTTCAATTGATGCAGAAACAACTTTTGACAAAACAAACTCATATTAAAAACATTAGAAAGTTTAGGAATAAATGAACCTTTTCTTAATGATAAATAGTATCTATTTGGTCCTGCTAATTCACCTTCCTTCATATTTTTTTATTAATTCCCTTGATATTTTTGACATTTTGTTTTTCCAGATCATTTGTCATTAATTTTTTAGCAAGCTTTATATAAAATGTAGATAAGCTAGAAGTTTTCTCAGTAAGATCAAAGTCAAAGCAAGGATGCCCATTATCATCACAATTAGTCAATATTGTATTAGATAGGTTGACTATATCAAAGAGAAGAAAAAAAATAAAAAGATGAGAGTATCCAATAATGAAATTAAACTATATCTCTTTGTAGACAATATGATAATATAACTGGAGAATCCCAGAGAATCAGCTAACAAAATACATAAAATAATTAACAACTTTGGCAAAATTGCAGGATGTAAAATAAATTCATATAAACCATCAGCATTTTTTATATTACTTGTATAGTTCAGCAGGGAGAGATGGAGAAATTTCATTAAAAATAACTCTAGACTTCTGGTCAAGATGGCGGCTTAGAAGAAGCAAAAGTTCAGACCTCTGAAAACCCTTCCTTACTGATCACAAACTGAATGCTCCTAGGGGATTGAAATTCAAACTTAACAATAGGACAGAGGCAGGGAACCCTCCTTTTGTACTCAAATCAAAAGGTATGCCCCCCAAAAGACAGAATCCTAGAACACTTGGGTCTAAGGGGAAGGCAGAAGGAAGGTCCCAGGACCCATCCCCCCCCAACCCAGAGCACTGAGCCCGCAGCAGCAGTGGGAACCTCAGGGCTGGCAAAGGTGCTGTTCTGAAGGTCACACCTTGAAAGCAACCTGGGCCAGTCCCAGGGCATCCAACACAGACAGCAAGGAATCAGCCTAAGAGAGACTGGGGGAGCCTATAGCCCCATGGCTGGGTCCTTCCATCTGAGTCTCTCCTGAAGTTTTTGCCTCGGGGCACATCTAGACAAACCCAGTTCAACCTAATCCCATCAGGAGCCCTCCCCCAATAGAGCTTAGGGCCTCCAAAAGGACAGGAACCTCAGGGTGGGCAAAGGCACTGGGGTACCTTGTGGACAGTGCTGTGCTAGGCTCAGAGTGTTGAAGTAAGGCAGTAGAGAAGCAACTGAAGAGAACTGAGAGCAGTAACACCCAAAACGCCAGCAGACAGGGGAGGGCAGACCCTGGGCTTCCCTGGGAAGACAGCGCAGCTGTGGAGAATGGACAATTTGCCTAGAAAAAAAAAGCCTCTGATCATCAGAGAGATACAGTGAGAGCCAGTACTCCTCACACAGATTTCTGACTGGAAAGGAGAGAAAAAAAAACCATAGAGATGGAAAACAGTGCAGAAGGGCAACAGCCTCCAAACACCAAGAAAAGCAAGAAAAGGGGGGTGACTTTGGACACATTTTATGGAGCAAACATACAAAATACAGAGTAGATAGGAAACACAAACAAATTCTTCAAAACCTTTCAATCAAAAGAAATGGAAATTCTCTACAAACTCTTGAAGAATTTAAATTGGAAATTATCAAAAAGATGGAAGCCTTTTGTCAGGAAAAAATGGGAAACAATGCAAAAGGAACTGAGCAATCTGAGGGACCAAAATATGCAAATGCAGAAACAGCTTGATGCCACAAAAAACAGGTCAGACCAAATGGAAACGGAAAATCAGTCTTTAAAGGTCAGAATCAGGCAACTGGAAGATAATGAACTTGAAAAAGAGTAATAAATAATAAAGCAAAGTCAAAAGACTAAAGAATTAGAAGATAACATAAAATATCTAACTGACAAGGTGACAGACCTGGAAAACAGAGGAAGGAGAGACAATCTGAGAATCATTGGTCTACCAGAAAAGCCAGAAATAAACAGTAATCTTGATATCGTAATACATGATATCATCAAAGAAAACTGCCCAGAGATTCTAGAACAAGGGGACAAAATATGCATTGAAAGAGTTCACAGAACACCCTCTACACTAAATCTCC
Source organism: Monodelphis domestica (assembly GCF_027887165.1). Taxonomy (NCBI): domain Eukaryota; kingdom Metazoa; phylum Chordata; class Mammalia; order Didelphimorphia; family Didelphidae; genus Monodelphis; species Monodelphis domestica. Next base: position 292,299,538 of record NC_077230.1, read on the forward strand.
AAAAGATAACTCCCAGGAATTTAATTGCCAAATTCCAAAGCTTCCAAGCAAAAGAAAAAATCCTTACAAGAAGCCAGAAAAAGACAATTTAGATATAAAGTAATGCCAATCAAGGTCACAGAGGACCTAGAAATTTCCACACTGAACGACCATAAGGCATGGAACATGATATTCAGAAAAGCAAGAGATCTGGGTCTTCAAACAAGAAGCAGCTATCCATCAAAACTGACTAAATACTTCCAGGGGAAAGTATAGGCATTCAACAAAATACAATATTTCCAATTACTTGTAAAGAAAAGACCAGAGATCTGTTTAAAGTTTGACATCCAAACACAAGAGCAAGAGAAACTAGAAAAGGTAAATATGAAGGAAAGGGCAAAGGAGAAAAATGTTATCTTTTTTTTTTAATTCAAACTCTCTTGTATAAGGACTACATATATATCAAATTATATATATTAATATGTGGGGAAAAGGTAATATGTAACTCTCAAAAATTGTGTGCATCATTAGAGTAGTAAGAAAAATCATTCATAGGGAAAGTTTGGGGCATCAAGATGATATGGAGAAAGGGGGGGATAGAAAGAAAAAAGGAGGGGGAATCATTGATGATTCTAAGATATACTCCAAGAAATAGAAAAAAAAAACCTAACTAAATAGAATAATCATTCTCAGACAAAGATACACATGGGAAGGGGAGGGTAAGAAGTCTCCTATAAGAAGGAGAGGAAGAGTTTTTTACTTAAATCCTACTCTCAGTGAAATCAACTCTGAGAGGGAAAGAGCACCTAGATCCATTGGGGTCTTGAATTCTATCTTATCCAATAGGGAAAGGGAGAAGAAAAAACCAAATGGGGTAGGGAGGAAGGGAACACAAAAAGGGAGGGAAGGAGAGATGGGAGGGGAAGGGAACAAAAAAAGAGGGGCTAGAAAGGGAAACATATCAAGGTAGAGGACTCGAGGGACTGATTTAAAGTAAATCACTGACTTAAAAGGTTATAGCTAAAAAAGAAAGTTCAGAATTAGGGGAGGATATCAAAATGACAGGGAGTCCACAAGTAACAATCATAACTTTGAACATGAATGGGATGAACTCACCCAAAAAACATAGATGAAAAGCAGAATGGATTAAAATCCAAAACCCTACCATATGTTGTATTCAAGAAACACACATGAGGCGGGTAGACACTCAAAAGGTCAGAATTAAAGGATGGAGTAAGACCTTCAGGGCCTCAACTGATAGAAAGAAGGCAGGAGTGGTAATCATGATATCTGACAAAGCCAATGCAAAAATAGACCTGATCAAAAGGGATAGGGAAGGTAATTATATTTTGTTAAAAGGGACTCTAGACAATGAGGAAATATCATTAATCAACATGTATGCGCCAAATAATATAGCACCCAAATTTCTAATGGAGAAACTAGGAGAATTGAAGGAGGAAATAGACAGTAAAACCATATTAGTGGGAGATTTGAACCAACCACTATCAAATTTAGATGAATCAAATAAAAAAATAAATAAGAAAGAGGTAAAAGAAGTGAATGAAATCTAAGGAAAATTAGAGTGAATAGACATATGGAAAAATATAAATAGGAACAAAAAGGAATACACCTTCTGCTCAGCACCACATGGCACATTCACAAAGATTGACCATACACGAGGTCACAGAAACATGGCATACAAATGCAGATAAGCAGAAATATGAAATGCAGCCTTTTCAGATCATAAGGTAATAAAAGTAATGATCAGTAAGGGTACATGGATAACTAACTAAAAAATTAATTGGAAATTACATAATATGATATTCCAAAATTGGTTAGAGAACAAATCATAGAAACAATTAATAATTTCATCGAGGAAAATGACAATGGTGAGATATCCTTCCAAACCTTATGGGATGCAGCCAAAACAATACTCAGAGGAAAATTCATATCCCTGAGTGCATATATTAACAAATTAGGGAGGGTAGCGATCAATGAATTGGAAATGCAAATAAAAAAAACTTGAAAGTGAACAAATTAAAACCCCCCAGAAGAAAACCAAACTAGAGATCCTAAAAATTAAGGGAGAAATTAATAAAATCAAAAGTGATGAAATTATTGAACTAATAAATAAGACTAGAAGCTAGTACTTTGAAAACAAACAAACAAAATAGACAAAGTACTGGTCAATCTAATTAAAAAAAGGAAAGAAGAAAAGCAAATTAACAGCATCATAGATGAAAAGGGGGACCTCACCTCCAATGAAGAGGAAATTAAGGCAATCATTAAAAACTACTTTGCCCAATTATATGGCAGTAAATATACCAATCTAGGTGATATGGATGAATATTTACAAAAATATAAACTGCCTAAACTAACAGAAGAAGAAATAGAATTCTTAAATAATCCCATATCAGAAAAAGAAATCCAACAGGCCATCAAAGAGCCCCCTAAGAAATCCCAGGGCCTGATGGATTCACAAGTGAATTCTACCAAACATTCAAAGAACAGCTAATCCTAATACTATGCAAACTATTTGACATAATAAGCAAAGAGGGAGGGAGTTCTGCAAATTCCTTTTATGACACGAACATGGTACTGATTCCAAAGCCAGGCAGGTCAAAAGCAGAGAAAGATAATTATAGACCAATCTCCCTAATGAATATAGATGCAAAAATCTTAAATAGGATACTAGCAAAAAGACTCCAGTAAGTGACCAGAAGGGTCATTCACCATGATCAAGTAGGATTTATTCCATGGATGCAGGACTGGTTCAATATTAGAAAAATCATCCACATAATTGACACTATCAAAAAGCAAACCAACAAAAATCACATGATTATCTCAATAGATGCAGAAAAAGCCTTTGATAAAATACAACACCCATTCCTATTAAAAACACTAGAAAGCATAGGAATAGAAGGGTCATTCCTAAAAATAATAAACAGTATATATCTAAAACCATCAGCTAACATCATCTGCAATGGGGATAAATTAGATGCTTTCCTAATAACATCAGGAGTGAAACAAGGATGCCCATTATCACCTCTATTATTTGACATTGTACTAGAAACACTAGCAGTAGCAATTAGAGAAGAAAAAGAAATTGAAGGCATTAAAATAGCCAAGGAGGAGACCAAGTTATTGCTCTTTGCAGATGATATGATGGTCTATAATCCTAGAGATTCAACCAAAAAGCTAGTCAAAATAATCAATAACTTTAGCAAAGTTACATGGTACAAAATAAACTCACATAAGTCATCAGCATTTCTATAAATTTCCAACACAGCTCAGCAACAAGAATTAGAAAAAGAAATCCCATTCAAAATCACCTTAGACAAAATAAATTACCTAGGAATCTATCTCCTGAGACAAACACAGGAACTATATGAACACAACTACAAAACATTCTCCACACAACTAAAACTAGACTTGAGCAATTGGAAAAATTTTAACTGCTCATGGGTAGGACGAGCCAATATAATAAAAATGACCATCCTACACACAGTTATCGATCTATTTAGTGCCATACCCATTGAACTTCCAAATTTTTTTTTTACTGATTTAGAAAAAACCATAACAAAGTTCATTTGGAAGAACAAAGGATCAAGTATATCCAGGGAAATAATGAAAAAAAAAATACAAAGGTAGGTGGCCTTGTAGTCCCAGATTTCAAACTATATTTTAAAGCAGCAGTCATCAAAACAATTTGGTACTGGTTAAGAGACAGAAAGGAAGATCAGTGGAATAGACTGGGGGAAAGCGACCTCAGCAAGACAGTATACGATAAACCCAAAGATCCCAGCTTTTGGGACAAAAATCCACTATTTGATAAAACCTGCTGGGAAACCTGGAAGACAGTGTGGGAGAGATTACTTTTGGATCAACACCTCACTCCCCACACCTAGATAAATAAAGAATGGGTGAATGACTTGAACATAAAGAAGGAAACTATAAGTAAATTAGGTGAACACAGAATAGTATACATGTCAGACCTGTGGGAAGGGAAATATTTTAAAACCATGTAAGACTTATAAAGTGTCACAAAATGTAAAATAAATAATTTTGACTACATCAAATTAAAAAGTTTTTATATAAACTAAACCAATGTAATTAAAATCAGAAGGGAAGAAACAAATTGGGAAACAATCTTCATAAAAACCTCTGACAAAGGTTTAATTACTCAAATTTATAAAGAGCTAAATCAATTGTACAAAAAAAGCAAGCCATTCTCCAGTTGATAAATTGGCAAGGGACATGAGCAGGCAGTTTTCAGCCAAAGAAATCAAAAGTATTAATAAGCACATGAAAAAGTTTCCTAAATCTCTTATAATCAGAGAGATGCAAATCAAAACAACTCTGAGGTATCACCTCACACCTAGCAGATTGGCTAAAATGACAGCAAAGGAAAGTAATGAATGCTGGAGGGTATGTTGCAAAGTAGGTACATTAATTCATTGTTAGAGGAGATGTGAATTGATCCAAACATTCTGGAGTGCACTTTGGAACTATGCCCAAAGGGTGATAGAAGACTGTCTGCCCTTTGATCCAGCCATAGCACTGCTGGGTCTGTCCCCCAAAGAGATAATAATGAAAAAGACTTGTACACAAATATTCATAGCTGCTCTCTTTGTGATGGCAAAAAATTGGAAAATGAGGGGATGCCCATCAATTGGGGAGTGGTTGAAAAAGTTGTGGTATATGTTGGTGATGAAATACGATTGTGTTAAAAGGAATAATAAAGTGGAGGAATTCCATGGAGACTGGAAGTATATCTTAGTACCATCAATGATTTTTATTTCTCCCCCCCTTTCTCCATATCGCCTTGATGTCCAATCTTTCCCTAAGCATGATTCTTCTAACTACTCTAATGATGCATACAATTTTTGAGAGTTACACTTTACATTTTCCCCACATATATTAATATTCCTAGTTTGATATAAATGTTGTCCTTTTAGAAGAGAGTTTGAATAAAACAATAACATTTTTCTCCTTTGCCCTTTCCTTAATATTTATCTTTTAATGTTTCTAATCCTCTTTGTGTTTGGATGTCAAACTTAAACAGAGCTCTGGTCTTTTCTTTACAAAAACTTGGAAATCTATTTTTTTGAATGCTCATACTTTCCCCAGGAAGTATATAGTCAGTTTTGATGGATAGCTGCTTCTTGGTTGAAGACCCAGATCTCTTTCCTTTCTGAATATCATGTTCCATGCCTTATGGTCATTCAGTGTACAAATTGCAAGGTCTTGTTTGACCTTTATTGGCATTCCTTTATATCTAAATTGTCTTTTTATGGCTTCTTGTAAGATTTTTTTTTCTTTTGCTTGAATGCTTTGGAATTTGGCAATTACATTCCTTGGAGTTGTCTTTTGGAGATTTAGTGTAGAGGGTGTTCTTTGAACTCTTTCAATACCTATTTTGCCCACCTTATTCTAGAATCTCTGGGCAGTTTTCTTGGATGATATCTTGTATTATGATATCAAGATTACGGTTTATTTCCGTTTTTTCTGGTAGACCAATGATTCTCAGATTGTCTCTCCTTCCTCTATTTTCCAGGCCTGTCACCTTGTCAATGATATATTTTATGTTATCTTCTAATTCCTAGTCTTCTGACATTGTTTTATTAATTCTTGCTCTTTTGCAAGATCATTGTCTTCCATTTGCCTGATTCTGACCTTTAAAGACTGGTTTTCCTTTTCAGTTTGGTCTGTCCTGCTTTTTGAGGCTTCAAACTTTTTCTGCAATTGTGTGTTTTTGTCCTTCAGATTGCTGAATTCCTTTTGAATTATTTCCCATTTTTTTCTGCCAGAAGGCTTCCATTTTTTTTGATAACTTCCAATTTAAATTCTTCAAGAGTTTGTGGAGAATTTCCATTTCTTTTGGGAGTTTTTGGAGCCTTGTTTGTGTTTCCTCTTCTATGTCCTCTGTATTCTGAATTTTCCCTCCATAAAATATATCCAAAGTCACCCCCTTCTTCTTGCTTTTCTTGGTGTTGGGAGGCTGTTCCTGAGCATTGTTTGCCATCTCTATGTTTTTTTTCTCCCCTTTCCAATCAGAAATCTGAATAAGGAGGGCTTGCTCTCAGTGTAAGGGTCTAAAGATTAAGGTTTTAGCCTCAAGCAAATTCTTAGTTCTCTGCAGCTATGCTCTCTTCCCAGGGGAGCCCAGGGTCTGCCCTCCCCTGCCTGCTGGCATTTCGGGTGTTACTGCTCTCAGGTGTAGGTCTTTGGTGGTCTTAGTTATCTCCCAAGACCTTTGGGTTCCCCTTGTTCACTTCAAGGCATCCCTTTGTACACTCATTGATTATAGGGTGCTGGTTCTGGGAGCCCGAGTTCTGAGTTCCCCTTGACTGTCTGCCGGGGTTTCGGGTGTTACTACTCACAGGAGTAGGTCCTTGGTGGTTTTAGTCAGGTCCCTGGGGCTGCCTGTTGTTCAGTTCTGCGGTGCCCCTCCCTCACTTGTTGATTCTGGCCAGTGCTGACTTTAACTTTGGCTCCGAAGGTGTGGTGGGGTGGTGTGTGGGTGAGGGTAGGTTGGCTTTTCATTCCCTTATATTGTGGAAGTGCTGGAATCCCACCTACCTTCAGTGCTGTGCCTTAGTATGAGGTCCCTCCTTTCTTATGAGGATGGTTGATTTTTTTGGGGGGGGGTCTTTTGCGGTCATCTGTGTCATTGGGTCTGAGGAGAGGAAGCAAGCCACGTCTACTCTGCAGCCATGCTTACCTGGAAGGCTTGGAAGATTAATTTAACAAGCAGTTAGCAAAACAAACAAATAAACCAAATAACTCCCAGCAACTTAAAACATTTTTCATGCCATTATTCAAAGCTATAGTACCATTTCATATTGAGGTTTAGTTAAAGTAGACTCTGTAAGTAAATTGGTGGTTTATGGAATTTTAGATGCTTGCCTTATAGTAAGTAGTGAGAAGTTTCTGTTCCTAAGGCCAATAAGTTTCTCTGAGGGACAGACTATTAGTCAATCAGGAAGGCAATGGAATGTAAATAGCCCTACTTGGTTCTCAAGTTTCTATCATTCTCTTTTTGGAATCTAGTGAATGAATAAATTGTCCTACAGTAGCCACTGTGCTGTCTTGGCTAAATGTTATCTCTCAGAGTGTTGGGATGATAGCTACCACCATATTTATAAATGGTAATCACTACAAAGGTATCATTTCTGAGATGGACTGTCAAATAATACTTCTATCATTCAGTTACCATTCCTGGGACTCCCCAGATCAAAATATCTCTCTGTGGTCAGCACTCAAATCTGACCTCAGGCATTAACTAGCAGTGTGATCTTGGACAACTTAGTTAACCTCTGTCTGCCTCAGTTCTCTCCAATTTAAATGAGGATCATAACATTAACTTCTTATGGTTATTGTGAGGATCAAAGAATGAAATGGAATATTATTTATAAAGCACTTAGTGCAATTCCTGAGCCATGTTGTTAAGTCATGGCCAATTCTTCAGGAACCATTTGGAGTCTTTTTGGCAAAGATAACTGAAGTGGCTTGCTATTTCTGTTTCTAGCTCATCATAGGAACTGAGACAAATGAGGTTAAGTGACTTAACTAGGGTTACGTAACTAGTGACTTTTTGAGGTAAGATTTGAACTCAGAAAGGAGAATCTTCCTGATTTAAGGCCAGGTACTCTTATCACTTAGCAACTGGGAATACTGTATACACTTAATGAATGCATATTTCCTCCCTGCTTCATCCTATTCCAATAGGGGTTGTCTTGCTCTATTAGAATGTAAGCTTTTTGAACCCTTGATACTTAGCTCTATATCTAACACCTAATTACCATTTAACAAATGATATTTAATTAATTTAAAGCATAGAGATGGAATTGTACACCAAAATATTATACTTAAACCAATCATAGTCAATCAAAACACCCAGTGCTGTCTTATACATGTAATCTTTCATTCCACGAACAAGGATGGATTGTCTCCCCCATTAGAATTGAAGTAGGAACTGTTTTCCTTTTTAGTTTGCATTGTGTTTTGCACTTATTCAATAGTATTGCATTGCTTCATTTATATGTTCTATTCATTTATTTATCTATCCATTTGAAGGCTAAGGGAGGGGTGGTAGTAGTAGTATTCGTCGTCTCTCGGTAACCGAGGATGCGATTGTCTTTGTGCACTTTCATCTGTGATGTAGATGAGTGTGCACAAAGACACTTGTGCGTGAAGATTTAAGTGGAAAAGTCGTTGCACAGAGACAGTCCCACTCTCTCAGTGTTGGAAGCCTGGGTCCAGTGGCACGAAAGATCGTTACACCTGGAGACTTCCTCAGCTGCATTGGATGGCTGTGTTGTCCTTTGTGCTCCAACATGCCCTGAGCACTCCACAGTGCCTTGCTGCATCGCCATCTCAGCCGTTGGACCTTCTTATTGGTTTCTTCTGTCTGTTAGGCCGAAACAGTCTTCACATGCTGGGTGAGCAAAGCCCTGGTTCACCAGGGGTCAACGACGACCCAATGGCTACCCTAACAAGGTTTAGCCGGCCTGTCGAAGCCATTGCCCGGGGTGTGGCCGTTGCCGCATGCTAGCAGCTACTGGGAGCCACAAGTGAGAACTGGGTGTCAGGTGAGGGTTAGAGGTAAGGGAGGGGTGACAAGCACAAAATGGCTATAAGAACCTAATCAAATATAACTAAACAGAACTCTTAATGCTGGCATATAAATGCTGCCCCTCACCTAAACAAGAAATGACTCATGCATGAAAAGTTTATTACTTTGAAAATAAAAAGTACAACTTTGTTTTCCCTGAATTGTTTTTATAAAAGTTGATTTTGTATATTTATGAATATTTCAATTTAATACTGAAATCATTAGATAATTTGTATGAAGTGCTTTATTAGCCAAGGGTGTTATATAAAGACTTAGTATTATACTTATTTCTTTATTGTTCTCTATACCATAAGTATCCATCACTTTAAATGCTCATTTAATAAGTGAGTCAGAGAAGATGTGCCTCTCAGTCAACAGTCTGAGAAATTAAATCCTCATAGATCATGAAGTACTCTTTTGTTCACAATAAGGACTTCCTAGTAAGTTTATTTGATATGTGGGAAAGAAAATTCTAGGAAAATAAGGGATTAAAATTGACTCCAAAACAAAGAACACACCAAAGAAATACCATCCAGAAAAGGAAATAGAACACTCACCCCTATATGAAAGGTGGACAAAGTCATAAATATTCACAAGAGGTAAAATCCTGAGCATGATAAGTCATATCAACAGCCAACTGGACAGGGATTGTTCTTAAGGAGTGTCCATATGCACAATAGATTTTAATCCCATGGGCTAAACTCTGCCATTTGATGTTTACATCCATTTCCTGGAGGCTAGTGATAAACCCTTGAAGAGATTCCAGAAGGAAATTCCTTCCTGATCATAATAGTCATTTCATATCATATATGTCTCTTTTAGTGCCCAATATTCCATGAAATGTCATCATCTTAATCCTATCTTAGTGTAATATTTTTGCAATATTTTTCTGTGTTTTTAGTATTTTCAGAAACCTGTCACTTTTTTAATATAAAGAATTTTTAAAGGTTTATTAAGTTCACATGATTTTCTTTTACCTTAAAGACAGTTTTCCACCTAAGAAAAGTATGCCTACTCAAAGATATAATTAAGATACTTGGCAAATCTTCAATCCTTGCTTAACAGTTGAAATTGTTTATTAATTATTATTTATACCATTTTACACCATTGTTTTTCTCATTGTTCCCCTTAACTATTCCAGAAAGCAATCTCACAAAACTGATGATGTTTTAAAGGGAAAAAAAGAGAAAAACAAGCAACATTGATCCATACATTGAAGAATTCTTAATATATATATGCAAACACCATTCCCATGGATCATCATTATAAAGGAATGTGATAGGGATGTCTTTTATTTCTTCTTTTAAGCCATGCTTGTTTGTATAATTGTGTCATATTCATTTTTGGATTGTTTTGTGGTTGTTCTTTCCATTTACATTATTTGAAGTCATTGTTTATGCTGTTTTCTTGGCATTGCTTCATTCTGTACCATCTAGTATAATTTTTCCATGCTTCTCTGTATTCATCATATTCGTCCTTTCTTACAGCACATTAATATGACATTTTATTCATGTAATACATGTTTTATATTTTGTCTAATCATTCCCTAACTGATGGTCTTCTACTTTGTTACCAATTCTTTGCTATCATGAAACATTGCTTCTAAAATCTTTGTCATATATGGAATATTTTAAAATTAATTTAATTTTTTTATTTTTTCTAGATTACATGTTGAAACAATTTTTAATATTCATTTTTGATATCTTGTGATACATGTTCTCTCCCTCCTCCTTGAGGTGGAAGATAATATGATATATGTTATATATGTGCTATCATGTAACACACAATTCCAGGTTTGTCATGTTGTGGTTCCAGTACTTTTAAAACTGTACATATTAGTGACACAGCATTTTGTCAGGAAATAACGGTGCAAGCAGGCATAATGCTTCTTATCATTTGGAGCTACTGAACATAGAAGGAGAAAACAATGTGTTTCACATATTTGTTAAGAGATATCATTAAGGTCACTTGATTCAAAATATATACCTGAATTTGGAGCATCTTGTATCAGAGTTCATCTTTATCAGCTCTTCTTTAAAATAATATTTTTACCATAATAAATGTTTACATTTCCAGATCATTTGTCAATATAATTTTTTAGTATTTGTTTTCTCATATTAAGTAATTCAAGTTCTTTTTCTTTTGATCCCACCCCTCCCTCTTCCCTAAAAGGAAGGTAATAGTATATAGGTTGTGAATTTATTATCATATAATGCATATTTCCATGTCCATCATGTTGTGAACCAAGATAGATATTGCTTACCTTAGATACAAATTCATGGAGCATATATGAGGGTTTTCTTCCTAATTGTTTTTGGAATGTGAACTTAGTAGTGAAAATTCCGAGTTAAATGCATAGATATATGTCTCTTCATTTTCACAGCTCCAAAATTGATTTCCATAGTGAATGTAATGATTCACAGCTTCATCAGTAAGGTAAGAGAGTATCTATCTGTCTTTCCACAGCCCTCTGGCCTTGGCTATTCATATTTTCTGTCATTTTCACCAATTTTCAGAGCCTGAGGTGAAACTTTGGACTTGTGTTGGTGTGCAATTTTATTAGTAGTGACTTGGAGCATTCCTTCATATGTCTATGAATAGTCTGCAATTCTTCAGAGCCTCATTTGTTCATATCATTTTATCATGTATCTTTTGAGGAAAAGCTAATAAATACACCATGTATTTAGTTTATGAATACATCTGTGTGTATATATACATACATGTACTATGTTTACATGCATGTGTATATGCACTTGTAGAAGTGTATATATGTATGGGTACCTATCTACCTAGCTGGATGAGAGTGTAGATAAAAATGTAGATATAGGATATACATATGCTACATCTATACATCTTGGTTACTAAGTCTTTATTTGAAAAGTATGATACAAAGAAATGGACTAAAATCCAGTCTCAGCTTTAGATTTAGAAGCACATGGATTTAGAAGCCATGTGACCCTGTTCATGCAACTTAACCGCTCCCTGCCTCTGTTCCATCATCTATGAATTGAGGATAATAATAGCACCTACTGCTTAAGGTTGTTGAGAGTATCAAATGTACTAATATTTGTAAAGTGCCTTGTAAACCTTAAAGTGCAATGTAAATGCTAGATGTCATTATTATCATTGCTATCGTTATTCATGATTGGCAAAGATTGAGTTGGTTTTAACAATTCTATGAAGCAAAATGGAATTATGCAAGAAAAGTAGCTAAATTTTTTATAGTTTATTAACCAGAGATATTCCACTTTTGTAATTATATCCTTATGAGATTATTGACAGCAATAAAATGTTCATAAAAACATTTATAGCAACATTATTTGTGATAAGAAAATCCTGGAATCAAAATATGTGCTCAGTGGTAGGAGGCTAGCTGAACTAATTATATTCCAGGAATGTAATGCAATATCATTGAGCCTTCAGGAATGAAGAAATGTAAAGATTCTGAGTACAAGTAGCTTTTTATGAAAACTTATTTAGAGTGGGGAAAGCAAAATGAAACTATAATATAAATATTGTCTACAATAGCATAAAGAAGCAATAAAATTTTGGTCAAATACAAGGATTGATGTTAGAATCACATTAAAGCACACATCCCTCCTTTTTTATTATAGTATTTTGTTTTTTCCCAATTTCATGTAAAAACAATTTTTAACTTTTCCTCCTTTCTAAATTTTGAATTACAAATTCTCTCCTCTCTCCTCTCCTTCTCTGAGATGGCAAGTAATCAGATAGAGATCTTATATGTTACATTTATAAATTCTTTATAAATTAAAAAATTAGGGCTAATAAGTAAGGTTTTGTTTGGATATTTCTGAGAAGTTGTGAAATGCCTCTTCTTTCAAAACAAAACACATTAATTAAAAAAAAACGGATCATTGTGATTCCAGTTAGGTTTTAAATAAAGTCTCAAATGATGTTAAAAATATTTTAAAATGGAAATGTATATAAAGGATCCCAGAAATTTGTGTTTGCTGTTTTTTTTTTAACATAGTTAATTAAATGAGGTATCATTGTAGGGTAGTGCATGAAAAAGAGTGCCAAACTTGATGTTAGAAGACTAGTGGAATCTCTGTTCCACCATAAGGAGAACCTTGTCCAAGTCCCCTTCCCTTTCTGAGTCACTATTTCTTCATATTGAAAATGAAGGAGGAGGATTAGATAATGATAAAAAACTTCCTTCTGACTTTAAATGTTATAGGTCAAAAATAACTTTTTGAAGTACTATAACAAATCAAAAGAATCTCTGCAAATTGGGAATGGAGTCATTCTAGCAAAATAAAAAATCTGCTGATTTTACAAAGACTCATTTGGTGTACTGTGCTAATATATATTTTTTTCTCATAAAGTTGCTTTTCCTTTTTTGTGTAGATAATCACAAGGGAATAAAATATCAGAATTTAGGGCTTGTGAGTGGTATGCCCATATGTGTATTTACTTTTATTATAACTTGCTATAAATTATAGGACTAATCTCAAATGGGAGCACAGAGTAGCCTCCCCAGGAGTGTGGTTTCTTGAACAACACAGAGGGCTTCAAGTCAGCAGATATGGTTTCCATTCTCGAGTTGTCCATAGTGTCCTGGGATATTAAAGATGTTATTTAAACTCTCTTTGCTTTTTTCTCCATTTTGAAAAAATAGAATGGTGATAAGTCCAACCCACTTGCAAATGTCACCTGTAAAAGAAATCTAGTCACTGAGAAGTTGAAGTTTCACATCAGAGGTTCTTATGGAGAAAATGGGTATTCCTTAATTAGTATACAAATGTCAAGTTTAGCAATTTGTGTGCATGTGTGGCTAAATTTTGCAAAGCAATAATGTAATTACTTCACTAACCTGGATTTAGCAGCCCATGATGACCGCAATGAGCACATGTCTCCATAACAGACTTCTCTTTTCCAGAGGGCTTGTTGCCATTGTTCTGGGCCACCAGATATGTAGATTATTGTTTAGCTTCTTGCCCCCCCCCTTTTCTGGTCTGTTCTCATCAGATACGCATTCCAAGAAATTACCTCAAGATTTGTTTCACCATTAAAGTGACATTCTCAGCTGTGCTCCAATCAACTGGATAAAAGGGAATACCTCAGAGGTTGTTTCTGGTTGACTATCACCTTTCAAAGTATGTATATGTGCGAGAGAGCCCTCATCCCTCTTAGACTATTGTTAGAAATAACTAATGATGTATTATAAAATGCCTGGCATGCCAAAGGGCTCCAAAACTCTTTTGCGACTGCATATATAAACAGGAATTACTTCACCCACCATTGAAATGCAGCCACCTCTTGGCTGAAATGTGGCAGCTGTTTAACAATGCATAGCAACATTCCAAAACAATTGAGCTCTGGGTCTGAGATCCAAATGAAATCACCTGGGAAATTTCTTTGGCCTTCTTGTGTGGTGAGAGAGCTTTCATAATCACCAAAGGTCAGAACATCAGTTTTATGTCTAAATATGAATGTTCTCTCCATTATGGTTTCATCCTGACTCAGTGCCACCTCTTAAATCACAAGCATCATGGACTACAGCATCCTTGATGTTAGATGTTTTGAGGGAGTGCAGGCTAGGCTTTCTTCCAGACCCCACAGACTAGGCTGGACAGTTTGCAGGTGGAGTATTACATCGGACAGTTAGCACCTTGATCCTTTTAAATGTGTTTGGAAGTGACTAGTCTGGCTTTAGAGAATGGCTTTGGGTGTTAGAACATAAACTCATTAGATTCTTCCTCACCGTGATATCTTTGAAAGCATCAAATGAATTACCTTCCATTGTAAACTTTAGGGCTGTCTCCTGTAGAATTATTCCTCTTACAAAGTCCAAGTCCTAATGAGAAACACAAAATAGGAGATGAGAGAACAACTTTATACGGACAAAAGGCTCATGAAGCAGATTCTTTTCCAAACAAAAGATATGACCAAAGATTAAAAAAGACTTTGACTTTTCTGTTTTCAGGTTCACTGCTTTATTCACACTCTAACATTTATCTGCCTCAAATGAAAATAATAATGCTGGCATGACCTCTCTCAGAAACTTGTTGGGAGAAAATCTTTTAGCTATTATGCACATGTGGATCTTTAATATGTGGGGAAAATAAAAATTATGTATATGTTTATGATTGGGTCAGGTAATGTACTGAAAATATTCTTCTTCTACTAATGAATGAAGAATTAAAAAAAAAACCCTTGCCTTTCTTCTTATAATCAATACTATGTATTGGTTTTAAGCCAGAAGAGCAGTAAGGACTAAGCAATGGGACTTAAGTGACTTACTCAAGATCACACAGCTAGGAAGTATCTGAGGTCAGATTTGAACCCAGGATCTCCTATCTCCAGGCCTGGCTTCCCTGAATAAATCATTTTTAAGTACTTGCTATGTGCAAAGCAATGTGCTAAGTTCTGGTGATCTATATAGAAAAGTAAAATAGCCTTTGTTATCTAGGGGCTAACATTCTAATGGAGGAGGTAGTACATACATAAAGTTTCAGCTGCTAATCAGATGGAAAGCTCCCATGATTCTCAAGACAAAGTGAGAAAACAGATATGTTTCCATTTTTAAATGTTATTTCCATGGATAAAAATTATATTAATTTCTGATGCCAAACCATTGGACAGTGTCAAATTCTTTGATTATAAAAATTGTCTGTGTTTATTACACACACACACAGACAGACAGACAGACAGACACACACACACACACACACACACGACTTTAGTAACTACAAAGCTGTTACTGGACTCCATCTCTCTAGGGGTTGCTTCCCAGGATGATTGCTGAGAGTCCTGGGATGGAAACTTTGATATTGTCATGGACGTTGGATCTGAGTCCATGAACTGTCCAATGGTATCTGAGAGTTGATAGTGGTTAAGGTGATGGTAGTGATTTAACATGTCTAGCATACGTTGCTTCCAAATCTCTATCAGGAATTTTTGTTAATTGAACCAAAGTGCCAATTGCTTAGCATCTGGTGGTAATGGGTGGCCCCTTCTTCACAGGACCTGCCTCTCCAGATGATGACCATGGTGGCTGTATGACAAGCAGAGCCATAGGATGTTGTCACTTTCAGGGCTCTTGTCTTTATCTGCTTATCTAATATTTTGGTTATGGTTTGGATAATAGAAGAGATTATGGAAAGTGATAAAGAATATTTTCAGTTAATCAAATCTCATGGTTGTACAGCTAGGGATAAGTCACTTAACCTCTCTGATTCTCTATAAAATTATTATTACTAATAGCTAGCATTTATATAGATTCTACTATGTGTCAGACACTGTGCTAAATGCTTTACAAATATTACCATATTTTACCCTTGATAAAACTCTGAGAGGTAGGTGTTATTTATTATCCTCCTTTTATAGTTGAGGAAATTAAGGAAATAGAGAGTAAGTGACTTGTCCATAGTCACACATTTAGTAAGTTCCTGTTGTTGGATTTGAATTCAGGTCTTTCTGACTTCAGGTCCACGGCTCTATTGGTCTCAAATCAGAGAATTTTGGCATGACTTCCCTCAAAAACTTCTTGAGAGAAAAGTTTTTTGCTCACTTTAAAATGCTCTATGAAAGTAGCTGATTATTATGTTGGCAATAGTTTAGCTCAATGCTGGTCATTTTCTTTCTCTTTAAGATACCACAGAGTGTGGCAAAATAGAAAAGTCTTTGAATTTGGAGTCAGAGGACTGTGTTCATTTATGTGAATGATTTATGCATATAAACTCCCGATCTTTTTGCCTTTTCTAACACCAACCAATAAATTACCTCAGTTTCTCCTATTACCTCCTTGAGCCACTGCCCAGGCAGACATCTGACCCTTTCCCCCTTACCCTGGAATCATTCAAAGGTTTCTAATTCTACATAGGAAACCTTGTGTCTTGTAATTAGTACCTAAGTCGATATTGACTTTTCTAATTGTTCATAGTTCACCATAGACAAAGTTGTATGGTTATTGCCAAGGGCACATACATTTTCATCCTGCCCATGCTAACAATAATAAATAACTTTTCAGTTTTGCTTTATATTCATCTTGTGTGACCATACTTTAATTTCACAATAACCCTACAAGGCAAATGCTATCATTATTATAGTCATCTTAGAGGTGAGAAAATTAAAATTTAAAGAGATAAACAGACTCATGGTGACACGGCTAGGTGAGATTTGAACCCGAGTCTCCATGATTCCATTTCCATTATAAGCTCCACTACCTTGCATCATCTACATATTTGGGTGGTTTTGTTCAAAACCACATTGTGGCCCTCCATTTTTTTCCCATCTATTTAAAGAAGGCCTGGATTCTATTAGATTTGATACAATTTAAGAAGTAATTCTGTACTAAGCAATCACTATATGTAAGTCACTTTCTAAGGTTCTTGGGAAAGATGATTAAAAAAAAAAAAAACCTTTTGCCCTCAAAGAACTTACATTCTACTAGGACAATACAAGAAAACTGGTAAATACAAAGTAATTTTGGAAAAAATAGAGAGCTCTAAGAACTGGGTGAACCAGGAAAGAATTTTGCACTAAAAAAGACACCCAACAAGAGCTTTGAAGGGAGTTAGAAAATATGAGTTGGAAGTGAAATGCAGGTGTGGGGTCAGCCTGTGCAAGTTTGACTAGATTATAGAGTACAAGATATAAGTAATGTGAAATAAAACAGGTTGAATCAAAATTAAGAAGATGATCTCAAAGGTCCCTCCTAACTCTGACCCAAAGCTTTCTATGAGAAAAATGTTCTAAAAAGGCTGAAAAAAAGGATGAATTCCATAAGAAATGTAATGAATGCAAGATTAGTCTGTTTTAGGGAGCAATAAGACAAATGCCTACTATATTGCTGAGGTGTTACTAAAACATGCTCTTTTCTAGAGCATCAGAAGCAAGACCATTGGGTCTGCCATCTTCCACACAAAAATCAGGCAACATGAGAATTTGTCATGTTTCCTGGTGGTAGTCGCACAACATTATATGTTGATGGCTCAATGGATTCCTCCACTCTGTTCTCACCATTCAAACAAAAATATCTCAGAACCACATGCAAAAATAACATTCTCTTATGTAGTGCTTATTAAAATGAATGGGTCTTTCATGTTGTGTTTGTTTTCACACCAAATTCAGGGACAGACACATATTTCCTTAAATAGTCAAGCATAGTCTTGATTGTCCTTGGTGTCTATTCACCTTCTTCCATTTAAACTATGCCCTTGAAACATTTTAGATTTTAAAAGCTTTTATTTTTTTTTTTAGTGATTATAAATTTGAAGCAAACCAACAGCAGTAAGGATTTGTTTTCAGATGAGTTATGAAGATTGTTGGAGAGTGCAAGGTGGTGAGAGAGAAGAGAAGTAATGCTTAACATTTGTAAATGAATGAAATCATTCTTGGGAGGATTAAGCTTACCTCCTCCCAGCTGCCAGGAAGTGACAGAGGTTGCTAAGAGAAGACATAATGCTTTGAAAATCTCCAAAACCTCCAAAGAATATCCCAAGATGGACTAATATGACTTCACGTGGTTTTGTGCTGTAGTAATGAAGCAGAATGCCATACCATTTGGCTTAATACAATTTTAAAATTAATTATGAAGCAGCTAACTTTTTGCAAAGCTATATTCTACATGAGGTTTATAAAAAAGACAAAAATAGAGAATCAAAAACAGAAGAATGTTCCCTTCTTTGTGCCATACCTCTTGGAACTCCCTTGGCCATTATAACTTTGATATCATGCTGCCTCCAATTTTTGATGCTGTATGTGGACTCAGGCATTCTCCATAGTTGGGTGTGCTTTTTTTGAGACATGAATGTATGTAAAGTGTCTGTGATTTTTGGAGTATACCATGTGAAATTTTGGGCAATGTAACTGACTGCAGTAGTACAAACAGCCCACACTAGGTGTTGTGTTGCAGTATATAAGCTTGTAGAAGAACACATTCATCACCTTATTAGTTAACTAGGGAGCAAGTATAATATTTCATTTTCTCACCAGGTGGACCTATATGTAAACCACAGTCCCAGAGATCTTGTCAGGGTTTCTCTGACACTTTAGCAAAATATCTTCTTTAGTGGAGGTGGATAGCATTCTTTGTCATAAGTTCTTCAGAATTATGCTGAATCATCGTATTCTGAGAGCAGCCAAGTCTTTCACAGTTGATCATCCCACAATATTGCTGTCACTGTGCACCCTGTTATCCTGGATCTACTTATTTCACTCTGCATCAGTTCATGTGAGTCTTTCCATTTTTTTTCTGAAATCATTCTACTCATCATTTTTATAACAAAATAGCATTTTATAGCCATCATATAGCACAATTTGTTCGATAATTCCCAAATTCCCTTAATTTATATTTTTTGTAAAAGTAGGTCTTTTTCCTCTCCTTTTTTTTATCTCTTTGGGATACAGATCTGGTAACAGCATTACTGGATCAAATGGAATCTGTGGTGTTATAGCCCTTTGGGCTTAGTTTCAATCTGCCTTCCAAAGTAGTTTGATCAATTCACAACTCCACCAATAATTTATTAGTGTCCTACTTTTGTCACATACTCTCCAATGTTTATAACTTTATTGTTATAAACTGAATTGTTGGCCAATCTGAGAGGTATCAAGTGGTACCTCAGAGTTGTTTTAATTTTACAAATTCATAAAAATTGACAAGTCCTTCAAAGAGTTTACTGTTTGTAGAAGACATATCTATTTCTCTTTTCCCATGCTCATTTCTGTTCTGATTTAATTGAATCCAGAACCTTCTAGTTAATCTGTACTGTTTATTTTAGAGATGGCATGATATAGTATACTGAATGCTTTGCTTAGAATTTATTTGGAAGACCCGAACTCAAAAGCTACCTCTGACATTAGCCATGTGACGCTTTGCAAGGTCTTGCTTAATTCTTTAAGGTTTCTCCTCTAAGTCATGGAAGATTCACAATTTTGTTCTCCAAGCATAAGATTATCATAGATACATCACATAGTCATTGAGGAAGTAATTCACTTAAAATCTCCATTCATTTAACATTGCTTGAAGTTAGGCAGATTCATTCCTCAGTTACTTATTGGTTGTGTAACCCTGTGTAGCTCACTTAACCTCTGTTAACATCAATTTCCTCAACTATAAAATAAGATAATAACACCTACTTCTCAGTACTATTGTAGGAATCAAATTAGAGAACATGTGTCAAGGGCCTTGCAAACTTTAAGGCACTATATTTAAACACTGGCCATCATTAGCATACATGTTATTTTAAGAACTCTTTCTTTTATGGTAGCTTCCATTGCTATATTTTAAAATTCATCTCTTCTCTATCTCTATCATGCTTGATTTGCTCCACATCTTCATTGATATTAATTCTACCCTACTCTGTTAAATTCTGACTACATGATGCTCAAAATCTTTTATCACTATGGCCTTCATAAGCCATAGTATGGGCTCCTTAGTATGGGCTCACTAATGGAATTTTCTTCCTTTTGGGAGCTTGAAACAAAAATACCAAGTTGATAGAGTTGATGGGATAACTGTTTTTTTAATCTCTTTTAATGTGCTCTTAGCTTAAAAACTCTTGGGACATTACAAAATATTATGACAGCTGTGTATAACTATCTGCTGTTGTTCAGGCCTTCATTACTTCTCTCCCTGTCCCAAGCCTCTCTTCCCAGTCTAGTCTATTCTTCATTCAGATGACACTGGTCTTCCTGGAGTGGAGTCCTGAACATCATCTCCTCCTTCAGGTATTTTCTATTATCTTCAAGATCAAACATAAAATCTTTTGTTGATTATTTAAAGCTCTTTATAAATGGGGTTAAATGAAATGTTAGAAGACTGAAAAAGTAGGAAGATATCAGGTTATTACACCCCTACTCCAATTTCATTGCTATTGCATTGACTTTCCTACACAACTTGGATGTTCTCCCTCCTCTCCTTTGTCCCCTGGTTTCCTTGACTTCCTTCAAAATTCACCTCAAATACTATTTTCTGCAGAAGATTATCCCAGATGTCAGTGGAATAACCTTTGAGATGATCTTTTATGTTTTCACATCATTTCCACAATTAAAGCTCCTTGAGGCAGGGAAGATTTTTTTTTCTTTCTTTGTGTTGTAAGGAAGGATGCAAGAGGGAAAGACAGAATTTTGCAAGAGCAGCTTGAGTGACAGAAATGTCAGTTTGAAAGCAAAGCATTCTGGGAGAGGAGAAGAGACTTAAGAAAGGTCCAGATGGAATTCTGGGCTTTGAGCTGTGACCTCTACCAAGCAGGAAGTGATTTCCTTGCTGAGGACCTCATCAAAAGCCACAAGGAGACGTATCTATTCAATGTTCAAAGTTTCTTCTGTCTAACAATATTACCAGTCTGATACCCCAAGGAATATCTTAAAAGAGGATCAGACCCCCTCATAGAGAGGGAGTCATGGGCTCATGGTCAAGGAGAGTCTGGTCCACCTCTTCAGCCCTCTTGTACCTGTTCTGCCATTTCCTAGGTTAAATATATAATAGATAGTTTGGGAGAATTTAGTTGGGTCTGGGGTGATGAAATCCAAGCTGGTTATAGAGCTACTTGAGCAAAAGACCCTGTTTAGGAACAAAATTAGGGAAACTGAGTCCCTCTTTCCATCTCCCCTACCTGCCCTTTATCTATACCATTAAACATTTACATCACAGTCAGATTTCTGTCAGTGATTTAGTTTGGGATCCTAGAGAAGGTATCTGTAACCAACTTTAAGAGAGAGCAATCATAACCCTTCCCTGCTGAGGCAAAGTCACTGGAGAGGGGCTTGTCTCTGGATCCTCTCCATTCCAGGGAATCTGGGGTTACCCCTGAGTCTATCTGTTAGGTGAGATCTCCCTTCAACTCTTCATCACCCTTTAACATCAGGGAATCCCCCTGGTACCTGTGCAGCACCTCTCAACAGCCTCACCCAGGGGAGGTGAGAAGAGTAGGAGCCAACTCATCTAGCTTCCTTTCTCTTCCACCCCCTGTTTCCTTCTTAACAGGCTCCCTTTTAAACTCCACTAAAGTGGCATCAAATATAGTGAGAATTTATCATTATTACAGCATACATAGCATTTAGCACTGGGCCTGGAATACAACACGTTTTTAAGAAAGGCTTCTTGACTTGGCCAGACAAAAATAGCTTTTTTTCTTATTCCTATCATTTTTTTTTGAGTGGAATTGGAACAGAAAGTGGGAAAAGGAATGAACCATATGACACATTTCAAAGCTATTGTATGGGTTAAGATCTATGCCTGAAACACATGTAAAACCCAGTGGAATTGTGCGTTGGCTACGTGAGGGGTGAGGGAAGGCCTAGGGAAAGAACATAATTCTTGTAACCATGGAAAAACATTCTAAATTGACTAATTAAATACAATTTAAAAAGATCTATGCCTGAATATGCAGGAGAATGTTGAATATGAAGTTCAAGTCACGACATCACCCTGTAATGAACAATGAAAATATTTATGTGCATCTATGAACACATTTATGTACATACACATGTAAATGTACGAATACACATTTATTCACATGTATGTTCATATATGTGAATACATAAATTACATAAATATACATAATACAGACACCTCTAAATCTAAACATTCCAAAATACTCAGTAATCCTTTGGAAAGTGACACAGAAGTAAGGAAATAATTTTCAGATAAATGAATAATAATGCTCACTCATATTGAGCTACCCAGGTATTCTCTGTTATCTCTATTTCCAATTTCTCTTGGTTAAATGAACATATTGAAGCTTATCTTACAAAATTAGTTGATCCAGCTTTTGGGGGGTGTTTCTTAGATCTTTGGGTTGTTGTGTCTTGGTCTTTTTTTAGAATTTTGAGTGTGATGTTTGTTGTGAGGGGAACTGGGTAACAGTTGTTTTCCTGTCAGTGGGGTCCCATTCACCTTCCAAAAGATTGAACATAGTACAAGGTCTGAGAAATCAGTCTTCGTGGAAAGCACTATTCAATTTCTGTGTGGAAATCGGTGGTTGGGAAATAATAAAAGGAAATGATGAAAAAAATTGATATGAGAGCACATATGTAGGATCAACTAATCAAATATCCTCATTTTTCTGAGGTAGAAACAGGCCTAAGTGGAGGAAAGATTTCTTCCAAAGTCACAGTGTGATATAGAAGAGTTAAAAAGCAAATTCACGTCCTCTGATCCCATGTCCAACAATTTTCACTCTTAAAAAAAAAATATTTTTAACATTCTTTTCTTCTTATATTTTCAAATTCTCTCCCTCTCTCTCACCTACTCTCTACTCTCTAGAAGACAAGTGTTATGATATCAGTTATGTACATTAAATCATGCAAAACATATTTTCATATCAGATAGTGAGAAAATTTAACTTTAATCTATACTCAGAGTTCATCAGTTCTCTCTCTGGGGATAGAAAGCATTTTTTTTTTATCATGAATCTTTTGAAATCGTCTTAGATCATTATGTTGGTCAGAGTAGCCAAGTCTTTCCCAATTGAATAATTATTTTAACACTATGATGCAGTGTACAATGATTTCATTGTTCTTCCCTCTTCACTTCGTATCAGTTCATATAAGTCTTGCCATGTTTTTTTCTGAAACCATTTTCCTTATTACTTCTGATAACACAATAATACTCCATCAAAAGCCTATACCACAACTTGTTCAGCCATTCAGTCAAAAGTTGGACTCTGCCCCCTTGGGAGTGGGGAGGCACTCTTCTAAGGTTCAGGCTTTTTGTGCCGCTGTTTTCAGAACTAGTGCTGAGGTGCTTCAAGATTTTGCTTCTTGCAATGTGCTGTGGTCTGGGGAAAGGTGTGGTCAATTCTTTCTTGGTCTGTCATCTGGTCTTTATCCAGGAAGGGCCCCTGCTCCCTTGTAGCCTTCAATATTAGCTTGCCTCTTGGCCCTGAAACTGTGACCAGGTCCCTTGCTCTCCTACAGCCGCCTTGCTCCTGTTCCTCCAGTTCCTTTAGAACTGTGACCAGTGTCCCTGCTCCCTTGTGACTGACTACTCTTCTCTGCTCTGGAGCTGCAACTCTGAATGACTTTGGAGCAAAAAGTTACCAATGTGAGCCAGTCCACACCAGCAAAGGGTTCCTAGTAATCTTTTTCTGAGCAATTTTCCAGCCCCATGACAATCTCTGAGCTGAGAACTCCCGAGGCTGCTCTTGCTTCTCTGGGTGTGCTCTTGTTAGCCCTCCAGCCTAGTGTCAGAAATTTCTCTTACCAACCTCCTAAGTTTTCTTAGACCAGAAAAGTCTAATCTTGAACTTTTGTTGACTTTGTTGCTTCAAAATTTGATTTGAGATATTAGTTTAAAGTTGTTTGGAGGGGAATGCTGAGAGATTTCAGCTGGATAGCTGCCTCTACTCCTTCACCTTGGCTCCACTGTGACTCTTCGGGCTCTTTTATTCTCTCTGCTACTTCATAATGATTGAAAGTAGGTCTCAAAGTTAAAAACAGCAAAGCAAGAGACCTCTTAGGTAAGGCCAAGCTGGAGAGACCCAGAGTGTAGATTCTTATATTATTCACGGACCAACCAGGCCATATTGGAAACGTCCATCCCCAGAGAGGTAGTGAGTGATTTTTTTCTAGCTATAACAATTCCTACTGACTGTCTATTAACACACAGGAGAAATTGAATTGCTTGAGGGAGTGCCCTCTGCTCCTAAGAAATCATAAATCCTTGATTTAGGGAATTGACATTAAGCAGATGTAATCAGAGTTAAATTATTCCAAGAGATTTTGAGCAACTTGGCAGACTCTGGGGTAATTTGAAATGGTTGTATTTCTTTTTTTGAGAATGAAGTAATTTGCTACCCTTGGGAATGTTGTCTCTTGATTTGCCCTCATGGGATTATTATAATCCCTTTGGTCTCTCAACTTTGAATATATAGCATGGGACTCACTTATTGTGAGACTTCTGAAGCCTCTCGGAGTTAGGGTAGCCATCAGACATAAGGACAATCAATATAAGGGGTACTCTACCATTGAGGTCACTCTAAATGACAAACTGCTGAAATAACAGTCATAGCCATAATCAAGATTTCTTCATTTCCTTTCATTGGAGAGATGGGGAACTACATATATGGAATGATGAATATGCTGTCAGATGCCTTGGTCTGTGCTTTGGTTAATTTCTTTTCTTTATTTCAAAGAAAGGGCTTGCTTGAGATGAGGGGAGTCATAGCTTGAAAAATAAACTACATTTAAAATGCATCAAAATGAAGAAAGGAAGGAAAAGAGGCAGACAGAGAATAAAGTTAAAAAGAGAAAAGGAAAGGAAGAGAAGGAAAGAGGTAAAGAGGTAGGAAGAAGAGGTACAAGTAGAGGAAGAAAGAATCAGAAGTAACATAAGGGGAAAAAAGGAAAGAAAGGATGAAAAAGAGGAAGGAAGGGGAAAAAAGAAACAAAGAAAGAAATAAAAAGAGGCTTTTAAAAAATAGACAGCTCCCTAGGTCTACCTGGAAATTAGAGCTCTGACACTGATTCTTGTAAAATGACATAGCTCCTTAGAATCATTACTTGTCTATGACTGTCTTTAGCCCTAGGACCTAATCAAGTGCTAAACTAAATTTGCTTGAACTTCCTGAATTTTTCAAATTTTCATTTAGAGTTCTAACTCATAATAGTTCTCTCAAAGTCATTGTTTAACATCTCTCATTTAATTAATTTAATTCCATTTAACAGACTTTAAAAAATTGCGCAAGGCAGTTAAGAATTTGTAGAAAAATCTACCTTGCCCTCAGAATGCTTATTTCCTAATGAGTAGTTTTAAAAATGTTGAGGGATAGGTAGTAAATGCACCATAAGTTAATTTGAGGACCAGCATATAAAGGGATCAGAAAAAAAAAATTTTTTTTTCAAAGAATGTAGCCCTTGAGTCTAAGCATTGAAAAAAGGCAAACAATTCAAAGAAACAAAGTGAAGAAAAATGTATTATAGACATGTGAATAACATGCAGTGGGATGGATAGGAAGATGGAGTTCAATGTTTGGAGATTAGCAAGTAAAACCGTTTGGATTAGAAGAGGAGTTTTGGAAGGAAGCCATAGGAAGCACGTCTGGAAAGAAAAGCTGAAATGCCAAGGTGAGTTTGTATTCTAATCTAGAGGAACTAGTTAGGCCCTAAGGATGTTTTAAGAAGGTGGTGCAGTCATCAGGCCTGTGATTTACTATTATTGATTTGGTAGCTATATGGAAATCAGATTAAAGAGAGAACTTGGAAAAAAATGAGATCAATAAATGTGAAAGTTAAAAAGATGACTACAAAAGCCCAGTGAAGAGGTATTGAACTAGGCAGCTGACCATGGAGTAGAGGGAAAGGGGACAAATGCAAGAGGTTCTATGGACATGGAAAGCACAAGCCCTGGCAACTGTTTGGATACAGGTGATGTGAGATTGGGAATATTTTGATTACCACAAAAATATTGCTATGGTGTTTAGATAAGTGAATCAGTTTTCCTTATATAACTCCTTATATGTTGTTAATATAAGTTTAGAAAGGAATCACGAAGTCAAACAACCAGTAACTTTTTACTTTGGTTGTGTGATGCCAAATAACCAACTTGCTGATTATTTGTTTCTAGTTAATTTGTTTCTAGTTAATTTTAGAGACAAGACCAAAAATGGCCACCCGTTTGGCTATAACAGGAGCATTTACTTGGTCCGAAGTATAATCTGTTTCACTCTATTTATAAAGTGGAGGACACTTTCCAACTACATTGAGTATGTGTGGGGTCTCTGTCCTTTTTCATGTAGCCTTATCCTCCTGGTAAAAATATTACTGATTTGAAATCTAGTGGAAGGTAAGTGCTAATATGGGCTAATTTCCTATTGCTTCTGTAAGATGGAAAGTGATCACATATTTTTAATATATGTTAAGTGGTTTTCCCTGAGGCACTGGCACTAAATCACTTACCAAACTTTAAATGTGACTATTTTTCTCTCTTGCCCTCATTACACCATGGAGTTTTTGAGTTTTCAGCCATGAATAAAAGGGAAACCATGAAAGAAAGGGGTACCCTTGAGTTTCCCAGCTTTTGAAATGTAGCCAAGAAGGTGCAATGATCTTTAACATAGCTGGGGTGAGTTTTAAACTGAATGCTTTCAATAAAGATTCCTCACCAATTGGCTAATGGAAACTCACCATTTCACTCCTAACTATAAGACCATAAGATGGAAAAGTCGCAATGCCCTTTTTCACAGGAATGAAAACTCTTTTCTCCTCCGACAGTAGTGAATCATTTGTCCCTGCAATTATTATTGTTTCCAGTAGAATGATTGAATATTTACTGACAATACTGGATGGTATTTCACTGCAGATTCATAAGCAGT
The DNA here is from genome assembly GCF_027887165.1 of Monodelphis domestica. Classification (NCBI taxonomy): domain Eukaryota; kingdom Metazoa; phylum Chordata; class Mammalia; order Didelphimorphia; family Didelphidae; genus Monodelphis; species Monodelphis domestica. The sequence continues at coordinate 292,326,418 of NC_077230.1, forward strand.
ACTCGTATCACCATGGTATCTTAACAATGTCAACTTTTCAGTTTCCTCAATGTTTCATTTCTACATTTTTCTCCCAATGGGGATTGTTTCTCCCATAGTATTTGCATCAGTGGCATTTCTGCTTCTCTATCCCACTGAGGTGTGCCACCTAGACTCGATCACAATATTGAATCTTGGAAGGTGATGGGGTGGAGATGTATGAGGCCAACAAAATGGAGGAGGCAATTTTTAGAAGATAATCAGTGAGTTAGGTTCCTGCTTTCCTTTTCACAGCATAACAATAAAAAATGGCTTTGGAGCTGGAGAAATGAGGTTAGGCTAGAACAATTAAATCAGCACACTTTTGTGAATTGAATCTCCTGACCCTGAGTACAGACACAACCAGAAGGCATTCACTAAGAATAGGAGGCATTTGGCCTCTATTGAATCTTGGGGAATGGAGGGGAGTTTGAATGGGAATATAACCCAACAGGGAACAGAAGCAGATGCTTGCCAAGTCTGGAGAACTCAAGAAAGACCGGCTGAGGGGGTGGGGTGGCATTTTGGGGGAGTGGGAATGAGCATTATACATGATGAAACTGAAAAAAGCCAGGCGATTCCAAAAGAGACCCCCAAAACACAATTAGTGAGAAAATTACCAGCTGAACTATTTGGAGAGTAATGAAACTTATTTTGGAAATTGAACACAATATTGCTGGCTAGTTATTGTATGAGGAACTAAGGGGATTCTGGGAAAGAACTAAATTGTACCCTCCCCCACCCAACCAATTATTTTACAATGCTGAGGATCTTATATATAGCATGTTCCTAAGTGGAACAGGTTTTTGAGCAGATGTCTGAAAGGGGAGGTTGGTTATTTGGAGGGGGCTTTGGGTGGCCTTATGACTGGAATCAATAAGCCACTTTAGCTCTGCTGAACGAACTGAGAAACAATATCTGGAAGTAGTTATTCAGGTTAGAGAAAGCTGCAGTGAACACTTAGAAACAAAAATCAGAGCATGGAATACAAGGTTATGTCTCAGTAGCAAAGACAGTAAAAGCCTTGATGATTCCACTAATGGTCTACAAAAAAGGGGCCATCTAATAGATGGCTATAGAAACTGGCTTTTGATTTTATACTGCAAATTTGAGTCACTGCCGGACTGTTAAGAGTACAAGGTAGTTATCTTCTCATGACTTCCTATGGCTTATGTGGAAAGTGTTGGGTGTCGTGGTGTGGTTTCTCACATGGATTCTTAATGGACAGATGAATACCTCATTGAAGTATTCACTATAGAAGAAAGTAATTGGTGAACTAATGTAGCTCTAATTGGCATCAGTGAAGCCTAGAACCCCATCCATCAAGAGACTGAATTACCTTTTCCATCTCACAGATGGTCTTTTTTGTAACACATTTTGGGCTTTGACTATATTAATGGATTGAGGAATATGAAAAAATTTCTGCAGTTATCAAGTGTGTATCAGTTGTCAATTTCTCCTGTAATTTCTGAAAGAAAACTCTTACTGGAATCATTGCAAAAGAAAAAGAAAAAATTAAAATACACAAAAAGATAGAGGAAAATAGATTTTTAGGATTCTCTCATCTCTGATTCTGTCTTGCCATAGTTAAATATTGATTGGGCATACTTATGTGCTTAAAATTGTTTTGAGATGACCTTTTGTATTTGACATTATTGAAACTCAAAGATCTGCAAATTGTATAGATGACAGAATTTATTAAATTTCTGAATTAAGATTGCTGTCAACACTAAGTTTTTCTTTCCTACTGAAAAAGCATTTCCTTTCTATTAAAAAAGATAGAATTTAAAAGTAAAAATAAAGGCTGTCCCAAAAGTCTTAGTGAAATTTGAAGTTTTACTTAACAATGCATTAAGCCTTTTGGGACACTCTCTATAATTGCATGGTTCTACTTGCTCCACTTTTCATGAGTTCCTGTCTTCATCCACAATAATGTAAATGGAAACAACAAAATAATCAAGACCATATCCCAATTGGGGAGCTATAAGAAGATACCTCTCTTTTTCGTGAAGGTGAGAGATGCTATATATTTTTTCTCTGTTTGGTGAGATTTAATGACTTTTTCTTAATATATATATATATATATATATATATATATATATTTTTCTTTTTTCATATAAGATGTGACTCTCAGAGTGGAAGTGATACATTGGGAAACACAGATAATACAAAAAAAAACCTTTCAATAAAATTTTATCCAAATTAATTCATATAAACTCTACGGCTTCTTAATTGAACTCCCATTTTCACTAATGAATTGAGTTTACAGAATGAGGATGGCTACATCCCCTCCTCAGAATTCTTGGGGTAGCAATGAGATGGCTTTCTCTAATGACAAGGTGCACAAGACCTTACAAGTGTGTTTCTCCACTCCTCACCAGTATCATCAATTGAGAATCATTTAGTCAATGGACCTTAAACAACTTTTAGAAGGCAGTATTAAATAAGGTGATTAAGTAAAGTGGCTATAAAACACCTCCTCCTGTGCAAATCAGTGAGACACTCTTCTACAAGTTTGCATGGTGGTACTCAACCTTAGAGACCACACGTAGCAAAGAGACAACACATAGTTTCTGGTTGCTGGAAGTTCTTTGCTCTCATCCATGTGAGACTCAAAATCTTAAGAATGATGAATTTGATTCTCTGTCCTTGGCTTTCTATCCAGATATGAAGATGACTCTAGGATTCCAATGGGAAGATAAAATGCCCAACATTCTCTGGACCTCCTCTGGCCAAAGAATTGGATAGGGAATGGAAAAGATGTGTTAAAAAATAAAACCAAGGCCTTTCTTTTCTTACTCTTTTCTCCCCTTCTCATCCCTCTTTGGAGTATATATTAACAATCTATAATTTCTCCATTTTCTAGGAATCAATCCTTTTAAAACATATTTAATAATTTAAAATCTCTGGGAAGTGGTCAAGTTTCTTCAAGCTAATTAAAATAGCTTTAGACAAAATGATTCCTGACTCTAAGTCCATGATTTCTTCCAGTCTCAAGACTTTTTAAAAGTTAGTCTAAGGCCTATGACTGGATTACTTGATTGAGCATCTTATCATTTATTTGGAGTAGATTGGAGTTTAATAAACTAATCACCAAACTAACAAAATTTTATTGGCATCTTGTAATACCCTTTTATAACACATTTCATATTTGCTGTATTTACGTTAATTAGATGTCCCATATCTACTCCTTGGTAGCAGTGCCCTAGCCTTCCCTTTTTTTCCTTATCCCTAATTCTCTAGCAACTTTTTAGAGCAATGATGACAAACCTTTTAGAGACAAAGTGCCAGGCCCCACCCCCACCCTCCAGATGGAGTTCCATGCCTGTCCCCCCTGCCCAGACCCCATGTACCATGCCCCTCCTCCCACCAAGTGCCAGGCATGCCCTGCCCCCCCCCCCCATTAGCCCACACAGAGGAGGGAGAAAGTGCTCCCATTGTGCTGTTGGGCAGAGGGGTGGGTGAAGTGAGGAATGTCCTCAGAGAATATAGAGAGGGGGAGCGGAGTGGTTCTGGCACTCTGCTCCCCTCCAGCTCTGCCACCTGTGAGCTACCCACCTTACTCCTGTGTGTTCCCATTGGCTGCTGAGCAGAAGGCTGGGTGATATGAAAAAATGTCATCAGGATCAGTAGAGAGGGATAGGGATAAGGGGAGCAGCTCTGTCCGAGTCCCTCTGCCTTTCTAGTAATGAAGTCTTGGGGTGGGGGACAGGGGTGGCTGTGTGTCCACAGAGAGAGCTCTGCATGCCACAGGTTCACCATCACTGTTCTAGAGGAACATAATAACAAATATAAATGCATAATGAAGTCATGAATTACCTTTCAGCAAGGTTTAATTAATGATCCCTCCTAAAAAGAGGCCTTTCTGGATCTTTCCAATGATGAATTCCTACCCTCTAATATGACTTAGTATTGATTTGTTGTATGTTTTAAGCTTATTCATCTGTGTAGATATTGCCCACCTATCATAGAATATAAGTTCGTCTAGGGTCTAGATTATTCCAGTTTTCATTTTTGCATTTTGAATGTCTAGTACAGTGACTACTATAATAGTAGATACATAATAATTGCTCACTTAATGAAATCAAACTGATATTGTTTGTTCAGGGCATGGTCTACTACATACTCTGAGACCCCTTCAGCTCTACTGACTCTTTCAGGGGTCTGTCTATATTTCACTAAATATTATCCACTAGAATATGTCCCCACTCTTCCACTAGTTTCATTTTCTTCTATAGTGATGCAAGAATTACTCAAGGGAAGCAATAATTTTGAATGGCTTCATTTCAGGACATCAAAGGTCATTTGTATGTACTTGTATTAACATAAGACTAATTCAGATGATCTCACTTTGAGTAGATCAAACTGAACTGAGATGGTATAGAGGATAGCCATCTCTACCCCCTTTTCTCCTCACAGTCCAAGGAACATATCTTTGAGGTTCTTTATATTCACTTCTCTAAGTTCTTATACTACTATACTCAATATGTTCTTTCATCTTTAGACTTTGGTTAAACTGCTGCCTGAGCAGCTGCACTCACCAAATCCCCTGTTGTTTTGTTTTGCCTCTAAACATTGAGGTCAAAAAAGATAAACCTTGAAATGAAGGTTTCATCTGAAGGAAGCACTTTAAACTTTGTGAAAAAACCACATTTCCAACTATGAATGTCAGCTTCTTTATACAGAACGTATTCTAGGGATGATATCATAGTGTCACTCCCTTTCCTGAAATAAAATATTCTCTAAAGAATCCATTTTAACAGAGAAGGGGTAAGTAACTGATTTTTGTCAAAGTTTAGGCTGAAAAGTTTAGTTTTCAATTAATATTTATCTTTGGTCAATCATCCCAAGATATGTTTAACACATATTTCCTATGTTTATCATTAAGACTTTTACTAGAGGACTAGTGGCTTTTCTCTGTTGCTTTATTTTGAATGGAAAACCACACTATTATTTGAGTGGAAGATTATCTATTTTATGATCTAGAGAGAAGCTAGGGGAAAAATCTCAGAGGACTTTTTGAAACTAAAAAACCACTGCCATGTGAAGTTGGATAAAAATCTGAAAATTAGGCATACACACATTTTTCAGATTGGCTGCTGACGAAAATGCCTTTGCACTAACTCCTTCCCATGCCTGGGATATTGTGTTCCTTTCTTTTGGGATCTCTAGTTTCTTTCAAGATTCAAGCCCTGGCTTCTGCCTGTGGCCTTTCCTGTCCCCTTCCCCAGATGCTAGTGCTTCCTTTCAGGCTTTCCTTACCTATTTACTAAGTTTTCTGGATAGATATTTATATATGTATGTTGTTGCTACTGCTAGAATGGAAGTTCCTCAAGGGAATGGTCTATTTTTCTTTTTATGGGCTTAGAAGTCAAGGACAAATATAAATTTTGCTCAGGCTCAGAGACCCTGTGCAAGTCACTTAACTTATATCTGCCTTGGTTCCAGCACTCTTAAAAACAGGGAAAATACAAGCACCTACCTTACAGATGTGATGAGGGGATAGCAAATGACATATTTTTATAACATAACACAACATTCTATTTTTGATTGATATAATTTGTTACATAATATGACATATTATATTATGCTAGTATACATTGTTTTTATTTTATTAATGTGTGGGAAAGAAGAGGTATTAGACTGTTTGCCAAGCTGAAGGTCTGCAGAGCCTTTTTGATGACCTCATTGTTCTATGCCTTACTGAGGGTGGGCTCAAAAAAATTGAATGACTTCTGTCTGAATTGGCTTAGGAAGATTCTGAAAATTGCCTCACAAGATAAGGTACTAGGCCTTGAGATCCTTGTTCAAACTGAATTGCCAAGCATTCAGACTATTGCAGAGAGTGCAACTCTGATGGGTTGGTCATGCTGTTCGAATGCCAAATGTATGTTCCCCTAAAAGTCTACTTTTTCTAGAACTAACGTATGTCAAGCACTGAAAAGGAGGTCAGAAGAAGACATGCACAAGGGCACTCTCAAAGTTTCTCTGAAGAACTTTGGAATGGATTGTGAGCCATGAGAGACGCTGGCACAAGACCATCCAGCATGGCCCACCCTCCTCAAAAAGTGCTCTAAGAGTAAAGCAGAAATGGCAGTTGCTCAAAAGAAACAAGAGATGTACACATGTAGAGACATTTCCAACCCAAATGTTCATAAGGGCTAATGTGCCTGAACTGCGATAGAACTTTCTGGGCTCCTAATGGTCTGACCAGCCTCTGACACACTGTACTCGAACCCTGACACATTGTGATATAATTTTGGCCCTCTTCAATTACAAAAGACAATGAATATTATATTACTATAATAACAATTTAAACCATAATATTAATGTTAACTATTCTCTTCGTGTGTCTAAAGTTTTAATATAATTGGGATGTAATCATTATTTATTGATCAATTATCATCAATGTCCTTATTATCTGATTGAGAATATTCTATAATGATTGCTTGTTCTCAGTAAAATTGTGGATTAATTTCAATTCCAATGTCCTGGCGTCACTTTCACTTGACCCTTAGCTATTAAAAACTTGGATTATTCTCAGGCTGTCCAGAATGTTCCTTCTTGGGTTGTGACCTATATTCTCAAACTCTCATTCCCTCTACCTTTCAGCCAGGTGAAAACTCTCAATCCATTGAGGCCTGATTGATCTCAGCTACTTATCAGAAGGAAAGTATCTAAGAAAACCGATCACCTAAAGATATAAATGATATAATATACTCCGTCTCCTAGAGGCACTCATTTTACCTTCAAAAGGGTGCAAGTCAAATAAGTTTCCAACATCTCTTCCAAAAGTGTTTATTAAATATTTGAGCCAGGGAAGGCCCTTTACTAAGGCTGTAGGGGATACAACACCGAAGTCTCTAATACTAGAGTTTCTAATGTTATCCATTAATTTGCATGATATGGAACTCCCAGCTTAAAGAAACATTTCATTCTCAAAAAACTCTTTGAATTGAATAGGTTATGTAATACCACCCCAATTTTATAACATATGAGGAAACTGAGTCTGAGAGAGTTGAGTCTGTGGCATATCTGAACAAGGTGCTTTCCATGATTTCAGATTTACTTTCATTGACATATACTAACCTTGTTTCTACCCATATGTTGGGATTGAGTGTAGTATAAGAGAAATACTGGCTCTAGAATCAGAAGACCTAAGTCCAAATTTCATCTCTGATGCTTAACTACCTGTGTCATTTGTGGCAAACCATTTACCCTCCCCATATCTCTTTTGTCATTGAGTGATTGCACTATATGGTCTCCAAAGTCTAGATCTATGATTCTATGATTAGCATAACACAACAATAATAACTGATCCAACCATTCTGAAAAACTAATTTGGAATTATGGAAAAAGTGATGAGACCCTTCTCATAATTTTATCTCTAGATACCAGTTAAATGCATCTCAGAGATCTCAAAGTCAGAAAGACCTTTTATATTATAAAGTATTGAAAGCCACACTTGTGGTGAAATGGGAGACCTATTCACGGGGGAAATGACTGAATATATTGTGAGATATGAATGAAATAGAATATTACTGTACAATAATAAATATCAAATGTAAGTTTATAGAAACATGGGAAGATGTAGATAAATCAATAGCGTAATCAGAAGACCTGGGGTAACAATGTACTCTACAAAAATAAAATGATGTAAGTATGAACAACACCACAGGGCAACAAAATTCAAATTAATTATAACTAGTCTTGGATCTGTAGAACAGATGATGAAAAACAACTTTTCCTGCTAAGTAAAGATATTGAGGGTTGCAGATAGGGAATGTGGCATAAATGATCAAACTGGATCACTCTAATTTATTTTTGCTTAACTGAATTTCCTGCTACAAAGGAAGAATTCAATGTTGTGTATAAAGGTGTATATAGAGATGTAAGTATGATGTAAAAACTTAAAAAGAATGAAGAAATAGAGGAAGAAAGGAAATAAGAAAAGAAGGAGGTAATGAAGGAAGTAGGAAGGAAAGAAAGGAGGAAGGCAGAAAGTAAAGGGAGGAGAAATGAAGAAATGAAGGAAGGAAAAATGACTAGATTTGGAGTAAAGACTCAAGAGATCTAGATTTGCATTTTTACTTTGCTTCTCTCTACCTGTGTGACCTTAACTTCTCTGTATACTTATTTGTAATAGGAATGATAATATAAAAACTATATTCTTCATAGAATTTTATGAGAATTAATTCATATATTATATACATCAATTAATTATCTATCTATCCACAGTATAAAAAGCAACATTACGTAAGCTGTTTTGTACCACAGTACAGAAGAGAATTTACTTTTAAAATCTAAACTTCCCTTTCATCCACTCTGGCATTCACCACCTTTTGGGAGATGAAGAATTAGAAATAGCAATAATTATCCAAGTGGCAAGACTTGGAGTTAGAATTTAGATTAAAAATCTGTCATTTACTTGACCCTGGTTAAGTCACTTTACTTCTTTGGGATTAGCTTCTTTTATCTATAAAAGGAAGGGCTGTCCTAGTCAGTCCATCTAAAGTCCCTTCTGGAGAGAAATGTGAGTCAAACATATCCATACTAAACCTCGCATTATATTACCTTTCCTAGATATTCAGCAAGTTACATTTTGGACCAGAAGATCTTAAAAAGCAATAAAGCAGCAATAACAGAAACTACAGAAATAAGCAACTAGCATGTTTTTTTTTTTAAGTCTTGAATTCTCTTGACTATGATCTGTTTAGTTTCTTTTTTTTTCCCCCCTTGAGATTCCTTTAGCAGCAGTCAACTCACCCTTAATATGCACTATTCCTTTTATTACATTGTGAAGATTTGGGGACAGGGTTGGGGAGAGCATCCCTTGGCACAATGATTCACAGCCATGTGGAGTCACACACTGATAATATGACTGTTTGCTTCAGTCCATTTATGTCCCATTCCCACTGGATTTATACTCAATTCCTCTAGCAGGGAAAGCTCCAATCCCCTTGCCCACATGCAGTTCAGATTAAGGCCTCCTTCTTGCCACCTGGCTAATTCTTGAACACTAGTTGTTCAGCCTCTCTGACTTGTATATGTATGTATATCCTGTGATGACAACTTCAATGATAGTGTTGTGAATATGACAGCTACAGGGTCTGATCTTAAGCAAATAGTATAAATAATTTTTTGATGATAGAAGTTCTTTTTTCCCTTTTCTGCTATTTGAAAGCAAAAAAAAATGATCAAATTCAGGAGGTTCAGCTCCTGAATATGCTCAATGCAGCTGAAATTGCAGGGGATATAATTATTAATCTTTCCATTCTGATTTCATTGCTTTGTTTTCTTTAGACCATTGATATGATGATCAGGAATCCACTGCCATCTGAAGAAGCCCATTTTTGAATTATTCTAATTTCTTTGCACATCCCCAACTACCTCATTACAATGAACATGAAACAGCTTTCCTGTACCATCTATCCATTGGTCTTCTGTATTAGACAAGAATCAGACCAAGAACTGGCATTCTGGTAACTGTTTAACTGGTTCTCTGGGAAATTAAAAAAATTAGATAGATAGATAGATAGATAGATAGATAGATAGATGATAGATAGATAGATGATAGATAGACAGACTGATAGATAGATAGACAGATATAACACATACTTTCAAGTTTAATCAGCATTTACTTTTTCTGCATCAATTTCTTAAGTCTAGACAATTAACAGACAACAAATCAAGTCCCAAATAGAGTCTGTCAGTTTCTGGGGTATAAATGGTCACACTGACTATTTAACAACCATCCTCTGAAGTTCAGACAGGGTCTAAGAGCACACCTCTGAAGTGGAACCTCCTGGACTTGACCAAATTTTCCCTGCTCATGTATTCCCCATAGAATCTGGTATTCCATTAGCTCTCAATGTTCCGGCGAGTCCGCCCGAGGTATGTCGCCCTCCATTTGGCTACGTACAGTTTCACTTCATTCTGTGTGAGCTTCTAACACCATCTTGTATTAAGGAGTCATAAACTATCACCAGATTTGCCTACAGTTGCTTTTTAACAGACTTTCTGGCCAATATCATTTCAGAAATTATGCTGTGCAATGAAATTAATTAACACAGGTAACGTGTGGAACCCAGACTTTTATTGTTTCTTTTATTTCATAAAATTTCCATGGCTGAAGCACCTGGGAAAGCCATACAGCTTAAGTGGGCACCACATTAGAAAAGCCTAAAGGAGAGCAGATGGAAATTTTGAGGGTGAAATAAGAACAGATGGGAACTCTGGAGGCGAAACTTGAACTTGGGTATTTCAAAGTTCACATTGCTGAACATAAAGTCCTATTAAACATCTCCCGATAAAGAGTTAAACTGACAGGCTGCGCTGTGACTTCCCTCCTTATGAATTTCCAATGGCACTTAGCTGTCAACAATTCCTGTGGCAGGAGTTAAAAAAGCCTCCCTTTAAACTCAGTCTGCTCCTTTCCAAACAGCAGATTTTTTAGGCAATGCTTTCTTTCCTCTACCTGGGACTGTATGTGAAGGCGGCGCAGCTATAAACAGGGAGAGAAAGGTCCAGATCTTTTTTTTTTCCTTTTTAGCAAGTTGATTGCCTCTCCCCTATAATTTCCCTCTTCTCCATTTAGACAGCTGTGCACCCACAGAAAGCCATGTTGGCAAGGGGGCAGGGGAGGTCAGGAGGCCTGACCTGTGCACTGGCCAGTCGAAAGCCTGCTGTTGTTTTGGAAAGATGTCCACGCCATCCCACAGACATCCCCTTTTGTGAATAAGGGCCAGGCTGTCTGACACAGTTCACCCTGGGGCACGATGTGGCCCAGGCTCCAGTGTTTACTGCATTTTGGTGTGGCTCCACCACTGCCTCCCGCCTCCCATTTCTTAAATGGTCCAGGGCCATGAAGCTTGTGAGAGACAAATAGGTTCTAAATTTACCGAATTCACTGGACGATGGACAGAAGGAACCCAAAGTATTTTTTTTTCTTTTGTGAAAAATGCCTTTCTTCCTGTTTTTGATGTCTGACTTGGAGGGAAGCACTTGTTCAAGAGAACTATGATGGGAATTTCTACATTGTTGTTGTTCTTAGTGGAGATGGTGCTCCTGGATGTGCCAGTCTCTTCTTGCCAGTCTTATTGAGAGTTGGCTAGTCTCCAAAGTCAGAGTTGCCCATTGGGCAAGGAAGCATCTATTTATTTATTCATTCATTAATTTATTCATTTGTTTGTTTACTTATTGATTGATTGGTTGATTGATTTTTTGGGAAGACCATCTGCATTTGAGAGACCTTTTCTCAGATGTCCTTAGAAGCAAAGAGGACTTACTTTATCACAATATTATGAACCAGAAGATCAAAGGGCATACTGGGAAATCATGCTGTCACTGAAGACAAAGGCCATATTACACAGTGGGTAGGACACTGGCTCCAGAGTTAGGAATACACACATCCCAATCCTGCCTCAAATACTTATTAGTTGTTCGACACTTGATAAGTCACTCAATCCTTCTGGTATCAGTTTCTTCATTTGTAAAATGAAGAGGTTGGATTTAGTGACCTCAAAATTCTGTTCTTGTTTGAAATATAATCCTTTATAAAGAAGTTTCATAAAGCCTGTTCATGAAGTTTAAAATAACACAAATTTTATGTGAAGAGTTTGCTGAACATTTCCATTTTCCTTTTATTCCTTACTTGTGGTCAAGGAAATATTTTGTGGCAATGGGGAAAAGGGAAGGGAATACACATTTATACAGTGACTATGCTGTTTTAGGCACCCTATAAGCACTTTTTTGCAAATATTGTACCATTTTATCCTGACAATAAGCCACAGAGATAGTGTTATTGTCATCTCCCTTTTAATAATTTTAATTTTTTCCAAATTACATATTGCTACAATTTTAATAATTGTTCTCTGATATTTTGTGCCCCATGTTGTCCCATTTCCCCCCCTATTCACCCCCCAAGGCAGCAGGTAATATGATACAGGTTGTACATGAGTTGCCATATAATATATATATTTCCATGTTCATCATGTGAAAAAAGACACATATCACTAACACTAGAGAAAAATTTCTAGAGGAAATAAAGTAAAGAATGGTATGCTTTAATCTGCATTTAGATTCTCTCATTTCCTTCTATGGCCATGAATCTCTTGTCATTGTCCTATTTTCTTACATTGTTGATAATAGTTAAATCTTTCACTGTTGATCATCATACTTTATTAGTGTTACTGTCCTTCTGGTTCTGCACACGTCACTTTGCATCACTTCAGTCTTTCCAGATTTTTTTGATGATCATATTGTTCATCATTTCTTTTGGCACAAACAGTGTTCCATTACAATCATATACTACAACTTGTTCAAACATTTCTCAATTGATGGGCATTTGTTCAGTTTCTAGTTCTTTGCCAACCCAAAAATGTTTTATACAAGTGGGTCCTTTGCCCCATTTATGATCTCTTTGGGATACAGACTTAGTAGTGGCATTGCTAGGTCAAAAGGTATGCACAGTTTTATAGACCTTTGGCCATGTTTTTAAATTATTTTCCAGAACAGTGTTATCAGTTCACAGCTCTACCAACAATGAATTAGTGTCCTAATTTTTCCACATCCTTTCCAACATTTATAATTTTCCTTTTTGTCATATTATCCAGTCTGATAGTTTTGATATGGTACATCAGAGTTGTTTTAATTTGCATTTCTCTAATTAATAGTGATTTGGGGCATCTTTTCATATAACGAAAGATAGTTTTAATTTCTTTGAATGTGAACGTGTTCATATTCAATGACCATTTTGTCAGTTGGAAGAATGGTTTGTATTCTTATAATATAATCCCTTTTTTACAGATAATTAACTGAACTGATCAGAGATTAAGTAATTTTTTTTCAGGTCACATAGCTAATAGTAGTCTAGAACTAGATTTGAACTCACGGCTTCCTAATTCCATGTCCAGCACACTTTCTACTGTGCTCACAGATGTCTCATAATATGATGATGATAAAGTCCAGTAATTATATAGGTAGCATAGTATATTAGACAAAATGCTGGATTAGGAATTAGGATTCATGGGTTCTAGTTCTGAAAGCGAGACAAAAAGACTGAATAACCACTTACTAAGAATATTGTACAGAGAATTCTTGCTCAGGTATAGGGATCTTATATCTCATTGAGTCTAATTCCCTCATTTTATAAGGATAAGGAAATTAAGGCACAAAGCAGTTAAATAATTTGCAAAAAGTTCTGTAGCTAATAAAGTTTTGGAGTTGGATATGAACTCCAAATTCAACATTCCATCCTCCTCACCAAGCTGCTTTTCAGACATTTTCAATTTGGACCAAATTTTAGAGATCACCCAATCCAATCCTTCAAGAATGTTTTAAGGATTTTCTCTATAAAGAGTTCCCTAAATCATGTGTTGCTCCCACAATTCCAGAATTTTAAAGGTGAAAGACACTTCAGGGAGCTTATAGTGGAATGTATTTCTGAGCAAGAATTCTCTGTATAATATTCTTAGTAAGCGTTCATTCAGCCTTTTTGAAAGTCTTTTAGAAATGAGGGATCCAGAAACTAAGGGCTTCTAGATTCCATGTAGACAGTACCAAGCCCCTTCTTTCTCTGCCTTAGGACCATAATTTTTGTTCTGCCTTGGGACCCAATTCCAATTTCTCTTAATTAATGTCACTCAGGCTCTACAGCTATGTAAATGAAGACCTTTTCTCCAAACCAACCTATGCTGCATTCATCAGTCTACTCAATAACTACCCCCAGGTAACAGGTCAGGGGGAACACTTCAGTTCTCAGCAGCTTGAAGAACAAGACGCTTTTCTTCAAGAGATAATGAAGACAACGGTCATGAAGGAACTCTATGGCTTCCTCCATCAAAAAAACAGATACAGCTCAGAGCAATAATTTGTCAGTGACCTGAAGAAGCTGTGGTTTGGGTTGTATTCCTGGGGCCATGATGAAGGTGACTCCAGTGGCTTTAAACATGTTTTCTCCAGTGAAGTGAAAAAGGGAAAAGTGTCAGGATTCCATAACTGGATCCGCTTCTACTTGCAGGAGAAGGAGGGTCTGGTCAACTATTATAGCCATAACTATGATGGGCTTTGAGACTCATATTCTGATGTTCTAGGAAGGTAATTCAACTGGGATGGCTACTTCAAAGAAGTGGGATTGGCCTTCATTGGCAGTAGTCTGGAGTTTGCTTTCTATTCCTTGTGCTTCATCAGCTGGCCTGGTGGTGTGGGTCATTTGAGCCTAGGTGGGTACCCCCTGGCTATCCAAGCCTATACCTGGGACAAGGTGACCTATGGAAATGGCAAGAAGTACATTGCTACAGCCTTTATAGTATCTTCTATGAATTAGAGTTCTGGGAAAGGAAAGAATGTGAGGTTCATTGGAGGTCTTCAGGAGCTGTGGTGCTATCTGCCCTGGGCTAGAGTTGGGAGGTATTATACACTGACCTATTTGAAATGGAGTTTTCATCAAAAAAATGACTGTCAAAGAAGGTTCTCAAGCCTAGGAAAGCCAAAAAAGGTGAAAGAAGAAAGATTTAAATTAGGAAACAATGACGACAACAACCAATCCAGAGGAAGATCTGGACCAAGGTCCTCTAGCATTTCTGCAGTGAAGACTAGTGGATATAATTTATGAGTAGAATATTGATAACTAGGTTTTTAAAAAAAACTAATATGTTATGGAACAACAATAATGATAGCAATAATACACATGCCTAGATACTAGTCCATTTCACCATTAGAGACCTCAAATATGTTGGAGAACTCAACTAATAAAACATATTAGAACTAGATCATTATGAACAAATCTGTTGCCCACAATTGCCTAGGTATCACACTAGACATAACAATCATTTAAGAAAAGCTTTTTTAATGTTAGCTACCCCAAATGTTCATAATCTCCAAACTCCTTGAAATAAAACTTTTCACAATAGGAAATCCTATAGCAAAGGAGATTAAAATCATGCAGGGACAGGATAAGAAACAAATGATCTCTGAGGCCATCTCCATCTGCTATAAGAGTTGCACTAAAGATCCTTTCAGAGAGCTTACCTCCTAATACTTTTATTCAACTGTAATTAGCAGTTATTTTGTATATCTGTGAAGTAGTCTGTAAAACAGCAAATAGAAAAGAAAAATAGCAAGATACCAACTTGTTCCAGACTGTCTTTAGCTAAACTTCCTCAAAAACAAATAAGAATGCCATGATAAACTAAAAATAATTGTACACTTATTGAGGTCAACTAAAAGCCATGTTGCTATCTCACTAGAGCATTATACATACTGAAAGATGTGTTAACATGCTTTTTGGTGAAACTAGCTTGATATTATTCACTGACATCAAGTAAGTAATAAGATGTTTTGGTTTAACTCCCTTTTAACTTGAAGGTGATTTTTAGTTCTATTTAGTATAGATCTCAATGGATTCAAGGATGGACAGTCCATAATAAACTTAAAAAATCTTCCTAAAAAATACCAAGTTTTATATTGGGCCATTCATAGTATTGTGTCAACAGTATGTTTTAGAGAAGAGTTTTCCATGTGAATACCAAATACTCTAGCACTAACATAATACTTGGGTCTATTTTTGTAAATGTGCAATACACAAACAAGCCACATATGTACAACTAAATCAAAGGACTAATGATCATTAATAAAGACAGAATAAGCATCTCAAAAAAAAAAAGAAATGAGGGATCCACTTACTGAAATAGATCATTCTTCCTTAGATAGCTCTCATTATTAGACAGCTTTTTCTTTCATAAAGCCTAGATTTTCCTCTTTGCAACTTTAACTCATTGCTTCTAGATTTTCCCTCTGGGGCAAAATAGAACAAGTCTAATCCCTCTTCCAAATGTCAGAACATCACATGCTTCAAGACAACCATCCCACCCTTTCAAATTCGTTTCTTCAGGCTAAGTATTTCCTTTTTGTTCAAACAACAAATAATTTTTGACACCATCCACTATCCTGATTGTGTTCCTACCATCATTTCTCTATAATGTAATGTCCATAACTGAATACAATACTCTAGACAATGGGCAGGATTCAACAGGTTTATTCTTGCTACCATTTTGTATACATTGTCTGTTGAAGATTAACTTCCTATTCATTTTTGTTATTCTCCTTTTTTGTCATATCATACTATTGACTCATACTGAGCTTGTGATGTGCTAAAACCTTGACATTTTGCACAGGGATTGTTCTCTAGTTATAACATCTCGTCTTTTACTTACAAAGTAAATTTCTGTGTCTCCAATACGAGTAACATTTTTTAACCCCATCGTTCCCTACTGAAGATAATCTCTAGTTCACCCCAGCATTTTAGCTTTTCAATGCTCTCATCTTTTTTGCTATGTGAAATTTTGATAAAAATACTCTTCGTAACTGTAGACAAGTCATTAGTAAAAAATATCAAACTTACTGGGTATAGCCCAGGTGTTTAAGGACTATAGTATATAATATATATATATATATATATATATATATATTCTTCAACGTTAATAATAGAGTCTTAAAGACTACTCTTAGGGTGCAGCTATTCAATCGCTTCTAATGAGAATGAAATTTAATTATTACACACTGTCCCCTCTCATTTTCCCCTCCTTTCTAAAAATTCCCTTGCATAGTTATTTTTGTGAGATAATTTTCCCATTTTCTACCTCTTTCCACTTTCTGACCCTTCCATTCTTCCTTTGAAATTATCTTAACATCTTATTCATATATCCTATTCTTATTTTACATTACATATAGACATCTTTTCATATAGGAATGTAAAAAAAAGTTAAACCTTACTAAGTCCAATATAATTTGTCTCTTATGTTTACCTTTTCGTGCTTTTAATGAGTCATGTTTGAATGGCAAATCTTCTATACAGCTCTGGAATTAACTCAGGGAAGTCTTGAAAGTCCTCTATTTCATTAAATATACATCCCCCCCCCCAAAAGATTATATTCATTTTTGCTGAGCAGGTTATTCTTAGTTAATTCTAACTACTTTGCTTTCCAAAATGTTATATTCAAATCCCTCAGTTTCTTTATGGCAATGACTGCTAAAACTTGACTATGACTTCATGGTATTTGCATTCTTTCTTTGTAGTTGCTTGAATTATTTTCTATATAAACTAAGAACATCATAATTTGGGATTAATTTCTAGGTAGCATTCATTTTGGCATTTCTTTCAGGTAGTGATTGGTGAATTCTTTCAATTTCTCCTTCGTTTCTTTTGCAATGGGTGTCTGCACGTTTTTGATACTTCCAAATTGGTATTATCTAGAGAGGTATCACTACCTTCCTAGTCTCCACTCCAGTTCTTATTCAGGTGGAGCCCCTCCTCCTTTGACACCACAATTGCTCCTCATCACCCAGAACTATGACCCAGAAATAAATAATGGTTAAGAGAGCTGTCAGATCCCATCCTGTGCCTAGTTTTAGAACAAGGATATTCTGAAATCTCTTTCTGACAAAGTATTCAGTCCCCTTACCATCCCTCTGGACTGGTCACTCCCTATTCTGCCACTTTTGCTACTCTCATCAAAGCCTATGAACAGTTATGCTTCCACTACATTGTGTTGTGCTCCTGGCTACCTCCCACTGCACTGTCCAGAAACTTTTCTTTCTCTTTTATGCTATCCTGGACAGGAAAAATGATTCACTGTGACTTTTTGTTTTTTCTCAGAAGACATTCTGATATGCCATTTTAAGTTGTTTAAAAGAATGTGTTGAGAGATCTTGGCAAAATACTCACTTCATTTCTCCATCTTACCCAACAATCTTTTCAACTACTTTCAAACACACTTGACTGTTTTATCATCTAGCTAACATCTATTTCATCTTTTCCATAAAAGAAGAATCAGGTATTTTTGTCAAATACTTTGCTAACATCTGAGTAAACAGTAGGGTTTCTATAGAATTCTCCTGATCTTTTAATTAAAAAAAACTTGTCATAAAAGGAAATAAAATTACTCTCGCATGATTTGTTCTTAATGAAGTTATGTTGACTCTTTGTGATAACTGTTAGCTTTTCTAGAGTTTCATTTATCTTATACTTTGTGAAGCAATTCCAGAAGTTTTCTAGAAACTGAAGTCAAATTCATTAGTCTATGGCTTGCAGATTTTTTTATTTTTCTCTTTTGGAAGATAAAAATATTCATCCTTATTCAACCCTGCTATTTCTACCTAACTCTCTATACTTAAAAAAATATTTTGTATTGTGAATTTAGTAATCATCAATGATCACATTTTAAGAAAAAAGAATGAGGAAGAGTTTGGTATAAGATACTTCTAATTTTATCACATTATAGTATTTTATTTATTTATATTTATTTTATTATTTTATTATTATATTTTAAGAAATATGTTTACATATTTTAATTATGTTTTCATAAGTTTAACAAGCTAGTAAACAAATTGTTCTGTGTCCTTATTTGCACCTGCCTCCTTATTTCTGAGTATCTTTTAAAATTCTCTATTGAAGTTATCATTATTTGTATCACACCCTTGAGAACTGTCTTTCACCCAAATGTTTCCACCCAAATAGAAGCCCTCTCTTATAACAAATATGTCCTTAAGAACAAATGGACACAATGGCCATTTCTTAGAATGCATGTTTCATTCTGTACTTTGTGTCAATAGAGCATTTTAAGAATTGTACCGAAGAGATCATTAGGAAGACCAAAAGGAAACTAGACAAGCTGGACAGCTTTGAAAATAATGTGAGGAATTTATTATATATTTAAAAATTAAAAGTATTAAATGGAAATTCAGGTTATCATATTTAATTCTCGGTTTCTGTTGTTCTTTATACATGGAAAGATTAGTGCTTGTTGTTACTTATCAAATTCAGAATAACAAAAAGTAAATTAAATAATTAAACAAAAGTTTGGGGACTTTGAACATGAGGAAAAATGATTCATACACAAGATGTTTAAAAGTCGTCACATTGCTCTTTAGGTTTTTCTAAATACGATATTCTTTGGGCCCAGAAACAAAGCACTTCTCCTTAATAGAGGCCTTTAGTTTCATTTTAACACTAACATAGATATTACATGCTGTTCCCTTAAGAAACAACCTCCCACACAAACCTCAATGTTTTAACAATGGTAGAGAGTTTAAAAGCCTCCATTACCTTGAATTTCAAAGTTATGGTCTCCCAGCAAATACTAACCGAACTACAAAGCACACTAATCACCAGCCTGTACAAGCAAAGGAAGGATTTAGTGGGCATTTGATTTCACAGTTGGATGGTGCTCTTGGGGACTAAACTGCAAGCCAAATCTAACATACCACTGAGCTATAAATATGACTATGCCATAGGAATAGGCACACATACACACATGTACACACACACACTTTCTCACAAGGATTTTTTTCCTATTTTACGAAAAACAAAAGTATTCACATTTATAACATATCACTACTCCGCTGCCACTGGATTTAATGGGAGACGGTGCTGGAGAGAGAAAAGAAAGACCCTAAATTCCAATCATGCTAGAACTCCCTTCACATTCATCTATGCAGATTAAATTTACTCTTGTATGTTTTTGGAATTGATTTAGATCTGCAATATCATTCCTACAGAGAACGTATGATGTGGAAATTTCATCAAACTAATGCTGGTAAGCAAACAATTTGGAATATATAATTTTAGTTGCGTGGAGGAAAAGTGGTACTCAGGGTCACATAGTCAGGATGTTTCACAGCAAGACTAGAACGCATGTCTTCCTGGTCTGAGACTATCCTGCCTCTTTTATGTGAATTTCTTTTAACTCTTTCCTCTTCATTCGCTAGCTCTATAAGACAGGAATCAATTAGCTGTAAAAAATTATTTGTGCCTCCGATAATACATTCTGAAGAGTATAAAGCCTGATAGCAATGCAAGATATAATTGTTATTAAGAGTAGCTCATAGGCTTTGGTACTGAGTCCAAAGCGTACATAGAGGAATCTCCTAAGAGAGGCAGTGTGGAGAGCCCTGGCTTTCAAATCAGAGGATCTGGCTTCCCAGAATCACATACTTTGAGAGCTGGAAGGGAATGCAATGGCTGTGTCATCCAACCCATATGCAAAATGAATCACCCTTTGCTTGAAGACTTAGAATGAAGGGGAATTTATCATTTCTTGCAGCAGTTCATTATGCTTTTGTACAGGTCTAATCATTAGGAAGTTTTTTCCTCTGATTGAGTTCAAATTCACTTCTTTAAAGCTTCTATCCATTGCTCATGGTTCAGCCCTCTGGGGCCAAACAGAATTATCAATTCTTAGGCCTTCAAATATTTGAAACAGAGAGCCTGTCCCCTTCAACTTCTCCCAGGTAGAAAGTGTTGGAGGGGCAGCTGGGTGGCTTAATGGGCAGAGAGTTGGGTCTGGAGACAAGAGGTCCTGGGTTCATCCTTGGCCTCAGACACTTCCTAGTGATGTGACACTGGGCAAGTTACTTACCTCAATAGCTTGGCCCTTACTGATCTTCTGCCTTGGAAGGGATACTTAGTGCCAATTTTAAGGCAGAAGGTAAGCGTTTTAAAAATTAAAGAAAAACAAGCATCAGAGCAATAATTCAAAATAAAGAACTTTGATTCCAAATCCTGAGATCTTTCCACATGTTTCATCTCTCCTTCACAAATAAACCCTCCAAATATTTGGAAACTTGAATGCTATCATTCCCACCTCTGTTCCATGCTCTGAGGCTCTTCCAGGCTAAATGTGCATGTTCATTAACTAATTCTCACATTTAATTTATTATTATTTTTTAGTCATTTCAGTTGTGTCCGACCCTTCATGATTACAGTTGGGGTTTTCTTGGCAAAGACCCTGAAATGCTTTGCCATTTCTTTTTCTATCTCATTTTGTAGATGAAGAAATGGAGACAAACAGGGTTAAGCGACCTACCCAGGGCCACATAGCTAGTAAGTATCTGAGGTTAAATTTGAACTGAGGTCTTCATGACTTTAGACTCCACACTCTCTCCACTGCCCCATTCATATATAGCATAGACCTCCACCATCTTGTTTACTCTCCAGTTTATCAATGTCCTTTAAAATTTGCAGAATCCCAAATGGAACACAAAATGCTAGATGATATCTGATCAGGGTTGAGTATAAAGGGACTCTCTATTCTCTCAGTCCTTGGAATCTTTGCTCCTCTTAAACCAGTCCAATACCACTTTAGGTTTTTGAATGTCATATTATACTCCTTCCTCCTTTTGAGCTTGTAGTCTTCTAAAATTCCCATATCTTTGTTCAGAACAGCAGCTATCTCACTATATCTCCCTACATTTTATCCTAACAGAGCTGATTTTTAGTACCCAAGAGTAAGGCTACATTTATTTGTATTGAATTCCATTTTATTAGATTCAGCCCAGTGCTCTACCTCTGGTTATCCTTTTGAATTCTGACTCTGCCATCTGTTCTGTAAACTGTTCCACCCAGCTTTGTGTCATCCACAATTTGATGTGCTTGCCATCTATTCCTTTATCTGAGTCATTGATAAAAATGTTCACTAGTGCAGGGCCAAGCACAGATCCCTGCGGTACTTTAGTAGAGACCACCTGCTACATGACACTGACTTTCATCTCCATCATCTACACTGTGTGATCATTGGCAAGCTATACTCTCTCTGAATCTGTTTCTTCATCCACAAAATGAATGGATCTGATTAGTTGGCCTCCAATTTCTCTTCCAACTCTAAATCCATGATCCAATAACTTCCTACCAAGTTGTTAGAGTCTCTATTTTCAAAATGTGGTAATTTGAAACTTTCTTTCTTATAATGTGGCCCTTTCCACTTTGAGATAATTTTATTTGCTAGGAAGCTTTTCTTATGGCTATCCCTCATATTTGCTAAACAGGTAAACTCTTTCTTTCTATACCAACCAAAGCTACATATGACAATCTACCAAAAATACATCATAGAACCTCAGACTTTGGAAGGGAAATCAGAGCCTCAGAGTGGAATAAGAAACCTCCAAATGTTATACTCAGTGAGTGGTCATCTGACCTCTATTTGAACATTTCCAAGGAGGAGACCTGGTACCTCCTGAGATAACCCATCACACTTCATATCTAGCCAAAATCTGATTCTCTGC
This sequence comes from Monodelphis domestica, assembly GCF_027887165.1. Lineage (NCBI taxonomy): Eukaryota > Metazoa > Chordata > Mammalia > Didelphimorphia > Didelphidae > Monodelphis > Monodelphis domestica. The sequence continues at coordinate 292,348,495 of NC_077230.1, forward strand.
AACGCCCATCCCTCCCATTTCTTCTCTTTGGAGTGATGCAGAGCAAATTTGATCTTTCTTCTTTATGAAAGGCTTTCAGACACTTGAAGACTACTATTATGCCCCTCTAAGTATCTTCTGTACAGGATAAAAAGCCTCAACTACTTCAGTCCTTGTATGGAATGCTTTATATTTTTCACCATCTTAGTTGCTTTTGTCAAGAAGATTCAGTTGGTCAGTTTACTTCCTAAATTTGAGTATAGTTGGGACTAACTAAAATTGTATCAAAGAAATAGTTGAAGAATGGAATAGCCAAACATTTACAGAAGATTTTCTATAGGAGATTCTAAATTCATAATCACATAATTTACTGAAAGATATTGAATATACAAAAGCATTTGGCTTAAAAATTCCCCTTATATAAATGGATCTTAGGTATATATTAAAATCATGTTTTTGATGGTTGTAAATGCAGGGAAAACTTTATTTAAGAGGCATAAAATAAGAATACTATGCTTGCTAAAGTTGTTCCCCTCTTTCCCAGAGGCTATTCTTTATAATTCATTTCCAACTTTTATTTCCAACCTTGTTTCATGTAACTCCATTTCATACATTATATGTCCCAATCAAAGTAACCTACTTTCTGTTCCTCATATACTCCATCTCCTTTCTCTATGCTTTTCTATTGTCTCTCATACCTAGAAACCACTACCTTCTAATCTCTACCTCTTAGAATCCATAGTATTCTGGAAAACCCTGTTCAAGTACCACCTTTTAGAGGCAGCTAAGTGGCACAGTGGATAGTCTTAGAATTGGAGTCAGGAAGATTTGAAATAAAACCTTTCCTTAGATACCTGTGTGATGCTGGGTATGTCACTTCACCCTTGTTTGCCTCAGTTTGCTCAATGATAAAATAGTGATCATAATAACATCTGCCTTGCAAAGTTGTTAGGAAGTTCAAATAAGATAATTGTATTACTCTTGGCACAATGGCTAGTCAACATCAGCATTATTATATAAATACTTCTTTCCTTCACTACCCTTCTCATATAAAACTTTCCCTGATCTATGCATCTGTTAATGTCTCTTCCACCCAGATTACTTTAAATCAATTTGCCTATTTCCTATACTGAGAATGGGGAATTTAAGGATGACTTAGCATCTCTGCTATGAGGGCTTGCCAAGCAAACCCTTTTCAGGAATGCCTATCCACCTGTGGTGTTTACCTTTCACCCACCTCTTACCTGTGGCTGTAGCAGGTAGATAAGCCAAATCAGGTTAAAGGTAATTAATGAGCCTCCAACCCATAGGTGAGTTATAGATATGTCTGACCCATGCATGTAAAGACTTCCCCCAGTGGCTGGATAGATGAGAACAATTTATTCTGAAGACCATGAAGGCATTTGAAGTGGCGCTATGAGCAAGCTCTTAGAGTTTGGACAGAAATTAAAGATGCCAGGGTTATCTACTGTATCCTGAGGCACCAACAGTCATTTTGACTTTTGTCTTTCCACTGGACTTGAATGACTCTGGAGGAGAGTTTGAGACTGATGACTTTGTACAACTCTGCCTCATTTAAATCCAATGTACTTGGAAGTCAAGATATCATCCCATTCTGTCATCAGTCCTCTTTGAAAATAAGGGTAAACATCAGTAACATTTCATATATACTGATATATGTAAATGTTTATTTATCCCAATAGAATATAAACTCCTTGAGGACAGGGAATTTAAACTTTTGTCTTTATACTCTCACAACCGACCATAGTTCCAGGAATTGGCATTGTAGACACAAATGCTTATAGCTGATGGAATGATTCCCAGTTGATAGTGAATACCTTTAGATGTTCCTGTTTATGGATGATTCTGTATCTGCATGTAGTTACCAATCTCCAGAATATTATGGAGCTTTCTTAGTGAAATCCAGGGCAACTCAAAGGAAATTGAATCTATATCAGAAAAAATCAAGTGAATGAGGATTGTAACAGTTCCAATTTTAAGATTTATTTGAGCAGGCAGTCTAATAAATTAATCTATCAATAAATAAAAAACTGGATAAGTTGTGAGGATGAACAATGAGTTAGGTACCAAAATGAATTAATTGAGAGTGAACTGGTTGGTATTTGGGAAATTATATAGTCTTTCCATTTATATAGTAGAAATATTTTCTCTAGCAGTTCTGCATGATTGTGAATCATGAAACATATGTCTCTGGAGAAATTTGTACATGACCTCAGAAGTAATGGTGAGATGCATAATGAAAAATAAGTCATATAATACCAAAAAAATAACTTTTATAGCACCCCCTCCAGGGCTGTTTTCCCAACTCCCTCTCATATTAGTTGGTCCCCATAGGGCAATCATGATTACTTCCTCAAAGTTCTAAGGTATATTTGAAATTACAGGGGTTTCTAGAACTATCATTCATGAGTCCCTAATAATTTTTTAGAACCTTACCTACTCATATGTAAAATGAAAATTTGGAGTTGACACATTTTAAAAAATCTATGATCTGATAAAGTGAAAGATTCATCAAAATTTTGAAATAACTGTTAAGAAGGCTAACTTAAAAAAGTAACCTGATTAATATTATTTTTCTGTATTTCATTGGTTTCAGCATTATTTATCTAGTATTTATTCAATCATTCCAACAATAAGTATTTAAGTGCTTATTACGTTCTTATAGTGTGTTTAACTTGTTTAACAGTAGAAAAAAGTACAAGTTTTAAATAAGTAGATTTAATTCTTAATGGAGAGTCTCAGAGCTGGAGAAACATATAGTATCCTTTATATTCAAGACTCCATTTATATTATTTATATATGTTTTATTTATTTGTTTATTTGTTACATTAAAATATTCAGTAATTATTTCCTTCATTCCCTCCTTTACATCCTATTAGATAAGACATCATTTGACAAATATATATATATATATATGTATATATATATAAATTATGTCTTACTGATTTCTGTTTATTAGTTCTTTCTCTGGAGGTGGAAAATACACACACAGTATTCTTCAAACAATATTCCTATCATGACATATAATATTCTCTTGGTTCTGCTCATCTCATTCTTCATAACGTCATGTAGGTCTTTCCATGTTTCATAAATCAATCTATTCATCATTTCTTAAAATGTAATGGTATTCTGTCATATGCCACAACTTGTTTAGCCATCCCTTGATTGATGGGCATCTTTCAATTGCCAGTTCTTTGTCACCACAGAGTTTGTATAAATATTTTAGAATATATAAATTATTTTCCATTTTCCATGATCACTTTAGGAAAGAACCTAATCTTCGTATTGCTGGGTCAAAAGGCATCGGCAATTTTATAACTCTTTGGGCATAATGTATGCTGTTGTGATTGACTTCTCATTGGTATCAGTTGGATCTATCAATTTAAACCATTGTGTTTTTATTACAAAACATGTAGGTGATATAGTTTCATCCTTTATCCCCAATCTAATGATTGTTCTATACTCACAGTTAGATGGATAGTTAGTTAATTAACTAATAGATAGAAAGATAGGTAGATAGAGATAGACAGATAGATAGACAATAGATAGAATGTTTATTAAGTGCTTACTATATGCCAGGCACTAAGCTCAGAACTAGATACACAAATAGAAACCATGAAAAAGATTTTCCTTGAATTCAATGACCTTACATCTTAAAAAAAAAAAAATCAAAAGTAACTCATGCTCTGTCTTGGCAATAGGGATTAAATGACTTGCCCAGGGTCACAAGACTAGGGAGTATCTGAGACCAGATTTGAATCCAGGATTTCTTTGTCAACCTCTCAATCCACTGAGCTACCTAGTTGCCTCTAAAAGACAACTGTTTCTGAGTCTTAGCTAATACTGTACCGTTTTTTTAAAACTCTTACTTTCCATTGATTCCAAGGCAGAAGGGTGGTAAGGGCTAGGCAATAGAGGTTCAGTGACTTGCCCAGGGTCACATAGAAAGTATCTGAGGCCATATTTGAGCCCGGGACCTCCCATCTCTAGGTCTGGCTTCCAATACACTGAACCATTTAATTGCCCTCCAAGTACCTTACATTCTAATTGGACAGGATGACTAATAAAAGGGAACAAGGTAGAGAAGTAGAGATCAGGAATGGGTCTAAGAGAGAAAGGAACATGGATATCTTGAAATTTTAATTAAATTAATGTTGCAGGCAGGACATTGCCAATCACATGTAGGATCTTAGAGATGGATTTTAAGAGCAAGAAGATTGTTTGCATGGATTTGGAGAAGTTTGGAGAAACAGGAGCACATCTAGGAGGAACATTAGTGAAATGAGCAATGTACTTACAGTGTGAAAAAAATATTTGATATTAGAAAATAAATGTATGTTTTAAATGTCAGGATGCTTTCAGTGCTACAGAAACTCTCAGGTTCAAAGTATTTTACTTACATATGTTCCATGTATATGTACATCTTTTATATTGTGGAAAGGAAACAAGACTGACAGTGTGTGGGGGAAGGGCCCAACTGGGAGTGGCAGTTGGGTCTTGTGACTAGCACTTCCTTCTTGCCATGTGGGACTGGCTTCCGGGTGTTGGAGGAGGAAGGAGCATGGTCAGCCCAGTCAGGAGTGGCATGCTCTTCTTGGTTCAACTGGAAGATTCAGGCCCAGTCGCTTCTGAAGATTAGACCTGTTCTTGTTTGCTTTCTATCTACTGCTAAGATTCTGAAGTATACAAAACTGGACTGATATAGAGGAGACGGAAGTGGGAAAACCCTCCGCCCGAGCCTCTAGGGCCTGGCCCTATACTCTGAAGCTAAGGAAAAACTCCAATTCCAACTGGATTATTAAACTTTATATTATTTGAATTCACAATCAGATGAGTGGACTATCTTTTCTGATCATAGAGGGAGCTGAAAATCAGTTCAGTCATCAAGGCAATAAAAGACCTTGTCGGACCCCTGCTGTTTCCTCTCAGCAGGGGGCATCTCCCTCCCTTGCCTCACCAAGCAATATACCCTCTCTCTCCTCTCTCCTCCATACCCCATACAAACCTCTCTTTATCCCCTGTTTTCCAATTCCCTATTTCCTTTTCCAATAAATATTAAAATATATACATACCTACATATATACATACACATACATAATATATACACAGAGTTTGTTTTCAGATCCATTCTCATCAATTCAAATCACCTTTTTATTACAAAAGATCCATTTGGGCATGGCAGACAGATAAATAATATTTTCTGAGCATTAGTGACATTATTAATATTGATCATTGTGATAGAGGAATGATCCAGAGACTTTGAGGGACAGAGCCTGGAGGACATGCCAAGGTTTGCATCCACAGTGGGGGATGGTGAAGGAGGTTTGGAATTTTGAGGGAAGAGGAGATTCCAGAGGGAGACAGTTGATTTCCATCTTGAGACAGCTAAGGCGACAGTCTGATCAGAGATTTCTCTCCTGAGGTTTTCAAATCCCTCATTTATCCAAACCACCATTCTTCCAACCCCCCCCCCCCCCAAATACCAAGAATGGTGGCAGAACCTGAGAAGAATAAGAACAGCATCTGAAGATCTCACATAGCTCCTGTGACACCCTGAGTCTGGACATTGGCTCTGCTGGGCTAAGTAAGACCAGGGGTCACCAAACCCTGAGCCTCTTAGAGGCCAGGCTGACAAGCCTGGGTCTCTCAACTTGTGGGGGGGGGTGGGGAGAAAGATATTTTTAGACAGACAGGGGATTTCCCTTACCCTCTTTCCTATAAACTCCAGCCTGCAGACATCCTATTTATCTTACCCCTAACCATCATTTGTTAGAATAAAGTGTCAGTTATCTTAAACTGACTTCCTTGTCATATTGAAGAGGGAGAGAGAGCTGATTTCTCTCTCTTTCCCCAAGGGAAATTAAAATTAGTTATTAGAAGGGAGTAAAGGCAGGGTTAGTGGAGAGACATATTTGAAGAAGACTCAAAGGGGGAGTGTATCTCACCCTCTTACATTCTGCCATCATCTACTCTTTCTCCATTATACCCAAACGAAGCCTCTACTAGTTTTCTGAGCATTAGTGACAGTATTAATATTGATCATTACTTCTGCATCTGCTTAGAGATAAATCCTTATTTTTGGTCATAGATATAATAAACATAAGTACAGGCAGAATATGAGGAGACTGAAAAGTTATTGAAATGTCAGCTATGGATTTAGTTAATATGTTCTACTGCCCCTGCATTAGCACAGTAAAAAGTTAACAAGAGTTCCTATTACTTAAAAAACACAAAAAAAATATTCATCTCTAGAACACACTCAAAGTCCAACTAATCTTCCCAATACTCTGAAGAGGGACATGAGATTGTCTGTAGTTCATGGGCAAAGAAGGGGAAGAAGAGTGATTAAGAATCTAAGGCATGGATCCAAAATGAGATTAGCACCTACTCCTGTGGTCTGGTAAGGCTATGGACCATCATTTTCTCTTTCTCTCTTCTCCACATTGATTCCTTACCCTCCCTTTAACCCCTTACCATGACTCTAAATTTAAATCATGCCATTATTTTCCAAAACCTTCAAGAGTACAACCACCAAATTGTGATATAACCAGAATTCTCAGAATTGCTAGAAGACTAGGTGAACTCAAACCACTGGGAAAATGAAGATCTTCCCAGATGTGAGAAGCTGAGAACTCCCACCCTTCAAATCTATAGGTCCACAGCCAGACAGCTTAAGCTAGGTCTCAAAGAGGTGTGGTTTATTTTTAAAAAATTGGAAATCTCTGAAGTATCATTCTGGAAGGGGCCAGGTTTGCACATGTCCCTCCTGCAGTGGAGGAAGTACACCTCTTGTGATTAATGGCTTCTGCAGTGCATAATGCCTTTTAAGATTTTTTTTTCCTCAAGCCAAACCAATGAATGTTTCCATTCCTCAGACTCTTTTTACCTACCCCCCCCCCAATTGAATTGAAAAGGCTATTTCTCTGCCCGTTGCTTTTGGATGATAGTTCATGCATTTAAGCAGTTCTGATAGGCTTCAGCTGCTTCTGCTCCAGTTAGCCCTGTGAGCCAAAAGGGCTGAAATAAATACACACAGAAAGATATTAAGACACACCAAATATCCAGGACCTGCAGATACTGCATATGGTCAAAATATGAAGGTTCTTTTGCAGAGTAACTTTCTTCCATGGAGCTCAAATTTACTTACTTTTTCCTCTCTTCTCTCTCCCTCCCTATATTGGGAGGTACATAAAATTAATGTATTATCTATATTTTACAGCTGGGTAAAATATCCACACAGAGAGGATCTGAGTGACTTCCCCTATCTAGTCAGAGCTGGGCAAGTATTTAGGTTTCCAGTCCAGGGTTCTTTCCTCTAGACTCAGTTTCCTTGCCTGCATTTATATGGCGCCTGTTATGGGGAAAAAGCCATGTTGATAAATGAGCCTTTCCCCTCATTATAGATACCAATCCCAGGTTTGCATTCTAAACACATCTTTGGGGCCTTTTCAACTCAGGATTTCAGAAGAACAAGACTGAGAGATCTCTAAAAAGTAAAGGAATGGGAGGTAGCTTTCTGTCAGCAATGACTATATTTCCTCATTGATTTCTATTAGACAACTTAAAAAATAGTACTATTCAATTCCTTAGTCCCATCATAGGTGTCTGGGAATAAAATTGTTGCAAATAAAATAACTTGCCATGGTTATAGAAAAAAAAATACTGTCTTTTTTTCAATCAAACAAAAACATAAATTAGATTGGAAAAATTTCCAAGAATATCCATTTGTCTTCTTCCTGTGTAGCTATGATTATAATCATATCAGATGTTCTTAACCTTTTTGTGTCGTGGATCCTTTCAGCTGTCTGACAGTGTATTGATCACTTCTCAGACAAAATGAACAGAATTACAAAGGGAACCAATTATATTGAAATGAAATGCTAAACATATTTTTAGTTTATGGTGCAATAATTATTAAAATTATTTGGGACTGGTTAAGAAGTAGAAAGGTATATCAGTGGAACATAACAGACACAACTAATAGTGATAACAGATTATAGCCACCTTATATTTGACAAAAGCAAAGATTGAGGTTTTGAGGAAAATAAATCACTATTTAGTAAAAATTGCTGAGAGAAATGGAAACTAGTTTGTAAAGATATTTTATTTTACCAATTACATGCAGTAACAATTTCCCACAAAAGCTTTCTGAAATTATATGATACAAACGGTCTCCCTCCCAATTCCTGGAGCTTGTAAGGAATTTGATTTGGGTTATATATGTATTATTATGCAAAACATATTCTGGAAGCTAGTTTAACAGAAACTAGGTATAGACCAATATCTTATATCATTCACTAAGATAAGATCAAAATGGATAAATGATCTAGACATTAAAGGACATATCATAAGTAAATTAGAGGAACAGGGAAAGTATCTATCAGATTTATGGATTGGAGATGAATTTATGAGTCAAAAGGATATAGAAAGCATTGTAAAATGTAAAATGGATAATTTGGGCACATTTAATTGAAAGGTTTTTCTATAGATAAAACAGATTTTGCCAGGTGTGAAGATTAAATTTAACTCTCCCTTGATTGTAAAAATGAAATTAATTAACTCTCCCCTGATTGTGAAAATTAAATTAACTCCCCTGCCCATTTTTAGATTTACTCACCAAAAGTGTAAACATGCTACTTACAGTTGAGTGGGGAGATCTACTCATTTTTAGATCTAATCACCAAAAGTGTAAACTAAACACCCCACTTAATTATTAAGTGGAGAGGTCTGTGACCTACATGTGAAATAGTGGGTGATGAATCCAAATCAAACTGACTGCTCCATGGGCCACCCTAAGCAAAGCTTCAACTTTGATTAGTAGATGTAAAATTAGGGTAAAAGGCACAGGAAGTGATGCAAAAGAAGATGTCTTAAAAGATAGTTACAACTTCCCATGGAGGAGAGTCTTCTGAGATTCCTCGGAGAATCATCTGAGATCTTCAGAAAGGACTTCAACTTGTTCTGAGTTCTAGTGGAGACTGAAGAAGAATCTCCTGACTGGACCCAAAACCCGGTCCTTGAATCACTCCTTTTGGACTGACACGTGGTGAGTGAAAAAGCTGACTCCTTTCCTGGATTTTCTGAACAGACTAGCCTCAGGAGAGACCTACCGCTTGGGAGAGACTTCCCCAAGTCCTCGACTTTACAGAGACCTCTCCAGCTAAGGACTAACTCTCCCAGCCTGGGTTGAGCCAGGGGCCAGGAATAAATTACTTAGGCTAGATATTTTACCCTATCCTCTCTGGTTTTTCTTACTTCACTCTTTCTATATTTTGTAAATAAATTATCAATGAATCTCTTTGTAATAAACTAAATTTCTGGTGACCCTATTTTAAATATAATCCAGTCAAACCTTTTTTTTTATAATTAACCTCTTTTTCACCCTTATACAAGATTAGAAGGAAAGCAGAAGTTTGGGAAAACAATTTTTAGAGACTATCTCTGATAGTTACATATCTAAACTCACATAGAGAACTTTGTAAAATGTACAAGAATAAGAGCCATTTTTCACCTGATAAATGGGCAAAGGATATAAATTGACAATTTTCAAGTGAAGAAATTAATCATATATTAAGTATATGAAAAATATTCTAAATTACTATTGATTAGATAAATGCAAACCAAAACAATTCTGAGATATTGTCTGCCATCCATCAGATTGGCTAAAATGACAAAAGGGCTAAATAATAAATGTTGAAAGGGATGTTAAAAATGGAATACCAATACACTGTTGATGTAAAAACTGTGAATTGATCCAACCCTTTTGGAAAGCAATTTGGAATTAAACCTAGATAATTATGAAACTGTGCATACCCTTAGACCAAGCAATACCATTGCTGAGTCTGTTTCCAAAGGAGATCAGGGAAAAAGGAGAACTGATATGTTATGAAATATTTATAACAACTCTCTTTGTGGTGGTAAAGAACTGGGAATTGAAGAGATGCCCATAAGTTGAGGAATAGTTAAACAAACTGTGATAAATGATTGATGGAATACTATTTCCCCATAAGAAGTATTGAGCAGGCTAATTAAAAAAATTCATGGCATAATGAACAGTGAAATGATTAGAATCAAGAGAACATTATACGCATCTATAGAATTAATACTGGAAGAATTAATTGTGAGTGTTATATTCAATGAGTGAACTAAAAGGTAAAAACATAAAAGGTTTAATTTATATGAACATATCAGTCTCCTGAATAATACCTTCTATGATGGGAGAAGGAGGAGGAGGAAGAGGGACTGGGACCCTTGAAGATGGGATTTATTATGTAGATATGAAGAAATATAGCTAAACACACTAGAAATTTGTGATTTCATTTATGTACAATCTTATTTTTCTTGGTATATGGAAATGCTAGTTTTATTTGATTCTGTAAAATTTGGAATCAAAAAAGGTTTTTAGACATTAAGTTAGTAAATTCTTCAATAAAATAATAATAACAGTGAATACCTAGATTTTTATAAAGTTATGGGTCAGGAACAATGTTAAGCATTTTACAACTTTATCTTATTCGATCTTCCCTAACACCTTGGGAAGTAGATGCCATTTTTATACCCATTTTATAATTGAGCATGATATACAAATTCAATAAGTTTTTGATGAGATTTGATTTGCTTTATGTAGCATTTTCTGGACATTTGAATAAATTTTAATAAAAGGTCATACACAATTGATTTTGTAATGAAAAACCTAATAAATTATCTTGAATTTGGAAGAAATTTACAGCTATAACATGTTACCAATTGTAGGCTTGGTGAGTCAGAATTGTAGAATACCTTTTCCCTACATTTAAGCCTCTAGGTCAGATGTTAAGAAACTTTAAAGAGTACATAGCCAGTACATTGAACCCAATTTTTCTAGTGTGCTCATTTGGTATTGGGAGGTATGGCAATACTGGCCTACTGTTGGCTGAGGTTCCCTGTCCCCACTTTCTTTATTCATTTCTTATATATTCTATCAATTAGAGTTTGAGGGCTTTTTTTGGGGGGGAAGTTATTAACAAAATTCTCTTTGAAAATGTAAATATATATTTAGAAAGTTAAACTACTTGGATGGTTCTACAAACCCTGGGTGGTAGAAGAACAATTTGAAAAGCCAGGAGAAAAATAGGCTGAGGTCCAAAGGAGCAATTTGGAAATCCCTCTTTGAGGGCAGAAAATGTTTTTCCCCCTTTCTTTTAATTCGCAGCACTTAGCACAGTGCCTTATATATAGCAAATGCTTAAAAATATCGGTTGAAAGAGAATCAGAAGTTCACAGAGGGACCAACTCTTCAAATCGGTTAGGAAAGTGAAAACAATTAGTCTGAATCTGAGAGCAAAAGTTTTAATATTGGGTACAAGGAAACTGAGCCTTTTATAGAAGAAGGTCAAGAAAAACTATTGATGAGGTCAGAGATGAGGAAATTAAATGTAGGATATTGATGTCTGACAATCTTTCTCTGTCTCTGCCTCTCTGTCTCTGTCTCTGTCTCTGTCTCTCTCTCACACACACATACACACACACACACACACACACACACACACACACACAATCATGCCAAAATTCAGAGTCTTTTTTCTAGTTACAATATACTAGCCATGATCCCTTCTCACTCAACTGAACTCACTCACTTGAGTGTGGACTGGAGCACTATACTCCTTTCAATTTTTTTCTAGATTTGTCTTTGTTGATATTGGTTTTCAGGAGAAAATCATTAGTGGAAGAACACTTGTCAACTCTGGAACAATTTGGCTTTGTGGCTCTTCACTGTCTAAGATGTGGAGGATTGTTGGAAGGGCCTTCAAAATGACCTAATCCTGTCATTTGCGAGGTAAAGAAGGTGAGGCAGTTGAATCTTAAGTGTCTTGACCAAAGTTACATAGAAATTAACTTCAAAACTAGGTTTCAAGTTCATGTCTTCTCTCACTATAGCATACTGTCCTTGCGCCCATGGAATCCTTGGAATATAGATATGCACTCTGTTCACCATACAGGACTAGACATTGCTTTATATATAATTTCATATCCCTGGATAATATAATTCCCTGTTAATGACATATATAGATCTGGACTGGTCCATGTGACCCATCTCCATATTGTCAAGGGATAAAAAGAGGTGCATTGAGCCACGTGGGTTTCTTGGGGCTTCCTGGCTGGGCTCATTGGCTGTAGCACCCTCCCCACAGTCCTCACTCTTTTATGAATTGAGCAAGATTCCTGTGTAGACCACCTCCTGCCCCTGAAATTGAGGAGGACAAATAACCCAGAACAGAAAGCCCCAGCCTGATTTCTCCAAGATGGGGTAAAAGAGGTGGAGCAGGGGAAGGACTTCCCCTCAGTGGCTTAGTTCATGGCACTCCAACTGTGAGTGAATTTTGATCTCCAATCTCTGCATTCAGAAGATGAGATTGGTCAAAGGATAGTACAAAAAGAGCGATTGACTCAGTCTTCCTGTTTTAAAGATACTGGCAGTAAAGCAAAAAAAAAAAAGCAAAAAAAATCTGCCTTGAGGGAGATACTGAGGCCTCCATGTTGTACAAACTGGACATGCTCCAAAGGCCCTTCAAGGACACACCTCCATGTTAGGGCAATCTGGGCATGCCCAGATGAGCTCTAGCTACTTATGTATTTCGATACATACAGGGCAGCTATGGGTATGAAGGCAGCACAGTCTAGGAGCGGATGTCCCTCTGATGAACTGATTGAAAGGTGTAAAATATTGTCTGAGACTGATGGAGGCACTCTCTGTTCCTAGGTCCAATCTTTGGAATGTTACAGAATGTTGGTGAGAGATGCAGTCAAAAACTACGTCTAGAGATAGGGTAGGAGTCATGCCTAATTTTTCTTTTCTTTGTCATTGTTTGGTTTTGTTTGGGAGTCTATATTTCCCTATCCCAGCCACGGTGGAAATGTAATGGCCATTAATGGGCCTGATCCCAGTGTTGATCACCATGATACTGCTAACACGATCTGGTTTTTTTCCCCCAACTTATATCCATTTGTTCCTCCTGAGGTAGCCTGGTGGCCCTCCATTTCTGGGATCTTTCTACATTGGTGCAGGCTCAATTCTGATATTCATCTATTTCTCTATTTCAACTAAGAACCTCCAAACTCAAATGATCCATAAGCCACAAGCTCCCTTTATAGGTAGCATCATGAATGGAATGCTGGGATGGAAGTCAGGAGAAGTGGAGTTCAAATCCAGCCTCAGATATTTATTAGCTATGTGATCCTGACCAAGTCACTTGATCTCTCTCAGCCTCAGTTTCATTCTTTAAAAAAATGGGGATTATAAATAGCATCTGCCTTCCAGGGTAATAGTGAGCATTAAATGGGATAATAATTGTAAAGCACTTAGCACAGAGCATGGCACATAGTAGGTGCTTAATAAATGTTTATTTAATTCAATTGAACAGCAAGTAAGGAAATGATTCCTGGTTCTGGAAGGGTATGTTTTTTTTTTGGCATTATAAAAGTAGTAGAGTCATAATCCTCTATTGTTTTGGGGGTAACAGGCTCCAGGCAGGGAAGGTGAATGTTCACATGAACTCTTTGTTTTTTGCTGGATATTACCAAAGAACTACAGTTTGAAGTCTGATCAATGAATTTTCCTAGCTCACTACTGTCAGTATGAGACAACACTTTTGTGTCTACTCTACTACACATATCCTTAATTCCTCAAAGCATTACAAAACTTCCAGTAGTATGAGGAATGAAATGAGACTTCTGAATCAGAAGACAATCACATCTGTCTAGATTATGCAAAGGCATCCAGTGGACTCAATAAAACTAAGGAAGAAAAAGGACAAATGATGTTGAGGCTAAAATGCAGTGTCCCAATTTAGCCTAAAGAGTTTTAATACTCTGGACCACTGATATGAATATATGTCACTTAACTACCACAAGACATGCATGGGGTTGGGTTGGGAGGTACTTATTCCCCCTCGGTGAGGACTAATTCCTTAAAATCATCAGTGGTCCCAGAGTCCAATGAAGATGGAACTTATTATATCAATAAAGTTTAAAGTCAAGAGTGGAGAACAAATAGAGAATAGGAGAGGTATGACAGGATACAGTTAGAGCACCAAAAAAGAAAAAAAATAATTTTCCAAGAGCATCCTTGCAAAAAAACTTCTTTGACCATAATATTGAGGAATCCTTTCCTTGGAGAGTCAGTCCAGTCACGTATTCAACCTTTGTAGAGTCCACCCTATACCTTAATTACACTGGGATTCCTGCAATTTAGTGGTGGACTGGCTCCTGCGTTTTCAACCTTTCTCCTCTCTCCTGTGTTGAATGCTGTGCTTCTGTAGGTAGGCAGGGAGTGTTAGAAGGGCTGCAGTAGCTGTGGGCATCACAATAGGGGGCACTCTACAGGACACATTGCTGGATAGGTCTGTAACTACTTCCACACAGGCTAATCCATCTCAGGGGGGCTTGGGAAACTTTTCAGAAAATCAGACTGACATCCAACTGGGAAATTACAAGTCTGTTCCTCCCTGAACTGAATATGTGGTGTTTAATAGCTTGAGCTCTGAGGGGGAACATCTAAAGTCTCTCTGAGCTCTGCTAAGCCACCCAGTGTTCAGTAGGGGATTGTTGCACATAAGGTAGACGTTGACCTGCCCTAAAGGGTCTGATGGGGCAGAGATGGACTTGACCTGGTCTATGAGGCATCTAGGGCTCATTGTGCATAAAAGTTTGATTTGGGGCAAAAAGTCTCAGAGATGTGCTATACCCAAACCCCAAGCACCGATCTAAAAGAACTCACTGTATAGCATGGGGGTCAGGGAACTGACTCTACACACTATTATGGTAGAGTCATCTTAAAGTGAGTCCAGTCCCTCAATGCTCTCTTTCCCCAGGTCCATAGCCTTTGACTAGAGAACCAGTGCAACAGAGATTTGAGTCAAGGAGTTTGTTGTTTGTTTTTCTGGGGGATTGGGCACAGGAGATAACACTCTTACATCCCTTTCATTTGTTGAAGAATAGTAGGTGATTAACAGATTCCTAGAGAGTTAAAAAACTAAAAAATCCTGATTATGAAAAAAGCTAGGAATAAAGGAATCAGTCATATACCATCCCAAGGTCAGTACAATAAGCCTACTAATGCAAAAGGTCCAAAGGGTTAGGCAAGAGAACCTAATTGGAGCCTAGGAATAACCTATCTAAAGAACAATGGAAGGGAGAAGAGGTGATAAGTAATCCAGAAGTAGGAAGGAAGGATAACTGGAAACTGACAATTTGTCTTATATAAGGTATCAACTAAATATAGTATCTCATTATAATGAACTAACAACCCCCACATCCATCCCCCCTTAGCTGAAGGCTACACAGCTGTGGGCTCAGACAAAACCCATTTGTCAATGAAATCTTAGCAGGAATAGCTTTGATCAATCTATTTTCCCTTCAGACATCTAGCTAAGATCTGCATCACTGAGCAAAGGAAGTAATCTGGAGACTTCTAATGAAAGACTAAATAGCTAGCATTTATATTGCTTTAAGGTTTGCACAACATTTTATATATGTTAACTCATTTTATCCTAACTTGTGAAGTAGGTTTTATTATCATACATATTTAACAGATAAGAGAACTGAGGCAGAAAAAGGATTAAGTGACTTAAGTTCCACAGTTAGTGACTGAGGTAGGATTTGAACTCTGGTTTTTCTGACTCCAAGCTCTAAATTCTATGCACTTACCCATCTTAGCCAGTAAATATCTTTAAAAATAATTTTAAAATTCATTTAAATACATATCCCAATTACATGTAAAAATATTAATGATTGTTTTTTAAATTTGAGTTCCAAATTCTATCCTTCCATATACACGTGAAGTCATGCAAAATATATTTTCACATTAGCTATACTGCAAAAGAAAGCACAGAAAAAATGAAAAAAGAAAAATGAAGAAAGGAAAACAGAGTGCTTCAGTCTACATTCAGATCTCATCGATTCTCTGTGGGGGTAGATAGAGTTTTCATCATGGGTCCCTTGAAATTGTCTTGGGTCTTCATCTTGATAAGAGCACTAGAACTAATAAACATTAGCCTATGGCTTGAGATCATTTATGGTTTGATAAGCTATAGAGAGGACTGCTGGATTAGATGGCCTCGGAGGTCCCTTCCAACACTGATAAATTGTGACTTTAAGATCTGAATGAATGGAAACATAGATAAGATGGGGACAGAGACCATTTTTCATTTTAGTTTTTGTATTTTCATGCCTAGTATAGGACCTTACACAGAGGAGGATTCCAAGCCCAAATTTCACCCCTGCTACAATAGCAGATTCTCCTTGTGCACATACTACTGAAAGGCATTTCCCAAGTGGCATTTATTATAGTAAATCATAATTATAGTAACTACATGAACAAAGCCCAACCCATTATTCACATATTTGCTGCAGAGCGACACAATGATCAAGTCTGGGAATGCTCGCAAGTGTAAATTTCAACCAGGACTTTGTTTGTTCTGCCACTACTATAGCAGCTATGATAGGCTAGCAAGAGCTATAAAAGACTGGGTTCTGATGATATCATTGAGTTAATAAAGGGTGATGTAACTACTGCGAAACTAAGAAACTGATAGATGACATAGGGTTATTGGCTGGTCCTACCCAAAACCATTATGGTAATCTGCTGGATCTGAAGGACTGCAGAGGGAGAGAGAGAAGTGCTCCTTTATATACTGCTGCCCCTAGAAAGTAACATACATCAGAACAAATCAGAAATTCCAACACAATACCCCACCTGCTGAAAATGTTTCCATGCAGATGGTGCTGACCACTAAAGTGGGTAAACCACGAGTATGCATGAAATGGATTGAAGACATGAATACTTTCATTATGTGCCAGTACTAGATTGTAACAAAATTGAAAACAGATTTTACCAGTTATAAGCAAGAACTTCATAGTGTTTTTGTCAACCATATCCTTCAGTTCCAAGTTATTCAGACACACATTGCATATTATTGTAGGAGAAGAGTAAGAAATAGCTTCATTCTTAAATTCAAATTAGGTGAAATGAGAGCTAAGATGAAGTTTTTTTCTTTTAAATTCTAAAATGGAAAGTGGAATACCCTATGGGTTAAGAGTTGTTGACAATTTTTATGTCATAGGTTTATTTGTCAATCTGGTACAACCTATGGACTCCTTAGAATAATGTTCTTTAATACATAAAATAAAACACATAATATTATGTTGAAATACTATTATAAATAGATTAAAACCCAAAATTTTATAGACCTCACATTGAGAAACACTTCTCTAGACAATGAAAATTAACACAACCTACATACTAGAACTGATACTTCACAGTGAAATACAGAACAATAAAAATTCTAGTATCCTGAATGATTTTGAAGAGGTGATGGATATACTTTGAATGGAATTTCGAAATGCCCTTTTTGAATTTGATGGCAAGAATCTTATAGGTTAAATATAAAAAAATCATACAATTAAAAATGATATATCCTTTTACCATCCTGAAAAAATATTCTTCACAAATAGTTGATACAGAGGATAAAACCATTGCAGGATCTGCACACAACAACATATGTGTGGCTATTTCACTAGAAAGGACTAGAAGAAGGAACGTGGAGCTCTCTGGGAATAGTCCTAAGTATAGATGTCAAATACTAGAAAGGTAGATATGACTTGAGAAATCTATTGAATATCTGTTGAAAGATGTACAATAGAAAACTTGAACATTTGATCATTCAATTCAAGGCAATGAAAAGGAAACTTGTAGATTATAATATAGAACCGAGAGGTATTAGAGAAATTCTTGATATCCTTGATTAACAACTAAAACCAAAAACAAAAGAGTCAAAGCAATGTATATAAACACATAAATAATAATTTGCAAATTATACTAGAGAAGCTTGAAAATGAAATAATTTATAGGAAAGAACTTCTGAAGATGGAAGATATAGAAAATTTTAAGTATTTTGTAGGATAGAAAAAGTCTACCACAATGAAACTATAAGTTAGAGGAAAATCAAAATGGGAAAAATATATACCATTATTATAATGAATTAGTGAAATTTATAACTAAAGATAATTGAAACTAGATTCTCTGTAAGATTGTAAGATAATGGGTCTATAGGGATCTGTTGTTAAACTCAGATTTTTCAAAAGTGTTGGATGAATGACTGACTAATTTGACAACATCTTCTCTGGTGCAAGTTTAAACTTTCTCTTTTAAAAACAATTTAAAAAAATTATATCTTTTGTTTTTACCTTAACCAAATTTCTCCATGTCCCTGGCCTTCCACTATCAAAAAGAGTCATTGATATAACAAAGAACATTTTAAATAATCAAGAGCATTTATTGTCTGTGCTAAGTACTGAAGCTAGAAGTAAGAAAAAGAAAATCAGTATGTGGCCTCAATGAACTTACAATGTAAAGGGGGAAAAACAAAACAAAACAAAAAATAAAACACAAAACAAAGCTGAAAAACCTAAAGGATATAGAGAAGGTATGTAGTATGGAAGAATGGTGAAAAAAGAGGAGGTCCAAAATAAATACAATTGTTCCTTACTCTCTCTTTAAGTGTAGATATTTATAGATATATCCTCTGAAGAGAGGGACAAAGAGTACTGATGAGGTATGAATAACAAGGCAGGCTATATCTCCTAAAATGACAAATTTATTTGGTTCATGGTGGAAAAGTCATGGTGAGATTCAAAATGGGTGTTTCCAGGGATGGCACAAAAAAAAAATCAAATTGAACACAGATATGTGGAAAAGGAGGATATATCTGAGGAAAATTTATTTGAAATTTAACAAAAAGAAAAAAAGAGAAAAAGAAAGAAGGGAGCAAAGGGGAAAAAACAATATGTTGAAAAATCTAAGACAATGCAATATCTACATGCATCTACAAAACTATCAATTCTGCAAAGAATTTTGGGGAGAAATTATCTTTTAATTTTCTCTCCTTTGGGACCATTGTCTATAACCTTTCTTTTTTGTATTGTTTTCTGGTGGTTGACTTTTCCATTTACATTTTTGAAGTCGTGTATATTATTTTCTTGACTCTGGTTACTTCTTTCAATATCAGTTAGTGTAAATTTTTTAATGATTTTCACTATTCATCATATTTATCATTTCTTAAAGCATAGTTTTATTCCCTTATATTCATTTACCACAATTTATTTAGCCATTCCTAAACAGTGGACCTCTATCTGCTATCAGTTCTCTGCTAATACAGATAAAAATTTTGGTGTAATTTGGGACTTTTATTGGACCTTCTTGGATTCATTATTAACAAAAGATGTTATATTTTTATCACAAAAAGTTGACAGTGACAGCAATCATTCCA
This sequence comes from Monodelphis domestica, assembly GCF_027887165.1. Taxonomy (NCBI): domain Eukaryota; kingdom Metazoa; phylum Chordata; class Mammalia; order Didelphimorphia; family Didelphidae; genus Monodelphis; species Monodelphis domestica. The sequence continues at coordinate 292,367,799 of NC_077230.1, forward strand.
AATATTTACAATTTACATATTTACATATTTTACACAAAGTACCAGCAGTTCATGCTACTAATAAAAACTATGAAGGAATATATTTAAACTAATCTATACAAATCTATAAATATTGACAAAAAAAAGATTGGACTAAGAGCAGAAAGAGTGTGCCCCCCAAAATACCAGTGATTTTAAAAGTTTACTAATTTGATGATTTCTGAAAAATCAATCTAAAATATCATAAAATTTATGTGTTTTAAAGTTTTATTAATATATTTTGTTTTTACAATACAAACATTTACAACTTATACTTCACTCCATCTTCTAATACAGTAAAGCAATTAAGCAAAATTAGCAATATAATGACTTCATCTGCAATTGCATGCAACATTACACATTTATAACATCCCAAACTTTCTATTTTAAAAAGTTAATTGAGAGAATCTATTATTCTTTTCCTCCCACTGCCATCATATTGAAAAATGAAAATGAAAACTAATTTCTTATAATAAATATGCACAGTCAATTAAACAGTCACTCACTGGTTATATGCAAAATTAATATGCATCATTCTTAACAAATCTATCACCTCTCTATTCATAGAGAGCATGGTTTATGATTTAACCTCTGGGGTCATGAATGGTCATTGTATTAGCCATAATTCTTCCAGTGTTCAAAGCTTTTTTCAATACAATATTGTTGTTATTTTACAAATTATTTCCCTGATTCTGCTCATGTCATTTTCCTTCAATTTATGAATGTCCTCAATATCATTCATTCTTTTAATGCTGCTGTTATTATATAAATTGTTTGTATTATCCTCACTTCACTTTGTAGCAATCCATGTGTCTTCCCATATGTTTTTGAAGTTATCTATTTTTTCATTACTTAAGTAGCAGTTACATGATTTTTTGATGGTCACAAAGTTTTTGACTCAGTTCCATACTCATGGCTTAGTAATATATACATTTAGGCAATAGATCTAAGTATAATGATAATGTTAGAGATATTTAGAACCATGGAAAACTGTTTTTAATACATACCACCAACACAATAATGTAAGGAAAAATTGATATATGATACATTCCAGGGAAATAGTGTAAGTCCATTATGGTTCTGCCTACCCTTAACATCTTGTCAGAACTCTGGAATAGAAATGAGTATAACCTTCAAGTCAAAGAAAGACTTATACCAAAACAATGTATTATTTGGTGTATGTAGATTGCATCAAATTCCATGGATCCTCAGGAAAACATAATAAACAAATATTGTGGAAACATTTTTCCATTGTTATCAAATTGTCATTTAGACTCAAAGAAGTGTAAACTTTTTAATGCACTAAGGAAGACTTCAGAAAGAGGACTTTCAGCTTTTATCTAAGGACTGAATCGCATCAACAAATGAATGAAGTAGTTACAAATGTTTGTCTACTCTAAGCAGGATGTGTGGAGCCTAAAGCTTATTAAGAAAGAAACTGAGGCTTTGCATTTTAAGGGACTAATTCTGAAGTCAAAACTCAATAGGAAACACACATTTAGAGTGGTAACATCTATGCTATAATAGTTTTTCCATATATTTTTGACATGGTAAATTGGATCTTCTAGAAGGAATCTAAACAAAACCCAATGCAATATTCATAAAAATGAGGAAAGGCTTATTGCCCCAAGACAATTTATAGAAAGATTAACATGTCCTTACATAAAAGGAGGAGAGGCATTGATAGCTATTTTCAGACTCAGAATCCATAGGTTAAAACTGAATTGTTATACCTTTGGAACAGAGATACTTCACAGAGCATAAAGCTAACAAGAAATACACGCCATTGAATTTATCAAATGTAACAAAGTATTTTACATTGAAATGGCGCCATCTAAACAGCTAAGATTACAGGGGCAAAGCAAAAGATTTTCCATGTGTAATATTCACATGAACTTAACCAACAATGTCACAAAGAAGAAATGGAAAAATCTGCATCATACACATTTATTTATAGAAGTAGCAGGTTTCATAATTATAATGTAGGATCAGTTCACTGTTCTTTGAAATTATAGACATCGTTTAGAAGCTAAGATTTATTGATCTAGTCAGATTATGTAATGGAATCATGAAAAATGGACAACATATCACTCTAGATTGTAAAAATACAGAATCTACTGGAAAAACATTATCAAGTAACTGGAAGTCTAAGACACCAGAAGTTCCCAATCCTATGAATAAGAAATCACTGCCTATAAATACAAAACTCCCAATATCCTTGAAAATTCACAAAAACAACCATATTAGAATCATTATAAATTAAATTGTTGTCCATAACTTCTAGGAATAATGTTGATTAGAAAAAATGTAAGAATATTTTTAATAGATATGATTACATAAGGTTGGTAGAATGCAGAACTTGGAGTAAGAAGGACTTGAGTTTAAGACCTTGTCAGATGCTTCCTGCTAGGTGACCATGGGCAAGTCATTTAATTTAATTTAATTTAATATCCTCATAACTGTCTCCCCATCTATAAAATGAGGATAATAATAGCACCTACTTGAATAGGTTGTCAGGAAGGTCAAATAATAGATTTATGTGTAAAAAAAAACTTTGCAAATCTTTAGGCATTATATAAATGCCAGTAAATTATGATTCTCCAACTATTATTATAACTGTCCAGTTCAAAACTGCATGGAATAAAAAAAATTTAAAATATATAAACTTAACCAAAAAGATGAAAACCATATGAAAACAGAATCAACCAAAAGTACCTTTTAAGTACTCACTATGTGTCAGGGACCATGTGTATGACTAAGCATGCCCTTTCTGTCATTCTCTGTTACTGGATTTGTACCGAAGATCTTCTCAGTGAATTTACAGAAGATGGGATAAAATTCTAGTATTCTTCAATTGCAAAACATTCATTTTGACCACCCATGCAATCGTATATAGAACATTAAATATAAAAGACAGATTGCAGGATAGGGACTTCTCCTTAAGCTATTTCTATCTGAAAATTGTAAAATAAAATGAGAATGAGGTAACCATCATCATAATAATAACAATAATAGCATCAGGAAATAATTATTAAAATTTGTCTAACACTAATAGGTTAAACGTGCTTTAAAAATCTTAATTGATTTTCAGATCAATTCATGTCACTATCACCATTGTTTGAAAGAAGATATCTAGGCACAGAATGCTCATATAGCCCTAGCAACTTGAAGAGCTTTTTTCTTCCCTGCTCTATTGGTTTGAAAGACTAGCTGGAGAAATATTTAAATGACATAATGTGTAGCATCCAGAACCTTTAGGTTTGTCTCCTCCTTTCTCTAGCCTTGGCTACTCTCTAGTTCTACAGCTTAAGGGCCAAATCTGGCCCTCCACCTGTTTTTGTAGGTTTACAAGCTAGGAATGCTTTTAGTATTTTAAATGGCTGAAAAAATCAAAATAATAATAATAATAATAATTTATGACACTTGAACCTTATATGAAATTCAAATTTCAATGTCCACAAATAAACTTTTAGTAGAACTCAGAGATACTCACAAGTTTCTGTATTGGTCAGTGGCTGCTTTCCTATAACAATTATAACAGAGACCTTGGGTAGTTTTCTCACCATTTTATGCTGTTGCCGGGAACACTACAAGTTGCAGTGATACAGTTATAACTTGACAGAGTTTTTTTGAAGGCTATATGTTTATCTGTACCGTGATATGTTATTTATTTTCTGTTACTAGTGTTCATTTGTCAAAACAAGAATAGAAGAGAAAAAAAAACATTTTATTACATTGTTTGAGCTAAGGGACAAGATGGAAAAAAAAAATTTTTTTTCTGAATGAGAACTTCCTTCAACCAGTATAACCAAACACCGGATGACTTTGGATATGAGCTTTTAATGTCGACTTGATAATGTTTCTTAATGAATTCAACCTAAAATTACAAGGCAAAACATTTCCTCTATGCAAAACATATGTTGTAGAGTCAACTTGATGACAACTAATATTGTTTGAATCATAAGCAATGTCAATCTGCTTTATGTATTTTCCCGGGCTGTCAGAAGTTAAAATATGAAGCTAGATCTCCATTCCCACTGAAATTTGCAGTAGATATATTTTCTAAGTTCAAACTATGGCTCCAGAAACATTGAGGGAACCTTGATGCAAATGAAAAAGAAACTTCCATATTTCTAAGTCCATTTAACTGTCTATTTGAAGAGGTTCCACCTAACTTTCCACTGGAAATGATTAGTTTGCAATGTAATGGCATGCTAAAAAGAAAATAATGAGAATCAAAATAGGATTCTATAAATGCTTTCTAAGTGATGAATCTACTTAATTAAAATTACATACTCCTGAACTGATATCAGTATGTGGAAGTACCCGTATGTGTGAAAAGATGTTTTCAAAGATGAAATGTATAAAATCTAATTACAGATAAGGATTAACAGATGAACATTTGCAATAAATTTTGGCAATAGGTAACATTATCTTTGAATATCAATTAAATGTAATGTTCTCCACCCCCCACAGATCTATTCTCATTAGAATTATCTTACCAAAATTAATATGCTTTTGTTGCTACATTTTGATTTTCACCAATAAAAATGCATGAACATTAGTTTTTTCATTTGTTATCATGTACTTAAATATTATCTTTTTGCCTATTGGTCCACAAAACCTGAAATATTTACTTTCTGGGTCTTTAGAGAAAAAATGTTTGTTGAAACCTGATGTACTTCAGAGGGCTTGAGGGGAGAGTATATATCTCAGCTCAGAGTTTTTGAGCTTCTATTTACAATGAGTATTTCCCAATCAAGCTATAATGAGATCACATAAAGATAATGTACATTTATTTTTTAATTGTATTAAATTAATATAATTTAATTAAACATGGGAAAATGTATTTGACTTTTTGTAAAGTGAAGTAAGAAGAGCCAAGAAACAATTTATAAAGTGATTACAACAATAAAAAACAGAAAGAATGACATCAAAAATAGTAAAAAATGAAAACTACTATAGCATAAATGACAAACACACAGAACAGATATGGAAAGATAATCCTATCTTACTTTTGAAGATGCATGGCATATACACATGTTGCACTGTGCATATATTTTCAGGGATTTTCTTGATGTCAAAAAGTTTTATTGATTTTTTTTCTTCTTTTTTTATATGGAATGGCTTTCTAGGGAGGGAAGTTGATACTGAGAGAAATTTTGGTGACATAAAACAATATATACAAATCTGTTTTAAAATAACATTTATTTTCAGATGAAACCTATTTGGAAATACATTTTTATTTTTAATAATATCTGATTTTTACTAAAAATTATTGAGGGATTTCTTTGTTAGTCACCTTTTATGTAAACTGCTAGTCTTCAAGAGTCACTTTACATCTTAGTGTCCCAGGCAACTGTATAAATGGAGATTTTGACCCTTTGGACTTCATCCCCCAGAAGTCCCTCAGTATTTCCCCAAATTCCATTTTCCTGTGCCCCCACATTTTTTTTCGTGATTGCGTTTAAGTGGCTGTAACTCCTCCCCCTCTCTCTTTCTTGGACCTGCAACCAGACTGAAATCAGTTCTTTTGTTTTAGTTATTATTAATAGCACTTTATAAAATATAATAGTTATTCATTATTAATTTTAAAAATCACACAACTCTTTAAGGTTGGATGATAAATAAAGTATCATATCAAGCAGCAAAAACTGACACTGATCATTTCACTGCCTTCAGCCTCCTAAGCCACCAGTAACTGAAAAACCATGAATTGAAGTCCATTTCTTGAGGAAAAGAAGAGCAGTCTATAGAATAGGAAAGGAACATTAAAGATTTCTCCATTTGAGAACACTCACACTGTCATTAGCTTACTGTTTTTGAGAGGAAATGTCTTGCACCCTAAGTACTAGGATAAGTTAGCCAGTGTACCCCACTCGCTTAGGGACTTCTTATACCTATATGGCCAGCAATTGCTTTGCATCAAATGGTCTTTGAGAATTATGAGAATTTAAGTGGCTTGACCAGATTTGACCAAAGTCAACATGTGTCAGAGATAAGACTGGAATTCAGATCTTAAAGGCTCCAGTTTCATCTCTTTATCCATGATGTACCTAAGCCTGAGATATATTAGTAATGACTAAAGAGAGGGAGTGCCATGGCTCTATGGAAAGAATTCTGGATATAGATGTCAGTGTTTCAATTCTAGCTTTAGTATTTAGTAGTTAAATGACCCTGAGCCTGTTTCTCATCTATAAAGGAAATGCTGTTTTTATTAATAAATATTGATGTTTTGAGGAAAATTATCTGTAAACCTCTAAGGGACTTCTGTGCTTATTGCTTCAATATAAATTATCTTTGTTTTTGTTATTATTCATTCACATTGACCATAAGGACTCTGACAAGGTAGCATCTTTTCTGCAGTAGGTATTTTAATGGTATCATAGAGTAATGTAAGTTTTATCGAGCTGGAAAAGATTTTAAGAGACATCATTTTTAGGCAAGTTAGTCTCAGTGGGATGGTATACAAACTATTTCAGAATCACTGGATGCTCCTTCATTTAGGGTATTGAATGTAAGAGTGCTTCTCTGATACAAAAAAGTCCAAAAGATTTAATTATCTTGTGAACTAGCTTTAACAAGGTTTCATACCTAGTAAGTTATTCTCTCTTGCTGAAAGTTTAAAACTCATGAAAGGGAAAAGGTCAAAACCCATTGGAAAGAAGGGTTTTCCCTCTGCCATTTGTACACAGGAATATATGGTTATGGCATCTTCTTGGAACAGAAGAGAATAATTGATTTCATGTTCATGATTTCTGGGAATGGCTTTATCAGATCTATTCACTTCTAATCTGGCAACATGCTTTATTTAGTACTGAATGAAATTGCTAATTCAGGAGATAAGATGTAATGAACTGTACTGATTAAAATCTGAAGAACCAAGTAGTAACTTTCACATCTTGCAATTTTTTAGATTGAAATTATGTAAAGAGAATTCAAAGTGGCATAGTCAGAAAGACTTGAATTCAAATTGGGCTTCCAACACCTATTAACTATGTGACTTTTGTTAAATTACTCAACCTCCAAGTTCTCTAGGCCAATGGTTTCATATTCATATAGAAACAGGGGCTACTTATCCATACATAGGTGGCAGCTAGGTGCTGTGCTTGGAGTTAGAAAGACCTAAATTCAATTCTGTCCTCAGACACCCCAGGGCAAGTCACTTAATCCTGTTTGTCTCAGTTTCCTCATTTGTAAAATGATCTGGAGAAGGAAATGGTAAACCATTCCAGGATCTTTGCCTAGAGTATCCCAAATGAGGTCTCTAATAGTTAGACATGACTGATTGATGAAACAAAAAACAAAACAAGAATATATATAGCATTTGTATTATCTTAGTTTTAAAATATATTATTTATGTTTTCTTGTATTTTTATTTTTATTAAATAATGATCAATTGCATTTCAATCTGATTTTAACCACACTTGGAAATATTTGGGGCCACATGAAACCTGTAGGGGCACATAGACATATCTTTTCCATCCAAATCTCTAAGATTATACATTTCAGAGAAAGTATTATTGATGACATATATGACATATTATTGGTAAAGGAAATTTCCTTAGTTGGGGGCTCTCTATAGAAATAAAATTAAAGCTCCATTCTCTTTCCCTAAATTATTAATAGTCTGTGTCTAATAAGTTGCAACAAAATGTGATATTCACCTAATTCAGATAGAATATAAATAATAGCTTAAACTATGCAGAAATAAGACTATTATGAATTTCAGTAACAGTTAGAGTGGAACTTGCAATCATGAAGATCTGATTTTATATCTCTCCTGAGACAATTAGTAGCTATGTGACCCTAGATAAGTAATTTAACCTCTCAGCCTTGGTTTTCTTATCTATATATTGAATGGATGAGAATTGATGCCTCTAGGGTCCCTTTTAGTTCTAAATCCTTTCTAAGTCTTATGACCTTACAGATTTGATGTTGATAAAGAATAGGATCACAAATTAAGAGCTAGAAGGAAATTTGTAGGTCATTGAGTCCAGTCTCCTCATTTTACTGAAAAGTAAATGAAGGCCTTTGAGAAATAAGAGGACTTTATAAGTAATGAGCTTAGAAAGTTGGGATTGCAATCTGCATCTTCTGATAACAAATTAATTATCTTTTCTCCTGAAACTTACAAGCATGTGTTTGCCTTCAAAATACTTGCATGCATATATACAAATTTACAAAAATGGTACTGGGACCTCCAACTAATCTATATCTATATCACCTCAAAGGAATGAAAAATGGAAAGAAAACTTCAAATAAAAGAAAAATTAAAAAAAAGATTTTTTAAAGCCATCCCCTTTAAAGAACAAAAAACAAATTGTGTTCTCTATCCAGGACTGTGGAACTACGATCCCCCTGTATGTGAAGAACTTTAGATATAGAACAAATACAAGGAACTTTTCAATCGACTTTGTTTATAGAAAGCAGAGGCACATCAGTAATACAATAATAATGGGCAAAATCAAGGAAAGAGGGATAAATGAGATCTCTGACATGCACCAAACTAAAGGTCCAAGCTTTGGTTATCTGGCTAAGTCATTTATTGGGAATAACTACTTTACTAAAGGTGAAGGAAAAAATGAGGTATTACTATAATTTGATTTGTTTTTAAAGTAAGAAATGACAGCTCAGCTTTCCTGAGAGATCTTCTATAGTTGCTATTGATAGTCAACATTTTCAGGTTTGATCTTGTTGGTGGTAGTTGGGATAACCTATGGCGTATCCAGTTCCTGAAATACTGCAGCCCTACTCAACCTTTTGAGAACACTTCACCCCTTCTCAATAGCAACAGTTTTCAGCACATCATTGTTTAAGCCTAGAGAAAGAAAGCCTAATAGTTTTGCAGTGACATTTGAAGGCAGCTGCAAGGGTTCCCTGGAAGAGTAGTAATGGGCCCTGACACTGCTCTGAGTCAGACTCAGGAAAAAAAAAAAAAGTATCCAAGAGGTACATGGACCACACATGTGGGGTGATTATACTTAAGCTAAATTCCTTTCCCTGCCTATTTTAAATATTCCAGTGTTTCAATTTCATCCTTGGTAAAGAGGGGATAAAATTAGGGAAATGTTTTTTTTCCTTATGATGGGTACTATGGAGAATACTGGTTTCTGGTTCTCATGATCAAGTAATTTTCTTCTGGATCATTCATTCTTGGCATCAAACTCTAGTCCTCATTTTCCTAAGGACTTTATATGTGTGAGTGGAGTGGGGTAGGAGTTAGGATGTTTAGTGATCCTACAAAGCTTCTCAGGAGATGGTGAATGATTGTTGTCCTTTGGTTTCCTTCCTTCCCTGTCACATGTTCTTGTGAATAACCACAAAAACAAAATCGGAAAAGTGACCATAGAAACAGACAAGGTTAAACTTTTAAAAAATTAAACTCAAATACTTTTTTGGAATTTTAAATATTGAGATACACTCTCTTGGCAACAAAATATATGGGGCCAGGTGAGATTTGATTCAACAAACATCTTGTAAATGGAATGGGGACTAAGTTAATACTGAAGTAACATAAACAAATACTACTCTGCTGGAATAAGATTGTTTAACTTTAAGATGTTTTTAGATCAAGGAAAGTAAATTTTCTAGCTAAAGTATGAATAATTTTGCTGACAAATATTTTAAAAAATAGAAATATTGATGACATTTGTTTTTGCTTAGTGGTAATTTCTTTATACAACTCCCCTGCCCCTGTCAGTGAGCATCCCACTCCATATAATAAAGAAATGTTGTTTAGCAAAACCAATCAATGCATCAAATATATTTGACAGTATATATGCTATATTCTGCACCCCAAATACCAAATAAATGAGGGAGATATATTTTCTCAACTTTTTTTCTAGTGACAAAATTGGTCATTATTATTAATTAGAATTTGCTTTAACTTTATTGTCACTTTAGTTCTCATTATTGTATTCATTGTCAATATTTTTTTTCCTCATTCTCCTTATTTTACTTTGTCTGATAGGACCAATATTTATCAGGATTTTTGGTTCCCTCTAACCTGGGTAAAGAAAATGCAGAAAAGCCTGGATTAGTTTGGCCTAAGAACAAAGCAAGGTTCAAGCTATACTTCCTTTGATATAACTTCCTGGCATTCTTAGGCTTTGCCAATATAGCTTTCTGGTTATGTTAGGAAATAAAATGAGGCTACCCCTTCAACTTGATAGATGGCTGAACACCAAGCTGGTCACCCATCTCATGCCTGATGATAAGACTATATTCCATATGAAAATGAGGGGACCTGTGTATAGAAGCTGAGTGCCAAACTATCCTTGTTGTGAATCCTTGATACAGTAGTGCTAACTAAATTTCCTTTGGTTAACTGTTTAATAATCTTTGAGTACTCATTTCATCCCAATATCAAACTTTACATTATTCATTAGTTCATCCAAGTCTTCTTGCCTTTTCTCTGAATTATTCTTATTCCTAATTACTTATGCTACAATTAAATTCCAAGACATTTATAGGAAACAATTTGGGATGTATTTTAGGTCTACTAAATAGGCAATGCGGTGCCATGTCAAGAATACTGAATTTGAATCACAATCCTGTCATTTACTGCCCATGTGGCCTTGGACAGGGCATTTGACTTCTTTGGGCACAAATTCCCACTTCATAATGTAAAAGTCTCAGTGATCTTTAACATACCTTCAAACCAGACATCTTTTGATCCAATGAAGCTGCTATAATATTTTGAGTTGACTTCTTAGGATAGACAAAGCCTGACCTCTCTAAAGATTGGAAGAGGAGATTGGAAAGATTGTTCTGATTCCTCCATTGACTGCCACTCACCCCTGTAGAATCAGGGCAGTACAGTGAATTTGTTCTTCAGGAGCCTGTGATGTCTATGAAATCCTCATAACTGAGTATGGTTTTCACTAGTTGGCTCAATGAAATGCATCAGCTTTCCATTCCTGAAGCACTAAAAATTTGGAGAAGATGGGGTTAGTGCAGTGCCACTGCTGAATGAAAGAATACAATGTGGAGTTTTAGAATCTGGCAAAACAAATCACTCCAGAGCAACTACATTGCAATTTTTCACTACTGGCGTTTACATGGAAGAATAGTCAGTTTGCCTCTGATCTCTTCATCTAGGATAGAAACTGGCTATCATGGCTTGGTTTTGCCTTATGCTACCATAGTCAGCCAGCTAAAGTTGGCAATCAGGAATGGGTGGCTTTTCAAGGAATCCTTGTTATAGAGAAAAAATAATCACTCTATATTTTCAAAAAGAGTTTCTATGGGTTAACCCCATGATGCTTGTCAAATTTTGCCACATGTTACAGAAGCTCCTTCATAACAATGGAATGTGTTCTGATTAAAGGTTTAAATCTGAGTTACTCAGATTTTAGAGATGTGAAAAGGGAAACTTTAGAGGAAGTATGCTGGCCCTTGTTCTCATTCTCCATATTTCTGCAGGGTTTCCACACTGTCAGTGTTTCTCTGGCTTTTTAAAGGAGTAAATAGAACCTGAAAATCCATCCATTTAAAAGTTCCTTCAATCTTGATGTTATACCATGAGGTCTTAGATGTATGTAGATCCTTTTATATCCCCAAAATTGTATAGGAAAAATCTTTGTTTCCACAGAGTTGCAGAGGAGATTGTGTTCGATGTGTTGGTTATTTGGTTTGCCTGATACACGTTTTCTCCTGTCTCTTCCCTATGGTCCCTTGCTGCTTCAACTAGACAGCATACCTGTCCTAAGAGTGGCTATTGGTTGGCAATTGGTGGGGATGGCTTGCCTATCTATTTCAACTTAAGTTTATACCAACCCTAATTAACCCCATATATTCCCTATCTTGTTTCTTCTTAAAGATCTTTAGTGGGAGAAAATTCTATGCTTCCTGAAGCATCCCTTAACAGCTTCATACAGATCTCTTTATAATGAAGGTTTTTTTTTTTTCCTGACATAAAACACAAATTTGTCTCTTTGGAATTTTCTCTCATTGTTCTTGGTTCAGCTCTTTGGTGACAGGCATAGTCCATCTTATTCTCACTATACCTAGTCACTTATCAAAAACTCTTTTTCCATTAAAGTCTTCTCCAGAATTAAAACTCTAGACAAAAGGTTGTTAAAAGATCATAGATTTAGACCAGAGATTTCAGCATTCACCAACTCCCATTCATCATTTTAGAGATGAGAAGACTGAAGTCTGAAGAGTTTAGTTGATATTCATATGACATAATTAGTTGACTTTTTCTAGGTGCTTTCTGTCTTAGCAATATATCCTTCTTAAAACCTGGGATCCAGGCATGAATTAGAGGTCTTACTAAGGAAGAGTGAAAAAGGATGATCACCTCTGGAGTCCTAGAAATTACACCTCTCTTAGTGTAGCCTGAGATTACATTAGCTTTTCCAGGTTCTATATAACACAGTTGATACAGTCTTTCAGTCTACTAAAGCTCCTGGATCTTTTTTTAGCCATCCTGCCATCTGGATATACCATAGCCACCTTTGTAATTTGGAAGTTTTTTTTAATCAAATTTAAGATATTATATATACATATATATAAGTGCCAACTTATTAATTTCATCTCAGTGTTTTAACCTTTCAAAATGTTTTTAAATATTACCCCTGTAATCCAATATATAACTGTTTTCTTCTAGAAATATGATAAATATGATAGATGACACAGTGAAAAGAGGACTGGACTTAGAATCACAATGAATTTAAATACTTTCTCAGTCACTAAATATTTGACCACTGGCAAATCATGTTACTGCTTTCAGTTTCAGTTTCCTTTTCTGCAAAATGGGGGATAATAATAACACCTACCTCCCAGGATTGTTGTAAGGGTCAAATATGATACATGATGATGAGAGACAGCTAGGTGGTTTAGTAGATTGAAAGCCAGGCTTAGAGATGGGAGGTCCTTGGTTCAAATATGGCCTCAGACACATCCTAGCTGTGTTATTGTTTTGGCAAGTCATTTGTCCCCCATTGTATAGCCCTTATCACTCTTTTGCCTTGGAATTAATACACAGTATGGATTCTAAGATGAAAAATAAGAGTTATACAAAAAGGCTGTCTTTTGGAGGCAGCTAGATAACTCATTGGATTGAGAGATATACATAGAGATGCTGGTTTCAAATCTGGTCTCAGACACTCCCTAGCCATAGTACTGTTTCTAAGACAGAAGATAAGAGTTAAAAAAACAAAACAAAACATGCAAAGCACTTTGAAAATCTTAAAGCATTATATAAACGCTAGCTATTTTGTCCTTTATGCAAATCATTGATTAAAAAAAAAAACATTGAGTACTATGCCAAAACACATCTTTTTAGGTCCTTAAATCTTAGGAAATCCAAAGCAGTGGTTCCCATCTCTTCAGAATTGTGCATATTTTGACATGAGCCAGGCTTCTCAAACACTTCAGTGGTAGGTCAATACTATCCTATCCTGGCCTTAGACTTAACTTTTCCTGTGTCAGTGAACCCTGGAGGCTAAATAAAGACTGGTGACTGTATGTGTGATAGAGGGAAGGGCCACCACCTCAACAATTGGAGGGCATGGATCTCTTACAGATTGAAGAAAAAATTAAACAATGGCCCTCTGAGGTTTAGTTACAAAGGCTATTCCTCTTTTTGCCTAGGAGATTTTCTTAATAGGGTCATCCCCAGGCACTAAATGACCCATTTATCTCTACCTGAAAAATCACTTTTTTCCCTACTACTCAGCACAATTAAAAAATCACTTCCCTTCCCAGAAGCTTTTTCTGACTCAGCATATCTAATTCCAACTCTTCACTGCCTCCTCTATGACTGATAGGCTGTTTCTATTAATGCATGTTTATATATGTATATGGAGAAAAATGGGGAGGATAGGGAAGAAGTAGATAGGGACTTGTGCAGATAGGTTACAAATGTTTGTAGTAACATTTATTCATCCATCTTCCCTCACTCTGGATTGTAAACTTCTCAAAAGGAGAGATAATTTCTTTGTCATATAATATACAACCCTTCAGCACTTGGATGCCCTAATTCCAATGTTCATTGAGGATTATAAACTTCCTATATCTGGTCTGCTGATTCCAGTACAATATAATCTCTAACCATTTCAAGTTTGCAATTGTCTTCATGTTCTTGGCCAAGAAAGGGAAAACATTTAGAATTTAGAATTATATATAATTCATTTTACTGCAAACCTACAGTTTTCTTGATGTAGGAAGTTCATGATTTGGAAATCCCCAATGAGGTTCAATTAGGCATATGTAATTTATTTTTTGAGAAAATTATTTGGCATGTGGAGAAGTTGTGACCTACCCATGGTCACATCATACCACAGGGCAGAATTTGGGGTCAGAGGATCCATATTTGAACCTAGGCTCTGCCACATAGGATCTGCGTTTATCTTGGGTAATTCACTCAAACCCTCCATATAAGTCTTCAATTCCTTTTCTGAGAGATGAGCTAATTGGATTCAGTGGTCCTTCAGATTTTTCCTAGGTATGATTTTATTATTCTATGAGTAGGAGGAAGGACCTGGTATTCCTGAGTTCAATTCAATTTAAATTAAATTCAGTAACGATTTAGTAAGCACTTGGTACATGCCAGGCTTTGTACTAAGTGCTGGGGATACAAAAAGAGACAAAAGGTGGTCTCTGACATGAAAGAGTTTATAATTGAATGGAGTTTGAGGCTGGGTATATATATATATATACTTTGCCATGATGACATATGTATAGAGTACAAATTTATAAACATTTAGTATCTGTGTATATTCACATATATACTTTTGTAAATGTAAACATATATGTATATACTGAGCATAAATTTATAAGCATTTTGTATCTGTACCTATATATATAATTTCATATATAATGTTCTATAACATTTCATAGTGATACAGAAATTAATTTCACTTTTCTCCTTTCTAAATGAATGAGAAATGGTGAAATTGTTATTTTACTTGATCCTCAAACTCCTCTTTCTTTTAGTTAAAATATTGTCTATATCATATAGTTAATAAAGGACATCTATAGCTTAAATTTACATTAGGTAAGGAAATGGAGATAGTCTATTCCATTTAGCACAAAAGTTTGAAAAATTAAAAGTTGCTAGAAAGCTTTATTGGCTGCTGGCATCACTTTTATCACATTATGATTCTAGGGAAAAAAAGTTGAGTAGGATTGTTTGTTCAGGAGAATTGGGAGGAAAAAAGAATGTTCTCTTAACTCTCCTTTGATCAGGTGGACTCTCTTTGTATATTATACTCTACTTCTCACTTGATATCTGTCTTTCATTTCCAATTCAATGACTTCTTTTTCTTGAAAAATTAGAATTCAGTAATCAAGGGAGAAGAAGAATTTGCCTACTCTGAAGAATGAACACATTTTTCAGATTATCATTATCTTAATGTTTATCATAGAATCATAGACTCTTAGGCTTGGAAGGGACCTTAAAGGTCAAATAGTCCAAACTTCAAGTTAATGCATCAACACCTTCTGTAATATCCCTGACAGATGTTCATGTACACTAAGTTTGAACATTGTGAGGGATAGAAAATTCACTGTTTGATAGGACCATGGGGTTTTATAGAGGACCTAAGTACATTTTTGGTCTTCCTGGGCATAGCAAATTTAACCATATTTAATTATATTTAACACGAGTATGTAGATGCTCCTTTATGTTAGATATAAGAAAAGAGAGACCCCATGAAGTCTTGTTCCAAGTCCACAATGGTAGAAAGTGGCAGAGTTGGGATTTAAATCTAGATATACATGGTCTAGTAGATAAGGTACTAGATTTGAAGTCAGGAAGACCTGAGTTCAGATTTTTCTTCTAATACTTACTAGCTTATGACATTAGGCAACTGACATTATCTTGGTAAAATTGTGTTCTTGTTTGGAAAGGGATGGGTTGCAATCCTGATGGCCTCCTTGATAATAGAAGTTCCTTTCTGTCTCCAAGTCTAGATACTCCAAGTCTAGTGCTTACACAATATATTACACACACTCTCTCTCACACACACACATGTACTATGTGTATATATATACATAAATATATACTAACATGTATAAACATAGATATTCATGTATGCATGTTTGAATTCACTGGCATAGGAAATTTCTAGTTAAGGAATTACCTAGAACAATGCCAGTCATCTCCTGTTCTGTAATTTAAAATCTCAGGGTATTGCCTGGGACACTAGCAGCTGAGGTGATTTGCCAAGGGCATATAACCAGTATGGACCAGTGTCAGGACTTGAAACTGACTCCCAACCCAGCTTTCTAGCAACTACTTTTCTTACTATATACTTCTCATTATATACCAAATAAATATTTAATTAGCATTTTATATTCTTTCAATTGGGTAGAATAAGTATCTAGAACTAAGAGCATTTGAGATTAGAAAAAAACATTTCTGAGTATTCAATGAGAATAAGTAAAATTAAGCCTCAATTTTTAGAAAAACATTTACTTCCTTTAAATTGGCATTTCAAAATAAGATTAGTGAATTAAGGCAGATACAAATTATTAATAGCATTCATTGACTACTTTGGCAAATGCTTATCAATTGTTAATCTGTATCACTGTCCTAAATTCTTCCTGAGGAATTGGTCTAGATCAGATGATTATGGGAAGTTTACTATCCAAATTTACAAGCAAATTTACCTTTCTGAGGGTAAGTCTCCTAATCTGAAAGAAGAGGAGAGTAGATTTGGATGTTCAAAACTTCCTTCCAGTTCCTGATTTATGATATTTCTTTGGGTTATTGCTTAGAGCTCACTAATTGACTTTGTGGTCTTCATTTCCTTATGTATAAAGCTGGGATAAGAATGCAGATAGTGCTTAAGATGGTTCATCAGACCTTGTGTTTTAATCAATATCTTAGGTTGTTAAGAATAAGTGAGTATTATCTCCAACATTTATTTAGGGGCCAATGGAAACCTTTTAGAAGGACATGAGCAATAATTGTACAGAACATATCAGGGATGGGTCAGAATCTAAATCATTTTAGAGAATATTCACATGGATGAAATCACAAATCTGAGTATATGACAGCTCATTATCCTCCAGGTTTGTATGATTTACCTTAAGAATAGGGAGATTCAAATTATTGAAATATTTATGTATGTCAGTGTACATGGCTTACCTGATGCAAAGTTATTAATATCTCTCCAAACTCACACAATGAGGAGTTTATTTACTTTGGGGGCAAATGACAATACCAGAGAATATGTGGAAATAATACAAAGAAATGATAGAATTTAACAATATGCATGGGCCAATAAAATGAGCTTGAACATGGAAATATACTGGGAGTTTTTAAAAAATAAGAAACCAACAAGAAACCACAATATGCCTTTGAGCTACATCATGTCACAGAAGGAGGAAGTGGTAGTTTTTGTCTAAGATAGCACAAAAGAAACCACTATTGGAATCTCTGTGGCCATAATTTTCCCAAATCAATCCAGAAAAGTTTAGGAAGGGGACATAGAAGAACTTTATGGAGACAGAAGTTAGACAGTTCATAAAAAAATAATTTAGGATGTTTTATTTTGATTCCTTTGCATGTTTTGGAGCCTCTTCCAGGGGCAAAAGAGGAGAAAATGTGTTCAACTCAGAGTAACACAGACATATATGATCAAGTGAAATGGATATTATTCTTCAATTCTTGGGACTAAATGTTGGCTAATGTAGGATAGGAAGGATAGAAAAGGTATATGAAGGTTGTATATTTCAAAGGAAAAGAGAGAGACAGAGAAAGACAGAGACAGAAACAGAAGTAGAAGACAAAGTTCTATTTGCTGTAACTAGCATATATTGAAGCCAAAGGAAAAATTAAAGATATAATTTCTAAGTCTATTGCTAGACTATAGGGATTTTAAACTGACATGTGTGAACTTAAAATATTTTTAGAATAATCTCAATTTAATTCATTTGCATTCTAATCCTATATATTTTATCTGATACATTTAAAAGTATTATTTTAAGAAAACTTTACCAAAATGTGGAGGAAACCTATGACTCCCTGAAAAAAGTTAATGACCCCAGCCAAGAGCATAATCATCTAAAGGAAAAGGTACAAACTGCACCATCTGAGTCATTTGAAATTATTTTAGACAAAGTACTTGTAAACATAGCCCAGGAACAATCCTGCATGGCAAGAGGATAGACCAACTGACCGAATTCTGGTGATTTTGCCTTTGACATCAGAATGAATACCACAGGTCTTATTTTTAAAGCACATATGGCTTACATCATTTTTCCATGTGGGTAAGAACTCAGTGTACACTATTTTGGTCTAAGCTCCATAGATGAGGTAGTTTAATGAAATACATTATGAGTTGCTTTCTTTTGGGATCCTTGAAGCCTTTCCATGGATCAGGTTCTCCATTTGTATGCTATGGGAGTGAAAAGTTCATCTTTCTTGGTTCTATGAGGTATGGTATCATTTCCATTAGAAAAAAAAATGGTTAACTGTCTTTGCTATCCTTATTTTACAGTTGAAGAAAGAGGCCCAGAGAAATAATAAGATTATAGCACAATAATAGATTGAGAGCTAAAAGAGACCACAATGACATCTAGTCCAAAATTTTCATTTTATTTTACTTTTTATTTTTAAATTTTATTTTTATTGTCATGCAAAACACATGTTCATATTGGTCATTATTGAAAGGGTAAACTTGTATGTAAGCAAAACTTCAAAATAAAACCATAAATACACTGATGTGAAAGAAGACTCCAAAAGTTCTTTCTCTGGAGGTAGATACCATTCCCCATCATAAGTCTTTCAGTATTGTCCCAGGTCATTGCATTGTTGAGCATAGCCATGTTTTCACAGAAATCATTGTATAATATTCCAG
This sequence comes from Monodelphis domestica, assembly GCF_027887165.1. Classification (NCBI taxonomy): domain Eukaryota; kingdom Metazoa; phylum Chordata; class Mammalia; order Didelphimorphia; family Didelphidae; genus Monodelphis; species Monodelphis domestica. The sequence goes on from NC_077230.1 coordinate 292,386,635, forward strand.
TTATTGTGAAAAATATTCTCCCAGTTCTGCTTATTTTGCTCTGCATTGGTTTCCACAGATCTTTCCAGCTTTTCTGAAATCATTTTACTTATCATTTCTTGTAGCACAATAATATTCTATTATCAATATGTCCCACAATTTTTGCAGTTTATGGACATTCCCTCAATTTCCAATTCTTTGCCACTTCAAAAAGAATGGCTATAAATATTTTTGTACAAGTAGGTTCTTTCCCCTTTTTTATGATCTCTTTGGGATACAGAACCAGGAGCAGCATTGCCATATCAAAAGGAATGCAGAGTTTTATACCCTTTGGGGCATCATTCTAAATTGCCCTCTGGTTGGATCACTTCACAACTCCACCACACAATTCTTTAGTGACCCAATTTTGCCATATCCCCTTCAACATTTACCATTGTCCTTTACTAACATATTGGACAATTTGATAGGTGTGAGGTTGTTGATAGGTGTGAGGTTGTAGCATTGTTGTAATTTGCATTTCTCCAATCAAGAGTGATTTAGAACATTTTTATATGATTATTGATGATTTTGATTTCCTCATTTGAAAATTGCTTGTTTATTCCCTTTGACCATTTGTAAATTGAGGAATAGTTTGTATTTTTTTAAAATTTGACTTAGTTCTCTATAAATTTGAGAAATTAGACCTTTATCAGAGACATTTGTTATTAAATTTTTCCCCAGTTTATTGTTTCCCTTCTAATCTTGGGTTCATTAGTTTTGTTTGTGCAAATTCTTTTTAATTTAATATGATAAAAATTTTTCATTTTACATCTTATATTATTCTCTTGTTTGGTTATAAATTCTTCCTTTCTCCAAAGATCTGCCAGGTAAACTATTCTGTGTTTCCCTAATTTAGTTATGGTATTACTCTTTATATCTAAATCATATATCCATTTTGACCTTATCTTGGTATATGAAATATTGGTCTATACCTTGCTTCTACAATACCATTTTCCAATTTTCCTAGCTGTTTTTTCTTTTGTAATTAAAGAGTGACTTTTTATTCCAAAACCTGTGATCTTTGGGTTTATCAGATACCAGGTGGTTAAAGTCATTTATCTCTGTATATAGTATATTTAATCTACTCCATTGATCTACAATTCTATTTCTTAGCCAGTGCCAGATTGTTTTTATGATTGTTGCTTTATAGTACATATTGAGATCTGGTGTTCCTAAGTCACTTTCCTTCACATTTTTTTAATAGTTCCTTTAATAGTCTTGATCTTTTGTTATTCCAGATTAATTTTTTTATTTTTTTCTAGTTATATAAAATTTAGTCATTTGATTGTTATGACACTGAATGAATAAATAAATTTATGTAGAATTGTCATTAAAAAAAACATACCTTCCACTTTAGAATCAAAACTGCATTTTGGTGTGAAGGCAGAAGAATACTAAGGGCTGCGTAATGGGGTCACATAACTAGAAAATGTATGAGGCCAAATTTGAACCTAGGACCTCCTGTCTAGGCTCCTAGTTGTCAATCCACTGAACTACCCAACTTCCCCCTAGAATTATAATTTTTATTATATTAGCTTGGGCTACATATGAGAAATTAATATTTTTCTTGTTTAGATTTGACTTTATTTATGTGAAAAGTGTTTTGTAATTATGTTCATATAATTCCTGTGTTTACTGTGGCAAGTAGATTTTTACTTCTTTTATATTGTTTAGAGTGATTTTAAAAGGAATTTCTCTTTCTGTCTATTGCTGCTAAACCTTGTTGGTAATATGTAGAAATGTTGATGATTTATATGTATTTATTTGTTATCCTCCAATTTTGCTCATTATTAATTATGTTAAAATTTAATTATGTTTGGACATTGGTGGTCACCAGGGATTTAATTTCTAAATCCCAAAATGAATTACTAAAGTAAATGGAATTTATGGTAGTTTATTTACAATAGAGGGAAGATATTAAGGAATGAGAGAGAGAGAGGAAACTCCTGCTTCCTCTGAGCCAGATAGAAATACTAAGGCCTTAATCAGGGAAAAGAGTCTCAAGATGATGGGCTTTTCTCAGAGATTTATACCTCCAAGAAAGGCAGGGTCACTAAGTCAGCCTTTCACTGTAATGATGAAAAAAATCACCTTTAAAGTTTGTTATGATATTAATTTATGGTCACCAAGGAATTTACTTATGAAATTCCTAAAATGAAACACTCAAGTCAGAATGGAGTTGATGGTGGTTTAATCACAACGGGAGTAAGAAAAGGGAGAGGGACAGAAGGAGAAAGGAGAAAGGGGAAAAGGTTAACTCAACATTCTGGTAGAGCCAGAGGGAGTTTAGGCCCAAGGGCCAAGGTATAAAGGAGAATAAGTCCTTGACTCACGTGACCGATCTGAAGGAAAGTTGCCTGCAGGCCTCCTCTCTGCTCTAGTTCCTAGCACCAAGTGCCATCTAGCCCTGTCCACAGGAAGTGAGCAAATTCCAGAGGCTGTTCCCTACTTCACTTCCTGTGCCTCACAAGTGCCAATGGTGGCCCAAGCTTGGCTTAGGATAGCCTAGGTGGGCAGTCCTTTTTTGCACATGTCTGTTGAGGGCTGTGACAAGGAAATCACTTTAAAAGGCTGATATATATATTAATTTAAGGTCGCCAAGGAATTCAGCTATGTAATTCCTAAATGAAAACTCAAGTCAGCCGTCAACCTTTTATAGAGTTTAATTACAAACAGGAGGAAGAAAGGAATTAGAGAGAGAGAGAGAGAGAGAGAGAGAGAGAGAGAGAGAGAGAGAGAGAGAAAGGGGAGAGAAGGGAATAAGGCTTAAATACCCCTTCTGTTTAGGCTGGGCCAAAGGCCCAAGTCCTTAGATAGCTGGGGCAAAGAAAGGAGATCAGTCCCTATTACTCACGTGACCAAAATGGAGAAACCATCTCAGGGGCCTCCACCTCCAGCTTCCTTCAGAGCAAGCTTCTCAGAGCACCTCTCCAACCACTCAGAGCCAAAACTCTCCAACCCACCCCCTAGTCCTCAGACCCCTCTCTCTTTAAGGAAACCATCCAAGTTCCCTCCCCTCAGTTCTCACATCTACCAATCACTGTCCATGTCTTCCCTGTGCCAATGGTGGCTCTAGCTTAACTCAGGACCACCCAGAGGTCTGTGGCTTTGCACATGTCTGTTGAAGGTCATATTCTCAAATAATTAAATCTTTGATCCTTTGCTACAGCCCTTCCTAAATCCTGTTACCCTGAGTAGGGTAGAGATTGGAATAATTAAATTTTGATCTATGCTGCAGCCCTCCCTAAATCCTGTTAGGACTGAGTGGGGTGGAAATTGTATTTTCCAAGACCTGGTTCTGTCATTCCAAGTATCTCTATTGTATCAATTCTAAAATCAATCATGACTCAAAGAAATTCCTGTTCTGTGCTTAAGCATAGGTCAAAGCCCTTTCCATTGTTCAGCAAAAGGTTTCTGTCCTAAAGTAATCTTAAGTAGGGAGGAGAAGGAACCTCCCATGCCAATGGGGATCACATTCCAATAGACTATCAGTAAGAAATTTTCCAAGTATGAAATTTCCCAATGGTGAAATTTCCAACATTTATAAGTCTAAGAAATTTTAAGGTTTACAGGGCCATATTCTCAAATAATTAAATCTTGAGTTTTTCTGCAGCCCTTCCTAATCTCTACCTGAGTAGGGTGGAGATTGCAGTTTCCAAGACCTGACTCTGTTACTCCAAGTATCTCCATCGTCATTGATCAGGAAATAGCTAAATCCCATCCTCCAAAGAATGGTCTGAACAGGGTGGAGTAGTTTTGAAATTCACATCACTCACCAATGCTGACCATCTAAATGAAAAGAAGTCTGGGTGTCTGTCTTCCAGTCTCTCCTCCAAGTCAGAGAGCTCTTCAATCTCCTTGAATTGAATATCTCCTCTTCTGGACTCTGGTCCTCTTTTTAAAGATCTTTTTCTTTTGTGTCACCTCCCTTAAATTTCATGTATACCAATTACAGCAGACACTCCTCTCCAGGACTGCCCATTCTTTAATTTACACCTTCTTTGGTTAGATTATACCTTTTTGGGTTACTTAATGCCTTTTTTTTTTAGTTAGTTCACCTTTTGTAGTTACTTAACATCTTTTTGTAGTTAAAATGGATAGATCTACCTAAAATACCGAGTTAATCACCTTTTGGGGATTAAAATCTAAAAATAGACAGAGGATTACAATTCAATCTTGCCAATAAAGGAAGAGCTAATCACCTTCATTGTTACAATCAGGAGAGAGCTAAATCCAATCTTCACAATTATTTCCACTAGTTTCTTAGCTGATTCTCTGGGATTCTCTAATTGTACCATCTTATATGCAAAGAATGATAATTCAGTTTCCTTATTACTAACTTTAATTCCTTCAGTTTCTTCTTCTTTCCTTATTGCCAATTCTAGTATATTTATTAGGTACTTCAGTCTGATTTTTTCAAATATCATTTCTAGTTTATAAGTTGAATGCCTTTCTTCTGATTTTTTGGATAGTCCCAAGATTTGTCATTTTTTTCTAAATTTAATATTTTGGCTTCTCCTCAAATTACTCTTCATGGAAGAGAAACTTAAAAAAAAGTGGACCTTTGTGTTACAAGGGAATCACTTTAAAAGACTGATATATATTAATTTAAGGTCACCAAGGAATTCAGCTATGTAATTCCTAAATGAAAAACTCAAGTCAGCCGTCAGCCTTTTTTGGAGTTTAGTTACAATAGGAGCAAGAAAGGAATTAGAGATAGAGAGAGAGAAAAGGGGAGAGAAGGGAATAGGGCTTAAATACCCCTTCTGTTTAGGCTGGGCCAAAAGGCCCAAGCCCTTAGATAGCTGGGGCAAAGAAAAGAGATCAGTCCCTATCACTCACGTGACCAAAATGGAGAAACAGTCTCAGAGGCCCCCACCTTCAGCTTCCTTCAGCGTAAGCTTCTCCGACTCCACCGCAATCACCCCGACCAAACTCCTCAACCCCCCCAGTCTCCAGACCCTCCTATCTTTAAGGACACCATCCAAGTTCCTCCTCTCCGTTCTCCCATCTACCAATCACTGTTCATCAATTTCCCTGTGCCAATGGAGGCTCTAGCTTAACCCAGGACCGCCCAGAGGTCTGTGGCTTTGCACATGTCTGTTGGAGGTCATATTTTCAAATGATTAAATCTTTGATCTAGGCTGCAGCCCTTACTCAATCCTGTTAGGACTGAATAGGGTGGAGATTTATTCCAAGTATCTCCATTGTATCAATTCTAAAATCAATCATGATTCAAAGAAATTCCTGTTCTATGCTTAAGCATAGGTCAAAGTCCTTTCCATTGTTCAGCAAAAGGTTTCTGTCCTAAAGTAATCTGAAGAAGGGAAGAGAAGGAACCTCCCATGCCAATGGGGTTCCCATTCCAATAGACTATCAGTAAGAAATTTTCCAAGTATGAAATATCCCAATGGTGAAATTTCCAACATTTATAAGTCTAAGGAATTTTGAGGTTTACATTTGACCAAAATGGTATATAGCCTTTGGTAAGAATGACTCAACTTTTAGGTTTCCCATTGTGTTACCATAATTCATAGAGCAACAATTGGAATGCTGGAAACTATAAGTCAGAATTTTTTGACTAAAGAAGAGTTAATTTCTCCTTTGGACATAAAAACCCCTGAGCACAACTGAACAAGATGGAGATTATGGGAGCATGTGGACAGCATGTCATTTTTGAGCACTTATATTGAATTCAGGAAACATAGTCATTTGATAGGAACTCACTTTTATTTCTTTTTTTTTTTGACTTTTTAAACGTTATTTTATTTGGTTATTTACAAACATTATTCATTGGAAACAATGATCATTATCTTTTCCTCCCCCACAACCCTCTCCCACCACTTCTCCCATAGCTGGTGCACAATTCCACTGGGTTTCACATGTGTTCTTGGTTCAAACCCATTTCCATGTTGTTGGTATTTGCACTAGAGTGTTCATTTAGAGTCTCTCCTCAGTCATTTCCTTTCAACCCCTGTAGCCAAGCAATTGCTTTTCATCGGTATTTTTACTCCCACAGTTTATCCTCTGCTTGTGGATAGTTATTTTTAGATTCCTGCAGATTGTTCAGAGACATTGCATTGTCCCTAGGGGAGGAGTCCATTACCTTTGATTGTACCACAGTGTATCAGTTTCTGTGTACAATGTTTTCTTGGTTCTGCTCCTTTCGCTCTGCATCACTTCCTGGAGGTTGTTCCAGTCTCCGTGGAATTCCTCCACTTTATTATTCCTTTTAGCACACTAGTATTCCATCACCAACATATACCACAATTTGTTCAGCCATTCCCCAATTGAAGGGCATCACCTCATTTTCCAATTTTTGGCCACCACAAAGAAAGCAACTATGAATATTGTTGTACAAGTCATTTCCCTTATTATCTCTTTGGGGTACAAACCCAGCAGTCCTATGGCTGGATCAAAGGGCAGACAGTCTTTTATCGCCCTTTGGGCATAGTTCCAAATTGCCCTCCAGAATGGTTGGATTAGTTCACAACTCCACCAGCAATGAATTAATGTCCCTACTTGGCCGCATCCCCTCCAGCATTCATTACTTTCCTTTGCTGTCATGTTAGCCAATCTGCTAGGTGTGAGGTGATACCTCAGAGTTGTTTTGATTTGCATCTCTCTGATTATAAGAGATGTAGAGCACTTTTTCATGTGCTTACTAATAGTTTTGATTTCTTTGGCTGAGAACTGCCTGTTCATGTCCCTTGCCCATTTATCAATTGGAGAATGGCTTGATTTTTTGTACAATTGATTTAGCTCTTTGAAAATTTGAGTAATTAAACCTTTGTCAGAGGTTTTTATGAAGATTGCTTCCCAATTTGTTGCTTTCCTTCTGATTTTAGTTATATTGGTTTTGTTTGTACAAAAGCTTTTTAATTTGATGTAATCAAAATTATTTATTTTACATTTTGTGACTCTTTCTATGTCTTGCTTGGTTTTAAAGTCTTTCCCTTCCCAAAGGTCTGACATGTATACTATTCTGTGTTTACCTAATTTACTTATGGTTTCCTTCTTTATGTTCAAGTCATTCACCCATTTTGAATTTATCTTGGTGTAGGGTGTGAGGTGTTGATCTAATCCTAATCTCTCCCACACTGTCTTCCAGATTTCCCAGCAGTTTTTATCGAATAGTAGATTTTTGACCCAAAAGCTGGGATCTTTGGGTTTATCATATATTGTCTTGCTGAAGTCACTTGCCCCAAGTCCATTCCACTGATCCTCCTTTCTGTCTCTTAGCCAGTACCAAATTGTTTTGATGACTGCTGCTTTGTAATATAGTTTGAGATCTGGGACTGCAAGGCCCCCTTCCTTTGTATTTTTTTTTTCATTATTTCTTTGGATATCCTTGATCCTTTGTTATTCCAAATTAACTTTGTTATGGTTTCTTCTAAATCAGCAAAGAAATTTTTTAGAAGTTCTATGGTGTAATGGGGAAATTTAAGGCTTCTGGGAGAAGGTTATAATATAGTAATGGTTACAAATGTGGCTACAAGATTTATATAATATTTAACAATGGCTGCCAAGGAATTTACTTATGAAATTCCTAAAATGAAACACTCAAGTCAGAATGAGGTTTATGGAGGTTTAATCACACTGGGAGTAGGGAAAAGGTTAGGGAGAGAAGGAGAGAAGAGAAAAGGGAAAGAGGCTACTCAACCTCTGACCAAGGCAGGGGGAGTTTTAGGCCCAAAGGCCCAGGTGGAAAGAATCAGTCCTTAACTCACGTGACCGATCTGAAGGAAAGCTGTCTGCGGGCGTCCTCCCTCTCCAAGCTCCTAACACCAACAACCCTCTAGCTCTCCCCACAGGAAGTTCCGCGAATCTCAGAGGCTGTTCCCTACCTCACTTCCTGTGTCTCACAAATCCAATGGTTGGCTCTAGCTTGGCTTAGGACAGCCCAGGTGGGCAGTTAGTTATTTCTGATTTGTCATCGACTAGCACATGCCCGTGTAGTGTGGGTGTGCACAATTTTTTGGGTGCTAGACCAAGATGGAGACTTTTAAAATTCACAATGGGTATGGCACTAAATGGATAGATAAGTTTGGGTAGGATGGTCATTTTTTTATATTGGCTCGTCCTATCCATGAGCAGTTAATCTTTTTCCAATTGCACAAGTCTAGTTTTAGTTGTGTGGAGAGTGTTTTGTAGTTGTGTTCATATAGTTCCTGTGTTTGTCTCGGGAGATAGATTCCTAGGTATTTTATTTTGTCTAAGGTGATTTTGAATGGAATTTGACTTTCTAGTTTTTGCTGCTGAACTATGTTGTAGATGTATAGAAATGCTGATGACATATGCGGGTTTATTTTGTATCCTGCAACTTTGCTAAAGTTGTTGATTATTTCAATTAGCTTTTTGGTTGAATCTCTAGGATTCTTTAAGTAGACCATCATGTCATCTGCAAAGAGCGATAGCTTAGTCTCCTCCTTGCCTATTTTGATACCTTCAATTTCTTTTTCTTCTCTAATTGCTACTGCTAGTGTTTCTAATACAATGTCAAATAGTAGAGGTGATAATGGGCATCCTTGTTTCACTCCTGATCTTTTTGGGAATGCATTTAGTTTATCCCCATTGCAGATGATATCGTGTTGTGGTGAAAATTTTCACCATTTAAGATTATTATAATATTGAACAATGGCCGCCAAGGAATTTACTTATGAAATTCCTAAAATGAAACACTCAAGTCAGAATGGAGTTTATGGAGGTTTAATCACAATGGGAGTAGGGAAAAGGAGAGGGAGAGAAGGAGAGAGGAGAAAAGGGAAAGGGGTTACTCAACCTCTGACCAAGGCAGAGGGAGTTTAGGCCCAAAGGGCCAAGATGGAAGGAATCAGTCCTTGACTCATGTGACCAATCTGAAGGGAAGCTGTCTGCGGGCCTCCTCTCTGTTCAAGCTTCTAATACGAACTGGCGTCTAGCCCTGTCTACAGGAAGTGAGCAAATTCCAGAGGCTGCTCCCTCCATCACTTCCTGTGCCTCACACGTGCCAATGGTGGCTCAAGCTTGGCTTAGGACAGCCCAGGTGGGCAGTTAGTTATTTCTGATTTGTCATTGACTAGCACATGCCTGTGTAGTGTGGGTGTGCACAATTTTTGGGTGCTAGACCAAGATGGAGATTTTAAAATCCAGAATTGGCTGATGGTTTTAGATATATGCTGTTTATTATTCTTAGGAACGACCCTTCTATTCCTATGCTTTCTAGTGTTTTCAATAGGAATGGATGTTGTATTTTATCAAAGGCTTTTTCTGCATCTATTGAAATAATCATGTGATTTTTTGTTGGTTTGCTTGTTGATATGGTCGATTATGTGGATGGTTTTCCTAATATTGAACCAGCCCTGCATCCCTGGTATAAATCCTACTTGATCATGGTGAATGATCCTTCTGATCACTTGCTGGAGTCTTTTTGCTAGTATCCTATTTAAAATTTTTGTATCTATATTCATTAGGGAGATTGGTCTATAATTTTCTTTCTCTGTTTTTGATCTGCCTGGTTTTGGAATCAGTACCATGTTTGTGTCATAAAAGGAGTTTGGTAGAATTCCCTCTTTGCTTATTATGTCAAATAGTTTGTATAGTATTGGGATTAACTGTTCTCTGAATGTTTGATAGAATTCACTTGTGAATCCGTCGGGCCCTGGGGATTTATTCTTAGGGAGTTCTTTGATGGCCTGTTGGATTTCATTTTCTGATATGGGATTATTTAAGAATTCTATTTCTTCTTCTGTTAGTCTAGGCAGTTTGTATTTTTGTATATATTTATTGCCATATAATTGGGCAAAGTAATTTTTAATGATTGCTTTGATTTCCTCTTCATTGGAGGTGATGTCCCCCTTTTCATCTTTGATGCTATAAATTTGCTTTTCTTCTTTCCTTTTTTAATTAGATTGACCAGTACTTTGTCTATTTTGTTTGTTTTTTCAAAGTACCAGCTTCTAGTCTTATTTATTAAATCAATAGTTCTATCATTTTCTATTTTATTAATTTCTCCCTTAATTTTTAGGATTTCTAGTTTGGTTTTCTGCTGGGGGTTTTTAATTTGATTGCTTTCAAGTTTTTTTATTTGCATTTCCAATTGATTGATCTCTGCTCTCCCTAGTTTGTTAATATATGCATTCAGGGATATGAATTTACCTCTGATTACTGCTTTGGCTGCATCCCAAAAGGTTTGAAAGAATATCTCGCCATTGTAATTTTCATTGATGAAATTATTGTTTCTATGATTTCTTCTCTAACTAAATGATTTTGGAGTATCATATTGTTTAATTTCCAATTAATTTTTATTTGGCTCTCCATGTACCCTTACCGATCATTATTTTTATTGCCTTGTGATCTGAAAAGGCTGCATTTATTATTTCTGCTTTTCTGCATTTGTATGCCATGTTTCTGTGACCTAGTGTATGGTCAATCTTTGTGAATGTGCCATGTGGTGCTGAGAAGAAGGTGTATTCCTTTTTGTACCTATTTATTTTTCTCCATATGTCTATTAACTCTAATTTTTCTAAGATTTCATTTACCTCTTTTACCTCTTTCTTATTTATTTTTTGATTTGATTTATCTAAATTTGACAATGGTTGGTTCAAATCTCCCACTAATATTGTTTTACTGTCTATTTCTTCCTTCAATTCTCCTACTTTCTCCATTAGAAATCTGGGTGCTATATTATTTGGTGCATACACGTTGATTAGTGATATTTCCTCATTATCTAAAGTCCCTTTTAACAAAATATAATTACTTTCCCTATCCCTTTTAATCAGGTCTATTTTTGCATTGGCTTTATCAGATATCATGATTACCACTCCTGCCTTCTTTCTATCAGTTGAAGCCCAGAAGGTCTTACTCCATCCTTTAATTCTGACCTTGTGGGTGTCAACCCGCCTCATGTGTGTTTCTTGAAGACAACATATGGTAGGGTTTTGGATTCTAATCCATTCTGCTATTCGTCTACGTTTTATGGGTGAGTTCATCCCATTCACGTTCAAAGTTATGATTGTCATTTGTGGACTCCCTGGCATTTTGATTGCCTTCCCTAATTCTAACCTTTTCTTCTTCGGCTCTACCTTTTAGTCCAGTGATTTACTTTGAAACAGTCCCCCTTGTCCCCTCCCTTGATATGTTTCCCTTTCTAGCCCCTCCCTTTTTGTTCCCTCCCCCTTCCCCCTATCCTTCCCTCTCCTTCTGTTTTCCCTCCCCCCTACCCCCCTTGGTTTTCCCTTCTCCCTACCCTTGTTGGGTAAGATAGAATTCAAGATCCCAATGGATCTGGATGTTTTTCCCTCTCAGAGTTGATTTCCCTGAGAGTAAGGTTTAAGTAAAAACTCTCTTCTTCTCCTTCTTATAGGAGTTTTCTTCCCCTCCCCTTCCCATGTGAATCTTTCTGTGAGAAAGATTATTCTATTTGGTCTTTCTTTTCCCCTATTTACACATTACATTTTCCCCACATGTTAGTATACATAGATTGATATAAATGTAGTCCTTATAGAAGAGAGATTGAATAAATGAAAAGATAACAATTTTCTCCTTTTCCCTTTCCATCATATTTACCTTTTCAGGTATTCCATGCTCTTTGTTTTTCAATATCGAACTTTCCACAGAGCTATGGTCTTTTCTTTGCAAAAACTTGGAAATCTTCTATTTTGTTGAATGCCCATACTTTCCCTTGGAAGTATATAGTCAGTTTTGCTGGATAGCTGATTCTTGTTTGAAGACCCAGCTCTCTTGCCTTTCTGAAAATTATGTTCCATGCCTTATGATCATTCAGAGTGGAACTTGCAAGGTCTTGTGTGACCCTGATTGGCATTCGTTTATATCTAAATTGTTTTTTTCTGGCTTCTTGTAGGATTTTTTCTTTTGCTTGAAAGCTTTGGAATTTGGCAATTACATTCCTGGGAGTTGTCTTTTGGGGATTTAGTGTAGAGGGTGTTCTGTGAGCTCTGTCAGTGTCTTTATTGCCCCCTTGTTCTAGAATCTCTGGGCAATTTTCTTTGATTATATCTTGTATTATGATGTTGATTTTGCTGTTTATGTCTGGATTTTCTGGTAGTCCAATTATTCTTAAATGATCTCTTCTTCCTCTATTTTCCAAGTCTGTCACCTTGTCAGTGAGATATTTTATGTTCTCTTCTAGTTTCTTGATCTTTTAGCTTTGCTTTATTGATTCTTGCTCTTTTACCTGCTTGTTGTCTTCCAGTTGCCTAATTCTGACCTTTAACGCCTGGTTTTCCTTTTCAGTTTGGTCAAACCGGTTTTGTAGTTGCATGAAATTCTTTTGCATTAATTCCCACTTTTCCTGATAGAAGGCTTCCATCTTTTTGATCATTTTCGATTCAAATTCTTCAAAAGTTTGTGGAGAGTTTCCATTTCCTTTGGAAGGTTTCGGCGCATTTGCTTGTGTTTCTTCTTTTATCTCCTCTGTATTTTGTATTTTTGCTCCATAAAATATGTCCAAATTTTCCCCTTCTTGTTTTTCTTGTTGTTTTGAGGCTTTTTTGCTTCTGTGCTGTTTGCCATCTCTGTCTCAGTTAGGGGGGCTGGCTCTTCTGTTATCTGTCTGGTGTTCAGTGGCTTTAGCCCCAGGCAAATTGTCTGTCTTCCCCAGGAAGCCTGGAATTGCTGATGTTTTGGTGTTTCAGTGTTACTACCCTCCTCAGTTCCCTCCCAATGCTTCTCTGTTGCCTTACTTCTATGCTCTGCACCTGGCTTGACACTCTCAGATGTATTTCAATGCCTTTGCTGGCCAGAGGTGCCTGCACTCTGATGGGGAGGGGCTGTGGCTTCCAGGAGCTCCAAGGGCTGGTGATAGGATTAACCTCAGACTGAGTATGCCCTGAGGCAGGGACCTTTGGTGAGACTCAGATGAAAGGATCTGGTCAGGGGGCTACAGCCTCCCCCTGTCTCTCTCTGTTGCCCTGCTGTCTGGGTGCCCCTGCAACTGGCTCAGGTTGTTTTCAGGGTGCAGCCTTCAGAATACCAGGCTCCCGAGGCCCTTTTGCCTGACCTGAGGTTCCTGCTGCTGCCTCGGATTCAGCTCTCTGGGTTGGGGGGAATGGGTCCTGGGACCTTCCTTTTGCCTACCCCTTAGATCCAAGTGATCTCGTGTTGTGACTTTTGGGGGGCCGTACATTTTGATCCAGGTCCAGGAGGAGTGTTCCCGGGGTCTATTCTGTTGTTTTTTTGAATTTAGGTGCCCTAGGAGCATTCAGTTTGAGATTGGTAAGGAAGGGTTTCTGGAGCTCTGAACTTTAGCTTTCTCTAAGCTGCCATCTTGACCAGAAGTCCCTCACTTTTATTTCTTAGCAATATTCTAGGTCATCACAGGAAAAAAGGAAGGAATTGTAATGGTAAACAGCTTCTTATGTACATCAACAGCTGTGTAGGCAAGAAGGTAAAGTGCATTTGCCCTTTCTGGTGTCATACTAACCACTTGGAACACTATTTTTTGGAAAAGCATAAAACAACATCCAGAATCACCCCCAATCCTGAATAAAGTAGTTTTAAACTTTGGAAAAGTGCAAGTACTGGATGATTATCAGATTAGTCCAATTATAAGAAAGGTCTCTGTATCCTGGGACCTGGGTCTAAGCATCAAGCTTTTTGTGGTGAGGATGAGATCTCTAACAAAAGAAACACTAAAAGTCATTTAAAAACACACACACATACAGACACTTTTTGTAGAACTTCTATTCCTTGGAAATAGTCTATATACATTGTTTTCCAGCTGCATCAAAATTATTTATATTAAACTAAAATATATTTTAATCTGTGATGCTCATGATTCTCCTATGAAGGAGAAATCATTTTTATTAAAACTCATTTAATAAAAAAAAAGGCTTAAGGAATTTAATACTCACCCCAGACCCAGTAGATTTGATGAAGTTGAATGTGAATCTAATTTCATGCTGAATTGAATATAATTGAATATTAAATGAAATTCATATTTTAATTGTGAATTATAGTATTGCAAAGCATGAAAGCTTGATTAAAGAGCCAGTTGAACTGGAAAGTGGCCCACAGTTCTTTCTTATTTGACATGCATGCTGTATATTGATTTTATAAATTTTATCATCACATCCTTATTCAGTGATTTGTGCACACTACCAGTCCAATGAACACTCCCCACCAAAGCTCATGTAACTTAAGATATAGATTTCCCTGGCACATAGAAAGATAGAAGAAATAAAATAGAGCCATGTATTATATAAATAATATGATAATTGTGTTCATTTTTAGTATCTTTGTCAGCATTTCAGAGAGTAGGAGTTTTGACAAAAGTTAAATTGTATAAAAATATCTACTTTTTCATTTACTATGTAGAGGAGTGTAAATTTGGCTTCAGGAAGAAAACTCAGAAATCTGCTGATTTGATATTTATTTTGCCTAGTGAGTATAATGCAAAGGTTTATAAGAATTTATAAGAAAATAGCTGAGTGCAGTTCAGATTTTCAGATCTCATTTAATGAACTTCAAAGGCAAAAGTATACTAACATATCAATAATAACCTGCAATCCTTTATTTCCTGAAGGTTTACAAAATAATTTCCTATCGATAAGCCAATGAAGTAGTCAGGACAAGAATAGGAACTCCATTTCACAAAAGAAGAATCTGAGGCTAAAAGGTGAGGTGAACATATAGTACTAAGTATCAGACTCAAGACTGGGAGTCCTTTCTCTAAGTCCACCACTTCCTCAGCTGTACAATGCTTCTTTGTAGAATCCCCAAAAAGGCATTTATGAGAAGGTAACTTCATCCTATGCTGAATTTGAGAGACATGTAAGATATTGATATAATTTCTGATAAAACTATGATTTGTTTTTATTTTTATTTGATTTTAAATTAATGGCAAAATAGATATAAGTTAAATGACAAGTTAAGAAAACAACAGAGTCACTTATCAAGTAACCTAATAATCTTGCATAACTTAATACAATCATTTCAAAAGATATGTCAAAGTAGTATAGGCCACCAAAGCATCCTATGTGTTCTTTTTTTGAAGTACATTTTATTTTTTATTAACAATTCAATATGTAACAACAACATAATTCATATGACTCATATATATAATGAATTATAATAAATATGCTTGTCCAACAGAAACAAATTCTCACATTAGCTATATCCAATATATATATATGTATATATATAAAATATGTTCTTAACACATTCCATTTATTACCTAGGGAATCAGCTTTGATGCTGAAAGGGTAAAATCATGTATTATTTTCAGTAGAAGCAACAATGCACACAAATAATCTACCCTAAACCTTATTTCACTTTAAAGCCACTAGGGAAAATAAGGTCAAAGAAAGAGAGAATATATATATACATATGTTTCTTGCAATACTTTTGCTATAGCTAAGACATGAAATCAAACCAAAATTGGTATCCATCCTTTGGGAAAATTCTGAATAAACTGTGCTACATAAATGTAATAGAGCATCATTGAATTCTAAGAAATGATAGATGCAAGGATTCAGAGAAACTTTCCAAGGTTTGTATGAATTGAACAGAAACAGAATAATGATTTATATGATGACCATAATAATGTAAGTATAAACAATTTTGAGAGAACTAAAAACCTTGGTCAGTATAGTAACAGATTATAACTTCAAAGACAGATGATCAAGTTAGTCTCCTATCTTTTGGTAAAGAGGTGATGGATAAAAGAAACAGAAAAAGATACCATTTTCTAATGTGGCCTAATTATTGATGCATGTGTGTGTTTGTGTGTCTATGTTTCTGTACACATACATAAAGTATATATAAGAGAAGGCTTCTATTAAAGATAATTTCATTTATGAAGGTTGTGACACAGATAAAAAAAAAACAGGAGAGGGGCTGATAGAGCCAAGATTGTGGATGAGTATCAGAGAAAGCCTGAAACTCCTCTGAACATCCTTCTATATTGATCTTTAAAGGAAGTCTCAAAAGGACAGGAGTCAGAACAAGATGAGTGAGGGAGCTCTCTCACTGAACATAATGTGAAAGGTAAGCAGAGAGAATAGATTTCCATGATGGGGGGAGAACTGGGAAGCAAAATTGCACATGGAAATATCCAGGCTGACCAATCTCCCATCTACCACAGAAGACTCAGAACCTGGGAGTTGACAATGCCGGCATCCCAGGTTGGGTACCACAACAAAAGAGGAGCACCTCAGACTCACCCCTTAAAAGTATCAGACCCTGAGAGTGAGGTCCAGAGATCCATAGTGCTGGGCTCTCTCAAGCCTCTGCAGCAGCGATTAGGACACACCCAGGGCATAATCTGGAGAACCAAGATTTAGGCAATGCCTGGATCCCAGGGCTATGGCTACACCTACAAAAGAATACATCAGAGGAGAGAAACTTTTGAAGACTTAAACCAGGGCAGAATAGCCATAATCTAGTAAAATGGCAGAGAAGAGAAACTCAAACAACCTTACAATCCACAGGCAAAAAACAAAATAAACAACAACAACCAAAAAAAAACCCAATAACAACAAAACTCCCCCCAAAACAAAAGGCTGAAAAAAGGAGTAACATCAGAGAAAGAAGATGACTATCTAAAGCTTTTATAGGGATAAAGAACAAACAGCAGAGCAGGCAGACTATGATGGGATTCAAGGAAATCGAAGCAAAACCTCAAAAATACATGGAAACTGGGCTCATGCTGTGGAAAAACTCAAAAAGTAATTGAGAAACAAAATAAGATAAAAATGATGAAAAATGGGAAAAATAAAATAACAGTTTAGAAAAAAAAATTGAGCAACTAGAAAAAGAGACACAAGAAGGTAAGGAAGAAAATTGTATCATACTAACGAATCAATCTACTGGGAAAAGAAACAAAAATATCAAATGAAGAAAAGAATTACTTGAGAAGAATAGATCAAATGGAGAAGGTGAATCAAAAATTCATGGAAGAAAATCAGTCTTTGAAAATTAGAATTCGACAATTAGAAGCTAATGACTTCATGAGACATCAGGAAATAATAAAACAAAAGCAAAATAATGAAAAAAAAAATAGAAGACAATGTGAAACATCTCATTGAAAAAGCAACTGACTTGGAAAATAGATCCAGGATAGACAATTTAAGAAATACTGAACTACCTGAAAGTTATGACCAATAACAAAAACCTAGACTTCATATTATAAGAAACTATCCAAGAAAATTACCCTGATATTCTTGGACAAGAGGGTAAAATAGAGGTCCAAAGAATCCACACACCTCCTGCAATAAATCCTCAAATGACAACCCTCAGGAATATTATAGCCAAATTTAAGAACTCTCAGTCCAAGGAGAAACTAATATACAAAAAGTTAGAAAAAATAATTCAGATATCATGGAGCCCCAGTAAGAATTACTCATGATCTGGCAGCTTCCACCCTGAAGGACCAGAAAGCTTGGAATATGATATTTTGGAAGGCAAGGGAACTGGTACTACAATCAAGAATCACAAATCTATCAAAACTGATTTTATTTATCAGGGGAAAGTATGGAATTTTAATGAAATAGAAGATTTCCAAGCTTTACTGAAGAAAAGACCAGACTTCAACAGAAAATTTGATGTCCAAATAAAAATTCAAGACAACCAAAAAAAAAAGTAAATATGAAAAAAAAATTAAGAGCTTCAACAAGGTCAAATTGTTTCTATTCCTCTATGGAAAGATGTTATCTTTAATTCTCAAAAATGATTAACATTATCTTAGTATTAATAAGAAGTATACAGAGTCAGAGGGTGTGGAAATAAGCTGTTGAGAATGATATGTAAAAGAAACTTGAGTATAAAAAGAGGATTTTGTTCTAAGAGAAATAGAAAGGAAGAGGAGAATGGGGTAAACTCTATCACATAAAGAGGTGCATGGGTAGGGAATACTATTACAAGGAGGGGAGGATGAGTTTGGTGAAAGGTAATACTTAAACTTTACTCTCATTAGCATTGGGTCAGAGGGGAAATAACAGCCAGATTAATTGAGATATAGAATCTTATCTAACCTTATAGAGAAGTAGAAGGGATATAAGGAAGGGGGGTTTCTGAGGGTATCAAAAAGGAGAGAAAAGTCAAGGACTTTGATATCAGTGTCCTTGAAAAGTCAAGGACACTGATATGGAGGAAAAGAGTAAAAGGAGAATGGGCACCATTAAAAGAGGTAATCAAAATGGAGGGGAATGCACAGATGGTAATCATAACTGTGAATGTGAATGGGATGAACTCACCCATGAAACAGAAGCAGATACCAGAATGGATTAAAAACCAGAATCCTACTGTATATTGCTTACAAGAAACACATTTGAGTCAGGTAGGCACACAGAGTAAAGGTAAGAGGCTACAACAGAATCTATTGGGCTTCAATTGAGAAAAAAGGCAGGAGTAGTAATTATGATCTCAGACAAAGCTAAAGAAAAAATAGATTTGATTACAAAATATAAGGAAGATAATTAAATTACATCTTGATAAAAGGCAGTATAGACAATGAAGGAATATCAGTACTCAAGATATATGCACCAAATGGCCTAGCATCTAGATTTTAAAAGGAGAAACTAAAGGAACTTAGGGAGGCAATCAATATTAAACTACACTAGTGGGGGATATCAACCTTAGCCTGTCACAACTAGATAAGTAGAACAAAAAAAAAAACAAGAAAAGAAGTAAGGGAAGTGAATGAAATTTTATGAAAAGTAGAGTTAATAGATATCTGGAGAATTTTGAATAGGGATAAAAAGGAATATACCTTCTTTTCAGCCACACATGGGATATATACAAAGATTTATCATATATTAGGGTAAAAAAACAAACAAATGCAGAAAGGCAGAAATAATAAATGTATTTTTTTCAGATCATAATGAGATAAAATTATGATTAAAAAGGGTTCATGGAGAGGAAAATAAAAAATTAATTGGAACCTAAATAATCTAATTCTTCAAAAATGATGAGTCAAAAAACAAATCATAGAAACAACTAATGTTTTCATTGAAGAAAATGTTAATGAGGAGACAACTTATCAAAATTTATGAGATAAAGACAAAGCAGTAATCAGAGGGAAAATTTATATCCCTGAGTGCTTAAACCAATAAAATAGTGGAAAAGGTGCTCAGTGAATTGGGTTTGCAACTAAAATAAAACTAGAAAAAGAACAAATTTTAAATTCCCAGACAAAGACTAAATTGGAATTCCTAAAAATCAAAGGAGAAATTAATAAAATTGAAAACAAAAGAACTTTTTAACTAATAAATAAGACTAGGTCCTGGTTCTTAGGGGGAAAAAACCAAATAAAATAAATAAAGCATTGGTTAACTTAATTAAAAAATATAGAAGAGAATCAAATCACCAATATCAAAAAATGAAATGGGTAAATCCACCTGTAATGAAAAGGAATTTATAGAAATTATTAGGAGCTATTTTGGCCAGTAATGTGACAATAAATATGATAATCTAGGTGAAATGAATGAATAATCAAAAATATAAATTGTCTACATTAACAAAAGAGGAACTAGAATACTTAGATAATCCCATCTCAGACAGAGAAACTGAACAAGCCATGAATGAACTCCCTTGGAAAAAATCCCTGGGGCCAGATAGATTTACAAGTGAATTCTATAAAATGTTTATAGAATAACTATTCCCAATATTATACAAACTATTTGACAAAATAAGCAAAGTAGGAGTCTTAGCAAATTCTTTTTATGAAACAAATATGATATTGATACTTAAGCCAGGAAGACCAAAAACAGAGAAAGAAAATTACAGATCAATCTTCTTAATAAACATTAATATAAAATTCTTAAAATACAACAAAGAGACTAACACAATATATCATAAGGATTGTTCACCATGACGAGGTAGGATTTTTGCCAGGAATGCAAGGATGGTTCAATATTAGGAAGACAATCCACATAATTGATTATATCAATAATAATACTAACAGAAATCACAGGATCATCTTGATAGAGCTAGAAAAAGTCTTTGACAAAATACAACACCCATTCCTATTAACAACACTAGAAAGTATAGGAATAAAAGAGCCTTTCCTTCAAATAATAAGTAATATTTCTTTAAAATTAGCAAGAAGTATCATCTGCAATGGGGATTATTTAGAAGTCTTCCCAACTAAGATCAGTAGTGAAGCAAGGATGCCCACTATCACCACTCTTATTTAATATTGCACTAGAAATGCTAGCTGTAGCAATTAGAGAAGAAAAAGAAATTGAAAGCATTTAAAGTAACCAATGAGGAAACTAAACTATCACTCTTTGTAGATGATATGATGGTGAGAGTCGGAGTCAAGGTGGTGGCTTAGGAGAAGCAATAGTTCAGACCTCTGAAAACCCTTCCTTACTGATCACAAATTAAATGCTCCTAGGGGACTGAAAATCAAACCTAACAACAAGACAGGGCCACGGAACCCTCCTGCTGGGCTCAATTAAAAATGTACACCCCCCAAAAGTTGGAATCCAAGAACACTTGGGCTCAGGGGTAAGGCAGATGGAAGGTCCCAGTACACTCCCCCCCCCCCATGCAGAGTGCCAATCCTCCACCAGTGGCAGCAGGAACCTCTGGGTGGGCAAAGGCTCTGGTCTAGAAAGTGTACCTTGAGGGCAGATCTGTGCCAGGCTCAGAGTGTCAAACACAGGCAGCAGGGGAGCAGCTGGAGAGGGATCAAAGAGCTAGAAGCCTGGTAAGAATGGTTGACACCCTCCATATTGCTCCAAGAGGTTTTGGTCTCAGGGCACATCCAGCCCAACCCAACTGAACTTAATCCCATCAAAAGTCTTCAGAGCTCAAAGAAGCCCAAGTCCCAACACCCCTTCCTCACTGACTACTGGACTTTAATCCAATCAAAAACCTCCAGATGACAGGGAATCTCAAATTTCAACACTCCTCCCCCAGAGACTGCACTGAGAGATCTGTCAAAGCTCCAAGAGGGGAGACTGACAGAAAGCCCCCAAACCAAAAAAATGAGAGGACCAAGAACACAGACAAATATGGGGAACCAAGAAGGGGTAAATATGAGCAAACAACAGAAAAAGAAGAAAGAAATTACAATTGAAACCTTCTGCACAGGCAACGAACCAAGAACGAACAATACATAGGAGACAAGTAATAAAAGAGAAATACCAGAGAATTGGATACAGCCTTTGGAAGAACTCAAAATGCAATTCAAAATGCAATTAAGAGAGGCTGAAGACAATTGGGGAAAGAATTTAAAAACTAAGATAAGTCATCTGGAAACAGAAAATAGTGTCTTGAAAGCCAAAATCAACCAGCTTGAAAATGAGGCAAAGGAGATGAATGATGAGACAAAGAAGATGAAAGATGAGGGAAAGAAGATGAAAGATGAGGCAAAGGAGATAAGAGATGATTTAAAGAGAATGAAAGATGACCTCCAAAGAAAATCAGACCAGAAGGAGAAGGGTGACCAATAAGCCAGGGATGAAATCCAGTCTTGAAGAACCAGAATACAACAACTAGAATTAAGTGATCTTACAAGGCAGCAGGACACTATAAAACAAAACCAGAAGAATGAAAAAAATTGAAGGAAATATCTAAGCATCTCATTTACAAAACAGAGGATTTAGAAAATCATTCGAGGAGAGACAATTTAAGAATTACCAGAAGACCACAACAAAAGAAAAAGCCTGGACATAATACTACAGGAAATTATTCAAGAAAATTGCCCCAATATTCTAGAACAAGAGGGAAAAGTGGATATTGAAAGAATCCACAGATCACCTCCTGTACTTCTGTACTTAATTCCCAACTGACAACACCTAGGAATGTTATAGCCAAATTCAAGAACTATCAGACCAAAGAAAAGATATTACAAGCTACCAAGAAGAAGTGATTCAGATACTATAGAACCACAGTGAAGATAACACAGGATCTGGCTGCTTCCACACTGAAGGTCCTAAAGGCATGGAATATGATATTCTGGAAAGCAAAAGAACTAGGTCTACAATCAAGAATCAACTACCCAGCAAAACTGACTATATTCTTACAGGGGAAAGTATGATCATTCAACAAAATAGAAGAATTCCAATAATTTGTAAAGAAAAGACCAGAACTGAACAGAAAATTTGATGCCCAAGCACAGAACTTAAGAAAATTATCAAAAGGTAATTTAAAAAGGGGGTGGGGGGAAGAGAAAAACAAAACAAAACCAAAAAACCACTTTTTTAAAAAGCGACTCAATAAGTTATAATGATATGTATCCCTATAAGAAAAGAGGTCATTGGTAACTCTTTAAAATGGTTATTTTCAACTGCATAGCTACAAGAATTACACTTAGAGGAAACAGTGACAAACTGTATAGGATGAAATGACAAGACATAAATAGGTATATAGATATATGTATTCACAAATAGTTATACATGTGTATATATATATATATATACACACACACACACAACTAGAACTAAAAAAGAGCTTAATACTAAGAGAAATGGGAAAAGAAAAGGGTGTAAATTTATATGTCACAAAGAAGCTCATGGTGGGAGGGGGAAGAACATCAGTACTCTGGAAGGGTAAAGAGGTTGGATATAGGAAATACTCAACTTTTATGTACATTGAAATTGCCCCAAAGAGGGAAGAACAATCCAATCCATTGGGGTAGAGAATTGATTTGTGCCTTATAGGGGGAGTAGAAGGGTAACAAAGGGACTGGTGGGGAGGGAAGCAGTACAAGGGAGGGACAAGGTGAGGGTAGTTTTAGAAACACTCCAAGGCAAATAAGGCGGGTAATAAGAAGGGAGTGGAGTAGAAATGGATTTATGTGTGTATGTCTGGGTATGGTCAATACAACAAGAGTCCAAAGCCAGAAAAGGGACACTTGCAATCTCCTGAGCATTTTTCTGATCTGTGACTGAGAATTTCCACAGTGCCAGTCTTCTAAGTTGTTTTGGACTGAAAAATTACTTCATTATGCCTTTTGCATGTTATGTTGCTCTATAATTCATTTTGATGTATTATTGCTTTTTGGATGGGAATTTGGTAGAAATCAGATGGCTTCTCGTACCTACTCCACCACACTGGATCTGCCTCATTTAATGTTTCAGTGCCTCAAATTACTCTTTTTTATCTTTGCTTTCTGTCTTAGTAGGGATTCTAAGACAGCAAAGCAATAAGAGCTAGGCAATCAGAGTTATATGACTTGCCCCAGGGTCACATAGCTAAGAAGTATCTGAGGTCACATTTGAACCCAGGTTCTGGTGCACTATCTACTGTGCTACCTAACTCCCCAACCCCATACCCCAGCAACTGTTTAAAGCTAGAATTTTCAGATTTCTATCAATGAATGTAGTTTTTCTCCACTAGTAAGAATCTAGATTTTTAAAAATAACCAAAATAAAACAGAAACAAATTATAGTGAAGCCAATGCCTAGGGAATATCACCTCCTTCTCTTTTCCCACAAAGTTTGGAGATGGCTATCCATATTAACAAGGAATTTTGTTTTATGGTGTTACTATTATAAAACAATCGACAATAAGGATCACTTTAAATCACTTGTATTCACTGTATGATTGAGTTTATATTTAAAATCATCTATAAGAAACTTTTTAGAAATACAGTGATATGATGAAGCTTGCTTAAACTAAATGAGTAACCAATTGTTGAATTTTTAGTATAGACATTTATGTCTCAGAAATCAGCAAACACTACAAATCAGGGGTTTATTTATTATTCTGTTGATTCTCTAGGTTCAACCAAGTGATAGAGAAAATGTTAGTAATGTAGATTGACTTTACCAATGTGCCAGATGTTTATTCCCCTCCACATACCTCCCAGAGGGCCAGTTATTAAATACTTTGCAGAAAATAGACAGCTAGCTATATTTCTCAGAGTTTTTCATCTTGTAGTCAAGGCTTAGGGCTCTTGGGATAAAAACCTCATCTCATAAACCCTCATGCCTCTCAAAAGAAAGCAAAGCAAAATGACATTTCTTTACAGACAAAAAATGACAAGAGGAAGAAAGAAGGGGAGAGAGGAGAGAAGGAAGGAGGGAATACAGTAAATATAGAAAGAGGGAGAAAGGGTGGAAGGAAGGAAAGACAAATGGAAAGAGGGAGGAAAAGGAGGAAAAAGGGAAGGATAGGAGGAAGGAAGAAGGGGAGGGAGGAAAGGAAGGAATGAAGAACTCTACAACTAAGTTGTGTGAGCCTATGCTTACTCTACAGGGTCCTATCCAGTACACCAATTGTTTTGCATTCATCACCCTTCTCCCTTTCTTGCAGAGAATTTATCTATATTCTCAAGATGCCACTTATAAGCATTCCCACTTAAGTAAGGGATGCCCTCTGTAGCTGATGAATAGAATGTGTTCAATTAGTCCACTTAAGGATCAATTATTGATGAAATAAAATTATTTGATTTAATGTCCATTATGTTCCATGCCCCATGCAAGGCACTAAAGATACAGAGACAAAAAGCAACCAAGAACAGTTCTTACCTTTTGGGAGATGACATTCTATTAGGAAAAGTGTGGAAATCTAGAAATAAATGTCAAATACTTACATAAATGGGGCAGATAGGTGGCATAATGGATGAATTACCAGTTCTGGAGTCAGGAAGACTCACCTTCCTTAGTTCAAATCTAACATTAGACAATAAATATGTGACTCTATGTAAATCACTTAACCCAATTTGCCTCAGTTTCCTCATTTGTAAAATGAACTGGAGAAGGAAAAGTAACTTTGCCAAGAAAATCCCTAAAGAAATCATAAGGAGTCAGGCATGACTGAAAATGAATGAATAATAACAGCATACATAAATACAATATTTGGGGAGGATCCTAACCTAAAAGTGAGAGTATGAAAGGCCTCATGTAGATTATGGAACTTGAATTGAGCTTTGGAGGAAGCTAGGGAATCTAAGAAAAAGAGATGGGAAAGGAAGTTCATTCTAAGTATGGAGTTCAGCCCCATTTGTGTGCTTTGTTTATTAACTTTTGCTCTAACCAATTGAGCTAACTAGGACAGTCATGAAATATAGCACAGAATACCAATCAGAATCATTGGCCATCCTTTTTGAAGAGAATAACTGGCACTGTAACTCCATTATGAAGGGACAGTTGATGCTAGTGGCTCTTGTGCATGTAGACATCAAATAATCATTCAGACTGATTTTAGTTGCTAGTGGAGATCCCTCCCCACTTCCTGCAACTGTTCTGAGAATCTAAAGTACTTGTGTTCCACAATTTGAAGAGTATTAGAATAGATTCTATTAAAAGGAAAAGAAAATGAATGAAGAATGGATTTATTTTGTTATTTTTTAAATAAAACTGGAAGGAATGCAGAAAGAAATCTTTAGTGACCTCATGCAGTTCCTGGGGACCCAACCATCATAATATCAAACCACATTTTCCTCATTGCTCTGCCTGGTGGGTTTCCCCACAGACACTCTTAGTGCTGGGAATGCCATGCTTTCATTCCTTATTGAGGTAGCCCGCTCTCCACTGCTCCTGGTGCATTCGTGCAGAAGCTTGTGCTGTCCTGGGTCCAAAGTAATGCCTTGTCCTGTTCTGCACACAAATAAAGGATTCTTGTCTCCATGCCTGTCAGTCTGTCACATTTGATGAGTCCTAGATTTGAAAAGAAAAAAAAAGAAACAAAACATTCTCCATCAGACCAATGCTCTCTAGCCAAAGTGCAGAAAGAAAACAGGCCACTCTACTGGCCTTCCTTGACTTTTTTTTAAGCCCCCCCCCAAAAAAAAATCGCATGTGAGGTGAATCACAAACTCTGAATACCAGCTTGGAACAATGCTGTATTTTGCAAAGTGCATGCCTCATTGAGAGAGAGCACAAGGAGTCCATCACTTTGTGAGAATAGCTGAAGCCAGTGAAGGGAGAGACAGGTTAATCAGGACAAAGAGGGGGCAGTAGAGGGAAATTTGGTGCTAAATTTAGCTGGGAATTTTACAGTCCTGTGGGCACAGCCATGTCCACTACTGTATAGTAGAATCTATCAACACCATCCCTTTACAGGGCTCCCAAGGACAATTGATATTGAGGCAATGCTGTAGTGGCCAGATGCCATATAGTGTAAGGAAGGGACTTTTAATCTCTAATTCTCACTTTATAAAGCTCAAGAACTTAAAAAACAAAAAAAGAGAGGCTGGAAACATTTCTTTGCTGTTGGCCTTCCATTACCATAATTAAAATAAGAACAAAGTGTGAGAAAATGGTGTAATATAGAAGAAGAAAATTTCTCTCCTCTTTGGAAAGATGACTCCTTGGCAAAGAGTGTTTCCAACCCATATAAGATGTTCCCCATGGAGAATGACTCACACTTGCAGTATTAGCCCCTCTCTAAATTTGATGACTGAGACTGCTTCAGAAGGAACAACATTTTGGTATGTCAAAGAAGAGACGTGCAAGAAGGGTGGGAATTTTCCACAAAAGTATAGCTTTCTGCCAGGATGAGAGAGAGAGAGAGAGAGAGAGAGAGAGAGAGAGAGAGAGAGAGAGAGAGAGAGAGAGAGAGAGAGAGAGAGAGACTGTGTTAGGGAGAGAGACAGAGAGACTGTGTTAGGGAGACATTTATAAGAGCCAAGGTCTGGAAAAAGTGGAAAGTATTCTGTTGTAATCCCACCTGAAATGAAAATACAAAATATGAACTCAGATTTGGGGCTTTGTTTCTTGAGTGAGCCAAGTGTAGCATAGGTCTTTCCTGTGGTCAAAATGTACTGAAATCCTTAGTTTTGAATTCCATGTGGTCCTGGTTCCAAAAGTCAAACATGATCTTTCTACTTGATGTTCCTAACTGGAAAAAAATGTGTGTACCATTTATTGACTATTAAATTCATTCAAGTTTTTTTTTTTTTTGAGGATTGTGAGAATGACTAACACAGTTCTCTGGTACCTGCCATAAAAGAATGACTATCATAAGGATTCTAAAGGAGGAATAAAGAATTTTTTTTCTTTCCCTGATTTGAGAAAAGGAGCAGGAGGAAATAAGGGGAAGTTGCTTAGGAAACCATAGTGGCCATTGCTGTAGGAGGCAAAAAAAAATGGCCAAGAGAATATTATTGTTCATCCTTTGTTTTGAAGAGGACCAATGACATCACGGGATAATGTCCTGAATTCCACATAAATTGAATTCAAGTAAGACAGAATTCCACAAATTCCTTAGCCTCTCTCTTTCATAGTCATTCAAGTTCAGCAGCAAAGCAAAATTCAGGGTAACTAATAATGGCTCTGGATTCAATGGATGATCTTGGTGTCTTCAATGTTTGATCAAAATCTAGGTGCTTAAGCTACCTTCATGGCCTGACTGTTGGAACAAATTATTTTCATTTGTACAAATTTAATATTTCCCCCAGAAGTAATCTTCACATACTTGGGATAGGTACCCCCCCCAAAGTTGTTGATGGCTTTGAGGCCTATTAGTTACTTCAACCTGGTGGTTTGTCTGCCTAGATCTCTCTCTTGTCTGTGCCCATCCCACCTTCCTCTTTTTTGTTGTTGGCCAAAATACTCTTATAAATATTTTCTTCTTCTGTTTCCCCATCCAAATAACTTAAAGAACAAAGAGGTGAAGTCACCTTCTGTGATATATCTCCCTTTGGGGCCTATGGATCATTTCATAACCTGTATATCTTTTTTAAAAAGTGTCAAGGGGATAATATGGTTCATCAAGTGTGAATTCTACTTATATGATTCTTGTTCTTCCCAGTTCCCAAGGCTGAAGGTTGAGGAAGAGGCAGAGTTGAACAATGGAGGGGTGAAACAGAAATGTTCACCAGCAGGAGTTCCCAAACTTTAACTCTTTGTATTACTAGAGGCTAAACTTGTCCAGTACAGAGAGATATTAACATGAGCCATGTAATTGCATGAGGAATATATAGACATTTCATCTAGGTATTAGTTTGGAACTTCTCTGACTTTATCAACATGCCTCAATGCTATGTATCTTCTGTACTCCTCACTTCCATACCTATGCTTTATAGCTTTCATTTGTATGTTGTCTTCTCCCATTTGATTGTGAACTCCTTGAGGGTAGGAATTATTTTTTATTTTCATATTTGTATCCTCAGCATTTAGCATATTTTCTGGCATATAGAAGACACGTACAAAATGTTAATTGATTGACTACTGATTATGTCATTGTCTTTTCAGTAAGTTTTTATTACCTCTACTCCTCCTCAGATAACTTTCACTTCTTAATTCTGACTTTAAATCATAACAAGAAAGGAATATTTATTTTTCTATATGTCAGCATGTTTTTTTTTTGGATTTGCCATCTAAACTTTACTCTTTTTTTTTTGTTGTTGTTAATAGATATTTTAATTTTGATTTTCTACAAGGTTACAAAGAACATGCATTCTTTTAAAGCTCTTTGGTCATAGTTTAAATTGACTTCCAGAATGATTGGATCAATTCACAACTCCACCAGCAATGCATTAGTGTCCCAATTTTACCCCATCCCCTACATCATTTATTATTTGCCTTTACTGTCATATTTGCCACTCTTTAATTTTTGCATCTATGTTCATTAAGGAGATTGATTTGTAGTTTTCTTTCTCTGTTTGTGGTCTTCCTGACTTTGGAATCAATATCATATTTGTGTCATAAAAGGAATTTGGTAGAACTCTTTCTTTGCTTATTTTGTCAGATAGTTTGCATAGTTTAAGGATTAGTTGTTCTTTAAATGTTTGATAGAAATCACTTGTGAATCCACCTAGCTCTGGGGATTTTTTCCTAAGGAGTTCACTGATGGCTTATTCAATTTCTTTTTCTGAGGGATTGTTTAAGTATTCTATTTCCTTTTTTGTTAATCTAGACAATTTGTATTTCTGTAAATATTCATCCACTTTATCAAGATTTTCATATTTATTGTCATATAATTGAGTAAAATAGTTTCTAATAATTGCCTTAATTTCTTCTTCATTAGAGATAAAATCTTCCTTTTTATTGTTGATACTGTTAATTTGATTGTCTTCTTTCTATTTTAAAAATTAAATTAACCAATATCATCTGTATTTTATTTGTTTTTTTCAAAGGAACAACTTCTAGTCTTATTTATTAGTTCAATATTCTCTTACTTTCAATTTTGTTAATTTCTCCTTTGATTTTTATTATTTCCAATTTAATCTTCATCTGAAGATTTTTAATTTATTCTTTCCCTAGTTTTTTTAGTTGCATACCCAATTCACTGATCTCTTGTTTCTCTATTTTGTTGATAGAAATACCCAGGTATACAAAATTTCCCCTCATTACTGATTTTGCTGTATCCCATACATTTTCATATGTTGTCTCTTCAATATCATTCTCTTCAATGAAATCAATAATTGTATAATTTGTTCTTTAACCCACCAGTTTTGAAGAATTAGATTATTTAGTTTCCAAATAAATTTTAATTTGACTCTCCATGAACCCCAGCTAATTATACTTTTTATTGCATTATGATCTGAAATGGCCATATTTGTTATTTTTGTTTTTCTGCATTTGTTTCTGATTTATTTTGCCCTACTATGTGGTCAATCTTTGTATATGTATCATGTGCAGCTGAAAAGAAGGCATATTCCTTCTTATCCCTATTCAGTTTTCTCCAGATGTCTATTAACTATAATTTTTCTAATTTTTCATTCCCTTTCATAATTTTTTCTTCTTTACTTTTTGGTTCAATTCATCTAATTCTGATAGGGGAATATTAAAATTCCCCACTAATATAGTTACACTAGTTCCTACTTAAGCTTCTTTAGTTTCTCCTTTAAAAATCTGCATGCTATACCATTTGGTGCATATATGTTTAGCACCAATTTTACTTCATTTTTTTTTAATTTTAAACATTATTTTATTTGGTCATTTCCAAACATTATTCACTGGAAACAAAGATCATTTTCTTTTCCACCCCTCCCCCCTTCCACCACCTTTCCCTCTTCCATAGCTGATGCACAATTCCACTGGTTATCACATGTGTTCTTGACTCGAACCCATTTCCCTGTTGTTGGTATTTGCATTAGAGTGTTCATTTAGAGTCTCTCCTCAGTCATATCCCCTCAACCCCTGTAGTCAAGCAGTTGCTTTTCATTGGTGTTTTTACTCCCACAGTTTATCCGCTGCTTGTGGATAGTATTTTTTAGATCCCTGCAGATTGTTCAGGGACATTGCATTGCCACTAATGGAGAAGTCCATCACCTTCGATTGTACCACAATGTATCAGTCTCTGTGTACAATGTTTTCCTGGTTCTGCTCCTTTTGCTCTGCATCACTTCCTGGAGGTTGTTCCAGTCTCCATGGAATTCCTCTACTTTATTATTCCTTTTAGCACAATAGTATTCCATCACCAACATATACCACAATTGGTTCAGCCATTCCCCAATTGATGGGCATCCCCTCGTTTTCCAATTTTTGGCCACCACAAAGAGTGCAGCTATGAATATTCTTGTACAAGTCTTTTTCCTTATTATCTCTTTGGGGTACAAACCCAGCAGTGCTATGGCTGGATCAAAGGGCAGACAGTTTTTTATCACCCTTTGGCCATAGTTCCAAATTGCCCTCCAGAATGGCTGGATCAATTCACAACTCCACCAGCCATGAATTAGTGTCCCCACTTTGCCACATCCCCTCCAGCATTCATTACTTTCCCTAGCTGTCATGTTAGCCAATCTGCTAGGTGTGAGGTGATAACCTCAGAGTTGTTTTGATTTGCATCCCTCTGATTATAAGAGACATAGAGCACTTTTTCATGTGCTTATTAATAGTTTTGATTTCTTTGGCTGAGAACTGCCTGTTCTTACTTCATTTTTTATAGTACCTTTTAGCAAGATATAATTTCCTTCCTTATCTCTTTTAATCAGATCAGTTTTTGCTTTAGGTTTTTCGGAGATCATGATTGCTTCTCCTGCTTATTTATTTATTTTTTTACTTTGCATGATGCATATTCAATTCTGCTCCAGCCTTTTATATTTACTCTGTGTGTCACCCTGCCTAAAATATGTTTCTTGTAAACAACATATAGTAGGATTCTGTTTTTTAATCTACTCTGCTCCCCCCTTGCATTTTATGGGTGAGTTCAACCCATTCACATTCACAGTTATGATTACTGTGTATTACCGACCATCTTATTCCCCCCTTTTGATCCTGCTCTCTTCCCTTTCACACTGTTCCTTCTTGTTAGTGTTTTGCTTTTTATCTCTCCCTTCATTTTCCTCTCCCTCCATTTATCCTCTTCCTTCCCTTTTTAAAATTCCCCTTCTACTTCTCTGTGGAGTAAAATAGAATACTATACCTCAATGACTGTTATTCCAAGCCCTCATCCTTCCCCCTATAATAATCTTTCATGTCTCTTTATGTTATAAAATTTATTCCATTCCATCTTTCTCTTTCCTTTTCTTTCAGTGCAATCCTCTTTAGCACACTTTGGTTTTTTTCTCCCATATCATATCATCATAGTTAGCTTACTTTCCCACTCTCTCCTTCTATCTGCTCTACTACTAAGAATAATGTTTAAGAAATAGAGAGATCCTATTTACATGTAGGAATACATACAGTTTTGCCTTATTATGACCCTTAGATTGTTTCTATTTTATTTTAGGCTCCTCTTGGGTCTCATCTTTAGACTTCAATTTTTTTTTTTGTTTTGATCTGGTTCTTTTTCCTCAGGAATGCTTGGAAATCTATCTTATTGAATGACCATATTTTCCCCTGAAAGGTTATACTCAGTTTTGTTGGATAAGTGATTCTGGATTGTAAAACTAGATCTTTTATCTTCCTGTATATCATATTCCATGCCTTATGATCCTTTAATGTGGAAGCCACTAAATCCTGTGTGATGCTGATTGTAGCTCCAGGGTATTTGAATAGTTTCTTTCTGGCTGTTTGCAGTATTTTCTCCTTGGCTAGGATATTTGTGAATTTAGCTATTATATTCCTTAAATTTGGCATTTGAGTATTTCTTTCTGGAGGTAATCTGTGGATTCTTTCAATTTTTTTTTCATTTTCTTATTCAAGAATATATGGGCAGTTATCTTTGATAATTTCCTTCATTATGATCATGATTTTTGTTTGATCATAGCTTTCAGCTAGACCAATAATTCTTAAATTGTCTCTCCTAGATCTATTTTCCTGGTCAGTTATTTTTTTCAATGAGATATTTCATGTTTTCTTCTGTTTTTTTCCCTTCATTTTATTTTGTTTTATGTTTCTCAATATCTTATGAAATCACTAGCTTTTAGTTGCTTAATTCTAATTTTAAAGGCCTGATTACCCCCATCAGCTTTTGAACCTCCTTCTGCATTTCTTCTTGCATTGCTTTCATTTCCGTGCCCCATTTTTCCTCTGCCTCTCTTAATTCATTTTCAAAGTCCTTTTTGAACTCTTCTAGGATCTCTGACCAATTCATATTTTTCTTTTGGATTTTGAATGTGTTTCCTTGGCTTTCATTGTCTCCTTTTGTGTCTGTACCTTGCTCTTTATCTCCATAAAAATTCTCTAGATTTAGGTAATTTTTTTTGTTTTCTGCTTATTTTTCCAACCCTTTTATAAGTAGGCTCTTTTCTCTGGGTGGGTTGGGTACCCTTTTAAATTTTAGTTCTCCCTTGATGCTACCCTTAATTTTATTTCTGGCCTGTTGCCAGTTTCAATTCTTCTAAGATGGCATGATGGCTTAAGGGCTGGGAGCTCTGAGAGCCACCTCCTACTGCTGATTCAATTAACCATTGAGACTACTGAGAGCTCAAATTCTAGACTCAGGCTTAGGTATATGTTGGCTTTTGCTTTCACTCCGGGCTTGATCTGGTCAGGCATACAGTAGATTGCCTTGGCCTGGGGCTTTGCCCTGAGTTTTAATCAGGATTATCAGGGGCCTCAGCTTTGATCTACCAACTACCACAAAGTGGGATCTATGTTCTCATCACAGGCCAAGACTGGGATTCATGGCTTTGTTTTAGGCCCACACAGATCATACTACTTCAGCACAAATTTCCCTGGACTGGAGCTCTGTACTTCACTGCATTTTTCCTTAGAATTTCATGGGTCATGTGTTGTCTTGGACCTCTAATTGCCCACACAGGATCTCAGAGTCTGGATGTTTAATTGGGCTCAGCTTTAGAACTTGGCACAGAAGATGTGGAATGGGGGTGGGGTGGGGGTTGAGCTTGGTTTTAGCTTGCTTCTCACTCTTTGTTGTAGCCTCCTGCTGTCTGTGCTCCCCTCTCACTCCGGAGCTCTAGATGATCTCTATATATCCTCTTCTTGAAAGTTATATCACTCTATGTCTCCTTGTTGGTTCTTTTACTCCTATATTTGTTTTGTGGCATTATTTCAACATTGGTTGGGAAGGATTCTCATGGTAGTTTTGAGCTTCCTTGCTTCTACTCTACCATCTTGCCTCCCCATTAACATTTTTGAGGAACTTCCAACCATCCCTACTTCATAGTAAAGATAGTTGTCTTAAGTTCCTTTACTAAAGGAATGTTTCTTACAATAACAATCATTTGGGGTACTTTTTTTAAAACACTGCTAAGAAAGTCAATTCAATGGGATGGAATGATTCCATGGAATGAATGCTGGATTTAGTTAAAGAACCTAGGTACCAATTCTTATCCTGTAATTTATTTAACATGAGGTACTCTATTTAGTAATTTATTGGCACTAGATGACCTTTCATGTCCCTTCAAACTCTAAATCAGTTATGATCTTAAATCTAATGGATACTGGAAGTGAGATTTAGATCCATATCTCAATTCTAAGCTGAGAATTCTATCAAGGTTTTCACACAGTGTATGGTTAATTGAAGGTTGACTTTTGTAAATGTGTAATTTTTTGTACTTTCATGACCAATATGAAGGTGCAGACAAAGTCATTCATGTGACTGGACCTTTGTAGGATATCTTGAATATAGTCCTGAACTATCTTGTCTTTTCTCACTATAACAGAACATGTAAGCAAACAAAAGCCCTACATTTTCTTTTCTTGCAACTATTTGATAAAAACAAATAAACATCCAACTAATTAAATGCAAAAACTGTCTTTTTCATATTTGTATTATCAATGTTCAGCACATTACATGGCAAAGGAGTAGGCACTTAGTGTTTATTGACTGACCGACTGACCAACTCATTATCTTCTTCTCAATAATTCAATATAGATTCCACTGCACTCAGATCACCATCACCATCACCCATCCATTCCCCCCAAACCCCAAACCTTACAGTAATAATATACCTAAATAATGTCTTAATCTCTGAAATGGAGTATTGTCTTGGTACAAATACTTCAATTGTCTTTTGGGGGGGTTGACCTGTCTTCAGTGTGCTGATGCATTCAGATGAACTTGATTTCTACTGCTTTGTTAACAGCCAGAACACTCATGTATATGAGTGTTGGAGAAAATAGTTTATTAAAATATATATTTTTTAATTTAAAAAGACCAAGTGATGCTTTCATTATCATGCATTATTATGATGTGATAAATTTCTAAATGCAAAAGATAGCACCATTTAAGCATTTCATTTAATTAAATTTCTAATTACTTTAATCTGCTTTTTTTCTGGAAAAGAGTCAAATGGAGATAGTATATTATTTATTTATTTAAAAATTATTTTTATTTATTTTCTGATTCTGAGATTCAATCTATTTATCTTCCTGGGATAGTTTTTTCAATGTTTCTTTGATTCAGTTACCCTGGTATCCTTGCTGTTCCTAGAACAAAATATTCTCTC
This sequence comes from Monodelphis domestica, assembly GCF_027887165.1. Lineage (NCBI taxonomy): Eukaryota > Metazoa > Chordata > Mammalia > Didelphimorphia > Didelphidae > Monodelphis > Monodelphis domestica. The sequence goes on from NC_077230.1 coordinate 292,421,292, forward strand.
TCAGCCCAGGGGATTTTCTCTGATTGTTCCCCATGTCTGGAATTTGCTTTCCCTCATCTCTGACTTGTATCTTCCTTGACTTTTTTTTCAGATCCCTACTAAAATCCCATCTTCTCCAGAAAGTCTTTCCCAATCCCTCAATTCTAATGCCGTCTCTCCTATTTGTTTTACATTTATACTAAATTTAACTTGTTTGTACAAGTTTTCTTGTTGTCTCCCCCACTGGATTGTTAGCTCCTTGAGAGCAGGGGCTGTCTTTTGACTATTTTTGTATCTTTGGTACTTAGCATAGAACTAGACATACAGTAAATACTTAATAAATATGTAGTGACTTTGATTCATAATGTAGACCTATAAAATGGACTTATAAATACTGAACTATCTTAGAGGAACATAAGAATTCATTTTAATTTAATCAGTTAATCAACAGATTTATTAAGTATCTACTGTGTATGAACCAGGTTAGGTTCTTTGGACCAAAAGCCAACATAAAAGAAATAGTCCATGGCTTTGTCCTGCACTTTATTTTTATGAGGAAGTGGAAAGTATGCTGGGTCTGTGGTCAGAGGACCTAGATTTGAATTCCTGCTCAGCAGCTTATTCTGTGTGTGGTCTTGGGCAAATCACTTACTCTAAATGAGCCTCAGTTTAGTCATCTGTTAAATGAGCAATTTGACTAGATGATTTCTTATGTCTACTTTACTCTAGATTTATATTTCAATGGTCTATGGCTGGGACATGTTTTGTTATTGCTGTTTTGAAATTTTGTTTTGGTATATACCAGCAATTTCTTTAGTAAAGAGAAGTTTTGGTGTGAAAATTTCCTCCACTACTGCATATTCACAACTGATTTAGAAGTTGAATGATTTGTTCATAGTCACAAATCTAGTATATTGCAATATGTCAGCCACTGAACTGGAACTTTGGCTTTCATGACTCTATGTATGAATTATTTTTTATCCATTTCTCTGCTTCTCACATTATAAAGGGTGAAAATGTTATTACTTCTTTTTAAGTTCCTTGAATAGATGAGCATTGAAGGGATTGAGATTTTGTAGTTTCATAAAGAAAATCCAGTGCCTCTTGGCTGATAAGTATGGCCCCCTTACACTGATAAAAATATGTCCATCTCTTCTTCTAAGCAGTTGGAGTTTAAGGTTAAAACTGTAAAAATTCATAACTCTTTGTGACGTGGTGTTTGATGGAGAATTCAGTGAAACATTTGAGATGGTCCTGGAAAGCCTATAAAACTTCAGGAATCTATAAAGAAGTCAACCAAGTTGAATTAAATGAAACTTGCCAGAGCTCTCCTTGTACTTTGCTTTTTCCATATGTCTATAGGAATGAAATTCCAGTCTTTAGGCTCAATAGGTCAGAAAGACTAAGGTTTGGAGTAAGGGGTGAAGCAGAGCTTGATTTTGAGATTCCATGACACCTGAGCTCTGGACAGGGGGACTTAGTCATGAAAGGCAGCCTAGTCATTGGCTTGCTCTGTTGCCATGGAGAAGCTCTTACACTCATTTTGCTCATCCTCTCAGTGAATAGAATATCAACAGGGGAGATGTTTTGGTTCAGGAGCAAGTCCTGAAGAACTGTTTATGTGATGAGTATTATGATTAGCAGAACTGATTTCAGAGTCAGGAAAAGCCAGGAAATTCAAAGTTATGGTTTCACAGCAACTAACTTGGCTACACTGTACATATGCATTACACTGCTAAACTTAACACCATATGCAGGAATGGAAAAATGCTACATATCCAAGCAAGGGCCAAGTTATGGCTGCTGGGAAAGCCATAACTTTGAATTTATTGACTTTGGTGTGATTAAAATGTCACCTATTGTATGGAGGGAATGTTTCCCTTCGAAGTATATGGAAGGAGTGTGTTGTCTTTGATGGTGTCAGTGTCAGCATAACAAACTTGGGCGAGGAGGGACATATTTCAGAGACCCAATTTCAGATGGAGGCCAACACTGCTGAATACATTCTGTTCCTAACGGGTTCTCTGGAGCTGCTGAAACTGCCAGGGACTTGAACTCTGGTTCAACAGCTCAAGTTCCACTGGGTTTACTTAGAAAACCCATTAGCTTTGTGTCAGGCTAACAAAGTCTTAGACTCAAAAGGAAAAATAAATTCCTTGTGAGGTCATCCCTCCAGTCTGAACACTATCTGGTAGACTCTTTGAGCCACTAAAAAAGGAGAAGAACCTGGCCGTGGGCCCGTCTGTTGGAGAGAGGGAAGGAGGCACAGAAAGTAGCCAAGGAATGGTGGTAGGAGGTGTGTGGATGTGGGGGTAGGGATGGGTGGGTGTTTTGGGATGTGTTGGGGTGTGTTATAAATGGAGACAGAATAAGAAAAGGGAATATCATTTCAAACCCTGTCTGCCTTTGACACTAGGCATAGGATCAAAACAAAACAAAACAAAACAAACAAAACAAACAAACAAAAAAACTCCATCAAGGACAGGGGGTTGGGGGTGGCAGGGAGAAGGCAGAAGGGAAGAGAGGAGGAATATTTATATTCTAGTAGCTGTCACTGCCACAGCACTTTCAAGTTTACAAAGTGTCTTACATGTAATATCTTATTTAACCCTTACAATACCCCCCAAAGTACCTACTCTATGTATTGCATTATTCTAATTCCCATTTTGTGGCAGAAGAAAGTGATGATCAGAGAGTTTATATATTTTTCCTAGGGTCACACAATCAATGTGTCACAGGTAAGTTCTGAACATTTATTTTCCTGCCTTTAGGTCCATCTTCTTTCTACAGCATCCTTGTTGCTGGGGCAAAGGGATTCAGAAAGCCTAAAATCAGAGGTATTTGTTTACCTGGTTCATCAGTCAACAGAAAGGTGAAAATGCCAGGTAAAGAAAAAGAAAAGGAGGCCTTTTCAGGCTTTATTTAATGGTAAAGAGATCTCCACCTCCTTAACCACTCCACCCCCCCCCCAAGTCCCAGTCCCCAGCCCCCAACCTCCCTGTCTTGTTCTTCAGTTCTCAACACTTCCTTAGTCTGCTTTCACAGCCAGGAGTCTGGTTACTGACCTCTAGAGAAATAAATTCTGGATTGATACATTTCAACAGCTCACTAGGAAGGTCCCAGGGCTGAGAGGAACCTTCTTTCTGCTGCTTTCTGGCACAGACTAGTGGACTGAGGAAAGAACTGGGAGCTAGGAGCTCCTGAGTTCTGATAATCATCTGTTTTTTTTCATTTTCAAATATTCCCCCTCTAAACACACACACACACACACACACACACACACACACACACACACACACAGAGAATCCTCTGCTTCTGTAAAGAAGGGAGGGACATGCCTTTTCTCATCTCTGTGGGAGAATCTTGGTCATTATAGTTTAAAAGAACTCAGGTTCTAATCCTGAAAGTCCAAGAGTCCTCCTCCCCTCTGTTCCCTAATACCTTTCTTTTCATGAATCTAAAGCATATGAAACCCTCATCTACCTCTTCCCCCTTGGCCATTTCATGAAAGCAACATGATACATTTCTTTTTTTTTTTGCTCTGGTTAGAATCATATGTAAAATTTTTATATTGCTTGACAGAATGCATTGTTAAGCATTCTAGTATGTAACATATCATAGAACACTTTTGGTAGAGTGTATGTTTGGAGTGTACACTATAGAGTTAAAATTTGAAAGCTGCTACAAATATCAAAATATCCCTTTCTCCTGAGAGAACGGGGAGATTGAATTACGAATTCTTAGATGGAGGTTCTTTAAACACTTATTGTGAACAAAAATACACATAAAACACTGTGTCTATGTAGGATCACCTCTAACAGCAATTAATTATACAAATTCTTTTAGTAATTAACTTATTCTTTTTTAGGATTCTTGAGACATCTTCACAAATATGCAAGTCCAAGCCTACATGCATAGTCACACATCATGAATATACACATTTATACATGTATAAACACAACATACATAGCTTAAAGGTAAGACTGATCACTCCTTAAATATGAAGTGCAACACAATTCTATAGAACATTTGATGGAAAGCAACAATTGTGCCCTGTACAATGGTTCTTAGGCATTCCTAGATCATTGCTATTTCATATTACAAGTAGTTCACAATAAACAAAGTTACCTGGATAGCTCCATTGGATGTTAATCTATGGATTAACTATGGATGGTAATAGCGACTGTTTACATAGTGCTTTATATCCATTAACTAAGATGATAGAATTTGAGACTCAAAAAAATCCTTCAAGGAAGGATTATTATATATTTTTATTTATTATATGTATATTTTATTAATTATTATTAGTATTACTAAGTAAATTATTACATTTATTTATATATCTGTATATATAGATAACATTATATATAAATTATTATATAAATGTTAATCTTAGATAAAATGGTAGTATTACAGAGATAAGCTAGGTGTCTCAGTGGATAGAATGCAGGGCCTGGAGTCAGAAATCTTGAGTTCAAATTTAACTTCAGACACTTGCTATCTGTGTTACTTTGGGCAAATTACTTAACTCTACCTTAGTTTCCTTAACTGTAAAAATCTGCTGGAGAAGGAAATGGCGAACCCTTCTAATATCTTTGCCAAGAAAATCCCAATTAGAGTCACAAAGAGATGGATAAAAACCAACAACAACAAAATATAAGTACTAGCTATTGATTGCATATGGTGGTACTTGCCTATAATCCTGATGTGGGGGAGAGAGCCTGAGACTGAGAAAGTCACTTGAATTCAGAAATCCTGAGCTTCAGTTAATGCTGATCAGATATCTACACTAAGTCTGCCACTAATATGGTAATCTCCTGGGGGCAGAGGGCTACCAGGCCACCTAAAGAAAGTCTGTCCCAGTTTGGAAAAATAATGCAAGTTAAAATTTTAGTACAAATCAGCCTTGTGAGTGGTTCCTGCATTTTCCCACCCTGGCAAGCTAGCGATATCCAGTCTCAAATAAACATAAATGCTAGTAATGATGATGATTATAGTGATAATAATGATAATGATGGTAATGGTGATGTGGCAGATTTAATAGAGTGATAGATTTAGGATGATGTACCTTCAAATCCCACTTTTGTTCTCTTAAGCTATATGATCCTGAGTAAATCACCTAACAATGAAAATTGTTAGTAATAAATCATTTGTGATGTCTTTTAATGGATATTGTTCAATGTGTGGAATTCCCACATCCACATGTTTATATATATATGTATGTACATATATATATATATGTATATATGATAACTAAAGTTGTGAAGAATCACAGGCATGCACATAGAATGTGGAAGCTTGAAGGGTGAGCTTTGATCATTATCTATTCTAATTCTGCTCTTTTCCCAAAGAAAAGGACAGAGGGCTAAGTGACTCACTTAGATCTGTGTACTTAATTCTCTTGTAAAGGTTAAGGAAAGACTGAGTATTTGTTGGTCTTAGCAGGACCCTATTTGATAACAGGTGTTAGTACTTTAACGTGTTAACTTAGTCTGCACTCTTGTGAAATTAAAGAGGAGTAAACTCAAAGCATCCTGGAGGAAATGCAGGCTCATTTGTATCTGTTTATAGATATCAAAGGCAGGAGTTTTTCAAACAGATAACTATAATCTTAATAACAGGGGTAACATTCTATGGGCTATTGCAGTAGCCCTCCCACCTGCATCCAAGCACATCCCTATGTCATCCTTTCCCCTAGCAGGAAGATAGCAACAATATAAACAAAACAACAGGATCCTGAGACCAGGCAGCTTGGGATGGGGGGTGAATGGTGGATGGGGGTGGTGGATAGACACCTGTTCATCTAGTGGAAATGTTGTCTCTCATGCGTGACCATGACAGTGTGTCTAGACACAAATTATATCTCAAATGGATGAGAATGGTGAAAAAGTGGGGATTATTCTTATGTAGTCATCACTCTAAAATACAATTCTGTTATAATCAATCTAACAGTGATTCGTGCTTCTAGAAATTTTCATCTGCCTCAACATAATTTACAAGCCCTTAGTTGGCAATGCAAGTTTTATAACAAGTATAGTCCTTACCCTGACCAAAATATAAGAATTACTGCTTTGATCTTGAATATATTTTATGAAGAAAAAGCACTAATCCTAATAAACACACTTTAATTTATATGTCATACTCTTGTTCACAGAAGAAAAAAGACTGAATCTTTGGCATGAAAATGAATTTTACTGTTGAAGTTTTAAATCTATGACAAAAGTCAATTTGAACATTTCCTGAGATAGTTATAATGTGACCTTGTGCCTAAGTCAGCTAATTTCCCCCCTTTTTAAAAAGCTGACTTCAAAGGTGAGATTTGTTTTTATTAAACAACATAAATAGGCCATTTAAAAATAAAACAAAAAGTCCTCAATTCTGCTCACCACTTTAGCACTCAATGAGCATTTATCTACAAAAGGGCAAGTAATACAAGATAATACATAGCAATACATAATAATAAATGACAAATCAATTATATAAAATTTATAATAAAAGTAACATATATCCATTCATATATAAATATGCATGTATAACAATAAAACATATGTATGCATAGCAATATAATGCATATTTTATATATGTACACACCAATAAATGCCTTGTACATATATTTGCATATGCATCTCTCTCTATATATATGTAGAGAATATCTTACATATATTTGTAGAAAGAGAGAAAAGAAGGGAAGAAGAGATGGAGAAAGGAGAAATATATGTAAATACTTATAGACATGCATATGTACATATACCCAAATAGAGACAGACACAAAGAACATATTTTTATTTTCACAACCAAAGATTTATCATCTTTGCTTTATAGGTGCTGTATAAAAGTGAGGTCTACACTGATGTAGTATTTTATAAGATTCAGCTGCAGACCCCTTTTTCACAAATGAAGTTAATTCATCTGGTTTCTGTAATACAAGGGGAATGTTGCTTTCATTGCATAAATCACACAATGTGTCAGTATGGAAGCTCTCTTAATGGATTAGAATTGAAATAGAATTCTGATTGATGAGAACTCAAGTCTGTGTTCCTACATAAGTTTAAACAAATGAAGCTAAAAGTTCATGGACAAATCTAAATGGAGAATTGAGGCTCAAAATAAATTTGGATGATTCAAGATAAGATGTCTCTTTTAGTAGAGATATTTAGGTTAATTGAATGAAAGATGGGCTTTTGATTAATTATCCAGATTAAATATATACATTTTACTTGGGTGCTACTGTGATAAAAAAAACAAAAATAAAAACAAACAACTTTCCTTTTCATTGATGGAATTTATATATATATATACATACATATATATGTATAATACATATAAGGTATTTCGGAATTAAGACAGGTAGATGCTTTTTTCTAAGGGCATTTGAAGGATCAATCATCAATGAGAATATGGAAAAGTAGACAAAATTAATTAGGTGGGAGGAAAGACTTGATTATTTATTGAGCTTAAGATCTGTCTATCATCTTTGCTTTGTCAATGAATTCAGATCTATGATTGCCAACAAGGTAGGAAATCAGAATTTAGATAGTCCCAAACAGGGGACAGATTTATAAAAGGAAGGGTTAAGAAGTCTGCTTTGGGTTATTTGTCAGAGCTGAAGAAATTGAAATAAACTCCAGGAAAAGCAGAATGCTGCAAAGTTCATATAATGACTTTTGTACCAAAGTCCAGATGCAGAGTTAAAAAATTAAGCAAAGTTCTGCTTTTGAGATGGAGGATTATTGGTTTGGTCCTTTGGAAGAGGGACCAATACTGAGTGTTTCAGAGTCAAAGTTAGGTTTTGTTTATCTATCTATCTATCTATGTCAGATAGTTATTTGACATCCTAATCCCAGAATCTAGGAACCATATTATTTTCATATTAGAAATATAGCTCATCCCAAAGCCAGGGCTCATCTGAGATTGCTTGGGATCCTACTGAATATATAACTGTAAAGCTGGTTCTGCAAGAGACTGGATATTCTATTTGATTGTCTATGACTATTGTCTACCTTCAGTATTTTGTATCTTTACTACCTACTCACAGCTACCAGATTTGTGAAGCCCATTGGATATTATCCAATTGGATCTACATGGACTCAGATTAAAAATTTAAAGATATTTATTAATAACTTTAAGGATAATTTACTTCACATAACCTGATTTTTACTTGCTCAGTTTACAATTGGGAACATTTTAAGTCATGTAAATCGGAGGTATGAAACTCAAACTAGGTATAAAAATTTGAATAAGAAATATTTAACAAAATAAAATGCAATATCATATAGATAATGAATTTATGATTTTTCAAGCTACATGTTACTAGGAAGAGATCCCTTTCTATGTAAGTTTGAAACTACTGGTGTAGATATTCAGTTGTCTATCATATTAATAGGACTCAGGCAAAAAAGATTGAATTAGTAAAATGATTAATTGGTTCTGAAGTAGATGGTAAAGTAATATAGAGACAATTTCACACACATTTCTAAATGACTACAATCCCATTCCTTTTTCTTTACTCCCACCCCCAAGAATTTTGGAAGAAAGAAATTCAACACTCATCACTCTGGAATGGGGAGGAATTTATGCCTTTGATGGGGAGTTTCAATCATCCAAACATTTGCTGTATATCTCTGCCAAAAAGCAGAGCAGTTAATAAGGTTTAACTTGCCTTAATGATAATTTCATACTTCAAAAGGTAGAGAAATCAACAATTAAAAAAAATTCTATTTTGAATCTTCATACTAACAAGGAGGAACTGATTGCTGAGATAAAAATGTTAAAGATTTGAAATTTTGAGGAAATGCTATTAAAAAAAGAATTAGAATTTGTATTTAAGGAGAAGGCAATTTAGAATGGCACCATTGTAAGTTAAAGATAAGAATAGAGCTCAGACCTGTGATTTGACTGATATATTCAAACTGGGGTTTCCCAGTGAGAGAACTTCTACCAATGCAATTCAGCATCCTCTCTGCAATTTATAGTCCTGTTGACTTCCCTATACCATAGAGAAGGTAAGTGACCTATATTCACTCAGCCATTATACACCAGAGGGAGCAGACTTGAAAATAGTTCTTCTTGCCTTCAAGGGACATTAAATAAAATCACTACACAATGTTGCCTCTCTCTAGAGAGAGAAGACCTAAATGTCCATAATAAGCTCAAGTCACCTAATTGAGATAGACTAGAGAACTGTCAGCTGTGATTGCTAAGTGACTTCCATTGTTTCAAAATCTGTTGAGAAAAGGACAGAAATTGCCCTGATTTTTTTCAAATATAGGAAAAGAGTAGAATCTGCAAACTATAGGTCAGGCAGTTCAACAAATTCTTGATGAAATTGTAGGAACAAGTAATAAAAGGCTGATTAGTAAGCACATAGAAATGGAAAGGGATGATCAAAGAGAACTTCCATCAAGAACACATCATGTTTAATCAATATCATTTTCTTTTTTGTCAGTTGCTAAACTGACAGATCACAGAGAGCATGATACCCACACAGGTGTAATGTTTATTTTTTGGCAAGGAAGGGAACTTCTTTCTCTGAGCCTTGAATAGTTGAACCTACTAAGAGATTTGGAGAAGAGAGCTTGAGAGAGTTCACGTAGGATGTTCTCTTAGTTAAGTATGAGACAAGTCTATCTTGATGTCGGAGACTGAGGAGAGGGACTGTGGAGGATGATTTGGGAGAAAAGAGGACAATGAGGTATGATTATAGCAATTTAGACTTATATAGTACTTATCATTTCATCTTCTTCATTCCACATCACTCAGATGCCTTTTCCATTTTCTCTCCCCTTTGGTACATGAAGAGGTATCCCTTTCCCTTACCATGGCAAACACCTCAGCATGTTCAAGGGATCTTATCCTACTGTGTCTTTTCTAGCAGATTGTCCTCTCTATCATTTCTAATCTCTTACTCATCTTCAGTCTCTCCCTTACAACTGGATGCTTCCATACTACCTACAAAGACATATCTTCTCTCATCCTCAGAAAAGCATCCCTTGACCTATCCATTCCTGCTAGGTATAATCATGTATCTTGCCTTCCTTCTTTGGCTAAATTTGAGAAAGTGTTTGTTATTCATGTTTCCACTTAATTTTCTCTCACTGTACTCTTTACTCTGCAGTTTGTATTCCAACCTCACCATTCAACTGAAACTATTCTCTCCAAAGTTAGAATTGATCTCTTCATTTCCAAATATAATGGTTTGTTTTTTTTTTCCTTTTTGATCTTTCTGTATTCTCTGACACTAAGGAATATGGATAATGAGTTTGACCTGGAGTTGGAAAGACCCTAGTTCAAATTTGACCTTAGACACGACCCTGAATAAGTCACTTAACTTCTGTTTTACCAATGAGGAAATTGAGGCAAGTAACTTCTATATAAATGTTAGCTATTATTACTCTTTTTTTTACCCTCTGGGTTTTCATTACCCTAGGACAATGAATGGGTAGAATTTACAAAGAACCAAATTTAGGTTTGATGTAAAGAAAATCTTTCTAACAGTAAGTCCTCCCTCATCTCAAAGTAGACAAGGCTCCCTTGGAGATAATGAATTTCTTGTGTCATCTGATTTCAGGTACACCAAAAAAACCCACCTGATCTGTTCACTATTGCCCAACATTCCTATTAAATACAATAAAGCATTTAATTTCACAATTACTACCAAATATTAGAAGTTAAATACTTTGGTTAGGTAACATATTAATTTTAATTAGCATAAAACTGTAAATGTAAATTTGGTCTGGCATTTCCTGGATCATAATTCTGAGAAAACCTTGCTTAATTGCAGTTGGAAACTACCTTGTAGGTAGTTAAACCATAACTGAGTAACTATAGATTATCCTATAGAAGTGGGCATCTACCATTTACTTGAAGACTCCCAGTAGAAGGGAACTAAATCATTCTCCAAGTAGCTCAATTCCATTTTTGGATAACTCTAATTCTTTTTCAAATAAAGCAGCTAGATGGCTCAGTGGATAGTGTTGAGCCTGGAGTCCAGAAGACCTGAGCTCAAATCTGGTCTCAGACACTCACTATGGTGTGATCCTAGGCAAGTCACTTAACCTCTAGGGGTCTTAATCTACTAGAAAAGGGGAAGCTAGGTGGCACAGTGGATAGAATGCCAAGCCTAGATAATCTCCCTGAGTTCAAATCTGGCATCAGACACTTTGGGTAAGTTACTTAACCCTGTTTACCTTAGTTCCTTATCTATAAAATGAGATAAAGTAGGAAATGACAAACACCAGTATCTTTCCCAAGAAGACCAAAATGGGGACACCAAGAATCAGACATCACTAAAATTGACTAAACAACTTTCCACACAAAGTCTATATTTGTCTCTTATTGTCTCTGAGGCAGTGATCCTGATCATTCACATTTTCTTTTCTCTAGGCTAAATATATCTAGATTCTTTGGCTACCAAATGCTATAGTTTCCAGTTTTCTTATCAGCCTGGCATGTCTGTCAGTGGTGATGCAGAAAAAACTAAACATATTTCATAATCTAATCAAAGAAAATTTATATTTCCAAATTATACTGTCAGATTCCCTACTGTCCTATGCAGGAGGGTAGTAGAGGTACATTTTGTTGGGTAGGTAAAATCCTAGGTAAAATGTTAAGCTTGTTTTAGACAGCTTTGAATGCCCTTTTATAATGTAAGGGTGGCTATTTAGCCTAGAGAAGAGATTAGGGGTGGGGTATTATATTCTCTTCAAGTATTTGTGTCTGTCATATGGAAGAGGGCTCAGTCTCATTTTTTCTTGGTTCCAGGAGGTAGAACTAATAAAAGTTTTGCCTAAAAGTTACAAAAAGGCAAAATTAAGCTAAATATCAGGGGGAAGAAGCTTCCTAATACTTAAAGCTAACTCAAAGAGAAATGGCTAGCCTAGAGTGGTAATAGGTTACTTTCTCAGTGGAGACCTTTGAACAAACAGTGGACAATGACAAATAACAAGAGCTAACATGTTATAATTGAGGGAATTACTTTTCAGGTATGACTGGGAATATATGGCGACTGAGATCTTTACTAAGTAGAAAATCTTAGGATCCTGTGATTCTCTGAATTATAATACCCTTCCTCTTCCCTCTTTGACTTAGTATCCTCTTTGGCTTATTTCATTTTATAATATTCAATTATATTTAATTAATTATTAATGTCTGAAACAGTAAAAATAAATGCTGTGTGCTACATATTCTTGTTGGTGTAGAGTACAGACCTCAGCTGCCCACTCTAAGAATGATACACTCTTCATTAAGGAAAAGAGATTTGTGAGAAGTTAAAATTTACCTGCCTGGTTGTCTCTATCTACCATAGCCTACTTTGCTTTTCAGAATGATGATCCTGATTTGGGAATTCTCTTGCTTTTGCCCTTCTTCTGACACCATTGCCTCTTCTCTTTCTTTTCTTTTTTTAAACCTTTATCTTCTTCTTAGAATCAATACTGTGTAATGATTCTAAGGCAGAAAAGCAGGGTTAAATGACTTTCCCAGAGTCACACAACAAGAAAGTATCTGAGGCCAAACTTGAATCCAGAACCTTCTGCCTCTGGGTCTGGTTCTCATTCCACTGAGCTACCTTACCCCCTGCTCCTTCTCTTACTTCCTTCATCCTTCATAAAAAATTACCCATCCTTCATATTTTCCCCCCAGGGCCAAACTGTCTATTAATTTGTAGTTGGCTAATCTCATGAACTGATGTTAATATGCTAATTAATAAGAGTACATTAAAAGGGACCTTCTGCAAGTTTCAAAGAATCTTGTACCCTATTCCCTCTGGGTCAGGTGCTCTGTTAGTTGATAGCTAGCTAGTCTGTTGGACTAATGTTAATGCGTTAAAAGACAAGTATATTTTAAAAGAAACCTTCTGCAAATGAAGTACATGATTCTAATGGAAGATTTTTCAAGCACTGGGGCAAGGCATTTATTTGGTGGGGAAGGAAGGACTATTAAAACAGTTTTAAGTATGAGGGGTGGTAAATACTGACAACTAGCTTCATCCTTTTCCTACACTTTAGATTTGCTCTGAATATGGATATAAATGGATTTTGTGTTGCCCTATACCAGTGATGGTGAACCTTTTAGAGATGGAGTGCTGGGTTACATCTCTCCATCCCCCCACCACTGAATAATGGGTATGTGCTGCTGCCCCCATTACCCCACACTGGGAGGGAGGAAGCACTCCCATTGGACTGCTGGGTGGAGGGATGAGTGAAATAAGAAATGCCCTCAGCTAGTATAGAGAGGGGGAGGGGAGTGGCACAAGCACTTTGGAGAGGAACCTCCAGCTCAGCTGCTTGTGAACTGTCCAGCTCATCCCTTGTGCACTCCCATTAGGCTGCTGGACAGAGGGGCAGGTGATGTGAAAAAATGTTGTCAGGCTTGGTGGAGAGGGGGAAGAGAGCAGCTCTATTCGAGTCCCTCTGCCTTTCTAGTAATAATCTAGGGGATGTGGGGGTGGTGGTTACATGCCAACAGAGAGCCCTTTGCATGTCATCTTTGGCACCTGTGCTATAGGATTGCCATTACTGCCCTATACCCTCCCTGCTATTCACTATTTTAAAATACTCTCTAACATCCAATGTTAATTTGAACAGGATAATTACTGCTAGCAATCAAGATGGTAATCCGTATATTGGCTATGTGTTGAGTAGATATGGAATAAAATACAGACCTTGAAAAGCTTTCTTCTTTTCTCAAATGTTTTTCATCTCATCACCAATTCTCTCCTCTTCCCTTCCTATCCCAGAGGGAGAAACATCTTTGCTAAAAGGTATTCCTCTACCTATGCCCATGCTCTCCAAAGCTTCCTTGACTCTCCTAGTGCCTTTCTTCCATGCAACTCTTCTCTCTCATTCATCTGCCGTGTCTCCTACTTCATTGTATCCATCCCATTTTCCTACAAATGTACACAGGAAGGACATTCTAATACTAAAAGAATAATCAACAACAGTATCAATGACAAGAAACACTAAGCATTTTCTTTGACCTCATACTCTTTACAGTCAAAGCTCTTGAAAAGGTAGTCTGTATCTTTTGCCACCTCCACTATGTTTTCCTTTCACATATCACATTTTTAAAAGCTGGCTTCTATCTCCACTCCACTGAAATTGCTTTCTCATAGGCTATTTAATTGCTGAATTCAATTGCCCTTTTCAGGTTTTTATTTATACTGAACTTCTAAGCAATATTTGATACTCTCAACCAATCCTTCGTTCTATGTATTTTTTTCTCCTTTGGTTTCAGAAATGCCATATTATTTTGGTTTTTCTTTCCTCTCTCTACCCATTGAAAATCAGAGGACCACATAATTTGAAAGCTGGAATATATCCCTGTAGCAATTCAGACTAACCAATACCCTAATCCTTCTACAAGGATGACTTCTGCTAGTGGTCATTCAATTTCTGCTTGAAGACTTTCAGAGAAGTCGCCAAGTGTATCTCATTCTACTTGTAGAGAGCTATAATTTTTAGAATTATTTTCTCTCATGTCATCTAAATTTTCCTCTTTGCATTTCTATCCCTTATTCCTGATTCTTGCCTCTGGGCCCATAGAACCCCACAAAACATGTATAATATTTCTTCCACATGATAGCCCTATTAATAATAAGGGTGATCATTTTGAGTTTCACAGTGCACTTTACAGATATTTTATCTATTATTTTCACTACAAGGAGCATGTGCTACTATTATTTTCATTTAACAGTTGAGGAAACAAAATGAATCCCTTGGTGTTTTTGTAAGTCTCTTTCTCAATGATCTTCTCTCCATATTTTATCTCTTGGCCTCAAAAATATCCTATACAAATTCCAAACCTTCTCATCCCTGGTTTTCCAAGATTTTCTAACCTTAAATCATTATATTAATGCCATTGATGCTTATGATCATGTTAATGTTCTTTAGAGTCCTGTCTCCACTTACCTTGTCTTTGTGAATATATTTTCATGTTAATAAACTCAACATGTTCACGATAGAGCTCGTCACATCTTCCCTAAGAACTGATCCTCTTTTATATTTCAGAGTGTCTATCTCAGGCACCCTACCTGCTTACAGAGGCTTGTTCAAAACAAAGATGTTCTCTAGCCTTCTTTCTTCTCTCTCCACTCCCTTAGCTCTCCCCAGTCAGTTCCTGAGTGCTGTCAATTGTGTCATTACAACATCTCTGACATTCATCCCCTTCTTTGTATTCTCATTGTCATGACTGTAGTATAAGCTTTTACTGCCACCTGCCTGGACAATTGCAACAGTCTCCTCATAGCCCTTTCAGGTCTCTCCTTTTTAGTCTATTTCTTGTAGAATCATGGGATCATAGCTATAGAGATGGAAAAGAAATTAGAGGCCATCTACAAATGTACGAATGTACACAGGACATCCAAATACAAAAAGAAAAATAAAGCACAGAAGCACTAACAAAAAGCAATATACCTTTTCTTCGGATTCATATTCTTTTTAGTGAAAACTCTTAAAAAGATAGTCTACATATTTTGCTACCTCATTTTATAGATAAGTAAAGTGAGACTTGGAGAAGTTAATTGATTTCCTCATGGTCTCATAGATAATAAGTAACAGAGAAGTAAATTGAATGTAGGTCTTCCTGACTTCAAATACAATGCTCTCTTTACCATATCACATTGCCTCTCCTACCATTTCTAGCCCATTGCCATAATAATCTTCACTATCCATAGATCTGGCCATGTCAGTCCTATGCTCTAACTCCTTCAATTATTCTCTATTTGCTAGAAGGTCAGATTAAAACATCTTGTCTAGAATGCTTCTTCCCTACATACACACTTTGGTATTCTTATGCTGCCTTTGAAACCCAACTCAAATACTTATTCTGGTATGAAGTCTTCCTTGGTTATCCCCACCCTTCTGTTATCCCTTAAGTGAGCTGTGACTTCTTTCACAGACTTCAAATAGTACTTTGTGGTTCTCTTGTGTACTTTTTGGGTATTATAGCTATTTGTGTATGTGCCATCTTCCTGCACTAAACCATAAACTCCATGAGAGCAGAAACTTTAAATATTATATCTTCTCAGACTCTTACCACAGTGATCTGCACTGAATAAAGACTTTGTAATTGAATTGAAGGAGGCAGATAGGTGGGTCAGTGGACATAGATCTAGACCTTGAGTCAAGAAGGCCTGAGTTCAAATATGACTTCAGACACTTACTAGCTATATAATTCTTTCAACATTTCCCTCAGTTTCCTCATCTGTAAAATGAGCTGGAGAGGGAAATGGCAAACCACTCTAGTATCTTTGGCCAAGAAAACTCAATGGACAATAGTGGTGTTCTTTCCTGTACAGGGACATGAAGAGTCAAACACCACTTAACAATAATAAAATTGAATTAAATTGAACCATACTTATCAGCAAAGCATCAGCTTAAAAGAAAGTGGATTATTATATAGCAGTTAGCAATCCAGACCTTTTCTGCTGGGAAATGGAATGAGAACCTCATAGCCTATAAAAGCTAGAAGGGATATTAAAAACATTCTGACCAGCTTCCTCATTTTTCTGAAGGGTAATCTAAATATGCAAAAGAGTAATGACTTTTTACTTTTTAGGGGAGGCATTACATCTCAGGGATCAGATATATTTTGAATTTTTTACCCCAATATTATCCTCAAAACAGCATTTCTTTTCATTTTCGTCTTTGTGTCATCATTTCCTGGCAAATATTAGGTGCTTAATAAGGTGCTTATTCTAATTGTTGAAAACGATTATATAATATTTTGGAAATGACAAGAAAATGGAAATCCTTATTTTTTAAGGCAATTTGTACCTTCCTCATCTTCCAGTCATTCCACCCTACAGATGGAAAGGAAGGGCAGCATTATACAACATGTCCCTCAGCTCTTCTGATGACTCTTAATGATATAGCAACTATATGGTTTTTCTTCTTAAAGTACTATTTTATAATGCATCCAGAGTCTCAGTTCACTGTGACATGGATAAGGACCGCCTGTCTGTTAGAGCCAAAATGTTTTTTGAAGTGAAGTCAAAAGGCTTTCCTCAGTTCCCTAGAGTGGAATAATTATGTGTGGCTTTTTGGTTTCTGACTCATTGTCCCTACTCTATACTTACTGTGCCCCAGAATTGGCATATTAGACAGCTGGCCTCTTGCCTTACATATAGTCCTAATTCAGAGGTGCCACTCGCTGGGCAGGTATGAATTAATCTAAGTTTCAATATCACTTCCTAGTATTCACAGAGCTAAAAGTTATCTGGTTTATATTATATACCTGGTATATGGCAGCTCTCAGTTAGTCACCTTTTCATGGCATTTGCTTTGAACTAGTGAACTGGGATTAAAAGTGGTCATGATAACCTCTTCATAATGTTCTTGTAATAACAACTATGAGTAAACAAGCTGATATGTAAGACATTTTCCGAAAGTTCTCCTAGCACTTTCTCTTACTCCATTCTGGTAACATATTTGGTAACCAAACCATATGATTCCAAGAAAATCATGTCCTTCCTTCTTTTGTCGGAAATAACCTTTTTAAAAAACAATGATTGGCTGATTTCATATGGATTCAAACTGATTATTCAGCTGATCAGAAGTTTCCTAATTCTGAAGCTTGGAAAGGAGAAATGAAGTATAGGTTTCCTAAAGAGAAACAGTTAAATTCTCCAAATTCTTCAGGAGCAGCTCCTTTTTCTTTGAATATCTAGGTGGAGTTCTTAGCAACTATTTGGAGAATAATTTGTCCTAAGGATTGCATTGTCATTTTACAAATTACTCCCAAACTATTTTTGGAGGGAAGTATTAATGATTACTACTAATTCCCCAGGATACATCACAAATGTATAGTTTAAAGTTCCATAATTATTTTCCTTTTATGATAATAGGGGATTAAAGAAGTCGACACAAACCTGACCTGACATGTCTGTGGTCCAAAGACGGGAGGCATGTGGTCAATTACCTTAGTGCAAAGGTATAACTATTACAGAAATGGAAATCATTTACTCTGGGAACTCAGCCTACACTACTGTTAAGTGATTTGCATACCGGTGTACTAGGAGTTCCCAGAACTGTGTTCCTGGGTGTTCCCCTCCTCTCTTTCCACTACTGGCTGTCTGATTCTTTTTGGGTGGATGTCTGTGTGTAATAATATTCCTTTTTAAAATAAGGTAATGTTCAAGAAATTTTGTTTTCTTCAAAGGAAAATATGGAAACTTGAGATTTTCACTGGGCATATTTCATCACCTGTAAGACACCACTGTAGTAGTGATTACCCAAGACAAACTGAAGTGAAAATGCCCTTTAGATGCAGCCCTGAGCATGCAGTTGTAAACAGAGGCTCTCCTTCAGCCTCAATTTTTCTAAGGAGAGTATAACTTGGTGGGTAATCTAATGGTCCCAAGGGATATTTTATAAGATGGGGTTCGGAAACTTCTTCGAAGTTGGAGCTGTGATTCTCTGCTGGGGGATTTTCATGATAGGTTTTCAAAATGTCTATGGAGATGAAAAGGGAAGACTAGCTGAACATTTCTCCTGGTGTTTTGAACAGAACAGCCTTAAAATGTTCTGTTTATTAACATAGCGGAGAAAGGTTTGTGTAAGGTTAATGTTAGAATCACTTAGCATGGTTACTCCTTCTGCAAAGCATCTGCATAAATTAGAAAAAGCTGCCAGATTTCCATCTGTTAGCAATACAGTTTCAGCCACAAAGACAACTGTCGTGACAACCACACTGAGTTAGTCTTTCAAATAAAACTTGTTAAAAGCTACTGCCCTCCAGCCTCCACCCACTGCAGTTAACAGCATTAAATAGCGCTGTAACTAGTATTTATTTTCTTAGGCGTTCCTTACTTGTGCAGCTGCTGGCATGCTGGCCTTTGATTTTAAATAACCCCAACAGGATGAGAGTTTACAGTCCCCGAAGGTCAGGATGTATATGGAGTGGCTGTCTGAAAGAAATGTCCAACCTGAACTTTCTCAGGCTGGAATTATTGCATCCAAAGCACTCTGTCTCTCACCTATTTTACATGGTCTTTAAGTCTGGGAAACTGATGGATCACCTGATTTCTTCCAGATGATGGCTACCCACAAAAGACACCACTGGACTAGGTCTCTGCTTTCAAGGATGGGGAGAAATGCCCTCAAGGCCTCTTTACTCTTTCCCCTCCCTCAATGAGGTGCTCTCAATTTGATTAACTTGGGTGGCAAAGGAAAGTTTGGGTTAATGTTAGCCCCCCACCCCGAAATTAGTATTGGCAATCATATCACAATTATATCAAGATTAAACTTAAATGCTATTGTTTATATTTTGTATATTTGAAAATCTTGAGGTCAGAAGCACTGGTGGCAAATCTTAGAGACCCTTCTCCATGCAAACTTTCATATTTTCTACATTTTCATGAAACCTGTTTCAAATTTGAATAGTCTTTCATATCTACACATCCCTAGAAGACCTACTCAATGTTTGAAGGTATATCTTCCATTTGTCACTTTTAGGATGAGCCCTAGGAAAAGATGAGTGTTAGAATAAAGAGGAATACAATATCTGTGTCAGTATGTGTGTTTGTGTGGTTTGTTTATGTTTTAAAGGACATGAACTATTTGAATCATTTGGAATCTGAAAGGTGCTGATTAGTTCCATCCTAAGGAATAGAATGCAGAAGAGTAAATCACATGATTTGAATATCCTCAAGATATTTTTTCTCAGATAATAAATTGCTAAATTGTGAAAACATTTGTGGTTGTAAACAGAGGTAAAGTATTTTGAGTTTTATTTTTTATTTTTCACTAAATATGTCTGAAGACATAAGATATTTAGAAATGTAAGTTTCATTCATTGATTGATTACTTCCTTTACTAAAAATATTTTGAGGATAATAACTAGCTTTGTGTCCCATATTGAGGGCGTTTGAGTATGGTTGTAAGTAAATAAAAATATCTTGGGGAAAAAACTGTTTTGAACTCTCTTGAAACTCTCCACTTTAGATAAAGTAGAATAAATAATCATTTTCTCTATTCCTATCACCCATCTGACCTCAATCATTCTTCTGGTCTTACACTGCATTTTGGACATCACAATATCGTGCATGTCTACAAGCAATGGTGTCACAAATCTGAGATTATTATGCTTTCCTCACAGCATTAAATAGAATGCAGTTATTACAGCCAGCTCTTTGTAATGACTACAAGTGGCAAGTGGACCTAGGCCAAATATTGACCAAGTATGTTTATTTTGGGAGACAGCCTCTGTTTGCTCAGGTCCCATTCAGTTATACTTCTTTAAGTCATATGGCATGCCTAGTCTGCTACTGTGGGTGCATCATGGCTGGCACTTCAACATGCACTAGTGTGAAGCAAATACACAGGGGAAGAGACCTAGTTTTAAAAAATGAAGCAGTATGGCAAACAGAGTGAGTTGAAAATTCCCTGCCTGGCATGTCAGTCACATTTATTTTCTTCCCAAATATTCAGCACTGTCTTGTAGTCATGTACTGGGACCTATAAAAGTTTACCATTCTTGATCCTTACATATTCTTGAATTGGAAGGATCCCAATGGAGGAGCAGTCTACACACAGGACTACTCATTTGCAATTAAACTACAATTGGTAATGTGAAGAGCTACGTGAACTACTCCTCGTCCCATTCCTCTCTCTCCTTTCCCTAAAACTAAGTGGACTCCTCCCATTCCTACTGTGCATAGAAGAGGAAAGAAATCATTAAATATAATTAATGTACCAATAACTCTTTGTTTTTCTATTTAAAGAATGGGCAAAAAATAGAATGAAATACCCAGCTGCACACACCTTTTTGTGCATGTTTGGATTATATAGCCTAACTCTATGTGAAAATATTTAAAGTTATTTAATTTAAAGAACAAGAATTTCCATATGACACTTTTCCAGGTTCGCTACTATCAAGTGTGACACAGAGCCAAAGATCTCACATCCAGAAAGTATGCAGAGGAGGTAGGATTTTGCAGTGAACTACATAGTGTATACTTAAAGTTTATGGTTTTCCAGTGGTCAAATGACTATTATTTATGTTCCCAGAGCATGCCAAGTTCTTTCCAAGAACTCAACAATAATTATAGAAGGTAAAGGGGATCAAAAAAAGACACATCACCCTAGAGCATTATCAGTAAAAATGAGATGGTTCGGTAAAAAATGGAAAGACTTCAATGAGAACATAAAGAAAAGGATTGAAAAAAATGCATCAGGGGTTTGGATGATATAGGAATAACACACAGTAGAATAAAAGGAGGATAATTAAAGCTTATTAAATTAACTAATAAATATGAGATTCTCAAAAAAGTGAGATTGGCCTTCAGAGAAGGAGGCAATGACTTGTCCTCAAAAGACAGATGATGAGCAAAACCCATCCAGTTTATGTCTAAGAAAAAAAAAAGAAAAGTAATGTTGGTTGATGACTCTTACTGAGTGGCATTTGAACAAATGATAATAAAAAGAGTTGTTTGGTCTTTTTCTAAGTTGTAGATCTAAGATCATGGAGGACCTCACAAGATGAAACAATCTGGATTTTCATTAACTATTTTTATTGATTCATATGGATCCAAATAATGCTGTGAGAAGGAAGCTAGAAAGCATTGCTAAAAATCTAGGGAAAGAAACCAAAGAACTTAGAGACATAAATGATGTTTCCATCATTGGAGAAAAGGTAGAGTCTCTAACTCAATGGAGACAAAAGACATCAAAAGAGAAAGATTGACCTGCAAATTTAAAGTGGTTAAGAAGATTGTATCTAAGAAAGCTAGATATTATATACAATAAGCTACACTGTTGAAAAAAAGTATATCAATAGATATATCCAGAAATTTATAAGAATTGGAATCCAAGAAGAGAACTAGCAGTAAAATACAGAGATTCAGATATCTATAAACAATTGTACAAATAATAGAGCATATTGAAGGGTAACTAGATATCCTAATACAAGAAAACAAATTAGCATATCATTGATGTGAGACCAGTGAATTGCCATTTGTTCCAAGAAAGTTACAACTTATTTAAAGAAACAAAGTAGGCAAAAGGATATAAGCAGAATAGTGTTATAATTTTAAATTTATTTTTTTCAATGAACAAAAATATTTTCTGTGTATCTTTAACCCCTTACCTTGATGGAAAAAAAGGAAAAAAATCATAATAAATATGTTAGACAGCATTAAAATGAATGTCAACAGAGGTAGAAACAGAAGCAATGTTGTTATTGGAGTATGCTCAAAACCATCTAGGCAAAAAGAGGAAGTAGACCAGGAATCTAAAAACCAGGTCATTAGTCTGATACAGAAGAATGATCTAGCAATGTTGGAAAATCATCTGAACATCTGCAGAGTTATGGCTTCTTTAAATCTTTCTTTTCCTCTTCCTCTCCTTTTTCTCCTCTTCCTCCTCCTCCTCTTCCTCCTCCTCCTCCTCCTCCTCCTCCTCCTCCCCTTCTCTCTCATAGGAAGAAAGGGTAATTATTTTTTGACTTGCTTTAATGATTATTTCCTCCTTCAAAAGGTAAAGATAATTTAGCCAATGTGAAGAATTTGATTTCTATTAATAAAGAGGAACTGTTTACTAGATTGGAAGTGATTGGAAACCTTAGAGCATAAGTAATCATTTCATTATAGCATTTGAAAAATTAAAGTAAAAAAAGCCAGAAATGGTCTGAAATGCACTTTATACATTGGGAAAACAAATTTAAAAAGGGGAAGAGAAAGGTTAAGGAGGATTCCATGTACTAAATTTATGTAATGAATATCAGTCCATGAAGGGTAGGATTCTCTCATGAATGACATTTCAAAAAACAGAAAGAAAAATTTTGACCAGAAAAAAATCAGCAGTTATTTTAATAGACCAGTATAGAGAGATAATAAAATTACTAGCAAGTGTAGATTTAAAAGGTATGTATAGAAAATGAAAGTATGACTGGGTAACATAAGATAAATACAAATGCAAGACAGGTTACTCTAAGAATCATTAGTAATGACAAAAATGATGAAATTCAGAAAGAACTGAACAAGAAACAAGAAAAGTTCAGGAGCATAATACTAGCTTATATATAATAATAGCGCACACACATATATGTTTATAAAACTATGTGCCAGGCACTGAACGAAGGGCTTATAATGATCTTCTTTGAACCATTCCAATTTTACAGCTGAGGAAACTGAGGTAAACAGAGGGATATAGCTAATAACTATTTGAAACCTTATTTGAACTCAGGTTTTCCTGGCTCCAGGTATAACAATATCAAAAAAAGGAAGGAAGGAAGGAAGGAAGGAAGGAAGGAAGGAAGGAAGGAAGGAAGGAAGGAAGGAAGGAAGGAAGAGGAAGGAAGGAAGGAAGAAAGGAAGGAGGGAGGGAGGGAGGGAGGAAGGAAGGAAGGAAGGAAGGAAGGAAGGAAGGAAGGAAGGAAGGAAGGAAGGAAGGAAGGAAGGAAGGAAGGAAGGAAGGAAGGAAGGAAGGAAGGAAGGAAAAAAGGAAATCAATTTTGTTTTGTCATTTTGTGGAAAAGAAGAAAGCCAAAGGCTATTCTTAAGAACAAGTAGGCTAATAATAGTAATGGATAAATGAGGGAAAGCAGGAGAAGCTGACTGATTCTTAATTTTACTTCTGTTTTCTCTGCCAAAATGAATGATCTTTGTCCTGGAAAGGACAATACAAACAAACAAAAGGGTTATTAAGGAACTGATACTCAAGATAAGTGGGGAGACAATAAGAGCACCTAGTTGCCCTTAAAGAATTCAAGTCACTTGGCCTAGATGGATTGCATCCTTGGGTAAGGAAAGAATTTATAAATGTAATTGTTAAGATATTATCAGTGCTTTTTAAAAGATGATAAATAATGGGAAAGATACTACAGGATTGAAGGACAATTTCATACTGATTTTCAAAATAGGAAAGAAAATGAGCTATGGTGAAATTATGATCACAGAGGTAACATGATTTCATCAAGAGCTGGTGATACCATAATGACCTTATCTCAAGGTAATGCTGTTGATATAATTTCCCTAGACTGTGGAAGAGCATTTTGGAGAGGATCTCATGCCATTATTATATTTTAATTGGAAATGTGTGGAGTAGACAATAGTTCAGCTAGGGGGGTTCATACTTGGTTGAATTGCCAGATCCAAAGAGTTATCATGAATGGGTAAATATCAACTGAGAAGAGACTTCCAGTGGGGTGCCAGAAATACCTGTTGCTTGATTCTATGCTATTTAATGCTTCTTTTATTCAACTTTTACAATGTATACATGGCATGCCTCTCAAATTGTCAGATGACACAAAACTAGAATGAATAACTAATACACTGGATGGAAAAGTCAAATAGCAAAAAAACTCTCATTAGGCTAAAGAATTGGGATGAATTTAACCATAGAGATGAAATCTGTGATTTAATTGTTATATTAACTCTCATATGAGCAAAGTCCTTCTACTAATGCAGTTCTCTCCTTTTTTATAGCTTATAGTATAAGAGTCATTGAAAGGTTTAATGATTTGCCCGGAATCACTCAACCAGTACACAACAAAAATTACCTCTCAGAGACAGAGTTGACATCTTTAGAATTCCAAACTCATATTGCTTCTCATTATATATAAGATCATAGGAATATATGGAATATATATATATATACATATATATATATATAGGATATAAGCTCATAGGAATAAATTCAAAATCTTACACTTGGATAAAAAAAAATCAATTTCACATGTCCATGTGAGGGGAGAATGGTTAGAAAATAACTTGTCTGAAACTGGTCTGAGGGTTTCAGTGAAGAGTAAGCTTTATTGAATGATGAGATATTGTCATTAGGACAACTAATACAACTTAGCTTGTGTTAAGAAAGACATAATATCTAGTATTGTTTTTCCTAATTAGTCTGTGTTCAGTTCTAAGTGCCATATTTGAGGAAGAATATTAGTAATATAAGAAAGGGCTTTTAAATTATGCTATATGACAATTTATTCAAGGAACTGGAAAAGTTCAGGTTTGAAAAGGTAAAGCAGAGGAGAGAAATGATGATTGTCTTTAATAGTTTGAAGGAATGAAACTCAGAACTTAGATTAGATTTTTCTTCTTGGCTTCTGGTTGAATCTACAAGCAACTGGTAGAAGAAATAAAAATGTGTTATTTGTAAGTTAATGGGTTCTCTTCAATGGGCATCTTGAAGAAACACCTAGATAATCACATGCCAGTTATATTATAGTGGGTATATCTGTTCCATTTGGGGTAGGATTAGGTGGCATCTAAGGTTCATTTTCAATACTGTATGATCTTTTCTAATGTATTGAAATTATCATAAAATTAGAAATAATTTAAATAAATAATAAAATGCTTTGATTCTGAAATGTGTATAAAATATCTTGCAGAAAAGAAGGTAAATATTAAGTACAAGAAGAGAAGACTAACTAGAGGAAAATTACAATAAATCATTTTACAAAGTAAAAACTGCTCTGATTAAATGAATAGTCTTCACACTTATTCATCTTTTTCTATGTGAGCGGTTTTATTAAGATAGTATTGAATTATATAAATTAATTTTCTTTTATATTCTGAAGCTCTTTCTTTTGGTCCTTTGAAGTTTTTGTTTGGCATTGGAATTGTACATTTTAAGTATATTCCACATAGTTTACAGCATACATATTTCCTCCTTTTTCTCTTTGTTTCCTTCCTTCCTTCATTTTTTTCTTCTTTCTTTTCTTTCTTCTTGGAGTTAATCTATAGATTCTATTCATTAGTGTTTTGTTTTCTGTATTCAGAAGTCCTAAACAGTTTTCTTGTATTACTTCTTACATTATAAAGTTCAGATCTTTTTACTTTTTTATATTGTCTGGGAATTCTATAATTCTTAATTGCTTCCCATTCTCCTCTCTTATAGATCAATATGTTTTGCTTGTATAGAAATTATGATTGTTTTTAACAGTATCACTTATTTTTGTTTCTATTCAATGAGATTGTCCTTTATTTCTGTGTATTTGCATTTATTCTCTTTTATTTCTTTGGTGAGATTTGCCATCATTTTCCACATTTTTTCCACCAATTATTTTTGCAGTATAAGTCATAAATTCTGCTTTCACAATTCTTATTTCTTTCTTGGACCATTTTTTGTTGGCTATCCACAAAGACCTCTGCCTCATCAGCCAGTGATTCATTTTTTCTGTCTTGCAATATTCAGAGATATTTTAACTTGTTCAATATTTTGAAAGAATCTTCTCTTTGATTTCCAATATTTTCCACATTGATTTATCTGCTTGTGCTAAGATTTCTAACTGAGTTTTCATTGTCCTATGTTCTTTTTGTACTTTCATTTATTTTCCCTAATACTCTATTGCTCATTTTCAAACTCCCTCCCCTTCTAGGACAAATCCCTTGTGAGATAGATCTCAACAATGTCTTAGTCTCTTTTTACATCAAGTAATTAATTTTTTTTACCAACCTTAGACTATGCACAAGTAATTTTAGGGGATAGAACTGGCTTTCATTAAATTCCATTTCATTCACCAAATTGAGGCACAGTTTCTAGAATCTTTGCCAAGTTCCTTTCTTATCTTGATGTGTTGCAAGATTCATACTTTCCTGTACTTTCAACTCTTATTTAAAAGATTATGGTTTGGGGGTGGGGCAGATGTAAATTATTTTTCTTGTTACTTCAGAATTCTGAAGTGAGAGCAAAGAGAGAGAGAGTTTCACTGGCATAGATTCTCAGTTTAGCCCCTTAATATTTTATGCTGCCTCTCTTTGTCCTGGAGACTAAAAGCAAAATACCTTGTATCTTCAAGAAACTTATAAAATGAGGAGAATTGGGGGTTGGGAAGGGGAAGAAATATATTGTGTAAAAATACAGTGTCCAAAAAGCCTTAGTGCAGATTTGTGCTTTAATAACTTAAAGCCTTACTAACTCTTTTGAGATACCATAGCATGCATGCTATAGAGTAGAATATAATAAAGTCACATATTGAGATGAAGTTAATAAGATAATTTGCTCTTTCATACAAAGCAGGATCCCCTCTCCTCTTTTGTCTCCTATTTTCCAACCCTTTTCTTATCTCATTAACAGTCTACTCTTTGTTGTAAAAGTTGTTTGTGTGACCAATAGAAGAAGAAAGAATAGGTGCTCATCTTTGGAATAATAAAGATCTCATGGCCGTGTAGAGTGATGGTGCAGGGTAGTTCATTTTCCCGCTCACATTGTATAGAAAATTTAAGAATAATCTGCTGGTTCTGAGAGGAAAGCATTTTCATATATGGGGGGGGGTAACAGTGATAATGATGATGATGATGATGATAAGTCCATTAAGCTGTACTTAATATGTCTGAACTAAAACTAGAATTAAAGACAATGTAGAACCACTGAGCACAGGCAGGATTTGAACAAAAGATATGCTCAAAGGTCAGTTCAGAAAAGCTGTTAAAGGTTAATGATTCAGAGATATCATCTCATACTTACACGAAATTTTGAAGAATGAAAAGAGCAGAACCAAGAGAACATTCACTATATACAGCAACAGAAATAGTGTATTAATAATAACTTATGTGTATCCACTTCCAGAGAAAGAATTGATAAATAGAAAGGTAGGGTGAGAGATGTTTGGAAACTTTAATGTTACAAAAACAACAACAACAAAATCTATAATGCTACTTCACCAAATCACCTAAGCCTTCATTGCCAATGACATCTACAATTTTACATCTCTCAAAGATAATGATGTCTAAAATCATGCTATTTGTGTGTAACTTCAATCATTTTTTAATCTCTTTTTCCTGCCAATATAAATGATTATTGAAGTGTTCTTCCTATTGTAAATAAGTGCTAAATTTCTGGCCTTGGCAGTATGGAAAATGCTTATAGAGCTTTATGATCATGGAATCAAGGTAATGACTTAATATCTATGAGAAAGGAAGGGATTAAAAAATACTAAAAATATTATACTATTGATATGGGGACTTGAGTCACAGAATTTTAGATTTGGAATGGATATTAGAGATCACCTAAAAAATTCTTTCATTTTAAAGAAGAAGAAACAAAGACCTTAGAGACAAGAAGTGACTTGCCTAAAGTCATACATATATTTTATCAGCAGAGTCAACTGTAATGCCTGGGCCTCATGACTGAACATAATATTCTTAAGAAGCGATGTGATTTAATGGAAAAGAAGTCATTAGATTTGGTCATATAATCTGGCAGCAATGAAACATTAGCTTAGGTGACTCTGGGTAAATTACTTTTCTTTTCTGAGCTTCAGTTCACTCATTGATAATATGATGAGGGGGATGTGGTTTAATATTGTATGTACTACCTGCATCAAAGGATTGTTATGTTGGAAGTGTCATATAAATCCTGGATTGCTATATAAAAGTACATCATTACTATTATTCTTTCTGTTCCCCAAAATATTTCTCAGGGTGGGTAGTCATTTTCCATATTCAGACAGTAGGTGGGATTTTATAGATTCTCCTGTTCATGATTATTTGAAACCATAGAGGATTATATGTGATTATTATTGCTATTATTATTCCCCTGGTGCCCACTCCTTGTCCCAAGGGACCTCTGATAGATCCAATTCCTGACTATTTGTCTTACCAGTCATCTTTAACAGAAACTGAACCCTGGTTTACATCTCATCCCTCAAACTGACTACTGACTATTCTTCTTCCTATTTTCTCCCCAGAAACAGTAATTTTAAACTAAATTGACCACTTGATATACCACCATATCATTTGTACTCCATGTAAAATGTCACTCACATCAAACCCCATTCCATAGTTCTTCCTTCATTGCTCACTGCCTACCCCTTCAATAATCTCTTTATTTTATGCCAAATAGGCCTTAACTCTCTTTTATAAACAAACTAAACTTCATTTACAGACCTTTTGGTACCCTTCTTCTCCTATCTCCTAGCCCTCTCTGAGCTTGTACTCCATGCCTTGATTACCCTTCTTTCCCAGCTCCCCTACTTGAAGCAAAAAAACGATCTCCTGTGGATTCTATAGTACCAGTAGGAGGAGGGAAGAGTTCAGGGAAAAGG
Organism: Monodelphis domestica; assembly: GCF_027887165.1. Lineage (NCBI taxonomy): Eukaryota > Metazoa > Chordata > Mammalia > Didelphimorphia > Didelphidae > Monodelphis > Monodelphis domestica. The sequence continues at coordinate 292,450,260 of NC_077230.1, forward strand.
CTGTCCCATTCCTGCTGAGTTGGTACAAAATGTGGTAATTTTGTTAAAAATGAACTCAAATGACCTTTTTTTAAAAGCAAATTTCCAATGGGGCCATTTTTTTTCTATTTTCACACTCCTGAAATAATTCTTTGAATTTTACTTTCATTTGAAATTCTCTGGATTTGACAGAGAATTGAATGAGAGAGTGATCATTTCCTTTTTTTAAGAAACAGCATGGCATACTTGCCATCTTTAAAACTCTCTTTTAGGGGTACCTCTGTGCATTCTAGGCAAGTGCTGGTCTATTTTGGTGTGTTTTATTCCTGCTTTCATCTCTGTAAGCTCTAAGTGATACTGCTCTTCTCTTTAAAAATATTTTTGCCCCTTTTGCAATATCATATTCTCCATAGAAATTTTCCATACTTTGTCTCTGTCCAAAGAGATTTTTTTTTTCTTTTTTGTATTGGATGAGGACATGGGGTGGATAAGGAGAGAGGGTAGGAGTTGAGTGAAATTCATGCAGCTCTTTTCAAGTTAGGTCCAAGGTAATAGCAAGCTTTTTCTGTTTCCCTAGGATTTTTCATAAGAGAATTTGCTCATAAATGGTTTTAAAAAGAGCTGAATTTTATTTTTTTTAAATAGAAGTAGCTTCTGTTTATTGAATGACCTTTCTGGAAAATTCATGAGTGGGGGTAAAGGGAAAGGAAATGCTACCAGTTAAAAGTTGAATTTTTTTTTTTCAGGAGAACTGAAAACCAAATCATTCTCATTGTTCTCTTATCTTCCTTAGGCTCATTCCTCCCCATCCTCAACCCCTATATTTTGAAGCAGCATTAGAAAGGACCTAAGAAGTCCACTCTACTAGAAGTATAGTCCCATTTTGTGGGATCCCTGAAAGGCTTTCATTCTGATATCCCTCAAAGACTTCTTCTATCAAAGAATTGTGATATCTCTCTTTGTCTTCCCTCTTCAGAAAGATTTAATTATGAGGAAGTTATTTTTCCCAATTTTGTCCTTTTATCTCCATAGTCAAAATACTCATGACCAAATTAACAACCTACTAATTATAAGGCCAACCATTATTCACCAAAGGTGTTTGTAAATATCATGGAGGATGTATATGTTATTATAGTAGTTGACTTTAGGTGCTGACACATATTAGAACCTCCTCAATGAGATCTACAATCACCAAAAAAGGGATCAGACTGGTTAACTTGAAATGAAAAAAAAAAGTCAATGAGGAATACATATTGTTATTGTAACTAGATGGGAAACTACTGAATTAATGCATCTATGCAAATGTTTGGAAAAGGTACAGGAGATGGAACAGGAACTGGTCCCAGATTGAATAGGAAGACAAGGTTGGGTAGGATTGAATTTAGGAAATAATGCAACACATTTAATGATTTCCAGCTGCTCATTTTCTCAAAATTCCACTTCTTTTCATACCAATATTCTATAGCAATGTTTTATAGCTGCTAATCATAGAATACCACTGTATCAGAAAAATAAAAATGATGAGCAATACAAAGAAAAATGGAAATATGAATGAAGTAGGATGCAGGACAATACCATATATATATGTGTGTGTGTGTGTGTGTGTGTGTGTGTGTGTGTGTGTGTGTGTGTGTAAAGTGGCATTAGAGCAGTTATCAAGGAAATATATGATTGGAAAATGAGAGCAATGGATAACGACCAAAATGTCATACTGGTATAAACAAAATGAATGAATCAATTATTGAATGATTTGAAGAATGGGGAAAAAAAAGCATCTATTAAGGCCAAGTGCTGTGATAAATAATATAAATACAAATGCAAGAGTTAAGATAATCCTTGTCCTCTGGTTATCAATTAATAGAGGGAGAAAATACAAAAAGGGAATTTTGAAAGGAATTGTATTTTGGTTTGGAAAATTGCAGGGACAGTGAAAGGAGGCAAAGGAGCATAGATTGGTACACTATGTAGGTGCAATGACAGAGTTGTTTTGATTATAGTATGATAACCTGGAAAGGAGCCAGGGGAAATTAAAGTGTATATTTGAAAGTGGTAATGTATTAGCTATTGAGAAGTACAGAGAGTGAAATAGCTTAGCTAGAGTCCAGGCCTAAAAGAAATGGACAACTGAGGCATGCAACATCATAGCAATGTGACTCTTAGTAGTAGATCTGGGCATTAAAGAGTTGTCATCAATAATTTAGTTTCTGAACAACACTCATAAAGAGAAAACACCAATATATTGTTGTTTAAGCCAGTGGAAGAAATAGTAACACTGACAAGATCATGAATCTATTCCATTATTTTTATTGACTCTCTTCCCTTCAACTTCACTCACTAATTCTAATTCTACTGTCTGAGACAAAGAAGAAAAAATATAATACTTGCATATAAAGAATTTTCAACTATTATCACTCCTAACTTTTTTCTTTATGTAACCCCAGTTTCCTAGTCTGACTATAACATAGTTCTGAGCCCCCAGGCAATCTGACTAAAAGAATATATAACAAAGTAAGTCCAATACATGCAGCTAAAAGTTAATCTCTTGTTTAAGTTAAAAGTTAAAGTTAAGTTAAACATTTTGTTGTTTGTATTCCTACCACTTCGACTCATTATATTCCATGTTCTAATATAAAACTATAGACAAGATTGGTATCCAAATGCAGTTGAAGAAATTAATGCATCTCTGAGCATGGAGATGCAAAAGCTGCTTTAGGTTTTTAAGGTTTTAGTCTCTAAATATGGGACTCCCTTTCTTAGCTGTGTGGACTCCCTTTATTTCACATATATCTGTTCAAAAACTAATATTTCCAATGATTATATCCAAAATCAATCTATCTGCCACTGAGATTTCCCAGATTTTCCCAGGTAAGCAGTGCAAAGTGATCTGAAGTTCTTCAAGATAAGGCCCATGGATTCCTATTTATTTTTAATGTCATGGACCCCTTTGGAAATCTGGTGAAGCCTAACAATTCTTCAGAATACTGTTTTAAAATAGTAAAGAAAATGCTCAATTGAAATGAGAATTTAGTAAAAATAAGAATATATTTTCCCATCTAAGTACAGAGACACCCCTCCCTCACTATTTTTGCCTCAGTTTCTTCATATATATTTAATAGCATCCATTTAATAGCAACCCTGCGTTGTTATGAAGACTAAATGAAATAATAATTGTGAGGCACTTAGTATAGTACCTGGCACCTCATAAGCACAATATAAATATTTTTGTTGTTGTTGTTAACACATGAACCCCAGGTTAAGAATCATCTACTTGAGGTTTTGTTTTGTTTGTTTGTTTCTGCTTGCCCTCCCCTAGTCAACTCACCCCAGCTCATCAGAGAATAGCTTCTTGGGTGTTCTGTTATCATCCATCATAAGCACATCCACTATTGAGTTGCATCTCAGTGAGTGTCAGTTCAATGCCAGGAAGATACAATCTAGGGTTTCTTTGTTGTTGAACACAATAGAACATTTTTGCCCTCTGGGAAAATAAAAGCCACCAGCAGCACTCAGGCACTTTAATCTAACCTATCTCTTGTGCCCTTTGTGAACTGCCCCCCCCCTAACCCCACAAAACCCTCCAGTTCCATCCATCCTCAGTCTTTTGAAAGTGTTCATTACTAAAAAAAATAATAAAAAAAAGAAATGCCAGAATTTTGTCCTATTGTATCAGATGACTAGATCCAAAAAGTCCTTGTGAGAAATAAGTCATAGATAATTTTGCTATAACTACTGAAGAAGCTGGTGTGATATTGATGATCAGACAAAGCTGATTAGGCTAGAAAATAGCTCACATAAAAAGACTTGAGGCTTTTAATCAACTACAAATTTATAGGTGAATCAATAATGGGATAATGTTGCCAAAAGATATCCTATAATCTTAAATTTCACTAAAAGAAGCATAAATGTACTGGAGGAGAAAGGTGATCATCCTATCATGTTCAATGGCCATGGTCAGGTCCCATAGGTAGCATAACCTATTCAGGTGTTTGATCTACATTTTGTAAGAGAAATTATCTAGTTGGAGCATATACATAAAGAGTATAGGATCATTGATTTAGAGATAGAAGCACCTTGAAGACCTATTGAGTCCAACTGCCTTATTCTGCAGGTAAGGAAACTGAGGAATAGAGCTCTATGATTTTCTCACTGACACCTAGCTAATGAAAGTCTGAGTTGGATTGGAAACCAAATCTCCCTGATTCCAAGTCTAGTTCCTAATCCATTATAGTCCTCTTGCTTTCAGAGTGAGATGGCAGGGATCAGATCACCTTTTGGTAGAAGAGTAATAAACACGAGGAGCTGAATGAAACATATTTTCTGACAGCCAATATGTTGAATGGTTTTACTTTACTATACTTAGTTGTTAAAGGGGAAGGTTTTTGTAAGGGAAAGGGAATTTTAGGTAGCAACAGTAAGACAAAAAAAGAAAAGGGCATCAAAGAAACATTTTAAAGACAAGAATATGAGAGGAGAGAGTTCAGGAGGGGAATTTTATTACTATTATTACATTTAAAACTTTTAAAAATTGAATATAAGTTAATAGTTTGATATAAAATCATCTTTTCTGTTCTTTGGATATTAAAAAAGATCAAATTGGGTTAAATTCATAATAAAAAAGAAAACAGGAGAGGAGAAAAAAAAACCTGAGTACATTTCATTTCAGGAAGATTAGTACAAAACATATATTTTTTAGGAAATGTCAGTATCTGACTTCAAATATCTGAGAAGTTATTAAGCAAAAGTAGGATTAGATTGGTTTCACCGGGTCATAGAAGGTAAACTAGAAGAACTGAATAAAATGTAGAGAGAGAATGATTTCAGTTCAACATAATTCAAAGCTCCTTAGTGTCTTAACTACTACTGAGGACCCTGGGATATCCCAGGGCATAGCAGTTTCCCCATCCCCAAAGGCCTATAATTTGGGGTTGGCTGACCATTATTTGGGAATATTTAGAGGAAATTCTGTTGTAATCTATATTAGACCAGCTTAGACTTGTGAGGTTTTGGGGTCATGGCTCCTGAGCCACGAGGAAAGCCAGTAGGCCAATTAATCCAAACCTCTTATTTTATAGGTGAGAAAAACAAGGCCCAGAGAAGTAAATTTACTTGCCCAAGGTCACACAAGTAGTTACTGGCAGAGTCAGGATTTGAACCTTGGACCTCAAATATCAATTATAGTACTTACAAGTATCATTTTATATATAGAGAGAGATCCAGAGCACAGAGATTTTTGTGGCAGAGAAGGGGGGAAAGAATCTCCAAAGAAAAAGGATGGATAAAAGTATAAAAAAATTTCAGAGAGATAAAGGATATTAAGGACTAAGAAATAACATTTAACAACCAAAATATCATTTCATGGAATGTTTTCCCTGTTTTGCCTCCTCACTTTGCTTCATTTCAATTCAATCAGTATTTCTTTAGTTCCTACTCTTTGATGGTATTACATTATATGCTAGGGATATGATGATTTAACAAAGCAGTCCCTGCTCTCAAGAAGCATATCTTTTACTGAGGGAAAGTAACATTTACAGAAGTACATATGAAATGTATACAGTGAAAATATGTATTAAGTTGAGGATGGGGGGGACAGGATGTCTTGAGGATTCATTATCATTTGGGAAGATAAGGAAAGGCTTATTGCAGGAAGTAATAACTGAGGAAATCTTTGACAAAGCTAGGAAATCTATAAAGCAGAAGTGAAAAGAGCGATCACTCTAGGGATGGGGTATAGTCCATACAAAAGGACAGAGGCTAAAGATCGAATAGCATATACAGAGAATAGGAAATGGTGAATTTGACTATAATATAGAGTGTGGAGTGGGAGTGATGTGAAATAATTCCAGAAATAGTGGTTAGAGCCAGGTGGGAAAAGACTTTCAATGGTAGAAGAAGAGTTTGCATTTGATTCCTGTGGCAATGGAGAGCCAAAGATGTTTCTTGAAGAGTGCATGACATGTTCACAATTCTGTATTAGAAATATCAATTAGATATCCATGTGGAGGATGAATTGGAAAGAGAAGAGCCTGGAGGCATGGAGATGCATTAAGAAACTATTAAAATAAATCAGGTAAGAAGTGACACAGACCTGAATTAGGGCAGTTACCAGGTGAGTATTCAGAAAGAGGTAGATATTAGAAATATTGGGGAGATAAATTCATATAGCAGATATATATGTACATATAAATGTATGCATCTATGAACATGTATTCACATAACAATGGACATGTATATTTGCAATGCATATGTGTTTGTGTATATTATATATGCATTTATATGTATACATATGTGCGTATGTATATAACAAGCATATTTGAAATGTACATCTAATTGCATAGGTATATTCGAAGGACAGAGTGATGGGTGAAAGGATAGATAGGTAGATATGATAGATCATAAAGTATACAAATCCTTTATATCTTCCTTTTTCTATGTATCTAAATTCTATTACATCTTCAGGACTCAGGATGACTTCCATGTGCTTTACAAAAGTTTCCCCAATTATCCTACCTTTTATTATTTCTTTGGTTTTAATTTTATTCTTTGTTTTTAAATTCTGTTATATGTAGACTAACACTATTTTATAAGGCCTACTTATTGTCTTAATTATTTTATGAAAGTAAATCTTTAATAGCCAATTAGACTATCAATTTGTCAAAGATAGGAATCATTAATGTATATTATCTTTTTTACTTTCCACATCTCCAAGAACAAGACTCGGTGAAGATCTGTTGATTGAGCTATGTGTATTTATCAATTATTACTGAGACTGGGAATAGAAATTGGGAAAAATATTACTTTGAATAGTTTTCTTCCTTTTCTTTTTTTTTCTGTCAAGTAACCAAATCCTAAATATAATGGATCCTGATCCTTCTGCCCTTCTGTACCCCTCTACCTGTCTCTTGAGGTATTAGGATGAAGTTTGATAGGAAAGAGGAAAGAGTTCTGGTTTAGGATTACACATCTTCCACAAAAAGGTATTCTGGGTAACTAGAACATAGATTCTTAACTTTTATTGTGTCATGGACCCTTTTTAATGTTTGGAGACTTTCTCAGATTAATATTTTAAAATCAATGATTACTAAAGAAAGCAATTATATTGAAACTATGATCTGTTTCTCCCTCCCCTCCAAGTCAATGGACACGAGGTTAAAATCTAGAATGAAAATTATATCTTATTATCTTCCTTAATCAGACTGCAGACTCTTTGAGAACAGAAATAGCATTTTTTTCAATGCTGTTATCAGCATCACTTAGTACATTTCCTGGAATACAATAGAAATGTAATCAATGTTTAGTACATTAAATTAATAATATTTAGCTTCTGATGAACTCTATCCCAGCCTGGTAACAACACAGATTTCATAGACAGATGAGTGTTAAATCCACTATACTTGATGGATAATAGTAAATGATAGGAACTAGAGACATAGTAAAACATAGTTGCCAAAAATTAATTAACTAATTAAAACATAATGCAAATTTAAGGTTAGCAATATAAGAACTCAAAAGAAATATGACCATAAGAAGATACAGAAAGAATACCTTGGTCTTCTGTGACAAAATGGTCAAATAGTAGGCAATTGATATTACTAGATAAAGTTTACTAAAGTCCTAAATGGTGTAGGAAGAATCTACTCTGTTTCCTAAGAATGGAAAACAACAACAACAGCTCTGTTATGGAGAAATCTAATTAATCAGATTCTGAAGTATTTGCAATGGCTTCTTTAGGATACAATTACTTTAAAGAAATGGGGAAAAGGAGACAAATAGAACTGAGGGCTAAAGGAATCATATGAGACATCAGGTTAGTTTTAACAGTTGAAGAAATATTAGAGAAGGAAAGCATAGTAATCTTTTAAAAATATGCATTTTCAAACCCAGTTCTTTCTACCTCACAATCTTCTTGGCTAACTTAGTAAAAGTCATATAGAATAATTTCTAGGTCTTCTATTGTGTAGGTGGAATCTCCTGGAGAGAATATTCATCACCATTTCCCTAGCTTCCAGAAATTTCGAATCAGTCTATTCATTCCCATACTGACATGGATATGAAAATGAAGTGTCTTTATTTCTATAGATATAAATTTTTATACACTTGTATTGGGAAGTCAGGGGCCAAGTATTATGAATGACCTACAGTTTTCTCTAGTAAAATTGCTCAGGAGCAAGGCAATACTTTGTTTGGAGCTAAATCAAGCATTCCTTGTGTTTAGGATTGAAGCAACAGGGAGTACTGATAAAGTACATACTGTCTTTACTTTTCTGTTTGTATTCCCTGTTTTTATTATGTTAACAAAGAAGAGCTGAAGAATAGAAGCAATCTAAGATGATTAAATTTACATTAAAAAAAATTTGATAGACTCTCACAAGAATTCATTTCTCTTTGTGTGGAGTCCTGCCAGTATGTGTCACAACTTTCCTTTGCAAATAATTTCCGGTTATCTTTTAACTGGAATGGATTTAATAACTGGAAGACTGAAAGCCATTGAGACTTGATGACCCCTTTAATGGCCCCAAGTTACAGGACAAAAACTACTGAGGAAATGTCTTTTAAGGTCTTTGCCCTGGTGATTTCCGTAAATGACTTGGCCTTTAAATTGCTAGGATTGTTTAGCCTCCTACAATTACTGGTGTTCTAATTTCCTGGGACTAATTTTAGAGGGTAGAAGATTTTAATCATGGAAAGGAATTGTTTCCATTGTTCAGACCAACTTCAGAAGCAGAGCAACAGTTGAAAGGCAGCGCCCAAGCCTCCAGAAAGGCAGTCAGCATTCCACAGGGACAAGGGAAGGGCTCAGAGACATACACGCCTGTCTACCTGTGTGAAAGAGAAACCCAGGAAAGAGCCATTCATTCTCTGGTGACTTTTTTTTTTTGGTTTGTTTGCTTGATAGGGACAACTAGGTGGTGGTCTTCTCATTTGTCTTTCTTTTTATGACCACAAAACAGAAGAGACTGAGAATAACTTATCAAAGGCATAAGGATAGGCTCATAAACAAACATCCTCTTGAAGTTGTACATTTGGTTCCTTGAGTTTCATTGTAGAGCTATATTAAAAAACAAGAGCTGTTTCAAAAGAAACAAATTGAATGATAAGAAGAACATATATTTGTATCATTATACTGATGTAATAATAGCTGACATTTAGGTATCCCTTCAAATTTTATAAAATGTTACAAAATGTTTATATATATATATATATATATATATATATATATAAAACTTCATTCAGCCTATAATAACTAACTGAAGGGTAATAGAGAGACTCTGAAAATCCAATTCAGAGGAGAATATCTTCTGTACTTTTATGCCTTAGAGTACCTTCCTTTGGTATCAGTGTCATCTGAAAAGATTTGAAGAGGCAAAAAAAGAAGATGAAGAAATGTGATGAGTCTGTGCAAAAGGCTTCTTCCTCTATAGTGTTACAGATGCCATTGCCCCTATGTTTATTCCTCACCTATTTCCATAGAATTTAATTGATTAAGTCTGGCAGAGATGTCCAAAACACTATTATAATATTGTCAAATACTGAGTGAGTCTTCTGAGATATTTGGGAAGACCTTCATGGGTCTAAATTTGAAGTCATGTGCTTACTTCACTCACCATTTTCTGTTTCTAGTGAGTTCTTATTTTTCCCTCTCTTGTCTTCCCCTATATTTGGATTTTTCCCAATATGCACCAAAACAAATCCAAAGTATTGACTTAATGGCAACGTTTCTATCTCATAAAGGGTCATACTAATTTTGACATTATGTTTGCTTCTAAAGCTTTTTCATTTACCATTCTCTTAATTAAAGCATACTTGATACAATCAGATGGTCCCTTAAAATAATAGACATTTATAAAAGTTTGTTCAAATAGAATTTGGGTTCACTTACACTTTTTAGAGTATGGAATGTAGCAGCATTTTAGTATAGTTTTAGAGTATAAGAGTTTAATGTCAGAATTTTAGAGTTGAAAAGAGTCTCAGTATTTACTTAGTCCGTCATCCTAGTCAATTACAAATCTCTTCTACAACATCTCTAAAAAACTGGCCATATAGTTTTTTTTTTTTTCTTAAATACCTCCAGTGAAGGAAAATTCACTACCTTCCTGAGGCATTCTATTTCACTGTTGGACAGCTCTATTTGTAAAATCATAGGATCTTAGAGTTAGAAAGAACAATGGAGGCCTTTGAGCCCAACCTTTCACTCAGTATAAGAATGACTTCCATAACATCTCTAACAGATGGTAATCCAGTATCTATGTGAACCCTTCTAGTAAGACTAATAAGAGCTCACTATCTCACAAATCATAAAACAACCCATTTCATTATTAGACTACTAGCTCTTTTTTTTTTAAACTCATATTCAGTGAAAATCTCCTTTCTTATGATTCTTGTCCATTAATTTTTGTTTGGCTTTCTGGAACAACAGAACAAGTTTGCTCTTGTCTTTGAATTCTTTATTTGTAGTACTACAATTTAAGTTCATTTATTCAGGCATTCATTAAGCTTTTATGAAATGCCTACAATATGTAACACACTGTTTAAGACATGGAAGAATATTAGCAATGCTCCTCTAAACTACCCAAAACAGTATCCTTGATTTAACGGAGCCTGTATTTTCCTGGCAATTGACCAGTACCTATTATTTGGTTGTTTCACAGATTATAGCATGACTGTATTTCAAATATTTAAAACAACTATTTCTCAACAACTTTGTAATACAAAGTAAGTTGACAATTTCAACTTACAATTTAATAGGACTTTAATTTCATACAAAGGATTGAATTCTTTTACATAGTTTATTATTAGTTATACACTTATACAATAACTTTGGTTTATTTTCTTCCTTCATATACTCCTGGAGGCTTGAAGCTATCATGAGGAATTTGATTTTAATAGATGATTCTTTTGTGTGATGGAGGACAGGTACTTAAGTTTTTAGTCCTCGCATTACTATATTTCTTCTGAATATCATTGGATTTTTGCATGTAGTTATAGAGAAATATCTTTACAATGGATTTGGGATAAATCAGAGAAGGGATTTTTTTTTAAATTTAAGAATTATCTTAAGCACTAAATAGACTGGAAAACCTATTGAACAATTTTCATTCCTCAGGCTCTTTTGGTACTGGCCAAACTATGGCTTTTGGTTGGTGCTAGTCTGCTAGACCTTTCCTGAGAGATTTACTATGAAAGACTAAGGCTTCTGAGGACACTGAAAATGGTGAATTATTTCTGTAGGTTCTCTGTCTCTGAATCTGTCTCTGTCTGTCTGTCTCTGTCTCTGTCTCTGTCTGTCTGCTGTCTCTGTCTGTCTGTCTCTGTCTCTGTCTGTCTGCTGTCTCTGTCTGTCTGTCTCTGTCTCTGTCTGTCTGCTGTCTCTCTCTCTCTCTCCTATTTCATGGAACTGAAAGAATCTCAGGTTGGATGATACTAATTGAATCTTAAGCTAAACTTCAAAAAGACTAGAATTTAGGGGGGAAATGGGTCCTAGAAGATTTTAGCAACCAGATCAGACCACTAGAAACTTCCTTTTCTTTTGGAATATCCAGACTGACTCTTAGTTTAGAGGACTGGGCTCCTTTTCCAGGTGGTGGAATTAATAGCTTTCTGTATTTTGTCTGTTTTTTTTTTATTATGGATTTAAATTTGTGAAAATTATATGGCATTAGGATGGACTTGAATAAGACATTTTCAATCCTTCCAGGAACTTTCTAAGCTCTGGAGTATTAGAATAAATAGAGTCACTGAGAAAATGTTTTAAGATGATATTTCAGTTTAATTTCCACATTCTATCCCTTAAGATACATGTACAGATTGGATGCAAAATATAATAAAGAATAAATTGATAAATGTAAGACCATTTTAAATACCTATTATGTGCCAGGTTCTTGAAATACAAAGGCAAAAAGTTAGATAGCCCCTGCATACAAGTAGCTTACATTCTAATAGTAGGATAAAATCCATAGGGTAGAATGATACCCATAGAAAGGAATGTAATCTAAGAAATCACAGAGTTTGTGAGTGGAGCCGAAGGACAATTGATTATCATGTAATTTCTATTAACAATGGTAATAATTTGTTTATTTTTCCTGGCACAACAGATAGCAAGATTCCTAGGGACATGAGTATGTTCAATTTGATGTTTGATCTGGGATTTAATATATATAATGGAATAAGTAAGTTTGTACCCACACACCAAGCACTGCTTTAACAAAGTCTGTAGAAAATATCTTAAGTCTTTTTAGTAAATTATTTATATTTTCAAAGCAAAATAACCCAACTGCTTTTTTAAACAAGGTGTATTCTTGGAAGTACTATAATTTCATGTCTACATTATTTATTTTACCTCTAATTTTTGAGGATTTTTTGTGATCTAAACCCTTAATGAAAACATCTCTTAATATCACTAACATCTTAATGAAAACACTATGGGGAAAAAAAATCATGTATGATTTGTCTCCAAGTCCTAGTATCTGGTGAATAGCCTGTTTGTTAATAGGCAATATGAAAAAAGAAAGTAATATTTACAGAATCTTTATCATATCAAATAAATAAATAAATATTTAATATAAAATGTCTTTTTTTTTTAGTTTTTAAAACATTATTTTATTTGGTCATTTCCATACATTGTTCATTGGAAACAGATCATTTTCTTTTCCTCCCTCCCACCCCGCGCCACCCTTTCCCTAGCCCAGGGGTGATTTGTCTGGGTATCACATGAGTCCTTGCTCTGAACTCATTTCCTTGTTGTTGGTATTTGCATTAGGGCGCTCATTTAGCATCTCTTCTCGATCATGTCCCCTCAACCTCTGTAGTCAGGCAATTTCTTTTCCTCGGTGTTTTTAGTCCCTCAGTTTGTCCTCTGCTTGAGGATAGTTTTTTTTTTGGTTGTTGTTTTTTTGTTTGTTTTTTTTTTCTCATAGATTGCTGCAAGTTGTTCAGGGACATTGCAAAGCCATTACTGGAGAAGTCCATTCCGTTCTCTTGTACCACAGTGTGTCAGTCTCTGTGTACAATGTTCTCCTGGTTCTGCTCCTCTCACTCTGCATCACTTCCTGGAGGTTGTTCCAGTCTCCATGGAATTCCTCCACTAAAATGTCTTCTTTTTAAAAAAACACTATATATTATTTTACTCTTTCCTTAAGTTAAAAGCACCATGTCTCTGACAGTATTAAATAGTAGCTTTGAACAGTTATAATGGTAGTCACTTACAGAAAAGTAGAACAAAGAAGTTACCAGTTCACTCTTGGCTTTGTATTTATGTTGAAAGAGGCATCATAGTGGAGTTTACATACAGTCAACCTCAGAGTCAGTAAGATCTGAGTTCAAGCTGTAACTCTGACAGCTATGCTGTGCAACCTTGGGAAAATCACTTGATTTCTTAATGCCCTGGGAAATTCTCTAGGATTTTAAGTCCCCAACCTACATTAGAGGATTTCCTTTCTAAGAGTTCCATCCTCAAATAAAATCATAGATAGAGAAAAAGAAAACAAACACATATATGCCATAAAAATTGTGCTAAAATGTATATGTATTTAGGTACTTAGTCCAAAAGATGCTTTGTGGTATATGTGACTTTTTACAAACCTTAAATGAATATATGAGGGAAAGAAGGAAGGAAGGAAGGAAGGAAGGAAGGAAGGAAGGAAGGAAGGAAGGAAGGAAGGAAGGAAGGAAGGAAGGAAACAAGGAAGTATTTATTAAGCACTTTATACCAAACACTGGTAATTGCTTTGTAATACAAAAGTAAAATGTGAGACAAATACTGCTCTCAGACAGCTAAAAGGAGACAGTACTTCAAAGAAAGTTTATTGGAGACTATTAGGTGACTCAGTGGATAAAAAGCAAAGCCTGGAAAGGGGAGGTCCTGAATATAAATCTGGCCTCAGATACTTCCTAGCTTTGTGACCTTGGGCAAGTTACTTACTCCCCCTCCCCCATTGCCTAGCACTTACTATTCTTCTACCTTAGAATCAGTACCTAATATTGATTCTTTGATGGAAGGTAAGGGTTTAAAAAAACAAAGGTTTAGTTGTTGCTTATATAAAAAATCTCTATTATCCTTAGGGATAATACACAGAGCACATAAAATTATCTATCCATTTCCCTAGCTCCCTACCTTCATTTGTACCATTATGTATTTACCTGCCACAAGTTTGTCTAAACTTTTCTTGCCCTCTATCTTTGCTTTCAGATAAACCATTTCTTGGAGAATAATAATTTATCTTTCATGATTGCCTGGTCACCTTAGTAGATTAATGGTGCTAATGGCTTTAGGGTCCAAGATTTTACTCCTTCTTTATCCTTTGATCTTAGACTTTGTCCTTTTCTCTAGACAGCTTTTAGGCAACATATATATCAAAAATATGGTTTGCCATTACAAGACAGACTTGATGAAAATCAATTAATGGAATGGTGACAATCAAACATTACTACCCAAGACTCAAAGCTTGCTCTGCTTCTGATGCTTCATTGTCAAGCACCTGGAGAGGTAGGGAACAAAGGAAAGAAATGAATAAGGATTTGTATGGCACCTACTCCTGGGCACATAGACACTAAGGGGTTTACAATTTTATCTCATTTGACCCTCACAATAACTCTGGGAGGAAGGTATTGTTATTATCCCCATTTTACAGTTGAGGAAATTGAGGTAAATGGCAGTTAAATAATTTACCCAGGTTCACACAGCTAGTATCAGAAGCTTAAATTGAACTCAAGTCTGCCCAACTCCAGATTTAACAATCTGGTGCATCTTACTGATTCCCCTATGAAAAACATAGTTCTCACTAATAGGGAAGTGATAGTTCCACTTCATTCCATTCTCATCACACATTGCCTTTAGTACGGTATTCGTTTTTGGATATATAGGTTTAAGAAAGACATTTATAAACTGGAAAATATCGAGCATAAGCTAAATAGCTAAAGTCTGAGAGTCATAATCCTAGAGAACAGAAGTCTTAGGGGGGATATTAAAACTAGCTTGAAGTATTTGAAGGGCTGTCATGTGGAGGAAATGTTAATACTTGCTCTTTTGGACTCTACAAGAAAAAAAACTGGAAGTGATGGGTGAAGGTAAAAATGAATTCAACTGTATGGGTTTACAAAAGTGAAATGGACTGCCTAGAAAAATGGGGAAAGGGTTCATCTTTAATGAAGGTTTTATAGAATAAGTTGTTAGATGCTAGAACAAAGATTCCTTTTGTATATGGTTTGAACTAGATGACTATTGAGGTCCATTTCTTTTTTACAAATTTTGTCAATCTGTGCTATGCCAAATATTATACTAGGTAATAAGGATACAAAGGCAAAAGAGAAACAACATCAGTCCTCAATGAACTTTTGTTCTAGCAGAACATCACCTTCTTATACAAGCAAGAACATTATTTTCTAATAATACTTGGTAGTTTGATAAGTATAGCACTGAATAAGTAGATTAATTTGGGTATGATTGTCATTTTTATTATGTTAGCTTGTCCCATCCATGAGTAATTAATGTTTTCCCCAGTTATTTTGATCTAGTTTAATTGTGTGAAAAATGTTTTATGGTTATGTTCCAATAATACCTGGTGGATCAATCTGTAGATAAATTCATAATATTTTATATTGGTTAGAGTGATTTTAAATAGAGTTTCTCTTTCTATCTCCTGCTACTGAATTTTGTTGGAAATATATAGAAATGTTGATGATTTATGTAGGTTTATCTTGTACCCTGCAACTTTGCTAAAGTTGTTAATTATTTCCACTAGCCTTTTAGTTGATTTTCTAGGATTCTTTAAGTATACCATCATATCATTTGCAAAGAATGATAGTTTAGTTTCCAAATTGCCTGCTTCAATCCCTTCAATTTCTTTTTTCTTCTCTAATTGCTACTGTTAGCATTTCTAGTACAATATTAAATCGAGGTGAAAACAGGCATACTTGTTTCACTCCTGACCTTATTTGGAAGACTTCTAAATTGTCCCCATTGCTGATGATACTTGCTAATGGTTTTAAATGTATACTGTTTATTATTTTGAAGAATGGTCCTTCTATTCCTATATTTTTAGTGTTTTCAGAATGGGTGTTATATTTTGTTGAAGGCTTTTTCTGCATCTATTGAGATAATTATGTGATTTCTGTTGATTTGATATTGATATGGTCAATTATGTAGATGGTTTTCCTAATATTAAACCATCATTGCATTCCTGGTATAAATCCCACTTGGTCATAGTGGATAATCCTTGTGATGACTTGTTGTAGTCTTTTTGCTAGTATTTTATTTAAGATTTTTTTCATCTATGTTCATTAAGGAGATTGGTCTGTAGTTTTCTTTGTATTAGGTCTGCCTGACTTTGGAATCAGTACGATATTTGTATCATAAAAGGAATTTGGTAAGACTCCTTCTTTGCTTATTATGTCAAATAGTTTTGTTCAATTTCATTTTCTGAGATGGGTTTAAGTATTCTATATTCTCTTTTATTAATTTAGGCAATTTATACTTTTATATATACTCACCCATTTCACCTAGATTGTCATATTTATTGCCAAATAATTGGACAAAATAGTTTTTAATAATTACCTTAATTTCCTCTTTACTAGAGTTGGGATCATCCTTTTCATCTTTGATACTGTTAATTTGATACTCTTATGTCTTTTTTTTTATTAGATTAACAAGAACCTTATCTAATTTGTTTTTTCAAAGTACCAGCTCCTAGTCTTATTTATTAGTTCAATAGTTCTTTTACTTTCAATTTTATTAATTTCTCCTTTAATTTTTAGGATTTTCAATTTAGTTTTTAGGTGGGGAATTTTTATTTTTTTCCAACTTTTTAAAGTTGCAAGCCCAATTTGTTGATCTCCTCCCTATCCATTTTGTTGTCAGAGATATAAATTTTCTTCTGAGTACTGCTTTGACTGTATACCATAGGGTTTGATTTGTTGACTCCTCATTGTCATTCTCTTTAATGAAGTATGTAATTCTTTCAATGATTTCTTTTTTGACGCACCAGTTTTGAAGAATTAGATTATTTAATCTCCAATTTAAACTTGCCTTTCCATGGACCCTTGTTAAGTATAATTTTATTGAAATATGATCTGAAAAAGTTGCACTCATTATTTCTGCTTTTCTGCATTTGTTTGCAATATTTCTATGTCCTCATAAATGGTCAATCATTATATATGTGCCATGTCCTGCTGAGAAGAAAACATATTCCTTTTCATTTCTATTCAATTTTCTTTAGATACCTATTAATTCTAACTTTTCTAGCATTTCATTCACTTCCCTTACTTCATTCTTACTTATTTTTTGGTTCAATTTATCTAGTTCTGAAAGGGGAAGGTTGAGATTCTTTACTAAAATGAAATTACTGTCTATTTCCTTATTGAGCTCCTTTAATTTTTCCATTTGAAATCTTGGTGCTATGCCATTTGGTACATAAATGTTTAGTAATGATATTACTTCATTGTTTCTAGTATCTTTTAGCAGAATGCAATTTCCTACCTTATCTCTTTCAATCAGATCAATTTCTACTTTAGCTTTCTCTGATACCATGAATCCTGCTTTTTTTTTTTTTACTTTAGATGACATAATAAATTTGATGCTAGCCTTTTACATTGAATCTATGAGTGTCACCCTTCCTCAAATGTATTTCTTGTAAACAACATTTGTCTCCATAAAAATTCTTTAGAGTTAGGTACTTTTTTTTTCTTGTTTGCTAATTTTTCCTATCTAATTATAGGTAGGCTGGGGTGGGGGACATTATTTGACATTCTGCAGACTGAGAACTCTGAGAAACCCTTCTCCCTCTTGATTTGATTGACCCTTTTGATGCTGATAGCTTAAAGACTTGCCTTGGGTATAGCTGTAAGATTTTTATCTCACTTCGATCTTGATCAGGTCAGGTACTAATCAAATTCTAGCTTCAGGCTTAGTCTCAAGTTTTTGATTTTACTGTGTGATCCAATCAGGTGCACCCTTGATTGTTCTGTCTTAGAGTACTACCTTGAGATTTAGGTGGAAAGATCAGTACTTAGTACTTAGTACTATCATCTACTCCTAAGTGTGAATTAGGTCCTTGTCCCAAGCCCAGACTAGAATTTCCTGGGCAGGGTTTCTGGAGTTCTTCCTAGGTTTGAAATTTCAAAGGTTATAAGTTGGCTTATACCTCTATTTGCTCAGGTAGTGTCTCAGGGTTTGGATGTTGGCTTGAGCATAGTTTCTCAAATCTCTGACAGCAGATGTGGGGTGAGGGTGTATAGCTTGCTCTTGGCTTGCTCTTCTCTCCTTGCTACAGCTTTTTGCTAGGTCTACTCTCCTTTCACTCTAGTGCTCTAGATGTTTGTTGTCTACCTTTTGGGTTTTTCTTTTCTTGAATGTTGTTTTATTTTACCTCTTTATTAGTTTTTTCCCTCCTTTATTCATTTTGCGGAGACATTTTAATCTTGGTTTGAGAGGATTCTCATGGTGGCACAGAGCTGTTGAAGATTACTCTGCCATCTTGGCTCCACCCCCCTTTCCAGTAGTATTTGAAGTGTCCTAAACTGACTAGGTGTGTCTATATTCTTAATACTCCCTATGTGTTTTGTACCTCTTTCTTAATGGTAGGGGACTACAGTAGTTTGCAAGTCCTAGCTATGAGGATATTTTATAATTCACTGTTCAGAAATATAGTCTCTCTCTGTCTTTGTCTTTGTCTCTGTTAATGTCTTTGTTTCATTCTCTATCTCTCTGTTTCTGTCTCTATCTCTGTATGTCTGTCTCTTTCTCTGTCAGTTAGTGTTTGTCTCTCTGATAACATTTTTGATGTGACTCAATGGGACTCAGAGATTCATTGAAGGGAAAAACATATTTTCATGCTTCAGACTAGCAGCACCATTAGTCAATAGCAACCAAGGCAAAAGAAATAAGGTAGAGCTGGTTAATATATGCACAGAAGATTCTCGGAGGACACATTAGTTGGCAGCCTTATGCTCTTGTTCCTCAAAACTTTGAATGAACATAATAGACTGTTTTCCTTATTCTTGTGCATAAACCCAGCTATTCCAATAAAATACCATATTATTATACCAAAGCTTTAAACATTGTCTTATTTAAATTTTTTTTATCGGAATCCCTTTTTTATATAACCTTTTTTAAATCAATGTATCCTCCTAAGAGCCATCCATTGTAATAATTTTTAAAAGAGAAAGCAAGGGAAAAAATAGCCAATTCAGGAAAACTAAATAATATATCAAGTAGGACAGTATATGAAATAGGTTGACACTCATGGTCTATTACCTTTCCAAAGGCGAAAAGGTAGATCTTTTTATCATTTTTTTCTTAGGAGATAAGTTTGTTGTTTAATTACATAGCATTCAATTTTAAAATTAATTAAATTATCAAATTATATAAATAATTCTTAATATTATTAGTAAATAAATATTTAAATTAACTAAAATTATATTGAAATTTAAAATTATATATTAAGTTTAATGTCATTTTATAGACTGGACACAGAAATTTCTTCAGAGCTGAACCTCATATAGTTTTGTTTTTATTTTAATTCAGTGGGCAGAGAGAATAGAAGTGGCTCATTGAATCTCATTTCAAAATTTTATAATTAAAGGACATAAATAAAAGAAAGAGGCTCCTACTTTCATCTGTTTCCCAACTAAGAAAGTGGGCCAGATATTTATGTTTGAAAAGTAAAAAATGATATACTTCTACATAGGTGGGAAGATATTTTCTTAGAAATCCAAGGAGCAATGTATCAACCATCAATAGAGTATCTGAAAGACTGGTAGGAATGTAATTATGAAAGAACATTTCACATAATATTTGATGAAGCATTCATAGTATCTGTTTTGAAGCTTGATAAAATATTAAAAGCTGATATGTTAGGATAATATTATCTTTATTCAAAGTTTCTTGTGTCTTTATCACATAAATACAGTATGCATGCATATTTGTAATATTTTGGAAACATCTCAAATGGATCATATTCCATGATCTTTCTGATCAAGAAAAGTCCAAAGTTATTTTAGTCCTATACATAATCCACTTCTCAGTTTCACATCCATATTGCCCATGAAAGTAGAATAAAGCATGGAATAGGAAACATCACATAGTTTCAGAAAGTAGGATGGGCTCTCATTTCAAAACAAAATCAACATTTGGGATAATCTTTGCTACATAATTGTATTTATCTACAATTGTATCTCTTGTGAGTATGTGTGTACTTTATTCAAAAGTTAAGAATAGAGGGCAAGATCTACACCAACTTTATCCAGCAATCTGGTAAATTTATAAGCATTAAAAAAGTGTTCTTTCTACGTACTTGAAGCAAATTTTATGCTCTTTTATTTGTTCCCATAATTTTAGGATCATGCATTCCTCTACCTGAAATTCACATAAAGGTGTGTCAGTCATCCTAAAGGTATTCTAGGGGGCAGAGTGGTTATGGGCATAGGTCCTGCTCTAAGCACTTCTAATTGAAATGAGAATAAGCAAATCAATGACATAAAAATATAAGATGAAAATGGATAACTCACTCTGACATGATGTTTTTGGTATCTGTTTCCATTTTAATTTATGTCTTCTTTCAAATTTCTGCCTCAATTTTTATTGTCAATATCCAATTTTCAGAGAATGAAGGGAAAGTAAGTTTTTTGAGAAGTGGGAAAGGGATAACATTCAATTGGTGGATAAATTAGAGAAGAGAGTGATTGAGTTGCAGGGAACATAGGGGGAAAATGCTAAGAGACAAGTTGGGGGAAGGGAACTGAGAGATCCAGGCTCTGCTTGAAAAAGAGCAAAGAGCACTAGATAAGGAATAGGAGATAATTAAGGGAATAGGGCTGTGGGTAGGATTAGTGGTAGATGGAAGCACTAGGAGTTAGAATTTAGTGTAGTAAGTAAGCTGATGGATGTAATTAAGGAGGTAGATGCTGGGGTCAGTCCAAATTTCAAGTTAATAATTTGGCAATGGAATCAAGTAAAATAGTAGGGGGAGGAGGAATGGAGAGGTCAATTCAGATGAAGCAAAGGAGGAGAAAATACTGGTTACAAATTCAGGTTTTTAATTGTGTTTTTTTAGGCAGAGATCAGATTTAAGAAATACAAAGATGAATCCCTCATTTATAACACTGAATATGTTATTCTTTCTTCTGGGATGTTGCCAGAAGAGTTCTAAACAGCTATTTTAAATAATCCCCAGCAGCATCATTTGGATACTAGCTACATAGGATCATAATTTCAGGTGTGAAGGGATCTCAAAGATGATTTAGACCAGGCCTAGGGAGGTTAAGTAAATTTTCCAAGGACACAAATGCTTTGTTTGTTATTTAATGCTTCCAAGTAGTAACTGAGTTTGAAAGAGAGGGTGAATGTGAAATAAAAATGTCCATTTCTTTCTATCATTACTGAGAATTGGTCACTTTTGGAGAATACTAGGGAGGGAAGTTCTTGGCACTGCTGCCCCTGGATCGAGGAGCACTATTCTAGCCCTTTTCTGCACTTCTGTAGAAGAAAGTAGCTTCTTTATCTAGGCATAAAGCTACTAGTGACCTGTCTAAAGGAATGCCTTTTTCAGATATCTTAGGATTCAGATGTTCTGAGGTCATGTTTTAGCTGCAGAAGATAATGTAACCATGTTGGCACTTTAGAAGTCCATGAGAAGTGAATAGGTTAGCATGGAGAAAAGGAAGATTTTTATGACCAAAGCCGAATAAAAACTTCATAGCTGGTCCTATATCAAATAATAGGCATGAGTGGTAATATCAACAAGACAAATGATACATGTATGTAAGGTAGAAACGTATAGAAAAGAATAAAAGTTTTGGATGCTCTATAAAAAGAAGTCTTTTTTTTTTTCAGAAAAGGTAGATTTTTTGAAAGCTACAGGATCAATTGGCCTGGAAAATATCATCTCTATCCACTCTTCTTTCTACTCTTTTCTTATTTCTTCTCATCTCCTCTTCCATGTTTCTTTCTAAATCCCACTCTTTCCCTAAAACAAGAGGGCAGGACAGGTTTTTCCACATTGCTTTAGAAATCTTTCTTATCCAAGACCTGGAGACCACCTGGAGGGGTGACAGAGTAGTTCAGTTCTCAAGCCTATTTTATTCTTGGTCTCTTAGTGGAAGTTGCCAACAAGGCACCAATTAGGGGAAACAAGAGACTGAAGGAAAAGAGAAATTTGCTACTGTATTGCGTATGTGTGTGTATGTGTGTGTTTTGACATCTAGTTTGAACTTCAACATGGCCTGTGCTCTTTTGCAAGCATTTAAAAAGAAATAAACTTAGTCTCATTACCATCAGATAAGATGATGGGGGAAATGGGCTGGAAAAAAATCCTGAATCTTTTCTGAGCCCTATTCTCCAGCTTACAAAGAAAAGGGCAAATTCTTTACTGCTGTGCCATTCAGCTATTATGTTTAACAATCTAATTAGAAAGGCTGGGTAGCCCATTCCCATTGTAAAAGCAAAGACAGTACACACAAGCAAAACCAATTAGACAGCTGTCGTTTACAGATCTGAACTGCCCTCCAGCCAGTTTCTAATGAACCACCCACCTTCCAGGTCTTCCCCTCCCCAACCCCCAGGAGAATGCTCTTGTCCATAAACTGGGCCAGATGACTGTGGCAATGTGGGTACAGTGCTGCCCATGCTCAAGATGGGCAATATCCTTGGTGACCTGGAGCAAGCAGCAGAGGACTATTTGCTTCTTGGCATTAGCTCTCACTTTGATGCTTCAGAGTGACTTCCAACTTGTCTCCGACTCTGTGAGGGGCTCCTGAGGATCATGGGACCCTGAGCTTAGGCAGGTCAGACTTATGCTAACAGGTGGCAATAAATCAGAGCCATTGCTTTCACTTTTACGAATGTTACTTTCTACACACCAGGGACTTATTTTAACTTGAAACAGATGAAAAACTAAACATTAGGGCTGCATACTTGCCATGCCTTTGTTTTTTGGGGGGCCTCGTATGGCTTAAATTAAGGCGCACTGCATTGAGCAGATTGCTTACTGCAAGTTAGTCATCTGTTTGGTGTTTTGTATGTCCCACAAGGCAGTTGTGGTTATTCACAAGTCTATTAATTAAAAAGAGAACTAGCAAGAGGGAACTATTGAGTGGGCTGATGAACCATGCAACCACTTCAAAAATGAAGAAAACATATTAAACAGGGGGAAAAAAACACCTTTCTTGCATTCCATCTCTCAAATCATCTGATATCACTAGTTGTTTGAACTAAGCTTTATAAAACTCATGAAAAATTAGGTCTTGTCATCACTGCATCTCAATGAGTAGTTTTCTTTACAAGAATTAGAGCGATGCTGTCTTGCCTGATGGGACTAAGATTGTGTCAACATTTCCATGAAAAAAAAAAAAAAACCTCTTTATTTTCACCAGGTTATGACTCATGGACAAAAATTCACCTTATGTTGAAATTTGACCTTATCAGAACAGAAAACACAAAGGCTTTTAATTCTGTAGGAATTAAAAGAGCACATCATGTCTATTAGTAAGATATTTTAATAGAGAATATATTGGGGTTTTTTTTAAGGCCTCTTCAAGGATCAAAGGACTTCATATATGTTATCCTATTATTCTCCCAGGAGCTTAGTGAGGTAGGAAGGAATCAGAAATATTATTTTTATTTACACATTGAGAAGGGAAGCATAAAATATTATGCATAAGATTCCCAAATCCATGTGTAAATCATTGCATAGATGGAGATATGATGTGTGTGTAACAAATTTTTTTAAGAGAATAAATTTCTGAAGCTTTTGTAGTAGTCATTTATTCTGAATGCTATAAAGAACTAAAAGTTGTCTAAGTAAACTTTGGTGAACTATTATTTCATGGCTATCATTATGTATTATCATTATTCCTGTTTTATAGATGAGGGAGCAGAGGTCCCTGGAGACTTCATGATTTGCCTTTGGTAAAACATTTCCAACCAAGTCTAGAACTCCAAGCCCAATTAGATGATGGCTACCTCCGATCTTGGAGTGCTTTACTCAAGAGTAGAGGTTCTTTTTATAGAAGAGAACTTAGATGTTATCTAATCAAGAAATGTTAAACACCCATATATGACCCTGTAATTAGGAACATTTAATAAAAAAATTAAAATAAAAAAAACCAAACAAACATGATGTTAATATGTGCTTTTCTACATCACTATGGGGCATTACACAATAATGTCAATATGCAAGGACCTTTATGTATGACTTAGTGGTCCAGTTTTTATTTGAGTTTAATATCCCTAATATAATCTATTTGCTTCATTATACAAATGAGGAATCTGAGGCTCTTAGAAATGAAATAACTTTCTTAAATCCACCCAAATAGAAATCAAAGCTGGAATTTGAATTCACATCCTGTGGTTAGATCCAGTGTTTTTCCAGGATCATATTGAATTTATGCTATATGATCTTGTTCCCCTTCTTAATCCCTGATTAGTGTTTGTTAGGGTGCCCCCTCTATAGCTTCCTTCATCTCTGGCACATCCTCAATAATGGAAGAAGGGACAATGGGTTCAAGGAAAGTAAGGGCACCTCAAGCCCTGAGACCAATGTGTTTTAGATACAACTGCATTTCTTTCTTCTCAATTATCCTTGCATTCTTAAGGATGCTTCTTCCCATGTGGGGACACTAAATGGAACCAAGATTACATAACTGTTCCCAATGACTGGTAGCAGTGAATACTATGAAGTTGCTAACCAAGAAAATATAGGGAACAATGTAATCTAATTGGGATTGAGAATTATGGTTGCTAATAATAGGCATCTTCTTCAACCCCTGAGTCCTGTACATAACCATAATACAATGCATACATGAATGTATCTTTGACCTAAAGAAATCCTTTTGATTATAGGGGTCAGAAATTATGAGCAAGTGTTTTAGTGGAAGCTATGTTTCATCCAGGAGTCATGTGGTTTTCTAGTTCAATTCAATTTTGTTCTTCTTTGTTTCTGTTGGTGAAAAAAAAAATTATTGATCTTTCTATATGTTTTCATTAATTTCACTTTTGAATATAGTTCTCTTTCTTTTTTCCTTTCCAACCCTGGTCAACTGATTATCTCTTCTGATAAATAATAAAATAAGAGAAATAGATTTCAATGGAAGCAATTATTTGTTACCTCTCTATGCCCATGAGGATAGAAAGACAGATAAAATATAGATCTTATCTCCAGGAGCAAGGTCAAAGACAAGTAATCATGAAATAAGGAAAATATGATAAGTATAAAGAAGAGGTTTAGGTACAATACCATGAAAGTTTTGTGGAAGGAAAGTTTATTTTTAGCTGGAAGGGTTTGAATCAGAGAAAGTGCCATGGAGTAGGTAGCATTTTGTTTTGGGGCCATGAAGGAAGGAAGGAGATTCAATGAGCATAGAAGGAGAGGGGAAAATTGGGAGTTCCATTCCAGGAGATTTTATGAAACAAGGCATGTGTATGGGAGAAGGGACCTTCTGATTTATATAGAATGTGGAATTCATAAAGGGAGAAATATGAGATAATAGCAATGATAATACTAATTACTGTATGTATATAACCCTTTGTGTCAGGCACTTTACAATTATTATTTCATTTGATCTTCACAACAATCTTCAAAGGTAGATGATATTATCATCTCCATTTTACATATGAGGAAACTGAGGTAAACTTAATTGATTTGTTCAGGGTCATTCAACCTACATTGGAATTAAGGATTTCCTGATTCCTAGTCTGATGCTCTATCAACTATGCTACCTAACCAGATAATAGAAAGCCTTAAATACCAAAATGGTTTATAAGTTATTTAGAACACAATGAGGGGCTAATGAGTTTTTTTTTTTCAGTAGAGGTGTGATATGATCAGAGAAAAACATTCCTCAAGTTTATTCAAATAGATTTTTGATGCCTCCTATATTTCCCTCCAGAATATTTCTTGCTTTAATTAAGTTGGCTTCCCTGCCCTGGGAATTGCATCTAGTTGATGGTAGATGGGAATGGCTGGCTTTTTCTTATCATATATTGTTTCTCTAGATGATGGCTGGAAGGGTTGAGCTGAAGGCAGACTTTGTGTGTGTATGAGGGAGAGGGAGTCCTTGCTGCCACCCTTAGGACTCCTGTGCTTATGAGCCTGTTAGTGGCAACTAGTCAATACTTATTACTGATGCTGATGAAAGTGGGTTCCCTCTCCCTTCAATAATGGCAAAGGGGGTTGGATGAGAAACAGGTCTGGAGGCTTGGGAAATACCAATATTTCCAAGTGTTTTGGCTTCAAGGTCCTGGCCTCTCTCCAAGAGGGCTAAAAGGGAGATTATAGTCCAACTAGTGTTAGTGGTCTGACTTGCTTTCTCTCCCTCAAAGTGTCTTGCTATACCAATCTATATGATTCCAAGAAAATCATTTTTCTCTTTCTGATCTTCAGTTTTCTCAAATGTGAAATGGAAATAATATTTATTGCACCATCAACCCCAACAGCTCTGTTGAAAATAAAATTGCTCTGTAAGCCAAAAAGTACAATAAAAATATGAGTTATCATAAAGTCAGCTCAAAGTAGTCAGATTTCAAGCATTTAAGACCTTGACCTCCATGAAGAAAGATGCAACATTTTTATCTCTTCTTTGTATTGCTTTTGGCCTTTGGCAGAATAAAATACTCAGTAAGTATCTATTAAATGAAAGAAGTTCATTATTGAACAGAAATCACTATAAAAGCATAGTGGCCATGGAATTTGTGCACTTTATGTGGACTATACCTTAGAGTGATTAGATTCCATAGATATATTTCTCCTAATAAAAAATTGGCATCAGGCCTTGAAGGAATGTTGATCTCCATGGGAATGAGCAGAGGAAGAAAAGATACTTTTATAATATGGGGCACAACTTAAAACAGGGTTTTCTGGACTGTTATTTCTGTATTCATTCATGAGTAATATGACTTATCCAGTGATGAAAGATAAAAGGGAAAAGGGTTATTAATTAATCAGTCCATAAACATTTAATAAGTATCTCCTATGTGCCAGAAACTCTGCTAAGAGCAAGATAATAGCTAACATTCATTAAATTCCTACTACATGCTAAATACTTTATAGGTGTCATCTTATTTGATCCTTACAACACTGGGAAGAAAGTATTATTATTATCTCAGTTTTAACTTTAAGATAACTGAGCAAAACAGAGGTCAATTGACTTGCCCAGGGACATATATTTAGTAGATGCTTGTGATGGGATTTCAACTGACTAGACCCAATGCTGTCTGTATCCATTGACCAACCTAGTTGCCTGTCAGTCAAATAAGCATACATGAAAAACCTCTTATCTTCCAGGTATAATCCTTGGGGGTAGAGCCAAACCTAAAAAAGTCCCTATTCTCAAAAAACTTCTAGTCTAGCAGAGAAATAATATACACAAGTATAAGTAAATGAAAAATACAGAAAGTAATTTCTAATATGGTTAAAATCAGCTGCATTATAATAGATTAAACTAAGGCTGTTATTTGATAAGGATTCCATAGCTAGTAAGTGCTTGAAAGAAAATTTAAACACAGGTCAGACTCCAGTTCTCCACACTATTTCCTATAGCACAATATATTCCTCTAAATGGGGCTGAGTGAGATTGGTGATAGGAGTTGCCTGATTCTTTGAATATAACATGAAGAAAGCTCAGTTTCTCCAAAATAAGAGAAAGAGAAAAAAAATTGATAATTCTTTCTATACAAGAAGGCTCATATTCAAATCTCACAATTAAAAAAAGAAAAAAGAAACAGTGGAACACTTTGCTGGACCACTCCATTTATTAAGAAAAACACAAGCATATTCCCTATGTCATCCCTGTTCACAGGGCAGTGAATATGCTTCCTTTGAAAACTTCTTTCCCCCAGCCCCCATTCTTTAAGGGATGTTTTTTTTAAAGAAAGTTTCTCAGCTGTTCACAGGGTTTACCTTTCCTTTAAACATATAATCCCACCTCTTTACTCCTAGTTATACCCTCCTGGTACCACACTAAACAATTTCTTCTTTTCTCAATGGTATTTACACCCTTTAAATACTTTTGGCAGATAGCATATAACCTTTCCACCCTTGGCTCACCCTTCTCCCTACCCCCTATTCCTGTGTTTAGCCAAGTTTGGACACATTTATTTTACTTTTTGAAAAATAGGCAATTCTTCTTAATTATTCTTAGGACTCATCTTCCCTACAAATTACCTTATGTTGATAATAGAGACATTAAAATATATGCATATACATACATGTAAATAATAGTAATGCAGCCATATATTTATCCATGTTTTATGCACATTTTGGAAAAGCTGAAGCTGTTTTGTTTTATGTTGCCCTTTCTTACACAAAGGAGTGTAACTATAGAGACTAAGAGGATAATAAGTGGTCCTTGTTAAACTAATTGAATGTATGATGACCATCACAAAAAATATAGCCATTATTTTACTTGAAAGTAAAAAACAGATATTATTATCAGAAAAGAGTTTAATTGAAGGAAATGAATTTCCTAGTCATTTCTTGGGAATTTACGATGCTCCCTTTTAAAACTGGTGGAAGTACATATGATTAGCCATTAGAGAAAAGTCGGTCAAATAAAGGCCTAGAGTCAGGAAGACTTGAATTCACAATTAGCCTTAAGAAATTACTATTTCCAATCCTAGTTAAGACACTTGAATTTTCTGTTCCTTAGTTTCCTGATATGGAAAATGAGTAGAGTTGGACTTGCTGGTCTCTAAATTTATGATCCTATGATAAAGTGATTCATTCACATGCATTGTGAATTTGGAAAACCCAAGTTCCTATTTAGATCCAGATATTTTCTAGCTATGCAATCCTGGGGAAGTCGCTTAACTGCTATTGGACTCAGTTTCCCCAACTGTAAAATGGGGATAATAATAGTAATATCTCCCAGGATTGTTGTGAGGAACAAATGAAATAATATTTATTAAAAAATGCTTAGCACAGAGCTTGGCACATAGTTGGTGACATATATATATATATATATATATCTTTCCCTTTTCCTCCTTTTTCTGGATAAATCAATGTCCCATTTTTATCTGCTGTCCTTGATTCCCTGCCAGCCAGTTCTTGGTGTGCACCATTGGGAGTGGGCAACAAAATGAGGACCCACATTGCAAAATACCAACCTATAAATAATGTGGCTGTATTTCTGGCTAACAGTAGGTTGTCTGGCAAATAACTTCCATTAATATTAAATGCAATTACATAGAAGCACTGAAGGGAAAAGTAGCCTCTAAAATGATGTCCAAGTCAAAAAGCCATGAGGTTCGAGCCCTTATCTTAAGTGTACACATGCACATCCATTATTGTCTTGCCCAATTGCTAAGTGGGCTGAAGGTGCCTGGGATTAAGTCCTAAAAATAACTCATTTCTAATAATGAGAAAGTGTGCCAGAGATTTTTTCTACCCTTGTAAAGTACATTAATTCCCTTGACTAGGAAATAATGAACAACAGAAGACTGGCAAGCAGAAATGGGGCTCTTACAGGTGCCTACTTAGAAGTAGCCCTGGCACATGGCAGAGCAATGGGACGTGATGAATGGACATAAAGTGCTATTTGTCACACAAATCTGTTTGTTAATAAACTGAAGCAGAGGCAGGATTAAGGAAAAGAAATAAATGGATAAAATAGCACCTGGCAAGAGAATGGACTGCCAGTCTTCTCTCTCCCTTAAGAGTGGGATTAACACAAAGGTCTTTTAACTCCTTCAGCACCAACTCTGCAAAGAAAGGGCATTTCTTCCCAGGGAAAGCTGGCAGAGGGTGCTGTGAATAGGCCCCTGGAGCTCCCATGACCTAGGCTGTGAGTGAGGAGTTCATTTCACACAATGAGGGGAGCAGTGAAGTAGTCAGGTTTTGGTGAGTTTCAGGGGAGGTAGGATGTTTAGAAAAATGGATCAGGGATTCTGATCAGGCAGAAAACCTCAGTGTTATAGGAGTGACTCTTCTTTAAGAGATTTATCGAATCCTCTTGTCAGAAATATTTAGTATGTGAAGGTCTGAGGTGCCTTTGTAGGATGTCATAGTCCTTTTGGCTAAAATTTCTCTACAGAAATCTTGGAAAATCACAACTCAGGAGGAAATTACCAATTACGCCAATTACCAGGAAAATAGTTGACAAGTAGAGAGTGCTACAAGTTTTGCAAAGTGCTTTACTTACATTATCCCTTTTGAACTTCAAAATAACTTAGTGAGGATTAGATAGGAACTGTAATTAACCTCATCACTCCCATTTTCCCAAATAAGAAAGTGAGACCGGAGGAGATGAAGTGTTTTATTAATGGGTACAAAGCAGTACGTGCCAGAGCTGAAATCTGAACTAACTTCTTCAGGAGGTCAAGCCTCTATCCACTAGAGCCCACCCTTCTTCCTGTTAAACACAATGTTCTAAAATGGAAATTGAAAAGGAATTTTGTGCTTTTTAGAAATTCACCTCTTTGCCTCTAAACCACACTAACTATTAAGTAATCCTTATTAGCAGAGTGGAATCTCTTGTTTGTTGGGAATTCCCCATCAGAACAAGCCTAGAATTTATTCTTCAGCCAAGCATTTTCAGCTAAGTCTCTGTTCTTACTCTGTTCTTGTTAGGCTGCCAAAGCAGGAGAAGAATTGGGGCAGATGGCAGAATTTCCTCTCCGGGCTGTCCCTTCTCCCTTCAGTTTATTCACTGCTGTTTCTGTTAGCTATATGCAGAGGATGTAGGGGTACATGGTATTGATTTATGCATGAATCCTTCTCTTTTTATATTTTATTAAAAATTTTCAAGTGAATCATAGAACATCCTTTTTTGTTAGCAGTAGTTAACCCCGCTGTCCTTTGAGCTTTTGAAGTTCTCTCCCACCTCTGTTCATTTGTGAAGTACATGCCTCATACTTGGAATGCCCTCAAACACTGAAAATTTTCTTGCTTTAGGGCTTATTTGAGGTTCTCTTCTACCATGAAGTCTTTCTTGATCTTCTCCTTCTTAAACAGTTCTATAACACTTTATCTGTATTTCTTTGTCCATCTCACATGTATACTTCACATTATAACATTTTTATACAAATAAATATTTGTGCACATGTCACATTAACCCTTTTTAAATCTGTGAAGGCAGGAACTTTATTGTTTTTCACCTATGCACCTCCACCGTATAACAAAGTTCTTTCTCCATGTAGGAACTTAAAATTTATTGGTTGTTTGGAAAGAAATAGGAGAAAGAAATACTGCCACGAGGGTAGTAGCCAGTTGAATTCTCCCAACATTATTGTACAAACAACTCTAAATATCACTCAGAACAAATTTTGGAGTGACGGAGTAAACAGAAAGTCATAGTGAGATATTTTTTCTATCTTAAGACAACAAAGGAACCTGGCAAGAGAGATCTGTGATGCCAAGGTAAAGGTCAACCCAGAATATGACAGCAGTACCAGAAATGGACATTGGAGGCAGCCACAATAGCAGGAGTAGTAGCCCCAGCAACTTTGGGAGCTTGCTGCAAGCAAGAGAAAGTAAGAGGACTGAACAAATGGCCAGAAAGAAATTACAGGCAACTCTTTTTTAGCCCTAGGTGAAGCTGCTACTAATAGACTACTCTTATTATCTTATTATCTTAGATTACCCTTATGCTGTTCTCAGTTGCATTTCCAGGATGGAGATGAGCAGTTGGGCTTGTGGTTAAAGGAAGGAAAGGGACATGGTCACAATTCTAAGGTTAAGAGGAGTGCTAACACTCATGGATGCAGGGGAGCAGAAATCCTTCTGTGAGTGCAGACCAAGAGAGCAGTGACTGCACCTCTTTTTGAATCATATCACCTTAGAAGTACTAAAAACTGGTGGATTGTCAGAACTAGCTTTGAAAGAAGCAGCATGAAAAAGTCTGAAGCTTTGGATAATGTCTTTCCACCCAGAGGTTAGTAGATCCCAACTTGAATAAAAAGTTCAACTTTAAGAAATAGACTGGGAAAATGAACAAATAACAAATAACAAAAAAAGAGCAACCATAAGTTATCATGATGGCATGAAAGACCAACATATATACTCAGAAGGCAATATCATAAAAACAGATAAAAGCAAAGTATCAAAGAAAAATGTTAATTGGATTCAAGTGCTAAAAGAATTTCTAGAAAAATCAAATGAAGAGATAAGGGTTCGTAAGATAAAAGAGGTTCATACAGATTTAAAATAAAGGGCTGGCACAGAATTTATCATTTTACTTCAACTGAAATAAAAAAGGCAGGAAATAAATCATGATCTTGAACAAAGCAAAAGCAAAACCAGTCTGAATTATAAGAGATAATCAGGAACACTACATTTTGCTATAAAGTACCATAGATAATGAGTAAATAGAAAAAATACAGCAAATATTTCTGATCAAGGCATTTCTCAAATCTATATAGAACTGAGTCAAATTTGTAAAAATAAAAACCAATCCTCAACTGATAAATGGTCGAATAATATGACCATGCAGTTCTGGCTCTACTTTACTTTGAACTAGGACCCTGGCCTGAGATAATGCCAACATATTGGAATTTCCAACTTTCTTTAAGTTTACATAGGCTTAGCAATTTCCCTTTATGAAAATCCAGATCAAGGCCAAAAAAAAAAGGAATTTGTAGAGTGATTCTTTGATTTGTATAAAGATTTGTAAATTTAGCAAAGCCATGCATTTAAATAGATAGTTAAAATTTAATTTAAACTGTGATACATTTTATGAAATATTTAACATATGTAAAAACTATTTTAAGGAATAAATACATTTCATACAATAAGACATATATTTCAATAATATAATATTCATTCATTCATTCATTATTTATTAAGCATCTACCAAAAGCAGATCACTTTGGATATCAAGTCATAAAAGAAGAAAAAGGATGTACTATCGTCCCCATGCTTTAAGATGCTAACAATTTAATTAGGCCCTAAAATCTAGTAAGTTCTTATTCAATTTGGGGGTATCCTTCCCCTACTACCTGAGTTAGACTCTTATATTTAAGGTTACCTTAGAAAGTTATCCTTGCCCCTTAAGATGGAAAGCATATCCAAAAAAGACCTTTAGAAATCTAACTTCCCATCAATGAGGTGAGATTTCTGAATCAAAGCTGAAAAATCCACCCATGTTCATTTAAAGCAAATTATTAGTCTCCCAAGATGTGCTTTTAATGTTCATATATTTGGGGTAACTAGACAAATACATGTTAATGTGAAGAAGAATAGACTGACCAAAACCTAAAGTAGGCAATGGTCAATAACTTTCAGAAAGTATCTATATAGTTCGAGTTAGATGGTAATAGTGGAAACCAGTGAGTATAGACTGGGTGGTATTTGCAGCTGGGTACAGAAACTTAACCAGAGGTTAAGCCTCAGGATGAACAAAAGAGAAAACCTTTATCAGAACAGGAACAGGTTTATCACCTGTAATGTTTGACCTTCATAAAAATAGCATCTTTGCATAGAAAATTCAGTCACACCCCTCTTCTTTTTATTTTTATTTATTTTTTAACCCTTACCTTCCATCTTGGAGTCAATACTGTGTATTGGCTCCAAGGCAGAAGAGTGGTGAGGGCTAGGCAATGGGGGTCAAGTGACTTGCCCAGGGTCACACAGCTGGGAAGTGTCTGAGGCCAGATTTGAACCTAGGACCTCCCATCTCTAGACCTGGCTCTCAATCCACAGAGCCACCCAGCTGCCCCTCCCTTCTTCTTTTTAAAGGTGCAAAGATGAAAGAAACCCTATTCCATACACAGAACTTGCTCATACCTAGTCCATATGATATAAGAATGAGCTGAAGTAACTTCTATCTTTCAATACTTATGTCTTTGGATAAACAATAAACTTAATGAAATAGAAGTGCCACTTGGGAAGAGATGGAGTTCTTTAGTTCAATTTACTTATAAATGGGTGCATAGTTATACTGCTCTCACCTAGCTTGATCTTAGATAAAACAGTCAGGATTTACTTAAATGCCCAACATTGTATATGTGTACATACAGTCTTACTTTTCTGTTAAAATGTCATCATAATGAACCATCACTTGAAAAACCTCCATGATTTTAACAAAATTCAAACAACTGATGTGAAAACAGAAGGTCAGGAAAACCCTGTATGACAGAGCTTAGCTGGGTTGGTATGGATTTCTTCAAAGAACTCTGTTGCTTTCCATGAAGCCTGAGACTATGTGTCAAAATTGTTTAAGATAGGGATCAATTTTAATGAATGCGACCTCCATGTTCCAAGGTGTTTAGGTCTGGGAACACTTAGAGTACATCTGTTATTATTTTGGTTCTTCAGAGTTTCTTGTTTTATATGGTCTCATTTCAAGAAGGATTGTTTGAAGGAACATGGAGGGAAAACTCTTATCACTGTGCTTTGGGTATATGCATGTATGGGGGTGGCGATAATTTTCCTTTCCATTTCTTTCCATTAGATAGTTCTACTTACTGTCATTTTGTCTTTTGATAATAATATTATTCCTAAAATGGTACTTCTGAGTTTCTTTCAGCTCTGTGAAAAATCAAAGGCCCTACTCACCATGATATCAAGACCTCATCCCCCCCCCCCAAATCTATCTCTTTATCAGCATGGAATAATGAAAAGAGAGTGGAATTGGAGTCAGATGACTTGGGTTGGAATCTCATCTGTGCAGCTTACTACCTGATGAAACTTGGGCAAATCTTGTCCCTTCTCTCATCTTCAGTTTCCTTATCTTTGTACATATGGTAGTAAATGTTTAATAAACTTGTGGAATTGCTTTAATTATATAAAATAAGGATATTGGAATAGATGGTCTTTGAGGTCTCTTCCTCAGATGACTGATAGATAGATAGATGATAGACAGACAGTAGAAGGTAGATAATATATTTATTCAGCATTTACTATGTCCCTACCACTATACTAAGTATGAAGGCTTCAAGTACTAGAAAGCAAGACAGTTTTTGTCCTCAGATTGGTTTATAATAAGGGAAGGTAGCATCTAAAGGTTAGCTTGAAAATGGCAGGTAAACTTGACAAGGTTGTTGGAAAGGAGAAGGGGGAAGAAGTGGGAGATATAGGAAATAATAGGCGAGGGGAAAGTAGAAGAGAGTAAGAAGAGAGAAAGGAAGGTGAGAAGGTCAGAGAGCCAAGTTACAAATATCCCATGACATATTGGTCTGGGAATATAATCATCAATTAAGAGAGAAAGGCACCGGGAAAGAGATTTATACAAGGTAGGAAGGTAACTGTCAAGGAGGAACAGGGGAAGACGAGAAAGTTGTCAGGAGCTAGTTTACTGATACAGTGGATAGAGAACTAGAACTGGATTTTGGAAGATCTAAATTCAAATCTAGCCTTAGATTGTCTGGCTTTGATATCTTTGACACAAAAGAGAAGCTATCAGAATACTCTCTAAGCTCTCCATTTCTCCCTACCCCTACTATCCTTTCTACTTATATAAACCCCATTTCCTCCCTCATTCTATCCCTTTTCTGATATGGAACATGTGGTGATAAAACAGAGATTGAGAGATGAGAAAAAAAAAAGAAAAGATGGACTGGGTCCACATAGAATAAGGCATATGATGTTGGAATAGTTTGCAGTTACTTAATTGTGGGGAGGCAAAATTAAAGCCTATCCATCCATCCATCCATCCATTTATTCAACAAGTATTTATTGAATGAATATTATATGCAAATCATTAAGCTAGAAGCTGAGAGGGATGCAAAAATGAATAAGGCATAGAACATAACCTCAAGAAGCTAATTATACTAAAATTGTCAAATGAACTGAAACACTGCCCATTGCTCTTGAACTTCAAGTACTGTAGTAAATACAGAGTCAATTCAACTCAACAATCATTTATTAACTCAATTGTGTGCCCAGCAGTGATGTAAATAAAAAAAGAAATAATAGATATTGTCTGCCTTACAACTGGGAGTCCCAGTGATCTTGTTGGGGTCAGGAGACAATTAATAATTTTATGAGTAAGGGCAAGTCCCTTAAATTTTCTGATCCTCTTAGTCTCCATTTATAAAAGGAGGCAGAAAATATAACTCCATCTATCTCTCAACTTCTTAGTATTCCTGTATGGTGAGAGCTTTAAAAACTTTAAAATGCTATATAAATGTGAATTATTACTGCATCATCTCTTCAAAAGTAATAATTCATTTATATCTACTTCTCTATTCCAATCCTGATGCTTTTTGAATCAATAGTCATATAATATTTTGATTTATAAATAAAGCACATCACCTACAAAAATTCAGTAATGTATAGATGATAAAAATATATTTAGAAGGATTTTCACATGAAGAACCTGAGCTTTTAGAGAGAAGATTTCCTTCATATGGCTACCAAGTTGGGAGTGGTGCCTGGACTTAAACTCAGGTTTTCTGATTCAGGAATTTCCCCCCCTCCATTTTGTCTACAAAATATCATATGGTAAAGTGCCAAAATGATTGATATGGACATTAAGTCCTATACTGAGAACATCTAACTGCCCTTAATAAGCTCAAGTTATTTGGACCTGATGAAGTGAATCCTACAGTATGGAAAGAAATGGCAGATGTGATCGCTGAGGCACCTCCAGTAATCTTCTAAAGATCACGGAAAATGGGAGAGGTACCATAAGAATGGAGATGGGCAGATTCCCAATTTTCAAAAAACAGAAAGAAAATGCATCTCCAAACTATAAGTCAGTGAGTTGGATTTCCTTTCCTGGAAAAAATAAAAACAGACATTTATGATTAAAGAGTTGGTTTGCAATCATTTCAAAAAGAAAGGAGAGATCTCCAAGAGCAATCTTGTCTTCATTAAGAATAGGACATGCATGGGGGCAGCTGGGTAGCTCAGTGTATTGAGATCCAGCTCTAGAGATGGGAGGTCCTAGGTTCAAATCTGGCCTCAAACACTTCCTAGTTGTGTGACCCTGGGCAAGTCACTTGACCCCCATTGCCTAGCCCTTACCACTCTTCTGCCTTGGAGCCAATACACAGTATTGACTCCAAGACGGAAGGTAAGGGTTTCTATTTAAAAAAAAAAAAGATGGAAGGTAAGGGTTTCTATTAAAAAAAAAAAGAATAGGACATGCAAGAAAAACTTTATTTCCTTTTTTGACAAGGTTACACAATTCCCAGCTATGTCAGGCAAATACTATATATGTAATTTACCTAGTCTCTCATGTAAGGATTGTGGAAAATTTTGAGAGATATTTGCTACAGAAAAGCATGATAAGTATGATTCAGAAGTAGATGAATCATGTTGTCATCTTAGTAGTAGTGGTACTTGTACCAGAGCACTGTGCTTAACTTTGTGCTATTTAATATTTTTTATCAGAGAATCAGATTAGAGATGTCATGCTTCTCATATTTGCAGATGGCACAAAGAGGGGTTATCAACAGACAAGAACATTAGGACAAATTTAATGAGATAAAATTTAATAGGGAAAAATTATAGCATATTTTATTTGGATTCAAAAATCAACTTCGTAAGTATAAGATGGTATAGACCTAGCTAGATACAATAGGAATTATGAAAGATACCTGAGGATTTTAATGGATTGTGAACTAGATATATCATCATATCTAAATAGCTCATATGAATTTAGGCTATATAAAAAAGGCTATATTAAAAAAAAGCATAGTGTCTAGCTGGAGGTCTTAACTTTTTGTGAGAAAATGAACCCCTTTGACACTGGTGAAGCCTTTGATCCCATTCTCATGATATTGTTTTCAATTGCATAAAATAAAGTAATAGGGTAAACATATATTTTCTTTCTTCATTAAAGCTAATAGACCCCGTGAAATATATCATCCAATCTAGCTTAAATGCATGCATTCATCCTTGGTTAAATCCAAAATGTGATGTTTATCCTTTTTTCTGCTATGGTGTCAAATTCTGAGCATCACATTTTTAGTAAGGGCCTTGATAAGCTGGAGAGGAGGACAATCAGTATGGAAATTGTTTTTTTTTTATTTAATGACTAGAAAAAGGGGTTGAAAGAGATGGGATGTTTATCCCAGAGAAAATATGATATTATAAATTTTAGAAGACTTCTATCTTCAAGTATTTTAATTATTATTTTGCAAAAGAGAGTTTAGTCTTAGAGCAATGGTTGGAAGCTACAAAATAGTAAATCTAAACTTGATGTATGGGATAAAAACTTCCTAGAACTTGAAACTGTCTTCAGACAAAATGGTTTGCTCCTGGAAATAGTGTGCTTTCCCTTTCTTGAGGTCTTTAAGGAAAAGCTGCATAATTACTTGTCAGATATGTTATAGGTGGAATCTTTTACAAGAGCACATTAGATAAGATGATCTTTATGTTTTTTTTTAAAACCAGAAATATTGTGAATCTATTATATCTATAGAGGAAGGAAAGATCAACATGTCCTAGAATAGTCATTGAGACTTCAATTGAGTTATAACTTGAACTCTGAGGGGAAAAAGCACCACTGATAAAAATAATGAAATCAAAGTGATTTTATCCATTGTAAGTTCAGAGAACATGCTCTCAGTTGGATTCTCACTTATAATGTTGGTTCAGTGGATCTGTATTTTCAGAAATGTTGGGAATTCCCTTAAAGGATGCAAATTACAAATGACTCATTATAGTCCATAATGTGACTTCTTCATGTCCATCCACTCAGTGTGCTAGAGAAGAGGGGTGGTATACCTCTTAGATCTTTTGATGTTGTTTGGATATGAATGGACTCTAGACCATGCATTGGTTTTCCTTTATTCTCTTTGTCTAAATGATACATATATAATTTGGTCACGTAGCTCTCTATTCACTTCTCCACAACATACACTGTGTTGTAGCCTTTCCACTCATCATGTACTTCTCAATGCTTTTCTAATGTTTCTTGATTCTAATTTTTTCATAGATTGTGCTACTGTATGCTTTAGCTCTGCAGCATTACTGGAAGGATCCTGATGTAATAAAGCAAAACTTTTGTTTCAGGCATGAAAGTGGAGTTGAATTCTTGCTGTTGCTTAAAAATACTTCTACTATCCTATTTTTATCTTTTTAATTCATTCCCTTTAGTGAAGATTCCAAATATTTTTCTCTTCTTTATTCTGAACTGCTATGCTACTTTACCTACAGCAGATCTCCTAACTTTATTGAGAAGACTGAGTTGTCCATGTATCACATCATCCACCTTATTTAGCCATTGCTTAAAGCTCAATATGATCACTCTCTCTTTCTCCCTTCCAATCACAGAATGGATGATATATTTCCTCTACCTATGCCCCGAATTCCATTCTCTTTTACCTTTTGCAGGACTTCAGTTTTTTTCTATCCATTTTCAATATGCTACTGTCCACTGGCCCCCCCCCCCCAATTTGCAAAGGGAAGCCAAATCATTAAAAAAATGCCTTTGCTTCATAATTCCAAAAGTTGGGATCTCTTTAGTCTCCATCTGCTTTGCTCTCAGGCCAGGCTGAGCCACTTTTCCTAGTTGCTTTAACAATATGTCTCATCTGGTCCCCAGCTTCTACACTATTAAAGGCATTTACTTTTCTCTCACTGTCCTTGGCCTCCTGTAGGGCACCTGGCTCCCGCTTTGATCTAACATTCATTCTCTCCACCACACACCAAGCCCCTCTGTGCCTCCTCCTGCTCCCTTACTCTTCTTTGGGTTTCTCCTTTGGAGATGCTAGAGAGGCACCTTCTCCTTCTCTGTTTATTAATTAATCTTTTCAATCATGCTGCAGGTGCTTAATATACATACAGAAGACATAAGCAGAGTTAATCAATCCATCAATCTATCAATCATCAATCAAAAAAGTAGTGGGAGAGATTCACCAGAAGCACACTAGGAGAGTATTAGGTTTGGGGAGGGGAGCTGGGGGTGTGAGGGAGGGGAGTAAGATATCAGCAGAGTTAATCAATCCATCAATCATCAATAAAAAAACTGGTGGGAGAGATTCACCAGAAGCACACCAGGAGAGTATTGGGTTTGGGGAGGGGAACTGGCTGGTGGGGGGTGTAGGGGGGCGCTCAACTTCATTCCTAAGATTCTGGGACCTGCTCTGTTTCTCTCTGCCCTTTGGGAGAACTGCCACCCACCTATCCATCCATCCTTGTGTGCCTGTATATACATGTCACACTCATATCTCTACCTGTCCATCATCTCTCTGTCTATATTATGAAGTTTCATATGCTCCTCAGATGCCTGGCATGTGCCCTTTTTAATTTTGCCTCAAAATATTTTACCAATTGATCCCTTATTAAAACATGTGTGGAAAAATGGAAAGAAGATCAGATACCAAGTTACCCAAGGAAGAGCTAAAATTCTTAAATGGACCCCTATGAATGGGATGAAGGAGGAGCTTACCAGAAAGAACACCATATGACCCAGGGCCATTAATTTAGCCACAGTGTGCTCATATACCCTTTCAATTAAATAGGAAGGAAAACACATTTTTCTTATTGAAATAAAAACATTTTCTCTGCTTCTTTGTCTCTTTTTCTCTGTCTCTCACACATGTAGCATAAGCACACACACAACATTGTGATATATCAAATAATTCAGAAGGTTTTTTATTTTAAAAATTAGATGTTTTAGTTAATTTATTTTCCAATGCACTTTTTAAAACTTTCATATACTTTGTGAAAAATTCACTGCTCTTAAAGTCTCAAATTAAGATTTTCCCTTTGGTGCGCCTGAATTATACATATATATATATATATATATATATATATATATATATATATATATATATATATATATACTAATTTGTGGATGGGCCAAGTGTTACATCTTTTCCTGAGGGTTGATTTTTTTTTTGAGTTCTATGCTAATTAAATAAACAATCATACTCACTACTTTAAGTTCTGAAACTGCTTTTTAGAGTTGTATTCCAAATCAAATAGACAATTATGAAATTGCTATGTTATATTCTAAATTTATTCCTTCTAAAATTATCTGAGCAAAATCTGTACTGGAACATAGAAAATGAGCAACCAGCAGTCCAGGGAGCTCTCTTACAAAAGCATTCATAAGGATCAGAGATGTTAGCAGTAAACCCAAATACAGTGGCAATGTGTATAATGGAAAGAATCTTAAATCTATCAGTAGAAGATTTGTTTTCAGTCCTGGCTCTGCTATTTACCATATTTAACCCTGGTCAAGTCACTGAACAAAGAACAGTCTCAGTTTCCTCATCTATAAAAAAAAGTGGATTAGACTAGAATTGCTTCAAGTATTTCTTTGACCTCTGAACCTACGATACTGAATTCTAAACCCAAAAATTGTGACCCAGAATGGGCAAGCAAAAACACCATTTCATCCCACACATCATACTTAACCTCTGTTTGCCTCAGTTTCTTCACTTCTAAAATGGGGGTAATACAGTTATCCCTTCTACATCACAGTTTTCCCCATTCCAGTTTCAGTTTTTTGTGGGTCAGCATAAGAAATTAAATGGGAATTTTGAGGGAGTTTTGCAGAAGCCACAGATGATATGTTAAGGACAGCAGACAACAGAAAAAAGTTTAGAAACTCAGAAAGGCATACTTAACCCAAAATTGACCATAAGGTACTATAAATACCCCATAAAAAAAGACATTCTGACTTCTTCTCTGGTATGAAAGGAGGGCCAAAACATTTTACGTAGATTTTCCAGATCATGGGGATACCATGCCCCGAATCCCTTGGATGTGGAAGGGATAACTGTACTAGCATCCACATCTGAGGATTATTGTGAGGAACAAATAAGGTAATATTTGTGCTTAGCACAGTGCCTAGACCATAATAGTCACTTAACAAAATGCTTTTTCCTTTCAATTCCACAGTGCTCCTAAGTGTCTGAGGTTATATTTAAAAGTAGGATTTCCTGATTCCAAGTCCAATGTTTTATTGTGTCAGTCAGCTACCTATAGGCTATCCTTACCAAAACATATTTCCATGAGGTTCTAACCTCCAAAGAAACCATGTTTAATGTGCACATCTCCCACTTTTTCCCTATAACTTGTTCATTCTAATTTCTTTAGGGTACCCCTGATTCCTGGCATAATTCTTATTTGCAAGGTTACTTTTGACTATCATCTATAGTTAAGTATCAGTCCTAGGTTTTCATTCATTCCTTTCAAGTCTACTGAGCCTCTGTACAATTTTATTTGTTTAGAAGAGAAAGAGAAACAACCATGCAAGTTCTGTGTTCCCTGCCTTTAGTGCCTACTAGCAGTCCTGGACAAGCCACTAAATTGCTCTTAGCCTTAGTGTTCTTATCTGGGAATAATAATAATAGCAATATATTATCTATTTCATAAGCTTGCTCTGAAGAAATAATGCCTTCAAGCCCTATATAAATGTCAGCTATGATTATTGGGTACTTTACTAAGACTTCCATTTGGGTCACTCTTTAAGGAAGTGTAAGACCATGAATGGACCATTTTAGTGGACATACACAATAAAAGGTTTGTTCCGGAACATCAGATCTTTTTAACAGCTCAGTAATTTATACTTCGGTGCTTACAGAGTTTATTTTCCGTTCTGGTTTACTCACTTTTACAGCTAGCCACCTGAGAGTGTTGTGTGGATTTTTTTAAGCTTTGGTTTGGCACATTCTCTAAAAACTTCTGGGTTGATTTAAGCAAGTACAGTATTATGGCTTCATTCATAGATGATTTAAGACCATTTTCCTTCTGATCACAGCAATGGAAATCTGTTGTCATATTCCTAAGAAAATGCTAGAATCCTTAGCAGAGTCCACTATTGCTTCATGTCCTTACAAACATCCAGCTGCCCCTTTCTTCTCCACATGTATGGAGGCAACCTCTTCAGCAGAGCTGTTGATTCTGGACCCAGTTTCCACCAGGGTTAGCAAGATTTTGAACTCACATTTTTCTCCATTTCTGTGTCAAGTCTGAAATAACTGATTTCCCTTTTTGTGTGAATGTGTGATCACTGAGGAAGGAGGATGTGCCGACACTACAATATAATTAGTTTTCTCTCTTGGGTTGCCTTCAAATGTGGTCAACCAGCCTTCTTTAGCTCTCCAGGGCATACCTGACATGCAGCAGTATTTCTGAATAAGTCTAGAGTTTGTTTTTGCTTCTGTTGAATTATAGAATGCTTTTTCCTCATATACTAAAATATGATTCTCATTTCCCAAGCTTTTGTCTTTATTCGATGTCTTGTTGCTATTTCCCTTGACTAAATTAATGCAGAACTTCATTGCTTTCAACCCTCCCCCACCCTGAGACCATTCTGTTTCCACAAATGGGGAATTTTATATGGGAAAACTGTATTGTGTCGAGGTCTCATCTATCTACTCAAAAGTCAACAACCTATGTGATAGAGTGAAAAGTGTGCTTGATTTGAAGTCTGAGGATCTGGGTTTGAATCTTGGTTCCATCACATTACACGTAAGACTTTGGGCAAGTCATTTAATATTTTCTAGACTTTAGTTTCTAGGAATTAGATGATCTTCATGGGGGGAGGTAAGAAGGAAGGTATAGTCAGTGGGAAAGCTGCTGGATTTACAATGATAGGATCTGATTTTGAAGCTTTGCTCTCTAATAACTGGGCATTAGTTTCCTCATCTGTTAGAGTTAGGACAATCTCCAATGTGGTGGGCAATGAGCTACAGTTGAAATGGTGGCCAACAACTTGGATTTAGAATTTCTCCTTCAGCACTTACTTGTCTGACCTCAATCGATTCATTTAATTTCTCTGGGTCTCAGTTTCCTCACCTGTAAAATAAAGGAGTTGGCACAATGATCTATAAGATTAGTTCTAGCTCTTCTAAATCTGTGATCTTAGCCCATTTACAGTTAATAAGTCCTTTCAGAAATGGCTATGAAAGTCTAGAGGTTGAGTGGAAAAGGCAGTCTTGCCAATTACTGTTTCTCATCACTCTGACCACCCTAAACTATTAAAGTCACTGTAATAGTATTGCTAATTTGATTTCCTGCACATAAACAACCTTGCTAGCTTTGAAGTTCTTAAGAAAGGTATGAATAGTTTCAAATTGCAATAATTCAACCCAAAGCATAAGGCTAATTCATCTTTTTTTTAATAAATCAGTAAAACAGAAGTTAATTAAAGTGTAAACAATGGGCAGCATTGTTGCTGATAGCTTTAGAAAGGGAACCTTTGAAATTCTTTGTGTAATGGATTTTACCTGATTGCTCTCTGAGCAGGGTGGAGTTTCGAAAAGGATCATGTTACTGAGCTCATTCTCCCCCCCTTCCTCTTCTCAAGTTAAAAAAAGAAAGAAAGAAAGAAAAAGAAAAGAAAAAGAGAAAGAAAAAACCCTTTAATTTTCTGCTCACCCAACTAGGTGATGGCTGCATTAATCTGAGCCAGTCCAAAGAAGCCAGGATACTCA
Organism: Monodelphis domestica; assembly: GCF_027887165.1. Taxonomy (NCBI): domain Eukaryota; kingdom Metazoa; phylum Chordata; class Mammalia; order Didelphimorphia; family Didelphidae; genus Monodelphis; species Monodelphis domestica. The sequence goes on from NC_077230.1 coordinate 292,494,496, forward strand.
TTTTGCCAGGGAGGCCCAGAGGCCCTAACACTAGGAGACATTGTTAGGGCTATCAGTGATGCCAAGGTCTCAGATAGAGTGGGATGTGTGCAGGGTGGCGGCAGAGATAGATGGTGTCCACAGTAAGTATGCAGAAAGGATGTCACTTCAGTGTGATTAACACCAGGCCAGGTTATACTAAGGACACAGGCTCCCTTCCCTTCCCCTCAAACCCCTCCCCAAGCATTCCTAGCTGGGGCAGAGGCAGACCTATACTAGAGCATCAGCACAGAAATCAACAGAAGCAATCCAGTCAGACTGGAGGCTTGGCTTAAAAGTGGGGCAGGGGAAAGATACCTCTGCCAAAATACCTCAAACACCAGAGTGTTATTTTTTTCCAGGACTAATCCTATTATTTTTGATCTTGAGAGAAGACAAAAAAAATGTGCCAGCAGTTGAAGCAAAACTTCAGTCACTTCTGGGCCTACAACTGCCAAGGAGGGGGAGAAAATAATTGTTAACCTATTTCTCTGTTTTCCATGTTAGATTGCCACACAATGAATTGAAAACCTGACCCAGATTTTATTTGGGGGATGGGTGGCAGCAGAAAACATTATATTTTGCCCCTTTAAGAAGCCAAGTCCAATAACAATTTAGTGAAAGACAACTTTTATCCTTGTTAGGTTATATTAACTTTATCTTCCAAACACCTAAGTCACATTTTTATAGGCTCCCAGGTGATCCCTCCCAGATTCTTCTCTAATTCTATTAACTTTTTTGTTTGATAGGAGTAATGGTGGTCCTGTGGGTGATAGGAGAGGAGGTTAAGAGTAGGCTTAGTGACTAGACCAACTCAGAGTCATAAAAGTAGGTGATCTTTTTATATGGTGTGACTCAAGGAGTGGTGAAAGAAAGAAAGGAAGGAAGGAAGGAAGGAAGGAAGGAAGGAAGGAAGGAAGGAAGGAAGGAAGGAAGGAACAAAGGAAGAAAAAACCTAATGGAAAATAAAATATAGATTGAGTAAAAACACTCACTAGCTTGAGTCAGATAATCTGAGTTCCAGTTTTACTTCTGATACTTACAAATTGTGAAAACCTGGGAAAATTATTGAACTTCCTGAGCCTCATTTTCCTGATCTCTAAAAATAACTGAAGACATTGGATGAGATGGCCCCTGACATCAATTCTATCTCTAAATCTTTTTTATAATCTCCAAACCATACAATACCTAATATTTTTCATTTTGTGTTCCAATCTAAAATTTTACCATAAGAAATTCATTATACATTTTTCATAAATGCTTTTAAAAAAATTCCAGTTAAACGATTCTCAATATTTTGGACTATGATAAGCCCAGTGGATCTGGGCAAATATCATGGGATATACCCGTGTTGGTCACCTTTATGGCATAAGAATTCCCAGAAGGGGAGCCTATCCTTGAGATCAATTACTGTATTCAGAAGCTTTCCTTCAAAGCAAACTGAGAATATCTAAGTGATGGTATGAAAGTTTTGATAGGAGAGGACACAAAGAACATAATTTAGGAGGCTATGATGCTATAAGACTGAGTCACCTCCAAAACAATAGGTGACTCTGGACAACAATATGACATAAGAAAATATGGTGAATTCTTAATTGATGAGAAAAGGGTCATAGTCAGGGAGAACAGGAAAACTATGGCAGTAAAGGTGTATTGGAAATATACATAAATAATATATATATATGTAAATATGTATGTATGTATATATACAAATCCTGCTTACATATAGCCCTGAATTAAGTGGCTGTTTAAAATGGGGAATCTTGGAGTGGTAGAAGGTAATGTCAACATTCATGGTAAAAAACTCATTTTTCTAGCTCCTTGCTTTGATTTTTGTTTTTTGCCTGTTTGTTTCTCTGTTGAATTTATGGCATTCCTTCATTAAATCAAAAAAAAAGTTAAGTCCCATTATGACTCTGAGTCAGTTAGGTGTCATAGTGGGTAGAGTATTGGACCAAGAGTCAGAAACACTTGAATCCAAATTTTACTCTTAGCAGTGTGACTCTGGGCAAGTCATTTAATATCTCTCAGCTACAATTTCCTCATCTATAAAATGGAGCTAATAATGGCAACTCCCTTACAGGATTATTGGGAGGATCAAATGAGACAACATATGTAAAGTTTTCTCTTAACCTTTAAGTGCTAAGTAAATGCTGGCAATTATTTTATCATTAAATTAGAGTGTTTTATAGACTTTAAAATCCTATATATTATGCTTTTAAGATGATTATTATTACTACTGCTTTCTACCCTGAACAAAATGTAAAAACTATGGGGTTACTAGGAATTCTCCTGACATCATTGAGATCACTCACAATTTACTCATAATCCCATTTCTGAATGAATCTGGTTCTTTTATAGAAAGTGTCCCAGGTCTAAGGAATTTGTCATTTGTAGTACAGTCTTCTTAACCCAGGTATCTTTCTATTTAGAATGGATTCTCTGGGGTAAGGTAAGACATAATCACTTAATTCCAACTGAACTTCGTAGGTCTTCTCTTCCTTCTCACCAACAACTTTCCTCCCCAGTTCTCTTTTTTACCTCCATTTTATTTGTTGTCTTCCTCATTATAAGTTCCTTAAGGACAAGTACTGTATTCTTTCCTTTCTTTGGATACCTAGTACTTAGCATAGTGCCTGGAACATAGTAAATGCTTAATCATTGTTCTTTATCTGTATATCTATCTGTGTATCTGTCTCCACTGTGCTTGTGAGAATCAGGAGTGGAGTGAAGTAGCTGCCATTGCTCTTTTGTCATTTCCAGTTTCTCAGGACAAGGAGAGAAGGGGAAGACTGATGGTGAGCAGAGAGATAAAGACATCTTCATCATACACACTAGTTCTTTGTGGTCTGATCTGATAGTGAGAGAATACTTTTTTGGGGAAGGTGAATGATAGAAGTTGTCCCCCTCCAGGGACCTGAGGAATATCAACAAGTTCTCTCACCATCTATCTATTTCTCTCTTTCTTTCTGCCTTTCTCTCTATTCCTCCTCCACATGCTTTTAATTTGATTATCAGGCATTTCATATGCTTTGTATTCCCATATTTCCTCATCACATTATTTTCTGAATACATTTTCCTTTTTACATAAATGTTTATGTTTGATCTAGAAATATATATGTTATATGCATATTATGTTATGTTCTATTCTATTCTATATTGCTTATGTGAACTCTGAATGTAAAGACTATAATTGGAAAAAAAAACTTTAATTTTTTTTAGCTTGACAGAATTGATTTTTTTTAAGTTTTCTACCCTGCATCTAAATACTGCCTCAAGGGCTGATAAACTATGTTTTAATTTTATTGATACTTGTGTTAAGAATCTCTATTTTTAACTTCCCCAAATTAACAGAATGATGTATGAACATAAATGAGCATGATGCTATAGCCAGCAGGATGACTGAGGTTAAGACATCTTTGCTCCCCAAGGAAAGAAGAGAAAAATGGAGTTGAAGGAGAAGAGAAATAAAAAGGCAATTCTATCCCAAATCAAACCCAAGAGGGGAGATATATATGTGGTCTTGAAGGATTCTGCTCCACTCTTTTTATGGAGGAAGTAGGAAGTGAGGAGTACCAGTGAGCCAATTTGATTCTCCACAATAATGTCTCATGGTTATATATTTCTTTGGCCAACATTTATTTAGCATTTATCTTTTGCTGATGTAGATACGGTTTTACTTTCAGAAGCTCTTTCATTTCTCATGAGAGCTATGGCAAAGGACTAAGGTTTACAATATAAAAGTAGTAGTGTGATGAAGAATAAGTTTTATATTTAGTTATCTCCCATGTTAGCATGACTAGATTAGGGACTTCTAGCACTATCTTTTGCCATTCTTCATGATATACATTCTATAGTGGGTGAGAAGGGAATAGTGATTCAACAGAAAGTGGTATAAAGATGTTTTTTTGGGGAGGAAAAAAATGAATATTTTTGTTGATGAGATATTACAATCCCTAAATAAGTTCACTTATATAATTTTAATAAATCCACAAAACACACTTCACAGAATCCAAGTTAGGTAGTCATTCATAGGCTATTAGTTAAGAAGTCCCTCTATAGAAAAGCCTGTATATGGTCCTCCAACTTTTGATCCAAGACCTCATCAGGGAAAACCCCCTATCTCCTAAGGAAGCTCATTCCAATTTATTAGCAAATTTTCCTTACATCAAGTTGAAATATGTCTCTCTATCACTTTTATCCATTGTTCCTAGTTTTGCCCTCTGGGGACAAGCAGAACAGAACAAGTCACACTTCTCTTCCCCATGACAGCCCTGCAAATTCTTGAAGACAGCTTAAGTCTTTATTTCTCCAGGCTAAACATCCCCAATTCCTTTAATCAGTCCTTCTTCACCATGTTTTGTCCTTCTCCAAATACTTGCCAATTTATCAGTAACCTAAAATAAAGCATTCAGACCTGACTCTAATTTTAGTTCCATAGGTGGTCTGGCCTCCATGTTAGAACTCCAATCCTGCACTCTGTTCACTATATCGCATATGAGCCACAATAATTTGGCTTAAACATGACAGTAATTTCATACCATAAACTCCTGTTATGTCAATTTAATCTCTAAATCATTTCAGTCCTCTTCTTATCATTTACATAGTCACTACACTAGTTTAAGCTCTCCTAACTTCTGCTTTAATTACCCTAGTCTAAGATCATATTATTCCTTAAATATGTGATTTTGTGGGTACTCTCTCCAAAGGTAAAGACCACACATCCCCTCCATACCATCTCATCTTCTATAATATCTGGCTATGTATTTCTACAATTTCCCTATAAAGGATCTAAATCTAAAGGATTCCACAAAGAATCTGAATTTAAAAATCTATAAAATCTATAATCTAAATCTACAAAGGATCTAAAATATAAAAGTCTTTGATAGTCCTTCCTCTTTTTTAACTCTTCTATAGACAGTAGTTCAAGACTTGGGTTTTCCATACATTAATCTTATTAACAACCAGCCCACCTTCTTTTCCATTCATACATGTTTTTATGCTTTTTCTCATGTTAAATTCAATTAGATTGAATTAACTATTTATTAAGTACCTAGTAAGTTCAAGACAGATTTTTCAGTCCTGAGAGAGTAAAAAAAAATCTTGTTCTGAGGGAACTTAGTTTCTATTAGGAGATATAACATATAAACAGATATGTATAAAAATGTTTAAGGAGAAAAAAAGAATTGTCATAAAGAAGATCTAAAAACTGGTTCAAATAGGAGATAAAACATGATTTTGACTTTGGAGGAAGCTAAGGATTTAAAGAGGTAAAGATGAAGAGAGGAAGCTTCAGCCATGGGATAATCTATGAAAAAAAAAAGCATAGAGACAAAAAGGTCAAATGCTGAATTTCATAAGACAGCTAGGTTAAACAGTAGATAGAGTGCCAGTCCTGGAATCAGGAAGAGGGATCTTCCTTAGTTCAAAACTGTCATTAGACATTTGCTAGTTTTGTGACACTGGACAAGTCACCTAACCCTGTTTGCTTCAGTTTTATTATCTTTAAAATGGCTTGGAAGGGGAAATGTCAAATTGCTCCATCAGCTTTGCCAAGAAAACCCTCAATGGAATTATGAAGAGTTGGAAAGACAAACAACATCAAGTTTGGTTAGAATTAGAGTGTTTGAAAGAGAATAAAAATGAAGTTAACTTGAAAAGGAAGACAGAAGTCAGTCTATAAAGGGGATTTTAAATGTCAGGAGAAGGACTTTGAGTTTTATACTATAGACAATGGGGAATTACTGAAGAATTTTGAATAGAAGTCTAATATAGTCAGACATGCTTCAGAAATATTATTTTGACAGCTGTGTGCAGGGTAGGTTGGAAAGCAATGAGATTGGAAGCACAGAGAATACTGACGGGTCAGAACTAGGGTGGTAGACATGTCAATGTAGAGAATGAGACTGATGTTAAAACTGTGATCAAATTGACATGGCAGAAATTGTGGGTGTGGAATTAACAAATCTTATTCAAACCAAGTTATTATTTGTCAAAATATGGTGTACTGGGAAAAGTACAGGATTTTGAGTTAGGAGTCCAAGACCTGAGTTTGGATTCTGTTCTTATTATGTATCATCTGTATAATTTCAAGAAAATCACTTAAGGTAGATGAGTCTCAGTTTCCTCATCTGTAAAATGAGGTGTTGGACTAAATTTCCTTTAAAGTCTTCCAGATATAAGTCTAGGGTTCTATAAATTCTATGCAAGGACAAGAATAAAGTACCTAGTCAGCCTTTAACACCAGCCTACTTATACCTTTCCCGTGCATTTCTATTTCCCATCGATTCTGAGACATTGTTGTTTTTTTACTATTTGAAGTCATAAGTTAAGAAGAAACATAATAGTTCACAATAGATTTGTAAGTCTTGAGCTAGTATTGCTAAATTTAAAATTTATAGTCAGAAAATTTGCAAACTATGTTTATGCTAATAGATTTTAACAAGTCTGTCTCCTAAAGAGAAGTGATTTTGACTCAAACACTTATTAGTTGTGTCCAAGCCATTTAAAATCTTTAAGCTCCAGTTTTCTCAGCTATGAAATGGGCTAATAGAATACTGGTCCCAACATCCTAAAGCTATTATAGAAAGAGAAACATTTCTTTGTCAAAAAAGAAGAGATTGGTAAACATTCTTAGAACATGTGATAAACATATTAAAGGCTTAGAGAAATATATTTAAAATAATTAAACATAATTTAATTGAGCAATATGAAAACAGATGCATGTAATCAGATATGTGGAATATAAATGAAAGTAGTTAACCTCCAAACCTGTGAAACAGGTAATATCATTAACAAAACCAAAAGGCCTTCCATGGGCTAATATCTGCATGAAATCAGTCACCGATATGCTGACAAAGAAACATCCAAGAAATGACTGAGCCATATGGATTTGTTTGTGGAAACCAGGGGTCCATATTGGCAGTAAAAGATCAAGTCCTTATCACCTAAAGAGCACAGATTAAGAAATAAACGTAGCATCTAAGGAAATAGTAGAAACTTCATAACATACCACCACAAACTGCAAGAAATTTAGCACCTACCAAAAACTGAACAAGACTTGATCTGGTGGCTACAATTATTCCTGAAAAGCTCATTATCTTTTATGAACTTACAGACAATTAAAAATAATATAAATATAGACCTCATAATGTCCAGGACAACTCAATAAATAAACCGTATCAGAGTTGGAATATTATTACAGACCAAACTATTTCTCCTAAACCTAACATTGATCCTAAAAACTTGAGAATTTTTTTCCTGAGAATATTTTAATAAATGTCACAGTACCAAATATCCATATTCTCTAAACTACATGGGATACAAAGCTTTCAAAATATAGAGATCCACATCATGTGGAAACAAAATGAGATGTATATCTTCCTAATTGTCCTATATGTTATGAAGAGTTGTACTGAGGAAGCTTTCAGTGAGCCTAAAAATTGCTGCTCATTTGTGTCCAACTCTTTGTGACCTTGTATAAGGTTTCTTGGCAAAGATACTGGAGTGGTTCACCATTTTCTTCATCCATGGATTAAGGCAAATACAAGTTAAATGACTTGTCAAGGGTCATATAGCTAGTTAAAGGCTAGATTTGCACTTGGGTCTACCTGACTCCAGGCTCTGTGTTCTCTTCACTGAGCTACCTAGCTTCCTTGAGTCTAAAGATGAGCTTAATTCCCAAAACTTGTATTCAAATATGAAGAGTAGTTATTAAATTAACTTCTGTAGGTTTTGAAACTAATATTCAATAACTAAAGTATTATAGTTTAAAAGTTTTATTAATAATAACTAAAGTAAAAGAGCTACCTAAACTTAGCTGGTCAGAGTAAAAAGAGAGTGTGGGAGGAGTTATAGCCTACTTAAAAACCATCATGCAAAGGTGAGAACTCAGGAAAAGGGGAAAGAATTCTAGGTAATACAGAAAGGAATTTTGGGTAATGTAGTTTTAGGGGTTCAAGAATTTCTAAATATACCTCTTAATAGGCTTTATAGCATTAAATATTAAATTAGAAATAGAAATAGAAATTTATCCCTATTTCAACTCTAACTAAAAAAATAAAGAATAAGATAATGCCAATAAAAAATTTTATATAATCAATGTCACACAAACACACATACACACACACAATTCTGGAAGAGAGAGAATAAGGCTAATGATTTTTGTGCTAGGCTTCTCACTCAAATCCAGTTCAAGTACAGATCAAGACATTACCTCATGATATCATTGGTCATCATAGAAAATGAATGACAACAACAACAATAATTATTACATAAGGCTCTGAAGTTTACAAAATACTTGAAAGGTAGGATGGGGTATTGATTAATTAGCCTCCTGGAGCATGAGTTTCCTCACCTATAAAGCAATATTGAACATCCATCCTATCTACCTTAAAATATTGTTAAGATGCACAGGTAAGGTAATGAGTACAAATTCCTTTGCAAAATCTAAAATATTATATAAAATAAGTTATTATTTTTATTTCCTTACAACAATCCTGTCAGATGATTAGTGAATATTTTAGAAATGGAAATAGGTTTAGAGAGGTAAACTTGCTTGTTCAAAATCAGAGTTTACATATGTGAGAGTTAGGACCTGAAGCAGACATCTATCTCCATTTTCATTCTTCTTTTCATCACATCATGCAATCTTTCCAGGCTACCAGTCTCTTTGCTTCTGTAAGGTATTCATCTACATAGAAGAAGGAAAAAGAAAGACTTTCATATTTTCTTCTGAGGAAGACAAGAATCCTATGATAAACAACCTTTGCTTAATAAGCTAAGAAATACATCTTTTAGGTACTCCCTAGCTGAAGCTAATAAAATAATACTACCCTGGTAATGTTACTGAAAAAGAATTAAATATCCTATAAAAGTAAATATCCAGATTAATGAAGCTTGTATCTTTTAGCTCTCAAAAAGGGGGTGGCAATTCTGTTAAAATTTACTAGAAATTTTAGACATTTTCCATTTTCCATAGCAACCCTTTTAAAATGTAAATCTCCCTGCCTCCCACCCCCCACCATAGGTAATTAGCAACTCAGTGTTTTATCTTGACAACCTGAATAATCCTGGTTAATGCAGGATTAAATGCTTGTCAGCACTATCATTAGGAAAACTTATCACTATAACTTTTAGTCAAACTAATCAGTTACAGTCCTTTCACAAGCAGAAATAAATATCAAAGATATCTACTTGTCAGTATGTGTATCTACAGTCTAATGCAGGAATGCCTTGAATTCAATATAAAAAAATACAGTGCTATAGAACATTCTATTAGTTTGGGATCATAGGCAGAAAATAAATCATTTTCATACCCATCAGTTGAGTTGACAAAAAAAAAAAAACAACATATTAGTCTGTCTTCCTTCTTAAAGAAGATATATATAGAGATAGATAGATATATCTATAGATTTCTATAGATATATACATATAGATTTTCTTAATGACTCAAGGCAGCTAGATGGTGCAGTAGTCAGAGTACCCAGCCTGGAGGCAAGAAGACCTGGGTTTAAATCCAGATTCTAACACTTAATAGCAGTGTGATACTGAGCAAGTCAGTTAACCTTGTTTGCCTCAGTTTTTTCATCTGTAAAATTATCTGGTGAAGGAAATGACAAAACACATCAGTATCTTTGTGCAGAAAATCCCAAATGGAGTCATGAAGAATCAGATAGTACTGAAAAAACTGAATAACAACAATAACTTAGAGGTATCATTTTGAACATTAATTTTTGTCCTTTATCCTTACATCAAATGGCTCTAGGTTGCTATGCTTTTTAAGATCTTGTGTTCTCATTTTAATAGTTTCTTTCTAAAAAAATTTTTAATTAATGTATTTTGTTCTACTTTCATCTATTTTTCACAATGGATTTCACAATGCAAGAATCATACCTTTTAACAAGTATTTTCTTGAAAGAGGATATAATTCAAAACTGATCACTTCATCCAACAAATGAACAAAATATTGTGTTTAATGTTTCACACCTCCATAGAACTCTGTATTTTCTAAGTTACCTCTACAAAGAAGCAGAAGTATTTTCTCAGAAATTTTTTTGGGGAAACAAATTTATTGTTCACAATTTTATGTTATTTTCCATGTAGTTTATAGTGGTAATTATTTTCATTTGCATTTTTTAGTTATTGAGTATATATTCTTCCTGGCTTTGCTTACTGAATTTGGCATCAGTTTATATAAGTCTTCTCATGCTTCTCTCTATTCATTATTTGTCATTTTCTATAGCATAGTAATATATTCCTTTACATAAGGTACCAACATATGTTTGACTATTCTCCAATGAATGGGCATTTACTTAATTTCCAACTTTTTATTATCACAAAAAGTATTACTTTCTGTTCCTTGTTCTCAGGCTTTCAGGTATAACTTTTCTTTTTTTGTGACAATATCTGCTTCTAGAAAAAGTGACATATCTCCTATTGATTCTTAAGTAAGTCTATGATCTCATTGATTTGAAAATTCCCTCTAATAATTCTACTTGTAGTCAATCCATGCCTACCTATCTCTACCTATGATTCTTTTTCATGTTTTCTCTTATGCCACAAAAGATCTGCTCAGATATCCTTGAGGACTACTTTGATTTCTCCTGACATTGTGAAGATAATAATGGGTCACTCTGATTGTTCAAATGTTATTTTTCATTGCTACCACATAACTACCCAATCTTTCCCTCCTATCATATCCGTCATTCCTGACATCCTTTACTCCTATTCCTCTTCAGAATTATTCATTGGAAATACATTAAAGTTTATTTACCACCATCATTGCCTCTCCAAAGACCTCTGTGTAATTAACATTCATTTGTAGTGCATAGTAGTTCTCTGGAGGCATTTCTGTTTGATGTGTTACTGCTATATAGCAACACTAGTAGATTGCTATTATTAAAAATATGTACTTATATTTTTATGGGAAGTTTGGGGTCAGATTCCTAAAAATCATCCAACCTGCCTTCTTCCTTTTAAACTTTGGACCTAAACCTTCCATTTGTATTGTAGCTCAAATTTTCCATACTGGTGGACAGACTTTATAGGACATCCATTGAAATGCATTTTGGAATTTGGGTAGTAAATATTCTTCATCTACTTGGACTTTCCTATATGAAAAGTCAAACTCCTTTAAATGATTAGAGATCTCTTCCAGGGAGCTCTACAATATTTTGAGGTTTGGTCCACTTAGTCTTCAAACAGGGGCATTTGGAGAAACTTACCATCCACAAGGTGTTTGAACAACCCTCTTTAACTTTACTGAGAAAATTAAAGGCATTCTATACAAGCTGTATCTTTTCTCTTTCTAGTTGTCTCAAAATTTCTTGATATCATCTTCCCACTTTATTTTTCTTTCTCCTATTTTCTGACACAAAACTGGTCTTTCTTTTTGCAAAGGCTAACCCTTTAAAATATACACTTTCTTTTCCCTAGTGATTGAGTTTGCAATATTTTCTGGTAGACTTTGAACTCTATCACCCAATCTTTTCTTAAATCATCATGTTTTCCCTATCTACTGGAGTGGTTATTTCCTTAAAACATTTCAAGTTATCTCCATCCTTTAAAAACCTTCACCATACTCAGCATCTCCTTTTAGTCTATATTTTTTCTCCCTTTTTCAACCAAAAGACCAGTGGAAAAGACATCTACATCCATTTCCCAGACTTCTTTTACTCTTACTCCTTAATCCTTTTTGTAAGAAGTGTAAATAATTGGCAACATTCCCAAGCATGCCTAGAGTCAGATTAAAATATAATTGGGAAATATTTAGCAAAATAAATAAAATACAATAAAACATAGATAAAGTTAATATGCATTATTCTAAATCAACATGTAAGCTATAGAGATTGTTGGCATAGTTTAGTTGCCCCTTAGTATAGTTTAGTTCTTTTTGAATTTGACACTTTAAAATGCTTTACAATGTGGTTTCCAATTTCATCACTCAGCTGTTCTCTCCAGTTACCAAAGATCTGTTAATTACCAAATCTGATGGTCAAGTCAACAAGCATTTATCAAGCATGGGCTATGTTCCCAGCACTTTGCTAAGCACTAAGAACACTCAAAAAAGGAAAAAAAGCAGACCCTGCTTTCAAAGAGCTCACAGGTATGGGGAAAACATCATACAAACAATTACCTATGAGCAAGATATACAGGCAATAAATAAGTTGAAATTAATCAACAGAGTGAAAGCAGCAGTATTAAAGGCAATTTAGAAATGCTTCTTCTTAGAAAAATGTATTTGGGGCTTGAGAGAAGTCAAGTGGTGGAGATGAAGAGAATTCCAAAAAGCCAGTGAAAATATGGGGTTCGTGGTAGTGTAATGAGGAGAAAGACTATTGTGTAGGAAGAGCAGCAGTCAGGAGGGCAGTGTCATGGGATCTCAGAATATGAGAAGACAGAATGACAGTGGCAACTAATTGGATTAGGGGTGAAAGTGAGGAGTGATGATGCCTAGGTTGTATACCAAAGAGGGAAGGATGGTGGTGCCCTCAACAAGTTAGGAAAGTGGAGGGGAGAGCTTAGGGGGAAAGATAAGTTTAGTTTTTGAGGTGTTAAATTTAAGATGTCTGTACTCATTCAATAGGAAGTTAAATGAGCAGTAAGGGCCAGATAAGGAGATATGAGAATCATCTGTCTTGCTCTCTTTGCTACCTTTGTACTCTTGGTCACTCTATCCTCCTGTAAATACTATCCTCTTTGGCACTGTGTGTGTGTGTATTTGTGTATGGAACTCTACATTTTTTCAATATTAAAAGCTTATACAAATTTCAAAAATCATTTTCTAAAATTTTGTGACCCCTCTCTCCCTTCTTTCTACCCCTTCCTCTATCCCCAAGATGGTAAGTATTATGATATAAGTTGTATATGTGTTATCATGCAACACATATTTCCACGTTCATCATACTGTGAAAGAAGATGTATATCCTTTTCACTAGACAAAAATTCATGGAGGAAATAAAGTAGAGAATGGTATATGTAACACTATTCTTTATTTTCCTTATATATGACTGCTCCTTCATCTCTTGCTGGCTCAGAATCAATACTACACTCTTTAATAGTGTGTTCCCCAAGGTTTTGTTCTGAGTTCTCTTCTCTTTTCTCTCTAGGCTCTCTGGAAAAACTCATTAGCTCACAAGGCTTTAAATATCCTTTCTATGCATATGACTCTTAGATGTACATATCCAGCTCTAGTCTCTCCTCTGAAGCCTTCATTCCCTCATTACAATTGTCTGTTGGAAATGTCAAACTGGATTTCTAGAGACATCTCAAATTCATCTCAGTATCCCCTCTACCCTCCCCCAAAATTAAATTGTTACCTCTTTCGAACTTCCTAATTTCTGTTGATAGCACCACTATCTTTAGTTTTCCCGTTTCATTACCTCAACATTATCTTCAATTCCTCTCCATCTTTCTCTCCCTCTCATATCCTATCAGTTGCCAAATTTTGATTCCTACACCTAGAAACATTTTGCATCTGACCCCTTTTCTCTCTCATATGACTATCACATTAGTTAATTCCCTTCACATTTTGCTTAGATAATTGCAAACTGCTCCCCCAATTGTTTTCCCTTTCTCAAGTCTTTTCCCACTCTAGTTCACTCACCACATAACTGTCAATGATTTTCCTTAAGGGCTAATCTTACAATGAAACACCTCTTCTCCATTAACTTCAATGAGTCCCACAGGGGCCAAATCGATTTTCTCACTCTTGTTGGACAATATTCCTCCTCCCATGCTGGAGATCTAGGGAAACTGTTTATCTCTCTCTTTCTAAAAAGGAAACTGAGTCTCAGAGCAGATGAGTGACATTTTTAAACTGAGAGAATGCAGTTTAGTAGAAATAGAATTGGTTGTGGAGTCAGAGAATTGGAGTTTAAATCTTGCCTCTGATGCTTGTGTGACCTTAGGGAATCATTTGACTTTAATTTCCTCACCTGTAAAATGAGGGGTTTGGATTAGATGGCCCTTGAGGTCATTTAAAGTTCAAGAATTATGATCTTACTGCAATTTATTTTTATGAAAAGATCATTGGAAATAGACTCAGGATTTACAGGTCCAGATTCTGGACTTCTTATTTGTGTGACCTTGGGAAGGTCATGTAAGTCTTAATCTTAGTTTTCTCATCTGTAAATAGAGTATTATTATAATGTTTACACTGTCTACCTGATTGAGTTGTGCTGAGCAAAGTAAACCCTAAAGTAAATGCTGAAGTCCTATGGAAGTATAGGAGAGGGGGCAGTTACGTCGATTGAGAGCCAGGTCTAGAGACAGGAGGTCCTGTCTTCAAATCTGGCTTCAGACTCTGTCTAGCTGTAAGATGCTGGGCAAATCACTTAACCCTCATTGAGCAGCCTGTGGCCACTCTTCTGCCTTGGAAGCAATACACAACACAGAATTGGGGAAGATGGAATATTGTATAAGATGGAAGTATAAGATGAAAAATAAGGATTTTTATGAAAAAATTAAGAAGTATATGAGAATGTGTGCATTGAATATTGTTCTTTCTATGACTACTACTGTAAGAGTCAGAATTAGAATCTGCATCTTCTGACTCATAGTATAGCTGGGTTTTTTTTTATTCTTTTGAAAATCAGCACTGAATTTAATTTCTTTGACTCTATCCCCTAATTCTAAGATCTGAAGACAAGAATAAAGTTTTTCGTTGTCCCACAATCTATTTCATGTGAAAACTGTAAATAATGAGTGGACTGATTGGAGCTCAGCTCTTTGTGCTCAGTTGCTTTTGCTCTCATGTCCTTCTCCATCCCTCTCCTTTTTAATAGCTTGTCCCCTGCCAATCCCAATAAGTAGGGAGAAAAGAAATCAAGATCAGGCTACAATCTATTTGTTCCTTACCCAACATACACCTATGTTCTTTATGTACAATCTTGCCTTTGCCACTTAATATCTTTGTGACCCAGGGCAAGTCATTTAAACCTGCTGGCCTGAATTTCCTCATCTGCAAAATGAAAGAGTTGAACTAGGTAAATGATCCATTTAGAAAAGGCAACCGCTAGTATGCTCTTCTCCTCTGTACACTAAGTCATAGTTTAGAATGGTGGTTCCTAGGCTTTTTTTTTTTTTTTGGTATGTGAGGGCTCCTTTTTAATATCAAAAAATGTTTCAATTTGTCTCCCTCCAACTCCATGAGGGTAATTATATTATTAGTCTCCTACCCTTTAGAAAACACACAACTACAGTTAGTTATCCTCCATTAATCCTCTATACCCAGGGTGCATAATCCATAGCCTGAGAATCATTGGTTTTGAGAATACCTACTGCTTTGGAATGCTTCCCTCCTTTAGGATGCTACTTCTCTTTCAGTTATTTTACAGTAGAAAGAGTTATTTATCTGAGTTAGGGTTAAATTTGTCCGAGTTCTCTTTTAGAAATATCACCTAGACTCTTTGCCATCTCTCGAATGAGGATGATAATCACCTTCTCCCCATCCTGTCTCATACAAGATAGGTGTGAAGACCAAGAAAAATGGATCAGAAAGAACTTTGAAAAGCCTAAAAAGCCATTTGAACACAAATGAGCGGTTGCCATCCTTCCTCTGCTCTCGCTGCGGCTCCACCTAAGTGCTGTAGTCATGGGTGGGTAGAAGAGCTTGCCCCAGAATGATGGCGATCCTTGATTATTTACAGGTACAGCTCTGCTCTATGGTAAGGAAGCAGCTGCAGCAATTTAACTCAGCAGGGTCTCCGTTACTTGTGTACTTAATGGAAAATGGCAGTGACTCGTTAAAACATCTCAGCTTGATTAAAAAAAAATTACTAGATGGGAATTCAACTGAGCTGAATCATCAACTATTCAATCAAAATTAGATTACTTTAAGAGGTGGATTCTTTTAAAGAGGCACTGATTCTACAACTTAATACGGGCCCACAGGCCTAAGGCCTGCAAGAAATTAGGTGGGGTCTAAAAGAAATCCAGCTGTGCATAAGTGCAGATTTTAATTAGGTACTAGACTCAAGGCACTCAACCTTTGAGGAAGCTCGCTCCCAGAGTGGCTTCCACTGACTATTATGACTTTTTTCTCCCTTGACCTGCAATGCAAATATCCAGCGACTCTTAGAAAAATACACATTGAGTTACAAAACGAGAAAAGATTTCTGCTGGTGAAGCCGTAAGTCATCTTGGGCAATGGTGCCATAAGCAAATTCTTCCTGTCTCAGCCCATTGATAATGGTTTGAAGCTGCACCCTGTATGATGTCTGACTGTGTTTTTTACCTGTTGACATCTGAAAAGGAACACATCAACATTTACTTATCCTACTTAATGAATGTTATCATGTGGAAAAGGTAAATCAATAACAGCTAAGATCAAACATACCAATCTCCTTTTGAACACACAATGCCCTCATTTATATAAATCTTAACAACTTGACATTCCTCCCTCCCTTCCCACCTCCCCTCCGCCCCATCTGAGCCCAGGGAGGGAATGACCAGCCTGTCTGAAAGGCCTTCCATCTTACAGTCTTGGTGTCACTCTTTCCCCCACCCTTTAAAGTACTGAAGGAATGACATGAGGAGCAAAGCCACAATTCCAGTTGTTTTCTAATTAATGTCCTCATGGAGACCCAGAACAGACGTGGTATTTGAAGTTTTTCAGTGCCTGCCTTGACATTCTTATTTAAGATGAAGTAGAGAAGTGGCCTTCTGATGACCCCAGAGGCAAATGGGGCCAGGCTAGAAAGCAAAAAAAAAAAAGATTATGATCTATTTTGTGAGGGTCAGTGCATCTCCTGTATGCATGCTCTGTGACTGCCATGCTCCTCTCTCTCTATGTATTTGCATGTGTCATTTGGGAATGACAATGATGGGATGGAGATAAATAATAAAATCAATTTTAATTTTATGATCTTCTTATGGGACTTTTGCAGAAATTAAGTGATGGGTGCAAATTACTTTTCTATCTGCTTCTTGTTGTAGGTTCTGATCTCTTCCCTATTTAAAATGGCCAATGAGGTCAACCTGAAGCGTGCCCCTTCTTGGGAGACACAAAACTGTCACCAGCAACAAAAGAAGCAAGACCCCTCAGTTGTAGGCTCCTTCGATAGTTTGCTATTTTCGTGAAACCCACTTGTCCTTCTGTTGGGAAATGTCCACGGGCCAGGGCTCTTGTAGAATATTTCTTTTATGGTGGAAGAAGGACTTGGGCAGAAGACATTTTTACTGGCCAGTGAGTTCAGCTTTCAGCCTTGTCTTCAGCTAGGGTTCTATCAATGCTGTACATCCTTCTTTTGACTGAAAAGTCCTCCAAACCCAGCCTTCTTTGGAGGCCATGGAATAATTGAGCTGAAAATGTATAATTTTCCCATTTCTAGAGGGTAGGGATTATTTTGTTATTTTATCTTGCCACCAACAGCATAGTTCCTGGTGTGTACAGGAACTTTCTGGGTTTTTTGTTGTTGTTGTTTTGACTATTTGAGGATCAGATTGGTTTAGAGCTGGAAGGGACCCTGGGGGTAAGCTACTCTTTCTCATTTTATAGAGTAGAAAACTGAGACCAAAAGAAGTTAAACTATTCTGTAAAGTCACCTAAAGTAATGACAGACTGAAGTTTTGAACTCAGAGTCTCTGATTCCAAGCTCAACATTGTACCAAGAGTCTCAAGTCAACAGTTGAATCATCTGGCTTCTACCATTACAATATTGTCTGTAGTATTCTAGATGAGTCATAATCTTCCGACAAGTATAGAGCATGGTATATATTAAAACAGGGTCTATGATAGCCAGTGTCTGTTTATTCAAGGTCACGCATCATTTCATGGTGCAGCCAAATTCCAAACATGGAAGATTCCTCTCCCAGTTGTGGTAGTCTTGGGAAGAAGATAATTTTAACTATGGTTCTGAGACTATCCCCAATTTATTCTGTATGCATTTTGTTTATACATAGGTGTTTGTATTATGCCTTACTCATTAGTCTATGAACTCCTTGAAATCAGGATTGTTTTTTGTTTTTTATTTGCCTCTTTGTATCCTTAGAACTTAATACAAAGACTGGTATATAGTAGGTACTTAATAAATGCTAGCTAATGTGACTTGATTGAGTTTAGTCTTCTAAAATTCTTTAATGGATAGATGATAACCTTCTGTGATAGATAGGTCTTTGCCAACCAAACCTTCCTAAAAATGTAGCCATGACCACTTTTTGTTAGGTATATTCTTCAAATACTATCTTTGTTCAAGCTGGAAGGGATCATTCACTCCAATCTCCACTCATTTTTAAATGAGAAAATAAAGATACCGAAACAGGTAGAATGAATTGTACCAGATAACTGCAAGTTAGAGGCTGAACAACCAATCAATAAGTTTTTATTAAATACCTTTTATGGGACAAGGTGTTATAATGGAAAGAACTGATGAATATAAATAAGATATAGATTTATATGTACACATATAAATAAGACATATATATAATGTGAAATCTGTCTTCTCTAATGAGGGAAGAGATGAAGGGAGTTAATTGGGTATTTTAATTTAATTTTAATTAATTAAAGAAGAAAGTAAGACCACTGAATTTAAAATCAGAGGTCTATATTCAAATCCTAAATCTATGTACTAACTTTTTGTTCATAACAAAGTTATTCATTACCTCTAGGTCTCAGTTTCCTTATCGAAAAAATGGGTAGAATTACATTAAATGATCTTTGAGGTTCTTTTCAAAACTAAATCTTGTAAAAAAGTAATGTGTTTATATTGTTTATAATATTTTATAAATTGTTTGTAGAAGGAAATTGTTTATAATATTTTGATATTGAGAAGATGGTATGATTTTGGGTTGGTCCTCTCTTAAGTCTCTGAAGGTAACAGATTTAAATTATCAGATTTTTAGGAGATTGAATCAAAGATTTAGGAATTACTAGATAAGAGATAATTAATGAAGAATTTTTATTTACTCATACTTTTATACCTTTATATATGGATTTTATTTATTTCTTTACAATATATTCATTATATATATATATATATAAAATTTATATTAAAAAATTCATGCATATTTCAGTACATACACACAAGTATTTGTGTGTATATGCAAGCATACTTATATACATATATGAATATGTTTTAAATAAATTTAAAGGAACATATACATAAATAAGAAATAACTTCATAATAGTGTTTATACAATATATGCATTTATTAATACATGCACATACATGTGTGTTTGCATGTGAATATACATCTACATATAAACACATATGCATGTGAACGTGTTTATGTTGATAACATATACCTTGGCATGAGTTTGTATCAAAAAATTGTTTACTAAAACAAGGCAAGGAAACTTCTGAATGATGACCCAGATTTCATGTAATTTCATTGATTAGTCACGTCATATATTGAAAGTAGCTACAATTTGCAACTATAATTTGTATTTTACTGCATGATTTTATAATCCCTCATCTGTGATACTTTGAAAAGTCACAAAAATGATAATTTTACTTAAATGAAGAAGCTAATTGACTTTTCACTTAAGTAACTATGAAATGCTTCCAAATTTCACGAGCAAATTCTTAGTCTTTTAAAAAAGTTGCTTAAGAAAGGCAAGATTTTAAATGTTTTCAATTTTTCTTTAGAAGTTAAAATATTTAGTAAACAATTCAAACACATTTGATCAATTGAAAACTTAGAACAGCATAAATAAAATTTTAAAATCTTGACTTTGGCATACAGGAAGGACAAACTTTTTAATTTTACATTGAGTGAGATATAATATGGTATATTTATTTGCATAAATTTAAGTTGCAATTTTCAGAAATTTCTAATATTTAATTATTAGCTCATTCATCAACACAATTCTTCAATTTGGATCACATGAGATAATATTTGTAAAGTACTTAGCACATTGCTGGGCACAAAATAAACAATGCTAGCTATTATTATTATTTCAACACATAAGGAAAATAGAAAGAATTATAATGAAATCATGGGCATATCAAGCAGATCTTTTTGTTTGTCAAATTTAAATATAACAAAATATCCTTGTTTATATTTCCCATGTGAATTCCTTAAAATTTTATTTTTTTACAATTCCATATCCTTATATGGATAGTCAAGCAATATAAATATATATAAATATATAATATATATATTTATAAATATAAAATAGTCAAGCAATATAAATCACTACCTTGGCTATGTCTAAAAATCAATTTCTTTTTCTGTACCTCCTGTCTATTCTAATCTATTATTTCCCTGCCAAAAATAGGGAGAATGGAAATGGGGGAAGAGGGACCTACTACTTTCACCAGTTTTCTAAATTCATAATTAATATTTTGATGATTATCTCGATGATCATATCCATTTGCATTGATTTCATATAGAACTAGTCCGAAAGTAACACATCTGTTGGGTAGACATGTAATGGACAATGAGATGAGCCCAAAATTGAAGAGGAAGAAGAAAATCTGGATTTATTGTAGAAATTTGTAGTATTTTCCAATGTCCTCAAGCTACTCCCTAAAATAAGTGCCTACCTTGAATGTCAATATTCTGCCAGAGGCTATATATTTGCAAATCATGAAATACTCTGCTGTTCAATGTATTAAAACTTCAGGTCACCACAAGAATAATGAAGAAAAGCATGGTTTCCATGCATAGAGTTCAGCTTATAGTACTATGCAGAAATAATTATAGACACAAAGTAGGATAAAAGATATCATCCAAGAAATATATACTGGAAAAGGAAGTAATTCATATAGTGATACTGATAAATAACTTAGGATACAGGAAAAAGAACATTGCTTCTAGTTTCGGAGGACATTTGTGAGATCAATTTTTGGTTCTGATATCAACTGTATGACTCTGCATAAGCCACTGAGCTTCCTTAGATCTCCATTTCTTTATCTGTAGAAGAAGGGTATTGGACTAAATGGCTTTGGTAGCCCTTCTAGTTCCAGGTATATGATCCTGTGATTGGCTTAGTAATGTCCATTACCAATGTCCATTGACCTTTACATGTCCATTACATTGGTACTGCCATATTGTCAAAGGTCCTAGAGAATCGTGGCTAGCAGAGTGAGAGATCCACTTGTGGAAGATATATAAAAGGGCTGATATAGAAATCGCAGAGAATAAAAACACATGGATGGATTGAGATCACTACAGGTGGCATATCACTGGAATCACAGATTTTTTGAAGGAAGGGAGACTATTTGTGTTGCATGTCACCTGAGTAACCCTTAGTGAATCTTTCCACCTTGGACAAATGTGTGTAACATTTTTTCCATTTCTATACTGAATACTGTGAAAAGAATGCCTGTTCTGGATTCAAAAATCTGGGTTCAAATTCAGTCTTAGATATTCACTTAATGAGGTGAATTTGATCATCAATGAATATCTCTGCTGTTCAACTTCATCATCTTTAAAAGACAAGGATTAATCAGAGAAAAGTGAAGGAAATGTCTATACCCTTCCACACAAAGATTCCTTAAAGATACCAATGAAAAAAGTTCTCAAATACCAGAATATTCATTTCAGCACTATTTGTAGTACAAATAGCAAATAATTTGAAACTACATAGATACTCAGACAAGGCAGAATGACTTAAACAAATTATGAGAAATGGATATGTTGCTGTGCCATAAGAAATGATGAATGTGATGGATACAGAAAAGCATGGAAAGATTGTTTTTTGAGCTGATGCAAAGTGAAGTGAAACCACGAAAACAATGTACTTAATGACTATGTTAATGCAAATGGAAACATCTAAACAAAATCTAAATTTAAATTATTAAAATATTTAGCAAAATTATTATGGCTAAGCTTGTTCTCCAAGAGATATGAGACGGTACCTCTCCCACTTTTTTGAAGAAATGGAAGTCTATGAATATGGGAATTTCTTTTGAGATTTTGCTTAGTTATGCTGAATTGTTTTGCTGCTCTCTTCTTATTTGTTTTAAAGGACTGATTTTTTTTGTGTGTGAAAGCTTGAAATAGACACATTGAGTAATTTAGATGATGTTAAAACAAAATAATTCAATTTTAAATGAGAAGTTTGGACTAGATGACCTCTGATATCCCTTCCATCTCTACATATGTTATGCTATCAATAAAATTTAGTACTTCAAGAGAGCAATAGTAAGCATCACCCATCAGTAGGAAGAGATAAACAGGTTCCTCATAGGAACTTTCTAGTAGATATCCAATCTTGTAGCTGTTGCTATACTTCCCATCTGGTCTTTGTTGGGATGACCTCCAAAAGGAGAAGAGCTCAGTTGTAGGCATGTCCCCATTTTATATTCTGCTCAAGAATTTATTTATCTGTCTATATCCTCCCTGCATTTCTCAGATGATCTCAAAGTTTCAGGGATATAAAAAAAACAGTTATTCCATAAAATATGGTAGTATGAGAGAGTGGGGGGAAACTTGAAGTAGATTATTCATTTATCCATTCATTTCTCCATCATTTAAAATTTCAGCTTTTAAAAATAACTTAGGGGAAAATTAGCCAAAAGAAAACATTAACTGCTATTATGTGTGCCCATTGCTAACAATAAATACAGTAACAAAGTAAGCTATTATGTTTTCCTAAAGTCAACCTTAAAATCTCAGTCCTCTCCTTGCAGAGGAAGGAAGTCAGGAAACAAGTATTTATTAAATATCTACCATGTGCCAAGCACTATGCTAAACATTTTACAAATATTATCTCATTTGATCCTCATGAGAACCCTAGGAAGCTGGTGCTATTATTATCCCCATATTACACCTGAGGAAACTAAGGCAGGCAACAGTTAAGTGACTTGTCCATAGTTGTATAGCTTGTAGAATAGCTAAGATCAAGTCTTTCTGATATTAGGCTAAGCACTTTATTCACTGTCACCCACTTATAAAGAAGAGATTTACCTTTTCTTCTGACTGTCTGATAAGGAAAACAGAAGGATGGACATTGGAGGCCCTTTTGCAGAAAATGCCTTCCTTGGTTACACTTTTCAGAAAATGTCATTGTAGAGAGGGATCATAAATCTGGAGGAAGACTGCATTGAGATGTCTTCTCAGGTCCTTTCCAACAGGAGTATGAGACTACATGACTTTTATCTCTAAGTTAACAGTCTTACAGTGGATCATGTAAAAATTAAAATTAATATACAATAATTTAAAATATATTTTAAGAGATTTATTAATGATCACGAGAAATAAAGGAACAAAAAGGTAACAAAATAAAACCACATACCCATGGTTAATCTAACTGTTCAAAAACTGTGCTATACCACAGTCACAACTCAGGAAGCAAAAAGTTGGCGACCAGGAACCCCACCCAATATAGGGCACCATGTAAGGACAGGAAGTCAGTGGTATCAGATTTCCAATTACACAATCAGTGGGTCTCCAGGCTGAGAGGGTACCTTGCTACTTTAACTGAGTTGAGGACTCAGTTAAAGCAACATGGAGCTGGACCTTGTTTGTTACCTAGTTCTGCCAGCCAGAGCAAGTCTCTTGCCTTCTCTGGGTCTCCATCTCATCTATAAAACTGAATGAATTGGGCAAGATGGCCTAAAAGAGGGGTTCTTAGACAATTTTGTATAAACCTGTATTTAAAAAAAACATACATTTTGGTAAATATGTCAATAAAATGTCTTTCCTTTGCCCATATTTTAATTTATACTTTTAAAAACATTCTTCTGAGAAGGCTTAACCAGGTTGCCAAAGGGGCCTAAAACACATGGTCATATGCCCCCAGTCTACAGGGTCCCTTCCAGCTCTAAATCAGAGACCCCAAGATTATACAACCTAATCAAAATTTAAATAGCTTTCAGAAGCAAATCATTACCCTGTGTCAGATATAGTTAAGTAATTTGGCTTTGGTCAAAACAATGGGAAATGTTTTGCAAAGTTATCTGAAACTGGCTCTTGTCTGCCTAGAGAGCATGCCCAGAACTTCCAAATCCCCTTTGCAATTCTTCTCCACTTCCTACCCACTAGGCAGTCTAACCAATTCAATACTCATTTATGTTCTCTTCTCAATCACCTACTAAAGTTGTCTTGAACTGGATATTTTTATACAAGTTGTTTACAAACTCCCCGTGAGTGATCTTATTACACCCTTTGGGGCTTTGAGTAATCTGTCCCATATTTTTTCTGCCTCTGCATCCCAATAGGAAGTGCCATATAAATAATCAGAGACATGGACCCACAGAGAAAGCCTCATTGCTCCAGCAGATGGGAGTTTGCTTCGATTGTGTGTGACAGACTGCCATGTTTGTATACACAGCTTCCCCCTGCCCCCACACTGAAGCGGGGAGATTGATCTCCGCGGGGGGGGGGGGGGGGGGGGTTGGGGCTCTCTGTGGAAACCTCTTCACGAGAAGTGCTATCAGGGTTTCGTGTTAGACAGGTAGTTTCTTGCTGTGCGGAAGAACTCTCTTGGTTCCATTGTGGCTGTAGGCATTCCGGGAGATGAGTGGCATTTATAATTGTCACTGAGTACACAAAAGAATTCTGACCTGGCTAGACCATGGGGATATGTAGGAGTGCCACAAAGCAACCTGAAACCTGGCGGAGCTCAGCTAGGTGATGATTTCTTATAAATGTGTGTATCTCCATGTAGTGAAGCAGCCAACCAAATGGACACATTTCTGGGTATTTCCTTTGTTTTCTACATGTCAATGGGAGGATTGATCTTTGTGCAATGACTCCCCAGGAGAGACCCAGGGACTGTAGCTGAATTTGACCATGATTTAGGAATGCCTACATCAAATAGAAATTCAAAAGAGAAAAAGTGAAATCTCGTGAGGAACTCTCAGGTACAAGGTAATGAATGAGGATACTCATTCTGCAGTTAGGACTCTGTGAGGTACAACCCTTAGTGTTGCAGACAGATACTAAATCAACTTCAAGGAAGGTATGGAATCCTTTCTGGATGGTACTATGAAGTTCACAGGGTCTTTTTCATCAAAAATTTAGATGCATTTTGTTTAATAATGGCCTTATGTAATATGACAATATGGAAGCTGCATATATGAATAATATATAATATACATAATTTAATATATTATTATAAGATATAATAGCATTATATGATAATATAAAAGCAATGGAGGGGGACCTGAACAGAAATACCTACCTGAAATATCATGACTGTGTGATTCCAGGCAAGTCACTTAACTTTTCAGTGTTCTAGGTAATTATGAGATGCAGAGAATTTGCCTACCTGGATAGATAGAAGTATGCCTTATCAGGAATTGTCTCTACCAATGAAATCTCAGGTTCAGTTCCTATCCAATGATAATAATAAGAGACAGCCTGGCATAGAGTACTAGGAGATTTCAATTCCCACTTCCAGACATTTACTTCCTTTGTAATCAAGAAACTAATCTCAGAGAGCTTCAATTTTCTTATTTGTAAAAGTAGGATAATGGTTATACCACAGGGCAATGTGAGGAAAGAACCTGGTAAAATTCAAACATCAGAGAAATTTAAATTATTTTTAATTGGAACAATTACTATATGGTATGCTTTGGATATCCTAAAGTACTTTCAAATCCAATGGGATCTTCACAAAAAATCTCTAAATTTTATAAGGAAAATTACATTATCCACTGTTTAATGTTGAAGGATTTGAAGTTTAGAGAAGTTAATGCTCTCCAGGAACTGTGAAGTGAAGCTGAAACTAGCCACCCTGACTCTTCTCCCCTCATCTTATGTCCCTTCAACAAATGTGAAAAAAAAAAGTGAAATCAACTAGAAACACTGATCACTGATGATTAAATGTTGGTGTAAGGTTCAATACATATATATTTCATATATGTAAATATATAGACACTAAATATACACATGTGTGTAAATGCTTTCTTTAAAGCAGTAGCTAAAGATCATTTATATCAATGTGCACAGCTGCAAGAGTTTATTATTTTGTCAGTAAATGCAAATGTGTAAAATCCATGTTCCAGATTTACCTCTGATATTTTAAGGCTAATTTGACTTAATAGCTATCATTGAAACCTGATGATGAGATGAGACCCATACCTGGAATTTGTCTCTGTAAGGGTATACCATATTCAAAATGAACAGAATATATAAAAGTTTGGGTATGAGAATAAAGAATAACATTGTCCATTAAGAAGATACAT
Source organism: Monodelphis domestica (assembly GCF_027887165.1). Lineage (NCBI taxonomy): Eukaryota > Metazoa > Chordata > Mammalia > Didelphimorphia > Didelphidae > Monodelphis > Monodelphis domestica. The sequence goes on from NC_077230.1 coordinate 292,520,594, forward strand.
ACATATAATGTCTTTCTGTGTCATCTTGAAACTGGAGAGACAAGCATTTCAGATCTGGAGAAGGACAGATGCTCTCCTGATTTCTAAAAAAGGAAAAGAAAATAGAATCCTCCAACTACAAACTTCAATTCACAATTATAGCAAAGAATGTATTATTTAAAATATTATTAGCAAATATCTAGAAAAGGAAGCAGTTGTCACATAGGTCCAAGAAGGCATTATCAAGAACAGAACTTGCTGCATTAACCTCATTTCTTTTTCCTATATAGGGTTCCTAAGCATGTAGATAAGTAGGATGGTACAGGCAATTTATCTAGATTTAAACAAAACATTAGGAAAAAAAAAACAACTCTCATGTTATCCTTTTGGGTAAAATGGAAAGATGAGGTCTAGATAACAGCAAAATTAGATTTTGTCCTGGATGAATGACCAGATTCAAAGAGTAGTTATTAATAATTAAATGTAAAGTAGGAAGGAGATCTCCACTGAAGAGCTGAGATCTATCTGTGCTTGGCCTTATGCCATTTAATGATCCAGAGAAGCAAATTTAGGCTTCAGACAAGAAAAACTTCGATAAACTACTAGAATATAAGTTCCTAGAAGGCAGAAACTATTTGTGCCTTTCTTTGTAAATCTAGCTTTTAGGCTGACATACAGTAAGTATCTAATAAATGTTTATTGACTGACATCTGCAGAAAGGCAACCAGGATGATAAAGGGTTAATGTTTGGGGTCCTAAAATTCATGTGTTGCAGAATTAGCATTTCTTGCTGCCATGCCTAAGCCTCATGAAAGATGTCTGATTTTTCTTTTCAGTATTTTTCTAAGTACTAGGATTTGTCACCTTATCTTTAACTTTTTAGAACTGTTTAGGTATGCTTTTAGGTATTTTCTTGACAATGAAGCTCATACTAATTATATTTTAAAGTGTAGTTAAGGGGAAGCTAGGTAGCTCAGTGGATAGAAAGCCAGGTCTGGATATGAAAAGTCCTGGGTTCAAATATTACCTTGGACATTTTCTAGCTGTGAGACCATAGGCAAGTTACTTAGCTTCAATAATCTAACCCATACTGCTCTTTTGCCTTGGAACTGATACTTAGTATTGATTCTAAGACAGAAGGTAAGAGTTTAAATGTTTTTAAAATATATTTATAAAAGACCAAGAGAAATATATGGATGAGTTGTTGGAAATAAAGATAAGTATCTGAAGAAGAGAAGATAGAAAAAGTAATTGTCTTTTAGTTTTTTGAAGAATTGTCATATAGGAGAGGGATTTAAATTATTCTCCTTTTTTCTAAGAGAACAGACAAAAGAACACTGAGAATTAACCTGAGAAACAAATTTAAAAACTTAAATAAATCTCACTTTAATAATGAGTTATCCAATAACAGAATGAGGAGATTGAGATGCTTTTAGATTCTCACTAATTAGAGCTCTTTTAGAAAAAGACAGAGGGGGCATCTGGGTAGCTCAGTGGATTGAGAGTCAGGCCTAGAGATGGGAGGTCCTAGGTTCAAATCTGACCTCAGACACTTCCCAGCTGTGGGACCCTGGGCAAGTCACTTGACCCCCATTGCCTAGCCCTTACCACTCTTCTGCCTTGGAGCCAATACATAGTATTGACTCCAAGATGGAAGGTAAGGGTTTAAAAAAGCCAGAAAATTACTTTTCAAATATGATATAGAAGGGTTACATTTTCAGGAACTAGTTAGCCTAGATGACCAGGGAGATCCATACGACTCTGATTCAATGACACTTATTGTGGGCAGACCAATATTGTGTCACATAACATCTGTTTGGCTCAGCTGCTTTGAAGACTGATGCAGATGGCTATGTGGTCAAATGGATAGACTGTAGCATTTTTAAATCAATAAGATAGTTGGGAATAGCAAATCAATAACAGATCACTTCACTTTAAGACATTAGGTTGGCAATGTCCCCAGACATTCATGGTTGGAATTGGTGTTGACCTATTTGAGACTTTTGACTAAAATTCATGAATTAGTTTTGCCATAGTTATTTCAGTTATTTGTGTATGTTCTCTCTGTGATTTTGCCCATTTGGATCACAGAATTATAGACAAGGGCACAATTTAAAATTTTAAAGAGTATTTTTTCTGGCCTATGTCACCAATACAGTGTGTTTAATCTCTAGCTCTGATCTCTGCAATGTCCTCTGTAGTATATGCCAAGAAATGTAACCAAAGATCTTTCTTGTCTAGGAATGTCATCCCTTTCATGTCATATTAGAACCTGTAATCAAAAAATATCTTTCAAATCACTCTTCTGAATGAAGAATTTTTAGCAATGGAGAAATTTAAGTCCCACCCACATAGAGAACTTAGACCTCATGAAGAATGCTTGATTTCTTTTTTTTTTACTGCTTTTCTAAATACTAGGATTTGTTCACTTTGATTTAATTTTTGTACCCTTTATAAATATACTCTAAATTTTAATTGGCATGGACTTGATTGCCCAGAATATACCTAGAGATATATAATGTAGATATAGATGATTGACAGAGATAGATAGATAGATAGATAGATAGAAAGATAGATAGATAGAAAGATAGATAGATAGATAGATAGCTATTCAACAGGAGACAAAAATTGAACAAAAGACTTTAATATCTACTGTATGTTAGTGGATCTATGAGTGAGCTATAATTATAAACGATTGATTATTATGGTTTCTGAAGAATTGAAATTATATTTCACTTAAAGAATAATGTAATGGCGGTACAGTTAGGTGGCTTAATAGATTGATTCAACCCTAGAGACAAGAAGTCCTGGGTTCAAATTTGACCTCAGACACTTCTTAGCTGTATGACCTGGGCAAGTTACTTAACCATCATTTCCCTAACCCTTATGGTTCTTCTTCCTTAGAATCAATATATAGTATTGATTTTAAAATGGAAGATTAGGGTTAAATTTTTTAACATAACGTGACAGGTATAACATAAATATGATGAGTCTGCAAAATGAAAATTAAGGAATTATAAAGAATCATAGTAAACTATGTCCCCCTAAAACAAAAATATTTGATCAAAAAGTGAGGGATAGCTGGTGGACAACCCCAGCACAAAGTCAATATGCCTGGTTAGAATTCTCAGGATGTGAAGAGAAAGAAAAGAACCTCTATCAAAAATTTCATGGAAAACAAAAGCAAGAGTCGCACAGGATGGGCAGTCATAAATAAAATTCTATCTGTATTGTGGGAAGGAACATCCACATGATAAGATCAGAGGTCCATTGAGGGTATTTGTATAATGTGTGCAGAACACAATGTTAAATCTTGTTAAGGGGAGAGAGGTTGTTTTTAAAAAATGAGATGGTTACTGTCCTTATGTAGCTTTTATTCTGGTAAAATGTCGCATGGTACAGAAAAAGAATATTGATGATGCTGAAATCAGAGGACTGAGGTTCAAAGACTTCTAATATAAAAAGCTTAGACTTAGCCTCTTCTTTCTTCTATATAATATCACTCACATATCATCATCTTACGAAAACTACCCATTATTTCAAATAAAGGCAGCCCTTTTACCTGACAAGGCATACTTTTTTACTAGTAGCTTTGATTCTGTCCCCTCTCTTTTAAATCAGATTTCCACCCCTCTCTCTCTCTCTACTTTCTTTTTACCTCATCTATTGGCACCTTCCCTGTTTGATACAAAATATTTATGCTTTCTCTACCCTAAACAAACAACTCTGTACTTAATTCCACCAACTCCACTAACTTGCTTCCTATAGCTTTCCTTTTTGGACAAACTTCTTTTTTTAATTTTATTTAGTCAATTTAGAATATTTTTTCCTTGGTTACAAGAGTCATGTTCTTTCCCTCCTGTCCCCTGAACCCGTCCTGTGGCTGATGCACAATTTCACTGCATTTTACATGTGTACTTAATCAAAACCTATTTCCATACTTTTATGTTTGCACTTGGGTGATCATTTAAAGTCCATATCCCCAATCATATCCCCATCCACCCATGTGATCAAACAGTTGTTTTTCTTCTGTGTTTCTGTTCCCACAGTTTTTCCTCTGAATGTGGATAGTGTTTTTTCTCATAGATCCTTCTGAATTGTTTTGGATCACTGCATTGCTACTAATAGCAAAGTCCATTACATTTGATTGTACCACAGTGTATGGGAAAAATCAGATATAGATTAACATCTCACACCTTATTCCAAGATAAATTCAAAATGGGTAAATGACTTAAATATTGTGAATGAAATCACGAATAAATTAGGTGAAAATAGAATAATAGTATTCCTGTCAAAACTGTGGAAGAGGAAGGAATTTAAAACCAAACAAGAGACAGAGAACATTACAAAATGTAAAATGAATGATTTTGATTACATCAAATTAAAAAGGTTTTGTACAAACAAAACCATGTAACTAAAATTAGAAGGAAAGCAACAAACTGGGGAAAATCTTTATAACAAAACTCTCTGACAGAGTTTTAATTACCTAGATATATGAGGAAGTAAGTCAAATTTTCAAAAAAAACAAGCCATTCCCCAATCGACAAATGGTCAAGGGATATGGATTGGCAGTTTTCAGAAGAAGAAATCAAAATTATCAATAATCACATGAAAAAGTGTTCTAAATCCCTCCCAATTAGAGAAATGCAAATAAAAACAACTCTGAGATACCACCTTACACTTAGCAAATTGGCCAATATGGCAACAAAGGAAAGTGATAAATGTTGGAAGGTATGTGGCAAAATTAAGATACTAATACACTGCTAGTGGAATTGTGAATGAATCTGTCCATCCATTCTGGAGGGCAATTTGGAATTATGTGCAAAGGGCTTTAAAAGATTTCCTGCCCTTTAATCCAGCCATACCACAGCTGGGTTTGTACCCCCAAAGAGATAATAAGGAAAAAGACTTGTACAAAAATATTTATAACTGCATTCTTTGTGATGACAAAAATTGGAAAATGAGGGGATGTCCATCAGTTGAGGAATGCCTGAACAAATTGTAATATCTGATGGTGATAGAATACTATTGTACTCAAAGGAATAATGAACTGGAGGAATTCTTTGTGAAGACCTCCAGGAATTGATACAAAGCAAAAGGAGCAGAACCAGAACATTGTATACAGAGACTGATATATTGTGGCACAATTGAATGTAATAGACTTTCCTACTAGTAGCAATGCAACAATCCAGTACCACACAGAGGAACTTATTAGAAAGAATGCTAACCAAATCCAGAGAAAGAAGTGTAGGAATAGAAATGCAGAAGAAAAACATGGGATCCATCACATGGTTCACTGGGGTTTTGGCATTAAAGGATAACTCTATTGCAAATATGAATAATATGTAAATAGGTTTTGAACAATGATACATGTATAATCCAGTGGAATTTCTTGTCAGCTTCAGGAGGGGAGAGGGAAGAGGGATAGGGAAAAAAGTCATATATTCTAGAAGGTACCTCTATTTCTTTTTCTATGACACACTTTCCAAACACTTGACAGTATGACTTCAGATCTCATCATACAACTTAAACTGCTTTCTCCAAAGTATCAATGACGTCTTAATTGCCAAATCTAATAGCTTCTTCTAAGTCCTCCCTCATTTCCTTGGCTACTTTGCAAGCATTGACAATATTGATAACCCTCTCCTCCTGGATACTCTGTCTATTTTCATGACACTGTTTCTTCTGATTCACTTATCTGACCACTATGTCCAAAACCCTCCTTTACTAGACTTTCCTTGAGATCATGCCTACTAGCTATGCGTGTCTTTCAAATCTCTGTCCCTGACCCTCTTCTCTTTTCCTTCTATAATATCTCAGTGACATAATTAACTCCCAGGAGTACAATTATTTTATTATTTGTATGTTTTCTCTTTCATTATCATGTAATATTTATAGAGTGAGCATCCTGTTTTGGCTTTTCTCAGTATTCCCAGTGCTTAGAATAATAATAGTTGGTACATAGTCAATGCTTAATAAATGCTTTTGGATTTACCTAACCTCTCACTTCAGGTTCTTCACCTGTCAAATGAGGAGTTTAAACTAGATAACCTATGAAATATCTTCTAGTTCTATCAATGCTAGTCTATGGCTTTAAATAAAATAATGTGATATGTACTCAAATAATTATTATGAAGAGCATAAAATAATGCCTATTCTTCTACAGTGAAAGGTAGAAAGTATTAAGTGGATTGAGTGCAAAATGTATTTAAAAACAACACTTTAAAAAGGGGGGTATGAATTCTTCTGGCTCAGGGACTGGGAAAGACTTCAAAGAGGAGTTGGCATTTGATTTGTTCTTTGAAGGATGGATAGGCTTTCAACAGTTGGAAATCTAAGTGGGGGTGGGTGGGTAGTGGAGAATATTTTGTGCAGAGGAAGCCTTGAAAGGAGAGGCATGGATCTGGGTAAGCCCTAGTCATGTTAAAGGAATAATGAATAATCCAGTTTGGCTATATCAAAAGGGAGTAATAGGAGATAGGAATGGAGATGTATGTTGAAATAAGATTATGGAGGGTCTTGAAGCAGTTTAGACTTAATTTGGGAGGCAATGAGGAACTTCTGAAATTCTTTGAGCAAGTGAGTGGCCTAACCAGTTATGCTGTAGTAAAATTATTCTGGTAGTTGTGAGTATATTGTATTTCTTGATCTGTTATAACCAAATCTTTTAATCAAAATGACCTTCCATTTAAAAATACAAAAACAATAAAACATGTTGGTGTGACTTTTAGGCACTCAGAAACATTATTAACTGAGGTCACACAGTTGCTGAGAAAATCAACTATTGATAGACTTAAATGAAATATTCAGAAACTGGAGCAATCTGGGACCATTCTGTCAAACAAAGAATAGAAACAACCAGATTATTTTATTTTTTAAAGATTGTTGCAATAAAGGAAAGACATCTTCAGACCCTTTCTCATTAACAATTGTTGATCTTTCTCTTATCATGTCCAAAGGTCATGAACACACTAACAGGCTAACTTCCTAATTTCATTGAATGTGTCTTCAAAACTCATCTATAGCAAAGTGTATGAAAGAAATGATTTTTGTTGCACTTATACTTTGTTTCTAGCTCCTTGAGGGCAGGAACTATTGTGTTGTTTTTTGTTTGTTTGGTTTTTATTTCCAATTCATAGTATTGTTGCTTCATTGTTTTCAGTCATTCAGTGTTGTCTGATTCTTCATGACTTCATGAACCAACTATCAATGAGATTTTCTTGGAAATTATTCTGGAGAGGTTTGCCATTTCTTCCTCCAGTTGTAATAGTGGATCCTTTTGTCAAGCAATTAGAGGTTGAGTGACTGGTGCTGGCCTACACAGATAGGAAGCAACTAAGGCCAGATTTGAACTTAGATCTTTCTGATTCAACCTAGCTGTCTCCTAGGCATATAGAAGTTGAGTAACCTGCCCAAAGTCACATAGCTATGAAGTGTTTGAGGCTGTATTTGAATTCAGGTCTTTCTGTCTTCAGGCCCAGTATAATAAACACTGGTAGATTGATTATTCCTTTGATATATTCATAATCCAAACCCTCAGAATGAGAAAAATTCAAAACACAGCTAAAAAAGAAAGAAGTTGCAAGCTAGTCCCACATCCCCTAGCATGCCTTTCTGTAAATAATCAGAACACATTGCATGGTATTTGAGTGTTATTACATGATCAAGTATATATACATAATTTATATAAATATATAATGTATAATAGCATATATACATATAATATCTATATTATATAAATTATATATGTAATATAGTGACATGGCATAACAACATATTTGATTTGTAACTTACAACTCAAAGATGTTTGTGTATATACATATTATTTCCATATAATATATTTTCATGTTATATATATATTTATATATATCCATTATATGCATAAGAAATTAAACAGGAAATTCTGGAGAGTTTTGCAGAAGCCATAGATTACATGCAGAGGCCAGCAAATGACAAGAAAACAAATTTAGAAACTCAAAGATTCATAAAATATATTTATAGTACTGCATAATATCAACATATTATATCATCTAATATCAAATATACACAATTTCTTTTTTAAAGTTAAAATAAGTAAAAAGTTAAAGTTTTCAAAAAGGGTACAAATGCCATCAAACACACAAAGGCTAGAAATGTAGAGATAGCTTAAAAAGTTTAGCAATTCACAAATGCATAAAATATATGTATTATTGTGTACACTATTATCTCTACAATACATATTTTTCTGTTTAATAACAGAAATTAACAGCTATACAAACTTTTATCTTAAATTTAAATTTGTAGTAAAAGATCTGCAGTTCTACACATGATTTGGGGGATACCAAGTATGTTTATGGCAGTCTCCCATACAAATCTCATGGTAATCTCACAGTGATCTTTGCATCTGGAGTTTCTCATGTCCTCTGTCCTCTAATGTCCTAAACTCTATTAAAATCATCCATCCTGAGCAAAGTACTCCTACTGGTTTGGAAAGTGTTCCCAAGAAACAGAGGAAAGTGATAAACTCAAAGAAAATAGAACTTTTAGAAATGCTTTGTTGAGACAAAAACAGCTGCAGTGGTAGGAAATATCAAAGGTTATTTAAAAAATATATATATCGTTTATTATACATGTAGAATGTTCAATAGTATTCTAAAATTTTTTCTTTTTTTAATTTAAAAATTTTTTCTGATCTTTAAAATTTCTTTTTCCTATAAGAGCTCTCCTTAACATTGGCCTAAATATAGTATAGGACCAAATAGTTGGCCCACATTTTACCATAAGGTACTACAAACACCCTATAGGAGAAAAAGAAAAAAAATTGAACTTTCTCTGGTATGAAGAGCAGACCAAAAAAATTTATGTAGATTTTAACTCCCATGATGTGGAAAGGATACCTGTATGAAGTGTGTATGTGTGAATATTATTTTATTACCTTACGTTATTACATTAATTACATTACATTACATTATATTATATCATATCATATCATATCATACCATATCATATCATATCATATCATATCATATTATATTATATCATATCATATTATATTATAATATAATATTATATGTTATTATATGTCATTATATCATTATATTATATGTTATATTGTGTGTTATATTATGTTATATGTTGTTATATCATCTATGTACTCTATTTTCAGATAAGATCTGTGATTTCAGCGACATAGTGAACTCCCTCTTCCAATGTAGTTTTGAGCTTCTAGGCAACCTCAAGTTTTAGAGTTTCATGAGGCATTAAGATGTTAAATGACTTATCTAAGGTAAAACACACTGTTGAAGAGCAGTGGTGGGACTGGAAACTAGATTCATTTGTCCCCCATAAGTTAAATGATGTCATGGCACCTGATAATTACTAAGGTCTAAGCCCTTCACTCTGTGGGTTAAAGAGAATAATACTGAACCTTTTAAAATGACCACTATTTTAAGTACTTGCATTATTAAAAATTCAATATAATTTCAAGTCTCCATTTATGGTTTAGAGTATTTCTTTATTAAAGGCCAGGTTTAATTTGAGAGATATAATTCTATATTAAATTATGTTTGTATTTTGGGTTATTTTGGGTTTTTTTTTTGCATCTTATTCTATATTCTTGACAAATAGAAGAAATGGAGAAAGCTTCATATTCTGCTTGAGATTTGCTGAAGTTGGTAGGATACATCCAGACACACAAAGTTCCATTTCCCTACAGGCTGCCCAAGTGATGCTATCTTTGGACTTTATTAGTTTTGGAGTGACTTGGAGAATGTGATATTGAAGCAAAATGGTGAGACACATATTCCAGTAATGCTGACACAGCAGAAAGCAAACGGAAAAGCCCCAATGTTATTCTCTCTCTGCTGTCATCATTAATGTACAAAAAGGAGAGTGTTAATAAGGGACAGCTTGGCAGCCAAGGTAGAATGACAAGCTTGGCAGCCAGGGATATCTGCTCCATGCTGCGAAATTTACAAAATTGCATTCCTGCTGCATAGGCCTCGTTTTTCTTGGAATTCTGCTCCTTTGCTTTAATGTACAATCTCATAGCATGGAAGCAGGGTACGAGAGCATAAGGAGCTGCTGGGAGGCTTGAAGGCAAGACAGCAAAAGGGAGGGAGAAGCTTAGGAGCTCTGTTTTTTTTTTTTTTTCCATTGTGCCGCCACCACGCTTTTCCATGAAGGGAAGCACAGTTTTAGTTTCCAGACTTTCCCTTTTTTCTCCATTTCACAGGAATAAGTCTGCCCATGAAGGATCTGAAAGGAAAACAACATAAAATTGAAAGAGTTTTGGAGGTGATGGTAGAGTGCCAAAGTGTGCTCTACATTGATTTCAGGTGGTGGAGATGAGAGTATCCACTGAACCATAAACAACCCCGGGTGTCCCAGCTCACATAAAGGCATGTGTAAGTGCACATGACATTCTCCTGTTGTGTCTCTCGCTCTTTCCACACTTTTTGGTATATTTCCTGAAGGAAATGTGCAGGCCAGGTTTGGACAGTGGATCTAATACTGCAGAGGAATAAGTCATCCTACATGAAACTGGATAATATTAAATGCTGAGGTGGTATGATATAAAGAAGCCAAATGGAGACAAGGGCAACTTGGTAATGATGACTCCATTGGGAACCCCATTCTTGTTATGATCCTTTAATGCTTTCAGTCAGTCTATGTCTGCCTACATACTTTCGGGGTTAATTTGATATAAATTCTGCATTTGTAGCTGGCGGTCCTCGGTTCAAATTAGAATCCTACGATAACATTTGTGGTGCTTAATTTCCTCTTCTATAAGATCAGCAAATTAGTCTCATTGATAGGTAAGATCCTTTTTGGTTCTAAATCATAGGAAAATTTTGTTTTAATCATAAGAGACATCCCTGTAGCTTCCATGGACTTCTTAGTCAAAGATTCAGATAAAGCTAGATTGTTCCCCAGAGATCCTATAGTCCAGAAGTATCAAATTCAAATATAAATGGAGTCACTGAGCTCTATGTAATGATCCCTGTAGGCTACACATTTACTTAGGAAATCACATATTGACATTACCTAGGTTAATTATTTATTTCATTAAATATTTCCCCATCATAATTGAATCTGGTTCCACCATAGTAGAAAGTGCATAGACTGGAGTGGTGTGTTGGATGCTTCTGATCTAATTCACTTTCCTCATTTTGCAGATGAGAAAACAAGATGCCAAGGAGGTTAAGGGATTTGCCTCTAGTTGGGATCCAGGAGCAAGTGAAAAAGTCAGCATTTGAGGCCAGATATTGTAACTCCAAATCGTTCACTGTTTCTACTATGGTACCTGACACCACATACCAAAGATAAATGAAGCATCCACAGAGAAGAGTAGAAATTTTCATTTATTCAGTGAAGTGAAGCTCGAGCTCACTGGAAGGAATGAGGGGCTCCATGACATGGTTCCAAACATATACTCCTCAGAAGTTTAAACAAACACATCAGACACAGCAAAGCAGAAGCATGCTTTAATTTGATTTAAATTCATGGTTTCCACATAAATTTATGGTCAGCCTCTGTACCCTGCAATTTTTGAACTTTCAAGAGGGCTTATATATAATCATGGATTCTTCACCTCTCTGTCCTACAGTCACAGCTACATTCACCTCTGTCAGGGGCAGCCAAAGCCAAACTTCACATTGAGACCAGAAATGCGGTCCATGTTCAGGTTGGATGCTGGGTTTATTTCCTCATAGCTCTGCCCGACTAGGTCTGTGAAGGAAAATGGATGGTGGTGAGGGAGTCTGATACCTGGGAGAAGGTGGGCCAAAACCAAGGAGCTGCAAAGGAGCAGGGGGAGCACAAATGCTCTAAGGACATCCTGGACACTTTTTGGTGTGAAGTCAGGTGGGAAGTCAACATTTCTGAGATTTTCATGAGGACAAGTTTGGATTTTCCAGCTATAATTTACCACATACCAAACAGTTAAAAAGGGAAACGTTGGCCCCTCTAGCAAGTTATTCCAAAGCACAAATAAAGCAACAAAAGGCATTCGATGGTTTGATTTTTCTGCTTTATTCCCATACCTTCTACCCCCATTGTGTGAGAGTTGTTTCTCTCCTGGCTCCATGTTGGCACATTATTTCTCAGAGTGGTGCCTGTGGTTTAAAGAGTCCTGTGACCAGTGGAAGGTATTCTGAGACTCAGTCTTGCTCTTCTATTCTTTTCTCCTCCCCCCCCCCTCCACTGTTCTCTGAAGTTACCCATGATGCCTTTTTCAAATACAATGTGAGTTCTTTATGTTTTGTTAAATGAGCCCTTTAACTCCCCCTCTCTCTCTCTCTTTTTTTTTTTTTATATAGTTCTGTGTCTGTGTGTCTGGTTTTCTGGGCACTGTGCCTAGTTTAGCTTATTTTTCTTTTTGTTTCAGTATTGTTTTCTAAATGAGCTCCTCCTTCATAATTGTCCTTGTTCATTCATATTCTCAGTAGAGGAATGAGCAGTGTGTACAAAAGGATCTCATTTCTGAAACTTCATGAGAGATATTTTCTTTTTTTTTTTTTGCATAGTTTGAAATGTGACTCAATTTTGTCAGACCCGAATATCTTCCTAACAGGGCTCTTCATTGTCTAAAATGAGGTTTATTTCTCCATACACCACATAAGAGGTGGAATTATACAATGTAATGTGAATTGACTTTAGAGTCAGGGACCCTAGATTCAAGTTCTACCTCTGAAGTCTCCTTTTGTAACATGTTGCTTAACCTTCATGGGCCCAAGTTTCCTCATCTGTAAAGTGAAAGGGTTAGATTAGATGATCATGAATTTAAAACTAGAAGGAATTTTGAAGTCTAACTTGCTTTTCATATATGAGAAAATTGAGGGATGGTGAATTTAAGGACATATATGGTTTTATACATATACATGTATATATTTGTGTGTATGTGTATATATATATATGGATATATATACACACACACATATATAATAAGTGTATAAGGTAGGATTTGAAAACAGACCTTTATGATGCTAAAGAGTGTTCAATACCTTAAGTACCCTACCATGCTGCCTCTTGCTTCCTTAACCTTTGAAGTACCTTCTAGTGCTAGGTTCTTTGATCTTTTCTTTTCACTTATTGATACTGATAACAAGTACTTGGTAGTAGTGTGTATGTCTTGTGTGTGTGTAGGGAGTGAAGGGAATACTAATGAGATTCTGTGTGTGTGTGTGTGTGTGTGTGTGTGTGTGTGTGTATGAGCAGTAAGAGAGGTGAATGCTACACTGAGTATTGACATGTTTATTTTGCAATGTCACATCCAATTAAATCTAACATTTATAACCTGCCTCCCTTTGTGGCATTCTGTGCCACAGTTTAAATGCCCAAGAATAAACATGTCAGCTCTAAATGGAAGATTATGGCAGCAACCAAGACAAGTCGCCATCTCTTCAGCAGCTAAAAAATGAAAATCTTGCTTCTTACCATCAATTGCCCTTCATGTCTCCACTCCACCTTGTGGTTGAGCTTTTTTAGTATCCCATCTATGGATTGCAGATTAAGAGGAGAAATGCTAGAGTATATGAGCTAGCTTTATTATCTTAAAATGACACAAAATACCTGCTCTGTTAATGAAAAATAGCTCTAAAATAGTATGAAATTGAACCAATAACAGCTCTAAGAAAGTGCTCCCAAACCTCTTCCATCTGGTGAAGGGATGTTTTCTTTCTAGTGGGATGTATGTTACAGATATAGTAAAGCCAGGTGACTCAGTGGATAGAGCACTGAACAAAGAGTCAGGAAGAGGGCTCTTCCTGAGGTCAAATATGGCTTATAGACACTAGCAATGTGACCCTGGGCAAGTCACTTTATCCTGTTTGCCTAAGTTTTCTTATCTGTAAAATGAGCTAGAGAAGGTAATGACATATAATTTCAGTATCTTTGTCAAAAAGAACAACAACAATAATAACAATGTGATCAGGTAGAGTCAGATATGACTGAATAACAACAATTTTTATAGAGGTATTGAGAATCAGACCTTCCTATTAATGAGCTATAAAAGCTGCCTGGATACTACTGTTAAAATAAAAAAAATAATGTACCTTTATGTGTCCTTTCTTCCCCTTGTCTATCTGAAAATGAATTTTTATTTTCTTTTTCTTGTAATTATACTCATTTTGCCAAAATCAGCTTCTTCTGTATCCCTAACCAATTCATGTTCTTTGGAAAACTCATCAAATTCTGCACATCTTCTTGTGCATTGTATTTTGACTTTGTAGCTAAAACTGAGCATGAATTCAGAAGGAATGAGCAATACTAAGGTTGAATTCAGTGATATGATAGTGTTGCACATTATATTTGAAGTCTTGAGCTGCTATGATATTTGTCCAGTGCTGTTGTTTTTCATCCTTCATTTCTGAAGTAGAGTAATGGCATCATGAAGTGAAGATACACTAAAGCTATCCATTACTCCATGGCCATAACCTCTGCCATGATCAAAGCAGTTGTTGTTTACCTTTTGATTTTGTAAAGGACCAATGACATCACAGTATAATCTCTTGCTTTATCCACAAATTGGATTTAAGTGAGGCAGTATTGCACAAAGTCATCAGCATCACTCTATTTTCCAGAGACAGCAGAGTCCAGAGTGAAGACAAAAGTCAGGAAAATTGGCAATGACTTGGGATGCAGTGAATGGCCTTGGCATCATCAATATCTCAACAATAACAGACCTAAGCAATTCATAGCACCTTCCTCCATCACCTTTAAGACCTTTGGAATAGATTGTTATCATCAACCCTTTCCCCTTGAGGAAGTCTTCACATGCTTGTGATCAACATCTAGCCTGTCTGCTGAGATGGTTTTTCCATGCTGTGGTCACTGCACGTGCAAAATCTTCTTGGAGCCACACATGAGAGTTGGGTGAAAGATGGACACCAAAGATGGAGGATCATCTCTGAAAAGGGCTCAGCAAGAACCTCACAACAGAAGTGCTAGTCCTCCCTGAACACCTTTTTATATCTCTTTAGAGGTAGCTAGATGGTGCAGTAGATAGAACTTCAAGCCTAGAGTTTGGAAAACAAGTTTGAATCCAATCTCAGATGCTTACCAATTGTATGACCCTGAGCAAGACACTTAAGCCCTTTTTGCCCTATTTCAGGCATCAAATGAGACAATAATTATAAAGTGCTTAACATAGTGTTTGGTACATAATAAACAATATATACATGTGCACACATATAAATGTATGTTTTTATAGAGAGATATAGCATCCAGTATCATATAGTTAACTGTTATAAAGTGTAAAAGAATACATCCCTTGTCTGTCACTGTCTCTAAGATAATTGTAAATAGATTACTTGAATATTTTCAAAATTGTTGTCATTTTTCTATTATTATGTCATTTACCCTTCTAGTCCATCACCACTTGAAGACAGTTCACTGCCTTAAGTTCCTTAAATTGCCTTAAAATGATCATATGATGAATTTTTTGTCATGGAGACCCTTGAGATGGGCAAGCAAACCTTGAAAGTAGAAACAACCCCAAACTCCATTTAATGACACCTCACTCTGGTTAGTTAAGCAAAATAGTGGAAAGTTCTAGGAATAGGAATCATTTTCCACTATTTACCAAAAAAGGGTGATCCTCATAAAAATATTTGTTATTGAAGAGATCAAAAAGAAAGTGTCATCTTCTCAAAAGACAGGATAGAAAAACTGTGCCAATATTTATTTCCAACCAATATCATGAATAAACCAAACTGGAACTTCCTTTATATGAAAGATGAAAATGCCCTTCTTCCTAACTTGTGGTTGATCATAGGAGTCAGTGGATGCCTCTTTCATTGATAGATTTGAAGGAAAACTACTTGCTCTAGGATACTAAATGGGGATTATAAATGAGTTCAATTATATTTACTATATCACAAAAATTTTAATGGGGGCTTCATTAAAATAGTTTCTAAAGATTTAAAATGGATTCTCCAACAGATAATTCTGGTGTCCACTACAATATAAATTTATAATCATATTTCTGGTGAATATAACAAACATTTAACTCATGTCCTCTTTGCCAAACATCCCCCTAAGTGTTCTGTGGGTAGATTTCAGGGCATCTATGAATTTGATGGAAAATGTATGTATGCATGAATGTATGTATGTATACAAACATACACACCATATATATATACACATATGATATATAGTATGTATATATAAATTCAATTCAATAAATATTTATTAAGAGACTATTACGGGCCATACACTGTGCTTTATTTACTAACCTTAGGCTTACTTTATAATCCTATGTTCTCTCTCATGCAGGTTAAAACTTTATTCTGAGAAGAGCTCTATAGGCTTGACCAAACTGACAAAGGGGTCCATGTCACCAATGAAAGGTAAAGAGACTTGATCTATATACTTTTGTATGGAAGTAACAAAGCTAACATTTTTTATTTATTTTAAGGATCAGGATGGAAGGAGAGAGTAGGAGGCAGGAAAGAAGTAGGAACAGTGATATACTAACAGATGCTCCATGGCATTGTCATACTTTCCATCTGAGAGAGCATAAGATGAACAGCTGTTGACCTAGAGAGGTGGATCAGAAGTCCCTTTCATAACTTGAATTTGTTTTCTTATTTTCCATTTGGGATCTGATTATATTTCAAACCCAGCTGCCTTTAACAGATATAATCATCAGGGCTGGGGTATATGAGAGGGTTATTGTGTATGATCTGACTATGCATGTAAATAAAATAGAACAGCAGTTAGAGTAGGGCTAGATCAGATACACACTTCCCAAGGAGAGTATGGGATGGTGTATATCATGTGGTAACTGCATGAGGCTAGTCACTTCTTTTCAGGAAGTGGTTAGCTTGTTAAATGAATGTTTCAATGAATGTTCTTTCCATTATCATGGATTAGTTTAACTCAGGACCTTCCTCAGATGAATGACAGTAAATGATGACCATCTTGTTCTCAGCACACCATTTGGGCTGAGTTTAATCAATTTAAATTTAGTGAAGAGTTGAAGCATTTGCTGGGACAAACCCAGCCCCAATCCCTGTTTTCTTTCTTTATGTTATAGGTTAAAAACTATTTATTTCCAGCAGGCTGAAGGTTGGATTGAATTATCTGCATAGTTTCCCAAATGCTCATTTTACTTTGCATAAGTAGACACAACTTAAGAAATTCTCATTTTAGAAAAATAAAGGGCATCTTAGCATTAAACTTCTATTCTTCAGTCAATGGGAGATGCTGCAACATGGTGAAATGGAAAGAACATCGAACTAAGAATCAGGAAGCCCAGATTGTGGTCCCAGTACTATCATTAGTTAGCTATATGAATCTGAGCAAATCATAACTTTACAGAGCCTCAATTTTCTCATCTCTAAAATAAGAGAATTAAGCTATATTTAGCTTCTTCTCTGTCCTATTATTCTATATTTCTCTGTATCAAATGTTAAATATGGCTCCCAGACTTGTAGATCATTAAAAATTCAAAAATAGAGCAGCCCCTGAAAGTATGTGCTGTTTATTATGGTAATTAATTAGCCACATGAATGAAGTCCTGCTGATACAATTTATAGTACTCATGAATAGTAATCCTTTCAAGCTCTTTGCTTACAGAGAAATCAAATGAACCAATGAACCAATGGCTATCTAAAGGTATATGTGACATTTCCCTAATGATAGTATGTTTCACCCATAGTGAAATGACTTTGCTTGAGAAAACTGATTTCAATCTACTTGCCCTGGCAATATTTCCCTCTATCTCAGTAATATTCAGCAGACAGCTGACATATGGGTCAGATGGTGGGCACATGTGGGATTATGGGTGCAAACTGGCCTGGTAAATCTCAAATTCATAAGTAAACCCTGCTGTACATAGTGTCTTATTTACTGGAGACATTAATAAACATTTTCATCATAATTCTCTGCAAAGTAATGCTGGACACAGTTTGTCTTATTTTCTTTATTAGCCTACAACCTCAGACTGCAATATGCCAACTAGGAATGCAGAAAGCAAGTGAACCACCTTGGTAACACTTAAGACCATGTGTCGATGAACTCAAATAATAGCCAACAAAGCATTCTCTGTTGTACAGTGGATTAGCTCCTGTTCTAATATAATTAATAAAGAAATTTTCCCCAATAAGTAGTCCTGGGCTTGCTTTTTTATTAGCTGGTCCATGTAAGAGAATTCCATACTGTAAGGCTGGGGGTGAGAAAGCTGCTGCTGAATTCCTGGAAAGACTTACAAGTACAAACAGAACACGGGATTCTCTTCAAAAAAAGGTGTTAACTTGCTCCATCATGCTGAGGATAGCCACACAGAGGGAGAAGGTCCCCATCCTCTCATTCCAATAGAATATAGGAAGGAGGGCATTCTTCCTTCAGGAGGCTTGCACTGTCTTGTGATACTAACTTCAAATTATTTGTCATTAAAGATTTAGATTTCCTAATTGATATACCTAATTTGATGAGATAGTGAGATTCCAGAGAAATTATGATTTAAGTTAAGTCTCAACCATGGTGTAAACCAAAGTTCTTTAAAGTTCATGTAATTTAAAGAAAATTTGTTAATAAAAGATTCATCCTGTTGCCTTTATTCAAACATTTTTTCTTGATACCATTGGGTGAGTTTATGTGCTCCCAAATGCCTGAACTGAACTTAGTCATCTTGTTTTTCAGTCTATATCCATAATTTCTTATAATACTTCAAATCAGACTAACCGATGGAAAGTGATGATCTGTCTGACCTTGGAATCTAGACTGAATGATGACAGTTTAATTAATCTCAGAGAGAAAATAAGAAACCATGAAACCAAAGTGAATGAATTCCATTTATCATAGGTCCTAGTTGTTGATATGTTTTCTATATCATGCTCAGACAAAGAGGAGGAAAGGGCAGAACATCACTGGTGCAGGGGGTGATCATCTAGCATGAGAGAGTATTTGTGAAAGATGAGCAGAGCAACCTCCTCATTGGAAACTAAATTACTTCTCTCTTGAGTATCTGGCAAGAGACTGCTTGAATAAATGTGTTTGTTAGGTCAAGTATTTTGAAAGATCACTACTTAAATTTTAGAACTAATTTCTCATTTTCAGTGATTGAGAGACTTAATGTGATTAGAGTTGGTCTCTTACTCATTGGAAAAACTACTTGAATATTGAATTGTTTTTTTTTTTCTTTTTTCTTCAGGGCTTCTCTTTGGAATGGTGGAATAGAGGGAGAGGAAGAAGAAGAAAATGTGATCCCTGCTAGTGACATAAAAGGGAAGTGACATGAAAAGAAAATGATGCTGTGGTTGCAAAAGACCAAAAACCTGGTGTCAGTTCTTAAAAAGAGAGCTGTCAAAAGACAAAGATGGGAAATAAGCCAAAGTGCAAAATCATGCAATACATATGAACTGAATATATTTCTTAGATACAACATTCCTGGGGAAAAATTTTAATCTTTGATTACATTTTATATTGATTTCCAGGAAAAGACTGAATGATTACTTATTGTAGCTTGATGAAGAGGACTGAAGTTTCTCATTTGTGCTTGCTTCTTCCTTTACATTCTTTGTTGCAAACATCCTTCCCAGGAACAAGGATAGAAACAGTAACAAAGTGATACTTAATAAATGTTTATTAAAATGGATTTAAAATTCCAGAGTTATTACCCCATCTTTCAATAGTTTCTGAAACTCTTACCTCTGATTTCACTTTCCTTTTTCTCTAACCTTAAACCCAGAGTTTAGATAGACATTTAGATAATCGTATTTCTTGAATACTTTATCTTTCAGGTCATATTGGTACTCTTCTCTAACCAAAACTTAACCATGGATTACTCCACAATTTTCTACCTCTACTATTACTTGTGAGAAGCTGAACACAGCTGGAAGGAGTTTCACAACCATGACGAATGGTAGCATGACATATTCATTTTATAAAAACTCAACTGTGTCTTCATTGCATCAAGGCAGTCCTTTTATTCCTCCCTAATTGATTCTTGACTTTCCTCCTCCCCACAGAAGCTATTTCAAATCTTTTCCCTTTTCAATTTCTTCCCCCTCCCCAATTTGAGGACTTTGCCTCTTATTTTACTGAAACAATTGAGGACATTCTACTTAAGATCCCATTTCTCCCATTCTCTTCATCCTTTGACATTATTTCTCTTTCTCTCCTATTGTCCTATAGTCTCTGTCAGAGGTTCCTTTTCTGCTTGTCAAGCCCAATCCTGCCACATGTATACATTATATCACCCCTTCTCATCATTTCTAGCAGAATTCATCCTGTATCCTCTCCTGTCTCTTGAGTCTTCAACCTTTCCCTATCAACTTCTTTTCTCCTTACTTCCTTTAAACATGCCTGTCTCATTTATACATTAAAAAAAAACATTTCAAAATAATATTTTTGCAAAAATAATGGGTGGTACTTCAAATGTAATTGTCAAGCACACCAGGCTTTTTTTTTTTTGGTCATCTCTATAAATGATATTGAAGATTTGTTGTTCAATTACAATTAAAATAATAATTAGAATTTATCTAGCATTTTAAGGTTTGTAACATGCTTTACAAATATTATTTCATTTGGTTCTCACAAAAATCCTGGGATGTAGGTGCTATTATTATCTCCATTATACTAATGAGGAAACTGAAGCAAGAAAAGGTTACGTAAGTTGCCCAAAATTATACAAGTAGGAAGTTTATGAGACTAGATTTGAACTCAGATCTTTCTCATTCCAGGTTTGATGCTCTGCACTGCATTACCTTCTTCTTCTTAATAAAAACCATCAGTTATTAGCATTGGGACATTGGAAATGATCCTTCAAAGGAATGTCCTCTTGATATTTCTCTTCTGTTAATTATTCCTGTTCATTAGGGCAGCATTTCTTGCTCTGAGCCCCTTTTGACTAATTGTCCTCATATTTGGCAGAAAGGACCCATATCTCTCAAGTCTATTGGAAGAATTTGTGTCTTTCTTCCTTTTGTCCTTTTGAATATTAAGAATGAAAATCAAGGAAAGGAGCTACAGACAGACACAGAATGAGGCATGGAGGAAAAACATTCTGTTTTGTTTGGTTTGTCTTTGCTAAAGTGTGGTCTCATGTGATACATGTATATTATAGTTGATTGGTTATATTACATATTCTTACATGTTTATGAAATTATTTAATCATATAATCATTTGATAATTTGTTTTTTCAATGGTTATGAAGTTTACAGTTTAGAAAAAATTTAAAAATTAAGATTTAAAGCAGTAATGTTGGAGGTGTCTGCAATTCACACTACATTGACTATTTTTATTTGTCTGGTACTTAATTTATATGTCTATCTTGTCTAATTCATTATCCTGATACGTCTATCCTCTCCCCCATATTTTAAATTATAGTCTCTGAGTAGAAAAGAACAATATGATTCCTAGGGTACAACAACATTACTTCTGAACAACCTTTCAGTCACAGGCCAGTAGTTTTGATAGCTGAAGTTATATTTACCCCATACAGCAGGGTAGATATGGTTGTTCCCATAGAAAGAAATTCACCAAGGGACTAAATGCTTCCCATAGGACAAAGATAGGCATCATTAACAAGGGCAAGTACCAAAGCACATTTTATTGTGAGCTGGAGCTCCATGATGAAGTTTGGTGCTTAGACAGGCATAAATCACATTCACAGATTAAACTCATTTTCTATGGCCTAAAGGAGCTTTGCTGGATTCGGTCATTAAATTTTTAGTTTAACCATTTTCATATGTGGAAAAAAAAATGATGTTTTCCACAGAGATGCAAATGGTTATCACTCCTCTTGAAAAATCCCTAGCATTAGGCAGCTGGCACTTAATAGAGATTTGGGTTGAATGAAGGCAATAGAATCGAGGTAAAATCTAACAGCGCATTGAACCACAACAGTGGGTGGTGGCCATAAGCCAATTGAAGAAGCACTCAGAGATGGATAAGGTTTGCCATCTTCTGGGTAGAAAAGTGATGTGACTAAACAAATTAAAAATTATGTCTTCTATCTATCATAAATTTTTATTTCTATCTATTTTTACCTATAATTAAGCATATCTATATGATCATAAATTTATGAGAGTCATCCATCTGTATTGATAATGGGAGTTTCCTTCTTCCAAGCTCCCTATGTCAATGAAGTCATAGGGCTGAACAAAAAACAAACAAACATCACACAACACAATCAGATCCTGGGGTGTGTAGAATGGGAATAAGAGTTAATACTAGAACTAATAAGAGTCCAAAATTTTATCTTTATAATAACTCAAAGGGAAAACACCTGAAGGTTTCCTACCCTCTTGCCTACTCCTCACTCAAAAAAGGAAGTAAGAATATTTGGATAGATAATACAGTTGTAAGTCCCTAAGACTGAGGCCTTAGAGTGTGGACCTAGAACATCTCAGGTCATTATAGTAACGTAGAGAACAACTTAGGAGCATCAAAGGCTGAGGAAAGGAGTTGGAAATGCCCTAATTGCTAGAAAAGTAATTTTGAGGAGCTAAGAATTGCTGAAGGCCAAATGATATAGGCAAAACTTATTGTGAATTCCATTATTTTCTTATATCAGACATAGACTTTTAGAACTCTACATTTCTAAGGACTACCTGTTTGTCCTCAACTCTTGCTCTGAATCTCTTATGACCTCCCTTCTTCCTTCAAACTTTCTTTTTTTTTCCTTTTAAATCCTTAACTTGCATCTTGGAATCAATACTGTGCATTGGTTCTGAGGCAGAAGAGTGGTAAGGGCTAGGCAATGGGGGTTAAGTGACTTGTTCTGGGTCACACAGCTGGGAAATGTCTGAGGTCATATTTGAACCTAGGACCTCCCATCTCTAGGCCTGGCTCTCAATCCACTGAGCTACTGGGATGCCCCCGGTTCAAAATTTCTAATCTTACATGAAATTAATTTAGAATTTTGATTATGACTGGCTAGCTAATTTGGTGTGAGTGTCTGAAAATGTTTTAACATTTATGTCAGAGCAAAACTTTTTGAGTGACAGTTTATGATCATTGAAATTACTTTAAATTCCCAAATAACAAGTCAGCCTTTGAATTATTAAGAAGATAAAACTTTGAACTATTGTTAATTCTACTAAATTCTGATCCCAGATCATTATTAATCTGCAATGATTATCTAATCTATAAGCACTAAAGGATAATGTTCATCTAGCTAAATGTTATAAAATGGACAATATAAATTTTCATCCACTTTGTTTTTACAGAATGAATTTTTATTTTCTCGGTCATCTTTGATTCTTTTAACTCTTTCACCATATCCAATTAGCTATGAAATCTGTTAATTTTGCCTCTGCATACATTACATCCTACTCCTTTTCTTTCTTTTCACAGGCAATCATTACCATATAAATGTACTTTTACAATAACCCAGTAAATAAAATTGGCCTTGTCATTCCTGCTTAATACTTCCCTATTTCCTATGAAATAAAATGCAAATTCCTTTACCCTTCACCCTCCTTGCTTCCTTGCTTCCATAATGAACATTCTGTTAAAATTCTAGTTTACCAATAAACTCTTTATTCCTGAATTCAAGGGCATTTTAGGAAGTCCTATTATCCATTTGTCACTGCTGGCCATCTTTCTTTCTAGATATTCTCTCCATCCTTAATTTTAGAAATTAGACACTCATCAGTTTTTTTTTTCCTATTCCTTCCCTATTTCTAATTTTTCTTTTTCATAGCTATTTACCTTCTACCCAAACCTAAAAGTGTGGATACTGCCAAGTCTTTTGCCCTTTACTCCTTTCTCTCTCTACATGTGTGTGTTTTTCTAGCTACATTTATTTCTATATGTTATCTTTTTCTCTCTTTGTTTCTATTAGTCTATTACTCCTATGACTTCTCTTAACATATATGTGTAGCAGTGACTCCCAAATCTCTCTCTCTTATTTTAATCTTTTCCTCATGTTCTAGATTTGAATCTCTAGCTTCTATGAAACAAGTTAACTGGATATTATATTATTTTTCTAGAATATAGAAAAATATAGGAAAACACTGATGGTTTCCTACCTTCTTGCCTAACTTTCTTACCCCCCCCCCATCCCTAATAATTCAGGTTATTCTCTTGAACGAATTGTAATTTATTGAAATTCATGGTGTTCTATTAACCTTTTCAAATTTCAGAAGGGATTAGGATAGAGAGGCTATAACTGAAAAGTTTTTGCACAAGAATGGATTGGAATTAGAATATAAATAATCTAAGACCAAGAAGGGGATGTAGGTTATGCAGTGGATAGAGTGTTGGGCCTGGAATAAAGAAGAGTCATCTTCCTGAGTTCTCACTTAACCTTATTTGCCTTAGTTTCCTCATATGTAACATGACCTGGAGCAGGAAATGTCAAACCACTCCTAGAAATCCACAAATGAGGCCACAAAGAGCCAGACACAACTGAAATAAATGATGGAACAACAATAACAGCAGCAAGACCAAGAGTGGAAGGAGATGAAAGAGCTCAAAGCAGGAGGCAGTGCCTGATGTAGAAACAATCAGTCACTCACTAAATAAGCATTTATTAGTCTTTTAGACACTATGCTAAGTATGAGAATAAAAAGAAAAGCAAAACCAATTCCTTCCCTCATGAAGTATACATTTTATTTTAAACCCTTACCTTCTGTCTTGGAATTAATACTGTGTATTAGTTGCAAGATAGAAGAGTGGAAGGGCTTGGCACTGAGGGTCAAATGACTTTACCAGGGTAATATAGATAGGAAGTGTCTGAGACCAGAGTTGAGCCCAGGAGCTCCCATCTCCAGGTCTGAATTTCAGTCCACTGAGCCATCTAGCTGCCCCCTAGATTATGTATTCTAACAGGGGAGGCAAGATGAAATAGTTAAGTCTATACAAGATTTATACAAAGGTGAAAGTAATATGAAAGTATTAGGACTAGGGAGTAGGAATAGACCAGGAAAGGAAAGATGAGATAGAAGGCTATTTCCATCATCAAGTTGAGAGATGATAAGGGCCTGACTAAGGTAGCTACGTGAATAGAGAAGGCAATATCTTCAAGAGATTCTATTGCTATTACATTTTGTAATAGATCAGATAGGAGAGGTGAGCATGAGTGAATAATTGAGAATGTTATGGTGGTTGAAGGTCTAAGGGACTTGGAAAAGTTGTGGGGCCTCTGGTAGTAAAAAAAGAAGTTCTAAAAAGGAGAGCATTTATGAAGAAAGGCAATAAATTTTGATTTGGACATAATGAGTTTGTGATGTATACAAAATAGAATTTTCAACTGGAGATGAATGACAGCTGTATTTCCGGAGAGAGATTAGGACTGGATATATGGATCTGGGCATAATCTATATAGACATAATCAAAATGGGGACAGCTGAAGAGATTGCCAAGTGAGATAGCATCTGGTGAAAACAAAAGATGGTCCAAGACAGAGCCTTGGAGGGAAACCTATGGTTAACAGGACTGACAGGAATCAATAACCAGCAAAAGTGAGTGAGAAGATATAGATAGACAGAAAGAGAACCAGAAGAGAGCAGCATCTTGAAAACCTAGAGAGAAGAGAGTATTTAGAAGGTTAAAGACCTTCATAATCTGATTACTTCCAACTTTTCAAGTTTCTGGATACCTTATACTTATTCTATAATAATAAGACACTGGCCTCCTTTCTGTTCCTTCCTCTCCATCTCCAGACTGGACTTTTTCATGGGCTGTTCCTCATGTCTGGAACTCTCCTTTTCCTCATTTCCATTTCCTAACTTTCCTGACTTCCTTTAAGTATCAGCTAAAAATCCAACCTTCTATCAAAAGTCTTTCAGTCCTTAATCTTACTATCTTCTACCTTCAGTGTGAGATTATAACCAATTTATTATATATATATACATATATATATATATATATATACTTTTATATATATATGAACATAATTGTTTCCATGTTGTCTCTCCCATTAGATTGTGACTTGTGACTCTTTGAGAGTTAGGCATGACTTTTGTCTTTTTTTGCATTGCAAATGCTTAGCACAGTGAATGGTCCATAGTAGAAATTTATTAAATGCTTGATCACCTGATTAGAGAATAAAGTGACAGGTTCAACTTCTATAGAGAGGCAAATGAGCATGAAGATCTGGGTGGAGAAAGCCATAAACTTTGACAATTTAAAAATTATTGGAAACTTTGTGGGGAGAATTTTCTGTCAGATCATTAGGTAGAGTTTAGAGGAGAGTAAGAAGAGAATGTAACCACTTTGTATAAGTGTAGACACTTACTAAGGTCTCTCAATCAACAGGAAAGGAGTCAAAAGAGAAAGAAATCGACAGTTGGAGTATGGGGATGATATTGGGAACAATGATCTAGAGAAGATCGGAGAGAAAAGGATTAAAGAATCATGCTGGTCTTAGCAAGAGGGGTTACTTTTCCATGGAGATGAGATAGTGGAGAAAATGTCTGAGTGATATTAAAGTAGAAGGTAGAAAGCTAGGAAATTCTTGGCAGATTATTTAATTTTTTCCAGCGAAATATGAGGTAAGATCTTGAACTGAGAAGGTAAAATGGACAAGATTCTGTGAGAGGATTCAGGAGAGATCAAATTGTTCAGAAGAGTTACTGTGGACAAAAGGTTAAAATTAGGGAAAGCTTACATGTTTATAAAGCTGTAACTTTTTTGGGGTGTATGGGGTGTTCAGGGAGGGGTAGTATCTCTGGTATGGAGGGCTTGTCGTGCCCTCCTAGGGCAGCTCTCCAACCTCTGACCCTCACCTGACACCCAGCTCTCACTTGTGGCTCCCAGTAGCTGCTAGCATGCGGCAGCGGCCACACCCCGGGCAACGGCTTCGACAGGCCAGCTAAACCTTGTGAGGATAGCCATCGGGTCATCGACCCCTGGTGAACCAGGGCCTTGCTCACTCAGCATGTGAAGACTGCTTTGGCAGAACAGGTGGAAGAAACCAACAAGAAGTTTCAATGGCTGAGATGGCGATGCAGCAGAGCACTGTGGAGTGCTTAGGGTGAGTTGGAGCACAAAAGACAACATGGCCATCTAATACAGCTGAGGAAGTCTCCAGGCTTAACAATTTTTCGTGCCACTGGACCCAGGCTGAGAGAGTGGAACTGTCTCTTGCACCGACTTTTCCACTTAAATCTCCTTCACGCACAAGTGTCTGTGCAAAATGCACAAAGATAATCATCATCCTCGGTTACCGAGAGACTACTACTACTATTTTACTAACTTTTTTTCAGATACACATAGATTATCTTCATGGATCTTCACTACAATCCTGTACCATAGATGCTACTGTTAACCCCAGATGAGGAAATTGAGGCTCAAACTGAGCTATTTTCAAAAATTTACTCTTTCTTCTGCTTTCAAAATTTTCTTTAGTGGAACTATCATGCATATTGTTTCCAGTGTTAGAAGCTGTGAATATTGGATTTAGCTCTCCCCTGATTGTAACAATGAAGGTACTTAACTCTTCCTTTATTGTGAAGATTAAATTGTAATGACCTGTCTATTTTTAGATTCTAATCCCTAAAGTGAAAACCCAGTATTTAAAGTAGATCTACCCATTTTAACCACAAAAAGGTATGAACTAACTACAAAAAGGTGTGAACTAACCACAAAAAAGTACCAACACCTATTTCATACATTGAGTGGGAGGTCTGTGACCCACATGTGAAGGAGTGGGCAGTCCTGGAGAGGAGCATATGTTGTGATTTGGAGACGTAAAATTTAGGGGAGGAGACAGAAGAGAAAATTTTCTTTAAATAGTGGAAACAGAGACACACAGATCATTCAGTCACTCAGAGCTGGAGGGAAGACAGACACTTGAGGAGAGACTGGAAGACAGACACTCACACTTGAAGTGAAGATACTTGGCTATGGAAGTGGACACCTGGAGGTGTTTACAGGAGACCTCAGACTGTTTTCCTTTTAGACTGTCACCTTGGTGAGTGTAAAGGCTGACTTCCTTCTTTGCCCTTTCTGGAGGTGTGATACTCCAAGAAAGGCTTATCATCTTGAGACTCCTTTCCCCTGACTGGTGCCTTAGAATTTCTAACTGGTTTAGAGGAAGATGGAGCTCTCTCTCTCTCTCTCTCTCTCTCTCTCTCTCTCTCTCTCTCTCTCTCTCTCTCTCTCTCTCTCTCTCTCTCTCTCTCTCTCTCTCTCTCTCTTTCTCTCTCTCTCTCTCTCTCTCTCTTTCTCTCTCTCTCTCTCTTTCTCTCTCTCTCTCTCTCTCTCTCTCTCTCTCTCTCTCTCTCTCTCTCTCTCTCTCTCTCTCTCTCTCTCTCTCTCTCCTTTTCTCTCTTTCTTAAATCTTCCTCTATTGCAAAATAAACTACCATAAATTTCATTTACTTGAGTAATTCATTTTGGGATTTAGAAATTAAATCTCTGGTGACCACCAATTAAATCTAGTTCAGTCCAACTCTAAATTTAACAATTTGGTGACCATGGTATTCAGACCAACCACCAATAATTTTAACAAAACTTTTCATTAAAAAGTTGATTCTTTTTTCACCTGGGATATTTAATCAATTAATAAATCTCAATCTTATCTCATCAATCTTTCTCATATCTCTTACTTTCTTCATAAATAAATAGATCCAACTGAGTTTTGATCTGTATTTTTGGTGGGAACATCCAAATTAATGAGATACCTGGGGATATTTGAGTTCTGTGATACAAACCCCAAGTCAGGAACTTGATAGTCTTCTTTTCAGACAAAGAGAATAATTCTTAGGCTTCACAATTGTTATTGGACCACTCGGAGCATGCTAAAAGCTTGCCTTTCCCCTGCCTGAGTTGTCCATGAGATCTTTGAATAACACAATGATCCTCATCCCCCAAAACCAGCAGAAGAATTAAAAGGGAGAGATAACAGGACCAACAGTGGCCCAGACATTCCCTTTGGAAGTGTGCAGAGTTAAGTTCTCCCACAATATTTGAAATCAGGAAGTAAGGCCAGAAGAAGGAACAAAATGGAAAGAGAACCGCCCCCCCCCCCCAAGAGCTATGACAAACCCAAAGAGGAGAACGATTAAAAACCATCTAAGAGCATGAATTTGATGATTCAACAGATTTTTGAACTAGTATTTCCAGGAAAGAGAAGTCATGAGTTTTGAGAAGATGGAAACAGGCTTTACTTTTTTTAGAGTAAGGACTGTTTCAATTTTTATATGTATTTTCCCAGCACCTAGCCCGGTCCCCTAGAACATATTGGATACTTAATAAATCTTTGTTGGCTCATTGAAGGGCAATGTTTGCCCTGTGTTGCCTCAGGACAGCTAGGTCCTCACTTTATGCATGTGGATGATTCAATCTCAGAGTATACTTGAGATGGAATTAATTAATCTGGTCTTGTTTCTGCAGGCTATTACATAAAACTGTAGTAGCTGCAAATAACTAAAAGCCCTTCAAATAGGATAATCTGTAATTCTGCTACTCCATGCCATCCCTGTCCCATTATCCAGAAACAATGAAATTCCCATTTGTTTTTGGTTTTCTGTAAGTGCGTAGTTAACCATTTGTCCTTTGAGTTCAGGTGAAAACATTGAGAAAAATTCTACCTTTTTTTCCCTTTTCTAAAGTTTTCTTCAAAAAGCATACATACTCAAAATATAACTTTTTCAGTTCAAGTGAAGTAAAACCTGTAGTGGGTGTAAGATGATTTCTAGAGAATTCTAATAGATATCCTTTGAACCAGACCAAAAAGTTCCTAAATTTGAAAAGACACTGTTGAAAGCATTTTATTTAAATATATTCAGGTATTATAATAGCCATTACCTAGAATTTTCTGAACATTGCTGCCTGGTGGAATTAAGATCAATTTTATTAAAATATGTCTGAACCAATTAAGTAAATTATGATACAATGTGAAGTACAAAACCCCCACCAATGATAATAATTTCTATCAACATTTCACATCTGCAGTTAACCTGAAGCAGATGCTATAAGACATGGCCCATTGTTTTATATTTGCATGTGACAACGTGTTTTGATGTTTTCCTTTTAATTGTAACATTATGTAATGCAGCTTTTTTAGAAGTGCATGTGTGGTAAGTGTCAAAGCCTGAGTTAGAATTTAATTCCCAAATCTCTTTATAGAATTTCCAGTGATCCTATCATTTCTATATATTCCATTGGGAAAGGCATATTTGCATTGTGGAAAATCACATTGTGGATCACACTACCAACAAAATGCTAGGGCACACACATCTTGGAGGCACCAGTTTCCAAAGACTCCATGATAAATCCAGATTTCTCACTATGTAGCATATTTTCCCTACCTATAACATGCTCAGATGGGGTGTTCAATGAGTCAAAACATTCAGAGACTTTCTTCTTAAAAGGAAATGTGTATCTGGAAGGTCAAGATACGTTTGTTGCTTTTAGGCTAGCAACCAATAAGAGTGGGAAAATCACGAATCTCCTCCTTCCTTTGTCCTACAGTGGGATTTTGAGATCTTGATCCTTTTAAAGAATGACTTTTTAACCAAAAGACCCCATTTTTTCCTCTGAAAAAAAGATTTAGGCTAGTGACATTAGTCAAAGAATGGATATTTTATTGTACAGTCTTGAATAGCTATATCAGATGCTCAACCAATAAGCTCCTGTTGTGTGTCAGAAACTTCACCAGGCCCTTACTATACAAGTACAAAGAAAGAGGCAATCCTTACTTATTAGGAGATTATATCTTAATAGGAGAGAGAAAAATTACAAGATGAAGAAATAGTCACATTCAAATTTTTTTTGGGGGGGGAGGGAGAGGACTATCATTGGAGGGAACTAGGAAAGACTTGTACAGAAGATGGTGCTTGAAATACATTTTAAAGAAAAGAGGTACTTTACAAAGCAGAAGTAAGGTCATAGAAAGGACAAAATTATGTCTAGACTAACTGTAAAAGTAAATAATAAAGGCAGAAGTTAGGAAGTCTTGAAGATGATAGGTAGATGGAGAACAAGAAGTGAAGATTTTAAGAAATTTTTGTTTCCAATAGTGTAAATGTGAAGAGAGGAGGACAATCATAATTCTAAGACATTTTAGGACTTTGAGAGGCAGCGTGGAATAGTGGTGGTGTGACTTAGGATAATAGTTGTTAGAATGGCAGAATTGCAATATGGAAGACTTGTTAAAAACCTGCCTCAGATTCTTTGACTTCAACTAAGTTGCTTCTCTTTAACCTTAATTTCCTCCTCTGAAAAATGAATGGGCTTGACTTGATGACATCTAAATACCCATTTGATGACAGATCTATGATGCTAGGTCCATTCCTTCCCACTAACTATTCATATAAATTAGTAAACAATTTGTAATAAATCCAATTTTGAAAAACTCCCCCTGGGGTTTTCTTCCTTACCTCTACATTAGATTTTTTTTTTCTGGCACCCTGATGTTGTTGGGCTACAAATTGTCTCCCTGCCATACCTTTCTTCTTTCTTTATAGATAGCACTGTTCTTACATCTTATTGTACTTTAAAGAGACTTATACAATCATAGAACCTTAAGTTGGAAGGGATACAGAGGTCTTCTCTGCCACCCCATTATTGAACATGATCCAAACAAATGGTTAGGAACCCTCGGCATCTCCCCTTCCTTCCCCCTCCTCCCAATATATTGGGTTGACCCCTATTTAATCATTGGTTAGAGATAATGTCCATAGAATATCAACAACATGAATATTTTGCAGTTGATTGCATGATTTTGGCCACAGTGAGGAACAAGTGCTGGAAAATTTATTGGATTGCTGCATGGTTGATTGAATTGGGGTGTTTAGACAACTCAAATAGCTGAATCAATTGTGCTGTGGTTTAGTTATTTTAGCCGTCTTAACAACTGAATCTGATTGACCGGGCAAAAGTACAGTCAGTCATTCAGCAATCAACCATTACTACTATTGAAAAAATTAAAAAGCGAATTGCCTGTGGTCATGTTGTTTAGCTGTGGCTATTGTCCAGAAGAAAGAATTGGTTCCAAATTGCTGAAGTAGGCTTCTATAGCAAGGAAAATGAGGCATCACTAGCCACAAGAATCAGATCACTAGTGATATGAAGGAGACAGTCTTCTGGTCTAAATTAAACATAGTTTAAAAATAATCCAGTTTATTTTTACACCTTACATGAATGGGACATTAGAAATGGGGTTGTGATTAAAGATCAAGTTGGAGGGAGGATACACCCTGTCTTATACATGGAAAACTTATTTCTGGGTCCCAAAACTGAGGGAAAATGTATGCTTCTTATTTAAATGTGCTGTATATATTTAAATTTAAGGATATATTTTTGGTGTTCCTATTCTAGCATTATGAAGCAGAGGCATAAAGAAGAATGGCAAAAAATATTCTGTGCTACTTTTCAATTAAATATATATTTAAAGGCAAATATTGGAGTCAAACCAACATAACTGACTAAATAAAAGCATGTGTTGAAGTTTTAACTCTATTGAATTTTTTGTGCATGATAAAAAAAAGCCATATTTATGTGAGAACACTGTCACCCTGGGTCTCAGTTTTGGACCCTGAATCCAGCAGCAGTTGGACCTTCCCAAGGCAGAGACCTCAGGCTGTTCTAAGGTGCTAAAAGAGCATTAACAAGAAGGAATCCTGACTATCTCAGAATCCTTTTTAATAGCTCTGAAATGACAATAGAAACATTTCATAAAAAGGATGTAAGGTGGCAGGAAGAAAGTAGAGATGACCACTGTGTAATAGGACACTGTTTACTAAAGTAAAAGCTCCTTCGTGACCCTCTTCTAGAGGTACCACTTTGCCCCACATTGATCCCATTTAAACTTGCCTGTTAAAAGTCTGAGTAGAGAGATATGCAGCACTATACCCTGAAGAAGAGAAGTCATCTCCTTTCTTGAATAAGTGTTAGTTCATATATTCCTGCTTTCCTACTCAACACTAGGGTAATCAAGTTTACTATTTTTGCCCTTTGGTCTTTATGGCAGAACCATTTGGACATAGATAATCAATTGAATTGAAATTTTGTTGGAAGTTGAATGCATTCATTGATTGGCCTTGAGTCATATCATCTTTTTTTTTAAACAATAGCACATAATCCTCCCCTGCACTCTCATCTTGATGAATTTGAATTAATTTTAATAGAATGAGTAGATTAGACCAGTACTGAAACACAAAGCTTGAAAATAGAAAATATCCAGAAATGTATTAGAATATAACTTGAAAAAGATCAAATGATTCTATGATTTAAAAAAATATTGAAACAGACTTTCAGTTGGGGCAGAGGCAAGAATAACCTAGTAGCAGAGAAAAAGTTAATCTTTAGATATTCATGAACAAAAGTCAGTAATATTTGTCAAAGTGCCATATTCCAAAGAGTGCTACTGGGTGCACTTCTAGGCATTTCAAAGGAAATTAATGTCACTCCCTTGCCCTTGAAAGTTTACATTCTATTGGAGGAGAAAGAAAAAAAAACATAAAAATAGAGCAAGGTCCTATTATAACACCACACATTATTATACTGATAAAGATATATCAAATCAGAACATGTTTTGCACACATATAAGTCCAGTAAAAACTTAAGGCTACCCATCTATGAGGAAAGAATTACCCCCCCCCCAAATAAACAGGTAATCAGTTGTTAACCACCATTTATTAAATATCTGTTATGTATCAGGAATAGTGTGAAGTAGTAGAACCAGCTTTTCAAGAGCATCACTTCCCAAGAAACTAAAAATAGTATAAACCAATGAAACAATTCAAGCTTTCAAAAAATGTTCACATTAATACTAGAAGGCTATGGAGGGTTAATTAGAGGTTGTTGTTCAGTCATTTTTTCAGTCATATCTCATTCTTTGTCACCCATTTTGGGTTTTGTGAAGATTGGATTTAGCTATCTCCCAATTATAACAATGAAGTTACTTAGATTTTCCTTTATTTGGAATATTGAATTGTAATCCACAATCTATTTTTAGATTTTAATCCCCAAAAGGTGATAACTCAGTATTTTAAGTAGATCTATCCATTTTAAGTACAAAAAGCTGTTAAGTAACTACAAAAAGTGAACTAACCAAAAAAGGTGTGAACTAAAGAGTGGGCAGTCCTGGAGAAAAACATCTTCTGTGATTGGTAGACATGAAATTAGGTGTAAGGATAATTTTGGGATTGTGACCTAATCTAAATTACTTTGGTCACCAGAGAAAATCCGAAATAAAATACCCAAGTCAGTTTGGAAATTTATGGTGATTTTAATTAATATAGAGGGAAGAAATTAAGGAGAAGAGAGAGAAAGAGGATATAGGATTTCTCTCACCTGGGCTGTGCCAGGGGGAGTTCAAAGACCTCTGCTGTGAGGTCTTTGAAGATGATTAGAGGCTTTTCTAAGAGGATAGTGTTTGGAAAGTAAAGGAGAAAAGAATCAGCCTAAACTCTGAGAGAGTTCAGTGAAGATGTCTCACCTGAACTAGGCTACTAAGCTTCTCCCAGTATAGTATCAAGGAAAACTCACTGCCAACCTGAGACAATAGCTGCCACCATGCCAAGATTCCAAAATGCTCAGCAAGCTGCCGCCAGAGCTACCTCTCTGTGGAAAAAGGCCGAGAGAGGAAGTGACGCAAAATATATAGACCATTTTTACATCACTTTCCTGCATCTCACATGTACCAGTGGTAGCTTAAGCTTGAGTTAGGACAGCCCAGGGATCTGTCAGTTGTTTCTGATTTGTCATTTGCTAGTACATGTCTGTCATAGGCCATCCTTCTCAATACTTAATCCTTAAGTAGGGGTGTAGACATTCATCTTTTGTTAGACTAAGCAGGGTGGAGTAAATCTAAAATTCATATAGGGGAGGTGACACAAGAGAAAAAAATCTTTAAAAAGAGGACCAGAGTCTACAAGAAGGTATTCAGGATTCAGTATTCGATTTGATTCCAGTTAGATTGAAGAACTCTCACTTGGAAAAGAGACCGGAAGATGGAAACTCCCTGTGGAACTGGACTCCTGGAGGAGCTCAAACAGGAGACCTCAGACTGCTTTTTCATTTTAGATGGTCACTGCTGGTGAGTGAAAGGCTGACTTAGTGACCCCGCCTTTTCTCAGACGTGTAAACCTCCAAGAAATGCCTATTGTCTTGAGACATTTCCCCCCTGGCTGGGGCTTAGAAATTCTAACTGATCTCTGTCTCTCTGTCTCTCTGTCTCTCTGTCTCTCTGTCTCCCTGTCTCTCTGTCTCTCTCTGTCTCTCTCTGTTTCTCTCTGTCTCTCTGTCTCTCTCTGTCTCTCTCTCTCTCTCTCTCTCTCTCTCTCTCTCTCTCTCTCTCTCTCTCTCTTAATATTTTCCCTCTATTGTAAATAAACTACAACAAATTCCATTTACTTTAGTAATTCATTTTGGGATTTAGATATTAAATCCCTGGAGACCACCTAATTAATATATTTCAGTCTCAACCACAATTAAATTTAACAGTTTTCCTAGCAAAGATACTGGAGTGGTTTACCATTTCCTTCTCCAGGTCATGGAGCTTATATGGGGTGTTCAGGGAAGATTAGTAACTTTGATATGAGGGCTTGTCAAGCCCTTTTCAGAGTTGTTTTTCACCTTTGGAGTCCACCTGCCACCCAGCTCTCATCTTTAGTTTCAAGAAGTAGTAGTATGTATAGTGGCCATAACCTGGTAAACTATCTTAGCAGGTTTGCTAAACCAGGCTAAAAGTAACCAACAGATCTCAAGCCCATTGGTGAGTTAGGGGAATGTCTACCCCAGGGCTATGATCAATTGCCTCAGTAGAAGTTGCAGATAAGAATAATTTGTTGCAGCAGCCATAAAGACTGTGGAAGCAGATACTTAGGAGCCCTTACAACTTGGTTAGACATCAATGAAGCCAAGATCATCCACTGCATTCCAAGTCATCACCAGTCATCTTAACTTTTGTTTCCCACTGAACTTTGAAGACCCTGGAAGAGAGACATTGTCCAATAAAGTAATATTTTTGTCCTTTTTGAGTATGAAGGGCAATAACCAACTAACAGATGAGGAAACTGAGGCAAATAAGATCAAATTTCTTGGCCAAGACACATAAATAACTAATAATTGTCTGAGGCCATATTTGAATTCAGGAATATGAGTCTTCCTAATTCTAGGCTTAACACTCGCCATATTTGAATTCAGAAATATGAGTCTTCCTAATTCTAGGCTTAACAGTCTAATGTGCCCCCTAATTTCTCTTAATTGGAGCGAGGTAAGGTCAGTCAAGGAAGGAAGAGAAGTCTTCAAAGAAGAAGTAAATTTTAAGAATTTGGAAAGAGGGAAATTTCCTATTACTATGAAAAGGTATAGGAACAGTCATTTTAGGATTACAAAATGACACATAGCATGGTTCAGAAATGGAAAAGGATAAAGGCATATGTGGGAGATGACAAAAATGCTCAGAATATTTCCTGAGATTTGGTAGAAGACAGAGCAATTGAATTGGATGTGATTTTTGCACCAGCGATAGTTGACTCAAACTCTCAAGAGTTTCCTTAGTGGGAAGAATGGTATGGTTGCCCAGATTATTTTATGAGATGAAAGTAGTCAACTATAATTCTTCTTGAACTGTGAGATCACTTGAACGTAGTATTTACCTTGCCTCTGTGCCCTATGTCCTTTAGACCTATAGGAACTATATGTGTAGCCTAAGGATACTTGAACTTTAACTTGCCTTCTGTTTAGCCTTCATGATTTTTAGTCCTTTCTGTCTGACATGAAATTGAGTACTCTTGTGTTATCTCTCTCACCCAAGTAAAGTGTGAAATCCTTGAGAACAGGAACATTTTCACTTTTCCTATTTAAATATCCAAAGCATAGCACAGTTCTTAGAATATTATGTGAATTATGAATGCTTTTTTACCAAATTATTCACTCTGAAAGGGAATAAAAATTATAGAACTAATCAAAATGATACTTGAGAAAGTTAATAACTTTACTTAATCCTCATAAAAGTATTACTGAAGTTGGGTTCATTAAAGCAAGATGATTAATTCCAAAATATTGAAAACTTATGATCAACTGAAAAAAACCTCAAAAAATTTGAGTATAGAAAAATGAGATAATCTGACTAAGGGAGGAAAGTGCTGGATTTGGAGCCAGCACTACCTGGATTCAAATCATAGTTTTGATAATACCTGTATCACCATGGGCAAGTCACTTAAACTCTCTGAGTATCAGGCAACTCTCTAAGAATATATGATAAACCTGTCAAGGGTGAATGGATGGATCGACTTCCCACACTGAAGAAATCACATGTGATTGACATATGGAAAATTTCTGAAGTAAACTGTGAGTTCTAATTATAATGTAATCTATACACTCACCTCTATGTCCATGTAATTATACAGCATATCATTCCATGAACTCTGTAAGAAATGGAATCATCTACAAGGCTTTATTAAGTCCTCAGTTACAGACCAGATACCTTGTTAATCACTGGAGATACAAAGAAAAAAAGGAATCAGTTCAGTCCACAAGGATATTACACTCCAATGAAAGAGACAACATATACACATAAAAGAATACACACACACTGACCATGCATATACACAAAGACACAAACACAAAATGAATGTGAGGCATATGAGGAAATTTGGGAAGAGATGCACTAGCAACTGGAGAATGGGAAATATCTTATGTAGAAGGTAATAATTGAACCGAGTTTTGAAAGAAACTAGGCTCTCAAAGAAACTGAAGCGATGGAGGAATATATTTCTGGTGTGAGGAAGGGAAGAAACCTGTGCAAATCCATAAGGATGAAATAAGGGAGGAACTATGTCAGTAAAGAACACAAGCAGCACTGTATGATTAAATTACTAAATGTATGAAGGTAAGTAATATTAGGAAAACTAGAAAAGTCAGAAAGGACCAAGATGTACAGATCTTTCCAATTCCTAACAAAGGAATTCATGTTTGATCTTAGAGGGAGCCCTGGAGTTTATTCAGTGTGGGAAGGATGGAGTGTGTGGAAAGGAAACTAAAACAAGTTCTGGACTTTCTGCCACTGTGTTGGAACAAGCAACAGTGGGAATATTAGAGAGAGAAGAAATTGACAAGACTGACATTTGGTGGGGCAAGGGGCAACTGGGAGTGGCAGTTGGTCTTGTGACTAGCACTTCTTTCCTGGCAGGGAATGGGGAGGAGTTTTTCTTCTTCCTCTCTGGAAAGAAGTACCTCTATTTTCTTCAGCCTGAAGAGACAGAACCAACCAGCTCTGAAAGTCAGAACTTTCTTGTTGTTTGCTGTCTACTGCTATGATTTTAATATTAAGAAAACTAGCACAGATATAGCACATACAGGAATAAGAGAAACCCTCCACCAGCCTGTGAGGACTGGCCTCAGCTCCAAAGCTGAGAAAGACTCAAACCTTATCTAGGGAAATCCTTCTTCCCTCTTCCCTGATACCTCTCCAATCCGAACTGGTTTTTAAAATTCATCTTATTTGAATATTGCAGTCAGATAAGAGGACTATCTTTTCAGGGGTCATAGAGGAAGCTGAACCTCAGGACAGTCATTCAACTACGAATGGTCCTTACTGGACCTCTGCTGCACGACCAAAGTCTGGGGAAAGGCTTGTTCCTGAGGAGGGTCCATGTTTACCTGCTCTGGGGCCTCTTCGGCATCAATCCATAGAGAAGACATTCCTGCAGGCTATCATAAGTGGCCCATTTCTCAGACACCCCATTTTGTTCAAAAATAACCTCTTGGCAGGGGACATCTCTCTCCTTTGCCTCACCAGCAGCCATATTCCCTCTCTCCTTTTAACTCCTCCATTCCCTGCTACAAACCTTCTATATCCCCTGTTTTTATCCACCCATCTTTCTCTATAAATATTACAAGTGGCATGATCAAACTTGTACTTTGGAAAAATCATTTTAGTGGCTGAATAGACAAAATGCAGAAAGAGGTAGAGACTTGAGGTAAAGAGAACAATTAGGAGGTTAATGTCACAGTCTTGTTGAAAGTGATAAGAGCCTGAATGAGGTAGTGGCTACCTGCCGTCAGACCTCTACCTGTATGACATCAAGTAAATCACTGAATCCCATTTATCTCACATTCTTCATCTGTAAAATGAGCTGTAGATGGAAAAAAAATTCCAATATATTTGCCAAGAAAACCAGAAATAGGATCACAAAGTGTCATATATGACTGAAACAACTGAACAACTAATGTGTCACTACAGAAGAGGGGGCATATAGGAAGATGTAAAGATTAAAAACAAGATTTTGCAACTGACTAGATATGTGACGTGGGTAAGAATGAGAAGCCTAGAATACCATTAAAGTTCTGACCTAGGTTGACAGAAAGATGTTGCTGTCCTCTCTAGTAAATGAGAAGTTCAAAAGTGTATTTGTTTGGGGGCAAACATAATGAGATTTATTTTAGGAATTTTGAGTTTCAAATGCTCACTGGACTTTCAGTTTTATACTCCCATAAGGCCCTTCATGATGTAGAATTGGAACTCAGGAAAGAGACTAAGGCTAGATTTGTATATATATATATATATATATATATACATACACATATGCAAATACTTATATATGTACATGTTTATATGAATCTGGATAGAAAAATAGATACATGGATGAATAGTTCTGTGTATGAGTGGATAGATATATACTGAGATAGATATATAGATACATAGAATGATGATAAATAGTTCTGGAATCATTTGAATATTAATGGCAATTGATATCTTAAGATGCAATAAAGTTGCCAATTAAAGGGTGTAGAGAGAAAATAAAAAAAGAGCCTAGAACATTGCACTGGGAAATACCCACAATTAGCTGGTGCCCAAATAATAAATCAGTAATGGACTGTAAGGAATGGTCAGATAGATAGAAGTAGAACCAAGAGAGAGCTGAGTCAAATAACAAACAAAGAAAAAACAGAGATGAGAGGTACAGTCAAACTAGCCTTACTTTTTCTCCTTTATCATTTAGCTTCCATTTCTATGCCTTTGCATTGGTTGACTCTTATTCTTAGAAAACATTCTCCTTATTTCTGCATTTCAGAATCCGTTGCTTACTTTAAAACTCAGATCATGTTATGAGGTGATCCCAATGGTTTTTAGTGCCTCCTCCCTCTTTATCTTTTTTACATGTTAGTAAATATTGTCTCTCCTTATTATTGAATGTGAATTCATTGAGGGTAGAGGTCATTTTACTTTTAGGTTTGTATCCGCAGCATCTAATAGAGAGTATATGATTTCATGGATTACGAAAAAGGCCTTTGTAACCCTTAAAAAATTTGTGAATGTAAACTTTTTCTTCACCAAATATCCATTGAGCACATACATGGCTTTGCTGGCTTCTGCTTTCAATCTCTCAGTCAAGAAGATGAAGAAACATCTGAGGCTTACAGAAGTTAAGAAACTTACCCGAGGTCACACATAGCAATTGATATTTGAATTAATTTTTCTTTCATTTCCATTTCCATGGCTCTTTCTACAAGATCAACCTACCTTTCTCCCCAAATTATATTTAACTTCTTATTTTATATTTTTTATATTATTTATTTATTTTATATTATATTATATGCATATATTTAAATTATATTTAACTTTAACCATCTTCCACTTCATTATCATTATTAGCAGAGTCCAGTAAAGTGTTTTGGGAGTTTTTCTTTCCTGGAACCTTCTAGAACAAATCTCTCAGAATTGTCCTGTTTTTCATGTAGTGCTTTTGTCTGTTCTCCCCCCCCCCCCCCCCCCCCCCGTGACAAAAAAAGCACTAGACTGTGCCTGTTCTTTCCTGAGGAAAAAACAATAATTTTTTAAACTGTCCACAGTTTCTCATTTTAACCCACAGATGGACAAGTGTTCTTCGTTCTGTAAGGGAGTCGGTTAACACTTTTACTGTATCATAGCTTTATGTCACATTCCATTGTGCATTTCAAAGAACCTAATTCTGTAGGACAGATGATGGAATACAAGAACTGTTTGGAAATTGTGTGTCGAATTAAGGGATGGGGGAGAACAATGCCTACATGTCTGCTTACAATGCCTTTATTTAAATCAATAAGTTATTCAACTCAGAAAATAGATTGTGGCTCCTGTTTTCATGCTCAAATATTTAAATCTCCAACATTTATTGTAATGTGCCAGGAAGCAAAGTGAATCCTTGGGGAAGCTATGAGTCTACTCCATGACCGACCAGCATGGGAAGTGTTGGGTAGGAATTCCATCTCTGAGCTTAATTGGTTTTTGTATTTCCTTGAACTCCCATTGAGCCTACAGAAGCTGATTTTAAAAATTCCATTATTCTGACCATCATTAGGTTAGGCAAGATTGTAAAACTGTGATTCTGTTATTAGTCTTCTCCACTTTACTTTCTAGAGTCCCTCTTGCAGTTCTAGATAACCAAACACCCTCCTTCTTCTCCCTTTTCTAATCTTCTTCCCCAAGGGCTTGGGCTCTCAGCCACGCGTCATTGGACTCTGATATGCTGGTAAGATGAGAATTTAAGGTTTTAGCCTTTCCAATGGTCTTTATAATATTCCCCTGAATTGCCAAGTACAGTGTCACATCTTGTCTGACTTGATCCTCGTAGCAGCTTTGTGTGGCAGACGTGATGAGTACATTCAATCTTAGAGAAGTGAATCCTTCAAGTTCCTACAGTTAATAGTTGACTGATGCAAATTTAGACCTAAGGTCTGGGATTCTAAACGACAATTGTAATTCTAGGACAGCCTGATTTTGAGTACTCATGAAGATTAAAATGCTTTCAAGATCCACCCAAAGAACAGATCATTAATGGCGGAATATCAGGCAGTGTGTGGGGCTAGGGGTAGAGAAGACGTTTGGGTCAGGTAGACCCTTCCATCACACTAATTAGGTTGCTTCTTCTTCAAACTTATAAAGTCAGGCCCCATTTTAAGGACTGAAGCTTCATCAGCC
The DNA here is from genome assembly GCF_027887165.1 of Monodelphis domestica. Classification (NCBI taxonomy): domain Eukaryota; kingdom Metazoa; phylum Chordata; class Mammalia; order Didelphimorphia; family Didelphidae; genus Monodelphis; species Monodelphis domestica. The sequence continues at coordinate 292,562,364 of NC_077230.1, forward strand.
AATTCTGTTGCAGAACTCAGGTGTCTGGCCTCTTGGTGCCACCTCTGGTGGTTGCTCCTATTGAGCACACCATCTTGGGAGATTTTATACCCGAAGAAAACAAATTCATGCCGAGACCAGATTTGCAATGTAGCTGGTGCCCCCTGCTGGATCAAGGTCGCTGGAACCCCTCGTTCCTGTTGGGTTTTCTGTGCCAGCAGTCAGGGAGGGCATGGCTTTGCCAAAAGAGCCTGCGGGAACAAGGGCAAGTCACTTAATTAACCTCTCTGTCTCAGCTCCCGGCCATGTAAACCGGGATAACAATAGCAGCCAATCCCAAGGTCCTTGTTGAAAGGTAGAATTAATTAGGGATGACAGTAAAACACTTTGTAAAATCAAGTACTAAATAATGATAAATGTTCCAACATGCCTATTTCTAAAGCAGGAATAAGACAATGTGCTAGAAATTATTATTATTAAGGCTAGTGCTGCTAATTTCATCTCATTAGCAATTTTAACTACTCTCAAACATAAGGGGGGACTCCCTCCCCCAACATGTTCTAAGCGTTAGGCTTTTGGGGGGGTGACATAAAAGAAGACAAAGGATTCAAGCTCCCTTTACAAAGGTGCACATAGGTCACAACCTGCGACAACAAAAGCCCCATATAGAACATGGTAGAACCAAGGGCTCCCCAAGCTTCCACTGATGGCCTCGGGGTGTTTCTTGCAAACAGGCAATGTACCACAGCCCTAAAATGTGGCTGGTGCCTGGAAATTTGATTCAATTGGATCTGACTTGTCCACTTATGACCAGTCCCTTGGGAGTTTCAGGCTGTGTTTAGAAATAAAACCCAGATATCACCTTCTAAATTTTAATGAAATAAAATATATGGAACAATATTTTAGAACAGGAGGAGTCTTGGGGTGGCACTGATTAGCAGAGGAAAAGATATAGGAGAGAAAGCAGCAAAAAAAAAATCTGGCTACTTATTCTGAGTTTAGCAAAAGTTTGTTAAGCTTCATCAAAATGTTAATTATCCTAACATCAGAATTGTGAGTCCTGGTTGCAAACTTTTCTAGCCATATAATAGCAAACCAATCCCTTATTCTTGCTAATTTTCTCTTTCCTCATCTATAAAATGGGGGAAATTATATTTGTAATAATAATAATTAGGATTTATAAATCACTTTAAGGTTTGTTATTTTATTATCATGACAACCCTATGAAGTAGGGACTATCATTACTCACATTTTTTACAGAAAAGGACACTAAGCCAGACAGCAGTGAAGTAACTTGCCTAAGGTTATGTAGCTGGGAAATGTCTGAAGTTAGATTTGAACTCAGTTCTTCCTGATTCCAGAGCCAGCCTAAATTGTACAACCTACTTTACTAGGGTATTAAGAAAATGCTTTGAAAGTTGTAAAGGGCTATATTAGAGTCTTGCAAATTTAGATCTATAGAGACCTTACAGATCATTTAGTCTCTGCTATTCATTTTATAAGTGAGAAGACTGAGGCCTGAAGAGATTAAGTAATTTGCCTGAGGTCACCCAGCTAATGAAATGGCTATGCCAGATCCCCATCCTACAAATTTTGTGCTTGACTCATTCTACTGCACTTCCTCCCTGATAAATGTGAGATATTATTATTTAGAAATAACAAGGATGTAAGGTCATGCCTGCAAATTGTATGCCTCAGTGATCACTTTGTCTACAAAAAAACTCCCCAAAGCAGGGACTCTGAAACAAAGACCACTTTAAGAAGAACTTTATAGATGGAATGTGCCAAAAAGGCATTTTGTGTTTTCCTGCTAATGTGGAACATCGTTGTGGGGAGTACCATTAATGTAATCACGATTATAAGAACTCGTATTTTTATTTTATATTAATTAAAAATAATAAATGTACTGAGCCCTGAACGTGCCCAAGACTGTGTTCTGACCCTCACATTCCATTGGAAGGCAGATAAGCACAAATTCTCCAGCGCCCCACATCCCCCAGAAAACAGTAGGAGCTCTGTTCTTGGAGATGAGTGGCAGGACTTAGGTGAGGCAATTCAGAGTGAATTCTTCAGGAAGTTTAAGATATGTTCAGTTATGAAATCTGGGTCAATGGGCAAACAAAATGAGCTTGTGGTCATTTAACTAGTATTGAGATACCTTTCCTTTCCAAAAAGGGGAAAGGTTCAGCCTTCAAATCATCAGAGTCTAATCAACAATTGAGAATTGTTGCTTCTGTCAAGAGCTTTCATAATAATTGGATGGGATGATAATTAGGCATATTTTTTAAAAGCATTTAGAAAATTGTCATCATCAACATGGACTCTCATAAGGAAAACCAACAATTACAATCTGCATGCCGCATGGTTTTCCTTACAGATGGCCCAGATACCTCGAGTTTCTGCTTCTTTAATAGAGTAGATTTATCTCTGTTTCAGGGTTAAACTCTAATACAGATGGCCTTAAGCTGAATCCAATTCCATCGCTCAGGCTAGTATGTCTATTGAAGAACTATAGGCAACACGCAAATAGTAGGGTCATATGAATACTGACTGCCAGGCTCTCACTACCTCTGAGAAAATAAGGAAGGGCTCAAAAAGTATAATCATAAATTAAATTATTGCAGGTTTTGTAACCCTTTGCTGAGATTACCTCACGCCAAGAACCTCACAATTCGACTTCCATAATGTGGGGATCCATTGTAGACAATAAACCAAAAGTCCAAGTTCATCTTTTATCTACTGTCTTCAGATGACCTCAGAATGTTGCTGGAGGAAAAAAAAATCTGATTGTTTTATACCCCTTTTCACAGCAAATTCCCATGTGCCCTATTGCCTCCAGTATTAAGTATGAAAATTCTGTTTGGCAAAAAATTGTCTTTTCATTTTATTCACAAGTCCTATATATTGCTTTATAGGAGTAGATTGCAACTATCATGAGGATCCCTAGAAATTAAGATGCATTGTTTTTATTGAATAATGAGGCTAATTTCTCCCACAATCATACCATAAAATTACTTTTGCTCCTTTATAAAAATATATATTTTCTGGAATTATTTAGGAATTGCCTTCAGGAAATAAAAATACCAATCATGTGAAATGCTTCATTATCTGAATAATGACAAACCTTTTCCCCTGCTTCACTGTCTTTGTCTCACTCCTCTCCTCCCTTGGCCCCATTTTTTTTCTCTTGTCTCCACTCAGCCTTCCCTCTTTTTCCTTCTCTGATTCTGCAAAGGTATAAGTAGCTGGTGGACCACTGGGGAGAGGCTTTACTGGTTAAAAAGCTCTGTGAAGGGCTATGTTAGACTGAAGCCAATGACTGAGAACAGCCTTATGATACAGAGCACACAGGATAGAAACCAGATAGTCAAAGTTCATCTGTGTTAGCACAAAGAGAATGGCGGATCAATTGGCCCAAGTTGTATTTTCTCAAAACCCTTTTCTCTGTTAATAAAACTGGATCATTTTATTGTTCCTGATATTAATGTAGTCAATTATATTCATAGTTTTTTTTTCCATACCATTGAACCAGCCCTGAATCTGGCAGAAATGCAGTCTTGTCAGTGTATAATCTTTGTGATATAATGATAACAGTAATAAAGACAATAACTAAAATTTATGTAGCACTTACTATATTATAGACATTGCTAAGAGCTTTATAGTCATCATGTTATTTGATCCCACAAATAACCTGGGAAGTGAATGTTATCATTATTCTCCCGAAGAGGAAACTAAGTCAAACAGAAGTTTGAGGCCATTTCCAAGGTGACAAATTGAAGAAATATCTGAGGCCAAATTTGAATTAATTATAGGTTGACTCTAGTCCCAGGACTCTATCCACTGCATTAACTAGCTGATATGTTGCTATAATGTCCTTGCTAATATTTTATTTAATATTTTGTATCAATATTTATTAGGGCTACAGGTTTGTAGGGTTTTCCTCATTTTTGTCTCTTTCTGATTTAAATATTAAGGGAAAAGAAAGGGAAATCAAATTTATTGTTTCAGGCACCCCATTTGACCCTCTCATCAACCTGGGAAGTTAATGCTATTATAATCCTTACTTTGCAGTTGAGGAAATTGAAAAAATCAAGAGGTTAAATGACTTATCTAGAGGCGCAAAGCTAGGCTGGATTTGTGGTCAGGTATTCCTGATTCCAGATCCACCATTTTATCCATTGTTACTGCTACCAAGACCATATTTGTATCATAGAAGGAATTTTAAAGGATTCCTTTTTTTTCTATTTTTAAAAATAATTTAAGTAACATTGGGATTACCTGGAATTAGAATTATGCAAGATTGAACTTGATTTTTAAATATCTGCTTCAATGTGCTTATAAATCCATCTGGTCCTTCCCCCCCATCTATGCTTTTTGGAAATTCATTATGTATTTTTTTCAGTTTCTATTTTTTTGAAATTACATTATTCATGTATTATATTCTTTATTCTGTTAATAAAGTCATTTTATATATGCATAAATAAATATTTTTTATTTTATTTAGTCAGTTTTATTAGAATATAATTAGAAAAAATAGTTCTTAATAATTCCTTTATTTTCTTTGTTGGTTATAAATTCATATTTTTCATTTTTAATACTGCTAATTTGATTTTTTCTTGTCAATAATAATTTTGCTGAGATATGCACATTTCTTTCCATTTCCATTTGATAATCTCCATAGGACTATCACATCTATATTTTCTGAAATTTTATTTAGATCATTCATTTCTCTTTTTTTTAATTTTTTGTTTAGATTTATCTAAAATTGAGTGGGTAGATTGAGGACTCCAAACTCCCAATTATAGTTTTATTGTGTATTTCTCCCAGGAACTAATCTAACGTTTCCTTTAAGTATTTAGATTTTATACCATTTGGTAGCATGTATCTTTTCTATTGGTGTTAATCTATTGTCTTTAGCACCTTTCAGAAATTGTTGTTTTCCTGTTCATCTCTTTTAATACTATCTTGTGGCTTTAACTGAGATCATGATTATTATTCTTTTTTTTTTTTTTTACTTCACCCACATAATATATTTAAATGTGTTCCTAGTAAATAGTATGTTGTTGGATCCAACTTGTTAACATATTCTGCTATTCTCTCCCATTTTATGTGAGTTGTGTTGCTCAGATCTAATCCCAAGTCAAGAGCTTGTTGGTTTTAGACCAGGATGGCAGTCACCTAGAAAGCTAATTAGGTTCAGGGTTGGAGACAGAACCATTGAACTGCCCTTTGTCATAGGCCTAGGTAGTCTTTTGCCAGCTTCAGATTGGGTTGAGGGCTGTATCTGAGACTCCACCCTTTTCCTTGGGTTGAAAACACACAGTTGATATTTACTTCTGTAAAGCACACAGCTTAGAGATTCCCTGATTGGGAAATGGTTTTCTAAATCTTTCTGGAGGAATTGTGTTGGGGGCTTTGGCTATTCTTCCTGGTGTGATGTCATCTTTTTCCTTCCTGTCTATTTCGTGGTTCCAGATCCAGTGTTATTTCTATTATACCTCACTATAACCTGGGTTATGAAATAAAACACTTCCAAAATTTACTGAAGGCAAATTCTGAGAATGCCACTCCTGTGGAAGAAATGGAAAGACAGATGACTAAATCTACTGTTATCCAAGTAGTGCAAAGTCTATTACTGTTTACCAGAAAATCTTATGACCACTATTCAAAAGCCAAATGCAAATGCATTATCAACATCTGGATTTGGTAGAATTACTAGCCAGAGGTATCCTTTTAGGAAGAAGGTGAGATTCATTTACCTACTTCAGAGTCTAGCTAATATTTTTCTTATTTAAAAATCCATTTCCTCCATCTCAGTAGCATTAGGGCATCTCTGCATGTCTGTATCATTTAATGTATAAAGTTTGCTATCTAAAATAAGTGGGAAACTGGAAAGGGAGAGTGAATTTAAGGAGGTAAGAGTAGATGTTGCAGTTTTGTTTCCACGAGTTAGTGGCCAATAAATCATGTCTAGACTTTGCCCCTCATTCCCAAATCAGGGAGTTCTGCTGTTCTTATGTAATAAATGAATGAAAGGAAAATAGTTATGGGTGGGAGAAGCGTCTTCACTCTGCTTTCTATATTCCTGATCTGCCAATATCTGCCAATAAGAAAACAACCCTCCTTTCTAAGCCAATAGATATTTTAAGAAAACAGCCTTCCATCCCAGGCTTTCTTACAATGCTACAGTTCACTGAGTAGCCAAATAGTTTTTGGGTAACTCAATGCTTCTCATTTTGGCCCTGGCTCAGTATTTTCTTGTACCCAGAGTTTTCATATGAAATGCATTACATAAACCTTCTGTGACCATGTCTTGTTCGTAAGGCTTGAAACCAAAGGAATGCTTAGAGTTTTTACTATCTCCTTAGAATGTTTATGTTTTCTGAGAATTAATTAGTTGTTAAAGAGTAAAAATAAACCAAGGACTTGGTGGCTGTGGAAGAAAAAATCATTTGGCCCATTTTTCATAAAAGTGGATCCATGAATATAGGTCTCATTACATGTAACAATGAAGATAGTTTTTTTAAAGGACCATTGAATTTACAGAATTTTTCTTCCCACTCCCTTTTATGGAAGACCAACATTCTTTCCAACATTCTCTTTAATTGTTACCACACCTTCTGAAGAAGTTAATTTTCACAATCTTTTCCACTGGGGGAATGTGTTTGTAGACAGGATCATTTTGAATAACTTTAGGATATGATTTGTGATTTTCTAGCCATGGTTCCAATAAAGAACTTGCAATTTACCATTTGTGTAATATTGGGCAAGTCACTTAACCTCTCCTTGTCTCAGTTCCTTCATTATGAAATAAAAGAGTTGGATGGCATATAATGTCCCTTCAAGCCCTAAATCAATAATTCCTTATATGTTTTCATGGAGACTAACATGAAAGCACAGAATATGCATTCACCTGTGTCTGAGATATTAGCATCCAAAAACACCACATCTGTAAAATAAAAGCCTACCCATGTGGCCAAACCCCAGGCATACCACACAGGCTTTAATGTTCATTCCTATAGGACTGTGACCAATTTGTGGTTTGCTGGAGTTCTCCATGTGTGAATCCAGTGCAAGGATGCAGATGTTGAGCCCAGACAAGCACCATCAGGGAACTGATAGATCTTAGTGCTTGTCTCCATTGGTTTAAACCTATATATTTCACTGCTTGAAGTTGTCACATACTGCTATTATTTTCAAATAAACTCCCCTTAGTCAATAAGTGTTAATGTGTTAATGATGCACAAAAGATTTTCCAACATTCTCAGTCAATAATTTTGACCATATTCATTGGAGTATTAATAATAATGATAGAAATGTAAGGATCATTGCTATTACTATCATTATCCACATGGTCCTACTGTCTCAGTTATCCTACTAAATCAAATCATAGATCCTCTATGGTTTTTGAGAATCGAGATGGAAAAAAAAATACATTGAGTTGCATCCACCTGGTAATGAAAGTCTCCAAATAAGGCTGATACTAACACAATAAAAACAGACTATCTAGATCCAACATCTAAGGACTTATGTGTCACAATGAGTACACAAGATAAGTAGCCTTTGGTGGAAGATTATGTTTGGTGTCTATCTTCCAACAGTAATTAAAATATGAGGAAAGAATATTTATGTTTTTTGGACTTGAGCCCTTCTGGATTCATCCATGTGGAAAGTCAGAGGTGTTAAATTGCTATAAATATGTTGATCTTCTTTTAGGTTTGTGATGGTTTCATAAGATGAGAGAAGATATCAACTAAAATAGAAAAGAATACATTTTTGATTGGGTATGTTTGTGGATTTGTCTGTGTTGCAACTGAATGCTAGTAATATTGTGATTATTGAACATGTCAGAGCTTTGGGTCTAAATTCTCTTTCCTTGGCCATTCAATACCAGAAAAGCTAAGAGACCCATCATCGGGAACAAGATAAACAGGATCAGTTTGATCATCATGACCTGAAATGCATATGTAAACTGTTGTTTAACAGAAAGATGGGAAATAGAGTGCTTGGTAATGATCCCAGATATAGAAGCTTTAGTCCCATATTTGACATTCCAGACTATTTAGTATAGAATCAGGGAATAAATTTGGTCTAGAATATGTAGGAATCCAATCTCTCCATTCATGATAGCACTCATTTTAACTCACATCAACCAAAAGCTGAGACACTATTGTATCTGTGGCATAAAAAATTGAATAGATTATCATGTTTGTTTAATTCCACTATTTAGAGAAATGTGAGTCATATTTCATTTGGGGAAGGGTTTTTAGGATCACCAGATAAAAAGATTTCAAGCTAGTAGAGAACTCAGAGATCATTTAACCTGAATTTCCAGTTTAACTGAGTCCCACAGAGAAGTAAACTGACTTATCCAAAATGAGCATGTAGTAAGTATCAGAGCTAGGGTTTAAGTTAATGTCCTTTGACTCCAAATCCAATTATCTTTTTAGTATTACACACTGACTTGGGGAATTGTTATTATCATTAAAATTGTTAATACCAGATTGACATAATAAAAAATAAAGCAATATTTTGGCAATTATTTAAGTGTTTTTCAGTCTAAGCCATGTATTATTCAGATTGGCTGCCAATATTCAATAAAATGAGCAGATAAATGCCAAATCTCTGGTTTTTGTTGCATAGACACAATCTTGGTGAAAGGTGAGTAACAGCAAGCCTGGTGTTGTCTGAGATGATAGAAGGGACCAAAGGAAAAGTCAGTTACCAAAGCAATCTGGGTACCAGACAGTGTGAGCTGAGACACTGGATCTGGGCCCTGGACCAGTACATGAGAGGCTGCATTCCCTGAAGCTATAGTAATGCAGAAGTGATTCCCTGAGCTTATACCTGGAGGGAAGAATGATGTTTTCTATGAATCATGCTCTGATTATTGGAACTGTGTTTACTGCTTTCAACTCTGCAGAAATGCTTTCAATAGCTTTTTAATATTTTATCTTGGCATTAGGAATCCTTGGCTCTTATATAACCCTTTCCTTTCAGTAATAATTTGCCAGGCTAATGGCAGTAATTGAAATCTTTTATCTGTCACTGTATTTGTTGTTACGGCATCATGGAACAAATACATAAAAAGCTGTTCAGATGATCAGAAGATCCATTAGTGTTCTCAAAAGATCACAAAGGCTCTATGGATGAGTTTGTACATTTATGAGAGTAGCTTCAGAGGATATAGTTTATATGGAAGATTCTTTAAAGTGGGGGCTTGTTTTTAATTTATAGCCTAATAATGGGTTTATTTAAGATGTGGAATATCAGATATAAGATTGCATTTTGGTTTTACTCTACATATATAAAAGTCTTAAACATTTTAAGTTAATATAATAAATTGAAAGTAATCAATATAGAAATGACTAAAGACAAAAAAGGAGAAAATGAATGAGAATAATGGCACTGGTTTAGGAGAATCCAATCCAGTATTAGCTGAAATAAAATTTATCTATGAGTAGTGGTGTGTTTGTGTATGAGTGTAGGTGTATGTGTGTATAAACAGAGGAGTAGAAAAGCAATTTTATGATTTAACTTGAAAGGTTTCATTAAAAAATATTTCTCCCTTAGCTCATGTCCCTGAAATTCTGTATTTGCATGGTAATTTGACATAGTAAGTGCTTAGTAAATGTCGAAAGAAAGAAAGAAAGAAAGAAAGAAAGAAAGAAAGAAAGAAAGAAAGAAAGAAAGAAAGAAAGAAAGAAAGAAAGAAAGAAAGAAAGAAAGAAAGAAAGAAAGAAAGAAAGAAAGAAAGAAAGAAAGAAAGAAAAAGAAAGAAAGAAAAGGAAGGAAGGAAGGAAGGAAGGAAGGAAGGAAGGAAGGAAGGAAGGAAGGAAGGAAGGAAGGAAGGAAGGAAGGAAGGAAATTAATTTTGGTCTTGAAGTCTTTATTTTGCTCTAGATATTCTTGATAAAATTATCTGTTTACTTTTCCCAGTGCCCAGAGGAAATGAAAAAAAAAAGAAGAGGGCAGTGAAGAGGAGAGGAGAAGAGAAATATGTGTTGCTGAATATTATATGCTATAGAGTCAGTTACGTAGCAGTGGATAAAATTCTGGGCCTGGACTCAGGAAGACCAGAGTTCAAATCCAGCTCTGATACTTACTAGCTGTGTGATTCTAGCCAGAAAACCTCTGTTTCAGTGGTTTTATATTTTTATTGATAAGCTCTTTATTAATAATTTATGCTTTATATCACTTTAATTTAATGATTTTTTAATAATTTATTTTAATTAATAAATTTAATAATAAAATGCTTTGCATACTTTTAAGTGCTCTATAAATGTTAGCTATCACCATTATTGTCATCTTTTATCTCATCTCAATCTTTTGGTTAAAATAATTCACAATTTGATTGAGAGGCAGGCCTAGAGATGAGAGTTCCTGGTTTCAAATTTGACCTCAGACACTACCTAGCAATATACAAGAAAGATGAATATTGTGCTACAATGAAGCATGGCTTTCTGAAAGTATAAAGTTAGTTGAGGAATTTTATTTAGCAGACAATTACAAGAGTTCAAACCAGTTATAGAAACTTCTAATGTTAACATTGATCAAAACAATATTACCTTATAACTACTTGGACTGGAGACATAGAAACAGTTTCCTCCACAGGTATAACTAGAACTATTGGTCTTAGGAAAACAGTGATGTGATTTCATTAAGAAAACAGCTCTTGAAATTATCATTTAAAAAGAAGGTATTTGTAAAATGAAGCTTTGGAACTGACAGACCAATTGAAAAGGCTTGGAATGCCAAAAACATTTTTTTTCCTCCTTTAACTTTCAGGCATCTTAGGAGCATACTATAGGAATTATCAGCAAGACACAAAGTAATTTTATCAGTCTCTTATCTGAGCACAATTAATTTGACTATTGCTCATCATTTGATTTCAAAGAGGACCAATGATATCACAGGGTGATGCCTTGAATTATATGTGACTTAGATTTAAGTGAGGTAGAGTTTCATGAAGTTGTCATCCTCCCTCTCTTTTCCATTGTTACTGAAGTACAGTGAGAAGACAAATATCAAGATGATTGGTGATGGCATGGAATGTAGTAAATGACCTTAGTACCTTCAATTTCTGACACACTATGTCAACCATGTGTGAGTATGAATGATTTTCAGAATAAAACAATAACACAGTAGATAATGAACATTCAAAGAAGTACCAAAGTCCCCAAAATTTACAATAGCTCAGTTAATTGCAATAGCAAACAAACCCAATATCATATTTCACATGCGTTACTATATGGCATAAAACAACCCCCACAACTACAAATTGATGAATATTTGTCACAATTTTTACAGATGTAGCAAATCTTTCAATCTTGGCAAACATATCTTAAAGTAAAACTTATTTGGGTCTAGAACATCATCAAGAAATCTAAATTGTTTGCTGGAAGTAAATTAAAATGAAGTTTTTCAGGAGCTATTTTTTTGGGGGGGTTTCTGACTCATAGAAATAACTTGGTAATGTAAAAATGGAGATTTTGAACCCTAGACTTCAATCCTCAGAATTCCTTGGTATTTCTCAGAATTCCCTATAATCTCACCTGAGTCTCTCTTTGTTTCTCTACCTTTAATAAAACATTCTTTATTATATATATGTAAATATAAAAAAGGTCATTAATTCCAAAACTGCTAGTTACTAAAAATATTTCTGAAGACCCCTTAGAATTACCATTTAAATTCTTAGCTCATTAAATTCTCCAAAGGTTGCACACAATTTAACCAGTTTTGTTGAAATCCATCATTCATCATCTATGTGACAATTAACAAAAGCAACATGTGATCTCTGATGGATCTAGTGACAAGGGTTTGGGCAAGATGTTCATGGGCTTATAAAGTTTTATTTTGTTCTTCAGCAAAGGTAAAGGTACAAATTAAAGATCAATATAGGCAAAAATAGCTTTAAATGATTCAGTATAACAGAAAGATATTGATTAAATCAATACAGATAAACTTAAAAAATTTAAACCTTAAAGCAATCAGTAAATACAATAATATAAACAAAGGTGCAGGCAGGCAGTGCAGTCAAAATCTTTTTTTTATAAATCCCAATAGACTTGTTCTATATTATAGGAGGAGAATAAACTCAAAATAGTTAGTAATAAGCTTCCAGATCTCTTTTAAAGTTCCTTACCCTTCCCCCATATTTATTATCCATTTAAATTTCATTTGTCAGAGGTCTGAATTTCCTCATAGAAGCACAGGGAAGAATCTCCACTCTGCGTGTTGAGAGCATTTAAGACTTTTAGAACTTTGTTGAAATATTTCAGTTTGGTTTGTAACAAAAGCAGCCTAGCTTGTGGCATATTTTTGAGGAGAGGGAAATAAAGTGGGAAATCTCCAATGAAATTGAAAAGTCCTAAGAAAAGAATTAAGTAGATCCAAACTGCACTTTTTAGCTCTACCAACTCAAACTGTTATTTCAGAGTTTCAAACATGCTTTGCAGTAGCATTTTTCCTGAAAGAAGCTGAATGGGGTTTGTTTAAAGAGTAAACATAAAGAAGCAAAACTTTGAGGGAAAACAATATAGTATTTGCGTATGAGAGAAAAAAATGCTTCTCCTTGGTGTTTTGGATCCAGAGAAATAAAGGGAAAAATAAGTTTATTCCCCAAAACTGACTGCCCTCCTTGTGAAAAACCTTTATTAACAGCCTTTTAAACTAGGAGTCCAGGATCAGTTTTAAAAAAATCTGCTGGAAAATTAGAATGTGTGGGGTTCTTTTATCCATGCTGAAAAATGGCTATGGCAGGCTAGAAACACACATGGAGTGTGGAAAGGTGGAAAAAAATGGATGGGATTGGCAGTCTCTTGTGTCGGGTCTGGTCTCAACAAGAGGAGGCTTCAAGCTGGGTGGAGAGCGATGAGGAATGCTGGCCAAGCAGATAGACAGGAGAAACAGCAGGCAGCAGCACGTGGCAGGAACACAGGCACAACCTGCCACCAGACCCTTGAGGTGGGAAGTGACTGGGCAAAATTACTATCTTTACTGTAAGGCTATCTGCTCAAAATTTTTGAGAATTTATAATCTTTGTGGTAACTCAAAATGTGGGTTTTAAAATTAATTATCAATAACTAAATGTTATATTTCATAAAGTTTTTTAATAATAACTACGATAAAAGAACTGCCTGACTTCAGCCCAGTCACAGGTCCAAGAGAGGAAGAGAGAGGAATTATAGCCACCTAAATACAATCACGCAAAATGCGGGGATGCACGAAAAGGGAATTTTGGGAAATACTAAGGGACTTCTGGGGGATGAAGTCCAAAGGCTCAAAATCTCCATTTATACAACTAATAGTGAGTTTTCCTGTTATAGACTAGACATTTTAGTTTGAAGAATTTTCAAAGATGCACTATTTTTAGATTTATGTAGTAAAAAAAAAAAGGTCTTTTTAAAGTAATATTTTGGAAATTTAATTTTGTTTGATTTTACTATTTGAAAAACTACTTATAGATTTTTTCTAAAATAGAATGATTGACACTGTTGCAAATTTCTTTGTCCTTTTTAGTGAATGGTAAAAACCATATATTTCTTTTTACAAATGAATATTTGTTCCACCTCCTCCTTTGTTTACATTTGCAGCTTTCTCAAACCTTTCTCAGTGTTTTCTTTCTTGAAAAGTATTTAAATTGTAATCCCTGACCTAAGGCTTTGTTATGTCCCTGAGTTTGGGCTTTCTTCAGAGTACAGCAACAAAGTTCCAAATAATGCAAATAGACTGCTATGAAGTGGTCACAAGAATTCAAATATGTTCTATTCAAAGTTACAATTATGTAAAATATGATCATTGGTGCCAATGCAAATGAAATATGCAATGCAAACTCAAACAAAATGACAATTTTATGGGATGCATTGTTCATATAAATTCTGATCTGTTTTTACACTGGGCCTGGAATCAGAAAGGCCCGAGTTTAAAGCCAGCCTCAGACACTAGTGTGTGTGACCCTGTAAAAATCATATAACTTCAATTTCTCTTAATCCCATGGAGAAGAAAATGGCAAACCACTCTAGTATCCTTGCCAACAAAGCCCTGTGAATAGTATAGGCATGCTATGGTCCATGAGATCAAAAAGAGTTGGACATGATTGATCAAATGAATACCACCACAGGAAAGCTGTATAAAAGCATTGAATCTCTCACTTAGGTAGCAACCAGGTGTAAATAGATTCTCTACAGAACCTCTATATGCTGTGGAAATTTTTTTAAAATCTGAGTTTTTCTTCTTCTTTAAGCCAACCATGGGTATCACCACTTTAAGTATTATCTTAGCCCCTTATTTTATCTTGTGCCCCCATATAGTCTTTACATTGCTTTCAGATCTATTCTCTTTCACTGCAGACATGAACCTCAATCCTAGAATTTATCTTCCATTTCTTACTCCCCATTGCTTCCCCTCTTGCCTTATAACATATTTATATTTCTCAAATTTTCTCCCCATTACAGTCCTCAACTCCACTCTCCTGATAGAATGTGCAACTATTTTTTTTACTAATTTTATTTCTCTATTCCTCAGATCAAATAGATCTAAACTCTCTAAAAAAGTTAGGTTTTCCACTTTCAATTGATTTAGTAGTATCTGGGGAACCCTACCTGCAGCTTATCTGAAGATTTCATTCTGAATAAGGTGGGAGGTTAGGAGTAAATGGAGGAAGAAAAGTTAGAAGAGGGCCAGAGCTAGAGTCTGTGCTCTACTTGAATCATCCTGGTAATTTGCTATATGGATAGGCTCAGATCCCTGGGAGAATATCCTAATGCTTAATAGCAGTGACAGAGAAACTTGCTTTCATTATTTCAGTGAAAGGACAAGGAAATAGATGGTGTGCTGATTTAGCATCTGAGTATCCAGGGGAGGAAGACAAATAGAATTCAACAACTTGATACTTCTTCCCATCCTATTTTCCATAGATTGACTAACTCAGAATGCTGTGAGGCTATTTTCAGTGGCTGACCTTATGTTTAGATGATGAAGGACCTTCCACAGGGATGGAAGGCCAAAAGTCAAAATAATCTTAACAGAAAGGACATAAATAATTAAATCCCCCAAGTTGTTTGCTAACATTTTCCCATTTTGCTCTGTTGTGGAATTAGTAGTTTTATTAATTGAAATTCATATTGTATATTTGACCACATTTCACATGAATTGTGGCTCCAAGAGCTCAATGACCCACCCTGTTTCAGGTTAAACGCCATATTAATCAGCCACTATACAAAGGCCCCATGTATGACTCAAGCAGGGCTTATGGACTTAAAAGAAGTCTTTGATTCGGTCACACTCTCTTCACTTCTAACCAAGTCTTAAAACAATAAAATATGGGCTATGTTTAAATCTTGAGATCAGTTATTGTCATCATTCTTACCCAGTGGCAAACAATCATGGGAAAGCAAAGGCACATAATTTGATTTTAAATGGCCTTTGACAGGTGTTCCTTGGAGGCTCCCATTTATTAACTGGGAATTTTCATTTAAGATGACATATTCATCATGTGTATAGAATGTGCTTTCTTATTTTAAAAGAGAAAATCAGTGGTCTTATCTATCGTATTAAAAATTATGTTTAATACTGGGATCCAATGAAAGTTATTTTTATATAATATCTGTCACAAAGCACCTCTGAAAGAAGGTTATAATAGATAGTGACCAAATACTTAGAAACTATGACAGGGATCCTTTTGACAAAATAAAAGAGAAAAATGAATAGGAGCTGAAACTGGAACAAAAAAATAAAAATTCAGAAGTGTGATAATTAAAGCAAGAGAGCACAATTTCATAACCTAATTAACAGACAAGGAATAAACTCTTTAATATGGCTATTTCAGACTTGGAGAAGAAGAAGATAATGAAAGAACATAGAAATGGATAAATTAGAGGGGAAAGTGAATGAGTAAGGAAATGCAGTCTCAAAGAAAGCTCTGTATAGAAGTCAGTCAATGGCTCAGAAAGAAGGAGTTTTTTGAGGAATTCATTGAGCAATCTGTCTCAGGTATCCTTTCATTGTTATAATGGTAGGATATTCACTGATTTCTTTCACAAACTCCCAGGCTTAGGCTTTCTGTTTTCATGAACATTTCTTGCTTTCTTACTTTTATTTTAGTTTCTAATACCCGCCCTTACTGTAGCATCATAATACAGTGGAAAGAGCACTAGTTAGAGGACCTCAGTTCAAATACGCCTTTTGACACTAGCTGTGCAATACTGAGCAAGTCACTTACATTCTTCAATTCTTAGTTTTTAATCTGTGAGATGAAGGTGTAATATATGCCTTGTAAGTTCCTTTGTAGCTTTAAATCTATGCTCTTATTATTATCCTTCCACATATCCACCTAAGAAAGGTTTCTCCATGAACTTTAGCCTAGCGTAAGAAAATATATATCTTGTTTCACATGATGCATAGGGGAAAATGTATTATGTGATAATATATGTATGACTTATATCATATAACCTGCCTTCTTGGGGAGAGGTAGGAGGGAGGGAAAGAACATCAGTTATAAAATGTCATAAAGTGAAATATTAAAGTTATATTAACATTTAAGCTGGAAAAAATTAAAAAGTAAAAAAGCAGTAGAAGCAATATAGTAGCTGCTCTCAAAAAAGACTTACAGACATGAAAATTATATGTATATGCTCATATATAAAATTTAGGTGATCTGGAAACTTTAATAGTACATGGTGGTCAGGGCCATCCCCTGATAGTGCATAGACTCATAAATGAATGAAAGTTCTCACTTCCTACAGGTACCTCCTCCATTGGCCCTTGAAGTTGAATATGGGAAAATGGGAAATGTTGCATTTGAGTTAAAAAATAAGCCTCATAATTAAAACTAGGTAAGACACCAAAGTATATGACCCTGAAAAATGTATGTTTCTAGTATTAATATCACTTCCAAAATTGAGGCATAATTGCCTGCTAAACATGTACTTCCAACTAAACATGTATAAAACTAGCAATTTTCATTTTTTATTTTTCTTGCTTTTTTTCACAAGATGGATAATATGTAAATGTGTTTTGCATGATTTCACAGATATAATTGCTATATATCTCCCCTATGAATGTATTAGGGAGGGGCTGGTGGGAAAAAGAAATTTGGAACAGAAAATCTTAAAAAATGAGTGTAAAAATTAAAAATAAAAACAAGTTGTTCTTTATTATCTACTGAATGAAGGCTGAACACCAAAGTTTCAAGATCCTCCCCAATCTTGATCAAATCTTCCTTGTCATACTCTTGTTACTCTTATACCATTTCATATTATCTGTGCTTCACTTAATTTGGATGTGTTCACTGTTTTGTTTTTCTGCCTTTATTACTTTATTACTTTGCTCATGAAAAATCTTTTGCCCAATATGTCATATGTCTGTCAAAATCCTACCCATCCTTTAAGATATAGCTCAAATGCAACCTTATTTTCTCTTCTGGAAGTAATTTCTCCTTCATTTGCATTTTGATAACATTTTGTTTGTTATCTGACTTATGTTCTTCAACAACATGAGACTTGAAGTTTTCGTGAGTACAGGTACTCTACCAATAGATTCCAACCTTTATCTCTTCCTTAATAGATAAGCTTCCTGATTTGTTATGGATAGAAAAATTCATTATCTGATGGGTAATGGAAAGATTTTCTATCATGTGCTACATGGTAAGATCCTTAAGGGCAGGTAGTATTTCTAATTTCTCGTTTTATTTCCCCTTAGGAAATGGCATGATGTCCTATTACAGATCTTTAATAGCTGTTTGCGGAAGATAATTGCTTGCTAAACAGAATAAGTATAGAAGAGTTTCTCAGACTTTGTCTTGAAGTTGGAACCCTTGATTAATTGGTCATTACATTTGAATAATTCTTGGATTTAAATAGCCATCTTTAGAACTCACCACATCTGTCCATTTACATATTTATATATGTACTTCACAAGTATTCAGTGAAATTTGTCTTTTTTAATTATTCTGAGCATACATATACACAATAAAATTATAGTTTGAAAAAATTATTCACATAATTTATGGTGTGACAAAGTAACTTTGTGTCAGAAATATCTAGATAATTGAAAGATAGAATCATAGCTTTTATGTAAAAATCATTTCATTTGACATGAACTATTGAGATAATCTGAATTAAATCTTCATTTAGTAAAGACAGCCTAAGGGTGGTGTGATTTGATTGTATTTACAAAGATCCTTTTGTTGACAGCTTCTGGGATAATATGTGAAAGAATAACTTCATCTCTAAGTGCAAATATTTGTAACAGATAAAACAGGAGAGAAGTATAGTTTTAGTTTTATTTTAGTGACTAATTCTCTCAAATTCATGAATGTCAATATAATTGTTTAGATTAAGTTTTGTATCATTGAGAATTAAGTGGCACAGTGGACAAAAGGATGGATCTGGAGTCAAGAAGATCTAAATTCAAATCTGGTTCAGACACTCTCTTGCCCACTCCCTCTGTCTGCCTTTGTTTCCTCATCTGAAAAATGGAGATAACAAGAGCCTATCTCCCACAGTTACTAAGAAGATCATATGAAATAATATGATCATATGAAATAACATTTGTAAAGCACTTTGTAAACCTTAAAATGGTTTTATTGTTCTTGTTCTTTGATCTCCTCAGTGTAAGTATTCCCTTCAATAACCATGACCCATTCCATTCAAAAAGGATTACTCATTCCATGTATAGGATTTCCCCCACCTATCTCTGTATCTTTGCATTGACTGGCCCCATGCCTAGAGAGATCCCCCATAAATTGCTGCCTTTTTTGAATCTCTGGATTATATCAACGATCACCTAGAATGCTGTCTCCTCCTTTGGATGACAAATATAGAACTGAAATGGATCTTAAAGGACAAATGAGTCCATCCCCTTCATTTTACAGATGAGCAAACTAAAGTCATTAGGAGTTAAATGACTTATTCAGGTTTTAACAGATAGCATTAGAGGCAGAATTTGCATTTGTGTTTTCTGATTATCAATTCTCTTTCTACCAAATCACTTTCAAGAATATTTTTAATTACTCCATTGTCAGTACCCTCGTATGTTTATTTTTTGTATAGCCAGAATTTATTCATATTTGAACCTGTTATATCCTTCTAGTAGAATATAATAAGATCCTTGAGGACAGAAATGGTCTTATTTTAAAATTTGTATTCTCATGGGATAGCATTGTGCTTGATTCATAATTAGTGTTTTTGATTGATCTGGGAAGACCTGCCTATTGTGTGCTATATTTTCCATGTTCTTCCTTAAATCTATCACAGAGAGGAAGAGGTCTAAATTCACACTGAGGTATTATCTCTAGATCTTTCAACATATCCAAAATATTGATAGGGTATTCAAAGCTATACATTATTGTCCTTTTCCTTACATATGTGACCAGCCCATCACACATTTCTCTAATGATGCCTTGAACATCACTTTTTTCTCCATATCTCCAGATTGCCCTCTAAGTGATCGTTTTTGTTCTAAGATTAATAAAGAAGAATAGGAAGAAGTCAAGAATCCTCGTTGAGCCCTGAAAACACCCATGAGTAGTATGCAAATGCAGGATAAGATAGCATTCAGAGGATCAGTCATAAGGTAGACTGTCTAGGTAGTATAATTCAGAGGTCTTGAAGAAGACAACACAAAGCTTAGCGACAAATAGGAGTCTTCTTGGTTAATGGAATCACAAGTACCTGTATGAATGAGGAAACTTGTAGAGGTGCCATCTCTAAATAGGTCATAAACACTGTGGATTCATCTCATCAATCCAGGGCACCAACTAGGGTTCTATGTAAGCATACCAGAAATCATATTGTTCCTGGCTGCAATGGATTTAGTTCATTGAAATGCTCTGGAAGAATTGTTGGATGAAAAGCTGAAATGAGCTCCAAGCAGAGCATGGATCATCATAAAAAACCATTCTTTAATAAGTGTCTATACACAAATGCCCCTTGCTAGGCCAGAAGAAATGTTATTTGGATGCATTATTTTTTTTCCAAGAGATCTTGGGATGAATAGCAGTCCACTTTACTATATAATAGCCCAAGGTAATTAGCTTAGTTCCTTGGGGGACAATAGACAGCCAAGAAGGCAAAGCTGTAGCAGAAAGAAGCTCATCTTTTAGGCTCTGCCAGCATCCATCAGACACCTGTTGGCCTTTTGTGTTATACTCCCACTCACAGTAAATGATTCCAAAGCAGAAGCGACTGCAGCAGCTTAATTAAGCAAGTATAGTGAAAGGGATGGTTTCCCAGGAGAATATTCTGGAAAGAGTTAGGCTCTTCCCCTCTCTTGGCTATTCAACATGATCTCTACTTCTCTTCCTTGCCTTTCTTCACTACTTGGGGAGCTGATCCAAAATCTGAGCTCCAGCTGCACAGTGATTCCCAGGCTTGGCTGAGTTCTATGAGAAATTGAGGGATATGAGAAACTGGACCCTTAGTGAATTTGGTCTGGCCTGGGTGTCACTGAGAACATTTCTCACAGCCCAAAAGGAAGGTACCCCTAGTTCTGGCCTACATATGCCAAATCCTGAGAACATGGAAACTAGTTGGAGATAAGGCAGGAAAATCCAGAGGTTCACTGACCTTGTGCCTGGCTAAGGAGGATACCTCATTGTGAGACATTCAGTTCAATAATCCAACCTCTCTTCACCTCTCGGATGAGTACTACAGGAGAGGAGTCATGTGTATCCTTGGCTGCCTCCTGGCCAGGGCTGAGTCTCAACTGGCATTGGCAAAGAGTTTTGCTTCTTGCATCTCCCGTCTCTTTTGGCAGGCAGACCAGAGGCAACATCAGCCTTGGAACACTCCATGCGCTGGCGTACAGAGAAGCTCTTTACTGTGTGAACAGCAAATAATTTTTCCATCTGTTTGTGGATACAGCATGTGTGCAACAGGTTGGTGGGTGTAACCCATCTACCCTGATTTGTGGTCTGGACTCCACACATAACTGATGTATCTTTGGATATGCTAGGATTTATCTTGGTTCAACTATTCAATTCCTGGTGATCTGATCCATTCATTTTATTTTATTTTAATGTATTGTTTTTACTCCATTTAGTCTCAGAATGGATCAGTTAATCAAAGTATTTATTAAGTGCCTTCTAAGTGCCAAACAGATGTGGAGAGATATGAAGTGGAATAGCAAAGTGAAGAAGGAGCAGAAGTATAGGAGAGTCAGTTTGAAGTGGCTACTGAGTTAATTGTTATATTCTCAGTGGAAGTATTTCTGCCATAGAAATTGACTAATACTAAAAACCATGGTGGGATGTATTATTTTGTTAATTATCTAAACTTTAGGAAGTTATAAAAATAATATAATATTTTGTTTTATTTTTCCAATTATATGTCATCACAATTTTAACATTTATTTTCTAAAATTTTGAGTTCTAATTCTCTCCTTCCCTCCCTAATCTTCCTCCCTGAGATGATAAACAATTTTATCTAGGTTATACATGTGCAATCATACAAAATATTTCCATATTGGTCCTGCTACAGAAGAAAACTCATATAAAACAAATAAGTGAACAAAAAATCACACAGAAAAGAAAATGAAAAAACAGTATACAGTGTTCTGCATTCAAGCTTTGATGGAAAAAATGTTAATGGTACAGAATAAACTTAAAAAAGTATTGTGTGTACTTTTTTTCAGTGAACCAACCAGTTGTTACATACTTACCAGAACATTCCTGGATAGTAGGGCTCTCAAGTAACCTTTGATTAGATTGAAGAAGAAGAAGAAGAAGAAGAAGAAGAAGAAGAAGAAGAAGAAGAAGAAGAAGAAGAAGAAGAAGAAGAAGAAGAAGAAGAAGAAGAAGAAGAAAATGGCAAGAAGAAGAAAGGGGGAAGAGTTAGAGGAAGAGGAGAGAAAGGGTGGGAAAAGGAAGTCAGAATCTAAAAAAATAATGTTAAAATTGTAATAGGGAAAAATAATCTTTTTTAAAATGCTAAAGCATTGCAATGTAAATTTAAGGATGAGAGAAGACTAAAGTTGCAAAAGTTCAAGGTTTTCCCAAAAGCAAGCAAGACAATTCCATTCTATTACAACCATTATTGAAACCTTGAGTGATTTTGGGAAAGGCAGTGGAATGATTATGTTTCTAGAAATCAGAAGAGCTGAGTCACAGAAATTTTATAATTTGACTACTTATGAAGGAGTTACATGACCTGGGACAAACCACTTAAACTTTCTGAGACTCCCCAATAAATAGGGCATAATGATGTCAATTTTCAGAACTGGCTTGAAGTATATAAGAAAGCAGGAAGGGATAGGGCATGTCGATGCTACTGAGTTAGTCAGATCACCCTTCCTGGTACCTACAAATGCATGGATATTTTCTGAGCAATCCTAGTACTCAGTTCACTGATCTGTACCTTGGTTCTTTTTGGTGAAATTGACCCTAAGTCTTGTGATTCTTCTGCCAGTGGCTAACTTGGGTTCAGGCTACAACTATGCTTATATTTAGTTCGGAAGAGTTCAGAATTGATTTTCAGTGAGGGAAGGATTTTGACAAATGAAGGGGAGGAGGGAGAACATTTCATTCCTCTGGAACAGCATGATTAAAGGCAGAAAAATGGAAATGAACATGATCTGTCCTCAAGTCAGTGAGAAGCCCAGACTGGTTGGAGTGAAAAGTTAACATCAGGAATTAGGAGATATGTACATAGAATAGGGCCAGATTGTAAAACTCCAGGAGTACACAATCTGCTGCTTTTCACCCCTTTTCAGAACTGTCATATCTGGTGAGAAAGTATGTGACTTTGTTCAAAAGCACATCATTGACAAGGCTCTATCGTGGTGATTCTTACATACTTGGTTTATTATACTTAGGTAATATTTCCATATTCATTGCTACCACCACAAATCACCAATTACTTCATCTGGATGCTTAAAGGTTTCTATTCATCTTCTTTTGATTCCATGTTATATTTCCCACAGAGTTATTTTAAAACCTCCTTCACTTTTTTCACACTTCCTCTCCTTCCTTTAAATCTTAGAAAACAATATAATAATAATAAGTAATAGTAAAAACATATATCACACTTTAAAGTGTATAAAATCTTATATGTATATGTTCTCATTTAAAAAATCCTGTGAAATAGATAAAATATTTATTATTATCCTGATTTATAATATAAACAAATTGAAGCACAGAATAGTTAGGCAACTTACCAAAAGTTATAAAGATAATAAATATTAGAGTAAACATACAAACCCAGAGCATTTAGAGTCCAATTCTCTGTCATGTCATGCTTCTCTTCAGATAAATGTGCATTCTACTTTACAGAGAAGATTGAGAATATTTTATTGTACTCCTTTAACTCTTTGTTCAGTCATTTAGTAGTCATGCCCAAATCTTTTTTTTTTATCTCATTTGGGGTTTTCTTATTAAATATACGAGTAGTTTACTCTTTCCTTCTCCAGATCATTTTAACAGATGCAAACAAGGTTAAGTGACTTTCTCAGGATCACATAACTAGTATTTGAGACCAGATTTGAACTCAGAAAGAGGAAACATTTTGACTTCAAACCTGGTTTTCTATGTACTCTATCACTTAACTGCTCTACTCCTTCAATTCTGTTCCTCTACATTTTAAAAATTTCCTGTTTTCACCCCCTCAAGTTCTTCCTTCTTTCTTCTATCAATGTTTCTCTACCTGTGCCTATCTGCTCTTTTTTATTATGGGATTTTCTATAAAAGTATCATAGTTTTGGGTAACTAGGTAGGACAATGGATAAAGCACCAGGCCTGGAGTCAAGAAGACCTAACTTCAAATCTGACTTCAGACACTTTATAGTTGTGTGACCCTGGGCAAGTCACTTAACCCTGTTTGCTTCAATTCTTCATCTGTAAAAAAAATCAGAAGGAAATGGCAAATGACTCCAATATCTTTTCCAAGAAAACCCCAAAGTGGACATGAAGAGTTGGACACAATTGAAATGACTAAACAACAAATATCATAGACTTAGAGCTTGAAGGGGTTTTATATGACACCTATTTCAATCCCCTCGTTTTATTGTAGAAGGAATCAAGGCCACTTTTGGATGGGCCTTTCTTAAATTTGAATTAAATATTGAACTAATCAGCCTCTCCACCACATCCACCTGGTTATAGTTCTATACTTTGGGGTCAGCAAAACAAGTTCCAATCCTCTTTCATTATATGGTTTTTCAGTTTATTGAAGTCAACTATCATGACATATCCTTTCACTTGCCCAGCCCAAAATATCCCTTCATTTTCCCCCAGCACCTATTCCCATGGTGACATTTTTTAATCAAAGAGCAAAATCCTTGATTAACCCTGTTAAATGTCATCTTATTAGATTTGGACTCATGATCACGCACGGTGAAATCTTTTTTCTATTCCAAATTTTATTCAACAGCTTGGCTGCCCCTCTCAACTCTGTATCATCCACAAATTAAATAAACATTCCATCTCTGCCTTCATGATTTAAAAAATAGCACTTATTAAAAAAAAAACAGGCCTAAGGACAAAGACATGAGATGCTGCACTAGATGCTTCCCTTCTGGCATACAAGATCCCTTACCACTCACCCCCCTCTTTTTGGCTCATAACGAAGAGAGTGTCTTTGGTTCCAGACAGTTTCAAATCCTGCACTGTCATACTGCCCACATCTCTCTAACTTGTCTACAAGGATATCATAAGAGATTCTAAAATTTTTGCTGAAATATGGGATTTTTATGTCTACAACTCCCCATTTTAATCATCTAATTTAAAAATAGGGAAATAAGGTTACTCATACAATTTTTTTTAAATTTTGTTATTCTTAACTTAAGAAACACCAACAAGCATGCATGAGTGTATATGTATGCAAAGAACAAAAAAAAAGAATTATGTATCAAACCTCTATTGCATACAGCTTACTTTAAGAAATATGTATTTAATAAATTCAATATTTAATTTCAAAGCTGGACTGCTTGTTTAGATTTTTTTTCTCCTAAGTTCTGAGGAGAATCCAGTCTAGCTTAAATAGCCAAGCACTCTGATGGAGAGACCAGGAGGTCACATACACCAATCAAACTAAACCACCACCACTATGACCACCATCTTTGCTGGGCTTTAATGGAGATAGCTCATGGTCTTGAACCCTACTAACCTGGAAGTATCAATGTCCTCTGGGCAACCATACTTGCTTCCAGCCCAACACTCAAAGACATTTTTTGAGAAGAAAACCAGTGTGGAGAAAGGTCCTGCCATCTTTATCTCCACCAGCAACAGCTGCTTAACAACTGCTGACAGTAGGCTGCTAAATGTCGGAGCTTTGGAGGTTGTGGCACCTCTGCAGATCACCAGCCCTGTTTCTGTTCCAGCCCTTAAATCCATTGTTGGTGGCAAGGCAACACCTATAGACAAGAGGCAACTGCCAACCTCCTGCCACTGATAGGGCAGGCAAAGTAGCATATAAAGCACTACGGATGCATGAGGGAGAGACATGAAGAAGTCTGTCCTTACAATTATTATTTCCCCTCAGACCATTTTTGGAGACAGGCTATGGTCCTGAACCCAAGAGTCTAGGCAATAGTAATGCTTCCAGGACAGTGTCCAGTAGTTTGACTTAGAAATAGATATGATTTAATCATAGGAAATTACATCAAAGGAGAGGCATTTACATCTGTTTTTCAGTTGCACCCTAAGGACAGTGGGACCTTTCCGTCTGACTTGCAGCTGAAACTTTCCATGTGTGTTGCCTCCCCATTAGAACGTGAACTTGAGTGCAGTGATTATCTTACTCTTTTCTTTGTGCTTTAAAAAAATATTTCACATAAAGTAAGCACTTGAATTCTTTATTCACTCATTCATTCATTCATTTAGACAAAATTGATACGAGTTGGAAATGACTACAAATATTTCTATGGTCTATTCTTGAATAATGCCTCTTAGCTAATCTCCATCACCATTTTTCTTTGAAAGTGCTTGCATAGAAATCCATTTAATGATTTAGAATTTTTCCAGGATGACATACCTGGAATTCGCCTTCTTCCCTTTACAATATCTGTCCATTTGCCTATTTCTCCTCCTTTAACACCTTTCCACTGTGATTTTTTCGTCCATTGTTCTACTTCGATAACTGTACTCTGGCCATATTAGATCACTTTCCATTCCTTGAATGATCCTGGTACTTTTTTGAACTTTCTGTCTTTGTTTACACTCTTTCTTTTCTTATCACCTTTACTTATTAAACTATTACCCATCCTTTAAGGATAGCTCAAATGTAACCGCTCCAAGAAATCCTCCTGATCACCTCAGCTACAAGAGATCTTTTCATTTCATATGCACTTTCATTGTATTCTGCTTTGTCTCTCTTGGAGCAAAACACCTTCATCTTGCTGTAAATTGTAGAGATGCATTCATTACCTTACTTTCTTTACCAATTTACCTTTTGAAAATGGAGGCATCTCCTTCAAATAATCTTTATATACTCTGTAACAACAAGCACCACAGAAAGTGTGCAATGAACATTGAATTTTATTGACAATGAATTGACAAACTCTTTAATGTTTCATCTACTGTTCCATTACTAATCCTCACTTCATTTCTAATCTCCCTTCATGGGTGTTTCTTTACCATTTTCAACTTTAGATAACAAGGTCTTTTGGCCTTCACCTACGTGTATTTTTCATAAATCCCAAGTATCAGAAGCTGTCATGTTTTCTTCCTTCAGAACCAGTATAATAATATGTCTGCTATTCTTTCAGGCCTCCCATCATCAATATATACCTGTCTATGATTTCTACCACATTCTTTTTTTCTGGCCTTCCTGATAAAAATGTCATGGTCTAATATGTGCTTCCTTTATTCCCATCACAGATCTGCCTCTGCTGTTTAACTATTTGCTTTCACATTCATGGAAATTGATGTATCCTTGCTCTGACCCTGCTCATAATGGTTTCCTATTCTTGTACAGTCTTGACTTTGGTCTACTCAGGCTCTTTTCTCCATCTTGCCTCATTTTTCCAGTCTTCTGAACTCTCCTCTCTACATTTTTTTATTTTGCCCCAAGTCACTTCTTTCCTTCTAATCCACCAAGCCAGTTTGCTTTCATCTTTCAAAATTGCTCCTTAAAAGCAACTCTTTCAGCAAGTAGTCCAGGCCTGATGGCTTATCTCCCAGATTCAAGGCAACTGGTTAAAGGAGAATGAAAGAAAATGTGAAGGAAAAATGCAATGAGAAAAGGCAATAACTTCTGCCTTACAATATTACCCACTCTCCCCTGATGTTTTTACAAGTCTTTGTCCCATTTAGTATATAAGCCCAATGGGCATGAACATCTTTGTTTTCAAAGTTCACAACAGCTCCAAGTATGCTGTCAGCTTTTAATTATTAACGCATGATAACAATAAAAACAATACCAGCAATAACAGGCAGATACAACCATCTGCTCCTCCTTCAGGGCTTAGAGGGGGTATGTTTCCCCCCCCCAACAATGGTTGTCTTAGAGGTACTTTACTTGTTTTGAAGAATTGTTTTTTTTTCTCAGAGAGTATAGAGTCTGAGGACTTGTTCAGAATTTCATTCCTAAATGGATATACTATTCATTGGTATGACATTTCCTTTTAAGTCTAATTCTCTAATTCCTGCATCCCTGCATTTTTTAACATACAACTTACTTCTCCAAAGTAGGGATTATAAATGCAGAAGCAGTCACACTAGACTATATAAAGCAGCATTATTGCCTACCCTTTATATCAGCTTCCAATTTAAGGCATTTGAGAATAGCCATTGGCTTTTTTGGAAGTCATATAATTGCAAGTCCATGCAACTTCATGGTGGGGAAAGCTTGATACTCTATCTTTGTACTAAACCAATAACATCTGCTTTCTCCAGCTCCTTGATTCCCAATAAAGATGTGGGGTTTGATATTACCAATTAAAAGCTAGGCCAGCTTTATTTTTCATCAGCTTCTATTTTTTCTGTTAATAGATAGTGATTCTCCACAGTATCTTCAGTAGGACATTCACCTTAAAAAAACTGAGGAAAAATCACTGGTTCTACCTAAATTTTAACAGTTTGGGGAGAATTTTAAAGAACTTTTATACTGATGTGCAATGGCATTTTTTGGGAAAAGACAAAATTGCAGTAATAATTTGCTCTGAAAAGAGAACAAACATTCTTAAAATTTCTATTATGTGCTGGGAATCAAGCTAAGAACTTTAAAAATTCATTTGGTCCTCACAACAACACTATGTGACTTATGGACCTTTATTAAGCTTATTTTTACAGTTTAGGAAACTGAGGTCGACAGAGGTTAAGCAATTTGCCCAGAGCCAGAAAGCTAGTTAGTGTCTGAGAAAGGATTTAAATCCAGGTCTTTCTGATGCCAGACCCAATGCTGTAGTAAGTATGTTGCCTAGTAATAATAGCCGGCATTTATATAGCACTTTAAGGTTTGGTCAAAGCTTTACTATTATCTTATTCTCTCTTCACACCAACCCTGTGAAATAGTTGCTATTATTTTTATTCCCATTTTACAGACATGCACATTGATACAGATAGAATTCAGGTGCCTTGTCCAGGATTGTATAGCTAATAAAAGTCTTAGTGAATGTAAGGCAACAAGAATTTATTTATTGATCATCAACTAATTTTTGTATCCCATGGCTACATTAGTATAACTGTAAATGTTGCTTTCAGGAACACTTTTTTGTTTCTAAACCATGACAATTCTATGATTGAGAGAAACTCTGATGTCCCAATATAAGTTCTATAAGATGATTTACTGGGTTTATTTTTCCATCCAAGTACAATAATTATTTTTATAATATTAATATTGGAAAAGAATAAAAATAATAAATTAAAAATTAAAACAAACAAAAATATTGATGTAGTAGCATAGGACTAATTTACATCATATAAACAATTCATGCTTTTCATATTTATAGAATCAGGCGGTTCAATTTTATAATTATGCTTTAGTAAGAAAACTATACTACAATATAATCAAAAGCATGAAATGACATATAATACATTTTTATATTAACACCATCTACTTATTGTTAGGTTGTGTCCAACTCTTCCTGACCATATTTGGGGTATTCTTGGCAAAAAATACTGGAGTACTTTGTCATTTCCTTCTCTAGTTCATTTCATGGAAGAGGAACCAAGGCAAGTGAGGTTAAGAGACTTGGCACAGGGTCACAAAGCTAGGAAGTGCTGGCAGTGAAATGAACTCAGGTCTTCCTAACTCTAGGTCCAATGCTCTATCTATTGCATCACTTAGATGCCTATTTTGGTCCCTACCTACCTTGAAGAAGTGCCTCAAGAACAGATTTTGTCCCATAATTATCAAAATACCCTGAGGCAATCCACCACTTTGATATTTCTGAAGGTATGGTGAGATATGAAGGATATCTTTGGCCAAAAATGATCATGACCAAGAGTTTGTACTTGGTCTATTGACTTGTGGGCAATTACCTCACTTCAGAGACATGGAACCTATGTGATTGATCCTAGTATCATCCAAAGAAAGGATTTAGTACTCCACAACTATTTCAAAATCTCAGCATCCAAGACATCTCCCAAGGAACTTTAGGGTAGCTTAGATATGCTATCATCAGAGATCTCTAAGATCAAAGAAAGTTGCACCATGTAGGAATTCATGGATTTCCCATGGAGACATAGATGGAAATAGCTTCCTCTGATAAGCGTTGTAACATGAAACTCCTTGTCTAAGTTCAGAGAGAAGCCAGTTTTTGCACCTGTCACACCAGCACCAAGTGCCCCTCCCAAAGGGCAAGGCTAGCTGACTAGTCATAGTTTCCTCTTAGCAGTTTACCAATACAATAGTAATTGTCTAAATTATTAATTGATGATGTTAAAGCCAACTTTTGTCCATTCAAATGAAATAACAAAATCGGACATTTAAATTGATGATTCATGGTTATGTTTATAGAAAAGAAATAAATATTTAATTGCAGCAATAACAATAGTTTTATCAGTATTATCTCATAATATCTTAACAACTCTCTGAGGTGGGTGTTATTATTATCATTTTATAGATAATAGCAATAATGATATCTAAATTAATATAGCACTTAGTATGTGCTAGGCACTGTGGTAAACCCTTTATTATTATCTTATTCAATGTAATCCTTACAACAATCCTTGTAGATAGGTGCTATTTTCATTTCACAAATAAAGAAACTGATACAGGTGAAGTTAAGTGACTTGTTTAGAATCACATAGCCAGTAAGGACCTGAGGGTTAATTTGAACTCGTCTTTATGATTCCATATATAGCACAGTATTTATTTTAGCACCTATCAGAATAGTGCTCACATAACAAATATAATGTTGAATACTAAAAATAACAATATGATTTAGCAAGGAAGAAATTTTTGTTGTTGTCCTGTGATTAAAGTCATGACAAAGTCTTCTTGACTTCATTTGGGGTTTTCTTGGCAAAATATTAGTGGTTTGCTACTCCCTTTTTTTAGTTCATTTTACAGATGAAGAAACTGAGGCCAATATGGTTAAGTGACTTGCCCAGAGTTACACAGCTAGCAAGAATCTGAGGTCAAATTTGAGCTTAGGTCTTCCTAACCCCAGGCTGGATGTTCAATGTGCCATCTAGATGACCAATGAAGGAATAGTGCTTATTATTATCATAGTTTCATCTTTATATTTATGTTCTCAAGAAAAATAAATGCCTTTCCTATGAGGCTACTCCTAGTCTACCTTGTCTGTTCTTTTTGCATGTTTGTTTGGATGTTGTCTCCACCATTAAGCTGTGAACTTCTTAAAAGCACAGTCTATCTTTTGCCTTTCTTTGCATCATCAGAATTTAGCACAGAGCCTGGCATAGAGTAGTTATTTATTAAATGCTCATTGACCTGAATTGTTGGCTCTCTTTTTAAAAGGGGAACTTGGTTATAGGATAGTTATAGGATAGTTCATTGGACCATCACTGATTATATTGTTTCCAGGGACCATGTGACAAGAAGAGCATGTATTCTAATTCAGAAAACATTTCTTTAGCATCCACTATCTGCAAAACTTGATATTCAGACCCAAGACACAAGATGAACATAGATTGTTACTACTAAGAAGCTTTTAACCTAGTTGAAGATGAAATATGTCACAGAAATAACTACCCTGTAAGTCAGAATGAGAGCATATATTTAAGAGCAAGTCAGTCAGTTGAACAGTATAAGATTTGTCTTTGCCATTTATTAGATGAGGATATTTACTCAATCACACAGATAATAAGTGAGTCATACTCAACCAGGTATACTGACTCCAAATCCACAGAATATTTCCCCTCTAACTATGAGGTGGGGGATGGTCCTGGGAGTTTGAAGTATTCAGAGATCTTTATTGTGAGGATTTCCTGAGACCTTTTTTGGGCTTCGTATCTACCCTTGGTCTCCATCTTTCACCTGATTCACCTGTGGCTCCAAGAAGTTGTACCATGTACATTGGCCACACCTGAGTAAAACCTTCTCCGTGGTCATGCTAGATCAGGTCAAGGATAATTGAGAAGACTAAAACCAGTCAATGAGTTAGAGGGATCTCAATCCCAAGCATGTGAAGACTCCCAGAATAGGTGGATGAGAATGATTTGTTCTAATAGCCATGAAAGTAGCTGAAGCAGGCTCTGTAGAATGCTTGGGACATGGTCAGCCATGAAAGATGCCAAGGTCATCTGCTATATCCTGGGCCATCATTAATCATCCTGCCTTTTGTCTTACCACTGTATTCCAGTGATTCCAGAAGAGAGAGTGAGGCTGACTTTTGAGTTTCTGTCTCACTTAAATCTACATGCAAGGCAAGATATCACTTGTGATGTCATTGGTCCTCTTTGAAAATGAAGGAGGAATAACAACAGGGTGCCAACTCTATTAAACAATCTCATTGATGAGGAAGGGGAAGAGCCCATCAATTTAAAATTAGCAGCCAATTACTAATAATTATAACAAATGGAGAAGTGGACCACCACTGTAAGCCTTAGACTTATTAGCAAACTAGATTTCTTCTCTTTTTGACTTGACTAATTCTTTTGACAACACTGATGATAATTATAAAAACCTAACTTTTACACAGAGCCTATTTTGTACCAAACAGTGTGCTAAGCATATCAAAATATATAATTTGGTCCTCACAACAACACTAGGAAATGGGTGCTATTATTATTCCCAATTACAGTTCAGGAAAGTGAAGCAAAGGCTAAACTTAAGATAATGTGGTGAATAAGTATCAGAGTAGATTTGAACTCAGGTCTTCCTGACTCTCCAGCACTACCTAACTGCTATTTTCTTTTCATGGAATTATACTATATTATTAAAGACTCTATAAGTAGTGAGCAAGCACACTTAGGTTCTATTCCAAGTGACAGACTTCAAGCATGGAGGTGGTGGATGAAGTAATCTTCTGAGAACAAATATGGCAATGCTTCCAAAAGGATCATATAGCCAGATTGGCTGAAGGCTATTTTTTCAGACATGGCAACTAGGAAAGATTGTCTATCAAATAATAGAAAAGCTATGTTCAATGTTGGTGGATAGTAGGCACAATTATTATTAAATTGATGAAGTTAAAGATTATAGGTGTTTAGGATCATAAATTGAGAGTTAGAATCGAACACAGAGAGCATCTATTTTAATCCAATTGATTGTTTAGAGAAGTGTAAACTGAGGCATGGGTAGATTAAATGATTGTCCAAAATGATCTGGTAAGTGACTGAGCTATTATTCAAGGTTCTATGATTCTATTGGTTCTAAAAATAGCCAGATTCTTCTTACTCTAATGCAGAACCTTTTTCATTATACCATTTTGCCTCTCAAATCCTTGAAATTTTGAAGTACAATAATAACAAATATGATGCAACAGTTATAACATTAATTAAATAGGATTTTAGGAATACTATATAGAGGCATCTAGGTGGCAAGGTGGATGGAATGTTTCTCCTGGTGTCAGGAAAAGATGAGTGAAAATCTGTCCTCAGTCACTTCCTGGCTGTGTGACCCTAGGCAAGTCACTTTATTTCTGTTTCACTCCATTTCCATTTCCTCAGCTGTAAAATGGAGGTAATCATTGCACTTACCCCCTAGACTTGTTAGGATTGATTGAGATATTAATTGTAAAGCTCTTAGCACAGTGCCTGGTACAGAGTAAGTACTTAATAAATCATTATTTCCTTCCTTCTCATAATGTAGCATTAAGAAAAAAGGGGGAGGCCTTTATTTTTTGAAAATTAAATCTAGGTCAGAGTTTGAATATAAAATATGCAACATGGTAGAAAAAGCTGATGTTCACTCAAGGGGGTCTAATTCATCTTAGTTCAACATTGATGTCTCAAACATGCTCAGTTCCAAATAGAGAGTGATTAAAAGAAATGACAAGTAACTTTTATAGCACTAGACTTTTGGGACACAGGAAATTCAGTAACATGTCACATTTTTAATAGTGAGAGATTTTTTTTTTTGCTTAAGAGGTGGTTTATGTTGGTTAAAAATTCAATTTTATTTGAAGTTCTGAATTCTCTCCCTTTTCTTCACCCATTGAAAGGGGATGGGAAAAATACAAATTTGTATAACTATGCAAAATAATTTCCTGAATTTGCTCTGTGCAAATAAAGAAGAAAGAGGAAAGAACAAGGGAAGGATCTAAGAATAGAAAGGAAAGAAAGAAATAAGAAAAGGAAAGAGAGTGAGAGAGGGAGGGAGGAAGGAAGAAATGAAGAGAAAGAGGAAGAAAATAATATATGATTGTCTGCTCTCTGAGTCTATCTTATCTTTCTCTCTCTCTGAAAGTGTAAAGCATGTTTCATAATTAGTCTTTCAGAATTATCTTTGTCATTTGTCTGATCAGTTACTAAGTCTTTTTACAGTATATTGTATTCACAAAGTTCCAGTTATTGTATAAATTACCCTTCTGGGTCAGTTCACTTCACTTTCCATCAATTTGTACAAGTATTCCATAAATTTTCACAAATCATTTTTTTCTTCATTACTTCTTGCCAATATACCATAACTTGTTGAGTCATCTATCAATTGGTGAACACTTCCTCTTTTTTCCAATTCTTTGACACAATGAAAAAAAGTGTTATAAATATTTTTGCATATAAGGGGCCATTGCTGCTTTATTTAATGTCTTTAAAGCAGGGTTCCCCAAACTTTTTACAAAGGGGGTCAGTTCACTGTCCTGCAGACCTTTGGAGGGCCAGACTATTAAAAAAAAAAGAATTATGAACAAATCTGCATACCGCTGTTTGGGATAGCGGAGGATGCAGCACTGGCTTATGGTGGGTCTGCGTGATTGAGAGAAATGGGCAAAGACATAAGAAATGATATTAAACGAAGAAAAACTCAAGAGAGCACATAGAATCTAGACTCAGACCCATAGGGGGAGGGGGGAGAGGGTTCTATGGAAGGTTGAAAAGGAGGAACAGTTGGCCAAAGCTGATCTTCTGGACACACTTCTGCTTGGAGTGGTCTGATCTCCACATCACTTCACTTCTCTCTCACCAACCTCTCTGAAGGGGAAGGCTGACGAAGTTCTTGGCTGTTACCGTTCTCTAACTGGTTTGAGCTAAAGAAAAGTGAGTCTTGCCCAGTAAATACCCCAGCTGTATTATTCCTGTTTCCCTCAAGGGAAGTCAATTTTATTCCTTTTTGAAGAGACTTAAACCAAAGTCTTCAATAAGTGATATTTATTATAGTAATATATATATATATTATTATATATATATATATAATAATTAGAATTAGGGAAATCCTCTCTCCCTCTCTCCCATTTCCCTCTTATTCCCTTCCCCTAAGAAAATAAATAGATCTTTTTTAACTACAGAAACTGTTCTCAAGATTTTGTAATTAGAGGGAGGAGCTGACTTAGCATCTGTTAGGCAAATTCCATTAGGTTGCTTAGCAGGAAGAATAGGAAGGAAGGTATGCCCTTCTGAATTCAGCCCCCTTCCTTCAAAACTGTTTCCTGGAGTAAAATCTACTTAATTCTCCCCTCACCTGTCAGTATCTTCCTCCAATACACCTGTCACACATTGCATAGGCGCATCACCACCACCACTATACTGGGCAGCAGTATATGCAGTGTGGAATGCACTCCAGCAGATCACTGCTCACCATGCTAATGTCTTCATTGTCCAGCCACATAATCCTTTGGGTGGTGCCTTGTTCTCATTTAGTTACTCTCAGAACAAGGCACCATACAAAGGATTATGTTCCTGGAAGTAATACTGTACTTGAGTGATACCACGCTTTATGGCACCACCACATACAGTACTCCAGAAGCACAGGATGCAGATGCCACCTTCAGGAAGTGTGGTAGGGGCTGGATAAATGGCCTCAGGGGCCACATGTGGTCCATGGGACATAGTTTGGGGACTCCTGCTTTAAAGTATTACTGAATCAAATCCTCCTTTATTGGTCTTTAAACCATAGTTCTTATAGGTAATATTTCACAAAAAGCTAAAAATTAATGTTCTCTGACTCAATTTTCAATGAGGGACAGCCAGTAAAAGAGCAACTCTATATGAAATAGCAGCAGCAGCAGCATCCTCTTTCCAAAATGTCCAAAGAATGCTCATGTCTTTAGTGGATCAATGAACACCCCTGTCACAGTTTAAACTTTATTCATGAAAAAAGCAAGGATTCAAACTCCAGGCTAATAAGTCATAGGTTTTCATGGTTGAGAGGTGACTGACATTTTGAAGGTTAAGCCATATGAGCACAAGTCTTGGCTGGACTTAACCTCCAGAGAGCATTTGAAAATGGACTTGGCAAGTCTATTGTCTGAAGATTAGTGAATTTACCATTGATATGAATGAAAAACCACCCATATCTTCTCATATTGTGCAATTTTTAGTTGTATATTTCTATAAAATTTCCAACAAGTATCTCCACAGCATTCTAAAATGTCTTCATTTAAGGTAGAGGTTATTAACCTGGGATCCATGTATTCCCAAGGAGCATTCATGTATTTGGATGTGAAAAATTACATCTTTATTTTTACCAATCTCTTAATGAAATTAAACTTCTTCTTTAATTATTATTAACCAACAAGAACAACAACATTCTGAGAAGCCCAGAGGTTTGCCCAGGCTTTGAAATAGTCCATGACACACTCAAAAAAAGTTCAGTCCACCCACTCTTGGAGCTTGAGTATCTTAGTTGTCAAAGTGCAATGTCTTGGATTTCATTTTTGTTCCATGCCCATGTCACCTCCTTTATGTCAGTCATATATGCTCATATTTATGTCAGTTTTATAGATCAAACCATATTTGGTCATTTATTATTTATTTTTAATATTTATTTCATTTATTCATTTTTTATATAATAATAAAATTCATTTATTATTACATTTAGTTACCAGAACATTCAAATGCTTCCAACTAATGATAAAGAGTCAATGAGCTATAGTTGATAGAAAGTCAGTTTTACTATCAGTGATCTGGGTCCCATTCCTTCCTCTGATACATATGAACTGTGTGATCATAGGCAAGACATTTAATCTCTGAATGCAATTATACAACTAAGAGTAGAAGCTATTGATGAATTATTAATACATATTTGTGGAATGAGTTCTCCATCAGAAGTTATTCCCTTGACAAAATAATGTCTCTGGGTTGAAAAAAAATCAACTTCTTTGTGAGGATTAAATAGCAATTATTAAAATGTTCTCACAAATGACTAGTTTGATAGATTGCTTCCACTTGCTTTGATTCCAAAGAGTTATCATTGCACCATCTTACTGTAGGTGGGTCTAGCTTTCTGGTTTTGATTTCCTTCCTAAACAGCTGAGTTGGGAACCCAGGCAGAAGAGGGTTAAAGGGGAGGGGTGACTGAAGCTGGTACAGCTGGGGATCATTAAGGCTTGAGGGCCTGCAGGAGAAGGCAGAATGCCAGTGAGTCATCTACCCTTTTTTCTCTCTTCTATTAAGGGGGTGGCTGGGGAAGCTACTGTGGTTTGTTTCAAGTTCGGGAAACATGGGGACATAAAAGTTATGTCTGTTGATGAAGTGTGGCTATGTGGGTCCTGCGAGTTCAGGAATGTTCCAACAACTCTGAACCACAGGTCTTGTGTGGTAACACTCCAATGGGAGAGATGAAGAAGGGTCTTCCTGACACAGGATGTGGGGATTAGAGACTTGATCCTTCTCATGACACCCTGAAACTCTGGAGGAATGGGACCTCTCCTGTGGGAACCCCTGGGGTTTGAACACCAGGGACCCTGGCACTATGATATGTTGAGCAGCAGTTAGCAATTCCATATGGTTTGTGATGATGGAAATTCTCTGAAGATACACCCTGGGTGCACAAATTGCTCGGCTGATTTTTAGGGAGGAACAGAAGAAGTTAGAAGCTATTAGGTAATAGTAGAAGTGACAATTTGGCCCCAGAGAGAACAGATTCTAGGGGAAATGGCTTACCCATTTTTGGAAGACTTTTAGGCTCTAATCTCATGATCAGATCATTGTGGCAGCATTCATGAATCACTGAGACTAAGAGATTTTGCCTTAAATATTTGATGCCGGGTAGGTAGCGCAGTGCAATAGAGTTTTGGCCCTGGAGAACCTGGGTTTAAATCAGGCCTTGGACACTTACTAGCTGTGTGAACCTGGGAAAATCATATAACTCTGCACCTCAGTTTCCTCATTTGTGAAATGAACTACTTTGCCAAGAAGACTCCAAAAGGAATCGTAAAGAGTTGGACATGTGTGAAACAACTGGACAAAAACAACATTTAGAAAATAATTTTAAAAAGAATAGATGAAATGCAACTGTATCTACTGAGCATTAAACAGAGATGAGCATACATCATTTACCTATAAGCCCACCTGAATTCTAGGTGGCTCTTTAACAGAAAGGTTTATATATTTATTGGATAAGCTACAAATGATGCAAATCTTAGCATGAAGGTTACTTGTGACCTAATTAAAGAAAAAAAAAGTAAAGGAAGACATTAGGGGTTTGTGGTATCTAGCACTCCTAAATTATACCATATTTGTGGGAGTTGATAGTAATTACACTTGGCAGTATAATTCATTTTTTTGAGACTACAAAATATGTCAAGCTTCCAGTATTGCACAGAAATCCAGTGTCCTGGTATTGTAATCCAAATCTATACTATTAAAGGAAATGTAGAAGGAACTACCAAGTTTTCTATAGGTCATATAGCATGGCATGCATGTCATCTGGTCAAGCCTGGGGGCAGGCTACTACCTTGATCTCTACTAGAGTTGAGGGAATTTTCAGAATGGTTCTAAAGCCAAGAAGAGTTTTGATAAGTTTGAATGAAATTTGAAGCTTCTCTACGGCATGAGTTGTAGATGAATGAAGGGCTCTGAAGCAAATTTTGACACATCTTTAGATTGGTTTCTTATGATATTCACATGACAATTTAAGGTTTACAAAGAAAACTCTTAAAAATAAAACAACTCCTGCCCCCAAGGGATTGATATTCTCTTAAGGACAAATACCACTATGATTGAAATAGAAAATATTCCTGAATCACCCTAACTATATTATCTCATTTGTTCCCTATAATAATACTATGAGGTAAGTGCCACGATTATAGTCACACAACCAGTAAGCCTCTCAGACAAGATTTGTACCCAGACCTCCCTGACTCTATACTACATGCCTTTTCTTCTAGACTGTCTTTTAGTATTGAAAACATGAAAAATGTTCTCATGTACTTCCATCTCAATTACAGATGGAATAGTAATACATTTGACCAATGGTTGCCTTATCCTCAGTCCAAACTAGCAAAAGTAAGTGATAAAAAAATAAAGAAAATGAAGCAATAAAGTCTTACATGCAAAGCCTTTATGGGACCAACTAGAAGTATTTGTTCTTCGTGTTTGGTTTTCTAATCCAAGTGATTTAGAAAATAAAGTAGCTCTCTCCAAGTCTGTCATATAACCTATAGTCATGCTTCACAGAAAGACAGATGATAAATTAAATGACTTCATTTATCATCATGCGATCTCTTTCCAATTACTTCTTGCAGCCAATGGCTTCTCAAAACTCTCAATTTTGAATGGTCTTTTTTAGCAATGAATAAGTATACTTTTTTTATCATTACATGAGAATATTTTACCCTAATCTCTAATGTTCTGGTGCACAGTTATGGCTCTCCAAAGTTCATGAAAAAGTATCAAATCTGACAGCTCTATGAGTGGTGTCATAGGTAGATGTTCTTGGAGTCTCTCAGATGATTAATGTTGGCAAGGCTCAATGCCTTGGTAAAGCCTAATGCTTCCTGCTCCATAGGAAATGGAATAGTTAATAATGCTTTCATTCCCCTGTATTGATACAGGATTAATCCCTCCAAAGGGATGTTTTGTTGTTCTGGGATTTTGTCATTAGAGAAATTATTCCTTGAAATAAATGCAGATTGGACTTCTTTTGCAATGAGCTGTGTTGTATCCATTACTCAAAGAAAGTACATTTATTATGTTTTGCATGACTGCACATGTATAATCGATATCAAATTGCCTTCTCAAAAGAAAGAGGAGAGGAAGGGAGATACTTTGGACTTTAAATATTATGGAAGTATGTCAAAATTGTTTTTCCATGTTTTGAAAAAAATAAAATATTTCTAAGCTTAAAAAGAATAAGTACATTTATTTAGTTCCTAATCTATGCTGAATATTTTTAGGCACTCAACTTCACATCCCTGCCTTGCTTTAAAAAGAAGGTAAATGTAGTTGTATATAATTTATTTCCTTTTAAATTTTGTATATTGTATTTAATGCATTTAAAAACATTATTCTGAAAAGGGGGTAATGACTTCACCAGACTTCCAAAATAGTCCATCAACAACAACAAAAACAAAGGGTAAGAAAACTTGGTACAAAGTATTAGAGATTCAAAGATAAAAATAAAACAATCCCTGTCCTTAAGTAATTTATACTTTATTGAGGGAAACAGCATCTATACTAAAAGTATATTCAAAATAAACTTAAGGCAATTTGGGGAAAGATGTGGAGGAGGCACTGCTATCTAAAAGAGGGATTAGCAAAAGTTTTTCATATATGAGGTAGCATCTGAATTGAGCTTTTATTTCTACTTAATGTAATAAGATGTAGTATATCCTATCACCCCTCCTGTAATTCCAAAACATTAAGATTTCAATAAATTTTATGGACTTAAATGTTAATTGATTCTAACTAACTCCCCTTCCCATTAGGTAGGGGCTCTCATATAAATCATCAATAGATTATGTCTTCCTTGGCTGGATAACTATGTGGTTAACTGTTAGTTTCAGTCCAAGACAGCTTTTCAGAGAATAAAGAAAATCACAGTCTAAACTAACCAATCACTGGGAAAGCCTGGGGAACCTCTCCTTTGATGTGCATGTACTACAATAGTTGCCAGTGGCTAAATAAAACTTAAATTAGTATCTATACTCATACCACTTTATCTGAGGTGTCAGCCAAGGGCAGGGAAATTACCAGGGTAAGAATAAATCCCACTGATACGGGGAAGCAATTTCCTACCTTGAGGGTGGCTGAACTAATTTGAATGATCTAATCCTAAAAAAAGTTGCCCTTCCAGTTTGTGTACAGAAAGATCAGTAGTTTGGTCTTGAAATAAAGCACAGGTGGAGACCTGCCAATATTGAAACCCAAGCTGGTCACAGCCACTGAAGCTTGAACTTCTGATGAAGCTCAAGTCTTGATAGCCTTAGCTCAGTTCTCTCTCCTTTCCTGTCCTAAAGTCTCTTATTCTCCTTTAATTATTTTTTCTCTGCTGTGGAAATTGTGAGAAAATAGCTATAAAGTAAAACGACTTCCTTACTGTCAACATAAAAGAAAATGGAAACTTGCCTTTGATGCCCCACTCCCAAGACACACACACACACACACACACACACACACACACACACACACACTTCATAACAACAATGTTCTACTAGCCTCAAATGAAACCTTTTGGGTTTTACTTTGGGTTAATGAATACTCTTCTGAGAAAATGGAGTAAAGGAAATCTAGCTTTCTTTACAAGAAAAAAAATAAGGAAGAAAATGAAAAGAAAGATCAAGAGAAATTATGGAATGGGAAAGAAAATGGGGGAATAACTGACTGAAGCAAAGAAAACAATCCCAATAGATATAAAGTTCCAATAAATATAAAAATGAGAGAACACAAAAAGCAGCAGGAAAAAATATGTATTAGAATATATAATTGATGTTTATAATTTCAATATGGCTGACTTCTGAAGAACTTTTTACTTTCCCCAATAAATACTAGATTAAATTCCATGAAGACACATATCACAATTTAGTGAAACTTTGCCTCTTCCTTAATGCCTAAGCAGAGTGCTTTGTAACCAAAAGATACCTGACAAATGTTTATTGAATGAATTAATAAATAGATTGGCCAAGGAGGATAAATGAGAAGAAAGGGAGAAAAAAGTCAATCATGGTGCCACAAATGATTCCCTGAACCATGAAATGATGTACCATTATCTTTACTGAACATTGTGAGATCGTGAAGGGATCTGAAGGACAGTTTGGTGTGTTATATGAAATTACCAGAGATTATTCTTTGGGGAGCATTCTCAAAAGGAATGGGTAGGGATAATCACTGGACCTGTGATTTCATTGGGGTAGGAAGCTTCTAGAAAAGAATATTTGCCAATTCAAGTAAGGACTTTTTCTATAACATATAGTCTTAGAGCACTAAAAGTTTAAATGACTTGCCCAGGGTCACAAAGTCAGGTCAAACCCAGGTCTTCCTGGCATGAAGGCTTATGCTTTATCCGCCAAACCACCTCTATTTTTTTGGCAGGCTGGGCAGAGTCCACAGACTGTCAGGTTGGTGGTCATTGTAGGTCTTTGTGTCTTTTGTGCATATTCCATAGGAGGAAGAATTCAGATTTCTTTGTTCTGAAGATCAGGAAAATCTGTTGCTTTTTTTTTTTTGCACACTTCAAAAAAGCCTCCATGGAGAGTTTCATTAAAATAGTCTGGCACCTCTAATTTTAGCTGATTGGATCCTCCCAGGTTTGACAAAGCCTTTTATGCCTTTGGCTTTCTGATCCATATGCATTTTTAGGAACACCTGTACTCTAAATGAGGGCTTCCTCCACCCTCCCATAACTAATAGATTGGGGCTGACAACAATAAAGACTTTAAGCCTCTGTGGAAAAGAAATATGTTCAGTTTTCATCAGATCGTATGTGTCCTATACACTTCTCTATTGATTAGAATTTATTGAGTGTCAGACAAATAATATTCAAATTCAGGAAACATAATTTTTCAATTTTTATACACAAAGCAAGTTCTCGAAAGCAGACTTTTGGGTGTGACCAAGTGTAACTATGGTGTGTAAAAAGGGTTGTGCGAATGATCAGAAGAGATCATCTAACTGCCATGTTTTGATTTTAAATGATATTTTAACAAATAGCTTTTAGAAGTGTTCCATGTAAGATGATAGATTTAGGGACACTAAAACAAATATCTCTCCATCCCCTTTGACTCTCCGTACTGTTTCCCTCTTTCAAGGTCCAACACAAGTGCCCGATCTCCTCCAACACACACATATATTTAAATGTATAAATATATTGACACATATTTACATTCTCACTTATATATCCATGAACACTTATATTTATATGTGTCGTTTGACACAATATCAACAATGAAAGCAAAAATCTGGATAAGCTAGGGAAAAATAGATGCGGATGGACATCAAGTGAATCTGAAAAAAGATCTGTTCATCAAAAATGCCTTCAGTCATTGGAGGCAAAACACTATTGTGGGGGAAGTCTCTAAACTTCTTATCTCTCATTTTTATCCCTTAAATTAATCCATCCTTTTAGCCTGTAGAAGAGATGATGAGTTTATATGATCATGTAAGTTCTTCATGAAGAAAGCTGGATGCCTATGAAGTGATGCAAAGTAAAGGGAGCAGAACCAGACAACATTGTACAGAGTAACAGCAATAAAGAGTAATGGTCAAC
This sequence comes from Monodelphis domestica, assembly GCF_027887165.1. Lineage (NCBI taxonomy): Eukaryota > Metazoa > Chordata > Mammalia > Didelphimorphia > Didelphidae > Monodelphis > Monodelphis domestica. Next base: position 292,605,269 of record NC_077230.1, read on the forward strand.
TGTGACTGACAATTATGATCAGCAAGGCAAAGGCAAAGGACAACTCCAAGAAACTCATTAGGAAAAAGGCTGTCTACTGGCACAGAAGAAACTGAAAGAATTGTAATGCAGATTGAAGCATACCATTCTTTACTTTATTTCCTCCATGAATTTTCATGTAGGATGAGCAACATGTGTTTTCTTTCAAAATGTGAACATGGAAATATGTTTTGTATGATAACACATGTATATCCTATATCATATTAGGTTATCGTCTTAGGGAGAGGAAAAAGGTGGGAGGGTTAGATAGATAAATGGATTGAAAAATGTCAGAATATGATTAAAATTATATTGACATGTAACCTGGAAAAATTAAATTAAATTAAAAAGAAAGTTATTTTCAAGTCTTTTGTAGAGAGAATTCTTTCTTGTTCAGGTATGAGGTGGTGTCTAAGGTCCCTTCTAATTTAGATTCTTCAACTCATACTGCTGTTAATATGATGATGGTAATTCACATCTAAATAACACCATAAGTTTCATTAAGGACACTTTTGTCACATTTCTGGGAGGTAAATGTGAAAAATCTCATCAACTTTCCCACCTCCACCCCATCTACAGGAAAGCATTTTGTAAATTAAAAAAAGTACAGTTATACTAAATGAGGGAATAAATTGGTTAAGTGTCAAACCTGAATATTGAATTCTGGCTTTTTGACCTCAAAGGCAACTTTTCATAATGCCTGGTTGGTTGATGTAACTAAGAAATTTAATTCAATTAGGCAAATATTCATTTTGTATGTGCATTTATGTGTGTTTATGTACATGTGTATGTCTTTGTGAATGGATATGATTTTTGCCACTCCTCCAAGTGATTTCCAAAAGGACTATAAACTCTTTAAGGATAATATACTTTTCAGTAACCTCAACAATTCCCCTTTCATGTAAAAAAAAAGTATAGTACTACTTGTTTATCTATTGATCTAACTGAAAACTTAAGAATTAAATCTTCAGGGTCTAATATGCTTAGAGACTTATTCTATTTATGATCCTCACAGTTATGTTACTCTGCCATTTTCTCCATGTGGTAGGAAAATTTTATACTATTTTAATAATATTTTAAGATACATAAAATAAAATACTGTGAATTACAAAGTGAAAAATTATCAAAATAAATTTTCCTTAAAAGTTCACAGATTCCTAGATAAAGAACCCATGGTAGCAGATTACTGAAACCTCATCACTCTAATATTCTATGATGAATTATCATATTTGATCATTTTCCTGGTTACTCTCATGTATGTAAATAGATTTGCAAATCTTAAAGCACTATAGAAATAATAGCTATTGTCATTAGTAATGATAAAAAATGTGAATAATTTATTTTTGTAGTTTGCTTGATAGTTTGCTGTTCCTCGACAGATACCTTCCTTGAGTCTTACAATAGCTTTGGCAAATAGCCTGGGAAAGAGTTATCAACAAATTTTGATACTATCAGGCCTTATGTACCAACTTTCCCAGAAATTCTTTCTCTTTTCTTGATAAGTACCCTTCATGCCTCAGGATATCCTTACACACAAATTTCTTTAGTGATATCCCCATAAATATTCTAACTTCCCCTTTCATTAAAATATATATAACTCCCAAGACTTAACTTTCCACTCTACTTCAGCTACATTCAGGGATGTTCATGAACTCCATATTTGTCATTGATAGCCATCACCAACAAATGTTACTATTCCATATTCAAGAACTCCAAAATTATTGGATATAATCTAAATGTTTTCTTCTTCCATACATACCCATGTCTTAGTACTCAGCTTGATCTTGATCGTTACCATTGCCTCTCATCCCTTTACTTCTAAGTGCTTCCTTAGGTCATTACCCTTCTCTGCCTATATTCTATTCCCTCACCAGTCTCAAAACTTTGGAGAACAATTTAAACTCTACATTATCCTCAATTCTTGTACTCATACCTTGTCCTGTCACTGCTCTCATTTTCTTAAATTCTAACTCTAAGTCATTGCTGTCATCTGGTTACATTGTCTCTGCTTATATAGTGCTCAATGGACCTGGGAGATATCACATAACCATGCTAAAACATTACCAATTCATGTCATTTAATTTCTACTGGGTCCTGATTTTTGTACTTCAATCCTACTTTTCCCTTTCTAATATAGTCTCTATTCTACTCACAGATATTGTTCTGATCTCATCTTTTCTCCTCAAGTCTCCCACAAAACCCCAATTTTTCATCCTTTCCACAGAGGACCTTGTCTCATACTTTATTTAAAAATGAAATCACTTACATAATGGACCCTCATATAATTTTCTGTCATATCTTCTTGACATCATCCCTTATTGTCTTTCATCTCAATCTCTGATGAAGAAGAGAGCTTTTTATTTGTAGGAGAGAATTTATGGAAAACTTTGTAGAGAAAGAGAAAGTGAAAGGGTCTTTAAGCTTTAGATATAGTGACAAACTCTATCTGAACCCAACCAATAAAATTATCAACATTTGCTAAGCCAAATGGTGTCCAATTAGGACAATTAGTAGAACCCTGTTATTTGTAATAACTAGATAAGAACATATTTAACTACTAGCAGTATGTACGGAGAAGGGAAGAATTTATAACCAAAAAAGAAATAGAGAACATTATGAGATATACAAAACACAACCAATGTAACCAACATAAGAAAGAAAACTACAAATTAGAAATATTTAGAGCAAATTTCTTGGATAAAGGCTTCATTTCTCAAATGTATGAATAAATGAGTCAAATTTTTAAAAGCATGTTATCCTTCAAATGGCAAATCATCAAAGGATACTAAGTAGTTTTAGATAAAGAAATGAAAACTTTCAAAACTCATATGAAAAAATTCTCTAAACCACTATTGATTAAGAAATACAAATTAAACCCACTCTAAGGTACCACTTCATATCTATCAGATTAGTTAATATGAGAGTAAAAAGAAATTAGCAATGTTTGGAGGGCATGTGGCAAAACTGGGACATTAATGCATTGCTGGTGGAGTTGTGAACTGATCCAAACATTCTGCAGGGCAATTTGGAGTCATGACCAAATAACTATAAAACTGTGCATACCCTTTGATTCAGTAATACTACTACTTTATCTGTATTCCAAAGAGTTTTTTTTTTTTTTAAGATTGAGAAAGTTCTATTTGTACAAAAATATTTTAATGGCTTTTTTTGTGATAGAAAAGAATTGGAAATTTAGGGGATGCCCATCAATAGGTAAATGGTTGAACAAATTATGGCATATAATTGTGATAGAATACTATTGCACTGTAAGAAATGAGAAGTGAGATGATTTCAGAAAAAGCTGGAAAGATCTATATAAACTGAGGCCAAGTGAAGTAAGTAGAACCATGAGAAAATTGTACACGGTAACAGTAATATTGTATGATGTTCAACTGTGAAAGACAGCTATTCTCAGCAATATAATAATATAGGACAATTATGAAGGACTTATGACAAAGAATGCTATCCATTTCTAGAGAAAGAACTGTTGGCATCTGAGTGCAGAAGAAATCATACTTTTTCACTTTAGTTTATTTATGATTTTATTTGAGAGTTAGTTTTTATACAAATATTTTCTCACAACAATAAACAATATGGAAATAATGATTTGCATAATCATAGATGTATAACCCAGATCAAATTGCTTACCATATCTGGGATGGGGGAGGGAAGGGAAGGAGGGAGACAACTTTGGTCTTATAATTCTGGAAATCATATGTTGAAAATTGTTATCACATATAATTGGGAAAATAAAATATTTAAATAAAAAAAAACCTAGTAGCAATCTGAATAAAAGAGATTATTGGAATTAGACTCTTTAAACATTTATCTAGATTTGCCATTCATAAGTAAGCTCCTTTGAGGACTATGATTATTTTCCTTTTTTTTGTATCCCCAGTATTTAGCAGGGACCCTGGTATATAGGATATGTTTAATAAATACTTGATTATTATTTTATTGATATTGTAGATGAGGAATCCTACAGTTATTTCATTTATGTACTTATTTGTTTTTATTAATATTTTTATAATAATCACATTCCAAAAGTGAACTAAAACTTGAACTAAAACTCATGTCTCTGACTTTTAAGCTACTACATAATGAATGAATAAATGAATTATTATGAAAATTACCCAACATTTACATTTTTTCTTTAATTTTTAGATGTAATGATTTATAGCTTTTACAAATGCCAAGATTTTCTAGTTCTTAAAGAAAAAATAACAGGAGGTTAGATTAAACTGGAAAGAAAAATTTTTTTCTGAATTCAGTGGGGCAAATTTATTGACCAACATATGAATTTGAAGCTTTCATTCATTAATAATGAAAAATAATAATTTCTAAGTTAGAAATTTCTGGTTTTCATTCTAAACTAAAACAAGAAAAAATTCTATTAGGAAGATAATTACTCTTGTAGATACATCCCTTTCTGAAGATTTAGAAATAATTTAGGAATAAATTATATTTGAAAGCAATACACTGAACCTCTGAAGACAATTGAGATTTAAAAATAGTTGAAATCTGAAGCAACTCTTAAAATGGACAGATGCATAGTTGTTTTAATCCCAAGGGAGAGCCTTCCAAGGACAGGAAAACAATAATATCTGATCATGGTCAAAGGTCTAACAGGGATTTATTCAACACTTCTAATTTTTGGCGAGCAGATGATACACTTATTAATATATAATTCTTCCATTATACAGATGCTTTCCCTTTGCTTTCTAGGCATATGGACATAAAGTCACCCTACTCCCAGTCTCTTCTTTCAAACTTAATTTAGACTTAAATGTAGATATGAGTAGAAATACAAAAGGAAACTTTATACTGGTTGAGAAGAAGGAACATTGGACTTGGAATCAAAAGGACTGGATCAGAATTATTTTTAGGAATGTAGCTCATATAGTCCTATATAAATCATAGGGCTCTGATTATTTAAATGTAACTATTGTGAATTTAAAGCATGGATTTTTTCTTCTGAGAAAACCTAGGCAAAGTACCCTGTTATTTATTAAAAACAAACAGAAAAAAACTAATAGCAATCTTTCATTTATAAATTAACAAAGTAGGTATATTTGGCTTCATCTGGGCTTTATTGTTGCTCAGCATCTACTCCATTCTTATTCTTTTCCTTTTTATTCTTCTCTGACAGGAGTCAGGGATGCTCTCTTGGGACTAGAAGCCAGAGTATCTTACAATTCCTTTCTTTTTATGAGAGGGGAAGGAGGAGGAGAAGGAAGAGGAGAAGAGATTTCAAGAGATTTGGAGTTTGGAACCTAGATATGGGCATAGATGTTTGCAAATACCAGGGAAGAATTTTCTTCCTAACTCTGATTGCTACAGCTGAGGAGGGGAACAGTTGATTGCTCTTCTTTTTTATTTTATTTTATTTTTTTATTTAAAACACTTACCTTCTGTCTTAGAGTCAATACTTTGTATTGTACTTTGTATTGACTTTAAGGCAGAGAGTGGTAAGGGCTAGGCAATGGGGATTAAGCGACTTGCCCAAGGTCAAACAGCTGGGAAGTGTCTGAGGCCAAATTTGAACCTAGGACCTCCCATCTCTAGGTCTGACTCTCAATCCACTGAGCAACTCAGCTGCCCCCTGAATGCTCTCCTAAAAGGATATTTAGTGGTTCTAGGTAGTAAAAAAAAAAGACTTGCTGTTGGAATAGCAGGTGGTGATAGATAAAGGAGGCTAATTTTTGTGGGGAATGCCAGTGATATGGAGTAAGCAAGACATAAAAAGAAGTGAAAGGAGGCAAGATAAATAGTGAGTTGAAAAAGATGAAAGAATGAATAAAAATGAATTATTAAGTGTTAAAGATAGAAATGATCAAGACTATCTTTGCTTTTAAGTAACCCACATTCTAATAGGGGGAAAACACATATATGAGATCTCATCTACTTGTCAGAGCCAAAGGTTTTGTGGTCAATGAGGACAGAAGTAAGGCAGATGGTATTGCATCTTTCTTAGTGTCGATTCCATTATTAAAACCATATCAGTTTCTTACGTTGAACAATTTGATGTTGTTAAGGATTTGGCACTGAGAACTTTCCTTTTGGGAATTTTCAAGAGCTTTGACTACTGAGGATATAGGGGCAGAGCTTTCTGCTATCTGGCAATGGAAAGATTCTTATAGTTGGTGAAACAAGGTCAGCTATGGCATCTACTTTCTGAACAGAGGCTTAGGTCCCCTGAATCCTTTATATGGGTAATTAAAGCAGAAAAAATAACAAAACTGAGTTCTGGAGTAGGCTGATGAGATGGTAGTAGAACCAACTGTTAAAATCCATTCCAAATAGCAGTCTCCTAGGACGAAGCTCATCTGGGATTGCCCAGTTCCATATTTCCAGTGTGAGGCACTAAGTAACTTGGCCTAATGATACAGATTAATTGATTTTGAAGATTTAGCATCTACATACTTGAGATGAAGAGGGATCCGAATTGTCTATAACTATGAATAAATTCCCTCCTCCTTCTGAAAACTCCCCTCTCCCATCTTGACCATAGAAGGACCATTAGAAGATTTTCGACCTCTCATCAGCATCCTAGCTGCATTTCAAGAAATAACTAGCAATAGTATTTGTGTTGGGAACCAAAGATTCACCAGAAACAATGAGAAAAGCTGCTTTAGTGAGTTAAAAAGAAAGCCATACTATACCTCGAGGGAACTTAATTAGTTCCCTTATTATTAATTAATTTAACCAGCCACACAAAGTGGGGATGGGAGGAAAGGTCTCTTTGTACTCTAAGACTGAGTCTACTTTTTTTTGGATTCTGTTATGTGCTTATGGGAGTGTGGTTCAGATATATTTTGCAAAGAGGAATGCTTGGTATCAACTGATCTTACTATATATCTTTAATAAATACCCTTAACTAAAAGCCAATTAAGTCTGTCCAGGACTATTTCCAATAAAATAAAAGAATTGCCCTTGAGATAATGTAGGCATTTACTAACCTCCCTCCCTTATTAAAGTATTTGTGATGTGAGAACTGAGCCTAAGTTAAAGGCTATAGCAGAAATCCTGGCTGGATCTACCAAGCTGGAAGTGCTTTGGATTTAACATAAATTTAGCTAGTGGCAGATTAAATGAAGACCAGCCTGGACCACTCAAGTTTGGAGAGGCCCAAAAGCAGGTGAAGAGATTTTTCTCACTCTTTTTATTTCACCAAAACAGCCCATGAAGAGAGTTTCCTAAGGCAAAGAAGGACCACAGTTTGTGTTAGCTGAGGGAGCACCCAGGCTCCAGAAAGATTCTTTGAAGTATTGATAGAATTCAAACTCAGCTTCTCTATTGTTCATAGCTTGATTGATGAGGACAGGTGATTGATGAGGATTTTCCCCTAAAGCACTTCCTGTCTACATCACTCATTCAGTACTGATCATATGTTGTTTTGCATCATCAGTTATCTTTTAGCTTAAAACCCTTTTCTTTCTCCAACAAAGATATGAAATTTCTTGAGGACAGAGATAATTTAAATTCCTTGCATCTCAAGATGCCTAGCATGGTGTCTTTTAAAATGTAAATACTTAGGGGATAGTTAAATGAGTTGTCCTTTTGTAGCACCCTTATCTTCATAGGTGGTATAGGAAGAGCAATAGACTTGGTTGATTTGGAAGAGAGTCTTGTATTTGGAGTGGGATTCTTGTATGTGTGAAAATATTTTGATGAAGTCATTTAATTTGTTATATATTCATGGACATCCTTGGAGTTCAACTCATCCAATTCTTACTTCTAAGGCTTTAATGATGTATGTGATTTTTCCAATCAAGTGGTTATCCAAGTCCACTTAATAAATAATGTTATTATTTGTAAGAAGTAAATGCACTGCAGAGCCAGAACCAGAGCAGGGCCATTGGAGATTTGTCTGAGAGTACCAAAAAGAACTGACACTTGTACTCTACTTGTACTTGTAGTAGGTAGACTCTGATTTTAAAGAATGGGAATTACTGTTTCTTTAAATGTTTTTAAATTTGGTTATGAATAATGCTGGTTCTGGGGAATTTTTTCCCCTAGGGAACTCATTTAAGATTTGTTCAGTTTCTTTTTAGGATTGTAGAAGTATTCTATTTCCTCTTCTGTTAATATGGGATTTTTTTAAAATATTGCACCCTTTATTATATATTGATCTATTAAATCATCAAAAGTTTCTTTGGTATAGGTGGGCAAAATAGCCTCTAATAATTGTTTTACTTTCATCTCCATTGGTGATGTATTCACCATTTCATTTTTGGAACTTAATTTGGCTTTAGTCTTTCTCTTTTAAAAATTAAATTAGCCAAGGTTATCTACTTTATTTTTCTACAAAACTAGCTCTAATTTTATTTTTTATTAAATTGTTTGCTTTTAATTTTATTAAAATCTTTTTGTATTTTCAGGATTTCTATTTTCATGCTTAATTGGAAATTTTATATTTATTCCTTTTCTATATTTTAGTTGCCTGCTATCTTTTTCTTCTATTGATAAAAGTGTTTAGAAATATAAAATATTCCTTGAATGCTGTTTTAAGATGTATTTCATTATTTTTGGCACATTTTCTCACTATTTCCATTATCTTTAGTGAAATTGGTTGTTTATATTATCTGTTCTTTGATCCACTCATGCTGTAGGATTAGCTTACTAAATTTCCATTAAATTTATATGTTCATAAGTCTTTTAATTTATTTTTATTATATTATGGTCCAAACAGAGCACATTTAATAGTTTCTGCTTTTCTTCATTTGTTTGTGAGATATTAATGTGGTAATGTTCAACTTTTGTGAAGGTGCTATACACAAATAGATGTTCTGTTCTTTATTCTCATTCATTTTTCTCCACTAGTCTATCATATTGAGCTTCTAAAATTCTATTCATTTCCTTAATTTCTTTCTTGTTTGCTTCATGGTTAGATTTATCTAAGCAAGAGAGGGATAAGTTGAGATTCCTCAATAATATAGTTTTACTATATTTTCTTCTATAATTAATTTAACTTTTTCTTTAATAATTTGGATACTATACCATTTGGTGCATCCTTCTTCATTATTTGTATTAATTCATTGTCTATGTCGTCTTTAGCAAAATATAAGGATCCTGATAATTAGATCTTTTTTTCTTTTACTTTAAGATGATGATTGTTACATGCTTTTTTTTTTTTGAACATCATTTAAAGCATAATATTGTTTGTCTACAGGCCTTATTTTCTTATTCTGTGTCTTTCAGATTCAAATATGTCTTCTGTAAACAAAATATTTTTTTATTTATATTCCCATTTTAAAGCCAGTTTTCCTGTGTTCAAATCCAGCCTCATGCACTTACTAGTTGAGTAACCCTGAGCATGCCTCAGGAATCTATCAACCTGATAAGAATAGCCTCATATCAATGTCCTTTATGTTATACTCCTTGTAACTGTCCTAGTAACAACAAAGTTCTTAGAAGTTAATGTGTCTTTTTCCCATATAGAAATGTAAACCCTATTTAGTTCCTTACGATTTTTTGTCTCCATGCTAACCTTTTTTATGCTTCCCTAGATTATCGTCTTTGGATGATAAATTTTCTATTCAGCTATGATCTTTTCCTAGTAATATTGAAATGCCTCTATTTCATTAAATATCTATTTTCTCCCTTCTATAAGATTATACTCAATTTTGCCAGATGAAATAGTTGTGGTTGAAATCCTGGTTTCTTTACCTTCCAAAATATCATATTCTAAGCTCTCAACTCCTTTAACATGGAAGCTGCTAACTTTTGTGTGATAGTAATTGAAGAGCTATGATATTTCAATTATTTTTTTTCTGGCTGCTCAATGTATTTTCTCTTTTAACTGGGAGCTCTGGAATTTGGCTATAATAATCCTGATAGTTCATTTTGGTATTTCTTTAAGTAGATCACAGGAGGATTCTTTCAATTTCCATTTTACCCCCTAGATCTAAGATGTCAGGACAATTTTCCTTGACAATTTATTGAAATATAATGTCCAGGCTTTTCTTTTGATACTGGCTTTTGGGTAGTTCAGTAATATTTTCTTATAAGGTATTTCACATTTTCCTCTTTTTCATTATTTTGCTTTGTGTTAGGGTTATTGTTTCTTTATACCTCCTGTAGTCATTAACTTCCACTTTATCAAATATAGTTTTTAAGAATTTGTGTTTCAGTGAATCTTTAAAATTCCATTCCTATTTGGCCAATTTTCAATTTTGAGACTTTTTTTAAAGGATTTTTTGTGCTATTAACTCTCTTTTCGTTATTTTCTTGCATTGCTCTCATTTTCTTTTTTTCCTAACTGTTTCTTTACTAGTCTTATTTGATTTTAAAATTGTTTTGTTCTTTTAAAAATATTTTTTCTTAATTTATTTTCTGAATTCTTGTTGGGATGGTATCCAAATTGTATTTTTTAAGCTTTTCATGTATATGTATTAAAATAATTGTCTTTTTCTGAGTTTGTGTCTTTAACATCCCTGTAATCATAGTAGTTTTCTATGGTCATTAAAATTTATTTGCTCATTTATCCAGTCTGTTTATGGACTTTCAACTTTATGTAAAATTTGGACTCTGCTCAACCCTAGGAATATGTGTGTTGGGGAAGATATTTGTCCATAGTTTCTATCTTTTATGAACTCCTGTAACTTTTACATCTTAGTAGGTTGCTATGTTTTCAGTGCTTCCAAAGTGTTATAATCCAATGAGAAATCTGATCACTACCTTCTTTGTTTGCACTCTTCTCTTTAAACCTGGCCAGCCCCTCTTCCCTCTTAACTATATCTGCCTGGCATTGTGATCCAGAACTGGGTAAAAGTAGATACAACTGCAAAATGGCATCTGGTCTTGCTTCTAGTGAAAGAAAAGGGGTCCATTGACAAAAACTGCTGGGAAAATTGGAAGACAGTATGGGAGAGAATGGGTTTGGATCAACATCTTACTCCCTACACCTAGATAAATTCAGAATGGGTGAAGGACTTAATATAAAGAAGGAAACTATAAGTAAATTAGGTGAACATAGAATAGTATACTTGTCAGATCTTTGGGAAAGGAAAGGTTTTAAGACCAAGCAAGAGATAGAGAATATTATAAACTATAAAATGAATAATTTTGATTACATTAAATTAAAAAGGTTTTGTGCAAACAAAACCAATGCAAACAAAATTAGAAGGGAAGCAACAAATTGGGAAAAAATTCTTCATAACAAAAATACTCTGACAAAGGTCTAATTACTCAAATTTATAAAGAGCTAAATCAATTGTACAAAAAAATCAAGCCATTCTCCAACTAATAAATGGGCAAGGGACATGAATAGGCAATTTTCAGTTAAAGAAATAAAAACTATTAATAAGTACATGAAAAAGTGTTCTAAATATCTTATAATCAGAGAAATGCAAATCAAAACAACTCTGAGGTTCCACTTCACACCTAGAAGATTGACTAACATGACAGCAAAGTAAAGCAAAGAATGTTGGAGGGGATGTGGCAAAGTTGGGACATTAATTCGTTGCTGGTGGAGTTGTGAATTGATCCAACCATTCTGGAGGGCAATTTGGAACTATGCCCAAAGGGCGATAAAAGACTCTCTGTCCTTTGATCCAGCCATAGCACTGATGGGTTTATACACCAAAGAGATAATAAAGAAAAAGACTAGTACAAGAATATTCTTAGTTGTGCTTTTTGTGGTAGCAAAAAAATTGGAAAATGAGGGGATGCTCTTCAATTTGGGGAATGGCTGAACAAATTGTGGTATATGTTGGCGATGGAATACTATTGTGCTCAAAGGAATAATAAAGTGAATGAATTCCACGTGAACTGGAACAACCTTCAGGAATTGATGCAGAATGAAAGGAACAGAACCAGGAGAACATTATATACAGAGACTGATACACTGTGTTATGATCTAATGTAATGGATTTCTCTATTAGTGACAGTACAGTGATCCAGAACAATTTGGAGGGATCTATGAGAAAGAACGCTATCCACATTCAGAGGAAAAACTGTGGGAGTAGAAACACAGAAGAAAAACAACTGTTTGATTACATGGGTAGATGGGGATATGATTGGGGATGTAGACTCTAAATGAACATCCTAATGCAAACACCAACAACATGGAAATAGGTTTTGATCAAGGACACATGTAAAACCCAGTGGAACTGTGCGTCGGCTACAGGAAGGGGGGGTAGGAGAGGAAAAGAACATGATTCTTGTAACTAAGGAAAATATTCTAAGTTGACTGAATAAAACTTTCAAAATAAAAATAAAATAAAATAAAATCTGCCTAAAAAAAGAAAAAGAAAAAGGGTCTCCTGGAATCTCTTTCTTTCCTGTTGTTCTGTCCTTTTACCACTCCTGTTCACAGTTTCCACTGCTAGAATTTTAGAATCAGTAGGATTTTAGCTGCTGTTCATCCCAACTTTCACTCAAAAACCAATCTTTACTAAAATGTAATTCCCAGTTACTCAAATAGCCTTCACTCAGAAAACATGAACTCCCAAAACAACCTATTACATTTTTGACATCTCTAATTCTTAAGAAATCTAACTCCTATCCCACTATATATTTTTTAATATTTAAATTAAAAAAAAACATTTAACTTCCATATTGGAATCAATACTGTGTATTTGTTTCAAGGCAGAAAAGTGGTTAGGACTAGGCAATGGGGGTTAAGTGACTTGCCCTTGGTCATACAGCTAGGAAGTATCTGAGGCCAGATTTTAACTTAGGACTTCTGATCTCTAGACCTGGCTCTCAATCCACTGAGCTACCCAGCTTCCCCCCTATCCCCTTATATTAAGCTGCTTTTTTTCTCTTTCTAGCTTCTGTTTTCTTCTAGACTCATTCTATTAAGCCAAGTAAAACAATTATACTTCTTCCACATGACACAAAATGCCAAATATCTCAAGAGAGATCCAAAAGAGTATGATCAATAGTATAAGAAATTAATGAGAGGTAAAAAAAAGAATGATACTCAAGTAAAGACTATTACATGTTTCAATTAGATTATTAGTGGAGAAACCAATAAAATTTAGGAGCAGAAGGAATTAGAACAGTTAATCTTTCTCCCATAATACTTCTATAAAGAACTAGAAAAAAAGGCCAGACCCAATCCTTATCAGGAAATTCAAAAAAATTACACTGTCATTCTCCCAATTTACTTTAGCATTGAAATAGAAAGATTACTTAGTAAATCTCTGACTTCTGATCTTTTTATCTCAAACCAAAGGAAAATCTAATTAAGTCACCCTGAACCTATAGAGCTTGGTCTAAATTCAGCAAGTTAATGAAATAGATTTGGATTTGAGCAAAATAACTGTGAACTTGCCCCTGCTTTGAGCTCTAGTTGAGTATTATAGGAAAAATAGCAGGAAGTATAAATGGTCTCAGTTAGAACCCCAGATAAGTCTGAAGCCTTTAGCGGAATAAGCAAAGCAAGAATCCCAGATCAAAGGGGAAAGGGAGAACCTGTAATTTCATCACTTCGAAGCATCAGAGCTTTCCAGATGACTGATAGCAGTTGAGCATAGCTGTCAACTGCAGCTCCAACTAGGGACAAACCAACAAATGTGTCATATAGCTCTAATTCCAGTCAAAGAGTTTGCAGAACTCAGACAGGATAGCAATGCTCTAACTTCACCCTATATGTCCTTATTTTGGGAGCATTGAGAGCTTGTAGGTCATTCACATTCATTCATATTTTCTTTTGAATATTCTATTCTGTATAACTTCTCTAATTTCTGTTTGCTGTTTTCTTATATAAATGGGCTTACCCACTATTCATTATTTGCGATGGTATTTTATGTATCTAGCATTTTGTTGGAAAGAGATGATCTAGAGAGTATGAGCTAAGGATTATTTTATTCTTCAGGAAGGTATGTTCAAGAGAGGTGCTTTCTTTCTGAAGTCAGATCCATACCTCTAGGTGCAACCAGAGAAATTTGAGAGGGCAATGAGATAGAATTCTAGCCAAGTACTGCTCTTGAAGACAGTAAGGGGAAGGCAAGTACCCACAGCCTTTTCCCTCTTCTCTTCAAGGTAGGAATTATAGTCTCCTCTATAGCGAGGTAGGCCAAATCCCAAGGATGTGTAGTCAAACCATCTGTGATCCACATGTGTCTATATATTTAGACAGCACATGTGGACCGACCTAAGTTATACAGGCAGATCTAATTTGGAAATTAGTTGGATTTGGAATTTGGAAAAGTTGGAAATGACCTCATACTTAATCAGTTCAACCCATTGCTGATAAAGAATCCTCTACACAATTTTCAATAATAATAACAACCTCCTCTAGCATGGAAGACCTATTGGTCAAATTCATTACCTCTTTAAGGCAGCTGACTACTTTTGGATAGTGTTGTTGGGAAACCTTTCCTTATGGTGAGATTAAATACATCTCTGCAGCCCAAATAGAACAAGTCTGATCTTTCATTGCAATGACAATCTTTCAAGTACATGAAGTCGACTGTCTGAATCCTCTCAAGGATTTCATTTCTGTGGCTAAATAAAAATCTAAAATTCCTTCAATGGGTTCTCATAGGACAAAACTCTGTCCCTCATCATTACATTAACTTGTCAATATCCTTCCCAAATTTGGGTTCTGATACAGAACACAATAACCTAGATATTGTTTAGTTAGAACAATGAACATCAGAATTATGATCAATTATTCTGAACTAATTCCTGACTTTTTAACGGGTATTTGTCTGTTGTATAACTGCTCTTGGAAAATATTTGAGGAATTAGTTAATTAAATTAATTTTAAAAAAGAAAATTAGTTAATTGAATGAATTTTTAAAAAAGAAAATATTTGAGGGACAGAGAAGTAGATACAGGCTTTTCTGGAGTCCTTGTTGGCTACCACCAAAGCAAGAAGGATGAGGAGAGAGAGCTACAGGTGAAACCTTATCCTGTGGCAGCCTAAGAAATTAGGTTCACCTTTTGGTGAAGTCTGCAACAAAATGAATTTTTCATAGGATTTACTATTGATGGTTATTTTATTCCCATTATAAGCCATCTTCCTGACTCAGAACTTGTTGCCACACACAAAGGAATCCACTCACTTTAATTACAGTGTGAGAGCCTGCTATTTCCTGATAGTACTTCAGATAACATTGTTGGCATCAGAGCCCACCTTAGCTACTGCCCAGGTACCTACACAATAAACAAATGCATTTTAGTGACAGCAATATTACATTATTCTGTCTTCTCAAGGACTTTCAGGAGATCTGAGAATGTCAGGTAATGTGGTAATTATGTTTAAAGTAACTGGAGAATTTAAAAAATTATTACAGAGTAATCTGCTGAAACATGCAATTGTTATGTGGTTACATGTCCTTTTCCATTATGTTACCATAAAAAATTATGGGTTAGAGTTCTGTCTACTTTTCCCCTTTTCGTTCTCAACAAAAGAGGAGAAAGCTGAAAACTTGACAAGAAGGGTGATGAGTTGTCCTATCCTGGCTGCAGTTGACAAAGGAATGAAAAATGTTTAGTAGAATGTGAGATAGAAAATCCTTCATGTCTCTTCTTGATCCAACAGGTACATACAAAATAAGAAGTCTCTCAGCATAGTTTTCTTTTGTTATTAGAGCTGGCATTGGCCTCACAGAATGCATGTTGGGGAATGTGAGGGAAGAGGAGAAAATGACATTCCAAGCTGTCTCTGCAATGACCATGGGGTAAACTTCATTTGACTATTGGCAAAAGAAACTTCCAGCCATTGTTTTCTTCCATTCTTTAGGATCCTTCAATGAGATCTAGTGAGATTTGACCTTCCAGATCTCAGGAATTCAATGGAACTATTCTATCAGGGAAAAGCTAGGTTGGTTTGACAATGTGATTATGGTATCCCCTTTACAATTATTATAATCTGTGTACTCAGCTTTGACTTAAACTAAGATTTCATCAATAAGGGAAATTTTCAGCATGGAAACTCCCTCCATTGAGCCAAATCCTCAGTAATTTATGATGTTATTTCCTGGACATGAAAGGATTAAATGAGTGTTGCAACATGGACACATAGGAAACACACAGTACTTAAACAAGGTGAGGCACATGGTACCATATAAATGTTAGCTATTAGTATCAGCAGTTGTTATATCAGAGGCGAGATGTGAACTCAAATCTTTCTAACTTCAGGACCAATTCTCTAGATACTAAGATAGGCCCTAGGCTCCCAGTAGTCACTGCACTCAGAAGGTGCTTAATAAAGGCTTGTTTTCTTTTTTTAAATAAAGTGCAAGGTTTTAAGAGATGACAGATCATTTATACATCACCACAAAATATTTTATATAAAACTGATGTCTCCTGCTTGCATACATCTTATAGTACTTTACATTTTTAAACACTTCATATTTTCCACGAAATGTTTATTGTAATACTATCAATACTTCAAATTACAGAATAGGTGCCTTATAGTTTCCCTTGATCATTTCAATTTAAAGTAATTTCTGCCTCCTTTGATCTTCCAAATGACTTACATTTCATCTCAATGCTTTATATTGCCTTTATTTATGTATAAAATTTATTTGTTTAATTCGACAAATGAGTACCTGGGGGAAGACAAAAATCACATCTTATGCAGCATCTAATAAAATTGCCAAATCAAATATCTCTTCAGTGGATAAATGAGCTTTATTTTTAATTGACAATTTTGTGGTAAATTTGGCAAACGTCTATAAACACAATCACTTTCATATTCAAAAACAAATATATGAATATCAAACCATAAATCTCCATTAACTTGTACCTTGTTACTTTTTCAAAAGCATGTAACAACATAGTAGTTCCAAAATACCTGTTCATTTGTATCTTTCTATGAACTTATTTCTTCTTTTTGTAAGAATTAAATCAATGTCCAATACTTCAAGTATTATTTTCATAAAGTTTATTATCTGACAAAATAGAACCATGTGACTAAGTTTTCTACCTGCTCAAATTACCCGTTCCACCAAAGCCACCAACAGGAAAGAAAGAGCAAGCTACGAAGAAAAAGGGAGAATTTATATCCTGCATCTGTCAGTGCATAATGACAGGAGGAGAGTGGAGTGCTAGGTAATGTAGTTCAAGGGTTCAAGATTGCTAATTACACATTCCCCACTGTGATCGTTTGGGAGACCAGTCTCCCCAAGGGATCCTTTTAAACCTAATCAACTTATAACACTCAAGATTTTTAACTAAAGGTATATACAATATTGCAGTTTCTAAAGGGAAATTACAATAATTTGGGGATAAATGGGAAATAAAAGAGAAAAAGAACAAAACCAATGTCACCATAATTGTAAGAGTTAAATTAATATACAATACTTAAAGTATTATATTTTTATAAAGTTCATTATCTGACAATATAGAACCAGGTGACTAAGTTTTTTAACTTGCTCAAAATGCCCACTCCACCAAAGCTGCCTACAGGAAGGAAAGAGAGGGCTAGACAGGGAACTCCACCCAATTTATAGCCTGTCTACATCAGCACATAATGGGAGGAAATGAATGGGATTTTGGGAATTGTAGTTTTGTTGGTAATCATAGTTTTTAGGGTAACATTCTAATTTTACATTTCTTTCATGCAGTTCAAAATATTTCATTAAATTTCTTTCCCTTTTTTGATGTCATCATCCTTTCCACCTATTCCCCACTAAAAAAAGAAAAAAAATAAACCTTCTTTGTAACAAATAAGGAGCCAAATCCACGCTCCAGTTGTGTCAAAAATGTCTCATTTCTCTCAGCATGTCTAGTTCATCATATCTCTATCAAGAAGAGGGATGTATGTTCTATCAACATCATCTGCATTATAGTCTTCATCACAATTTTATCCATCTTCATTATCATCATTGTCATTTTGATTATTATTACCACCACCATCGTCTTCTGGAATAGTTATTGCATTTTTCAGAATTCTTAGTTCTTTTCAGGTTGTTTTCCTTATGACACAGTAATCATTGTATCTTCTCATTTAATTTTGTATCAGTTCTCATAAATCTTCCCAGGTTTCTCTGAATATCTTCCTCTTTTTTTTTTAAACCCTTACCTTCCATCTTGGAGTCAATACTGTGTATTGGTTCCAAGGCAGAAGAGTGGTAAGGGCTAGGCAATGGGAGTCAAGTGACTTGCCCAGGGTCACTCACCTAGGAAGTGGCTGAAGTCAAATTTGAACTTAGGACTTCCCATCTCTAGGCCTGGCTCTCAATCCACTGAACCACCCAGCTGCCCCCTATTTCTTTTGTTTTACTTGAGATTATGATATTTCTTTAATTGCAATATTTTTATTGGTTTTCATATTAGGGGCTTCCTCTGAGTTGTCAGTTGTTTTTGTTTTTCCCTAAAGTAAAAAGTCCTAGTTTTGTATAGAAAGATCTTTCCCTCTTGCATTGATCTCATTGGGGAGTAAAAGCCTAGTAGTGGTACTTCTGGGTCAAACAATATACACAATTTAGTAATTTGTAGAGCAGAGATCCAAAATGTTTTCTAGGTCAATCAGGTCAGTTCAGATTTCTACCAACAGTGTATTTGTTTGCCTTTTTTCTCCCTGACTCACCAGCAAAAGATTAGCTTGGTTCTTTACTGCAGAGGGTTGCAGAGAAAATTTTCGTTGGGGCTTGAGTCCCAGAAACCCTGGTTTGTCAGGGCTTCTATGCTGAGCAGGCTAGCTGCATCATCCTACCTATAATCCTACCTCCAAAATTGTTGAAACTCTGGACAACAATTCAAAACAAAAAGGCCCATTTCTTGAACCTAGAGTAAAAATGAAACAGGGGAAGGAAATCCTTACTTCTCATTGATTCAGTTCATGGAGTTCTCACTGTGAGTAAAAGGTTTTCTTCACTTTCTAGGTGCAACTGGATTAGTGAGTAGCAGAAAGACAGGGAACAGAATATTTTTACTAAAAAGATGCAGGCAGGCTGTCAAAGGAACCCCATGCACCCACACGATAAGAAGTGAAGAGGTCTACATGTAAGAAAATCTAGATATGCTCCAAAAGCTCCTCAAAGGCACCTCCATATTAATTGAACTGGAGTTGCTCAGATATGCTTCAATTATATTTATTTCTGTCGCTTATTTTATCTTAAATATTTTTTATTTTTTTAATTAGTATTTATAGAACTACTATCAAATTATGGTGGTACAGTAGTATTGAGCATTCTTGTTTTATGTTTCTTACTACAGATGATGATAGCTCTTGCTTTTAGATAACTAATCATGACTATATTAAGGAAAAATGTATTTATTCTTGATAATAGGTGTTGTATAGGTAGCCCACTAAGCCTAAAGTCAGGAACACCTAAGGTCAATTTCAGCCTCAGACATCTTTTAGCTATATGACCCCATATGGGTAAGTCATTTAACTTCTCCTCGCTTCAGTTTCCTCAACTGTAAAATGAAAATAATAATACTTGACAGTATTGTTGTGGATCAAATAGGAGGTGTTTATTCCTTTCCCTTGTTATATTTTATGACTTTCAATGGTTTTATACATAGTATTTTATCAAAAACATTTTGTATATCTATTGATATAAGCATATGATTTTTAAAAAATTATTTCATTGTGAACATGGTCTATCATGTGTATAATTTTTCTAATATTGGAGTAACTGTTTTCTTGGTATAAACCTAAACTTGTGATGGTGTATAATGTATTTACTATGTTGCATTAGCATCATTGTTAATAGTATAATTAATATATTTGTGATACTATTGATTAGGAATATTATAATATAGATTTCTTGTTCTGTTTTGTCTATCCATGGTTTATATATCAAAACTGTATTTCATGGGAGAAATTTTGTAGGATATCAATTTATTACTTTTGTAAAAATTCTTTAACATTGTAATTAACTGATCTTTGAATGTTTGACATAATTTACTTATAAATCCATTTGGTCTTTGAATTTAAAAATATTATATGGAAATTAATTTGTGACTTCCAATTTCTTCTTAAACTGGATTATCTAAATACTCTTAGTTCCATTAACCTGGGCATTTTATGTTTTTCTAAACATTCATCAGTTTCATTTTATCACTTTGGGGGCCATATTTTTAACAAAATAGTTTCTTATAGTGTCCTTTATTTGTTCTTCACATATTTATAATAACCATTTTTCAGTTTATTACATTGGCAATTTTCCCCTCTCTCAAATTATTTAATGGTCTATCTACTTCATTAATTTTTTTTTTTGTTTCTAGCTTTTTTTGGCCAATGCAATGCTTTTTGTTTTGAATTTTATTTTTTTCTTCCTTAAATTTTTTTAAAATTGCCATTATGGAGATCTTAATGATTTATTAAGAGAAAGAGGAAGATGAAAGATGAGAAAAAGTGTGAGAAGATGGAGATAGGTTGCTCCTAAAGAAGGTTTTTCTTAGTCTCTTCATTTAACTGGCAACAGTGCAGGCCCCTAGTTAGCTCCAAAGGTGAAAGTAGAATAAGCTTGCTTCCCATGTCACCCCATTTTAAATCCCACTGCAATTCCCTCCATGGTGGCACAACTATTAACATTTTGCTATACATTTCTCCTTTTAATTTAGTTAAATTTAAAAAGTTGCATTCTAGTCCACTAATTGCACATAATTTAGGTACTTATATCATTTGACTTTCTATGGTATCTTTAAGGATCTTAAAATTTCCTTGCTTATCTCAATTTTGTTTGTTTTTCAACTTTGTACATTCTTTGTGATTCCTTTTGGGGTTTTCTTGGCAAAGATACTGTAATAGTTTGTCATTTCTGTTTCCAGCTCATTTTATAGATGAGAAAACTGAGGTAAACAAGATTAAGTGAATTGCTTAGATTTGCATTGCTAGTCCTGATTTGAATTTAGGAAGATATCTTCTTTCCTTAATAAGATAAACAGTTCTTGAAAATACTGTGAGTTGCACAAATGAATTCATCTTATATGGTTTTTCCTGACTTTTCCATTTGAGATTCAAAATGTCTTTAATCAGGAATGATTTTAAATAGTCTATTAAGAATCCTTTTTATTTTCGCTTGTAGGATCACAATATTGCAGGATAGATTATTCTTGCATTTTGTTCTATTCCAAGAGTTTCCTCTTCTTTATATTAGCAGGAACATAGTCTTATGATCCTGACTGTGGTTTATTAGTACTTGAACTCTTCTGGATATGTTTAGTTCCTTTCCTCCCTTCTTTGAAATGGAAACTGGATTTTGGCTATAACATTCTTTGGTGTTTTCAATTTGGAGTTTCTTTCAGGAGGTGACTAGAGAATTCTTTCTATTTTTACTTTATTCTCTGTTTCTAATAAATCCAAGGAGTTTTATTTTATGACTTCTTCAAATATAGTAACCAATTTTTTTGTTGTGATTTTCAATGATTCCAATGTTTCTAAAATTATCTCCAGTTGACATATTTTCTAGGTCATTTGTTTGTGATAATAGATATCTTATATTTTCTTTTTTTTAATTTAAAAATTTTGTCATAACATATTTTACTGTCCCTTAAAGTCATTGGATTATTTTTTCCTTTCTTTGAAAGAGTCTGCTACTTGGGTAATGTTTTATGTACTTTGTGTGTAAACTTATTTATTCTCTTTTCATTTTTTCGCCTCTCCTTTCATTTCATTTTTTATCACTTTATTTTTC
Source organism: Monodelphis domestica (assembly GCF_027887165.1). NCBI lineage: Eukaryota > Metazoa > Chordata > Mammalia > Didelphimorphia > Didelphidae > Monodelphis > Monodelphis domestica. The sequence continues at coordinate 292,626,838 of NC_077230.1, forward strand.
TCTGCAGTTATTCTTGCAGCCTTACAGTCCTTGCACTCTGTTTTTATCTCTGAGGCTGTTCTTGTAGCTATTGTATAGCTTTTATATTATATTAAATTTAATTTTTGAGTAACTCATACCCAATAGTAATTTTTCACTGAGTTTTATTCTGGTTATAATTATCCTGTAAGTTTCTAGTTAGGAGACTTGGTACTAGGACCAAGCTCTAGCTCATCTTGATTTCTTAGATGGTTTGTAAGATTTGTAAGAATTTGTCTTGTCCCAAATTTCTGGGGTATCTAAGTATTTGCTTTTTCTCATGTGTGTTTGTATTCAGAATAACAGTAGATGTTCCTAGAGCATCCTCAGTCAGAGAGCCATTGGATTGCTGTCCCTACTGGAGCATCCCCAACTAGGCTTGAAGTTTTCAAACCTATTTAACATGAGCTGAAGCTCTGTCTCATGTGACTTCTTTCCAAATGCTTGTAGATTTTCAGTTGATTTTTTCTAGATCCAGACTCAGTGGAGGGAGTCTCTTTCTTTGACTTTATTATCTCCAGAAACTCATTCTGCTAGATTAAATTAACCTTGAAAATAACCCCTAGCCAGGACCCTCTATTCTTGAGGCTTCTTCACTCTGGTTGCAGAGGATAGGAGATAAACATTTAGCAGCTCCTCTCCAGTACTCCTCCATTTAAGAATGGCACTCAGGGATTTTTCCTCACCATTTCCCACCTGCCTACTTTTTTGAAATTTGTCATCTCCAGAAATTTATTGTTGTGCAATATGAAATCAATGTAAAAACTCATACTTCCTCTGACCATTTCTCACTCTGGCATAGTGTTCCCTTACTGGGTAATCATCTCCTCCTCAAAGCTGTCCCTAACCACACACATATTTCTTGAATGTATTTTCTCCCTTGTTATATTATGAGCTCTTTGGGAAAGGGAACTATTTCATTCCTTTCTTGGTTCACGTAGAATTTATCAGTGCTTGGTACATGTGATTGTTGTTGTTCTGTCATTTTCTTCATGTCCAACTCTACCTTGCCCCATTTGAGGTTTCCTAGTTAGAGATGGTGGAATGGTTTGCCATTTCCTCCAGCTCATTTTAATGATGAGGAAATGGAGACAGACAGGGTTAAATGACTTGACCAGGGCTTCATAGCTAGTAAATGTTTAAGCTCAGATTTAACTCAAAAAGGAGAGTCTTCCTGATTTCAAGCCCAAGGTTTTCTGTTCACCAAATCACATTGCTGGCCCTGGTAGCCACTTAGTAGGTACTTAAAAATGTTAATTGATTCTGACTCTACTAAAGTTTCTCTTTGAATTTCAGACTCATTGTTAAAAATAGGGTTCCTATTTTTTTTTCAATCATTGCTGGACTATATGGGGAAGATCTGGGCTCTTTTATAGTTAACATCTTAATCAGAAATGTGCCTTATACATATCTAAAGTTCTTTAGTTTCTAAAACATTTTCCAAAAAGTCTTGTCATTTGATCTTTTTGTACTTGCAGGTCAGTCATGGCTAGTATTATTATCACATTTTGAAACTGAGGAATTTATGCTCTGGTTAAATGATTTTTCATTGCTTTAATTATATAACCTCATATGGCTGAAAGTAACACATGGACCAAAACACATAGCAAGAAGAGAATTGGTTTAGACCTTTAAATTACATAAGCAACGTCTTAGAAGAGGGATATAAAAGGAATTTAGGTTTAATATATCAGAAGTTACATAATCATGAATTGTAGAATAGAATTGAAAGTAAACCTAAAGGAGAAGAGAAATAGTAAACAAAAACACTTCATAAAATATTACTTCAAAAGAACGTTACTTAAACTAAAATGTGGAGGGACATAGGAGAGTAGAAATTTTGTAAAACATTCTTATGTATGGAAAGAGATTCAAATGATTGAAAAATAATAGAAAAGGCATAGCAAAGATGACATGAACAGAATAGAGCAGGTAAATGAGAGTTTGTGGGGACAGAGTATCATCAAGTATTTAAAAGGAAGAGGAAAAAGATTATTTTTAAATAAGTCAAACCTATTGACCCACAATTTGGCAAAATCTCTCATAAAAGCAAAGAAAAAATAAATGAATTTTATGGTTGTACTTCTAGTTCATAATGAAGGTGATTAAAAACTTGTGAATAAAGAATTACTTATTATTCTTATAACAACTTACAGGAAGTTTCTCATGTTGTGGCACAAAGCTTTCCTTTAGTTCAGTTTTTAATTTTTATTTATAGCTTTTATGATGATGAAGAATCTTTATTAATTTTTCAAATGATACGAATACAATAAAGTTTAAAGCATGGTCAAAAGAATCAAAATCATGAATTATAAATAAGAAAAAATGAGCAAATATATGTTAATCACTTATAATAGTCAAAGTAAGAACCTGCAGAGAAAACAGGATAGTACAGACCTTAGAGCTGGGGGGAAAAATTGAACTAGCATTGTAATGGAGAACAAGTCACTTAAGCTCTCAATGTAACAAAAAACAGCTCTCCAGGATTGTAAGTGGAAGAATAACTATCTATATACATTTTGAGAGGAAATTTTATTACCAGAGACTCCCTTCATTGATGAAATCACATGTTGTGATCAAAGTAAACGTGCAAAGCACTGTTGCTGGGGCTACAAAGATGAAAAAACATCAACCAAAATTAATTGCTGCCCTTATTTAGCTTATAATCAAATGGGATGAATCATGCAACAGAAAATTATCAGGTAAAATTTAAAATTATGTATATTAAATAGATTAAACAAAGGGCATGTAAAAGGTTTACACAGAAAGATTTCATTTCCAACTGGGAGAATCAAGGAAGACTTCATGTAGGGAGAGCTCAATTGAGCTAGACCTTAAAAGAAGAATAGCTCAGTTTGGAAGAGGTACAAATTTCAACAGCCTGGAAAACTAGGTGGAAACCAACAGAATTAGATTTAACAGGAACAAAATCTTGCATGTTAGTTGAACACATACAAACACACTTAAATCCCAAAGCCATCATACAAGTACAAAATGTCTGGGCAGAAGTATTTTGCAAAAAAAAAAAAAAGTGATCTGGGAGTTTTAATTGGATTCCAAGTTAAATATGAACTCTTTCCAGTTCTACACTTCCAACTGCCTGCTTAATTGCCCAGCCAGCACCTCCTACTTAACATATCCAAAACTGAACTCATCATCTCCACCCCACTCTGCCAACCCAGTTCTTTCTACCAACTTCCCTATTCCTTTTATCCTCAACACCAATGTCCCAATTATTCAAAATACTAAAAATTTCAGTCATTTTTGGCTTCTCCTCTCTTTGGCATTGGCTGACTCCTCCCCCACATATTTAATTAATTGCTCAGGCTTATAAATTCTAGAAATTTGTCTTATCTGTATATTAAGTTTCTCTCCAATGACCAGAATTCTCCACATACTAAATATTTATCAAACTCTTGTGGCAATAATGAATGAATGAGTGAAAGAATAATAGTAATAGCTTTTATATACTACATCAAAGCTTATAAAGTGCTTCATGATTATTATCTCATTTTATCATAGCAATAAACAGGGTAGATGCTACTATTAGCCCTATTTTATAGATGAGGAAATTTGAGGCAGATAAGGTTAAGTGACTTTTCTACTATGGTTTTATCATTGATAAGGGTCTAAGATTAGATTTGAACTCAAGTCTTTATCAATCCAGTCGCAAGCCCTCAATCTACTATACCAAACCTATGTTTCTATTTCTTTTACAATAATCAGTTTTTCATTCTAATTGTTATTATTCTAATTAAGATCCTTATTATATGTCATTTTAGCTATTCTAATAGTTTTTTAACTGCTCATCTCTCATCTTTTTTACATAGAATGACAGAATTTTAGATTTAGAAAGGACCCCAAAGGTAATTTACTTTATTTTTTATTTTATTTACTTTATTTATATTATTTATATATAATATAAATATGTAATATTTATATTATATATACATATACTATTTACTTTAACCTGTCACAGAATTAAGGATTTTCTTCATAGCTCTGATATCTCTGATAAGTGTATAGCCAGTTTCCATAGAAGACAAATGAGAGATGACCTTCTATGGCTTGAGATAATCCATTCCCATTCCTCTTATCAACAGTTCTAATTGTTAAAAAAAAGGGGGGGGACTTCCTTATAATGAATTGAAAACTCTCTCTTTTTCTTGCCCACCTCCAAAGTAGATATATAAAAGATCTGATAAAAATGACCTGCTTACATGCTAAGGGGGATGAGGATGATTTAAGGATCTCTTTAGAATTCTATCATCAAGGATCATAGAACTTAAATAAAAGTAAGGATCTGAGCATGATTTGTTATGTTTTAATTATCTCAGAACAAAAAGGAACTAAATGAAAAAATGAAACAGCAGAGTAGGAAGAGTAGGAGGTAATGGAGTGTAGCTTATCAAAATGGCAGAGAAGCCCTTATTGGAATTCACTTTGCTCCAAATACATCTATTATTTGTTCATCAAGGAGTGGTGAATTTTAATGGATGCTTCCAAATTATAGTGCATTTAGGCAAGTGCAATTAGAATGATGAGGGGGTCTGAGAACCAAAGAATTTAATGGACAGTCTTAGAAAGTAGATTTTAATCTATGTTTAATCTATGTAAGTGAAAGCTAAAGAAGAAGAAAGTGATCTTCAAGAACTGAAGGGCTAGAAAGTGGAAAAGGAATTAGCCTTGTTCTGAGTTTGTTCAAATGTCAGGGATAAAGGGAGTAATTAGAAGTTATAAAGAGAAAGATTTTAGCTCAGTCTAAGGAAGAGTTTTATAAGTAATAATAATCAAAAGTGGAATGTACTTAAAAAGACTATTTGCATTCTAGCCATCTGTCAGGAGTATCATGGAAGGGATTTGTGTACTGGGTAAGAGGTTGAACTACATGTCCCCAAGGATCCTTCTAAAGTTTGAATTCTGGGCCAGACCCAAATAAAGTTGATATAGAGGTTCTGAGATGGGACTGGGAGGAGCTGAGAAACTCACTGGCTATATAGCAGATACCAAAAGGAGGCTTGTTTAAACATAGTGTGCTTAGGATTTTCAGTAGGTATACATCACTGATTTCTTAGATGCACTTTCCCTGCCTTCACATTTGCCACAGTATTATGCTGGTCAAAAATGGATGTCAAGCCTAAAAATCTAGTTGACTCCTACAGAGGCTTTGTACTTGGACCAAGAAGCAAAATGAGTGATTTGAGCTTTAGCCCCTGGAGCAATTTAAGGCTCATGGGCAAGTCTTTTCTTAAATTATCAAATTTAATTAATTTTAATTTAATTAATTTTAAAATTACTTCCTCATATTGTCAGGTACAGAATTAAAGGATTTGTCATTATTTTAAATGAAAAACTATCCTATTTTGTGGAGGGATAAATATTCCTCCTCTAACACCTTGAATATTTCTGATTACCACTACCCAAAGAAGTATTTTAGGCAATAACCATTCTTGTACTTGTTAAATAGTTATTTTCATAATTATGTATTAAAATTCTTCTTTTAGAATTTTTGAAATAGCTTAAAATTTTAAGCAAATATAATATAATGAAATTGTGTTACCAAATGTATTTTATAATATTGGTTGCTGGACTCAACTATTCTTTACCTCATTTCACTTGCAATATCTTAAAAAGCTACAATAATAATGATGCTAACTGGGTCTTTCCAAAATATCTACAACAAAGGGGTTTTCTCATTAGTGGCATGAATGAGTCTTGCCTAGAAAGATATGACAATGATTTTTAATTAAATATTTTAAATACTAATGCCAGTATTAGGAAGCTATAAAGAAGTATAGAGGGTGGGCATATAATCTCACATCTAGAAATACCTCTAGACAAAAATAATATTTAAAGTTCCCAGTGCCTGGTACATAATAGGTGTTGACCTATTAATAATAATAGTAGTTGACCATCTGACTACATATCCAATATTTTGTCTAGATTTTCTCTGACTTAATCTGACTCCCTTGTTTCTCATCTTGCCTTGGCAATCAGATGAGACCTTGTGTTCTTGAACTTATTTCCTGCATTTTTGTACATTTTTCTCTTCGAGTTGTTGTTTAGTCATTTCAGTCATGTCCAATTCTTCATGGTCTCATTCTTGGCAAAGACAATGGAGTGGTTTGTCATTTCCTTTTCCAGTTCATTATACAGATAAAGAACTCAGGCAGACAATGTTAAATGACTTGCACAGGGTCACATAGCTAATATAAGTGTCTGAGTCCAGATTTGAACTCAGGAAGATGAATATTTACAACTTCAGGCCTGGCACCACTTAGCTGCCCATTATTCACATTTCCAAGGCCTATGTCATTTTCTCTCTCCCCTTTACTCCCTTGCACCCCATTTTAATAAACTGATTCCAAATCCAGATTTTTTCCTTGCTTGGATTTTGCTTTGTTGACCATGTAGGTACTATGACTCTAATTAACCTATCCACAGAAGTTTAGCAAAAGAAGTCCTAGCCCCTTGCTTGTATTGCCAGTTTCAAGATTACAAAAGTGATGATTTAATTGGCAGATAGCCTGACATTTGGCACCCAGAGCAGAGTCATTATTTCACAATGTTTGCAAATGCACATTCATATGTACAAAACTTCTGATGGGAGGGTGATTCTGGAACTGGGTGGTTGAGCCATAGAAATGGATAAATAGGTGATAGGTTCCTGGAGAATTTCACACACACACACACACACACACACACACACACACACACACACACACACACACTCTCCTTTCCATGCCTCAATTACTAGCTAATTGCTTCAGTGTAAACATAGCTAGCTAATTTACCTTCTGACTCCTAAGCTAAAAGCTGGAACCTACTTTAAATTACCTGGAAGATTACAGTCTCCTTGATTAACCAACCAAATACTGGGTTTCCCCACTGTTAGTCTTAACTTGCTCCAGCAATAGAGTAGTTGATCTCCAGAATGCAGACTTATATGTTGCATCTTATCACTGGATTTTTTTCTTCACTTTATTATTTAATCAAATAATATTAATCAATAGTGGTAATGAGGTACATACATATGGCCATGACTTTATATTGCCTAAACCAACTTTTCCTTTCTTATTTCCTATAGTTTCATTTATTTTTAATTTGGGGAAAATAATTTTCTTCCTTTAAATAACATACATTTTAAAAATACTAACTAAAAAGGATATTAGCCCTGGAAGAGGGGTTAATAGGTTATAGAGCTGACAGGTACATTAAAGATTATTTAGTCTAAGGTCCTTAATTTAGATTTACGAAACTGAGATCTTGAGAAGTTAAGTGATTAGTTAAAGTAACACAGATAGGGAAAAGGCAAACAGAAATGAGGATCCATTTCTTCTGACTATAGAGCCAGTGTCCATATGGGATAAAAAGTGTTCTATAGCAAGAATTTTTATAAATCATTATATTTAAGCAAAAATAACCTTTTTTATTATTTCCTGGTAGATGTTCTGAAACTTTTGTTTCTAGCTTTCCATTCTGGAACTAGTTTTAAATTCCTTTCTAAATCCTACAACAGAGACAACAAATTATGAAGACTTTTTGAGAATGGGCAGCAAAGGATCTCATTGTCAGAACTTCTTATTCTTTCATTAATATATTAATAATAGGGGGCAGTGGATTGAGAACTAGACCTAGAGACAGGAGTCTCTAGATTCAAATCTGGCCTCTGGCACTTCCCAGCTGTGTAACCCTGGGCAAGTCACTTGACCCCCATTGCCTAGCCCTTACCACTCTTCTGCTTTGGGACCAATACACAGTATTGATTCCAAGATGGAAGGTAAGGGTTTTTTAAATATATATATATATATATATATATTAATAATAAATGCATATAGCTTTAAGTTGATAATGATAGTCTCTGAGATATTCATAGTAAATACTAGAAAATATAGTATTATTAGGTTAAAAATAAATATCCTATATTCTTACAAATAAAAATCAACTATTTGTATCTTTGATTTTTTTTAAAATCAATAAACATCATTTTTAATTAATAATAATGGGGAAGTTTGAGTAGAGGACTCCTGCTTAGATTAGCGTGCTTATAATAGCCAAGAAAAAAAAAGCTGATCATTATGTGAGGCTCTCAAATGTCAGTATCCTAAGAGATGTTCTTGGATTAGGGAATAGATAGACATTGGAAAGGGGAATATAATAATTAAACAGGGAAACCATATTGACAAATTCCAAGAATCTTTGAAGTTTCTCTAGGCAAAGAGCTAAGCTGATTCAACCTATAGAGAGACCCAAGAATATTTAGAGAACAACACTCAGAGAACAGAAACCCATGTGACTGATGCCAAATGGATGGAAGTAGTGCCATCGTGAAACTAACATTCCATACTGGTCACTGATCTCATACCCAAGGGAAAAGAAAATAACTTATAGTTTCCTTAACTCATTAACCCATGTGCTAAAAAGTTTTCCTATCCCTCTCATAATTTATTTTTGAAAAGTTTCTTTCAGTTGCTCTGGAGTATTAAACCTGGGAAAAATAGCACTTGGCTCCAAAGCCACAACCAAATGGTCTATATTAGGGGCATCAAATTCAAACAAAAAACAAGGCCATTAAACCATACATAAGGACCTCTGCAGGCTGCATATTGACTTACAAAAACCACTTATTAATATTGCCCACCTCCTGTTGTATTTTCATTTATTTGATGACTGTATCCCTATTACATTTTTAAAGGCTTCTGTCTTAAAATCAGTACTAAATATTGGTTCCAAGGCAGAAGAGCAGTAAGAGCTAGGCAGTTGGGATTAAGCAACTTGCCCAGCGTCACACAGCTAAACAGGAGCAGTTAACCTTAACTTCATACCATCAGAAATTAATGCAAGATAAATCATGAATTTCTTCCTTCAGTAAAAACCTATGTAAAGTCCATGAGAGATTTTTTATTATGGGACCCAAATTTGGTATTCATGTAGAAGAACCACATAAGAAGAACCCCAAATGCTCTTTATTGCATGTACTTATAAGGAATGTAATATGCTTCAGCTTTTGATATGTTCTGTTAAAAAAAAAGTGATGCCATTACAAATTCCCAGAGTCAAAGTTTGGCCAAATTCAACACCCTTAGAAGTTCCAAATAAAAATTTATAACTTTGAAGAAGACGCAGAATCCACCTCTTCATCCAATGCAGTATTTGAAAAAGCAGCTGAAACTTCCATTTATAGCCTTAATATTCAGATATTTTCCAGATAATAAGACTTGAAAAGAATCCCCAAACAAAGACAAGAATAGCAACAAGGGCATTTCCTTCAACAGCTGTGAAAGATACTAATGGAACCTCAGGATCAGCTTCACCATGGAACTGAGGTTCTGAAGTCAGAATCATTTGTAGCATCGTTGCACAGTGCTTTGACTGCACAGCTGAAAACATGGAAAAGAGAAAAACAGATGCTTTGGGTGGTCATTGTCTATCTATGTGCTCTCATGCCCAGATGGCTCAAGTGAGTCACTAGTTAAAAGGTTTACATAGCAATACTTAAGGTGCACATGGCTATTACCATCTGGTAAACACTTTATTTTCTTTTAAAACATGGTTTTCCTATTACCTAAAATGGACAAAATAGTTCATTTTGACAGTAGAAATATAGTTTTCCTCTATAGACTCATCTGGGTCTGGTAACTCTCAGGCCCCACCTAGATGAAGTAAATCATTCCAACCTTATTGTATTATTTGGCCACACACATCATGTCCTCTTTGTGCTACTATTTAAGTAGAGTGAAAGAGACCATGGATAATGATTGGTTGTAAGGCAGCTCAGAGCCAAGAAGAAATGAGATTCCCCAATGAACCTTGATAGGTTCCACCCACAAGTAACCAATTGTAGACACATTCTAACATGAGAACCTCTAGTCTGACCTCAAAGAAGATGAGGACAAATTGACTACATCCTCTAGGAGAAAGAATGTACAGGTGGTTCTTCTATAAAACTACATGTATTCCCTCAAAATTATTGCTGTGAAAATTTGGGCAATCAGAACCAGAGGGATTATGGGGAAGATTAAGTTAGGGATACTATGTACAAAATCAATCAACAATATGTTTTTTTTTTAATTTTTAGTTATTTTTCTCAGTTACATGTAAGAAACCATTTTTGACAATTATTTTCTGACATTTTGGGATTCAAATTTCCTCCCTCTTTTCTTTCCTCTTCCTTCGAAGGTGGTAAAGAGGAAATTGAAGAGGCTTTAAGACTGCTAAGAAAGACAGTCTCTGCAAATGTTTTAAATAACCTTACCAATGATGAGGCAGGTGATCTGAAGAAACATTGGGTCAATCTCCTGCCTGTTGACCAATATCCAGTAGATCCTGGGAAGACATGAACAACCTTAATGGTAAAAATAGCAAGAATATTGTAATTAGGATGAGTTTTCAGTCATTCTTCAAGCGTAAAATTTAGATTCTCACATAGTGTGCATAGAAAAGAAAAGCAGAGAAGTAGAATGGGCAGAAAAACTAAACTAAATTAGGGAAAAGATCTGATTTAGGGTCCAATTCTTGGATATTTCTACAAATACTATGGATAAAACTCAACAAAAGGAGATTCTTATACATTGCTTCTAGCTTTGAGTTTTCTAGAGAGACCTCTAGTCCCCATGCCCAAATAGGAAAGGTACTCTTATACTCCTTCTAACAAGAAGCATCCCCAGAGAGAATTGTGCATCTCACTTATGTCAAATGAAGAGGGTAATGGCAGAATACTGAAAATGTCATCTGGGAATAGCAAGTAACTACAAATGAAAATAGAAAAACAGACATTCTTGTTAGACCTAACATAAAAGAGAAACATATATAATTCCATAATAAATAGGCTAAGAATGTAAACTTAAAATAAGATAAGAAAACAGAGCAGTAAGGAAAAAAAAAGGATGCTTAATGTATTTTGTATTTTTCCATTAACAGAGAGCTCAATGAAGGCAAAGAATCACTGCTTGGAGATGATTCCAAGGGAATGGGCAGCAAAGGGAAAGAATGATACATCATATATATATATATATATATATATATATATATATATATTTAAGTTTTATTTTCAAGATTTCATGTTCATATATTTTTAATATTTGTTTGCTGACATTTTGCGATATGGGTTGTCCCCCCCCATCTTTTCCCCTTCCCCAAGAAGGCAAGTAATATTATATTGGTTGTAAATATATTATCACACAATACATATTTCCCGGTTTATCATATTATGAAACAAGACCTATATTGCTTACATTAGAAAAAAATGAATGGAGGAAATAAAGTAAAGAATGATATGTTTCAATTTGCATTTAGACTCTGTTCCTTCTATGGCAATGTATATCCTTTTTCATCATGAATCCCTTGGAGTTGTCCTGGATCTTTGCCTTGTTGATAATAGTAAAGGCATTACCAGTTGATCATCATAAATTATTGTTGTTATGGTGCTCAATGGTCTCTTGGTTCTACTCACTGTACATTGCATCAGTTCATATGTCCTTTCAGGTTTGTTTGTGGCACTTTTTTGTGATCATCTTATTTATTATTTCTTATGAAACAACAGTATTTCATTATAACCATATACAACAACTTGTTTAATCATTCCCCAATTGATGGACATCCTTTTAGTTTCCACAGAAAGACCAGATATAAATATTTTAGAACATATAATTTCTTTTACTTTTTCCTTGATAATCTTAAGAAATAAATCTAATAGTGGTATTACTGGGTCATACAGTTTTATAACTTCATAAGTATTATTATATATTGTTCTCCAGAATGATTGGTCAGTTCACAGGTTCACCAAAAATGCATGTGTTCCTATTTATCCACATTCCCTTCAATACTGATCATTTTTCCCTTTTATCTTTTTAACCAATCTGATAGATGTGGAAGGATAGCTTAGAGTAGTTTTGATATACCTTTCTCTAATTAATAAGAATTTAGAATGTTTTTTCATATAGTTATATATAGCTTTGTTTTCTTCACCTAAAAATTGTCTTTTAATCATTTATCATTGAGGAATGTTTCAAATTCTTTTATATTTGCCAAAGTTGTCTATTTTAGATATGAGCCCTCTATCTGAGAAACTATCTATAAAAATATTCCGACTTGTCTCTTTCCTTCTAATCTTGGTTAAATTAGTTATATTTGTATAAAAATTTCAATTTCATATTTTCAAATTAGCCATTTTACATTTCACAATGCTTTAAATCTCTTGTTTATTCACAAATTCTTTGTATATCCATAAATCTGTTAAGTAATATTTTCTGTATTTCAAATTTGCTAAAAATATCTTCCTTTATCCCTGGTCATATATTCATTTTGATCCTCTCTTCATAAATGGTATAAGACATTGGTCTATATGTAGTTTCTGCCAAGCTACTTTCCATTTACTACCCCCCCCTCCATTTTTCTTTTCTAAATAGAGAATTTTTTTCCAAAGATCTAAATCTTTTCCTTTGTCAAACAGAAAGTTACTATAATCTTTTACAAGTGTTAGTTGTATATATATTATGTTCCATTGAACTACTTTTCTATTTTCTTAGCCACTACAAGATAGTTGTGATAATTTTGCTTTATGATATATTTGAAATCTTGTACTAATAGACTTCCTTCCTTCAGTTGTTTTTATTATTTCCTTTGATGTTCTTGACCTTTTCTTTTTTTCAAAAAGAATATTTCCAGTATTTATTTTACTTCAGTAAATTTTTTGGTAATTTAATTAGAATGAAATTGAATAAGTAGATTAATTTAGGTATGACTATCATTTTAATTTCAATGATTTTGCCTACCCATGAACAATTAATATTTTTCCAATCTTTTCAATCTGTCTTCATTAGAATAAAAATGCTTTAAAATTGTGTTCATATTGTTTCTTGATTTGTTTTGAAAGACATACTCTTAGATGTCTTATTCTATTCATGATAAATTTAAATAAATTATCTCTTACTATCTTTTTTGAGTAATTTGTAAAAATGATGTTGATTTGTGTAGGTTTATTTTATTTCCTGAAACTTTATTAAAATATTAATAGTTTATATTAAATTTTAGTTGAATCTCTAGGATTTTCTACATATATGATCATGTAATCTGTGAAAAGAGATAGTCTTATTATCTCATTTGCCCATTCTGATACTTTAAATGGTTTTTCCTCTCTTATTGCTACTACTACCATTTCTAGTACAATATCAAAGAATACTGGTGATAAAAGGCATCCTTGTTTTACTCCTGATCTTATAGGGATGGCTTCTAAACTATCCCCTTTACAGATGATGTAACCTGATGGTTTTAAGACCATACTTACTAATCTAAGGACTAATCAATGTGTACCTTTAATTTCAAGTGTTTTCTCCCCATGGCAATGAGTGTTGCATTTTGTGAAAAAGCTTTTTTTCTGTATCTATTAATATATTCATATAAGTTTTGATGATTTTTTATTGGATTATGATGCCTTCAAGGTCAGGGACTATCTTTTAAATTTCTTGTATCACCAATGTTTAGTTCAGTGTCTAGTACATAGTAGATGTTTAAAACATACTTATTGACCAATCAACTGATTATAATCAGGCCATAAAAAATGCTTGCAAGTATGCTATTAGACAAGGCAATTAAAAAAAAATCAAAAGAAATGAGGAAACTACATTATGCTAAAGGTACCATCAGTAAGGACACAATACTCTTAATAAATCTATGTGTCTCAAATGGTATTGCATTTATATTCACAAAAGGAAAGCAAAACAAATTGCAAAAATTATTCAATCACTACTTTTTGCATTATTTCTTTTCAAGGTCACTACACTAATAAGTGACTCCTTTCATATTTAACACTGAGGTCTACCCTCTTCTTCTGAATCTTCTCCCCTTAAATGCCTATTTAAATATTATACTCAGGTGGTTGTTCTATTTCTATAATCACTGCCTTTTGGTCTTTTGTTTAACTTTTTATCATCCTCTTTGTTGTAAAACATATTGCTCAACAAGTATTTTTCTTAGGCAGAATTCTTTATGGCAGAACCCTTTATTTTTTCTTTAATCTTTACTTTCATTCTTGGCAAGCTGCTTAAATTTCTACCTTCCTTCCTTCGTTCCTTCCTTCCTTTGTTCCTTCCTTCCTTCGTTCCTTCCTTCCTTCGTTCCTTCCTTCGTTCCTTCCTTCCTTCCTAGCTTCCTTCCTTCCTTCCTTCCTTCCTTCCTTCCTTCCTTCCTTCCTTCATTCCTTCCTCTCTTCCTCCCTTCCTCACTTCCTCCCTTTCTCCCTTCTTCTTTTCCTTCCTCCCTCCCTCCCTCTCTCTTTCTCTCTTTCTTTCTTTTTCTTTCTTTCTTTCTTTCTTTCTTCCTTCCTTTCTTCCTTCCTTCCTTCCTTCCTTTCTTCCTTCCTTCCTTCCTTCCTTCCTTCCTTCCTTCCTTCCTTCCTTCCTTCCTTCCTTCCTTCCTTCCTTCCTTCCTTCCTTCCTTCCTTCCTTCCTTCCTTTCTTTCTCTCTCTCTCTCTCTCTCTCTTCTTTCTTTCTTTCTTTCTTTCTTTCTTTCTTTCTTTCTTTCTTTCTTTCTTTCTTTCTTTCTTTCTTTCTTTCTTTCTTTCTTTCTTTCTTTCTTTCTTTCTTTCTTTCTTTCTTTCTTTCTTTCTTTCTTTCTTTCTTTCTTTCTTTCTTTCTTTCTTTCTTTCTTTCCTTCTTTCTTTCTTTCTTTGTTTCTTTCTTTCTTTCTCTCTCTCTCTCTTTCTCTCTCTCTCTTTCTTTCTTTCTTTCATTCCTTCTTTCTTTCCTTCTTTCTTTCTTTCCTTTTCCATCCTAATTTGTATACACACAAACACATATAAAGAAGAGATTTAGAAATAGATAAGAAGATCTGAGAATTATTAGCCTAGAAATGATAACTGTTTCCATTAGAGCTGATAAATGTATAAAATGAAATGGTATAGAAGGAGAAGAGGAAGGTGCCCAGAACAGAACCATGGAGGACAATCAATGAGACCTTGATGAAAATTTAGAAAAGGAGACTAAGAATGAATGATCAAATAGCTAAAGGAAGAATCAGAATCAGAACTTTTTTTCTTTTCTTCAGGTTATAATTGATCTCCCTCATCTGCACACATTCCAGGTTATGAGTATAATTTCTTGAAATACAATTCATAAAATCAATGTGATTTTAATTCAAGATATTGTTTGGCAAGGGAAGGAGCACTGGATTATCAGATCTCTATGTCTGGACACTCTAAAAATATATAGCTTAAGATCACTTTATCTTTGTGGCCATTCTATATTTGGAGATTTATTTTTATCATTTTTATAATGCACTTTTAATTTTTATTAATATTTTCCAATTACAGGAAAAATGAATAATATTTTAAAAAAGTTTTCAGTTTGAAATTCCCATCATTCCTCCCATACCTACCCACTCCTGGAGAAATCAAACACTTTAATATCAACTATGCATGAAAATGCATAATTTGCAATAAATGCATAATATGAAAAACATATCTTGATACTAGTCATGTTACAAAAGAAAATTTGGACAAAAATAAAACAAGAAAAAAAAAGAAAAATTTAAAAGTGTGCTTCAATCTTCATTCAGAGTTAATCAGTTACTTTTCTAAAGGCAGAATTTTTCATCATGAGACTTTGGAATTGTCATGGATCATTGTCTTGATCAGAGTGACTAAGTCTTTTACCACTGATCATCATTATAATATTATTCTTACTGTGTAAAGTGTTCTTCTAGTTCTATTCATTTCATTTTGAATGAGATCATTTCATTCTTCCTACATTATTCCCCCCTGAAATCATCCTGTTCATCATTTATTAAAGAACAATAGTATTCTATCACAATCATATGTCACAAGTTGTTCAGCCATTCCTCAATAGATGGGTATTCCCCTGATTCTGAATTTTTAATGCCACAAAAAGAGTGTCTATAAATATTTTGTACAAATAAGACCTTTTCCCTTTTCTTTGATCTCTTCAGTGGTATAGACCTAGTAGTGTTATTGCTATATTATAAATTATATAAAACTTTATAGTTTTTTGGATATAGTTCCAAATTGTTCTCCAGAATGGTTGAAGTAGTTCATAAATATAAAAGAGAGAATTTGCAAGGCAAGCATGCAACACAAAGCTGAGAAAAGAAGAGCTGTCAATCAAAAGGTAACATTCCATTGGAATGTTCCCAGAAAGAGGCAGTTGGAGGGCCAAGCCAGCAGCTGAACTGAGAGACTTGCTTCTGATCTGAGGTTGAGAGACCCTGGTGGCTGAGCTAGGCTGGGAGGCTTCTGACTGGACCCCTCTTAGCTTCTGACCTGAAGCTGAGAGACCCTTGTGACTTCTAGAGCTGGGGGAGAAGCTTTTGAACTAACTCTTGGCTTTGGAGAGGGGAAAGAAGAAGAAGTTTTTGTGTGGCTGAGGGTGGTGACTGAAACTGAAGAGCTAATTGTGTCTCTGGCTTTGAATTAATCAAACCGAGATTATCTGGCTGGATAATAGAAGGAAGAAGAAAAATATTTGTACTCCAAACTCTCTGACTATCCCTGTGTCACAGTTGTGACAGACCTGCCAATTTCCCAATACCATCATACCTCTTTGTATAGATTAGGGAATACCCCATCCCTCTTACCTTATCCTCCATCCTGTCCTGTCTTCCCTAATAAACCTCCTTACTTGGGAAAGAGAGAAAAAGTATCTTCTCTAAACCTCACAGTTCACCTTTAAGTTATTTAGAAAGTGACTGACTAAGAGGGGGAAGAGGAAGGGAGCCAGGAGGGAGAGGGTGGAAAAAAGGGTGGCATTTGAGGGGGGTGAGTAGGCAATATCTTGATCCATTAGCCATCTAGTAAGAATCCATTAGACATCAGTAAAAGATCAATAGGCAAAATAGATCAATCCATTTATTACATAACTCAACCAACAGTGCATTAATATCTAAATTCTCCATATCTCCTTGAGATTTTGTCATTTTTCTTTTCTGTCATGTTAACAAATCTGGTAGGTAGTGGGAGATGATATCTCAGAGTTGTTTTAATTTGCATTTCACTAGTGTTAATTTAGAGCATTTTTCCATGTGGTTATTGATATCTCTGATTTCTTCTTCTGAAAATTGCCTGTTAATATCTTTTGTCCATTTATCAATGGGGGCTTGGCTCTTATTTTTATACATTTGACTCATTTGTTTATATATTTTAGAAATGAAGCCTTAATCATTAAAACACTATTTTTACTATATTTTACTATATTTTTTTCTGTTTCCTGTTTCCCTCTTAATTTTAGCTACATTAGATTTATTTATACAAAATTTTTTAATTTCGTGAAATCAGAATTATCCATTTTACTTCACATAATCTTCTTTGTTTCTTGTTTAGTCATAAACACTTTTCATATCCATAGATCTGACAAGTATATTTTCCCATTCACCCTTAATTTACTTATTATTTTACACTTCATGTCTAAATCATCTATCCATTTTGACTTCATCTTGACATACCATGTGAGATATTGCTCTGTCTAGTGTAAAAATTAAATTAATGTACAAAAATTAAAATATTATATTTTAAAGGTTTATTAATAAACATTAGAAATAAAGGAATAAAAAGGTAACAAAATAAAACTACAAGTCCATGGCTAATCTATCTGTTCAAAAAGCCCACGTTCCACTACAGTTGCTGACAGGAAGCAAAGGGAGTGAGACTAGGATCCCCACCCAATATATCTCTTTCCACATTATGACCCTAATGACAGGAAGTCAGTGGGCTCCTGGGAAATGAAGTTTTTAGAGTAACAGATTCCAATTACACCCTAGTTTCTGCCAAACTGCTTTCTAGTTTTCCTAGAATTTTTTTAAAAGCATGTTTTTTTATTCCTAAAGCTTAGATTCTAGAGTTTATTTGACACTATATTATTGTGGTATTTTTAAAACTCTATATTGTGTATCTAATTGATTCCATTTATCTAACAACTTTATTTCTTAGTGCCAAACTATTGTGATGATTATCAATTTGAAATAAAGTGTGAAATCTGGTACTGCTATGTTACCTTCCTTCATTTTTTTCCACTGAATCACTTGATATTCTTGATGTTTTGTTCCTCCTAATGTATTTTGCTATTATTTTTTTCTAACTCTATAAAATAATTATCTGGTAGCTTGACTTGAATGGCACCAAATAATTAAATTAACTTAGATAGAATTATCATCTTTAAATTATATTGACTTGACCAAATCATGAGCAATGAATATGTCTACAGTTGTTTAGATCTGTCTTTACTTGCATGAAAAAATGGTTTATAATTATGTTCATATAACCCTTGGGTTTTTCATGGGAGGTCAACTCCAAAATATTTTCTGTTAAGTGCAGTTAAATTAAATTTCAATTTCTATGACTTTTTACTGGTTTATGTTGGTAGTATATAAAAATGCTAATCATTTATGTGGGTTTAGTGTATATCCTGGAATTTTGCTGAAATAGATAACTGCTTGTTTCAGTTTGCTTTTTATTTTATTTTTTGGGTTCTCTAAGTAGACCACTAAATCTTTTGCAAAGAGTGATAGTTTTGTTTCCTCATTTCCTTTTTTTTTATTCTTCAACTTTTTTCTTTTCTTGTTGCTATATCTAGCACTTTATTACATTATTGAATAATACTGGTAATAACAAATATCCTTATTTCACCTCTTATCATACTAGGAAAGTTTCAAATTAATTCTTGCTCAGATGTTTGCTCTTAGTTTTAGATAAATACTATTGGCATTTTAAAAATGGTTCCATTGTTTACCTAGCTATCTAGTTTATTTTTCTTTTTTAAAGAAAGTATTATTATATTTTGTTAAAGGCCTTTTTACATCTATTTATATTATTATAGGATTTTTATTCATTTTGTTACTGACATGATAAATTATACTGTTAGTTTTCTTAATATTAAATCAGCTATATAACACTACTATACATTCCAATTGGTTATAGTGTATAATCTTTGTGATATATTGTTGTAATCTTGCCAGTATTTTATTTTAAAAATTTCCCATTGATATTCATTAAAAAATTGGTCTTTAGTTTTTCTGTTTTTGCTCTACCTATATTAGTTGTGAAAACCATATTTGTTTAGTAAAATAAATTGAGTAGGCTACTTCTTTATCTATTTTTTCAAATTACTTACATGGTATTAGGATTAATTATTCTTTTACTATTTGGAAGAATTAACTTGGAAATCCTTCTGGATTTTGGGATTTTTTTCTAACGGAGTTCATTGATGGATTGTTCAAATTCAAATTTTCTAAGATATGATTTTTAAGAATCCTCTTTCCTGTTTTAATCCAAACATTTTATATTTTTTGGTAAATGTTCATCTATTTCACTTGTGGCATTTAAAAGAGTGGATGCCATAAACTGTAAGAGTTAAAATGGTTGAAGGCTGTAAACTGTAGTGAGTAAAATAGTGGAAGACTTAAATTGTATTAGATATAAGAGTGGGTGAGTAAACTGTGACCGCAGAAACTATGTTTTCACTACAGTGTCTTGTTTTAAATCAAATATAAGGTGGTCACCAGGGAAATATTCCCAATTATGAATATACCCAAGTCAACTGGGTTTTATAGAGAATTTAATTAATAATACAATGAGGAATCAAAGAAAGAGAGAGAGAGAGAGAGAGAGAGAGAGAGAGAGAGAGAGAGAGAGAGAGAGAGAGAGAGAGAGAGAGAGAGAGAGAGAAGGAAATAAATGAGAAAAGAATAGGCCGGCCCAGGCAGCCCTGGCCAACCCAGGCCTAAACCCTAAAAGAAAAGATCAGTCAGTCCTTAATCACTCCTCATAAGATCTGTTCAAGTGAGGATTCAGGGGGACAGAGTCTCCCCAGAGGGAGTTCCAGCCAGAGTCAGCCTCCCTTGAGAGACCTCCTTAGAGATTGTCCTTCTCTCAACAACCTCCTTAGAGACTGTCTCTCAAAAGACTGTGTTTCAGAGACATCCTGTCCTTTTCTTATATAGGGGGTATTCTCCTATGTCACCTCCCCTAAGTTCTTACATCTACCAATCACAGTAGACGTTTTTCAAAGGACAGACCATTCTTAGTCCATACCTAAGAAGGTGTGGATTTTTGAGTAATTCACACCAGGAAAGCTCTGAGTAAGTTTCCCAGTTCTTTGTTCCTTGTAAATTCACAAGTTGTCTGACCTTTATAGGTACTTACCAACCTTTTGTATTAGTCTTAAAAATAGGAGTTTTCTCACCTAAAGCAGTCCTAAGTACAGGTGGAGTAGAGGTCTTCACATTTCTGATCTAAGTAGAGTTCTCACATTTTAGATCTAAGTAGCTTCACTCTTTAAAATGGGGAATCGTCCCAATAGGAAATTGTCCCAAAGGAGAATTCCCCAATGGGGAATGTTTTAACATTCACAAGTCTGAGAAATTTCAAGATTCACACAATAGATTGTCAGTTTTCCTGGCTATGATTGAGCATTAGAACTACTACTAATTATTTTAATTTCACCCTTATTGGTGGTGCATTCTACTCCCTTCATTTTTGACATGAGTGATTTGGTTTTCTTCTTTCTTTTTAAAACCAAATTAACTAATCCATTTTTATTGTTCTTCCCATAAAACCAGGCTTTAAGATTTTTTAAAATTAATTCATTGTCTTTTTTATCTTCAGTTTTATTAATCTTTCCTATAATTTTGAGGGTTTACTTTTTGATGTTTCATTTGGGATGTTAAATTTGTTCTTTTTTTTTTTTAGTTGCATGCCCAATTCATTGATCTGTTCTTTCTCACTTTTATTGAAATAACACATTTAGAGATATAAATTTCCCTTAAGTGCTGTTTTGACTATGTCCAACAAATTTTGGAATATTGTGTGATGATTGTCATTCACTTTAATAGAATTAAAGATATTTTCCATGATTTATTCTTTGATCCACTCATTCTTTAGAATTAAATTATTTAGTTTTTATTAATTCTAATTAATTTTAATCTATGCTTCCACAGACCTTTGTAAAATATAATTTTCATTATAGTTCATTGAATTTTTGGTGTATTTATTTACTTTTTGGTTTTCTGTATTTTACTGTGAGACTTTTGTGTTCTAATAATAAGTGGCCAGTTTTTGTGAAGGTGCCATATACAGCTGAAAAAAAGGTATTCTCATTTCTATTCAGAATCAGTTTTTTTCCCAGAGTTCTATCATAACTTTTCTAGGATTCTATTTAGTTCCTTGACTTCTTTCTCATTTATTAAATGATTAGATTCATCTTGCTCTGAGAGGGGAAAGTGAGGTCCCCAACTAGTATAATTTAACCCCCTATTTCCTCCTGTCTATTCATAATTTTGCTTTTTCTGATATCATGATGGCTACCTCTGCATTTTGTTTTTCTCTTCACATAAAGCCTAATGGAATCTGCTCTAGCCCCTTATTTTAAGTCTCTCTGTGCCTCTCTTTTTCAAGTATATTTCCAAAAAACAACATATTATTGGTTTCTAATTGAAATTTTCTACAGGGAAAAAGAGCAAATAAAGAACCAAAAGGAGATGGTGAGATGCAAGCAAACACATGTAAAATCTCAAAAAAGCAAAACCCAAAACAGAAATTGGTCTCAAGATCTGGAAGAACTCAGAAAGGAATTAAAAAATAAAATAAAATAAAAAGATTGAAGAGAAATGGGAAGAGAAGTGGAAAAAAGAAATTAAAATACTGCAACAAGAAAATAATAGCTTAAAAAGCCAAATTGGTCAACTGGAAAAAGAGGCATAAAAATCCAATAAAGAAAATAAAAATTAAAAAAAAAACTAGAATGGACCAAAAAGAAAAGGAGGATCAAAAGTTCATGGGAGAAATTCAGTCTTTAAAAATTAGAGGTAGAGGGCATCTGGGTAGCTCAGTGTATTGAGAGCCAGGTCAGAGACAGTATGTTCTAGGTTCAAATCTGACCTCAGATACTTCCTAGTTGCAGGACTCTTAGTAAGTCACTTGACCTGTCATTGCTTAGCCCTTACCACTCTTCTGCCTTGGAAACAATGCAAATTATTGATTCTAAGGAGGAAGATAAGGGTTTTAAAAAAATTAGAGTTGGGCAAATAGAAGCTAATGATTTCACAAGACATAAAGTGACATTAGGAATATCTCTTCATCTTTTCCTCTCAGTTTCATCATCTGTAAACTGATAGGATGGAATTAAATGACTTCCAAAATTATTTTTGTACTTAATCTATGATCTGCCCATCTTATTCTAACTATAACAGAACTTAATCCTTTTTTTTCACTATATAATTTATAGGTTCTTTTGACTCTCCTCACTTTTGTAACTATGTTGGAAAACTCAAGATGGTAGAATTAGGCTCAATAGGTGGAAAATATAAGGATCCATATTGCAAATAAGTATAAGTAAAAGCTACTAAAATTTTCTAAAAACAGAATAGGATTGTTTCAGTTGTTTATAAGTTCTCCATCACTAAAAGTCTTCAATCAGAGGTTGAATAATCAGTGATGTTTTAGTAGTGATGCCTCCTGTAGTTGAAGGTTAAGCAAGGTAATCCCTGAGTTCTATTTAAACCATGAGATTTGATGACTTAATGGTACTTGAAGAGTTACTAATCAGGACTCTACCTCCCCCAACAATCTCACTGTCATTAAATTGTTCTATTCCATTTCTTTTCTTTATTTAAAGACTTAGATTTCAAGTGTCCCCTTTTAAAACTCAAATTTTCTTTTTTATTTTATTACATTTATTGTGGAAACAAATGAGATGATATGTGAAGTGCTTTTTCATACATTAATGCACTATATGCATTCTATTTATGATTAGTGTCTATTATTTCCTTTTTCTCTTTTATGTACTTAATAACCACTAATAACAACATTAAACAATTTTATAAAGAAATTATGTGTAAACCCCCAAATTCTTCTTTGTTGACAATTTGTTTAAAATATTTAAATTATATATATATATATGCATATATATATCTGGTAATAGATATCCTCTGCTTTTGAGTTCACTTTAGATTTGTTTTATTTATATACATTTTTCTCTTGATTTGTGACTTTTTTAATAATAATGGTAATATTATTCTTATCTTTTCTTCTCTTTACATCTCTTCATATATTTCCTTTATTTTCTTTATATTTCTAATATGTGTCACTTCTAATAATATAATACAGTCCACTAGATTCAAATATCACAATTTGTTCAGCCATTTCTCTCTCCATTCACTTCATTTGTGCTATTTCCAGTTACTTTGTCATAGCAAAGCTTCCATGATTATTTTCAAATTTTAAAAGGTCCAAAGCTGTTTGTATATATACATACAGCTTTTGACCTTTTCTATAATGCCCTTAAGGCCTAACTCTAGTAATAGGATCCCTAGGTCAGTGAGCATGAAAAACTTTACAATTTTTAACGTATTGTTCCATATTTTTTCATAATATGTATGTATATCTGCTCTAGCAATGTAATATTGGGCTCATTTCTCCATGTTCTTATCACTATTTAATTTAATAAGGTTAGCCCATCTGATTCTCAGTTAACACATATTATTAGGACCATATTTTTCTAGAGTACTCTTTAGGCAGCAGAGGGAATCTGTTGCTAGAACTGTGCTCTTTCCAAACCAAGTCTTTCCAGCATGGCCATACATAGTGGAACTTTTTTCCAGTGCTATCACCCTTCAGTGATGCAGGATTACCCCCACAGTATGAAGAGTGTTAAAGTAAGACTTTTGCTTTGTATTTATACTAAGCTGTTGTTTTCCCACCAGAAACTACATATGGATTATGTGTATGTCAGGCTTAGATCTACTTCTAACTTCATGTAGTTATGTGTGGATTCTCTAGATGTCTATCATATATAACTTACCTAAAATTATATTTATCTTCTTAACTTCTTTCTTTCTTTTTTGTTTTGGATAGATTTATCTAGTTTTAAGAGGGAGAGATTAAAGTCCCTTGCTATTATTATTTTATTATCTATCTCCACTTGTACCTGAAGTTTTTCCTTTAAAAATATGAATGCTATACCACTTGGTGCATACAGGTCCAATATTGATAATGTTTCATTAAACATAGTAACCCCCATCCCCAAAATAATATAATTATTTTATATTATGTTTATCCCTTCCAATTATATCCTTTTCAGTCCCAACTCTGTCAGAGACCAATGCTATCTCTGCCTTGTTTGGATCAGTTGAGGTGTAGTATAGTTTGTTCCATCCCTTCACCTTCACTCTATGTGTGTTGCTACTTTTCAAGGTGTTTTAAACAACACATTGAAAGTTCATATCCTTTCTGCTATCTATTTTCTTATCATGTGTGAATTCATTCTATTATACAAAATGCCATCGTTTTTAGTTATGCATTTCCATTTACTCTATTCTTCCTCATTGTTTATCCCATTCTTCCTTTATTTTCTACAGTATCCCTCCTCAGAAATTTAATTTCCTTTAATCAGTACCTCTCCAATTCTCATGCCTTCCCCCAAACCCTTCCTTATCCTCTTCTTTTCCCCTAATAGTTCCAAATTGGCCCATGTTTCCAAAGGTCCCTCTCTTGTTCTTTTCCCCTTACTTTCTGTTCACCTTTCCAAAAACCCCTTCTTTGTCCCCACAACTATGCCTTCTTATTTTTTTATATGGATTTGATTCTAATAATCCCTCTCCTATCTTGTCCTAACAGTTGTTCCCAATTCTCTCACCTTACTACCATGATCTTAATGTGTCTTACCTAGTCCCTCCCTTATCCCTTCTCTTCTGTTTCTTTGTATATTAAAAACAGTTTTATACTTCTAATTGTTTATGTTGTTCTCTCTTTACCTCAGCTCTGATGAGAGTAAGGTTCTAGTACTACCAGACTTTCTCCACTCTGCCTACTAATGGTCTATTTTTCTACCATTTTGGCTCATTCCATTGCATTCACTTTCACTTCAAGTTTTCCCTCCATATGTGCCCCAAAGAGACTGAGTAAATTACTTTTGGTTACAGAGACAACGTGTGACTGAAGAGGATGTGAACACAGGTCTTTTGACTCCAAATCTAAAAATAAAAATGTACTACATCATAATGACATCATATTAGTAGATAACATCTTAATTATTAGCTAATAGTACTACTAGGGAATGTACTTGTTGTGTAGCCTATGGACAAGTCACTTGAGCAGTTTGGGTTTATGCTTCCTCATCTTAAAAAAAAATTATTAGAACAGATTACCTCTAAAATTACTTTCAGTTACAAATCTGTTTATCTAATTTACTTAAAGTTAAAATGAACTAAGAAAGAGAAAATAATAGATTAGAATTAACTTCATATTCAGGGTATAACTCTAGGTAGATTCATTATTTCTAGACATTCTTATTACTCTAATGGCTTTGAATTACACAGTTACATTTAAGGCATACCATAATAAGCAGTGGGGCAGAGGGGTAGCACAGTGGATGGAATGACAAGTCTAGAGTCAGGAAAGACTTGAATTCAAATCCAACATCAAAAACATTAGCTCTATGATCTTGGCAAATCAATTAACCCTTTTTACCTCAGTTTCCTCTTCTGTAAAACAAGCTGAAGAAGGGAGTAGCAAACCACTTTGGTATCATAGCTGTGCAAATCCTAAATGAGGTTACAAAGAATTGGGCATGACTAAAATAACTGAACAGTGATAGACAGTAAATATTATTTCTGCTATTTATTGTTTAAGTCATAGCAGTTGCATTTTTTCCATATTGGTAGAATAGACCCAATTCATCATGACAACAGTGAATGGAATAGAAGTTGTGAAAAAGCTGATTCCCTTAATTCCATAGTAATTGTAAGTAAAACCTAACCCAGCCCCTCAAATATTTATGAGTAACCACTAGAAATCATACACGGAACCATATTATAACTACAAATTGTTTTTCCCCTCAGTTGAATGAAAGGTCACTGATAATTTGTTTCCAACATGAGTAAAATCATTTCAAATAATCAGTTCATGTTGTTAGAAGACTTTGAAACAAATAAAGGTTTTATCCATAAGGTTGGAATGTAAAACTATCATTGAGATAAAAGAAATGCCTGTTTATATAGAAAACAGACACATAATATTTTCAAGGAGAAAAAGGCAACTGCATATGTGAGAATTTTAATATGTTGAAGGCCCTGAAGACAATGTTTTTAAAAAGTACTTTTCATATTTTATGTGTATCCTCAAAATCTAAGAACTGGGTTTTTGGAAGGCTAGATAATATCTGTGAACATGAAGGTCATGGATAGGGAAACATAAAGATATCATTTATAAGGAATCTTAAGGTTTACAAAGTGCTTTAGGCATATTATCTAACTTTGTCCTCATAACAGCCCTGGGTGCTATCATTATCTTTATTTCACATATGATATCATTGAGGCAGATAGAGTTTGTGAGTTGTCCCAGGTCAGGAAATATTAAGTATTAGAGGTTCTATTTGAATATTAATCCTTGATTTCAGTTCAAACCTTCTATTTGCTACCTGGCTACCTTTATGTTTTATGATAAATAGATCACCTGTATATTTTTTTTCAAAAATTTATAGAGCAAATACAACCTTTTTCATTTGAATAATTTTAGCTTGTATTGATTTGTCAAGGTCTTTCCAGGGATGTCACTTCTATGTGATAAATCATATCCATTAATCTTATTAGAAAAAATAAATATAGCCCAGACAATAATGTCCACATGTATTATTTCACTCGTGATGGGTTTATTACCAGTTTTACTTTAAGCATCACCTCACAAATGAATTCCATCTCTTAATATGGACATAGCTGCATGGAGCTTGGACTTTCTTCTGTGGAAAATACACTTATTGTAAGGGAGGGTTTTTACAGAAACCAACAGTGCTTAAGACTATTGTATGTTCTATGAGAGGCATGTTTTCCACAAATTTTGCATCAGTTGATCAAAATTAATTTTTTGTTCCTCTCCTATGGCCAAGTAGATTGATTGACAACACCATAATTCCATTGAAGATATAATTTGGGATTATTCCCCTATTTCTTTTTGTTAGAATAATTGGGTTGTTTGGGGTTTTATTGGTGGAAGTTGTTTATTTTCTATTTTGTTTTTATTTTGCCGAAGCTTATCCAAATCGCCTTTATCAATTAACTATCAAATGCATGACATGAGACAATAGAGAGAGCAATAGAGTATGGATGAACTGGAATCAGTCATCGCTGCTACTGGAAAAATTGTGGGCAAGTAACATCATCTCCATCTACAAAAGGCAGCATGTTTCTCCATGAGCCTTCTAACCATTTGTATTCACCTTTAATCCCACTCACGTTGCATGGAAGACTAATTTCACATTGGTCAAAGAAAACCAAGGCAGGAAAAAAACAAGGGTGTTTGTGAATGGCACAGACCCTTATGAATGGTTTAATAGGTGGATGGCATTTTCTTTTATAATTCACATGGGCCTAGCCACTTCCATTATTTAAAAATTTCCAGGACAGAGTAAGTTGATTGGTATTCCTGGTTTCCACTACCTAAGAAGGCATGGCATTCCACTGTACAATAGACGGGTTTGGAAATTTCCATACAATCACTGGCTGTATGTGAACTGAGAAGTTTCCAACCCTTCACAATGTACCTTCAGCTACAGATAGAGCTTCCCTCTGCCAGTTGGAAATGCAGACAAACATCCAACAAAGATCAGAGGGCAACTTGGGCGATTTTGAAACTGAACAGGTCTTCTCATTACAAACCTCTGGGGAAAGTTGGGGGTGGAGGGGGGGCTGGAAACCAAACCTATCCAAATATCACAAGTTCAGAATAGCTGAAGTGAACCCAGCCACCACTAGTGTGTTGTGCAGATTCTATTTAGAGGCCTGGTCATTAATATTTAACATTTCTTTGTGATTATTTTATAGACATGATGTCATTGTTACACTGGGTTTTACTAATCACTGGTGACACAACTTGCCAGAAAGGAAAGCTATAACGCAATGACGTTATACGTGGGAAATGTTGTGATGGGGAGAAAGGGGGTCAAACTCAGTTCAAGGGGGTTTGGAGAGTGGAGACAGACAGTGGTGGGGACTTGAATTAAACTGAATCTAGTTTGGAAAATCCTTATTTTTTTTTTCTATTTACATACTTAAATCTCTGTCTCTATTTCTCTTTATCTTCATCTCTCTGTTTCTTGTTTTTGTTTCTCTATCTCTCTCACTATCTCTTAACTCCACTATTTCTATTTCTCTTCCCCCGTCTTTCTCTCTCCCTCTGCCTCCCTCTCTCTGTCCCTCCCTCTCTCCCTCCCTCCCTCCCTCCCTCTCTCTCTCTCTTTCTCTCTCTCTCTCTCTCTCTCTCTCTCTCTCTCTCTCTCTCTCTCTCTCTCTCTCTCTCTCTCTCTCTCTCTCTCTCTCTCTCTCTCTTTCTCTCCCTCCCTCTCTCTCTATTTCTCAACTCCTCTGTTTTTATTTCTCCATTTCTCTACCTCTCTCACTACCTCTTAACTCCTCTGTCTATATTTATCTGTTTCTCTTTCTATCTCTCTCACTATCTCTTAACTCCTCTGTTTTTATTTCTCTTTGTCTCTTTCTGTCTCTCTCACTCTCTTTTATTTCTCTGATTCTCCAATTCTCTGTCTCTCTCTTAAACTCATGACCTTTAGAGCTTCCGAAATGGAAGTCTCAGGGCAAATCAGTAGGAATTGGGCTTTCAACACTAAGCCGACCTGCTTGTTTTAAAAAATTCCAGGCCTAAACATTCCTAAGGTTCTTGCTGAAAAGCAAACTAAATGTGATCCTGAACCAGCAGGCCCCATGGACTTTCTGGGCAGTGTCACTGCTGCTGCCAGCACAAACCCTTCCTTGTAGTGATGAATGTGTCTTCCACAGTGGGAAGACCAAGGCAGGGCCAGATGTGTCTACATGAAGAGGTGACATTCATTTGTGATCTGATGCTCAAAGTAAAGCTGCCAGAGGAACGATGATGAATGGAGACAGACTATGTGAGAATTATTGGCCAGCCTACAGAGAAAGGGACCTGGGGTGTGTTAAGGAAGCTGTGGGCCTGGGTAGATTTTTGCTTAATTGAAATAGTTGTCTTTCCTACCTCCATATCCTTAGTTCTGGTTTTAACCTATCATCTACTCACCTTATATCACCTCCCTCTGCCTTTCCTACCTTATTAGAAGCCTGATCAGGCACAGATGTGTACCTTCCAATAGAGTGGTGGAGAAGTCTCTCTGCAAATGTTTTATTGGATCTTTCCATCAATGTACTCTTGTTTGGGGCAATATAGAACTCACAGGCAATTCTGCATCTAACCCAAAGAAAAAAGCAAAAGTCCCTAGGACTTGTGCCTGGAAGGTTCACAGTGATAAATCTAGTGACACATCTTAACTTCTATTATTTTTCCTTATTTAGAAGCTTCTTTAAAAAAGCACCTGAAGAGCTCTGAATTTCTCATCTAGGAGCAAGATAATATAATTTTTCAATTAGTTAAACCATTTTTTAGTGGGAGGGGGTTTCTTTCTTGAGTTTTCAAATTAATTAAAGATTTGTCTATTGATGCATGGAATCATTCCTTCTTATATAAAAGGTAGGAACTTGTATACACCTGAGAAGGAATTCTAAGAACACAAATGGGATCTCAGTTATATTTATACAATTCTTTCCTATTAGAATTACTTCAATCTAGTAACCAGACTAGCAGTTGGCAATAATATACCTTAAATAAGCCCCATAAAGCAAACTTTTATCTGATAATTGGCTAAGCAGAATAATCTGTAGGAAAAATAAAATTTGACCCCAAGACTTCATACAGTTAGAGGGGGAAAAAAGCTTCAGAATTTCATGAGAACAGAAAGACACTTAAAATGTGTGGTTTTTTTTAAATGCCTGAGGTTAAAGGTGAATGTAAAATAATGAGACCATTTAAAAAATAATACTTAGGGAATGGCTTTGCAAATTCTTAAATTAATAAAAATAAAAAATAAGTTGTCTATTGATTTATTTGTTAGCAGAATAAAACTTTTTAGAATAATAGTATATGTGCATATACACATTTATATGTATGTACATGTGTGAAAGAAGAGAGGATATGTAGATATATACTTGTGTGTATCTGTAAATATGCATAATTGCATGTATATGTAATTTAAATACACAGAACTAACTGATTTGAAAAAGAAACTAAAAAACTTAGAGTGCAAGATGAATCCATTTTTTCTGTAATTTTTGTTTTCTAACCATAAATATGTCCTAAAGCTCATTGTCTCTTTCTCCTTCTGTTTCTTATTTCTCTGCCTCTGTTTCTCACTGTCTCCCTTAAATTCTACATTTACTTTTCTTTTTCTCCATATTATTTATCAGTAATCTTATCAGTCCCCATCTCTGTAGGTGAATCTCAGATCTTTACATCTAGGCCTCATTTCTCTCCTGATCTCCAGTTTTGTATCACAGAATTCCTGTTGAACATACTGAGTTGAAAATCTCATTGATATCTCAAATTGTGGTATCATAGATTTGGAGCTGGAAGGGATAGTATAAATCACCTGGTTCAGTCCCTTAATTTAACAGGTGAAAGACTGAGAGAGAAATGCTTCTTGGACTGAATTGAGTTTGATTGGATTGAAAGCCTATTGAATTCCTCTTTGGTTGTTGTTTTCCCCCAACCAAAAAAGTTTATTTTCTGAGGGTTCTTTTCTTGACTTTTGTCCCAAATGAAAAAAAAATGGACTATTTACACTGGCTATTAGACTATGTTGCCTTTATATAAAGAGCGTCAGCTGGTATTAACCAACAGTTTGTACTTATATGTTAAGTACCTGATGCTTACATGAGCATACATGTAAACATGCAAGTATATATTCTAAAAACACATACGCATGCTGACTTTATCTAGTTAGCTTTCCAAACAACATGACAAATAAGGATTTTCTGGCTCCGTCCTTAGTGTCTTTCTCTATTTACTGAGCTTATACAGTCCGTCTGGTTCAGATGGGCTCCAGGTGCCTGTCAACTTTCTCTGACAGACATGAACTAGACATTTGTGTCCCTCGTTAGAACATGCATTATTCCAGCAAAGGAACATCCAGGGAAAAGAAGAGCGAACAGCCCAGCCACATGCGTGAGTGGCCCTGGGAACCCTTCCCAGCTGATAACAGTGCTGTCAACATTAAGGGAACATGTCTGGCAGAGAGCTCCTTCCTCACACACCTGGCCTTAGAAATGTTGGAAAGCAGCAGACAAGGAGTTGTAAGTGAGGCAAATTGTCAGGTTCATTGCCGGCTGCCAGAGGAATGAGTGGCCCAGGGCCAGGTCAAACAACAAAGAAATCACATCTCACAATCTGATAACATCCACTGGCTGCTCGGGCTGCAGTACAGCCATCCAAAGACCCCCCAGACATCCATGGAGCTGTGTGTAGAGCCATTGGAATGAGTCTCTCCAAGGTTTGGTCAGAAGAGGGATCATTTTTCAAATGCCATGAGCTAATCAAAACACATGCAGCAGATGCCAGCTTGATCGCATCACGCTTAATGGCTACCAGACCCAGGGACTACTCAAGCGCCCCAACAGGATGAACATGAACCTTCCTTATTCACTTCAGGAAGTTGTAGCGCAGGGGAGGTGACAAACATTTTCATAGATGTCTTTATTACATGAATATGTATCTCAATCATTTCAGATAATGCCAGAGGGAGGGTTGGTATAAATGAAATGAAGGAAAATCTAAAAAATATCATTTAGTGTGAATTTAGGTACCCTAAAATGCCTTTGCCCTCAAAGTACAAACTTTATTGTTTAAAAGGGAAAACGAGAATGTTGACTTTAAAGATATCCATGTATGTCTGCCCTTATGCATCTTGGGAAATCCAGAGGTAGATTCTATCCCCTCAGTAGGCTATGCAGGAGAAAGCAATGGATTGAGACTAGGTTTGAATCTTAGCTCTGGTATTTGCTACTTCCTACTTTGGGCAAGACAGTTAATTAATTGACTTATCGAGGCTTCATTTTCCTTATCTGTAAAATGGAGTAGGGGAAAAGAAAGATAAAGATTTAAGGTAAAAAAAAAAAAGAATCCCTGCTTTAGAAACAAACAAAAAAGATTTAAGGTCACTCAATCATCATTTATTAAGCACCTACTATTTGCCAGAACTGTGCTAAGCCCTGGGGATACAAAGGCAAAAGACAGTCCCTGCTCTGAGAGAGCTTACAAAATAATGGGGGTGACAATGTTCAGAACAATTATACTTTAACAAGCTATATATAGTGTAAAGTGGAGATTATCAATAGAAGAAAGACTGATATTAAGATAGATTGGGAAACACTTTTTTGTAGAAGGTAGGATTTTAGGGTTGGAAATGGAAGTGAAGAAGGAGGGCATTCCAGGTATGGGGGGGTGACATCCAGTGAAAATTCCTGCTCCCCTCCACCAACTACTTGTAACTGTGATAAGGAATTTAAAGGAAGAAAATCAGGTTGGCAGCAAAACTGTACTAACATCCCAGGGTCTCCATCCCTCATAATACAACTGATATTGTTTGATCTTTGGGAAGTACTCTGTACCAAGATTGTAAAAGCCTCTATGTAGACTATCTAAGGGACCACACCACTATAAGAAAAATAAATGAATTGGAATCAGAAAATCAAGACTTGATACTGAAGTTCTGATTTTTGCTACTGATGTGGCCTTGAACAAGACCTTTAAACTCTCCAAGCACCAATTCCTTGTGTGAAAATACATTAAAAAAATGGAACATGACTTGTTAATACTTTTGTGCCATGGACCCCTTTGGCAATCTGGCAAAGACATTATACCCGTTTTCTCTGGAAAAGGTTTTTAAATGCATAAAATTAAATATATAGGTTTTCAAAGGAAATCAATTATGTCAATGTTAATTTTTAATTTAAGTCATGTATTTTTAAGTTAAGAGGCCCTAAATAAAAAAACTCTAATAATTTGTGATCCTTTGAGAAGTTGGTATTATAAGCTAAGATTTATATGTATATATGTATACACACCCAAAATTACCTCTTTAATCAGTGAATTAGAGAAACCAAGCTTGAGAAATTAATGCAATTATAATAATTTAGAGCTTAATAATTAAGTGGACCTGGCAAAGTTTTCCAATTCATTCCTAGCTTAAAATCATGAGTGCAGATAAATCTCTCTCAAGAACCCTAAAAGATTTAAGCATATCCATAGGATGAGTCTATAATAGTTTCTTTGTCATTATCATCATTAGCAGCAGCAGAAGCAGCATAGATAGCAATTACATAGCCTCTACTCCATTCCAATTGCTATGCTAAGCATATTACAAATATTATTTCATTTGATCCTCACAATAACCCCAGAAAATAGGCATTGTTATTACTCATGTTTTAGAATCTAAGAAACTGAGGCAAAAGAGATTAAATAATTCGCCTAAGCTCACATGGTTGGTTAATATCTGAAGCTGGATTTCATGCCCTTATACTCAGAGCTCTATCCACTGTCACCTACCTCTACTTACATCAGAAAATCTTCATAACATCTAACTACAATCTATTTTTCTGCCATGACCTTTGTGACTTTTAAATCAAATTTTCATTGAAAACCAAGAATAGCTGCTCTTCATTGCTATTTAAAAAGGAATATCTGATTCCGTTCTCATCACAAGTCAGATTGCCCAGATTCTTCTTCTTCTCACTCAAAAAGTCCCAAATTTATTATCCTGATATCCCAACAAGTTATGTAGATACCAAAACAGAAAAAGTCAGATGATTTACAAAATATTCCCAAGCCACCAAATACACATATACACAAATAATTAAAAATTCCTCTCAATGGCAGAACACTTCACAAAAGCATATAGTCATAGAATTTTGGTGTTAGAAAGGACTTCAGACATCCTCTAATCCATTTTTATACATCAAAGGAATTTTAAGTATTACATATAAAGTGGTGGTCCAACTTTTGTTTACAGTCCCCAAAGCAGGAGAAATCCATCACATCTTGAGGGACCCAACTTATTTTTAAACAGCTCCAATTATTAGAAAAAAGTTTCTTGATATGAACTTAAAGTTGCCTGTTTGCAGCATTTGCCCAGCGTTTTTTGAGTTCTCCTTCTGGGGTTAAATGAATAAAATATAACCTCTCTTTCTCATAATGCCTTTCCTTAAATAGTTGAAAGCAAAGTTTTATAGGTAGATATCAAGTCTTCCAAGTTTTCTCCTCCCTAAATTATGCATTCTGAGCTCCTTCAACCAATTATGAGTTTACATGGACTCAAAACCTTTCACCATACTGATTGTCCTCCTATGGACACTCTCCAGTTTATCAGTGATCTTCCTTAATTGAGAATACAATACTTTACATCTGATTAAAGCAGAAGAGTATGGAGTGATCACACCTCTATCTTTATGAGAGCTTTGTCCCCCTTAATGAAAACCATTACCTTATTAGCCATTTTTGGCTGCCACATGACACTAATGAAATACTAAGTTTGAAGCCCACTAAAACCCCCACATATGGTTCAAACAATTATTTTCTTCTCCATATTTTAGTTGTAAAACTGATTTTCTGTACTTAAGATTTTATGTTTTTTCTCATTGCATTATACATTTGTAAATAAAGGCTTCTTGATGAGACTTGGAAAAGAGTAACAGAAAGCATTGTTTAAAGAATAAATGATCTCATTATAAAGCAAAACATTTTAATCATTGTATTATTTCATCATTTATGATTCATTATTCAATTATTTCATGAAATGTGTTTAAATTACATGTAAAATTACATGCAAAAACATTCATTTTTTAAAATTTGTGTTCCAAATTCTCTCCTCCAGTCCCTCCACCACACATTGAGAAGTCAAGCAATATGATATCTAGTATACATGTGAAGTCAGGCATAACATATTGAAATATTAGGATGTTGCCAAAAAACCCACACAAACATGAAGCAAGAAAAATAAAGTAAAAAGAATGTTTCAATCTGCATTCACAGTCCATAAAGTCATTATCTGGATGTGGATATTTTGTCATGGGTTCTTTGTAAATGTCTTGGATCAATGTCTTGATCAGAGTAGTGAGTCTTTGCACTCAAACATCCTTACAATTTTTTTGTTATTGACACACATCGATCTTCAAGACAAAATGTTTGAATTCAACTTAAAGATCATAAGATTCCCAGGAAACCATGATATTAAAAATCTGAACAGTATAATAAAAGAAATAGTATAATAAATTGTCTAGAATTTCTCAATAGGAAAAAAAAGGAAGTACACTAATTTAAGAATCCAGAGGTCACTTACAGAAACCAAAAGCCACAATAAAAATAACAATTATATTTCAGATACCAATACACATAAGAATTAAATTTTGCATATAAAGAAAGGAAATTCAAATAACACAAGACAATTTCCCTCCCATTAGAAATTCCAAAAGAGAATGGAATAATATATGGCAAAGAATGAGCAGACTGAAAATGAAAGCAAAAAAGGAGACCTGGCAATTCAACCTAAACATCAATCAAAAAAGATGAATACTTATTAAAAGACAGAAATTTAAAACTTTTTGCAAAAAGGGAGGAAACAATTGGTATAATTTAATTTCTAAACATTTCAAACAGTAATACAAGAAAGGAAAATAAATAAAATTGCTAAAGAAAACACAAGTAATGACATAAATGGCCCCATCTCTACATAATATTTAAAATAAATTTATTGATCTTTTTAAAAATCTGACAAGAATATGTCCTGTTACCAATCCAACTTCCTAGAGAGCCATAAAATTAAATAAAAATTTTTAAAGAGAGGAAAATAACATAAAAAGCAAAACTGATCAAGACATAAAAATTAGAATATATATGCAATGTTCTACCTCCCAAAAGATATACAGTTGATATTTCTTCACTTATCTTTAGAGACAGGTTTGTTCTTTGTAGTTTTGCAACATTAATTTTTGTGGTTCTTTCTGTTTACATTGTGATAATCATAATGAGATTTATTTTGGCATTGGTTAGTTAATTCTGCATCAAATCATGTTACTGTTTCCATCCTTATTCAATTTCATCATCTTTATTATTAAGTAATAGCATTTTAATTATTTTGCTATTTTTATTTTTGTTATGGCTATATTGTCATTCACATCATAATATTATATTATGTTCACATATTATCAATTGTTTTGACAATTTATATCATTTTGTTTGCCTTCTCAATGGGCGGGCATGGGATGTGGGAGAATTAGGAACCAATATTTTAAAAATAGCATTGATTTTTTTAACTTTTGTTTTTTTTTCCAGATTAAAAAGTTGATATAATATTTAATAATCACTTTCTGATATTTTGCAATCCATGTTCCCTCTCTCTTAACCCTCTCCAGGATGATAGGTAATATTACATACATTGTATATGGTTTTTATACAATGCACATTTCCATGTTCATCATGTTGTGAAAGAAGACATGTAACGCTTACAATAGAGAAATATTCATAGAGGAAATAAAGTGAATAATGACATATTTCAATATCCTTTCAGACTCCCTCAGTTCCTTTTATAGCAGTGGATATCCTTTTTCATCATGAGTCTCTTGGAGTTGTCCTGGATCCTTGCACTGATGATAATAATTGCCATTTATAATTGATCATCCTATTTTATTACTGTTGCTGTTTACAAAATACTCCTGGTTTTGCTCATTTCACTTTGTATCACTTAATATATGCCTTTTTTTGTTCTTCATCTCTTACGGCAAAGTAGTATTCCATTATAATCATATACCACAACTTGTTTAGTCATTCCCCAATTGATGGACATTCTTTCAGTTTCTGGTTCTTTACCACCACAAAAAGAGCTAAAATATATATATATATTTTTTTTTATGTGAGTAGATCCTTTCCCCCTTTTTTTGATCTCTTTGAGACAGACCTAATAGTGGCATCTCTGAATCAAAGACTTTTCACAGTTTTATGAAACTTTGGGCATGGCTCTAACTTACTCTCCAGGACATTTGTATCAGTTCTTATGTCTACCAAGAGGATATGTGTCCAACTTTTTCCACATCTCCTCCAACATTTATCATTTTCCTTTTTTTCCATATTAGCCAGTATTCTAGGTGTAAGGTGGTCCCTCAAAATTATTTTTTATTTGCATTTCTCTAATTTATAGTGTTTTGGAGCATGTTTTTCATTGATTAATGTTGCTTTTCATTTCTTCATTTGAGATTTGCCTGTTCCTATACTTTGACCATTTGGTGAATATTAATTTTTTAAGAAATATAATAGGAAAATATTTAATGAAAGGTATTATATACACACATGAATACTGTTTTGTCATTTTTCAGATGATAGGTATCTACTTTTTCTTCCAGTTCTTTGCTTCCACAAGCCAGGAGAGCAATGACCACATTTCTCATCAGATCACACAACCTTGGAAGCACCTAAAACCTTACAGACCCCCAGAATTAACTCTGAAAACAGGAGCCACAAAACCTGAAGCCTGGAAAGTGCCCCAGGAAAAGAGACCAACTTCAACATAAAGATAAATATCAAAAAATAGATTGGAAAAATGAGCAAATGAAAAAATCACCTGCCATAAAAAGGTACTAGGGTGACAGGGAAGATCAAGAAGAAAACTCAGAAGACAACATGAAACTACAGGCAAAGCCTCAAAAAAAAGTACAAATTGGACACAAGCTCAAAAGAAATTCTAAAAGAGCTAAATAAAGAGTTTAGGGTGGTAGAAAAAAACATAGGAAAATAAATGAAAGTGATAAAAATTATGAAAATAGTTTGAAAAATAGTTTTTAAAAGAGGAACAAACATACTGAAGAAAATGATATCTTAAAAAAAAGATATTTGATAAATGGCAAGAATAAAAAAAAATCACTGAGAAAAAGAACTCTTTACAAACAGAATTGGCCAAATGGAAAAAAAGATACAAAAGATCAGAGAAGAAAATATTTTCTTAAAAATTAGAATTGGGTAAGTAGAAGCTAATGAGTACTTACAAAACAATTAAATCAAAAGAATGGAAGAAAATAGAAGAGATGAAATACCTGGGCAATAGGTCAAGGAAAATAATTTAAGAATTATTGGACTATCTGAAAGCCATGATCAAAGACAGAGACAAGAAATGTATTTCAAGAAATTATCAAGGAAAAATGCCATAATATTTTAGAACTAGAAGGTAAAATAGAAATTGAAGGAATCCACTGATCACTTCCTAAAAGAGATCCCAAAATGAGATCTAGAAATGGGCCAAATTCCAGAACTTCCAATCCAAGGAGAAAATCTTGTAAGCATTCAAAAAGAAAACATTTTGGGTATCATGGAGCCACAGTCAGGATCACACCAGATTTAGAAGCTAGCATTCCCTTACTTTGATATTAAACTCCCCTCACTATATGGACAATGGATTGGAATTTGAGGGATTATAATTGTTGTTGCAATATTTTATTATTCTGATATCTGGGATTTGTGCTTCAGAAGCCATTGTTATTAATGAAATTGTAAATTTTGATATTAGCATCTTAAAAACTTCTCATTCTTATATTCAATGATAATCAGGAAATATCCACAAGTAGTTATTTTGTTATGATACTTTTTAGAAAATATTTAGAGAACTATTGTAAGGAGTGATAAAATGATAGCTGTTTTGCAATTGAATAAAAAGTAGTTAGAAGAATTTTTCAGTAGATTTACTAAAGGTATCTTTCAGACAATTGTGTTAGCAGAGAGGACAACAGAGATGGTATGTATATATTTTTAATCCCATGTGTCTCTGAGATTTTTTAACAGAGTCTCTATATCTTAATATCCATGTCATTTAAAGGAATTATGATTGGTATGTCAGGATTTATTAAAATGTTCTTGAGTTTTTGTGAATCAAAGTTCTATGTGATCAATAATAAGTGATAGTTTTATCTGTAGTGCTGTGCTTGTTTTAATGTTATTTATTAAATTCTTAAGGATATTTTGTAATCCCTGAAGTCAGTTTTTGATATTTGATGGAGAAGAGAAATATTCTGTTTTTTTCTTGTTAAGTTGTTTCAGACATGTCTTATTCTTCATGATTCTTCTTGGCAAAGAAACTGGAATGGTTTGTCATTTCCTTCTATAGCTCATTTTACAGATAAGGAACTGAGTCAAACAGTGTAAAGCCTAGGATCATATAGCTGGCAAATGTCTGGGGCCAGATTTTATCTTCAGAAAATGAGTCTTCATGACTTCATACCTGGCACTTCATACACTGTGTCACCTACTGCCTGCATATTCTATAATTCTTTCTGAAAAGTCAGCATCCATCAATGATATTGGTCTCCTCAATAATGAGATTTTTTTTATTTTTCCAGTAACTATGATAAAATTTTCCATCACCATTAATATACCCTCCATGTCTAAAAAAATATGTTGGACCTTAATCATTCCTAACATGTTTCTTTGCCCACATACTATTTGTTGAACTAATGTGGTGACATGTTACCCTTCTTAGGCCTTTTGGATCTATTCTTCGATGTAGCCATTTAATAAATTAGTGTTAAATTATTATGGATTATTTTAATAAATTTAATAATATACCTATCATTTACATTTC
Source organism: Monodelphis domestica (assembly GCF_027887165.1). Taxonomy (NCBI): domain Eukaryota; kingdom Metazoa; phylum Chordata; class Mammalia; order Didelphimorphia; family Didelphidae; genus Monodelphis; species Monodelphis domestica. The sequence continues at coordinate 292,666,327 of NC_077230.1, forward strand.
TATTATTTTTAAATTTATTCAATTGATAGATTATAATTAGAGATTATAACTGCTTATGATTAAACTACTTTATGATTCTTTGGACTGATTTGACTGAGTAACTAGAATACTAAACAAAACCTAGGAGTACTCAGTTCAAATGATCCACCCATCTGTCTATACAAGCACAGATATTAATTTTCCTAGTGTGAAGAACAGATAACTTATTGAATGATAAATCAAGTCTAAATCCCTTATAATGGAATCTAAGAGCATCCACACTCTAACTCCAGCCTATCTTTCATATTACATTCCAAAATCAACCCTATGGTTCTAACTAAATTAGAATTTTTATTTTTTTCTAAGTACATATTCACAAATTTCTCTCCTTGATGCATTTTATATAATTAGAATTTTGTACCCCAGGACTACATTTCCCAGAATCCCAATTTTGTCCTCATGTTACAGCCTTACATTTTGGACATAAAGTTTTTTGTATATCCACCCTCATGCTCTTTTCCTGTGAATGTGGTTGGGAAAGCTGCCTTTACTCAAGCTATACCCTTTTCTTTCTATTTCCTCTACATCAAGGGATTATTAATAAATCTTATAAAAATATAATACTTGGAGTTATTTGATATTATTTTTAATCTTACATTCATTCATGAAACTTTCTCTTACCCTGAAATATACCCCTCTTCAACAGTGTGAATACAGCAGAATTCCCAGATGTTCACTGATATTAGAAAGTTTCACACTTGCTACTTGAATCAGCACTTCAACCTGGATTACCTGGAAAAAAAAGATTGAACAGGTTCCAGTGAAACCGTGGGAAAGTATTTTCAGTTACTAGTGTCCTTAAGCTTATAGTACATTTGCGTGTCATCAAATGGATGAATTAAAAAAAATCATCAAGTGCTTGTTATGTACCAAGTTCTGGAGATAAAAACATAAAAATGGCAGCACCTTACCTCAGGAGTTTACAGACACATATAGAGATATAGTGGCAGGGAAAAATATTTTGTATTAGAAAATTGTAAGGATGTTGACTGGAGCTAAAAAGGAGAAGCTTTATATCCTATTTTCAGACATAATGGAAGACGTGCTTTTATAGCTCATAGTTCCAGAAGTAGAGTTGGTTTTGAAATCTCTAACATTTGGGGGTAATTGTGGCTGAAGATGGTGAGGCTGTAATAGGATAATCAGAAAATAAGGGTAAATTGAAGCATTGCTAGGGCTTTCCTCTAGGAGTAGTTTGAGAGAAGTAGGCACCCATTAGAACAGTAGGGACTCATGGTAAAAAGTCAGAACATAAAGTGAAATTTTCAGATGATGGCTTCTACTTTGAACACTGGAGTCAAAACTATTGGGAAGGTTTTCAGGATATGGCCAGAGAGGGGATTTTTCTATAAGCTGAATAGTATAAATCATGGTGATCACAAAATGACTTTTCAGTTTAAAGAAAGGATGTATGCCTGAAATCCATTAAATACTTAGGAAATCTGAAAGGTGACAGTTTAATACTAAACTCATATGCAGAATATTGCTCTGAAAAAATAATTTAAATTATTTTAAATGACTCATTAAATCCTCACTACTTATTAAATACTTACGTCCTGTATGAAATATTGGAAAGACAAAATTCCTACAATGAAATATATCTTCTTTTTTTCTTTTTTGTATTTAAACCTATATCTTAGGCCTTAGAATCACTACTGTGTATTAGTTCCAAGGCAGAAGAGTGGCAAAGGGCTAGGCAATGGAGGTTAAATGACTTTTCCAGGGTCACACAGCTAGAAAGTATCTGAGACCATATTTGAAGCTGAGACCTCAAGACTCTAGGTCTGGCTCTCTATCCACTGAGTCACCCTGCTGCCCCTCTATCTTCTTTCTATAAGGTATCTTTCATTAGCAGTTCTAATTGGACACAATGAAAGTTTCATTCATTTATTAATTATTTCTTTCTTAAATGTATATTTGGCATCTCCTGAATTCAAAACCAAATGATAGTCACCTAGGAGGATAAAAATATTAAGTGAAATTTGATCCCTGAAATGAATTCCAAAGACAGATAACTGTAAGATGAACTTTTACATGATGAGTACACTGGAGAGGTTCATAACAATGTATTTTGTGAAGTAAAAGATTATAGATGACAGGGGAATTGGAGAAGATTTCATGGAGGATATTAGGTTTTCAAGGTGTGTGAGGTTTAGGGAATCTCTCAGTCCATTTCAGAAAACCCTAACATAGGAGACAGAGTTATGTGTCCCCCAACCCAGAAGCTGTCCCCAGGAATGAGGGTGCTACAGAATCCCGAAGTCAAGCCATTGGCCAAAGGAAGTATCCAAGGGGAGGAGCTTAGGGTTCAAAAGCCAGCCCAGGAAGCCAAGTCAGCCTTTTTTTCTGGATTGGGTCTCTGAACTATCCGAATCTGGGCTTGCTCTCTTATCTCATCTGGCCCTTTGTGACAGGCCAAGGCTCAGAATGCTGGCTGCAGCGGGAGATCAGATTTTTACCTAAAGTTAGAATGGCTGAGATCTATTTCTCTCTTTCTTTCTCTCTATGAACAAATGCTTATAAATCTAGTAATAAGCCTCCAAGATTAATTTTTATTCATAACAATTTGGCTCACCATGAAGTTGGTGGCCTGCCTTCTCGATGTTTCCCACCCACCCCCTTTTCTTTTCTCTTCCTCTTCCTCTCCGTTTTTCACAGATCTTACTAGAGATAAAGAATTTATTTTTCTGAGTTCCACCTTCCTGAAACACGACAGCAGCCATGCTGAGGTTAAGCTTGGGAGATCTCAAACTTAATGTTCTTTTAAATCAGATTGTTATCCAATGGAGGTAAGAAAGTGGAAGGATTTTACCTAGCTAGCCCCAGAGAGGGAGGAGGGATCAGCATGCTGTGAGTGGAGAGGTGATGACTTTCCCTTTTATTTCCAACTTCACTTTAAGTTACTTAGTTTTTATGGTGGTTCTCAGAGACTATGTAGCACCCTGAGAAGGAAGTTTAAGGTAGATTTTTAAAAGGAGAATCTTTAGGAACAATTTTAAAGTGTGACCGGTAGAGGGTGAATCCTGCAGAAAGACAATGGGAAATGCTCTAGGGACCCAGAAAAAGATTCCTAAATGGAACTCCAAGTAAAATCCATTGTATAAAGTATTGATTTAATGGAAAGATAAGAATGTTCCCATAGACTCGTGGATGAAGAGGAAGGGAGCCATTTGTGTCTGTAAATCTTAGTCATAATGGATTTTCTCATAGACTAGGTATGGTTTATTTGTCTCTAAGGCATTAAAGGAGTAAAGATAACTATTGGAGTAGATCCAAGGAACTTTATTACTAGTTTGTTTGGATTTATTAATGAGTCTTTTCTGGACAGTTGTAACTCAGTCAATCTCTACAATCTCCTGCTTCCCCAAACGTTCTGTTGAACCTCATTTACCTTCTGTTTCTCTCCTCCCAAAACTCTGCTTTATATCTTTCCAAAGAAAATCTGACTCTACATGGCACTACAACTTTCCACTCTTCTCGGTCTCCTCCTCCACCCTCCGTGACCACACCCCTTCCTTCTGCTCTTGCCTCTACTCCTCCAGGAGTCTGTACCCTGTTTCCTCCCCTCCTCCAGTTTTCCTTCCTCTTCTGCTTTCTACAGTTCCTTCCGGCTACCCTCCTCCTTCTTCTTGGGGCCCCTCCTCCTTCTGCTCTCTCTCCTCCTGTCCCTCCCCTTTCTTCTCTGCTTTCTTCCCTTCCTTTCCTCCTCCTCCCTTTTATTTTCCTACTCCTCCTGCTTCTTCCTTCTTTTTTTCCTCTTCCCTCTTCCCCTCCCCTTCCTTCTGCTCCACCTGGTTCACCTTTTTCTCTTTCTCCTTCCCTTCTCACTACATGCCTTCTGTTCTTTCTCTACTTAGACTTCAGACTTGATAGTAGCAGTCAATGCAGCCCCAAGTAAAGGCATGCTTCCCCTGAGGCAGGACCCATGCATGTTTGTAGAGAAAATTTAGTAACAATGATAAATAATGTTCCTTTCAATGACAGGGATAGATGATAGATTGATAGATGGATAGACCTTACACTTCCTTTGAAATGGAAACCTTACTTGTGATCAAGTGGTTTGAAAAGCTGGGTTGATATAACGGATCTTATGTGTGCCTTACTTACTAAGGGGGAAAGACATTGCAGCCACTAATAAGTCTTATGATGAGAATGCAAAAATATGGCCTTTAAAAGACCCAAAATAGGGACCCAAATGTAGCTGAGGACTATTTATAATTATGTGAAGGCAGGGATGCTGTATTACAGGGTATGAAGTCTTACTTCTCAAGACCAGAGAACTGGGTAAAATTTGGATATATTAACCAGGAAACAAATTATTTTCCAATCAGCTTTTATGGTAGGATTGTAGAATCAGGAGCTAGATATCTTGGTCTGGATGTTTCCAAACAGATGGATTCTCAGATTATAAGAAAGTATTCTTTAAACTACTCTTCCCCAAAAATTAGAGAGTATTTTCAGAATAACTGTCCAGGTTGGCCTAACATGGACTTAGAATAGTTCAAGAGAAGAACAATGGATATTTTTGAAGACTGCAATTGGGAAGAAAAGGGAAAAAAAAACAGAAAAGAAAAGATAGGACAAAGAAAATGAGGCAGTTGTGGTAACATCTATCACAATCAATTCAATTGAAGAAATCATGGCTCCTTTGAGAGAAATGGAAGGACCTTGGCAGACAGAGGTTCAATACAATTCTATTTCTGTGGTAAACCAGGCCATATAGCTATGAATTATAGGAAGAAGAATCAGGAAAATAGGAACAGAAGATGAAAGGATAATAGTAACGGAATTTTCATGAGGCTTCATAATTCTAATGAGGTAAATCATAACCCAAACCATAATACCCTTCAAAGAACTTGTAGTCACTGTGGGGGACCCCAGCAGGATGATCAGTTGATTGGCTAGAGATATGGCCAAATGAATCAGGATGTTTTTTACATAATACAATTTTTAATAATAATTTTCTGACACTTTGCAGTTCATGTTCTCTCCCTCCCTCCCTCTTACCACTCCATCCTCACAAAGACAGCAGGCAATATGATATATATATATTGTCTACCATACAAAACATCTCTATGTTCATCATATGAAAGAAGACACATATTGCTTATAGTAGAGAAAAATTCATGAAGACAATTAAGTGAAGAATGATTCTTATCTACATTAATCTACATAATAATGTAGATCTTAATCTACATTAAGACTTCCTCAGGTTCTTTTATAGTAATTTTTCGTCATGAGTCTCTTGGAGTTATCCTGGTCCTTGTATTGATGATAGTAGTGAGTTCATTTACAGTTGATCATCATACATTGTTGCTGTTACTATTTACAATGTTCCCCTGGTTCTACTTCCTTTATTTTACATCACTTCATATAAGTCCTGTTCTTTTGTGATCACTGGGCTCATCATTTCTTATGGAACAATAGTATTCCATTATAATCAAATTCCACACCTCCTTCAGTCATTCCACAACTGATAGACATCCCTTCCGTAGGAATTAGGATTTCTGATGGCACAAGGGAGGAAAAGCGACCTCAAAGAATCTGGAGGTGAAGTTTACTCCTTTTCAGACCCCAATGTCTTGTTGGTGATAATTATTTGAGTCTAGTCCCCTCCCCCTATAGAAGAATCTTAGGTAACAATCACATGTGCAGATCTACACCCAGGAAATAAGGTGTATGTAAAGAACTTTTCAGCACAGTGGAAGAATTCATCCTACTTGGGAAAGTCCTTTCTAATTATTACTAACTATTCTGAGTGCCATCAAAATTGGAGAAAAATATGCATGGATTCATGGTTTTCATGCAAAATGGGTATCATCTACTTACACGGAGTAACTGTATCGGGTCACAAATATTGCATTTTATTTCTTGATTGGTTTTGGATTTGATTTTGTCTTAAGTTTAAAAATTAATCAAATCTAGCGTATTCTGTTTAAAAATGTTATGTTGAGTTAGTACGCTCTGGTTATTAGCTACAAATCCTCTTCCAGTTTCTTCATTTGTACCCCCTTCCCGTGACTAGACTAGGGGTAATGCTATTATAAAAGTCCATATTCAAGTGGGACATACTCTTTTTCCAAGGCAAGCATTAGACCTTATGGATGTTGGGTCTAATCACCAATCCATCGGAGCTCTATTTTGTCTGTGGGCAACAACAATCCTAGCCCATATGAATGAGACTTTGTCACAACTTGCACTCCATGAAGGTCATATGTTATCCAAAAAAGCATTTTCCCCCTTTTTCTTTTGTTATGTCACATAAGTAATGACAAACGGACTCTATCTGACTGGCCTATCTCTATCATTGGTCTTTGGGAAATATAAAGAGTTGAAAATCTCAAGTGATTTTAACAGGTCTTCTAAAGTGATTTTCAGATACTTGAGAGCCCCACTACCTCTGACTGATCATGTACCTATCTTTGACTTGGATGTGAAGAGAGGTAAGGCTCCATTAGGTAGTAGATAAATGGGTAAAATGTGATGTGCAATCTCACTTATTCCATTCCCTACCACAACATTTCTTTGTGCTAAGGCAAGGCTAGATAGTACAAAAGATGGGATGCAAAAATACATGTCTTCTACAACTGGTACTTCCTCATCCCAGCTGAAGTTCTATTTCCTATGGGGTTTGGTGACCCCGAGGCAATTTTATGTCTATAACTCTTCAGCTTACTCTGCCCTTCCCCAAGGATGGTATGGTACCTTTGGTGTGGCGTATGTTACCCTACCAATATGATGACCATTTTATTGGCCAATGAAAGATTGGCTCAAGATATAGTTTGAGTCATCTCCTAAACTTCTAAGGCTGTCTCCTTCCTACAAGATGACACTGACCCATTAACAAAGACAGTTTTACAAAACTGGCTGGCTCTTGATATGCTTACAGCCACATTGGAAAGTATATGTGTGCTCTCATCAATCAATCTTGTTGTTCCTATGTAAATATATCTGCTGAAATTGTTACGAATGTTCATGAACTTCAAAGGATTTTGAGTGACACAGTGAATTGCTTTAGAAACCAATGTGACATTTGATGGTGCATGGTGAAATCTCTCCTGACTACAGGAAACTGGTTTGTTAGCTACTATAGCCAAGTGGGCCTTTTTAATTCTGGAAATTATTGTTCTCTTTAAAATTTGTTGTGGTTGTTATAGCAAAGCTTACCCAAAGCTTTTGCCAGGAGCAAAAAAAAAAAAAAATACATACACTCGAACTGTGGATCATGGCCAGGATAGAAAGACAATAGTTTTTAAGTGATACTTTTTTAAGCCTATGTTTGACTGGCCAATTGTTTAATGGAGTTATTCAATGTGATTTTCTTTTTTCATTTTTTTTCATTCTTCCTAATTTAAATTGGATTTTTTAATTTTTTAGCTTGAATTTATGAAATCAGTATTGATATTTGATATTGAATGATTAGTTTATAATGCCTATCAGCCCTGACAACACTGCATATCCAAGAGCTTTAGACTATTGAAACCTGCGATTGATTGTTAAAATATTATGGGACTTTTAACTGACATTTGTGCCTGTTTCAGAAGAAGGGACTGCTAATAAGCAACTGATCAGTGTGAAGGAGCACAGGATTAAGGAGATCAACATCCCCTGTAAGGGTGGTCAGTATCAGTGACAAGGTAAAGGACCTCTCTGAAGAGATTTGGGGAAGCAGCTATTCAGCAAGTGCTGAGGTTAGACTTCCCTTTTTCTTCCCTTTAAGATGTGAGACTAAAATGTATCTCTATTTGGCTTTAACTCTGGCTTGCTATCTCTATGACTGAAGTAGAAATTAGACCAGGGGGTCATATTTTCTTTTTTGCCCAACTCTTGCCCCTTCTTTTTTCTTTAATATGGTAACTTTCTGTAGTTGTAGTTAATGGTGAGTAACTGCAATATTGCTGCATCTGTCCTACATGCTTGTAGGATATGAGCACTCTCAATTGGATCTTGATGGTGAATCAATGACCTGTTATAATTTTAGCTTGTACTTATATTTATATACATGTATGATTTTAACATATTTTATTTTTTTATTTAATTTTCTCTTTTCTCCTATTTTTGGGAGAATTGATTCATATGCCTTATACCCTAGCCATGCATCCTATGTCAATTCTATTGTTACTATATATCCTTTTGGGGCTGGGTGGGAATTGTGGAATTATCCTAAAAGTCCAGAGTCTAAAATCTTTTTAAAGCAATTTAGGAAAAATATACCCTGGACCAGGAATGTAGATCATTTGGAAAAGATACTATAAGGATGCTTGCAGAAATCAAATACTCAGGGCAACTGGGTAGCTGGATTGAGGGCCAGGCCTAGAGACAGGAGGTCCTAGGTTTAAAATTGGCCTTAGACACTTCCCAGCTGTATGACCCTGGGAAAGTCACTTGACCTCCATTGCCTAGCCCTTACCACTCTTCTGTCCTAGAACCAATACACAGTATTGTTTTTAAGATGGAAGGTAAGGGTTTAAAAACAGAAGGAAAATTTAGGAATGGAAGGTAAGGGTTTAAAAAAAAAGAAATCAAACACTGCATCATAATAGTCAGAGTGAACCTTTAATATAATGAACTGAACCCAGTGGGGTTTGATCCCTCCATTTGTCCTGATTGTAAACACTTATGCCAAAAGGGGAATGTCTTCTAAAGTCTCTGTCAATATACCTATCAATCATTTTTCTTTCTCTACTTCTCCTTGTTTTTATTACCCAAATTAGAGTAACTCTCTCCATGAAATGTACAATATCTGTTGTGCTCTTATGCATGCCCCCTGGTGAGAAAATTCTAAATGTATAGACTACATTTGTGGAATGATTCATTGGGAAAACCAACATGTTGATATCCTGGAGAAGTGAAGAGAATTAACATGCTGGTCCCAAAAGGAATTGGAGGTATGTTGTGAGAAGTAAATATTTAGGGATCCACTTAACTCAGTCAATCTCAGAAGCTCTCAATATAGGAGTCATAAAGTCATGGGACCCCCAACCTGGCTGGCTTCCCTTGGTGTGAGCCACAGAAGCCAGGTGGCAAGCCACTGAACAATGGAAGGATCTGAGGAGAGGAGGTTAGCATTGAAAAGCCAGGCCAGGAAACTGAGTCAGCCTCTTTTTCTCAATTGGTCTCTGAACTAACTCTGCCTCTGAGCTTGCTCTCTTCTCTGAACTGGCCAGCTCTGAAAAGCCAAGGCTCAGAGGGCTGGCTGCAATGGGGGATCATATTTTTACCTAAAGTTAGAAAGACTGAAACCTGTTTCTCTTTTTCTTTCTCTTTGCTAATAAATGCTTACAAATTGAGTAATAAGTCTCCAAGATTAATTTTTATTTATAACAAAGGGTAGATAGCCATTCACCAGTGAAAAGGTTCAAATCTGGTCCCAGACACTTCCCAGCTATGTGACCCTGAGCAAGTCACTTAACTCCCATTGCCTAGCCCTTACCACTCTTCTGCCTTGGAACCAATACACAGTATTGATTCCAAGATGGAAGGTAAGGGTTTAGAAACAGAAGGAAAATTTAGGCCACATGGAAGAGAATTTGGTTAGAACATAAACTATGTGGAGAAGTGTAATATGAAAAGATAGAAAACTAAATTGCAACCAAATCATAGAGGGCTGTGAATACTTTATAAAAGTGCTTGGATTTTTCATAGCAAAAGGAAAGATTTTGTTTACCCCCAAAAAATTTGGCAAGTTCAAAGAAACCCAATCTAGGAAGAGTAAAAAAGCAGAATTGGAAGTAGAAATCAGCAGGCTACATAAATCTTCAGAAAAGAAATGAGAGAGGAAAATGATGGGATGAGATGAAAGGAAGAGTAATGAGATTAGCCTTAACCTGGAGTAGATATGTATATCTCATTGGAATAGGAGTAAATTAATGATGTTGAGAGAACTCCAATTAGAAATTTTCAGTTATTTCAGGGTAATAGCCCAAGTTATTTTCCATGGATTTGTGTGTGTGTGTGTGCATGTGTGTGCATGCATGTTGGAGAGGGGTGATTAAAGCTGTGGTGGAATTCTTGTGGAGAGAGGAAGAAGTTGTAGCAGTCACTGTCAGGATTGAAATAGTGAGCCAAGAGTCAATAGACAGATTGGCCAAGGGAAGCAAGGGCCCAGTTAAGGTTATGCACCATAAAATTTTAGTGGGTGAAATCTGTTTATTTTTTGGAAACTTTTTCCAGTAGTCCCTAGTAAAATTCAGCAGTTCTGGTAAAATGGTAGTTCTGTTGTAGTCAAGGCTGCCTATATGTAATTACCTTTATGTAATAGTAGAGTATTGCTAAAAAGATTCTTCGTGGCCATTGTAACAAATTGTTCTCATGAGCCTGAAAGTCAGTTGGTGAAAGTCTTCATGTGCCTAGGATGTGTCTACCTCCCTTACTCACCTGAGACTTTCAGGGCTATCAATTACCTTCAACCGGTTGATGCTGTATATCCATTAGGAATAATAATTTATAGTATCTGAAGAACTGAAGAACTGAAATTAAGGGTCATTCAGAAAACAATGGATAAAGGCAAGTTGAAATGCATCATGAACAAGAATTATATGGAAAAGCAGCATGAAGGATTTAATCTAGGCAACACATAATCTCTTGAATTAATAATAAAAAAGAACAAAGGCTAGTATCTCTGGGTTTCAATACTGTCTTTCTGATACCAAGACAATTGGAACTCTGCCCTTTGGGTGGACAACTAATCTCAAATTTAAAGAGAAAAAGGGATAAGAGCTGTATAGGATGAACAGGAATAAATATATTGTGATTGGCATCATTAATGGGAGCATTTCCAATCCTGAGATCATAAATCCATTGGATTATAAGAGTACAATCTTCTTTCATTTGGGCAGATAGAAACCATTTCAGGTGACACATTTTAAATTATACTTGTGAATATTTAGTTCTTATGTTTCTACTTAGCACTCTAAAAGGTGTAAATGTTCAGAAATAATGCAAGAGTAGGAAATATTCCATCAAAAATACAATTGATTATTCTTTCTATTCAATGAAGCAGCTGCACAATTTAAACAGGTTTAGTGGAGATAGGCTGATAAGTGAGTTACTTTTACTAGTAGCTTGAGAATTTATCTTTTCATTGTCAGATTATCAGATATGTGTCACTGAAATATCATGTGTCTCACTGTTTGAGAGAAATCTGAATAAACTGGACATATTTGGAAAGCAATTTCTAAATGCCATGAACATAGATATAATTATTTCATTTTGTTCTGACAAAAGGCACCTAGAAATGCCAAGCAGATCAAGTACTAATAAAACAGATAGGAAGGAAGTTAAATTGTATGAGGGATTGGTAATGGGATCTTGCACTCATATCCTCTGAATCAATGGTGAAGAGCTGCACCCTTTATTTTCCAAAATTCCTATTGACTTGGTACTCCTAACATCCATGATTAATACAAACTGAAATTATGTTATGCAGCTCTAGAACTCATGAAAGCTCTTAAAGATAATAGTGACTTGATCCTTGCTATGTCCTTGACTGAACACAGGATGGAAGTTTCATATAAATATTTTCAAGCAAATTACATATTTACTTCCAAAATGGATTATGAATTGTTCAAAAATAGGATATAAAGTTTCTATTTCCTGTGCTACTCTTCTCTGACAAGATATAGTAAGAGATTCAACAAAGGATCATGGGCATATTAGTATATGTCTATTCATATATTAATTTATAAGTCAGATAATAAATATTTATTGGGCATTTACAAATGTGTCAAGCAATGCCCTAAGAACTGGGGATAGAAAGTCAAGAAATAGGCCCTGCTCTCAAGGATCTCATATTTTAATAGATAAGATAACATTTAAATGTCTATGTACAAATAAGCTATATGCATGATAAATTGGAGATAGACAACAGAAGAAAGGCACTAGAATTAAGACGAATCATGAAACAAGTCTTGTAGATCATGGGATTTTAGCTGGGATCTCAAGGAGGTGAGAGAAGAGAGAGGGCATAAATGAGAATAGAGGGAGGGAAGAAATTGATTGGTGATAGATAGTGTTAAGGAAACTAAAGGCTTTCAATAAATTTGGGTACCATATACTTGTTACCAAACTTAAGTGGATTGAACACTAACTTGGGAGCTAGAGCTGACTCTGATCTAGTGTACACCAGTGCTGTCAAGCTCAAAAAGGAATGCGTGTCAATAAACTGTACATCAGGATCTCCACAGATGGATGCAGTCTTTTAAAAAATTCATGCATTAATATTATGATGTTTTATAGAATTTTTATTTTTTGCAAACATTTCCATTTTAATTACATTTTAAATTGACTGAAGCTGTACATGGGAGTATCATTGATCATGTGTGTAAAATTTTAAATTAATGTACAATAATAAAAATAATATATTTTAGGAGGTTTATTGGTGATCAATAGAAATTAAGGAATGAAGAGGATACAAAATAAAGACCACGTTCCCGTGACTGATTAGCCATTTCAAAATCCCCACTCTTAGCTTACCACTGTCACCATGCTGACTGCAAGCCCCAAAAAGAGCCCCAAGAGGACCTCCCACTCACTAATATCCTCTGTCTAAAGGAAGTATGTAACAACAGGAAATCAGTGGGTAGTTTTTTTAGAGTAACAGATTTTCAATTATACATTTCCCCCTGAGATCCATAGAAGACTGGTTTCTGCAATGGATCTTGTAAACATAACCAACTTTGAAATTACAATAATTTGGGGATAAAAGAAAAGAGAACAAAACCAGTGATTGCTACGTGCATTGACAAAAAGCCAGTTAGGGGGCAGTCCCCTTCAACATAAGAGTATACATACAAAACAAATGCATTCAACCCCACACAGTTCAAATCACCACATCCCAAAGTTCACTCTGGATTTTCTGGTGCAGCATGTTGTCTATGTAGGCATCTTCATGGTGCTTTCTCCAAACAGTTCACTTTCTGGATTCGGAGAGGTAGCATGTTTCTTAAACTAAAATTACTCTCAAAATGAATTTAAAATTTGCATTTTATAATAATAATAATAATAATAATAATAATAATACATTCCCCTCTGAAGAGGGTGTTGAAAAACACAGGGATTTAGGAATTCATGGCTGAGTTACAAGGTATATAAATCAATTGGCAAGAGAAAATCAAAAACGTCAAAAATTCCAAATAAAAGAGAAAAGATAACTTCTGAATGAAATACAGACTATCAAAGTCTTATGTGTAAAAATTCTAAGTAAAAGAAAAATAAATTCATAACATGTCCTTGAAACATGGCCCAATAAAAGTGAATATTTTACTTACCCATTTGCAGCCAAGTCTAAAGGAAGTTGCCATACTATAAGAGAGAAAAGGTACTAGATCATAGGAGCAAATAGGAGCCAGGATGGAACCAGAACTATCGATGTGATGTATTTTATATAGAGTGTGTGGTACAAAGAAAACCTGCATTTAACACATGTTAAACAGTCGCAACCTTGAGTCTCACACATGATTAAGTCCTTAAGTTCTTTGTGCAGAATTTCATCAATCCACATAGGATTGGTTTGGCCTCTTTGACCTTGTGCTCTATAGGCACTATGCAAGTAGCTTTGTGATTCTTTGGCACTGTATAATGGTTCTCTTTGTATTCCCTTCTCCTGGAATCAGACAGAATCATTAAGCAAAGTCCCATAATATTTTTAACAATCTATGGCATCATTTTTATAGTCTAAAGCTTTTTTTTGGGTATGCATTGACGTCAGGACAAATGTATTATAAACTTATATTACTACAAAATCAAAAAAGTTAAAGAAAAATCTTAATACTGGTGATGTACTTCAATACAAAAAAGGAGAGAAAAAATAAAACTGAAATCATATATTGCACATGCAAGCAAAACAATAATAATTTTTTCAATAACAAAATATATAGCTTACAATCATTGACATACTGTATCAACTAAAGGAAAGTAGAATACAAAGGTTTCTCACCAAAATTGAGATCCATTTCCTTTTCAAAATTGGCCATGATCCACTAACAGTTTTTTATAAAGAATAGTAGTGCAACAGGTAATGTACATTCATGAAGTATCAAAATACCCAAAGTTATAATAGTCCATTTAATTACAAAAGCAAACAAATCCACTATCATTAGGATTCACATGAGTCTGCTGTATGACATTTAAAAAAAATCTTAGAAGGGGTGCTCAGGGAGGGGTAATATCTCTGCTATGGAGGGCTGGTCTTGCCCTTCTAGGGCAGCTCTCCAGCCACTGACCCCCACCTGACACCCAGCTCTCACTTGTGGCTCCTAGTAGCTGCTAGCATGCAGCAGCAGCCACACCCTGGGCAATGGCTTCGACAGGCCGGCTAAACCTTGTGAGGGTAGCCATCGGGTCATCGACCCCTGGTGAACCAGGGCTTTGCTCACCCAGCATGTGAAGACTGCTTCGGCGGAACAGGTGGAAGAAACCAACAAGAAGGTTCAATGGCTAAGATGGAGATTCAGCAAGGCACTGTGGAGTGCTTAAGGCGTGATGGAGCACAAAAGACAACACGGCCATCCAATGTAGCTGAGGAAGTCTCCAGGTGTAATGATTTTTTGTGCCAATGGACCCAGGCTTCCAATGCCGAGAGAGTGGGACTGTCTCTGTGCATCGACTTTTCCACTTAAATCTTCATGCACAGGTGTCTTTGTGCACAAAAACGCACAAAGACAATCGTCATCCTCTGTTCGAAAGACAACCAACAACACAGGATTTTTAGGTGTAGCAATGTTTCAACCTTGGCTGAGATATTTTTTAAATCTATTACTGCCATCATTACAAAAATGTGACAGAGGAGTCTAGAAAAAAAAACAAACCTCTGTACTGTTAATATTGTGACTGAAAATGTCACTAAGAATCTAGACCATTCTGGTGGAAGGGTATATATAAAAAGCTGAAGAGTTACAAATGAGAGATGCTCTCTCTTGGGAGCCATCCAGGGGTACCATGCCCTGGGATCAACTTCCCAGGTCCTTTGGTATGAGACTATTATGTCCCATCCATTCATATTTTTACAAATGCAGGAGGTGGGATTATAATAGTGCTTCACATCGGCTACTAAAATGGACCATTTACCTCTTGTTACAAATAACTCAGAGGTAGGCAAAATTATCAGAGTTGTTGAAAGAAAAAATCTAAAAATTATGTATAAAGATCCTTACAATCAATTTGAGGTATTTAATTCATTAAATTTTCCAAAGCTTGTTATACAATTGTAACCAGTTTTGATGAAGTTCATCCATCATCTATGTGACAATTTACAACAAAGCCAAAATGGAAGAAAAAGCTGTTTTTTTTAATGGGCTTATTCAATAATATTTGTTCAGTATAGTTATAGGGGAAAGGTAACAGAATATAACAGTAGTTAAAACACAGTATATTAAAATGATTCAGTGTAACATAATAGTATTGAATACATTAATATATGAACTTAAAACAACAAAATTAAATCTTAAACAATCAGCAAAATACAATAAGATACAGAGACTTTCATAAAAAATAGTCTGAAAGGGTTTAAAATTTCCACCTCCAGTCTCTTTAAAGTTCCTTTTTCTATTTTTCCATATTCCTTTTGTCAGAATTGTAGTATTTCCCATGGTGAGGGAGAATATGGGTTTGAGGAACCTCAAACTGGATGAATATTAAAGACTGGGCAGGCCCAAGTGGCAAAGGGTTGTAGGGAGATGAATATCAGGAATTCTCCCCTGAATCTCAAGCAGGATAAGTGAAAAGATCAGTGCACTCATGAAAGGTAGAATCTGTTTGAAATGCGCAAGGTACTGGTCTTTCAAAGAGTACACCATGCCTTTTTGGAAGAGTAACTTCCTTCTTCCATTCCCCACTGAGGTAAAATGCTAGGGAACAGTTTGTTTTCCCAGACACGTGGAGAAGTAAATAGGAGGCTAATCATTGCCTAAGGAAAATACATGCCAGTTTTTACCATTGCCCTGAGAGGGGCTCCAAGTTTGAGAGTTCTGAAGATACAGTGGCAGCTTACAGCAGGAATGAAGTCAAGGCTGGAGCCAAAGCCAGAGCAGGAACAGGAAAAGGACTAAGAGCAAACAGGATAGGCAGCAGCAACCAAAGGCAGCAGTGAGGAATGAGGAGCATGAACATGGGCTCAACCAGATGGGCAAGAGTCCTCAAACTGAAAACAGCTGGCCCATAGGGCAAGCACCTGGGCAAAAAGTAGGGAAAGAAAAAGACAACAGCTCCAAAGAGAAGGTGGGCAAAAAGCCTTGGCAGGAGAAATGTGGCTTAAAATTTATCTAGGCTTTCTTGAAAAAATTGAGTTTTTCTTATCCCTTTTGGTTGCCATTTTTGGCAAAATTAATGTAAAAATTAAAATTAATGTCAATAATAAAAATGTTATATTTTTGAAGATTTATTAATGATCATTAGAAATCAAGGAATAAAGAGGATACAAAATAAAGACCACATGCCCTTGGCTTACCATCATGCTGGCTGCAAGCCCAAAAATGAGCCCCAAGAGGATGGCACACTCACTAATATCCTATGTCTACAAGAAGTATATATAATGACAGGAAATCAGTAGACTCTGGGGAAATTTAGTTCTTTTTTAGAGTAACAGATTTTCAAGTATACACATGAATCCCATAGACCCCATGTTTGATTTATATGGTATATATTTTGTAATCTTAGTTTCTCTCCCTTAAAAAGAGCAGGTACATGACTATCCCTTTCTAGTTTATAGCTGCTTTGTCAGTACAACATATGTAAAAATGTTTTGAATTTTCTAGAAGGCCAAGTCTGAACCTACATATCATCTCTATCTTTTCTTCCAATAGAGAAAAATGCAAATGCTGACCTCAAATGTTTTAGCCAACTTATCACATAAAACCCAATGAAAATGCTGGCACTTAAGTTTATGTCTTGCTATAGGCATTTCCCTGCTTCACAAAATAATGCTTTATATCCAATTCAATAGATGTAAGAAATTGATATTTTGAATAACATCAGTCTCATATATGTTGATGCCTATTTGGTCATTCTACAGTGGGGCTTCCCCTCCACCCCAGGTTTATCTGACTAACTTCTTCCTATATGCACCAATTTGGGTTGGAATTTCTGTGGATAATGACCATTGCTGCTAATATCACTTTTAAAAGTTCTGGGGGCTTGGCGATGGTGGTGGTGGCAGCAATAGCTGTGGATCTTACAGACTTTAGCAATTAAGTTCTGTAACACTAGAGATCATATCAAGTTGGCATAGTAAGGAATACAGATGATCCCAGAAGAATGACAACACCTCAAAACAAATACTAAAGCAGCAGAACTGATAGAAGAAAGGGTGAAACAGTGCTCTGGCCTAGAACAATGTAAAGAGATAGAAAGGAGGGCTCATCTCACTGGAGTATGGTTAGAGAGCATTGAATAAACCTAAGGAGAAGTCAGATATGGGGGAAAGAGCACAGCTGTCTTGTTCTAGCTTAGCAGAGGAAGAGCAGAAACTAACATAATACAAATCCATCAGCAGTGAGTTTGTATTTATTCTTTTATGCCCCCTAATGTGAGATAATCCAGCCTTGGAGGGATTAGGCAGGACCCAAGTAAAACCAGTTGAACTGAAGAGCTGCAAATTTCCACATAGGAGGCCAACCTGACCATTTCTGCAGAGTGCTTATTCTGAGACAGAGGTAGCTGAGCAAATCCCACACACAACACAATCCTGGAACAGTACTTCCTACATACCAGGAATGGAGGTAATCTTTAATCAATGAAAACAATAACTCCAAAATAAGCAAAAGCCAGAGAAAAGTCCTGATGCTAGCAAAATATTTCAACAAGAGAGATGACAAAAATATAAGCTCAAAAGAGGATAGTAATATAAAAATGAAAACATGTGAAGCCTCCAAGAAAAATGTGAAAGTATGTCAAGCCCAAAATGAACCCCTGGAAGAGCTCCAAAAGAGGATAGAAAAACAAATAAGTAGAAACTCAGAAGAAAAAAATTTAAACAAATGATAGAAAAAACCAATAGCTTAGAACAAAACCTTTAGTGAACAAAAGGATCCTAAAAAGGAAATGTAATACATTTACCAGGAAAATAATCCCCCCCCCCAAAAGTACAAAGCCAAAAGGAAGAAAATGGCTTCCTAAAAATTAGAATTGGACAAATGGAAGTCAATAACTTAATGAAAGTGCAGGAAATGATAAAAACACTTCCAAAAGAATGAAATAGAAAAAACTCTCAATGGAAAAAACAACTGACCTGGGAAAATCAATCAAGGAGAGATAATCTAACAATCACTGGATTGTGTGAAATCCAATTTTAAAAAAAGAAGACAAACAACAACAACAAAATCTGAACACCATATTGAAAAATACTATCAGGAAAATAAACTACCCTGAAATTCTTGAACTATATGGAAAAATAGAAATTGAAAGAATTCAGCAATTATTTCCTGAAAGAAATCACAAATTTTAAAATCCCAGGACTATTATAGCCAAATTCCAGAACTCCAAAACGAAGGAGAAAACATTACAAGCAGACAGAAAAAAAATTGAGTATTGTGGAAACATAATCACAATTAAATAGATAGAACAGCTTCTATATTAAGTATCAGGAGGCATGGAATAGGATATTCCACAAGGCAAAGGAATTAATAAAACCAAAGATCACCAATTCAGAAAAAAATTAAGCACAATACTCCAGGGGAAAAAGTAAACATTTAGTTAAATAGAGAAATTAAAGGTATTCCTGATAAAATGACCAGACCTAACAAGAAAATCTAATGATAAAATTCAACACTGAAAAGAAACAGAAAATGTTAAACAGGAAAAAAAAGACAATTCAAGGGAATCAGTGGGATTAAACTGATCAAATCACTTCAAGGGAAGGATACTTATACCTAAAGTACTTAATATACTTTAAGTTAACAGAGGGGAACAATGAGGTTGAACTGATTATATTCCTCGCATGGGAAAGTGATAACTAGAAAATTTAAGATACTTAAGCTAAAGAGATATTTAAGATACTTAGAATCCTTTAAGATAATCATAGGAAAAAATGGAGTTAAACCAATTGCATTACTATTAATAACTTAAAGTAGCTATATTTTCTGTCTTTATTACCTTAAGAACTTAGGATATTTAAAGTACTGAATATACTTAAGAACTTTTTCACTATTAGCACAATGAATAGGAATATATGTAGACAAAGATCAGGGAGTAAGTTGAAATAGATAGGATGGGGGGGGAGCAGCTGGGTAGCTCAGTGGATTGAGATGTAGGCCTAGAGACAGGAGGTCCTAGGTTCAAATCTGGTCTCAGACACTTCCCAGCTGTATGACCCTGGAAAAGTCACTTGACCCCCATTGCCTAGCCCTTACTATGATTCTGCCTTGGAGCCAATACACAGTATTAACTCCAAGATGGAAGGTAAGGTTTTTAAAAAGAAATAAAGAAAAAAGAAAAAGATAGGATGATATTTTAAAAATAAATGGATAAGCTGGGAAAATCAGAAGACAGCATGGGAGAGATTAGACTTGGATCAATATCTCACACCTTACACCAAGATAAACTCAGAATGGGTGAATGACTTGAATATAAAGAAGGAAGCTATAAGTAAATTAGGTGAGCACAGAATAGTATACATGTCAGATCTTTGGGAAAGGAATGATTTTAAGACCAAGCAAGAGTTAGAAAAAAATCACAAAATGTAAAATAAATAATTTTGAATACATTAAATTAAAAAGGGTTTGTACAAACAAAACCAATGCAGCCAAAATTAGAAGGGAAGCAACAATTTGGGAAAAAAATCTTCATAACATAAACCTCTGACAAAGGTCTAATTACTCAAATTTATAAAGAGTTAAATCAATTGTACAAAAAAAAATCAAGCCATTGCCCAATTGATAAATGGGCAAAGGACATGAATAGGCAATTTTCAGTTAAAAAAATCAAAACTATTAATAAGCACATGAAAAAGTGTTCTAAATCTCTTATAATCAGAGAGATGCAAATCAAAACAACTCTGAAGTATCACCTTACACCTAGAAGATTGGCTAGCATGACAGCAAAGGAAAGTAATGAATACTGGTGGGGATATGGCAAAATTGGGACATTAATACATTGCTGGTGAAGTTGTGAATTGATCCAACCATTCTGGAGGGCAATTTAGAACTATGCCCAAAGGGCGATAAAAGACTGTCTGCCCTTTGATCCAGCCATAGCACTACTGGGTTTGTACCCCAAAGAGATAATAAGGAAAAAGACATGTACAAAAATATTCATAGCTGCTCTCTTTGTGGTGGCCAAAAATTGGAAAATGAGGGGATGCCCTTCAATTGGGGAATGGCTGAACAAATTATGGTATATGTTGGTGATGGAATGCTATTGTGCTCAAAGGAATAATAAAGTGGAGGAATTCCAGGGGAACTGGAACAACCTCCAGGAATTCATGCAAAGTGAGAGGAGCAGAACCAGGAAAACATTGTACACAGAGACTGATATACTGTGGTACAATCGAATGTAATGAACTTCTCTATTAGTGGCAATGCAGTGATCCTGAAAAACTTGGAGGAATCTATGAGAAAAACCACTATGCACTTTTAGAGGAAACACTATAGGAGTAAAAACACCGAAGAAAAACAATTGCTTGAATACATGGGTTGAAGGGATATGGTTGGGGATGTAGACTCTAAATGAACATCCTAGTGCAAATAACAACATGGAAATAGGTTCTGATCAAAGACACAAGTAATACCCAATGAAATTGCACATCAGCTATGGGAAGGGTGGGTAGAGGGGAGGGAGGGAAATAAAGTGATTATTGTAACCAAAAAAAATTAAATTAATAAAAAATAAAATAAAATAAAAAATATAAACCAAATATAATGCTATGGGTTAGTTATAAGAAACAAAAAGAAAATAGTCTTGCTTTCATTCTATTGATGATTGTATGATGATTCTGATGAATCAAGAGAAAATGAGGAGGAGGAGAAGGAGGATGATAATGATGGAAATATACCAGTCAGGAAATCTGAACTCACATTACACAGAAGAAAAACAACTTCTTCATTACATGGGTCAAGGGGGATATGATTGGAGATGTAGACTCTAAATGATCATACTAGTACAAACATCAACAACATGGAAATAGGTTCTGAACAAGGACATGTGTAAAACCAGTGGAATTGCCCATTGGCTATGGGAAGGACTGGGGAGAGGGGAGGGAGGGAAAGAATATGATTCTTGTAACCAAGGAATAATGTTCTAAATTGTCTAAATAAAATTTTCAAAAAATAAAAATAAATGGATAAGAAAAAGAGAAAAGAGAAAGAAAGAGAAAGTTGGGGTAATTATTTCAAATTAAGAGGCATATAAGAATCAATATAGTGGAAGGAAAGATGCCGGTGTTGGGTAATGACTAAAGCATACTTTTATCAGAATTGACACAAAGTGAAAATAATATCTATACTCATCTAGGTATCTAAATCTAATCTTACAACAAACTGGGGGAAAATCTATAGCATGTCTCTGACAAAGGTTTAATTTTTCATATATATAGAAAGAAATAAGTCAAATTTTTAAGAATACAAGGAATTCCCCAATTGACAAATGGTTAAAGGATATGAATAGACATTTTTCACATGAAGAAAATAAAGCTATCTTTAGACATATGTTCCAAAAATGTTCCAAATCACTATTGTTTAGAGAGATGCAAACTAAAACAATCATGAGGGGACTACCTTTTATAACCATATATGACAAAAAAATAAAATTATAACTGTTGCAGGGGATGTGGAAAAATTGGGGCACTAACACTGCTGGTAGAGCTGTAAAGTGATACAACTACTTTGGAAAGGAATATGGAACCATATCCAAAGGACCATAAAACTGGGCTTACCCTTTGATTCAGCAAGACCAGTACTAGTTCTGTATCCCTATGAGATTAATGATAGGGGGAAAGAGTCTACCTGTACAAAATTATTTATAGTAGCTCTTTATGGTGGCAAAGAAGTGGAAACTGAAAGGATGATTCCTCAATTGGGGAATAACTGAACAAGTCATGGTATATACTTGTAATAGAATATTATTGTGCCATAAGAAGTGACAGACAAGATGATCATAAAAAACTAGAAAGACACATGAAGTGGTACAAAGTGAAATGAGCAGAAAGAGGAGAATATTGTACACAGTAACAAAAATAATGTGTGATGAACAACTGAAAATGAATTCACTATTATTAACAAAGCAAGGATCCAGGAAATTCCAATTGACTCATGACAAAAATAAAGGATATTAGCCATCATAGAAGGAATAGAATATAAATGTAAATTGAAACTTACCATTTCATATTTTTTCTCTATTAACTTTTTTCTCTAATATAGGCAATGTGTATATTCTTTCACAAACATGGAACCATGGATTGCATAAGATATATATATATATGTATATATATATAATCAATATTATATTGCTTACCTTCTTTAGGGGGGAGGAGGAATGGGAGGGAGAGAGGGCATGGACTAAAAATGTCAGAAAGCAAATACTTTTTAAAATTATATTGTCATGTTATCTGGAAAAAATGTTATTTTTAATTTATTAAAAAAAGTTCTAGGAGTAATACTTTATGGACATGTTTTTATACTTCTAATACCATAGCTTTTGAGTCACTACTAGAGTGCTTCCCATCAATAATTGCTCTTATTTATCCATATTTAATAAATATTAAATACTAAAGAAAATATGAAAAATCATATCTATAATATATGATATATAAACTATAGTCAATATTACCAGCAAATTCAACAAAAACCTTTAAATATTCTCCTCATTTGCCTGAAAATTATCGAGAATGATTTAAATGACTCCAGATAATAATTAAATCATTATTAATATGTCCTTAATTATTTATTCTCAAGACTAGTCATTTGTCTCTAACAGGATTCCATTTATAAAATTCCCTTTATACCACTTATTTACAAAATGATGCAAGATAATTCTAAGAAAGGTCTTCACATTTCTCTCCTCTCCCTCTCTCAAACTCTTTATATTCATGGATTCTGATTATATACATATAAATACATAAGTTATCCCTAACTTCATGAAGGAACACACACGGTCATTCAATCATCAAGTATTAAGCACTTAATATGTTACAGACAATGTGAATAGTATCTATGATATAAATAATGTTTAAAAATCCCCTGCTTCAGAGTCCTACCAGATTCTTTTTATGATGCAAATATTATATTGATATCTAAGCCAAGAAGGTTAAAAACAGAGAAAGAAAATTATAGATCAATATCCTTAATGAATATCAATTAAAAAAAAACCTTAAGTAAAATACTAGTAATGAGACTATAGTAATATATCAAAAGGATCATTTACTATGACAAGGTGGGATTTAAATTAGAAATGCAAAGCTGGTTTAACATTAGGAAAATTATCAACATAATTGACCATATAAATAATGACCAAACTAACAAAAATCACATGACTTTTCAATAGGTGCAGAAAACTTCTTTAACAAAATACAATACCCATTTTCATTGCATTCCTGTTGAAAAATTAAAAAGCATAGGAATAAATGGGCTTTTCCTTAAAATAATAAGTAGTATCTATTTAAAACCATCAGCAAGTATCCTCTGCAATGGGAACAATTTAGAAGCTTTCCAGAAAGATCAGGCATGAAGTAAGGATGACCATTATAGCCACGATTATTTAATATTGTATTAGAAATACTAGCTTTAGTAATAAGAGAAGAAAAAAATGAAGAAGTTAATGTAAACCCATAGAAAATTAAACTATAACCCTTTTCAGATGATATGATGATACACATAGAGAATCCTAGAGAATCAACTAAAAGACTAGTTTAAGTAAATAATAACTTTAGCAAAGTTTAGTATACAAAATAAACTGATATAAAACATATCTATATATTACCAATAAAATTCAGGAACAAGATAGAAAGAGAAATCCCATTAAAATAAAGTTAGACAATATAAAATACTTGGAAATCTACTTGACATTATATATATATAGGAATTATATGAGCACAATTACAAAACACTTTTCACACAAATAAAGTCAGATCTACACAATTGGAAAAAATGTTAAGTGCTCATGGGTAGGCTGAGCTAATAGATTAAAAATGATAATTCTAGGAGGCAGTTGGGTACTTCAATGTATTGAGAATGAGGCCTAGAAAAAAGAAGTGCTAGGTTCACATCTGACCTCAGACACTTCCAAGCTGTGTGACCCTGGGCAAGTAACTTAACCCCCATTGCCTAGCCCTTACTGCTCTTCTACTTATAATCAATACATAGTATTGATTCGAAGGTAGAAGGTTAGAGTTTTAAAAATGACAATTCTATCTAAATTAATTTACTTATTCAGTGCCATACCAATCAAACTACCAAAAATAATAAAGAGAAAAATAATAAATAACAAAATAACAAAATTCTTCTGAAAGAACAAAAGATCAAAAATATTTAGGGACATAATGAAAAAAAATGTGAAGGATGGTAGCCAAGCAGTACCAGTTCTCAAAACAATCTGTTGCCAGCTAAGATATAGAATGATGGATCAATGGAATAGATTAGGGGTAAATAATCTTAGCAACATAGTGTCTGATGAACCCAAAGGCACCAGCTTTTGGAATAAGAACTCATTGTTTAACAAAAACGCAGAAACTTAATATAGACCAATATCTTACATAGCTTAAAAAGATATGGTCAAAATGGATATCTGATTTAGACACGAAGGATGATACTCTAAGAAAATTAGGGGAACATAAAATAGTTTACCTGTCAAATCTATGGAGAAGGGAAAAATTTAGGATCAAACAATATAGAGAACATTATGAAATATAAAATGAATAATTTTTACTATATTAAGTTAAAAGGTTTTATACAAATAAAACCCAATGTATCCCAGATTAGAAGGGAAAAAACAAAGAAGGACAATTTTTTATAATAAATTTTTGTGATAAAGGTCTCATTTCTCAAATACATAGAGAACTACAACAAATTTATAAGAATACAAATCATTCACCAATTTACAAATGGTCAAAGTATTGAATATATGAATAAGCATTCATATAAAAAATCAAAGCTATCAATAATCATGTGAAAAAAATATTCTAAGTCACTCAATTACAGAAATGTAAATTAAAACAATATCAGATCAGACAATATGACAGTAAAGGAAAGTGATAAATATTGAAAGGGATATAACAAAATTGGGACACAAAAGCATTGTTGGTGGAGTTATGAACTGATTTAACCATTCTAGAGGGCAATTTGGAAGTATGACCAAAGGGCTATAAAACAATTCATGTCCTTTGATCCAGTAATACCACTACTGGGTCTCAATTCCCAAAGAGATCTAAAAAAAGGGGAAAGAACTTACTTGTACAAAAACATTTATAGCTGCTTTTTCTGTAATGGCAAAGACTTGGAAATTGAAGGAATGTCTATCAGATGGGGAATGGTTGAACAAATTGTGGTATATAATGGTGATAGAATAGTATCGTGCTTTAAGGAATGATGAATAGGATGATTTCAGAAAAAAAAAACTGGACAGATCTGCATGAACTTATGCAAAGTTGAATAAACAGAACCATGAGAACATTGTACATAGTAATAGCAATATTTTGAAATGATCAACTGTGAAAGACTTTGCTACTCTTAGCAATACAGCAATCCAGGACAATTCTGAAGGACTAATGAAAAAGAATACTCTCCGCCTCCAGGGTCAGAATGCAGTTTAAAGCATACAATTTTCTCTTTAGTTTATTTGTGTTTTTATTTTGGGATTTTATTGAGGGAAATTGTAGATTATCAACAAAGTTTAGGGACTAGTATAAAGGGGATCATGTTTAGGAAGATTTTCTATAGAATGTGTAATTTCATCTGAAATATGAAAGAAGCCAGGGAGGGCAGAACATAAATATGAACAATTAGAAAATTCCAGGCATAGGAAATAGCCAGTGAAAATTCCCAGAGATGGGAAATGGAGAGTCTTGTCAGAGAAATAACAAAGAGGCCAGAGTCACTGGAACTTCTGAATATGATCTAAATTCTTCATAAATCCTCATGGATTTCAAAATAAATACATATTGGTGAGCTAAGTGGCTCAGTGGAGAGAGAGCTGGGCCTGGAGACAAGAGGTCCTGGGTTCAAATCTATCCTCAGACACTTCCTAGCTTTGTGACCTGGACAAGTCACAACCTACATTTCCCAGCCCCTATCACTTTTTTTGAATATATACTAGGAATATATAAATACTTACAGTATATACGCTTCTATATACTATATATATATATACTATTCTTTATACATAGACTATATACTTAGTTTCAATTCTAAGACAGAAAATAAGTTTTTTTAATTAAAATAAAAAATAAAAAATATGCACATCCTAATTCCACAGGGCAAGGGACTTTGCTTTGAGGTATTTTCTTAACTCACTTCTCATATATCCTCAGGGTTCATAGATGAACACCAAAACGTTTTACCTGATATTGTAGTGAGAAATACTTTCTCAGTTGTCTATACCAACTATTTCCTCCAGCATTCTATATGTCTCCTAGATACAGTAACAAAACTGTTATCTTAATGTGACAGATATTTGAGGCAAAAGTTTCTCCTCTACATGGAATTTTTAAATTGTAAACTATTGATAGCAGGGACTGTGCTATCTTCTTTGTATCCAGTATAGCAACATATATAAACATTCAATAAAAAAAATTAAGTGAATCATTCAGCTTGTACATGGGACTTGAATGATTTTCTTTTTCTTCAATCTGTGCCTATATCTTGACAAGACTTCCTTCTTTCTTTACATCTTTCCTTCTTTCTTTTCTTTCTTCCTTCCTTCCTGCCTTCCTTCCTTCCTGCCTGCCTTCCTACCTGCCTTCCTTCCTGCCTGCCTTCTTTCTTTCTTTCTTTCCTTCTTTTCTTCTGTTATCTTTTTAAAAAAATTTCTTCTCCTATCTTCAGGCACTCTAGTACAATATGAGGAATATATAGCAGAGAAAATGCTTATTGATTGTTTATTGATTGCTTTCTATTCTTCCTTTTCTTCCTCTGCTCAACATGTGCTGTTTTTCTACCAGTCACTTGCCTATAAATCCCTCTCATGTCCTTATAACAGTGAAAAACAGTTAAGCAAAACAAACTAGTGTAGTTCCTTGGGAACTGCATGAGAGTCTCAATCACATTCTGTACATTTAGTCCTCATACCGATCTACTGAAAAGTAAATTCTTTTCATCATCTCTTCTCCCAAAGATCATCTGTTACAATTAAGCAGATTTCTGATGACTTTAGTGTCTTTTACATTTACATTGTTGTATCTTTTGTGGATATTATTCCACTGGTTTTCTGTAATTTACTCTGCATCAGTTATTATGCCTTTCCAAGTATCTCTGAATTCCTCATATTCCTCGTTTCTTATGTGACAACAGTATTTTACAAGAATTGGCATTTATTAAGCTCTTTAATATTTACAGGGCACTTAAAACATAATCATGATCCTCATAATAATCCTGTAACATAGGTGTTAATATTTTCCCTATTTTATAGTTTAGGAAATTGAGACATATGAGAGTAGAGTAACTTGCCTATATTTATATAATTTATAATTGTATAAAATGGCTAGATTTCAACCCAAGTCTTCCTGACTCTAAGACCAATATTCTACCTTCTGTACAATGTGGTTGTATTATATTTCATTACATTAATATATTCAATTTGTCCAGTCAGCCTCCAATTATAGGGCACATACTTTGTTTGCTGTTCTTTATTCCTACAAAAATGTTGCTATGCATATTTATATATATATGTATATTTGTATATATAAATACCTACATTTATTCACACACATATATGTATATGTACATGTTTTCTAAATCTGGCCTCTTTGAAGCATACATATATATGTATATATATACATATATGTATATGATAGAGATCGCTGAGTAAAAGGTCAGAGGATGTTTAGTTCCTGTTTTCACATTGCTCCAAATAATTTTCTAGATTGGGTTATACTGATTCACAGTTCTCCAAACAGTATATCAGTGTACCTGTATTTCTACAACCCTTCAAAAATTTACTATTTCTATCATTTTGTCATGTTGTAGAGTATGAGGTGAAACCACACAATTGGTTTTAATTTTAAATTTTCTCCTTAATTAATGATTTGGAATATTCTTTCATATGGGACATGATAGTTCACAATGCTTTTTCTCAAAATTGTTTTAAGTGAGTAACTTCTAATTTCCATATGACCCACAATGGTTTTTTCCTGGAAAGAAGTAAAAAAGGTTTGGGGTTTTGTTATTTTTTTTTTAGCTTTAGGGTTTTAATTTTGGGTGGAGAAGTTATTTTTTTCTGCCACCCCAGAAGAATTTCACAAGCACTTTAGTAACTACATGATTACAGCATTTGTGAGTCTCTGCCAGATAATGTTTAATAATAACCATAAAAAATAAAGGACATTATTTCCAAAGTCATGCAGGAGCAGGTTTAAACTAAGAACAAAACATGCCATGTGTGAACTGGCCATCTCCTTTCACTCTTACAACACTGGATCCATTGTCAGCAGTCAAAGAACCTGAGGAAAGACCTTGGCAAGTATTCCATACATGCATTTGTTTTTGAAGCTTTGATAGTATGTTGGCTGCGAGGGGATATTTATTGCACCAAGAGATGTAAAACGCAGCTTGTTTTGAAAAGCTGCTCCCAGTGATGGACAGATATTTATTTCAGAGGCCCCCAGTATCCTGAGAATCTCGTAGTTCAGTGCATGCTCATGTTTCCACGTGTAGCTAACCATGCATGGGCTGCACATTTGGACCCATATGAACTCTTTATATAATGGTAAGTTCATGCGAAATAACTTTTAGACTGAAGGGGAACGGTTGTCTCTTTAAGAAAATGACGTCTTTTCTCTATTGACGTAATTCTTTCTACATGGGGTGACCAATACATTTTAGGTTAGAGGTGCAATTATTTGGCAAGTATCTTGTCTTTATAATCATCGGCTTGAAAAGTGCTTCTGGGTATGTAAAGTTGGTGGAGAAGAGGTGAGAACAGGTCCTGGAATAGGAGCCTGGAGAAACAAAAATAATTTCAAAATGTGCCAAATCAATTTTGTAATTTTTCCTAAGGCAGGTTCTGGTATCTCACATGATGTCACAGAAAAAAATTAAGCAATCCATAGGTATTTTTTAGCACCTACTATGTGCCAGGCATGATACTAAGTGCTGTGATACAAGTAAAGAAAATAAAATAATCCCTATTCTCAAGATTATATTATAATGGGAGAGACTATTTAACTATGCATAGGATATGTATAAATATCTATACATATGTGTATAAAAAGTTTAAATTTTATTAATTTATCATTATTTTAATTTTATTATTAAATTAATCAATAACTATTATATAATTAATTCATTGATTAATAATGATATTAATTTATTAAATATAAAATTAGTAAAACATCAAGAACTTAGAGGAGGAGGAAAGTAGTGATTGTGAGAATCAGAAAAGATGTTATATACAAAATGAAATATGAGCTGCATTTCAATGAAAGAGAAGGATTGTTCAAAGTTGGAATAAATAGGGAACGAAGGAGGAAGAAGGAATGGAGGAACAGACTAAGCCTTTAAATATCACTTAATGTGTGCCAGGCACTGTGCTAAGTGTTTTACATGTATTTTCTCAGTTGATTCTCATAGCAGCCCTGCAAAGGAGTTACTGTTATTACCTACATTTTAGAGTTGAGGGAATGGAGGCAAACAGAGGTTAAATGACTTGCACAGGGTTATGCAGCTAGTAACTCTCAGAGGCTGAATTTGTACTTTAATGAGTATAAAAACAGGGCAGTGGGAAATATGTCAGGAACAGAGTATAATCTAGCTTGGCTGTATCATAGATTGTGGAACTGCAAGTATTATACAGTAAAACTAAACAAATAGGTTGGATCCATGGTGGGAAGGACTTTGAGAACTACATAGAAGAAGGAATATTCAATCCTACATTCTCAGACATTTGTTAAGTCACTTTGGTAAATTATGTGAAGGACAGTCTGGGTTGGGTAGAGATTTAAATCAGTGAAAACATATTATGGGAGGGTTTGTTTTACACTAAGCACTCTGCTTGAAACAAGGAGACCAGTATGGAAGCCACCACAATCATCTAGACAAGAGATAATCAAGGCCTAGTTTCAGGTGATTGAAAAATGGGTACAGAAGCCAGAAATGTTGTGGAAATAGAATAGCAAAGTTTGACAACTGAATAGATATGTGCAGTGAGGGAGATCAAGGGTTCTAGGCTAATGCCAAGGATTTAAACTTAAGAAACTAGAATGTTGAAGGGACATTTATCATAAGAAGGGAAGTTTGGAAGAGAGATGGGTTTGGGGAAAAAGGTAAAAAAAGATAAAAATTAAATTTAAAAAATTAAAGAATTAAAGGTAAATTTAAAATAAATGTTGGATTTCTCATTGGAGCTTTAATTTTAAATGTCTAAAAGGTAGCTGATATTGAGGGACCGAATCTCACAGAATTAGATAATAATCCAATCAAGAACATATGAGTTTTCCAAAGGAGAAATAGTGTAAAGTTATTAGAAAGGCGGCACCATGGGGGCAGCTGGGTAGCTGAGTGGATTGAGAGCCAGGTCTAGAGATGGGAGGTCCTGGGTTTAAATCTGGCCTCAGATACTTCCTAGCTGTGTGACTCTGGACAAGTTACTTAACCCCCATTGCCCTCACCCTTACCACTCTTCTGCCTTGGAACCAATATACAGTATTGATTCCAAGATGGAAAGTAAGGGAAAGAAAGAAAGAAAGAAAGAAAGAAAGAAAGAAAGAAAGAAAGAAAGAAAGAAAGAAAGAAAGAAAGAAAGAAAGAAAGAAAGAAAGAAAGAAAGAAAGAAAGAAAGAAAGAAAGAAAGAAAGAAAGAAAGAAAGAAAGAAAGAAAGAAAGAAAGAAAGAAAGAAAGAAAGAAAGAAAGAAAGAAAGAAAGAAAGAAAGAAAGAAAGAAAGAAAGAAAGAAAGAAAGAAAGAAAGAAAGAAAGAAAGAAAGAAAGAAAGAAAGAAAGAAAGAAAGAAAGAAAGAAAGAAAGAAAGAAAGAAAGAAAGAAAGAAAGAAAGAAAGAAAGACGGGACCAGGACTCAATCTTGGTAAAAATCTATAGTTAGAGAGCATGATGTGCATGATAACTCATTGAATCAGTCTGAGGAGCAATTAGGCAAATAGGTGGAGAGCTTGGAGTGAAAAGTGTAAAAAGAAAGGAAATAAAAGCAAGTTAATATTTCTTAAAATGGTTAAAAATAGCAGAGAAGTCAAGAAAGATAATGATGGAGAAAAGACCAGCTGATTTGACAATTAAGAAATCATTAGTAACTTTAGAAAGAGCAATTCCATTTCAGTGTTAAGAAAAGAAACCAGAGTATACAGTGTTGAGGAATGAAAAGAATGGAGGTAAAAGTGAAGAATGAAAAGGGCACTGGAGTTTGGTAAGGGATAGAAAGGAAACTATAGGACAATAACTTGAAGTGGTAGTAGGTAATTAAACGAATGTGAAAAGGAACAGGACAGATCCATCTTTGTATAGTCAACGCACTGTATAGAGCCTGATATTAGGGGCCATTTTATTTTCTTTATATATATCCCCAATAACTTTATGATATCTAATGGTTAATAAACTCTTATTTGTTGAAAGGTTGAAAATTATCCTGAATTAGTTTGATCTAGTCAGTTCTCAACAGTTGTTAAATTATTTTAATTAAATTTCTCTACTGATAAATTAATTCATTAACAGATAATTATTTTTTAAACCCTTACTTTCCATCTTAGAATCAATACTATGTATTAGTTCCAAGGCAGAAGAGTGGCAAGGGCTAGGCAATGGGGTTTAAGTGACTTGCCCAGGGTCACACAGCTGGGAAGAGTCTGAGGCCAGATTTGAACCTAGGACCTTCCTTCTCTAGGTCTGACTCTCAATCCAATGAGCTACCCAGATGCCCCCATGAACAGATAATTAAATAAACAAACAAACAGATAGATAGATAGATAGATAGATAGATAGATAGATAGATAGATAGATAGATAGATAGATAGATAGATAGATAGATAAAGACAGCCCTTAATCTGAATTTCCTTTTTCTGTTTCAGAGGGGCACCACAATATTATGAAATGAGGAGCATAAAAACCCCTTATATTTTGAATATCAATAGGATATTAAAATTGGTAGAGACCATGGAAATCCAGTAATTCAGTTGTTTCTGTTTATAGGTAAGGAAAATGAGATTCATAAAAGTTAAATTATTTTCTTTTCAAATTCCTCTAACTAGTAAGTGGCAAACCTAGGCTTCAAACTCAGTACAACAGTTTATAGAGTATTTTCACATATCAAGGACAAAGGTATTCTAGGAACTGAGCATACAAAGACAAGACAGAAAACATTTCTACAATTAATGAGCTTGCTATCTCCTGGGAATGGGGAAAGGGGTGACTGGGGTAGTGATAAAGCATTTAAATAGAAAAGGGTGTGTCTGTGTGTGTAAAAAGACAGAGAGAGAGAGAGAGAGAGAGAGAGAGAGAGAGAGAGAGAGAGAGAGAGAGAGAGAGAGAGAGAGAGAGAGAGAGAGAGACAGAGACAGAGAGAGAGAGAGAGAGAGAGAGAGAGAGAGAGAGAGAGAGAGAGAGAGAGAGAGAGAGAGAGAGAGAGAGAGATTATTTCAAAGATAGAAAAACAAATAAAAATGGTACACAAGCTGAGCCTTGTAAGAAAATTTTGGATTCCAGGACACAGAAACAGAAATTGGAAATAATTATCACAAGAACCCTGTGAATTAGATAGGGATATATCAACATTTATATTTTATAGATAACTAAAAAGTAAAGCAATTTAATCAAGGACATGAAGTTAATAGGTAATAAAATGGGCCTTGAACCCAGGCTGTCTGATTCTAAATCTTCAGGGTTTTCTTTTTAAATTCCTTTTTAAGAATCACTTATTGGAAAGTTCATTTTGTTTCTTAGTTTTGTAGAATCAGAAAAAAAAATTAAATTTAAGAAGTTTTTTAACTAAGAGTACATAATGGAAAAATTGTTAACTTCTCCAGAATTAGTGACTGATTCTCTCAGACCACAATTCCAGGAAAGCCCCAGTTATTCTTCACTTTACTCCTTTCTCCCTGGATATCTCTTTAACAGCTGGCAAAGGTCAACTGCCTTATCAACATTCTTATACCCTTTCCTTCTCCCACCCAATTTCCAGTTCTGAAACAATGAACAGAATTAATTCTGTCACTGTGCTTGGATGGTATGAATCAATCTATTCCAATTAGGCTCCAATCACTGTTGTATTTATTAGAATGTAAAGTCCTTGAGGACAGGGACTGTCTTGCTTTTGTACATTACTTGGAGTACTGTTCAGCACTTGAAAAATGTTGCTTGCTTACTTGTTTCTTTTTTCCATTCTATCTTTTTTTTCCTTTCATTCCTTTCCTACAACCATTCTCCTAAGTTGTAGATATTTCTGTGATCCATCATGCTGTGTTTAGGAGAAGGGTACAGTTTTACATAAATCTCAAGTTGTTCCTTTCTATGAATTTCTGATCATTTTCTGTTTCTGTTGGATATATAATTGGACCTGGTATACATTGAAATACTTTTAAAAGCCTTACCTATGTTTTTTTTTCCTATATCAATGCATGGTAAGTATTTTAAGAATAAGAAGTGCTAAAGATTTTACTTCTACTTCAAGGAGAATTTTTTTTTTCTCTTTAGATGAAAAGCAGTCCATTCTATAAAGGAAAGAAAATAATCTTTTGACTAGCCATATTTTAAAATAAATTACTTTTTGGCTTTTAAACCACTTACACTGATTATTTTTGTTTGTGTTAAATATCTTATGATTTCTGAAGGATGGAAATGTTATAATTTAATATATTTCTGTCCCGTAATCCCTTTATATGCCCTGTCCTCTACTTTTCATAGGGCATGGTGAGGGCAGAGGAACACAAGGAATTCTCAAATTAATAAGGGCTTTAGATAATAATGGGGCTGGCCACCCTTAAATCTCACTTACATGCAATATTTTCTTCTTTATGATAAAATGTATTGATTTTTGTCTATTTTGATCCTTTATGCATCTATTATGACAAAATGCGTGTACTATGAAAAATCAAAACTTGCAACTTAACAAATCCTCTCTGACCTTAGTGTACAATATTACTTTTGCCTCTGACAACTCTATTAGTCACTTGCCTATTCCAAATAACCCCAGTGATTGACCTTCCTCTGTACTGATTCTTCCTTATTACTTTTCCCCATTCCTGAGACAAAAGAGAGTTTGTCTTTCACCATGGACACTACTCAGCCAAAAATTTCACCTGGGTGGTCTTGACTATATCCTGGAATAAGTTCATATATGGTTGAACATTTGGAGATGGAGGGAAGATAATCATATGTCACACACTTGAGAAATCCATGAGAGAAGAAAGAATGAGATTGTCATGGTAGGAGCTATTTTGTGATGTGTTTGGAAAAATAGGAAGAACACTAAATTCAGATAAAGAGATTAGTTCACCATAAGCTGAGAAAGTTAGGCACAAACCAACCTTCCTTCCTTCCTTCCTTCCTTCCTTCCTTCCTTCCTTCCTTCCTTCCTTCCTTCCTTCCTTCCTTCCTTCCTTCTTTTCTTTCTCCCTTTCCTTCTTCTTCTTCCCTCCCTCCCTCTTTCCATCCCTCCCTTCTCTCGGTCTCTTTCTCTCTATTTCTGTTTCTCTCTTCATTTCTTTTTTCTTTCTTCTTTTTCTCTCTTTCTTTCTCTTCATTTCCTTCTTCTCCCCTCCCTCCCTCTCTCCATTCCTCCCTTCACTCCCTCCTTCTTTCTCTCTCTTTCTCTCTCTTCTTTCTTTATTCATTTGTTTCTTTCTTTATTTTCTCTCTTGCTTTCTCTCTCTTCTTTCTTTATTCATTTGTTTCTTTCTTTATTTTCTCTCTTGCTTTCTCTTTCTTTCTTTCTTTCTTTCTTTCTTTCTTTCTTTCTTTCTTTCTTTCTTTCTTTCTTCCTTTCTTTTTCTTCATTTCTTTCTTCCTTTCCTCCTGTATTATTTAGTAAGCAAAAGAAACCAGAACCAGAAAGGCTCAAAATTGTATTATTAGTTATGACTTTTTTATTCAATTCTATTTCTGCTGTCAAGTTATAGTATTTAAAATGTTATGGCTCATTTAAGAACTGAAATGTTTCATCCAGAAATATCTCATTCTAGATACATACATAGATGAGATATCATCTTGTGTAGCAGAGAGAAATAAGGCAAATAGAAGGCCAAACATTTGGTTAATCAAGGTAGCCATTCATCTTAGATGTACCATATAGTAAGGAAAGTTTAGGGAAATATATTAGTATTTTTTCCAACATATATAAATTTTAATAATATTTTCTGACATATATATATACATATATATATACATGTATATATATATATATATATTAACACCAGAATTTTAAAAGCCTTCAGATTTTTTTTTGCTAGGTTAAGTTGAATAAAAATGTAGGTTGTAAAACAAAATTTGAATACTTACAGTAAATATCAATGTCTAAATGGTATAATTTTCAACCATGGGCTGAAGGATGTTTTTGAAACCTGACCTAAAGTATATAAATGTCTTATTCTAAATTCAGATCTATAACATGTCAGATATTATGATCTAGCTTGATAATTTTCACCACTTTCTATGTAATGGTTAGAATGGATTTGACTAAATTATGAGTAAAATGTTGTGGTTTCCATTTATAGAAATTAACCCTTGTCATAAGACTGTTAATAGTTCTAATAGTATTATTATTAACATAAGATAAAGATAATAAGAGAGGGAAATATAGAAAGGAGGTAAAGAATTACATAACCTAATGACCCAAGGTCTGTCTCCAAATCTCAGTCTCAGAAATAACCCCCCAGGAACCTTTCACAATTCCTCAATTAGCTTGGCACCACCCAGGGAGGCATTGCCTATGGGATCAATTCCCTGGTTGGTGATTGACCCAAATTCAAAACAAATGGAAGGGAGGTCTAAATCTCTAATTGATCAAATCAAAATACAATTCCATTCTCATGAAACCATTCAGTCAACTAACTTTTAATCAAGTACATAGATGATTCCATTCATTATGCTATGTATTGAGGACACAAAGATGTAAAGGAAATGATCCTTACATTAAAAGAATTTATATTCTACTGGAAGAAACACACAAAATCCATAATATATTCAAGACTAACATTATTTCAAAAGGAGCCATTAGTTTTTCAGGGATCTGAAAAAACTTTAATTTTGAATTTAAAAAAATATGACTATCCTTTATTGTTGTTCAGTCATCTCACTTCTGTTTGACTTTCTGACCCCCATTGGAGTTTTTCTCTCCAAAGATATTAGAATGATTTGCCATTTCTTTCACTACCTCATTTTACAGATGAGAAAAAATGAGGCAAACAGAATTAATTGATTTGCCTCAGGTCACACAGTTAGCAAGTATCCAAGCACAGATTTGAACTCAAGGGCCTTCCTAAACTCTATATCCAACACTGGGTTTGAGTAGTTCTTTTTCTTTTTTAAAATTTATTTAGAATATTTTTCCAAGGTTACATGATTCATTAATTTTCCCACCCCTCATTCCTCTTCCCTCCCAGAGCTGACAAGCTATTCCACTGAGTTATACATGTGTCATTATTCAAAATCCATTTCCATGTTATTCATTTTTAAAATAATATTTTATTTGATCATTTCCATTATACATTAAAGACAAAAATCATTTTCTTTTCCTCCCCCCCCACCCCCCCATAGCCGACGTGTGATTCCACTGGGTGTCACATGCGTTTTTGATTCGAATCCATTTCTATGTTGTCAATATTTGAATTAGAGTTTCCTTTAGAGTCTCTCCTCTATACTCTATACTGCTGCCCCCTGCAGTATAGTGATTTTTAACACCAAAATCCCAATCATATACCCATCAAACCACATGATTGATCATATGTTTTTCTTCTGTGTATCTGCTCCCACAGTTCTTTCTCCAGTTGTGGATAGTGTTCTTTCTCATAAGTTCCTCTGGATGTCCTGAATCATTGCATTGCTGCTACTAGAAATGTTTATTACATTTAATTGTGCCACAGTGTATCCATCACTGTGTACAATGTTCTGTTGGTTCTGCTCATTTCACTCTGCATCAGTTTCTGGAGATTTTTCCAGTTCACATTGAATTCCTCTAGTTCACTATTCCTTTTAACAAAATATTATTTCCTTATCATCATATGCCATAATTTGTTCAGCCATTACCCAGTCAAAGCACAGACCCTCATTTTCCAATTTTTTGCCACCACAAAGAGGAGGTTATACATATTTTTGTAGAAGTATTTCTCCTTATTATCTGTTTAGGGTACAAACTCAGCAGTGGTATGGATGGATCAAAGGGCATGCACTCTTTTAAAGCCCTTTAGGCATAATTACAAATTGCCTTCCAGAATGGTTGGAACAATTCACAACTCAGTCAGTAGGATATTAGTGTCTGAATTTTGCCACATTCCCTCTAACATTTATCACTTTCCTTTGCTGCCATATTGGTCAATCTGCTATATGTGAGGGGTATCTCTGTTGTTTTTATTTGCATCTCTCTGACCAGGAGAGATTTAGAACACTTTTTCATGTGTTTCTTGATAGTTTTTATTTCTGCATCTGAAAACTGCCTATTCATATCTATTGACCATTTGTCAATTTGGGAATTGCTGATTTTTTAAAATTGATTTAGCTCCTTATGTTTTTGGGAAATTAAACATTTGTCAGAAATTTTTGTTATGAAGATTTTCCCCCCAGTTTGTTGCTTTCCTTCTAATTTTGTTTGCCTTGGTTTTGTTTGTACAAAACCCTTTTTAGGTAATGTAATCAAAGTTATTCATTTTACATTTTCTAATGTTCCCTGTCACTTGCTTAGAATTAAATTCTTTCCTTTCACACAGATCTGACTCTTCTATGTTCACCTAATTTATTTATGTTTTGACTCTTTATATTTAGATCCTGTAATCATTTTGAATTTATCTTGGTATAGGGTATAAGATATTGATCTAAACCTATTTTTCCCCATACTTTTTTTTCCAATTTTCCCAGCAGTTTCTATCAAGTTCTTGTCCCCAAATCTAAGATCTTTGGATTTATCAAACATGAGCTTCCTGGGGTAACTTACCCCTAGTTTATTCCATTGATCCATCCTTCTATCTCTTAGCCAGTACCATATTGTTTTGATGATCACTGCTTTATAATTTAAGACTGATACTGGTAGTCCCCATACTTCACATTTTTGTTCATTATTTCCTGTGATGTTCTTGTTATTTTGTTCTTCCAGATGAACTTTGTTACATTTTTTTCTAATTCTATAAAAAGATTTTTTGGTAGTGTTATAAGTATGGCACTGAATAAGTAAATTAATTTGGGTAGGATTGTCATATTTATTATATTAACTCATCCTACCCAGGAGCAATAAATGTTTTTCCAATTATTTAGATGCATTTTTAATTGTGTAATTTTGTGTGAAAAGTGTTTTATAGTTGTGTTCATGTAATTCCTGTGTTTGTCTTCGCAGATAGATTCCTAAAAATTTTATATTGTCTAGAGTGATTTTAAATGGAGTTTCTCTTTCTAACCCTTGCTGCTCAATTTCATTGGAAATAATATAAAAAAACTGGTGATTAATGTGGGTTTATTTTGAACCCTGAAACATTGCTAATGTTAATTATTTCCACTAGATTTTAGTTGATTTTCTAGGATTCTTTAAGTATACCATCATATCATCTACAAAGAGTGATTGTTTCATTTCCTCTTTGCCTACTTTAATCCCCTCAATTGCTACCACCAGCATTTCTAGTACAATATTAAATAATAGAGGTGATAATGGGCATCCTTTATTCACTCTTATTCTTATTGGAAAGGCTTCTAACTTGTTCCCATTGTAAATGATACTTGCTGATGGTTTATATATTTATGTATTTATATAATTTATATATATATATATATATATATTATATTGCTTGTTATTTTGAGGAAGAGCACTTCTATTCCTATACTTTCTGGTGTTTTCAGAAGGAACGGGCATTGTATTTTTGTGAAAGGCTTTTTATGCATCTATTAAGATAAAAAGATATTCATGTGATTTCTGTTGGTTTTATTATTGATAGGGTCAATTATGTGCATAGTTTTCCTAAACATTAAACCATTCTTATATTCCTGATATAAATCCCACCTGATCATAGTGAGTAATCCTTGTGATCACTTGCTGGAATCTTTTTGCTAGTATTTTATTTAGGATTTTTGCATCTGTGTTCATTAAATATATTGGTCTGTAGATTTCTTTCTCTGTTTTTGATCTGCCTGGCTTTAGAATTAGTAACGTATTGATATCATAAAAAGAAATTTGGTAATACTCTTCCTTTGCTTATTTTGTCAAATGATTTGTATAGTATTGGGATTAGTGGTTCTTTAAATGTTTGATAGAATCCACTTGTGAATCCATCTGGCTCTAGAGATTTTTTGGGGGGAAGTTCTTTGATGGCTTATCCAATTTCTTTTTCTGATATGGGATTATTTAAGTATTCTATTTCCTCTTTTGTTAAATTAGACCATTTATATTTTTTTAAATATTCACTCATTTCCATAGAATATAATATTTATTGTCATATAATTGGGCAAAATAGTTCTCAATAATTACCTCAATTCCCTCTTCATTAGAGGCAAGATCACCACTTTCATCTTCAATACTGTTAAATTGATTCTCTTTTCTTTTTTATTAGATTAACCAGTACTTTATCTATTTTATTTGTTTTTTTCAAAGTATCAACTCCTAATCTTATTTATTAGTTCAATATATCTTTTTACTTTCAATTTTATTATTTTCTCCTTTAATTTTGAGGATTTCCAATTTAGTTTTTATATGGGAATTTTTTATTTGTTCTTTTTTCTATTTTTTTTTAAGTTGGAAGCTCAATTTATTGATCTCACTTTCCATTTTGGTGATATAGGCACTCAGATATAAATTTTCCCATGAATACCGCTTTGGCTGTATCCCATTGATTTTGATCTGTTGTATCCTCATTGTCATTATCTTTAATGAAGTACATAATTGTTTCTATGATTTGTGTTTTCACCCACTAGTTTTGAAGAATTGTATTATTGAATTTCCTATTAACTTTAAATTTGCCTTTCCATGGACCCTTAATTGTAATTGCTGTTGCTTTATGATCTGAAAAAGTTGCACTTATCATTACTGCATTTGTTATATTTCTATTCCCTAGTATATTGTTGATCTTTACATATGTACCATGTACTGCTGAGAAGAAGGAATATTCCTTTTTATCCTTGTTCAATTTTCTCCAGATATCTATTAAATCTACTTTCTCTTGCACTTCATATACTTCATATACTTCATGCTTCTTTATTTTTGGTTCAATTCATCTAGTTGTTAAAGGAGAAAGTTGAGACCCCTATTAATATAGTATTAAGTTCCTTTATTTTTTCCTTTAGAAATCTAGATGCTCTACCATTTGTTGCATAAATGTGTAGTAATGATATTATTTCATTATTTATAATACCTTTTAGCAAAATGTAATTTCCTTCCTTCTCTCTTTTAATTGGATTGATTTCTACTTTGACTTTGTCTGGTATCATGATTGCTACTCCTTTTTTTTTTAAACTTTAGATGATGCATAATAAAGTCTGCTCTAGCCTTTTACCTTGAATCTGTGTGTGTTAACCTGTCTCAAATGTGTTTCTTGTAAACAACATATAGTAGGATTCTGGTTTTTAATCCACTCTGTTATCTGCTTC
Source organism: Monodelphis domestica (assembly GCF_027887165.1). Classification (NCBI taxonomy): domain Eukaryota; kingdom Metazoa; phylum Chordata; class Mammalia; order Didelphimorphia; family Didelphidae; genus Monodelphis; species Monodelphis domestica. The sequence goes on from NC_077230.1 coordinate 292,707,218, forward strand.
TCTTTAATTGGTGAGTTCACCCTATTCACATTCAGTATTATGATTACTACCCATGTATTGCCCTTCATCCTATTATCCTCCTAGGATCTTGCTCTATTCTCTTCATCTCTGTTCCTCCTCACCAATATTTTGCTTTATGTCATCCCCCCACTTCCCCTCTCTCCAACTGCCTCCCCCTTACCTTGTCTTATTCCCTTTCTACTTCTCTGTAGGGTAAAATAGCATTCTATATTGTATCAAGGAAGTTCATACCCTCCCCCTCCTGATTAACTTGACCTGCCCATCAAACATTCCTGACATAACACAGTTGCACCAGGTTTGAGTACCTGTATGTGCTATACATCAATAAAAGGCAAGGCTTTGGGGCTTGAGGAGAGGGAGAAACAAGAAGAGAACTAAGAAAGAAGAAGCAGGAACAGAGAAGGCAGGGGTAAGAGGGGAGGAGGAAGAGACTTGAAGGCTAGGCAACAAGTGGTCAGGTTACTTAGAGGAATGATGGTTTACCCTTTCTAATAAACGTTATAAAATATATATCTGGGTAGAAATATTATTTCAATTCTTACAGATGGCAACCATGAAGGGATCTTTTTAGGACCTTTAATTTTCTTCTGAGAAGTTTTAAATAAGTGCTTAGGTTAGCTTAGGTAAGATAGAGGTGGCTTCTGCCTGCCTGCATATACCAAACACACCCTGGCTGAGAAAAAGAGCAGAGCCATCTGATGAACCCCAGATCCAATGGTGAGAAAACTCCCTCCCATCTGTTTCCTTATCCCAATTCTTTTACCTTAGCCCTGGGTGGGTCAGTAAAGTCCTGGCCCGAGCACAGGAACCCAGTCCAGTCCAGCCCCTGACTTCCCTGGGCGTGTGAAACTACTGGCTCCTACTACTGCTTTGATCAGTCAGTTGCTGTGCTAAGTGAGGAGAAACCCCTTAAATTAATCCTGGGAGTCCCTTCTGGGCTGTGGATTAGAGTTAGGGACTCCCTGGGACAGTAGAGACAGAAGTCCCAGGGTTTTGTCCAAACTAAACTGGGAGTCTTTAGGATCTGGGTGGGGGAGTGGCTGCTTTTTTCTTCTGTATCATTAAGGACACTTAACATGGTTCCCCACCCCCTACCCCACCAGACCCAACTGTTTTGGATGAGAATTGTGTGGTAGAGGACAGGGCAGGATCCTTCATGCCCTCTGACAGTCTGACTTTCCCAGTTGGGAAAAATGCAAACTCCTTTTTCTTCCCAGCCTCTGCACTCTCCCTAGGCATGTGATACAGGGGAAACTGACATGTGCTCCCCTATGCCTTCTGCCATTCCTCAGCTCAGAATAGCCCAGAACATGGGAGCCACCCCTACCCTATTCCAAATGGGACCTAGTTTTTTTTTTTTTTTTTTAAACCAAGGGGACCCAACAGATCTTTCCCAACCTAGTGTCTGCCTGGGCTGCTGAGGCAGGGACCTGCTCAGAGACACCCATTAAATTAATCCTGGGGCCCCTTCCAAGCTATGGACTAGGGTTAGAAACTCCCTGCCTTCCCCCCCCCCCCCCCACCAAACTTTGAAAACATGTGGCTGTTTGCTCTGGGGGAGGGTAAAGGATTTAAATCCATTTTTCTTTCCCTTCTCCCTTCTCCCCTAAAACAGTCATTAGAACTGGGTTAAGAGGAAGTGCTTTTTGGAATTAATTTCTTTCCTCCCTTCCCCCTCAACATGTTTTTTCAGACTTCATATTTACAAGGCAGTTCCTTTTTAATTTTTCTCTCACCCTCTCCCACCCTCAAATTTTCCTTGCAGACTGCCTGCCTTCCTGTAGCATATCAAAAGTCACATTTTTTTTCTTTCTCTTCTTTATCTGACTGCTTTTAGATGAAGGCCTACCTGCAAGTGCCTTCCACTCTACACTCATTTGTAATGCCACCTACTGTCAAGAATGAAAACTGCAGGAAAATAAAAATAATTTCTTTTCTACTGCTACTAGTGATCTAAAATAATGCTATTAAATTGAACACATTTAAATAAATGAATTTTAATAGGAAATATTAATAATATTGAATTAAAATTGAAACCAAATTTCAAAAACTGAACAAAGTCAACATTAAATCAAATTAATTATATGCAATATTAAGGAATAATTTTAGAACAGAATAGAATTAATAATACTACCAATAAAAATAATTATTAATTTTCAATAACTATTTATTAGTCACTACCTCCTATAATTAATTATTAATAATTATTACTGGTGAATGGTACTTGCTTGTGGTTTTTTGTTATTAATTATTAATAACAATGTTATAATAAATCATATTATTAATTATTGGTAACAATATTGGTAATTATAACAAATGCATATCATTAATTATTAATAATAATTATTATTACACTAAATACATATTTATTATTGATACTATTGCTGTGCAACAAGTACTGTTTCCTTACATTAGCTGTTTGTTTTAAACCTCCTCTTATTGCCTTCCACAATAACATTGAAAAACATCATGTCTCAAATTTTTTATGTTTTAGGAACTTTTCATTGTTTAAACTAACCATTTATCAGTACTTAAACTACCTTAAATAGGGCACAGAATGGACAATATGGGAAATACTACAACAAATCAAGGGAATTCAGGAAATATTCCTTCTCATTCACCCCTGCATCAATTTTGTAATTCTTGGGCCAATCCTAATTTGCCTAAGGAGAATTGGATAACAAAGAAAGCATCCAGAAAGCTTTGTAAGGCATGGATGGTCATATTTTTTACCTGGTCAAATTATGGCTCTTTTGACTTCAAGATCTTGAAAGATTTGAAGTTAACCATTTAAAACAAAGATTCCAAAGGTTATAAATACTGGTACTTGTGGGCATATCATGTTGATAAATCAACCATTCCCTCCAGTGAGGAAACCATTCTTTCTTTGGAACCAAACCATTCTAGCTTAACTCCTTCAGTGAAATCTAGCAAGAAACACACTCTATCATCCCAACTGGCCTGTGAAGAGGTTTCTCCTCATAATGATCCAAACCAGGACCTAAACCCCTCAGCTCCTTTTCCTGTCAGACCTAACTCATCCCCTACTCATCCTCTACTCATCCCATCCCGTTTTCCCCTAATATACATCCTCCCTTAACCCTCCCTTAACATCCCCTCCTTCTAATTACCCAGGGCCCACCCATTTCTCCTATCCTCACCCATACCATCCCTACTTCAATTATTTTCCATACCCTCCTTCCCACCTACCTTACTATGACTTCTCTAGACATCACCTCTCCTACTCCTCTCCACCCCATATCTGGTCCCACCTCCCCTCCTCTCCACTACTCCCCCAACCCTTCCCCCATACCTCTGCACCTCACTCCCAGCCCCTCCCCATTCCTCTCCTCCATGCCCCCAGTCCTACCCCTGATCTTTTCACCTTGCTTTCCCACCTCCTGACCAGCTCCATCCAACCACCCTACCCCATTCCCCTACTAGCCTCACTACAACTAACTCCATTGAACTCCAGAACACAGGCCAAGCAGCAGTTACCACAGATGATTCAAATGAAGGTCTTTTCCCTCTAAGAGATGTCCCTACATATAACAGACATAAAGATTTAGTAAACATTAGACACTTTTTTCTCCACAGAACATCGAGAGATTCAAGGAAAAATTTTCCTCATTTTAAACCAAGCCTATCTTGTTAATAAATATGGTTGAGAACATTTTTCATACATATAAAACCATATGGGTTGTTGTGGAAGATTTGGTCCAGGCCTTGCTAACAAAAAGGGAAAGGAATAGATTCTTTCTCTTGTTAATCAGGCCCAGGGTAAGGGAACAACTAATTGGCCAACTGAAGATCCCAAATGGTACCCAAATTCAGAGCAAGATTACTTACAAATATGCCAGGCTAGTTAAAAGCTATGAGAGCCTGTTCTGATAGGCCTTGTACATGGACTAAATTTGAAAATCTTAAGCAAGAAGACAATTAAAATCCACCAAGTTTATGGATAAATTTGTTGAGCTTGGAGGAAGATATGTTGACCTTGATCTTGATAGAGAATGGGACCTTAGACAAATCAGAATAAAATTTGTGAAAAATAGTTGTAAGGTAGTTAGGAATTATTTTAAGACTAGCTGTACAAACTTGCCTACTATGGACCTTGAAGAATTGAAAAGAATGAGAGTTTATGCTTTTGAGGGACATAAGGAAAAAAAGAAGGAGAATACTGAATTAGTGAAAGCATTAAGGAAGGAAATAAAGGAATTGACTGATAAACAGGGTGATAAGGGTAAAGAGAATGCTGCTTTAGTAAAGACATTGAGGAAGGAAATAAAAGAATTAACTGAAAGAATTGGAAAGGTAAAGCAAGGAGAGATCATAGCTCTCTTACAAGAATCCACAAAACAATCACTAATATACTACTTTTGTGGAAAAGTGGGTTATGTAATTATGAATTGTAAGAAGAGAAATCAGGAAAATATAAATAAAAGTTTCAGGAATAGTAATATTGATAGGAAGAATAGTTATTCAAAAGAGGCAAATCAGAACTCACACCTAAGCATTTGTACTCAGTGTTGAAACTCCCCTCTGTATGGGGGACCCCAGAAGTGTAGACAAAGGGATTGAGATGACTGATGGTACTTGGGAGGGGAAGGAACCTGAAAGAGTCTGGAGGTGAATTTTAAGGCTTGTCAGACCTCATTGCCTTATTGATTTTAACTGTTTTAGTTTGTTCCCCTCCCCAGAATGAAGAAGTCTCTATAACACAATTCTAAATACAAGATGCATGTAATTTCCTGTTAACCACTTCATAAGTTATCAAAATTGAAATATTCTGTTACATTGTCTTAATTTGTACCTCCCCTATGATTGTACTGTAGAAGAATATCTTTGCAAAAGGCCATAAACAGCATTTTGTTCCTTTTTTGCCTTTGTTAATTGTCACACAGAGTTGATGGATGGATTCCATCACCTTGGTTTCAAACTGTATACAAGTTTTAGGAATTTATTTATCTAATAACTTAAATTGATTTTAATGAATATTCATAAGTGATTTTCAGATATTTGGGAACATCCCTGCTTCTGAGTGATCATTTATTTGCCTTCCTCTGAGTTGTTTTGTATCAAGAAATAAGGGTCCATTAATAGTTTAAGTAAAGTGCAATGGCATTGTTGTATTTTCCCATCTCTGCATTTATTGTAAATATAATGGATGGCATATCTGCAGTGATTTTTACTTTATAGTCCTTGGCTCCATGTGAAAATGGATGGGATATATTGGAGACAGTTCTGTTATCCTGTTACAGTCTCATACTAAGAGGGAGGGAGTGTCCCAAGTGGCTTAGTTACCCTGTGATGTGTTATAATCTTATCCAGTAGGTAGGAAGGATTTTTCCTGTGAAGTGTAGTAGCTTCAAAATAGTTTATTACATTTGAAACTTTTCATCAGCTGTATAGGTTTTTTTTTCTGGGTTTCTCTCCTACCAAATTTTGGAATGATGGTAATAATAGTCTTTGTAAAAATATTTTGTCTAAGGTTGAAAGATTTGCTAAATCTGTATTCATGATTTCAAAGTGGTTTTTTTTACATGTCACACTGCAAGTCATGTGAACCCTAATTGGGTTTGTTTGCAGTTATCCTTAAATGGACTCTTATAATTTTGGGGATTTGGGTACTTAGAATCTGTATTAGTTGTTGTACTACTGTTCTTAAAAGGTTTTTTATCTGGTGAAAAAATTATGTACACTCACACTATGGATTCTGACTAAGTTAAATTTCATTTTTTTAGTGATCACCTTTTGTGTCATGCCTCTGCTTGGCTAACACATTGTCACATGGAATGTGAACTGTGAAACTATGATTTTTTAAATTATTTTTTTCTCTTTATGTTTGTAAGGGGTTACTTGATTTTTTTCCTTTACTTTTTCCTAACCTTGGTGATACTTGAAGTACATGAAATCACTATTAATGGATTTTTTTTTGCCTTGAAGGATAAAATTTACAGTATAAGTTTATAATGTCTATTGGCCCTAGTAACTACGCATACCCAAAAGGCTTTTGACTATGGAAACCTGCCATTTATTGATAAATATTATGGGACTTTGTTTAATGATTATGTCTGATTCCATGAGAAGGGAACAAAAAAGTCAATAAACAGTGCAAAGTAGCATGAGGTCAAAAAGGACCAAACCCAATCCAGGGAGGATTGTTGAACATCTATACCAATACAAAAGGACTTGAACCTAGTGTGAGAATCGAGGTTATGGCATTTACATATGTTAAGATGCAGGACTCCCTTGTACCACATTCCATGTGTAATATTCTGAGTCAAGTACCTCAGGTTGGCTATCATCTTGGCTTCCCCTATTTCTGACAGTGACAATAAAATCAGACCAGGGAATGATTTTTCCCATTTGCTACTGAAATGTAATCCTTTCTCTCTATAAGTTTGGCAATTTTCTGTAGTCCTGGATGAAAATGGGTAAAGTGCTATATTGCTGCTATTGTCCTACAGGCTTGTGGGACATAAGTCACTTTAATTGGTCCTTGCCATGATTCAAGAACCTGTTACAGATTTATTTTTTACTTGGAATTTTAGACATGTAAGATATTTATTTTATTTTTTATCATTTCTGTACTTATTATTTTTATACAGAATTTAATTTTTACTCTTTTATTTGGGATTTTTGGGTGCTTTGTTTTTGTTTTTCTTTTGACAATTGTTTCATATACCTCATAACTCAATCATGTATACAGGTGTCTTTGTGCACAAAAACGCACAAAGACAATCGTCATCCTCGGTTCGAGGGACAACCAACAACAACAACATTCCAATGTGATTCTGGTGTTGGTCAACACCCTCCTTATGGGGATTGTGTAATTATCCTAAAATCCAAGATTTAAAATTTATTAGAGATATTTCTCCAGGAAAAGAAACTTGCCAACACTGAAAATCAAGAAGGTGGATCCTTCTGGAAAAGGTATATAAAGATGCCTGAATAAGCAACACACTGCATCAAAGATCCAGAATAAACTTTGGGATAAAGGAAGTTGAACATACTTATTCTGAATGTAAAGTCTTATACAAAAGGGGACTGCCCCCTAATTGGCATTTTGTCAATGCATCTATCAATCAGTTTTTGTATTTTATTCTCATTGTTAACTATTGTAACTTACTCCTAGAAAAATGCAATATTAGAAAAATAATGGGAGTAGAAACACAGAAGAAAAACAACTGCTTGATTACATGGCTTGAAGAAATGTGATTGGGGATGTAGACTCTAAATGAAGATCCTAATGCAAACACCAACAACATGGAAATGGATTCTGATCAAGGACACATGTGATATCCAGTGGAATTGCGCCTCGACTATGGGAGGGGAGGAGGGAAGGGAGGAATAGAATATGCTTTTTGTAACCAATGAATAATGTTTGAAATTAACCAAATAAAAATTTTAAAAATGAAAAAAGATGAAGAAATGCAATATTGTATGTACTTTTAACTATTATATATATATATATACACACACATATATGTGTATATATATATGTATGTATATACATATATATATATATATAGTATTTAGAGTTATAAGATAGTTATATTTAAATGATCCATTGGGGATACAGGTCTCCCAAAAAATCACAGGGAGAATTGGGTCAAGGAAGTTCCCTTCCCCTCCTGAGTAGCTTGACCTGTCCATCAAACATTCCTGACATAACACAGTTTGAATCCCTGTATGTGCTATATGTCAATAAAAGTCAAGGCTTTGGGCTTGAGGAGAGGGAGAAGCAAGAAGAGAATGAAGAAGGAAGAAGCAGGAACAGAGCAGGCAGGGCTAAGAGGGAAGGAGGAAGAGACTTGAAGGATAGGCAACAAGTGGTCAGGTTACTTAGAGGTGTGAAGATTGGATTTATCTATCTCCTGATTGTAACAATGAAGGTACTTAGCTCTTACTTTATAGTGAAGCTAGAATTATGATCCACAATCTATTTTTAGATTTTTATCTACAAAAATATGATAACTCAGTATTTCAAGTACATATACCCATTTTAACCACAAAAAAAGGTTTGTGAATCTTAAAACTGCTCAGACTCTACCTTAGAACATTTGGTTAAGGCTATTCCCTTATTGTAACAAATGGAAGTACTTAGTCAGGAATGTATGTGAGAACTTGTAAAATTACTCACCCTGCTCAGACAAGTGCCTTAGGGGAAGATAAAATTGTAAACTCCTTACTGAACAATTAAAAGTCCCCAACTCATACTTATAGTGAAGCAAATCCACATAATTGACCATTCTGAAGAAGGCATGATGAAACATGTTTTCCATGTCCAGAGAGACAGCTAATGAACTTTGAATGCAGATTAAAATATTTTTTATATTTCTAACTTTATTTTTCTTGTTTTGTGTGTGTGTTTTCTTTTATAACATGACTAATATGGAAATATTAATTAGTATGATTATAAAAGGAAAGAAGAAAATCAAATTATTATCAAGAATGAAAAAGTTGAATTCATCACCAATGAAGAGAAAAATTGAGACAATCATTAGAAGCTTCTTTTCCCAATAACATGCCAGTAAATCCTTCCAATCTAATTGAAATGGATGAATGTTTAAAGTATATAAATAACTTAGATTAACATAAAAGGAAATAAAATACTTAAATAACTCTATCTCAGAAAATGAAATTGAACAAGCCATCAACAAAAACCCTAAGAACAAATCCCTAGAGTATGATGGATTCACACATAAATTCTACTTGATATTTCAAAAATAATTAATCCCAACACTTTGTAAACCATTTTGGAAAAATAGGCATAGGAAAAGCCCTACCAAATTCCATTTCTGATATTTAGATTTATTTAGGTAAGATATTTAGATTAAGCACTTAAGTATTTTACTCCCACCTCCTGGCTCAATCTGGGCAGGGAGAGTTAGTTACTTATTTAGTGCCATCCCCATCAAATGATCAAAAAAGCATTTTATAGAGCTACCAAAAATATATAGAGAGATAGAAAAAATAATAAAATTTATCTGGAAGAACAAAAGCTCAAGAATACAAGTCAGTTAATTAAAAAAATGTGAAGAAATGTGGCCTAACCATCTCAAACCAGCAATCATCAAAACAATCTGTTACTGGCTAGTAGGAATATAGTGTATCCAATTCACTTTTTTTTCCTTTGAGGCTTTACTTGTTTAAGTTTTCAATTCATTAGCTTCTTCTGAGTTTGTGTCTTGATCTTCCCTCTCACCATAGACTTTTATGGTCATATCCTTTTTTCTTGTTTACTCATGATTCCACCTTAATTATTTTTTTTGTTTGTTTTTGTTTTTTGTTTTTTACTTTTTTACTAAAATAGGGTTCAGTTCATATCATGTTGGAGTTGGAGTGGGGTAGATAGACATTCTCTCAAGCTTCAAACTTTTTTGTATTTCTGTTTCCCTGGGTAATTTGAGGAAGCGGGGGTGGGGTTAAGTTCCAAGAAGGTGAGATTTGTAAAAATTAAATTAGTATCTAGTAATAAAAATATTATATATTTTATGGGGTTTATTAAGGATTATTAGAAATCAAGGATACAAAATAAAAACCATGTGCCCATGGCTGATTAGCCCATTCATAATCCCCGTGCTTAGCTTACCACTACACTTGCTACATGATTGCAATGGCAGAGAGAGCATGGGAGGCATTACTGACAGTTAAATGCCAATTGTGATCTCACCAATCTGGGGACTTAGGTGAGATTATAGGGCATTCTGGGAAATACCAAGGACTTCTGGGGATTGAAGTCTGGTGTTCAAAATCTCCATTTTTACAACACCCCTGAGGCCCGAGGAAGACTAGTCTCTCTGATGGATCTTGTAAACATACTAACTTTGAAATTACAATAATTTGAGGATAAAAGGAAAAGAGAACAAAACCAATGATTGCTAGGCACATTTACAAAAAACCAGTTAGAGGACAATCCCCTTTGGCATAAGAGTATACATACAAAACAAATGCGTTCAAACCCCACACAGTTCAAATCACCACATTCCAAACTTCACTTTGGATCTTCTGGTGTAGCATGTGGTCTCTGGATGAATCTTCATGGTGTCCTCTCCAAAAAAGTTCACTTTCTGGATTCTGAGAAGTAGCATGTTTCTTAACCTAAAGTTCTTCTCAAATGTTAGATTTAAAATAGTTTTGAGTGTTAACTAGTTGTAGATAAGAGAGTGGGAGCCATAAAATGTGATAATTAAAATGTTTGGGAGCAAAGGAAATATATAACAATTATGACTGCTGAAATATGTTTTCTACTGTCTTCGTTTTATATAAATATAAGATGGTCGCCAGGGAATATATTCCCAATTTATGAATATGCCTAAGCCAACTGGGTTTTATAGAGAAATTTAATTTATAATACACTGATTAATCAATAGAAAAAGAGAGAAAGTAAGAAAGGAATAAGAATGAAGGGCCTCAAACCAATAAGGCCTAGACCTCAGTCCTAAGAGATAAATCAGTCAGTTGGTTTTATCACTCACCCAAGATCTCTCTAGGTAAGGCTTCTCATGCCAACCTCAGGCTCCACCTTCAAGAGAGCCTCCTTTCAAGAAATGTTTCCAGAGAATCCTCCTCCTGACTCCTCCTGAGTTTTCCTTCCACAGCCTCCTTCAAGCCCTCTCCAGGAGCTCTCCCTCCAGGACCTCTCTCCTCTCAGACAGCCTTCAGAGCATCCACCTCCTCCTTCAGTCCTCAGACCCCACTATCTTTAAACCCAAAATCTAAGTTCCCTCACCTCAGTTCTCCCATCTACCAATCACTGTCGATCTCTCCCCTCTGCCAATGGTGGCTCTAGCTTAACCCAGGACCGCCCAGAGGTCTGTCTCCTTTGCACATGTCTGTTGAAGGTCATATTCTCAAATAATTAAATCTTGATCTTTGCTGCAGCCCTTCCTAAATCCTGTTACTCTGAGTAGGGTGGAGATTGTAGTTTCCAAGACCTGGTTCTGTCATTCCAAGTATCTCTATTGTATCAATTCTAAAATCAATCATGACTCAAAGAAATTCCTGTTCTATGCTTAAGCATAGGTCAAAGCCCTTTCCATTGTTTAGCAAAAGGTTTCTGTCCTACAGTAGTCTTAAGTAGGGAGGAGAAGGATCCTCCCATGCCAAGGAGTTTCATATTCCAATAGAGTTCTTACTATCAGTAGGAGATTTTTTTAAGTATGAAATTTCCCAATGGGGAAATTTCCAACATTCATAAGTCTAAGAAATTTTAAGGTTTACACAAAAGAAATTTAAACTTTGCAATTTAAAATAATAATAACATTTATCCATTTCCCCCTGAAGAGGGTGATTGAAAAACACAGGGATCACTCAGGGATGCATGTCTGAGTTATAAGGTATATGAATCAATTGGCAAGAGAAATAAAAAAAACATCAAAATAATCCAAATAAAAAATATAATTTCTGGATAAAATATAGACTATCAAGGTCTTATGCGTAAAAATTCTAATTATAGGAAAAATAAATCTATATCGGGTCCTTGAATCAGGACCCAATTTAAATGATATAAGCAATTAAGCATTTACCCAATCAGTAGCCAGGACTACAGAAAGTTGCCACACTATGAAAGACAGAAAAGGGACTAGATTATAAGGAGCCAAGTAGGAGTCAAATTTGAGATACTTGGTAGAATGTGAGACACGAAAGAACTGCCTTTAACACATGTTAAACAACCACAACCTCGAACCCCAAACATGTTCAAGTCCTCTTGTCTTGGTTCAAAATTTTCATCAACCCCATCAGGATTGGTTGGTCTCTTTGACCTTGTGCTCGAAGTGGCACTATGCAGTTTAGCTTTGTGCTTCTTTGGCACTGTGAAATGGCTCTTTTTGTATGCTCTTGTCCTGGAATCAGACAGAATCATTAAAAAAAGTTCCATTATTTTTAAAAAAGAATCAGTGGCATCATTATTGAGAAATAAAAAAAAAACTGAAATAGTATATTGCACATGCAAGAAAAATATAATAAAAGAGTTTTAAAGTTAAAAAATATAGGTTATAATCATGAGACACTGTGTCAGCTAAGGAAATATAGAATACAAAGGTTTCTCACCAAAAATGAGATCCATTTCCTCTTCATACCTGGTGTTACAGACAAAAGAGTGGTTGCCATAAACTGTGACCATGAAAATATGGGTTCAAGACTTCGAATTGTCAAAAGCATAATGATAATTTTGAGTGTCTTGATTTAAATAAAAAATAAAGTGGTCACCATGGGAAAAATTCCCAAATATAAAATACCCAAGTCAGCTGGGTTTTATGGAGACTTTAATTAATACAAATGAAGGAATTAAAGAATGGAAGAGAGACAGAGTAAGAGGAAATAATAGGAAGGCTAGGGCCTAGGCCAATGACCTAGGCATTTCTTTTAAGAGAGAAAACTAAGTCAATCTTTAGTCACTCACCACAAGATTTTTCCAAACAAAAATCTAGTGTTCAGGGAGGCCCTCCAGTTCAGCTCCTGAGCTCAACTGATCTGAACTCCCTCCTGAACTGGTTCAGACAGCTCCTTCTAAAAAGAATTTTCTCCTATATTACCTCCCCTAAATTTTTACATCTACCAATCACAGTAGACATTTTCCAAAGGACTGATCATTCCTCATTCACATCTTGTTATCACCTTCTTAATTCACATCTTATCATCACCTTTTCTAGGTAGACTAAAACTTCTGAGTATTTTATATCTCTTTGCTAAGCTTGCCCTTTTAGTGATTAATTTGACCTTCATAGGTACTTAGCACCCTTTTGTATTAGATCTAAAAACAGACCTAGCTTAAGTGCTTTTGCCTTACTATAAGTATGGGTTAAGTACTTTTTCATTGTTCAGTAAGGAGTTTACAACTTTATCTTCCCCTAAAGTATGCCTAAGTATGGGTGGAGTAATTTTAAAGCTCTCAATACATTCCTAATCAAGTACCTCCATTATTTAAATGGGAATAGCCTTAACCAAATGTTTTAAGGTAGAGTTTGAGCAGTTTTAAGATTCACAATCCCCCCTGATGATCATTGGGAGACTTGTCTCCCCATTGATCATTTAACATCATCATCTTGTAGTCTTAAATGCACTTCTAAATATAGATATATACAATATTCAATTTTCTAAGAAGAAATTAGAGTAGTTAGGGAGGAATAGAAAAGAAAGAAAGCAAAACCAATGTTTTGCTAGGTGCATTGACAGAAAGCCAAATTAGGGACAGTACCTTTTGGCATAAATGTGTACATTTACAATAAATGTTCCATCAAACTTAAGTTCAATCAACTATATCCTAAATTCATTCTTGATCTTCTTGATGTAGTATAGATTTTCTGGCATCTTTCTGCAATAGTTCATTCTCTGGATCTAGGAGTTAGCAAGCTTCTTCCTTGAAGATTTTTCTTGAACAAAATCAAAATCTTGGATTTCTATAAAAAATACAATCTCAAACAAAAAATAAAAAATCTTGGATTTTAAATTAAAATACACTGTCCAGGATCCACTGTGAGTACAAGCAAATGATTCTCACAAGGTAACTGTTTTTTTTTATAAAGAACAGTAGTAAAGAACATGTAATGCAATTTCAAAAAGTTTCAAAATTCCCAAAATTCACAATAGCCCACTTAATAGCAAATAAACCTACTATCATATTTCACATAAGTTGCTTATGACATTTAAATAAAATGGATACTTGTCACAAGTTTTTCAGGTGTAGCAATATTTCAACCTTGGCAAATACATTTTTAAACAAAGTAAAACTTATTTGGGTCTAGAGCATCACCAAGAAATCCAGATTGTTCTGGTGGAAGTAAAGTGAGCTGAAGAGTTATAAATTAGAGATTCTCGCTTTTTGGGAGCCATCCAGGGGTACCATGCCCTGAGTTTAACTTCCCAGCTCCTTTGGTATGAGACTGTGATGTCCCGTCCATTTACATTTTTATAAATGTGGGAGGTGGGGATTATAATTGTGTTTCACTTCAGCTACTAAAATGGATCTTACCTCCTGTTAGAGACAGACAAAATGATCAGAGTTGTTGAAAAAAAATCTAAAAATCATGTCTAAAGACCTCTTAAAATCAATTTGAGATATTTAGCTCATTAAATTTTCCAAAGGTTGTTACTCAATTGTAACCAGTTTCAATGAAGTCCATCCATCCTATGTGACAATTCACAAAGACAAAATAGAAAAAAGGGCTGTTTTTAATATATGGGCTTATTCAACAATGTTTGTTCAGTATAGTTATAGGGGAAAAGCAACAGAATATAACAATAGTTGATACCCAGTACATTAAAATGATTCAGGAGTAACTGAATAGTATTGAATACAGTAATATATGAGCTTAAAACCAACAAAATTAAATCTTAAACAAAACAATCAGCAAAATGCAATAAAATACAGATTTTTATAAAACATTAGAGTCTGAAAAGCCTTAAAAATATAACCTCCTGTCTCTTTAACATTCGTTTTTTTGTTTTGTTTTGTTTTGTTTTTATCCATTGAGATTCCTTTTGTCAGTACTGTGGAATATCCCACAGCGAGGGAGAACATGGATTTTAGGAATCTCAAATTGGGCAGGCCCAGATGGCAAAGGGTTGGAGGGAGATGAATTTCTCCCCTGAATCTCAGGCAAAATAAGTAAAAGAATCAGGTCACTCAAAAGATATCTTTTGAAATACTCCACGCTTGTAATCAACTTCCTGTTTGGAAAAGTCTCTTCCTTCTCCTCATTCACCCCCCCCCCCCCAGCTCTCCTGCCATGTGGAGGCTAATTATTGCCTAAAGAAAGAACATCCCAGTTTTTAACAGTTGGTTTGTGATTCCAAAGACATAGTAACAGCTACCAGCAGCCTGGGTCCTGGGGCTGGCCTGGGGAGATTTGGCTTGGAGGTTGGAGAGTTGCTGGGACCGGGGCCAGGGCCAGGAGAGCGATCTGGGTCAAGCGGGTCTGGAATGGATGACTGGAGGCAGGAGTGGATGGCTGGAGTTAGCTGAATCAGAATCAGCTTTTCTGAAAAGCCTTGGCAGGAGAAACGTGGCTTAAAAAAATGATCTAGGCTATCTTTAAAAAAAAAAATGAGAAGTTCTCATCCAATCTTGTGGTTGCCAAAAACTGTAAAAATTAAATTAGTATCTAGTAATAAAAATGTTATATTTTATGAGCTTTATTAAGGATTATTAGAAATCAAGGTTACAAAATAAAAACCATGTGCCCATGGTTGATTAGCCCATTCATAATCCCTGCGCTTACCTTACCACTACACTTGCTTCATCATTGCAATGGTAGAGAGAATGTGGGAGGCATTACTGCCAGGTAAGTACCAATTGTGATCTTGTCAACCTGGGGACTTAGGTGAGATTATAGGGCATTCTGGGAAATACCAAGGACTTCTGGGGATTGAAGTCTGGTGTTCAAAATCTCCATTTTTACCGATTTAGGGCAAGATGTTATCACTGCTCTTCTGGTCTGTACTCAAGTAAATAAAAGGTCCAGGAACATCTTATGATCCCTTAGAATTATAATTGATATTTGTTCCTCAGTGTCCTTATTCCCATGAAATCAAAGGAATTCTGTTCATCAGGTTCCCTCAACTCTCATGAGTAAAAATGATATTGCTTCTCAGGACTTCTACTCCTTCTTCATTCATAGGGTTCCTCTTTCCCCTTGAATAAGAAGAGGTAACTGATTTTCCATATAGCATCTGGTCCTGTCTTCAATGCTAGCACAGTGGTCACCTATCGTAGTTTTGTTAACAGTTGCCATGTCTCCTTATCTCTGGCCTGAGAACTCCTAAAACTGCTGTTGTTTCTTTCCCTAAATCTAGTCCTGATATTTTATCCACATGGACAGTCTCTTTTTCTGATCACTTAAGTTGTCTTCTGCTGGAAGAATGTGTCACTGACTTTTTATTTGCCTTCCACACCAGAATTCAACCTCAGGTATTATTTTTAAAGTGTTTGGAGGGGTTGGAAGAGATTGGTTTAGTTCTGTCTTTACTCCACCATCTTATTCCCACCCTTGGAAGTTCATAGTAAGTTTTTGATAAATATTTCTTGATTGATGGATGATAATAATAATCTTATTCATATTCTTGGTAAATTGGTGCTCCTTAAAATAGATAAGAGTATATGGACTGTCCACCAAAACAAGAAATGAAAACCAGATCTTAGGCTCTTAGGGTGATAGTGAAACTTTTCCAAAGATGGTGAAAATTAGGGTCGTCCAGTTGCTAGTCTGGGGAATATAAATGGGTTTCTTGGATGATGTGCAGTTGAGTCTATTAAAAGTGACTCAAGCTGCCTAGTGAATGAGTCATATAGCTAAATGAGAAATTTACCCAGTCCATTATGTTCCAGAACTCCATCTTCTAGGTAAAGCTAATTTGACAATTGTAGCAGTCAGGTACAAGAGGCCCTGTGAGACCCAGCAGCATTTTACAGAGGATAATGGGGAACAACCTAACCTGATCACAGAAATGGATGAGAAGGTTGCAAACAGAAGGTGGGCCTGGGAACAGAGAGAAATAGCTTGAAAGTAGACAGAAAACAAATCAGCACTCAGACGAAAGAGAAAAATGAGCTCTAAGGTTATAGCCAAGAGATACAACCCAAAGGAACTACTCTGAAATGAAAGCTAAATGATAATCTGTATTACATTGCATTTTCCCATCACCACAAGCTGTAAGCTAATCATGTGTGTTAAAAAATAAATGCATTTTGCCCTTGAAAGTGTCTTATGTGCTTTTTAAAAGGGATCTGAGATTTCATTTTTAAGACACATTTCATCAGATTTTTAGAATTTTCACTTCATAGAACTCACCCTTTGGAGTTTTTTACTCTCTGGTTCCTGAGAGTTAATCAGAACCATATTCACTCATGGAGCATGAGACAGTCTAACATTTGCCTAACCCTTATATTGCCCAACAAGGAGAATCTCATATATCAAGACCTTTTTTTTTTTCTAAATAAGGCTTAAAGGAATTTAAAAACAAACCTCCCACACATATACTATTTTTATAAATAAAGCAATTGCTCCAAAGAAGCTGGAAATTATTTTCTGCATAGTCTTTCCTAGGTGAAAGGAGAATAATGACACCTGTTACTTTAAGGGGGTCTATTTGTAGCAAGATGCCGTTGGAGACTGCCACTATTCAGATTGGAAATGAAAATCTAGTTGGTCACATGACCCAGCTGATCACCTGATAATTAATTGTTCATACTAAGGGTATAGACATGACTATAAAATAAGCAGGTTTCTCTATGTAGCTTTGTTGTCATTCTAGCTAGTGACCTTGCATAATTTTCTTTTATATTTTGATTAAAAAAATAAAGAGCTGAGGTTACCTTGGCCTCTCCCACTCTCTCTGCTTGGCATGGAGATATCCAAGGTTCTCAAAAGCTATATCTCTCTGAAGTACCAGATTTGTTAGGTTCTAACAAGATGGAAAAGAGTTCAAGTTCATTAACAGACTTTATATATGTCAAATACTTTTCAGGTCCATCTTTATAATTACCAAACTTTTTTTAAAGCACCTACTGTGTACAAGGTATTCTGCTAAATACTAGCTATACAGCAGTAAGAAGTAGATGTTTCACTATAACTCAAGGCAGAATGTGAAAAGTACAAAGAAGTGGAATCAAAATTTTATGAGAAAATTGAAGAAGAAACTATAGTACTCATATAAAAGGATCAAGAAAGACTCCATGGAGAAGATGGCACTTGAATTGGGCCTCCATGAAAAGACATGATTTCAAAAATCAGAGATTTGGACATAACAAAATTGGAGAACAGTGTGAGAAAGAGCATAAATAGTAGAGATTGAGGCAAGAATGATGAATGATGGAATCATCCACTTTGGCTAGACTATGAAGATTGAAATGTATTGGAATGAACACTGCTCCAGGAATCAATTATATCCAGCCAATACAAGTAAACCAATGAGTAATGAAGGGTCCTTTGAGTTTTGTCCCAGGGTCCCATAGTCAACTGAATACTGAGTGAACCCAGGGCATGTAGATATTTAGTCCACCAGCACCAGTTCTTCAATAGATCCAAAGCCCAAATGCAAAAATGTATAGTTATAGTTCTGAATGAAAATCGTCATTTATATTGAGTCAGTGGCAAAAAAATTCTGAAGTCCCTCTTGTACTGCTATTTTAAGCAATGACAAACAAAAAAGGACATTGCCTGGTAAATTCTTAGTGCTTTTAAGAAATATTTAATATTAATAAATATGTCCAGATAATACTTCACTAAATTCATTCTCTGATGTTTAACCATGGTCCCTGAATGTTATGAAAATGGAACTCAAGCTCAAGTTTATTCTCTTGGTCTTAAAGTTCAGGCTTGATGGAATCTATAATTTATGAGCCATATTCATTAAGTTTGTAGAAACACATCAGATGATGATTTTTTTTTGGTCTCTGCTATTCAAAATATCATTTTTACAGTGTGCAAAACTTTTGATCTGTATTTATTAAAGGAATATCCAACCAAATCTTTGGAAGTATATATAATTATTGTAAAGATGAAATCATCATTTTATAATTTCTTTTATTAGTGATGCATATATTGAAAATTGGGAATATCTGAAGTATATGGAATATGGCCAAGTAGACAGTACAGGTAAGTTATATTTGAGCAAATAAAATTTAGTGAGTTCAGTGCCTGGAGGGTAGGGATGGGAAGTTTTCATTAAAGAAATATTTAAGTTAAATAACCAAAGATAGGTCTGATTGGAAGTGAGGGAGATAATTTGATGAGCGAGAAAGTTAAGACCTTGAATTTGGCTAAATATGGGTGAAGGAGAGATGGATGGGCATTAGTTAATAACTTAAATCTGACAGGCCAAAAATTATATCCTGTGAAGTGGAAGACAAACAGGCAGGCAAGAAGTACAGAAAAAGCATATAATAATAATGATAATAAAGAGCATTAATAATAAAGAATCCACACTTAACAAAATGTATAACAAAGGATTTTCCCAAAGGGAACATAAATGGAAGTGTGAAACTGGGCAATATGAAATCAGAATTTAGGTAAGATTCTAGAAGGTTCTGGCAATAGGAGTAGATACTAATACTAAATGAAAGTTCGTAGGCCTGGGGATCATTATAGGCTTTTTTCTTAATAGGATCAATGCTGAACTCTTAGCAGAAGTGGGCTTAATCCTGCAGTTTAAGGTAAATAGTTTAGAGTAAAACAGGATTAAACAACAAAGGATAGGGGCAACTGAGTGGCTCAGTGGATTGAAAGCCAGGCCTAGAGATGGGAGGTCCTAGGATCAAATATGGCCTCAGATACTTGCTAGCTGTGTGACCCTGAGCAAGTCACTCTGCCTTGGAACTAATACACAGATTCTAAGATGCAAGGTAAGTTAGTTTTTTTGGTTTTTTTTCAAGGATCACCATGTATAGTGTCACTGAAATACAAGCGACAAAACTAGTGCTTCTTGGTCACTGCCACATTTTGTGGTTATAAAAGATGATGTGTAATGAATCATACTTTCTGAATTTCTAGTCTCATATAGTCATCACTATAACCCTATGGACTTCTATGAATCTTATTTTAAACAGGCTGGCTGTTGTGTGTAGGTTCAGTCTTTGAAGCAGTGGCCTATGACTAGTTGGTAACATCTTTATATGTAAAATGAAGCAGGGACTCAATAAAATGTAAAATATTGGTATTACAGTCATTAAGCGATCTTGTGCCTAAAGCTTTAGAGTTCCAATAAATGGTGATAATTTATTTAGTGAGAGTTAGATCAAGACTAGGGGAGGTAAAAAGGATGTCAAAAGGGATGCAATAAGAACATTTTACATGTAAATCACATGATCTATAGTGGTAGTCTCTCGGTGATCGAGAATGACTGTTGTCTTTGTGCAGTTTCATCTACGGTGTACCCTCATGTGGCTTTGGAGTCCAAAGGCTGAGGCGCAGAGTTTGTGGCACATGGGGCCTGGGACGCCAGTTGTTATGGGAGGTGCAGTTGTTCACATGATCTAGAACCCTTTGAAATGACCAAAAGTCAACAAAATACTTTTGGGAACTTCCTTGTTTATAATAAACATTAAGAATAATTAGGAGAAATTTGCTGCCATCATTTAATTTCATTGGCAAATAACCTCATCTCTAAGTAGTAATCAAATCTGAAACGTCTAGGGAATGAACTAAATTCACTTGAATTTGAAGATTTAGTAAAGGTGTTACTCCTACATTTCTAGTCTTTTTATATCTTACTCCTCAACTTGTATTCCTTAATCCAGTGACTGGTTCCTCCTGACTGTTCCATGAACAAAACACTGCATGTCTCATCTCTGGGAATTTTTTCTCAATCTTTACTATTCCTGGAGGACTCTCCCTCCTTAATCATTCTGAATTCTTTTTCTTTCTTTACCCACTATCTTAGAATCCATAGTAAGTATTGGTTCTAGGACAGAGAGCAGTAAGGGCTAGACCAGTGGGGTTAAGTGACTTGCTCAGGGTCATACAACTAGAAAGTGTTTGAGACTAGATTTCTACCAAGGATCTCTTATCTCCAGGATTAGATATCTATGCGCTGAGCCACTTAGCTGCCCTTCTTGTTTTCTTTAGGAACCAACTGTGGAGGGTTATATTTTGGGGGTGCAGGAGTTTGATCAAAAGCCAGTATGCAGTTTATTAAATGAAAAAAAAACCTTAATTTATTATTAGGAAATATGGATAGGAAATAAGAAGGAGGAAAGTGAAAATAATCTTATAATAGATTATAACTATATTCCAGATCTCAATCCTAACTAAATTTTTCTAGAAAACCCTACATCTATCTCAGAGGACAGTATCTTCTGCTAGACCAAAGCCTTCACCTACTCTCCTATTCTCTGTATCTGATAATAGAACTACTATCTATCTAGCTGTCTACCCAAGTTATTAATAATCAATAAGGCTATTAAGGCCTCATTCTGTTCCTCTATCTCCAATCAGAGAGAGTGCTAGCAACAAGCCCTCTCCCCAGGAGAGACAGAGACCCCTTCCCACCAAAAAAAAAAAAAAAAAACCTTTCCAGTGGTCTGCAATTTACAAACCACACTCAGCCACACCTTTCTATCACCAACTGACAGTTTGCATGGCAAGGGGTCACCAACTGCTGACCTGCACAGTAGGGAGTCTCCTACTGAAACAAACAAACAAAAAAAAAACATTTCTTTTCCTCTTAAATAAAAAAAAAATAAAAAGTAGAAATTAATAAAAACTAAGAGAGTCTCTTTTGCAAGAATCATTAACCCACTCCTTGTAATTCAAGTGCCTCCTCTGTGTTATTATCTATTTAACTATAGCTTATTTTATATGTGTATATTATATTTATACTTATATAGTTATCATTGGTTTGTGAGGCACAACTTAAATTAATAAATATGTATAGTGAGCTCCTTTAGGGAAGGGATTTTCTTTTTCCTCTTTTTGTATACCCAATGCTTAGCACAGTGTCTGGCATACACTCAACACTTAACAAATGGTAATTGATTAATTGCCTGAAATAGATTAGGATGACTCCCATGGCAACTTCAGAAAGAGAGGTACCAAGTCGTCTTTAGCCACTAACATATTATCTTTGACTTTAGTCTGTTCTCAGTGAGCTTATATTTTCATTTTCCAGGAAACTATGTGTTCTGAGTCTATGAAGTCAAAACAGTTGAGGTCCAGGAGAATCAATTCCTCATTCTCCACGGGGTGTTCTGCTGCTGAATGCTGCAAATCAAAGGAGACTGCTCTCTTTAAGTCAAGAACTGATAACATCTGACATATTTATTAGCTCTGTTGAGGTGTTCATGTAGGTTATTCTCCTCTGCCTGTCCCATCACCCTCCAACCCCCCCAAACACAAAAAGAATATGCAAGGATCAGTATCTTTATACAGACCTCCATCAACTCAACAAGCATCATAAATATAATTTAAAATTCTACATTCTGTTTACTTGGGGATGCTGACTTTAAGGGACTTTAGCTGGGATGAGATTTCACAAGATCTATCTATACCTGCTCTCATGTTATTGCTACCTGGATGAGAAGGATTGAGTTCAAGAAATTCTGGAGCCTCTGTAAGATCAAATTAACCTATAACTCTATATAAATGTCATTCTGCCACTTACAGGCAAAAAGACTGAGCTGGTGTGCATAAGCAGTCAGATCCTTTCAGCCATTCCAAATGCCATTTTTGGGGGGAATTAGGGGGGTGAGTTCAACCACTTAACAGCCACTAAGTGAATTAGTGCAAATGAGTGAGTTGGGAGAGAGGAGAGACTAGTTGGCAGATTTTAAGGGTGATTTTTTCTTTCCATTTCTGAGTCAAAGAAACATCAGTCATCCTGGTAGAGCAGAAATGAGAGAAGGATGGTTACTTGTGGTAGAGGAGGCCATTTTTGGAGCGTGAAAAGGCCAAGATACTGTTTTTAGAATAGAGGTACTTCTGCTAGTCAGTGTGGCATTTAACTTAATTAGTCAATTAGAGAAAGAAATAAAACCTCTCATAGCAGGCTTGCAAATAAAAGAAATCTGTCCAAACCATTAAGATTCAGAGGACAAAAAGTTTTCACAGTATAAAGGCCAGAATTGTGGGTGTAACATTTTTCAAGGTGATTCTCTGAAAGGCTTTCGGAAATCCATTACATGGTTTCAGTGAGCCCCAGGAAACCCTGGTTATTCCTACTATTTGTCAAATAAGCTGTACTCCACGAACTGATGATAACAGTATGAAATTTGTCACATTCCAAATAATTTCAAAACAGATTGATGTGATTAGATTCAGTTGCCAAGGTATTCATCAGTCCCAACTGAAGGGTTCAAAAAAGATTTGTCTTAAGACCTACTTCATGTCTTACCAAGATGTGTTCCTAAGGTAGTGTTCGATATTCTTGGTAGGAGTGAAAGTTCTTGTTAGATTCTGACAGTGTGCCAAGCTGAAAAGCCCTGGAGAATAGGCTTAGGTAAGCATATACAGAGTGCCAGGTAAGCTCACATGTATTCTAAACTATCAAGAAAAATGTTGTACTTGTATCTCATCTCTGAAATTCATATTAAGTAAAAATGTACTTGATAATTAAAAATTAGATTATTTTGGCTTTAGTTTCCTTAGTTTGATGAATTTGCTTTGGTCATTGTACATGCCTAGAATGTCCTCCTTCCTAAATGCCAACTGTTAGAAGTCCTTGGTGTCATTTAAGACTATTCTACCACTTACAGTGGTCTTCTCCATGAGCTGCTAGTAGGATATTTCCTACTAAACTTACCATCTATTTACTCTGTATAAACAAATGTGTACTAATTTGGGTATAGAAACTTATGTATATCTATGTTGCCTCCCCCCAAAAAATTTTAGCTCTTTAAGGACAATTACTGATTTTGATTTATGTTTCTAAAAATGTTTAGCATAATGTCCAACACATAGAAAAGGCTTAAATGCTTGCTGATGAATTAATGAATAAAAAATAATATTCTTTATAACTGAATATTTGATAAATGTCTTCCAAAATATTCTAATGAAGAAAGCTGACCAATTCTGTAACCATAGACATAATAACATAGTTTATGGCAATTGTTTAGGATCAGCCTAGATCAATTCAATAAGTCTGATTACCAAAAAGCTAGTAAACATATAATGTCATAATATGAAATTTCTGGACCTGGGGCAGATTGTACAAGTTATTCCCAATGTAAACAGTGCAGGAAAGACATCCTTACCTGAAAGTGTTTAGAAAAACATCATGTCACAGGGAGAGACTTCACATCTGGAATACTGTGAAGCAATTTACTGCTGGAGATGCTACCTGTCCTAACCTAGGCCTGTCAAAACTGATAGCAAGTAGGTAGACTTCTTGAGATAGATCCAAGATAGAGAAGAAAACCAGAGCAGTTCTGTGTCACCACAAGAATTGTCTCTGATTGACCTCCATTGCCAAACCCTTACCACTCTTCTACCTTAGAACCAATACACATATTGATTCTAAGAAGGAAAGTAAGAGTTAAAAAAAAATTTTTAAAGAATTTTAAAAAAAGAATCCTCTCTAAACAAGATTAAAAAATCACCAAAAAACAAACATAGGAGTAAAAAAAAAGTAACAAGGAGACAGAAAGAAACAACTTTCAAGAAAAGAAAAACCCATAAGGGAGGATGAGAACATCTGGGACACTGGGGTGAGAGGAGAGCAGAGCCAACAAGAGACTGTAGCAAGGAGGGAAGAGCAAGCCAAGAGAAAGACACATACCCCCACCCCACATTTGCTGTCCCAGGTTTGGAAACTAAGCCCAATCTAACATTCATATCCTGAGACCCTTCCTAGAGAAATAATGGTCCAGGCCAACCCACACCCCTTGAAATTGAAAACCTATAAAGTCTAGAGTCCTAGTCCAGGGTAATCTAGGCTGATCTAGCTGCTGTGTGTGGGCCCACAATGAAGCCAGGAATCCAAGTCTGGGTTTGGGCTGGAGATATAATTCATAGTTTGGGATGAGGGAAGAATTTGTAGCAGAGTACCTCCTGGATTTTTTTGCCCCAAAATAAGAATGAAGATCCAGAACAAGGTAATCAAAGGTGTGCCAGATTTGATCAAGTACACAGTGAGACCAAAAACTTGAGCCTAAGCTTGGGGCTAGAATTTGATCTGCCCCTGACTTGATCAAATTCAGAGTGAGATCAGAAGTTTATGCCCAAGACTGAGGCAAGTCTTTAAGCTATCAGAATCTCAAGGGTCAATTGAATCAGCAGGGAGAGGGGTCTTTCAGAGCTCCCAGTCCTCAAATCATCATATCATTCTCTGATAAATGAAACTGGTAAAAACCCAGAAAATAAACTAAGAATAGCTTCAAGAAAGGACTGAAGTTTAAGAGGGTACCCCAATTTCACAGAAAACAGAACCTATCTATAATTAGATAGGGAAAATAAGCAAATGACCAAAAAAAGGCACCTAATTCTACAGAATTTTCATGGAGACAAAGAACAAGTTACATACACAGGAGGGGACAGTGAAAACAAAGGGAACACAGGCAAAAGAAAAATATGATTGGAGATAGTCTGGAAGAGCTCAAAAAGGACTTCAAAAATCACTTAAGAGAGGCAGGGGAAAAATGGGGGAGAGAAATGAAAGTGATGCAAGGGGAAAGATAAAGTGATTTAAGAAGAAACAGGCCAATTGAAAAAGGAGAACCAAAGACTGACAGAAGAAAATATGGCCTTAAAAATCATGATTGACCATCTAGAAATTATTGATTTCATGGGAAACCAAGAAACAATAAAGTAGAATCAAAGGAATGAAAAACAAAATAAAACAAAGGAAAACATGAAATATCTTATTGAAAAAACAACTGACCTAGAAAATTGATATAGGAGAGACAATATGAGAATTATTAGACTACCTGGAAGCCATGATCAAGAAAAAAAACTTTGGTCATCACACTACAAGAAATTATCAAAGAAAACTGCCCAGAGATTCTCAAACAAGAAAATAAAACTGAAACTGAAAGAATCATAGATAACCTCCAGAAAGAAATCCTCAAATGACAACTACCAGGAATGGAATATAGAAATTTAAAAGCTAAGGATAAAATTCCACCAAAAGCCAGAAAGAAACCATTCAAATACCATGGAGCTACAATCAGGATCACACAGGACCTAGAAGCTTCTACATTTAAGGATTGAAAGGCATGGAATATAATATTCAGAGAGGCAAAAGATTTGGGTTTACAACCCACAGTCACCTATCCAACCAAATTGAATATATATTTTCAGGGGGAAAACATGAACATTTAATAAAAATAGAAGATTTCCAAGCATTCCTAAGGAATAAAAAATATGAAGTCCAAACACAAGAAACAAGAGAAGCCCAAAAAATAAATAAGAAAGAGAAAATTTAATGGACTCATTAAGGTCAAAATGTTTATATGTTTACATGGAAAGAAAATTTCTATAATTCTCAAAAAATTTTCTTAAAGAAGGAATTTACTCAGAAAGTGAGTGGAGAAGTAAGCTGATTATGATTATATGATGTATATGATAATATAAGATGATTTGATGTATATGTAAATATGATAATATGAAGCAACATATATTCATGATATATATGCATATGAATGATATCTAAAAAATCAAGGGGCAAAAGAAAAGGTTGCACTGAGAGAAAAGGGAAAGGAGAGATAGAATGAGGTAAATTATATAACAAAGAAGTATGAAAAATCATTATAGAGATTAGAGGATAAGGTTGGTGCCAGGTAATAATTAAATTTTACTCTCACCTTAACTGGCTCAGAGAGGGAAAAACAAGTATACTTAGTGGGGTATCAAATTCTATCTTACCCTACAGAGAAGTAGAAGGGGAATAAGACAAAGAAGAGGGAGGTAATTAGAGGGAGGGGGAAGTGATGAAATGACAAAAAGCAAAATACTGGTGAGGAGGAACAGAGTGAAATGGAATAGAGCAGGCTCTAAAGGGGATAATATAATGGAGGGCAACACACAATTAGTAATCATAACACTTAATGTGAATGGGATGAACTCACCCATTAAACACAAGGGTTAGCAGAGTGAATAAAAAAATCAGAATTGTACTTTGTTGTTTATGGAAAACATATTTGACGTAGGGTGACACAGTCAAGGTAAAAGGCTGGAGCATAATTTCTTATGCATCATTTAAAGTAAAAAAGCAGGAGTAGCAATCATGACACCAAATAAAACTAAAATAGAATTTGATCTAATTAAAAGAGATAAGGAAGGATATTACATTTTTCTACAGGATACTATAAACAATGAAGTAATATATTACAAAACATATATGCATCAAATGGTATAGTATCTATATGTTTAAAAGAAAAATTAAAGGAGCTTAAGAAGGAAATAGATAGTAAGACCATACTAGTGGGGAATCTCAACCTTCTCCTTTCAAAACTAGACAAATCAAACAAAAAAAATAATTCCCCATACATATTCCCCAACATACTTATTCCCCACAAATTTTCCCAAGTTATATGATCTAATTTATTTTCCTTCTCTTTCCTGCTTTTGGCAGATAATTTAATATTGGTTTTACATGTGCAAAAAGTAGATAGAATTCTTTGACATAAGTCCCTCAAAATTGTACAGGATCATTATATTGCTAATAGTAATTAAGCCAATCACAGTTGATCAATCCACAATATTGCTGTTACTATGTACAATGTTTTTTGTTGTGTTTATTTCACATTGCATCAGTTCATGAAAGTCTTTCCAGTTCTTTCAGAATTAACCCTCTTCATCATTCCTTATAGCACCTATTGTATTCCATTGCCATCATATACCACAATTTGTTCAGCTATTCTTTTTATGTGCTGTTTCTAAGAAGGATTTCTTTCCTTCATTCCCTTATTATTTCCCTCTGTATACTTCAAATGTTCATTCACTGATTCATTATCTCTGTACTTGTTTATTATTGCTTTAGCATCTTTATATCCTTATGGAATTATAATTTGAAAAATAATAAATTTGAGTTATTTTTACTAATTAATTGTCCACATTATTGCCTTTGTATATCTTGCATTCTCAATCCTTTTTCCTTATTGTTTTGCCCCAATTTTTAGAAGTATGAATTCATGAATATGTAATGAAGAAAAAAGCATTATCCCATAGTAGAAATTTCCCTATGCCTTCATTTCTTTAGTATGTTTCTGTTTCAATGGCCTCTCTATACACTTTTTCCCCTCCATTTGCCATTTGGCCTCTCCTTAGTCAAGTCCCTCCCACATTTCTGGATGCTGATTACTTCCAACAAGTTCACATGTCCTTTTTCTTTATAAGTATGATATTCATAGGGAAAGGCTCTTTATAAGTATGATATTCATAGGGAAAGGCTTTCTCTAGAAGAAAGTGTAGGCTCATTCTGATAAAAAAAATCTCTGAAGTTAGAGTCCCATTGTAAATTCTCATCTCTTATTACAGACTATATCTACCCATTAGAATTTGCTTCATTGAGATTCTCTCTCCATTTAGGGAAAGATGTACTTTTTTTCTTTCCTGTTGTATTCTTATCTTTGTCACTTTATCCATTTTTCCTTAGTTCCTCTTATTTTGAGATTATAGGACTTCTCTCCATTTTTTTACCCAAAATCTTGATTGAAATACAACACACAGTTCCCTCAACCTTTTATATCTTCTATCTCCTTTTATGTACCCTCTTATTCTTACAGTCAGTGCCACAAAATACATTGATTCATTTGTTTTGGAGGTGGAGAGTGTTAGGATTTTGTCAATTATGTTCAAGTATTGTTTTTTCTATCATAATTTCTATTTCTTTATATTCCACTTTTGTTTTTATTCCCTTCTATAAAAACAACAACAATTTGATCTCTCTCTCTTTCTCCCACATTAGTATTACAGTGGTATTCATATGTATGGTTCCATTGCTAATGTTCATTTGAAGTCTGAGTTGATTCATTTCTGACTTTCACTGGATTACTCCATTTCTTCCTTATCCAGCTTTGACCTTTTTCCTCTCAGGCTCTTCACCTTCCATTCCTGGGTAGCTTTCTGTATTAATGTTAAATTTCATGGGAACATCATATTGGTATATCATATTAAATATCATAATTACTGAACTCTAATAAATCCAATAGCTTCAGGCTTTTTGATATTTGGGATATTAATTTGTACCTTGAGGAAGAAATCAAATTTCTTTGTTGCCACTTCTTTGATTTTATACTGTTTATGTAACCTTCTCTTTCTAGTTTTATTTACTTTTACCATTCTCTAAAGATAGAATTTATTTATTTTATTAATATTTTTTCATTAACGTAATCTACTTACCTTTTGATTCAATGACTTAGAGTATAGTTAAGTTGAGTAGCCAGATCAGTCTACATCTTTTTCAAAGAATACCTCAGAAGTGTCTTTTAATTTAATTTCCAAATTTTTTTCTCTGAAAATTAAGATCAAGTTTGCAGATTACATCATTTCTGGTGCATTTTGAACTCTTTTGCTTTTTGAAAATATTATTCCAGGCTCTTCTATTATTACTTGCAGATACAGAATAATCTTGGATTATTTGGATTTCCTTTTGTTTACATGTGAAAATCTTTTTTATGTTCACTGATGGAATACATATTTTTGTTATTGGTATTGTTAAATTTAATCACTATATGTCTTGCAGTTTGAAACAAAGGATTATTGTTGTCTCCTCTACCCTGTAAGGTAGAGAAGACAACATGTGGATTCTTTTTACTGGTACTTTCTTTTTTGTGCTCAGAAATTCTTGGCATTTTTCTATATCTATGTATATTTTAATGTGTTTATGCATGGATATATATATATATATATATATATATACACAAATTATGATGTTTGAATTTTTTGACATCATATTCTTCTGGGGCTTATAATTCTTAATTTGTCTTTAAGTATTCTATTTTTAAGATCAATGTGATTTGCTTGTAGATGGATCATTAGTCTTATTAATGTTATTGCTTTTCATTTCTCTTCTTCAATATTTTATTTCATTTTGATATATTTGTAATCCATATTTGTTCTTCTTTTACATCTTTAAAGAATCTTATCGCTTTGGATTAAAGATTTTTTTTTCCTATTGCATTAAATATTTCTGCAAAAAGTCAAAATTCTGTCTCTTGTTTTCTTTAAATTTCCTTCAAGATTTTACTTTTTCACTTCAAACATTTTGGAATATTACTCTTCTCTCTCTGAAAACCACAGGGTTCTGTATTTTAAATTTAGGGTCAATTTCTTTTGTCTCACAATATTTTTTTGGAATTTGATAATTTTTTCAATGTTTCAGTAGTTAATATCCATTCTAATTTTATAATTTTCTCTGTTGTTTTATATTTGCTTTTCATCTTGGCTTTTAATTGAAGTTTGTTTCTCTTTAGATTTTTACTGGTTTTAGCCTACAGTAGTTGGCCAGCAACCACTGCATAAAAGGGAAATCTAAAGGAATGTGATTTTGAGGAGGAGAACAGAAGTCAGAGAGAGGGTTGATAAACTGAGGCATACACAGATCAGATTTTGTTAAGAAAGGATGCTTCTTCCTGTTATCTTCCTTTGTAGGGCATTCAGTGAAGGAATATAAAAATAGCCAAGAATACATGGAATGTAGAATTCTTAGATAGGATTAGGAATCAGGTGTGAGGATAGAGTCAGTTGGAGAAAAGTACCGCTGGCAGAATTGGGAGATAAAACTACAAGTGCAGATTGCACTGGCCAACGGTCAGGTGAGAAGGGAAGAAAGGAATAAAGAAAGAAGACTTTAGAGACCATAGTAAAGCTCCAGAGAAGGAGCAATCCATATGGCCAGCAAGCAGGTTAGAGAGAGAGGAGAAAAGAAAGGAAGAGGGAGGATCTCACCAGGTCTCATCTTTTTATTAAGGTAATGAGATAAGAGGTATGTAATGCATATGCAACAGCACATAGTGGATTTACATTGGCTTGAAATATCAATGATGTACAAGATAGGGGCATGGGTAAAAGCCCACTCTTTTCAAACTCCCAGAACAAATACCGCATGGCCTGCTCATAAATCATGCATTGGAATGCTGTTTGACCAGGCCAGAGCTGAGCCCTCTGTGGCTCAGGCCCAGAGATTCTTCTGGCCTCTGAGCTGTTTCATTAACTGCTCTGACCAAGTATAATATCATAACAATACATCAACCACATTTTCCAGATGTATATGCCTGGAATCCTACATATCCTACATAACCTTTACCCCCTCCCTATTCTGTCTTACTCACTTTCAATTTCTCCACATTTGATGATATGTTTACTTCCTTGACCTCAGAACAATTTTAGCTCCTTCCCATGTCTGAGAGCTGACTTTTTACTGAATTTTGTCCCCAATTAAATTAACTTTTTGGGAGATAAAACTGACCACAGCAGAATTTTAGTACAGTATCCTTCAGACCAAATCAAATCATGCACACCCTTCTGTTTACCTGATTCTTTCTGATCTGTAGTGCTTTAACTGGGCTGAATTATCACAGGTAGTCTTCTCTGAGGTAAAGAGGATACAATAGTTATTCCTTGTAGAGTTTTTGCCACCATGGATTTTTCTATCCTAGTGACCTCTTTGAGAAACTGGGATTTTAATTCTCCTCTATATTATATATCCCTTACTCCTTTCATGAATGGGAAGAGTGGAGGTTCATCACTTGTTGCAACAGGATATAAGGGGAAAGGCAGGGACAATATGTATAGGTAGTTATTGAAACATCAATGAAATACCTGTATAGCTCCCAAAGCACAATCCCTGGGGTCAGTTATATAGTTTTGTAAGAGAGAGGTTGTACAAAAGTACTTTAAGTTTTTGTGTTCTCCAAACATTGATTCATATATATCTTACTTTATTGAGTTTCTTTTTTTTTTATACTAAAGGATAACTTTAATTGTTTTACCTATTGCATATATATCCTCTTTTAGGGTTGGTGTTTTTTTTTTTTTGAAAGTTAATGGAAAATAGAGAAAATGCCCAGTCATGTAGCCTATTGGTCACATGACCCAGAAACCCATCTATTTGCTTCTTCTTGTATGACTATTTAGACCAATGTCTTTTGAGTAATAATGGAACAAATGGAAAATATTTTATACCATCTGTCACAAATTGTGTCAAAGAGTAGGTGCTAATTTAATGTACATTTCCTCTTCCTTCCCTTCATTTAGAGGGTTTTGTAATAATGTGAATTTTGATGTGATCCATACAGTTTCTTCTTCAAACAGGAATATATGGATCACCTCCCTATTGGTTAGAAATCTGCAATTTGGATTACATACTACTCATCCAACATGATGATGGAAATAGTTTTGGTGAATATTCATCCCCCAATTGAATGTCTCATTTCATATTAACAATCAGAAACTGATTAAATAGAATTCTAAGTATTGCTATTTGATTCAAATAATATATATTTTCAAGATGTACTTGGGGCAATTTTTTAACCCTCACCATCTTCTTTAGTATCAGTTCTAATACAGAGGACTGGCAAGGGTTAAACAATAAGGTTTGGTGACTTGCCCAGAGTTATCTAGTAGGCCTTTGAAGCCAGATTTGAATATAGGTCCTCCCAACTCCAGGTCTGGGGCTCTATCCATTTTGTTCCTGGCTGTCCCAGGGTATACTTTTTTTTTTTTTGAGGAGTGCCTTTAAAGCAATATTTGAACTAATAGAATCAATTCTAAGGCATACACACATATGTATATATGCATATAGTTCACAATCTGATCTTGTCAAGATCCTCTGAAATTAATATGTAATAATACTAAATTTCTGACAAATTTAAGGGACACACAGAAAAAGGAGAGATCATATAGCTAGTTTTCATAGTAGAGGTGGACATAGAGGCAGAAGCATCAATCTCTTTTAGAGATGATGACTTTGTTTTATGGAACCCCAAAATTTGCCTTTTTCCCCATGGGAACTTGCCTTCAGAGAAGTCCCAGACTGACCCTTGTCTTGGACTGAACAATAAGCCTTAAAGTACCCAATGATCATAGAATTAATAGATATAATAAAATCTTAAGCACTCTTTTGTCTTAGAAGTTTCTACCATTGTATCTAAGCCTCTCCCAGGTAGACCAGACTTTGTAAGCCAATAAATTTTCTTTCCTGCCTTTTATTCCCCAAAAGGGAGATAAGGCCCCAAGTTCTTTAATTCATCAGAAGATCCCCTTTGAGCTGCATTTTCCTAGAGACAGTGTTCCCAGAGTCCCAGAGCTTCTCTCTGTGGTATCTTGAACATGACTCTGTGTAGTGGCCACTGTCTCCCTTGTCTTGATTAAAGACTTATTCTTTTTAACTACTCTGGTAGATCTGTGTTTTTCAAGGTTGACAGAGGTAAAAGACTATTTTGCTGTACTCAATTATTCTTTTTTACCTTATTCCGTTTGCCTCAGTTCCTCTTTGTCAAATGAGCTAGAGAAGGAAATGGCAAACCACTCAAATATCTTTGCCAAGAAAAACCCAGATGGGATCTGAAAGAGTTGGACATGACAGAAACAATAGAACAACCATATCCAATAAACTACATCTCAGTATCCTGAAAGAATGGGCATTTGTAATTGTTGAACCATTTCTACTCATCTTTAAAAAGATTCTGGAAAATAGATGAGATGTCATAATAAGGAAGATGGACAAAATCTTTTTACTCCTCCAACTCACACATAAATTTCTTTTTAAATTAAAAGGCAATTAGAGTGCACCACAACTCAAACCTATTGTATGTTTTCATCCTTTTACATTACTCCCCTTCAGATGTACGCTGCTCCATCCAAACTGGTCATTTTTATTGTTCTTCATGCCGAGCATTCTCTCATTTATCTCTACCTTTGCAATGGCAATTGGTCCCCATGCTTTGAACCGACTACATTTTCACTTGGCCTTTTTAAATCCCTAGCTTTCTTCTGTGCTTAACTTAAATGCTACTCTCTTCATGAAGTGTAATACAGATTTCTCCCCTCCAGCTTGGTGCAAATGCATTCCTTCAAAATTATCTGCTATTTAGCATATACAGTGGTGTCTTGACACACGAGTTTAATTCATTCCATGGCCAAGTTCAGAACTCATTTGCTTGTGTGTCTAATCAAATTTCCCCATTTAAATGAATGGAAATGCAATTAATCCATTCCTGCCCCCCAAAATCAAACAAATTTGTTTTGTATGCTTTTAAATATGAAAATGTACTTTACAAGTAACAAATAAATATATTTACATATAATAAGAAAGAATGGAAAGAAATAAACTTGCTTATGAAATTGTTATTTACCTTCAAGGTCAGGCAAAGATGCTAGTGGTGAAGATTTTCATTTCATGCACTAATGCTTAACATAACTTACTTTCTACACAAATAATACTACATTTAAATGCAAAATTGACTTTACACATTACTTATTTTATGTAGCTTTGTTGCTAAACCTAACTGCTATTTTTTTTACTTTGCTTAATTATCATCATTTTCTTCATTGAAATTTGGCTGATTTGCCATACTTTCCTCCATTTCATTTAGAGGCCATTTCGACAAAAACCTTTTGATGGAAGTTTGTTTCTTCCTCTTTCAGAAGGTTTCAATAATGTGTGAAATAAGTGTCCTCACACAGCTCCAACGCATGACCTGTTGCAATTTTTTCTGGGTGTGTCTTTTCAATAAACTGTTTAATATTTTCCCAAATCCTCCACATTTCCTTAATCTTGCTTGTACTGATTACCTCATCTACCTTGGGCTCCTCCCACAGGCAGAAACTCATAATTCAAATATCAATTCATGGCTTAAAGCAAAAATTCTGGATTATGACTACTCAGATTGCTTGTGACTTAAGGCACTTCTGTATCAAGGTTGTACTGTATATAGCAATTTAGATACAGCAAGGAAAGGATATTTTCTTCTGCAAGGAAAGGATATCTATTGTTGTCTTTGTGTCTCTAATGCCTAGCATAGTGCCTGGCACTAAATAGCCATTTAATTGCTTTCTGATTAATAGAAAATATCCAACATATATATATATTATATATATATAAGAATATATAAATAATATAAAATATAATAATAAATAATATAACATAATATGTAAAATATATCTATATAATGTATTATATACATATATTTAAAAATCATAACTGGTAGATTCTACTATGCAATAAGGTATCTCTAAACATCTCTCTATATTAGTTTTAATTCTATGATTTCGTTGGCCTAAGCAAAATTTGGCAGAAAACTCCCTCCACTGATGCTGATTTGCAATTCATCTGTAACTTACAGTCTTAGTTGCCTGGGGGCACTAAGAGTTTACATGACTTGCCCAGGGTCATACATCTAAAATGTGTCAGAAATAAGATAGGAGTTCAGATGATCTTGGCCTTGAGGTTAGGCTTCTATCCAATAAACCATACAATATTTCACAATGTCTCTACATGTAACAAATTTAATTGATATTTGTTAAAATTAAGAAATATCCTAATTTAAAATTTATTGGCCATTTTATATTTTTTAAAGCAGGTTGCTACAAATAAACTTAAGAGTCTACCTTGAAATTAACAATAGACAAAATCACTTAAGTCCTTTAAAAGTTTAATGAAACAGATTGATGATATTTGAAATGTAGAAGAATGAAATTAAAAGAGAAGCCTCATTTTTTTCAGTTAATTAGGGATATTTATTATCAGAGACTTCTATACCCCTTTTATATCTGATGCTTTCATACTGTTAAATCCCTGAAACTTTGAGGAATTTATAAGCTGAAGATTGGTTACTTAGCTTGGCTCTTATCCTCACAGGAAATAGGAAGAGACAGTAAAAATCTTGATTATTTTCCAGAACAAATGTAAATGCCTCAAAGATGTCTGAAGACTGGTCTCTAGTCTTCACTTTCCAACATAGTTTTCTCTATTCCTTTATGCTTTATCCCTGGCAAATCAGACTGTGCCAGCTCTTACCCACCCCCCAACATTTTTGTAATTTTACTATCTTTTTTTCATAGAATTTACAATAATGAACTCTAGTTGGTTCCCTATTATTGGCAAAATAGGACCTACCTCAAATATGTAGCAGATCAGCTTCAATGACACGTAAGAAGGCTGCCTCACAGATGTCAGAACTGTAATTATTATTGCCAAGTTCCCAGCTGTCCCTGAAGTCATGTAAATTAGCCACCATCAATCAGATCAAATGAAAATTTCAGTCATGTCCTAATCAACAGTGCTCCTAGAAAACTATCCATATTAATTAATCATCTTTCATTTTATTTTTAATTATTTTTTCTGTTACTACTGCTTAGCATGATTATTTATATATAAAAGATAATCAATAAATAAATATGAAGGAGGGAAAAGGCAAACAATAAATTTCTAAGTCAGAGCAAATAGACAACTAATCGCTTAATTCCAGTATAAGCAAACCATCAGAGGTGATTTCAGAACTCCTTGTGTAAAATCAATTCACAGCCTCTTCCTTAGAGAATAGCTTAAGGTGGAGGAAAGTTAAGAGGTGTGTTCATGGTCAGAAAGTTTTTACATATCAGAGGAGAAATTTGAACCCAGGCATTTTTGACTCTCATTGTAGTACTTTTTCTATTACTTTGACTACAACTACAACAATGACTACTATTAGCAAGCAGTTATAGCTTTAAGGTTTTGTTCCTCACAAAATCTTAAGATGTGTGCTATAATTATTCACATTTTACAGATGAGGAACCTGAGGGAGGCTTTGGTTATATAGGAAGTGTCTGAGGCAGGATTTCATCTCAATTCTTCCTGATTCTGACTCAAATGCTCTTTCCCATTGTGCCATTTAGCTGCCTATGATACCATACTCCATCTCCTTAACTAACCAAGTAAACACAGGTTAATTTTTAGTCTTATTTTTCTTGTGATAAGTCATATGTGTGCTTGGTTCAGTGCTTAACCACTATAGATAACGAGATAGCAGCCATTGTAGTAGCAGCTGGAAAACTCAAAACCCCTACATTTGATTTCATGAACCTTTCTTGGTGTCATTCCAGGCTGAATATTCAGATAGACTTGTAGTTCATGGAACTCTGTAATCCCAGCTTTCAAATGCTAAAAACACCTAAATAGTACACAATTATAAAGGTCTTCTTGTAGAATGCTCATATTTGGGGATTTGGAAAGGAAGTCACAGTCTCACAGAGGGGAAGTTTATAATGGATGGGTAAGTTTAAAATAAGTATGCTATGTACTATGTAGCTTGGATGCTTTCGGTTTAACACTAAAAGTTGACTTTAGTTGACTTTATCCATTACAACACCCTGTTACTGTGGGTATCTGTTTGATCTCCTTCTTCAAGATTCCACCTTTACCAAGATATTAAAAACATTCAACCTCCTTAGTTAATGTTGCCATGTTCATTAAACGAAGTCAGCACTTCTAAGTATATCTATACAGCCAATTACACATATTATAATTCTTGTCTCAAAACTAAGGATTTTTTAAAAATTGTGTGTGCTTTTGGGGGAGTCTGGTTGGGAAACTGGCAGAGAACAGGTCATGGAGAAAGTAGATTAGGGAATCTAGCAAACACTTGGCAAGTATATGGAGACAAAAGATACTCCTTTGAGATCAGTTGGTGACTATATCTATCATATGTTTCAAATGGCTTCCAAAGGATGCTCTTTGAATTTGGGACCAGAAGCAAATCAGAGATTCTCTGATAAGCAGCCATATATGGTGTCTAGAGCAGAATACCAAACTTGTTTGCTCTAAAAATTTAACACTGGGAAGCTGTGCACTCCATCCCTTCTTACCATGATGACCCAGTACATGGAAATTCTATAAGTGGCTCTTCTAATCCCCACACAAAATATTTCTACAGCTCTGCTTCCCAAACCCAGAATTAACTTTTTCTGAACCTGAATGCAATATTCCTCATACATGTAATGGTCCAACAGTTTATCCTGTAGTTAGTCAATTTTGTCACTATTATAAAAATAATTATAAATTTACAGAATATTGGTCATTTAAATATATTGAATAAATATATAAATATGCATATAGCCAATATAACATAAAATTATATCTTAAAGTATTCAATAAATACATTTATATCTATCTATCTATCTACCTATCTATCTATCTACATATATATGCCTTGCTTGACTTTTTACAACATTCCTCTACTTAGCACTGGTCTTCTTGCTGGTCCCCTGAAAAAAAAAATCCATTTTATATTCAATACCCTTTAACTTTCTGCCCCCACTCCTACCTGTATACTCAGTCTGCTTATTTCTACCTCTTAGCTTTTGGATTCTCCTTCAAGAATGAGCTGAAATCTCATCTTCTATAGAACGCTTTTCCCATTCTGCTCTCTGCCTCTCCTAAGCTGTGCCTTCCTTCTGCAATAACCTTTCACTTACATTTTATATATCTTTTATCTGTATATTTGTTTGCATTGTTGTCTCATCTCCTTCATTGGTTTGTGATCTCCTGCTGTTAGAAATCATATGTTTCCCTTTATTTGTATTTCTATTGCTTAGAATGGTTCCTTTCATCTAGTAATTGCTTAATGCTGATGTGTGTGTGTACAATTATACACACACATAAAATATATGTGATGTATCTATGTATATACTGACACACATATACATGTATATACTAGAACTTATTAAGCATATAAAGCTGTCAACCTGGAAAAAACACAGAACTACTAAAGTAGTCAGAAAAACCAAGTCTTTAATCAGGAAAGAGATAGGTCCATAATAATTGGCCATTACACAGAACCAGGGGCCAAAATGCTACACAGTCAAAATCCTGTGCCCTGGGGACAGAATCTCTGGGAGGCTTAATGCAGGAGAAGATTCTCCAAAGAAGAATAAAACTTGGGGAACTTATATACTATTTGGAGAACTAAGAACAGGGGAGAATGATTGATTGGCTTTACCATGGCTACAAGGAAGTGAGAAGGCTGATTATTAGGGAGAGGCTGATGCTTTACAATGGATACAAAAGGAAAGGATGCAGCCAAGGGCTGGGCTACCTGGGAGAGTTCTTTGATATAATGGAAGAAACTACTAAGACAAAAAAGGGTACTTTACATTTGACTGTCTACTAATCCCCCCTAAACTGGGACTATTAAGTCTATTGTTCAGTCTGAAACTGGTGAGTTTGGGTCTTTCCTCAGGATGAATTCTCTGAGGACAGGAGCAAACTTGGGATTCCCAAAAAAACCTAGATGACAAAGGCATTTGTGTTTGTGTGGATATATGTGTTTATTCCCATCATTTACAATAGTTGTATTAAGTCCCTCCAAACACCAAACTGGTGAATTTCTCCTAGGGGAAAAAACAGGGTTAGGTTCCTGTGAGCCTCTGATCACAATATTTATTTTAACACTTTCCAGAACATTTTTGCATATGGATCAGAGAATTTCCTCTTCCTTTTTCTGGATGTACCATATTGTTGAATCATTAACACTGAACTCTCATTCAATAATGCTATAATTCCCCCCTCAACAAAGCTTATCTAACAAACATATTTTCTCCATAAGGCACCAGAGCCTTCTTGTAGTTAGAAACAGTGGACGGCACTACAGCACAATATTTGAGGACCATTTAAAAAAATAAATTCATCAAATAAAAGCTCAAAAACCTGAAAATTTGGGATTAAATAGACCTTGATGAGGACTCTTGCTTACAGTATGAAAGTTGAAACTAAAAGGGAGAACATGCTGACATGGGCACTGTACCCCCAGAAACCCAGGTGAACTATTATCAGGGAAACTCCCTCACTCCCTTGCATCCTCTTGACTCTGAACCTAGAAACACCCAATGATGCCCCTAGGGTCCTGAGATGTTTATCTTCTTTGATTTTCCTCTAGATTTAAGATGGACAAAGATGAATCTTTATGCTTCCAGGCAGACCCCAGTCAGATGACCACCTCACCCCACCAAATGCCTGAGGGTTTACCACTCTAAGTCAAGTCCACACCATGACATAGCATCTGTTGTAAAGAGCATAAAAGCCCCAGAACTGATGTCGTGTAAACCTTAAAATTTCACAGACTTATGAATGTTAAAAATTTTACTCCACATTGAGGAATCCTCCAATTCCCTACTTGAAATAAGTCCCTACCTGATAGTGAGAACTCTACTTGAATGTGAAAACTCCTTGCTATGGGAGTATCCCTACTCCACTGGTACTTAAGAATGCTTTAGGGCAGAAAACTCCTTGCTAAACAATGAAAGTACTTGAAAACCATACTTATAAAGGAAAGGAGTTCTTTGAGCCATGCCTATTTTTGGAATTGATACAATGGGATGCTAAGTGCCTGATACAATGGGATGCTAAGTGCCTATAAAGGTGGGGCAACTAGTAAACTACTTAGACCTAAAAGGTGAAAACTTACTCAGAGGTTTTCTCGTAATGGAATTAGTCAACCCAGCAGCATTTTTTTTTTCTGATTTACTAAAGAGATTAACTAGGCTGTGAATTCAAAATGGGCTGTCTTTTGGAAAACATCTACAGTGATTGGTAGATGGAAGAACTTAGGGGAGGTAACATAGGAGATTTTGCCCTTTAAAATAACAACTCAGAGAAGAGCTCGAAGTCATTCTGAAACATTCAGATTGAGGAAGGACTGATTCTGAAACATTCAGATGAAGGAGGGAGCTGGTGAAAGCAGTTGAGATGATGCTGGTCTGGTGTCACTAGAATCCTTGCTTAGACAGACCTTGTGGTGTGTTAAAAGACTGACTGACTGATCTCTCTCTCTTAAGACTCAGGTCTAGGCCATGTTGGCTTAAGGCCCTTCATACTTATTTCCTTTTTCTCTCTTTCTCTCTTTTCTTTAATTCCACATTTGTATTAATTAAAATCTCTATAAAACCCAGTTGACTTGGGTATTTGAATAATTGGGAATATTTCCCTGGCGACCACCTTATATTTGATTTAAAAACCAAGACACTGTAGTGAAACATATTTCTGCGGTCAAATTTACTCACCCTCTCTTATATCTATCACAATTTATATCTTCCACTATTTTAATCACTACAGTTTAAGACCTCAACCATTTTAATTATAACAGTCATCTGGGGAAGAGCTTTTCCATCCATGCTGTCCTCATGGGGAACAGCCTTTCCATTCATGCTGTCCTCCCAGGAACTGTTCCCCATCTTGCTGTTCCACCTTGTTATCCTCTTGGCCATTCTCAACATTACTTTCTAAATTAATAAATTTCTCTTTTTGTTATTTAAGCCAAGTTTTGGAGTCTTGCATTTTTGCAAAAGGTATCCTTCCTGAACCCCAGGGGTACACATCTGCACCCCATAGCAATGCCTTGTTCAACCTTGGCTAGAAACATGCATGTCCCCTGACTCAAATTATTGCCTGCTCTGTGCATGTCTGGGAATTAATTCTAATTGTGCAGCAAGTATTAATTTGGGGGTTACAAATACTTTTTAGTTAGTAGGCAAATTCTCAAATAAGAAATCCATAAGTAATTAGAATTGATTAGTTCCTGGGCAGGGATAGTTATCACCAAATTAGAACAGGTACAATGTATTTGCCATTAGTAGAATAAAAATCATCAAGAGACCTGGCAAGGGCATTGTACCCCCCCCCCCAAACTCAGGCAAACTTTAAGCAAGGAAATTCCTTTGTTCCCTTTATTTGACCTTGAAGATCACCCTCCTATGATTGTCCCCATGGATTTGAGATGGACAAAGAGACACACCTCATCCATCTGTCCTCCAAATTAGGAGAACCACCCCCATGCCTTTGGGCAAACCTCTACCCCTACCACTTGCTCCAGTGCATACCACTATAGATTTACATCTTCACTTTTGTAAAGAGTATAAAAACCCCAGAATTGATGCCCTCTGGGGGGAAATCTATTCCCAGATATTTACTAGATACATG
Organism: Monodelphis domestica; assembly: GCF_027887165.1. NCBI lineage: Eukaryota > Metazoa > Chordata > Mammalia > Didelphimorphia > Didelphidae > Monodelphis > Monodelphis domestica. The sequence continues at coordinate 292,748,573 of NC_077230.1, forward strand.
ATCTTGAGCAAATCACTTAACTTTCATTTGCCTCAGTTTCCTCTACTATAAAATGAAGATAATTACTAACTTATAGGGTGGTTGTGATGAACAAATGAGTTATTTTTTTCAATGCTTAGTATGGTGCCTGTTACAAAGTAGGCATTATATAAATGCTAGCTGTTGTTGTATTGGTGGCAGTTGTTTTAATTATATGTCCATCTGCTAGAACCATTTATTTCAGATAAAAATAAAGACATTAGTTTTCATTACCTTATTTAAAAGAAAAGTATTAAAAATAAATTTCTTTTTTGGGCTATTTTCTTACCAATATGAAGAAATTGATCACTTGGGAAGAAGGAAGTACTCCACCATAAGGTGTATGGGGTGTTCAGGGAAGACTAGTACCTCTGGTACAAAGGCTTGTGGAGCTCATTCCAAGGCTTTTATCCTCCTTTTGGGTCCAATTGCCACATAATTCTCACCTATAGCTCCAGGAAGCTGCAGCATACAGAGGCCATATCCACATGAATTATCTTGGCATACAGGCTAACCAGGTTGAAGGGAACCAATACGTCTCAAACTTGTTCATGATCTATAGGGATGTCTACTTCAGGCATGAAAAGACTTCTGGCAGAAGTGGTAGATGAGAATAATTTGTTCCAAAGGCCAGGAAAGCAGCTGAAGTAGATTCTTTGGAGTGTTTAGATCTTGGTTAGAAATGGAAGAAGCCAACATCATCTATTTGCATCTCTAGCCATCAGTGCTTCTCTTGACTTTTGTCTTGCCACTGAACTTCAATGACACTGGAAGAGAGAGTGAGGCCAAAAATTTTGTGCAACTCTGTCTAACTTAAATCCAAATTATGTGTGAGTCAAAAGGCATAGCCAGTGATGTATGTCACTTTGATCTTCTTTGAATATGAAGGACAATATCCACTAAGTATTCCATTGGAAAATATGTGATAGTGAGGGAGTGAAAATCTAGGAGTTGTCTGACATTTGACCCATATTTTAGGAATTCTGACTACAAAAATTGGAGGGATAGAATGGTAGAATTTTATCAAATAATTTTATTCTTTAAACATTTACCTCTTGTCTTAGAATCAATACTGTGTACTGTTTCCAAGGCAGAAGAGCAGCAAGGGCTGGATAATGGGAGTTAAGTGACTTGCCCAGGGTGACAAAGCTAAGACGTGTTAGAGACCAAATTTGAACATAAATCCTCATGTCTTTAGGCCTGGCTTTCAATCCATTGACTCACCTAGCTGCCCCCTTAACAACTAATTTTAACAGTTGAAATCATCCAATTTAAACTGATATACCTACAGTCAAATCATCACCAAATTAAGATATTTAAAAGGCTAATTCAAATTATGAACTTGAGAACAAATAAAGGGAAAGAAATAAAGTATGTCTTGGTTGTATAACAATAGTGGCAGAAAAAGACAGGAACTGAAATGTTCAAGGAAAGCTAAGGACAAAAAAAAAGATTTTTTTTAAGTTATACTGGAGCAAAGAGTATAAAATGAATAGACAGATGACGTCTTTAGACTAATATATAAATTAGATTTGAATGAGGCAGAATTGCACAAAGTTGTCAGCCTCTTCTATTCTATTCCAGTGATTATCCCTTTCTTTGGGAGATGATGATTCATCTAAACACTCACCTAAAAATAAGATGACAAATAGATGTTTGAGAACACAAAGTAGCTAACCACAGTTAACATAATTCTTTGCACGCATTTGGAACAGCCCCACAAACATTTTTTGTAAATTAATATAGCACACAGAAGTTTTTGTATCTTTCAGTAATCTGTGGTACCAGCCAAAGAATGTATCAGCCTTTGTACACTTTCATTTTGATAATAAACTTCCACCCTTCAATGTCAAGAGAGAAGTTTAAATTTACTTTCTAAAATGGATACATAGAATATATGTGACACTGAAAAAAGTGTTTCACATATTTAAAGGATAATTTCCTACCAATTACTGAAAGTCAAATATTGCAGAAAAATAGCAAAAATATTAATGAAAAGAGCAAGGGGAAAATATCAGAACCAAGATAGGATGCAGAGCTAAAGGAGAGTAGGAGAGTTATCCTCTCTCACTGGTTGTGAATAGGCACATAAAAGATGCTCTAAAACATACCTGATGAATTAAGTGAAAGTAGTGGAATATTGAGATTCTACTTTGATTGTGAGGAAGAATATGTATGCAAGAGCTGTTTAGGCTCCTTGACTTTTTTGTCCAAAAGGAAAAAATAAAGACAGTTTGTATCTCAGGCAATAACTAGCTTGATGAAGATCTGACCTTAGGGGTTAGAGTTAATCATGTAGCAGTAGTTGATGGCTGGTGGCTTCTGGAACTTTGGCAGCTGCCTCCCCTAATCTCTTGAAGAGAGTGTCAAGTTGCACTTAGTATGGTGTGGGTGGGAAGGATCTCCTAAAAAACTCTTATTTCTCCATGAAAAGAGGACAAAAATGTTGAGAGAAATAGAATATTTCATAGGTAAAAATCTTATCCATTTCAAAACCCAAGTCACAAATAACAGATTGAAAGAAACATAGCCTGTCATAGGACAAGATGAAGAATCTCTGTATTTCCAAAATGTCCTTTTTGTGGGTCCTTTCAGATGACTCAACCAGGATTTTTTTTAACCTCCTTGTATAGGAAATAAGTCATAAAGCTTGAGGTACAGTAGTAATTGAGCTTTCACAAAAGAAATCCACATGTCACCCCTCCTCCCAATTTATACAGAGCAGACATTCTGACGCCTCTTGGACAAAGCCTTTGTGCCTTCTATTCCCAGAAATGCCTCATCTGTGAAGGACAGCATGTTTTCTGTCTTCCCTCTCATTATTTTGGTTCTTATGTGTGAACTCTGAACTCATGCATGAACTAAACAAGATTATTTTCTGTCCTTCCCAAATTTCTTGCTCATGATGTTGCAGGGAGACATATACACTGGTCAAGTCTGCATGTGAAAAGTAGAGTAAAAAAAATGGAATCATCTAGAAAATTCAGATCACAAAACACATCTTGGGAAAAGGAGGATGAGAGTGGGTGTGATGATGACAATAATAATAACAATTATCCATTTTGTCATCTGCATGGATTAAATTCAACAAATAATCAGTTTTCCCCCCATTTTTGAGTGGTCTGTATAGATACTCCCCTCTTGGAACTTGTTCTCTAGATGACAATGTGACTGATTATAAAATTTTTTTAGTAAATGTGTCCACATATTTGACAGATGGCATTAATATAGTGAATGTCCAAGACTGATTTGTGCAAGAAAATGGAATCTTTGTTTTCCCAAAAGTTTCATAGATTTCCTGTAGTTATTTTTGTATACTTGTTGTTTCATCATTCTTCAGTCATACTGAACTTTTTGTAATTACACTTATAGGATTGTTTTGGCACAAATATTGGAGTGGTTTTCCATTTCCTTCTCCTCATTTTACAGATGAGGAAAATAGGGTTTAAATGACTTGTCTAGGGTCATATAGCTAGAAAGTATCGGAGTCCATATTTGAACTCAGGAAGATAAGTTTTCCAGACTCCAGACCCTATACTCTATCTACTGCATTACCTAGATGCCTTGTATATATGTATGTATGTATATATGTATGTATGCATGCATGCATGTATATATATATATATATATATATATATATATATATATATATATCACTTGCATGTTATCACCTCCATTAGATTGTGTGTTCCTTTAGAGTAGTGACCTTTAAAAAAATGTATCCTCAGTACTTACTTTGCAGAGTGCTCTTGTTATATAGGAGCTTAATAAATGTTAACTGACTAAATAACCATTTTGATATAGTTAATAGTAATAAGAATATACCAAATTTACTTAGTGCCTTAAAGTACCAAGAGCATTTTACATAGACCATGTGCTTAGAGACAGGAGGAATCATATTTCTAAGATTTTTCTTACCCTTGATAATTTTAATGTGGTTGAACCTGTTCCATTCATCTATATGTTGACTTAAGTGACACAACAATCATGCTAAGAGCTAGCAATTAAAAAAATAACCTAAAGACCTATATTACCATCCTTATGGGGTTGTAGAGAAACTCAAATAAAATGATGTATTTAAGAAAATATATATTGAAGCTTTTATTATTTTTATTTTATTAGATATTATTAAAATTATAATTTACTTCTACCATTATAACTTCTCTTTTCTACTTTTTTAATTAATTTAGCTCATCTATTTAATAAAATTCTATCCCTAGAAATGGTTACTCTGACTAACATTACTTAGTCAGGCACCAAATATGACAGGGCTGAGTAGTAGTTTTTCTTGATATGCATCATGATATATTGGAAAAAGCTTTTTAGTTTCAGAGAACTGAATTTAAAATCCTGCTCCATCTGCCTACTACCTCCATGAGTCAATTAATATCCATACATTTCTGCTTCATTTATTTTTTAAAAGTCTTTAAGCCTTCCAACTCTAGAATTATGAATTACATTAGAGTACAGTTTGATGAGGGAAATGACAATAGGAGTAAAAGTGACTATGAAAAATCAATCACTGTCATGGCTTGTATATATATACCTAGCGGGTAAGGAAATCATTTCTATTTAACTCAATGTGGGATATGTTAAATAAAGAACATTCTGATCTTAACTCTATCTCTTAGAATTTATATCTTTATTTAAGATTCAAATTGTTTCACCTTCTATAATAAGTATTTCATAATTTGAATATAAAAATTTTATATATCTGTTTTCCTGCTGAATTCCCAGAGATGATTGTAAACTCCTTGAAGATAGGAACCATTTTTTTCCTTTTTAATTTTTGCATCCTTCATCAATTCACCTATAACTTAAAGTCTTTATGGGTTGCCAGAGATCCATAGAGGTTAGGTGACTCACTTCGTTACCTTTAGGATGAAATATAAATTCCTTTGTTTGACTTTTAAAGCCCTTCACAACCCTTCATATGCTTCCAGTCTTCTCACTTCCTTTCCTCTATATACTTCTCATTTAGTGACACAGTCCTCTTGCTGTCCCTTGAAAATGACACTCCATCAGCCTTTTCTCTGGCTGTCTCTCATCTGTGGAATGTTCCTCCTCACATCCCTGCCTTCTGCCTCCCCTAGCCTCCTTCAAGGCTCAACTAAAACTTTACCCTATGAAAAACTTTCCCCAGTCCTTCCCCTAAACCCTTCCCATGGTCATTCTTCAGAAATCACCTCACATTTATATTATATATATCTTGCAAGTAAGTTTTGATATAATACTTGTGTTGAAAACTCAAATTTCTTCCAAATCGATATATTACAGAACAATTTCAGCATAATATGAATTTCAATTTGCTTATGCATACCTATGTTGAGACAGTGAGAATATAGAAAACTATATCATTTCACAAAAACTGAGAAGCTGTGTGCAAGCCTTCTGATCCCCATTTTGACACAAACTTCAGGTTTTTTTCCAGGTAAATTCCATATTTATTGTGTATATTCTGGTGGAATAGTAGTCATGTGTGAAGGAAGACGGGTCCATACCCAGGACTCTCTCCTCCTTCTAACCACCACTACCTCTTGTGCCTGAGCTGACCTCAACTGAAATCACTCCATCCAAAATTATTAATATCTTGTTGTTTTCAAATTGGATTGACTTTTTCAGTCATCATCCTTTTTGTGGACTCTGTTGCATTTACTACTATTTGACTTCCATTTCTGGCTACTTTTTCTTCTCTGAGTTTTCTTAGGACTACTTTCTAGTGGTTCTCTTACCTTTCTGAATACTTATTATATGTATCTAACTGCTCTTCTTCACACAAGTCACTCCATCTCCCATCTCTTTGTCTTTGTTTTTCAGAACATAACTCATATATCACCTTCTACATGAAATCTTTCTAGACTCTGCCCTTCCTACTGTATAATTAAAAATCTGTTACTCTAAAAAACTACATTTCCTGGGAGCCCACTGACTTCCTGTCATTATGTACTTCCTCTAGACAGGGGATATTATGCATTGGGGTTGCTGGTCCCGCTTTCTTTGCTTCCTGATGGCAACTGTGGTGGTAAGTGGGGATTTTGAATAGACTGATTAGCCATGGGCATGTTTTTTTTTTAAATTTTGTTACTTTTTAATTTTTTTTTATTACTAATGATCATTAATAAATAAGCACAAAGCTAGCTGCATAATGTCTATCGAGCACAAGGTCAAAGAAACCCAGTAGGATTGAAGTAATTTTGAGCCAAGACAAGAGGACTTGAATTTGTTTGGGGTTCGAGGTTGCAGCTGTTTTGACATATGTCAGAGGCCAGACTTCCTCTGAGCCACATTCTACCAAGTATCTCAATTTGGGTACTTCCTGGCTCCTGTAATCAGGTCCCTTTTCTTTCTTTCATAGTGTGGCAAACTTTTTATAGTCTTGACTACTAATTGAATGTAAAAAATTGCTTAAATCATTTTATTTGGGCCATGACTCAAGGACCTGCTATAGGTTTATTTTCCTTTACTTAGAATTTTTACACATAAGACTTTGATGTTTTATATTTCATCCATGAGTTATTTTTTCTCCTTTATTTGGATTTTTTGATGTTTTTGATTTCTCTTGCTATTTGATTCATATACCTCATAACTCAGCCATGCATCCCTAAGTGATCTCTGTATTTTTCAACATCCTCCTCAGGGGGGGAATGTAGTATTATTGTAAAATGCAAAGTTTAAATTCTTTTGAGAGAAATATCAGGATAAGAAACATGCTACCTCTCTAAATCCAGAAAGTGAACTGTTTGGAGAAGGCACCATGGAGATGCCTGCCCAGACCACATGCTACACCAGAAGATTCAGAGTAAACTTTGGGATGTGGCGATTTGAATTGTGTGGGGTTGAATGCATTTGTTTTTCTATGTATACTCGTATGCCAAAGGGGACTGCCCCCTAACTGGCTTTTTGTCAATTGCCTAGCAATCACTGGTTTGTTCTTTTTCCCTTTTGTCACCAAATTATTATAATTTAAAAGTTGATTGTGTTAAATGATCAATTGGGGAGACTAGTCTCCCAAATGGTGATCAGGGGGGAATGTATAGTTAGAAATCTGTTACCCTAAAAACTACATTTCCAGGGAGCCCAACTTTCTGTTGTTACGTACTTCCTCTAGACAGGGAATATTATGCAGTGGGGTTGCTGGTCCTGCTCTCTTTGTTTCCTATTGGTGGCTGTGGTGGTAAGTGGGGATTTTAAACAGACTGATTAGCCATGGGCATGTTTTTTTTATTTTGTTACCTTTTATTCCTTTATTTCTAATGATCATTAATAAATCTCTTAAAATATGATATTTTTATTATTTGAAATTAATTGTACTCTTTACACTACCCATCCCATGTCAACTGCTAGGGATCTCTCTCCCTATCCTATATTTTTAAGTGTATAATGTCCTTATTTTATATATTGATGTCTTATGATAGAATTCAAGCTCTTAGCAAGATTGAATTGTTTCATTTTTTATTTGTATCTCCATTGCCTAGCACAAAGTCGAGGCATAATAAATATGCTGGAATTGATTGCTTGATTTTAACTCAGAGTCCAGTGTTCTTTTCACTATATATTTTGCTAACTTTAGGTGACAAAGGAATTTTTACAGGTAAGAGAATAACATTATTAATCCTGGGAATTCATTAATAGAATTATTCCCAAGAGTTTTAGTGAAGAGAACAGTCTCAGATGGAACATAAGAACAAATGGGCTTGACCATTAGAAGGAATAATGCTTCCTGCCTCCTCCACCTATTCCACTCTCTTTAGCATCTTTAGCCTTATTATCTAGGTAATATGAAAATATTCCATTACACTTGTTATTAACAAAGGGAAGTGATCCTATTTATTGCGATTAGCTTTTATCAGGGAATTCTAGAAACAGTCTATGTATGAATCACATTAATAATTTTTTTCTGTTTCTATGAAAAGGGGAGCCTCTAGGTAGTCACAAAATGCATTTTAGTCTTTTAAATGAAACCACATTAGAGAAGGATGAAGAAGCCCTGGATCAGGAGGTCCCTCAACTGCTCTTTTAACCAGGAAAATAAAAATAGGAAATTCATAGCTGTGTCCTAAGATCACTATTGTTGTGATCCCACATGTTATTTAAATGAAATTGTTCAAAAGATAGGTCAGGGATCATTATGTTGGGGCACTATACATTTTTTTTCACACAAATAAAAACTCCTAAAAAATATATCCAAGGATTTCATCTGTACCACTAAGAAACTTCTACCAATGCAGATCAGCCACTTTTTAGCAAATTATTGTTTAAAAGATTTGCCCATGGTAAGTCATTTAACCTCTCCATTCCAAAGGTGAAAGCAACTTTATTAGATGGAAACAAATACTGTGGACAGTTTTTTTTGTTCCTCAGCATCCTCGTAGGTGACTATTAAAGCTTTTCAAATAATTTTAAAATTGAATTATGATATATGATTAAATGAACTCAAGGCTGGCTGAACATTTAAAAATGCTAACACTGGGTTAGCCTTAATCTGGAAGAACATTTTTCATTTAGTCTCTGATCCTGGGGAATTAGATTTAGAGATTGCATCATAGTTTATGATATTTGATTTGAAGAAATGTTCCTGCCATTCCCCTTGATACCAATTTGAATAATAGTACTTTCTCATGTGAAGACATTATAGTAAAATGGAAGAAACATGAAAAAAGAATGCAAGACCTAGATTCTAAGTTCCTGGCTTCATCACCAATTAGGCATGTCACTTAAATTTTTAGGCCTCAACTGCCTCATCTGAAAAGAAGCATTTCTAAAGTCCCTTCCTACCCTAAAGCTCTCAGATTTCATGAGTCATTAAGAGGTAGATCAGAAAAAGTTTTAGTAAGATAAGTAAGTAGGACAATTCCAAATCATCCCTGGATCAGTGCTTCTCCCCAATGGCTGTATTTCTATCCATGCCCACAATGGGTATCTGTAGAATGAGAATATTGATGAGTGAATCAATTCAGCAATAGCAATAAGAGAAGGAACAAGAGAAAATAGCAAAAGAAGTGGGAAGAGAAAGAAGTAGGGAAATCTTTTCACAAGATTATTTCCAAGAGAATAACTGGAAAAATTTTGTTTGCATTCCAATTTTGAAAAATAAAATCTGTGAATTGCCAACAAAAGACACTTCAGTTAATATCATATCATATCATAATTAAATTCAGGGACCTATATAAGTAGATAAAATCTTTCTTTGGAATCTGCAGCATACATTTCCTAACAAAATAAATAGTCATAGCCAAAAGGTTTTCCCCCTGATAACTAGAAAAAGAAGTTAGCCAAAACAGTGATTTTTATGTATGGCACAATGAATGAATGTACATATGAGTGAAAGATTTATTAACATGTTAATTTATTAACTTCTTTCTATGTTCAAAATATTGTGCTAAGTTCCAGGGATACAAGTAAAAAAACAGATAAATTCCCTACTCTAAAGGAGTTATTTTAAGGAGAGACGATGCTTATAGGTGGTTTTGGCTGCAAGTCTCATGGAAGAACTTCATGATCCTTAGTCAGTGACAAAATAGATAGCAATGCATTTTCTTTAATGACATTTCTGGTCATAAAAACATACCCATTTCTGATTCTAAAACATTTTATAGATGCAAGACTTGGTGAGAACTTGTTTCCTAAGTCTTCAGTAGCTGTGCCTGCCAAGGAGTTGAGGGCTATAGCATAAATACCTATTGCTGGTGGTTGGTCAGGAATTAGTGTAAAAACCAATAGCAATGATATTTCTATTATGTATATGGAGCAAAGAAAAATTTGCAGTGATCTTCAGAGTGTGCCATGTTTGTGTTTCCTTTAGTGACAAGTAATTGCTATGTACGGGCACAGTTCAGGGTGGTTTCTCTAATAGGAGCAAGGAAAGAATCTGAGAAATGCTGATCTACTCTCCAGGTTATGATTTTGGCATGGGAGGTTCCTGGAAAGAATGAAAGATGTATATCAAGGAGAAAACAGAGAAGGAAAAAATGTGGAAAAGAGGGAAATTTTAATTTATCAAGTTGAGTTCAGAATTGGAATATAACATACCACAGGAATGGAACAAAGAGGGAGTTTTCAGAATTTGAAACTATATAATAGATATGAGTTTGTTGGGTTTTGTCTTGTTAAGTATGATGCTCAATCATCTGATGAGGAAGCAGATGTATGCTCTAAGGAATAATGTTGTAGATGTAGAGATATAGTCAGGGAAGAAAACAGTGGAGAAATTTCAAAAAAGGAATAAAAAATTGTTGGTAATTTTGCTGAGAGGTTCAATGAATGATTTCATTGAATTCCTACTTGGAGAGGTTTGCTGTCTTTCATAGCATGTAACCAAAGATGTATGTAACACATGTTACCCACATGTAATATGTATGTTCGATCTATAAGACAAAGGTATGTAGACTTGGAAAGCATTTAAGACATAAAAACTGAAGGCCACTTCCTAATTCTCTTGATTTATATGAGGGAAAATGATGCTGTCATAAACAACTCAGAAACCAGTAAAAATGCTTCTAAAATCTTGAAGCGAGAAGTTTAAGAATTTAAGAATATACTGAACATTTTCATAATTAGTACAGAGGAAAGGTAGAAATGCAAATTTTAAAAAAGCAATGTTTGGGAAATGAACATTTGATTAAAATGCTATCATTGAATGAGATTTGAGTTTCTGAGCTATTGCTTAAAAATGACTTGACTAGGAATGGAATACATATAACAAGGACTAAAAAAATACTTTTTTTTTCTTTTCTGCAGTCTATCTGATCAAGAGAGCCAGAAATAAGAGGAGAAAGGAGAAAAATTATCTAGTAGTTCTGCTAAACTACCAGAAATCATAGATAATAAAGTAGCAGGTAGAAGAACATAGGATAAGGAATATTAGTGTAGCAGAATGATAATGTACAAGATAAAATGCAAAAGAAAAGTAAAAATAAAATTCATGGTTTCACATGCCTATTTACAAATATACTAGTTTAGTGGATTAGATCAAGGAATTAATCAAAAAGGAAGCAGGTAGATAGCATAGTTGATAGAATTCCAGGCCTAGAATTAGGAAGACACCTCTTCATGAGTTAAAATCTGGACTCAGACATCTACTGACTCTGTGACCCTGGGCAAGTCATTTATACCTATTTGACTCTTTTTCCTCAATCTGTAAAATGAATTAGAGAAGGAAATGACAAAGAATCCCAGTATCTTTACCAAGAAAATCCCAAATAAAATAAAAATATCAGAAACAACTAAAAATGACTGAAAATTAACAAATTATATATCTTGAAACTTGGCTGAAGTTGTTGTTTTCAACTATTTTTGGTTGATTCTCTAGGTTCTTTAAATATGTCATTATAACATCTACAAAGGAGGATTGTTTTGCTCCTTTACTACCTATTTTTATTCTTTCAATTTCTTTTTCTTGTCTTATTGCTATAGCTAGCTAAGAGTAATAATAATTATTTTTCCTTCACCTCTTATCCTACTCAGAAGACTTCTAGATTATCTCCATTACAGATGGTGGCTGCTCCTGGTTTTAAACTACTTATTTTAATTTTAAAAATCATTTATTCCAGTGTTTTCTAATGTTATTTAACAGAAAAGATGTATTTTGTCATAAAAATTTATGCATCTATTGATATAATCATATGATTTTTGATATTTTTGCTATTGATCATCAGTCATGCCTTTACTTTTCCTAATATTTAACCAGCCTTGCATCTCTGGTATAAATCTCATTTGTCATAGTGCCTGAGCTTAGCAGTATGTTGCTATAATCTCTGCTAGTATTTTGTTTTAAAATTTTGCATCAATATTCATTTGGGAAGTTGTTCTATAGCTTTTCACTCTGTTTTTTATCTCTCTGATTAAGGTATCAAAATTATATTTCTGTAATAAAATGAATATATTGGAACTCCTTTACCTCTTTTTCCAGATAATTTATGTAATATTGAAAATAATTGTTACTTAAATATTTCTTAAAGGTTTGGTAGACTTCACTTGAAAATTCATCTTTTCCTGGGGATTTTTTGTTAGGGATTTGATGGCAAATTCAAGTTCTGTTTCTAAGATATGATTATTTAAATATTATATTTCTTCTGTTAATCTGGGAAATTTATGTATTTATGAATATTTATCTATTTCATTTAGATTATCAGTTTTATTTGCATACAATTGAGACAAATGGTTGCTAATAAGTGTTTTAATTTCATCTTCACTGACAGTACATTTCTCCTTTTAATTTTTGATACCAGTAATTTGATGTTCTTTCTTTTTTTAAATCAAATTAGATAACAACTTATCTAATTTATGTTTTTCCCCCCATAAAACAAGATCCTAGTTTTATTAATTCAATGTCTGTTTTTTTTTTAATTTTGGTCATAACCTACTCTTTCTTCTGATGTTCAAGATTTTTATCCTGGTATTTAATTGAGGATTTTAAATTTATTCTTATGGTTTTGTTTTTAATTTGATTGCCCAATTAACTGATGTACTCTTCTATTGATGTATCTTTAGGGACACAAATTTTCTTTCCCTTAATACTGCTTTGGCTACATTTCTGATATTTTGATATGTTATCTTATGCTAATCTATTTCCTGAAGTTACTGATTGTTTCTTTGATTTCTGCCTTGACCCACTCATTCATTAGGATTAGATTATTTAGTTTCTGATTATTTTTTACTCTATGTTTCCATGGCCTTTTATTTAGTGTCATTTTGATTACATTATAGTCTGACAAGGATGCATTTGATATTTCTGCTTTTCTGCCTGTGGTAGTCATATTATTCTACCATAATAAATGGGCAGATTTTGTGAAGGTGCGCTGTGCAGGAGTGACAAAAGGTATGCCCCTTTCTATTCCCAATTAATTTTTTTCAGAGGTCTATCATATCTCACTTTTCTAAAATTCCGTTAATTTCCTTAGCTTTTTTTCTTATTTATTTTATGTGGAATAGGACTCCTGGAGGAACTCCTGCAGGAGACTTCAGACTGCTTTTCTTTTTAGACTGTCACAGGTGTGAACTTCTAAGAAAGGCACATCTTCTTGAGACTCTTTTCTCTGATTAGGGCCTTAGAATTTCTACCTGGTTCAGAGGAAGCCGAAGTTTTCTCTCTCGTTACTTAATATCTTCTCTCTATTGTAAATAAACTACCATAAATTACATTTTACTTTAGTAATTCATTTTAAGATTTAGATATTAAATCCCTTGTGACCACCTATTAAATATTAAGTCTAGCCATAATAAATCTTAACACCTCTTACAGTGTCCTAGTAACTCTCCTAATACTTATATACTGTTAGAAGTTGTATAAATATCATCTTTCCCTGTGGAGAGATAAATACTTTAACCTTAATAAGTCCCTTATTATTTTTCTTTCAGTCTTTTTCATGTTTTTCTTGAGTCTTAAATTAGAAAGTCAAATTTAGATTTTATCTCTAGTCTTTTGATTAGGAATTCCTGAAAATTCTCTGTTTAAATAAATATCTATTTCCCCCCTGAGGGATTATACTTACTTTTGTTGGCTAGATTATTCTTAGTTGTAAGTTGTAATCCTATCCACTTTGTCTTCCAGATGATCACATTCCAAGCTTATTTCTCCTTTAATATGGTAGATGCTGAATCTTGTGTAATCCTGACTGGGGCCCCACAATATTCAAATGATTTCTTTTTTGGTTTCTTGATGTATTTTTTCTTTAACCTGGGAACTCTGGAATTTGGCTTTAATATTCCTGGGAGTTTTCATTTTGTGATTACTTTTAGGAGATGGTTGGTAGATTCTTTAAGCTTCTATTTTACCCTCTGCATCTAACATATAAAGAGAATTTTCAATGTTTATTTCTTGGAATATGATGTCAAGGCTCTCTCTTTGATCCTCAATTTCAGATAGTCAACTATTTCTCAACTTTATCTATCATGGATCTATTTTCTATATCAATTGTTTTTTCTGATGAAATATTTCACATTTTCTCTTATTTTTTCCTCATCATTTTTACTTTGTTAAATTTTTACTTGATGTTTCATGTAGTAATTAGCTTCTATTTGCCCAATTTCAATTTGTGAGGGATTATTTTCTTCAAGGAACTTTATGTATCTCTTTTTCCATTTTGCCAATTCTGCTTCTTAAGGAATTATTTTCATCAAAGAAACTGTGTTCTTCTTTTAATGTTTGGTCAATTCTGTCTTCTGAATCATCATTTTCTTCATTATTTGTGTACTTCTTTTGCCAACCTGTTAATTGCCATTTATAATTTTCTTGCATCACTTTCATTTTTTGGCAATTTTTTACTCTACCACTCTTTTTGATTTTGAAAATTATTTTCTTATTTCCTTTTCTGTTTTTGTCCAGTTCACTTTTTTTTTCTTTTGATGCTTTGTTTGTAGCCATTTTTACATCATCATTTTCTGAGTCTGTCTTGATCTTCCTTTTTACCATATTAGCTTTCTATGATTGATTTATTTTTTATGTGTCATTTTCTCATTTTCCATTCTATTTCTTGACTTTGAATTTTAATGTTAAAGTTGGACTCTGTTCTTTTGAGGTCAAGGGGAGACATTGTACTAAGCCTTAAGCTTTTTTCCACTGCTATTTTTACAGGTAATTTGGGGGGTTTTGAAAGTTTTCAGCGCTGCCAAAGTGGCATAATACTGGAAGAGATATGGTCATTATTCTCTTTTTTTTCATTATTCTCTTATTCTGTGCTCTGATCCTTAATCAAGAAAAGCCCTTGATTCTATACAACTACAAGACATACTGTTTCTTAGGGCCTCTTCTTTCTTGGGACATGCTAAACTACTTCTCAGGTCTCTTGATCCCTTAAGACTGCCAGTACTATCCTTCCCTTGGGATTTTGACCTAGAAGAGGCACAGGAGTGGTCAAACAGTTTCCTGTACTGTGCCTGATAGAATTTGGGGCTCCAGTAATCTCTTTCTGACCATTTTCCAGATATCCTTACTATCTCTGGCTTCACAGCCCCTGTAGCTTCTGCTGTTGCTATCTCTAAGACCTACAGCTAATGTTACCACAACATAGGCTCTGGGTCAGCCCCAGTCATCATGTTAAAGACCATTCCTTCTGAACTTCTAAGTTATCTGGGAAAATATTTCACTTTGACCTGTTGTTGATTCTGGTTTTTTTTTTTTTCGTTTTAAGTTGTTATTTTAAAGTTATTTATTTGTAGTGAAATATTGGGAGAATTGGGATACTTCCTCTAATCCACCATCATGACTCTGTTTCTGGAAGTGTTATATCTAATTTTATAGAAAACTGCTTTGGTAGCTTTGTGGAGAATGGTTTGGAGTAGGGAGATAATTGAAATATGATGTTATACCAATAGGATGTTATATCAAAGCCCAGGAAAGAAGAAAAAAGGGTCTGAACTAAAATGGTCATTGTATGAGAAATGAGAAGAGAATCTATGTGAAAGCTTTTGAGATAATAGTGATAGGATTTGGACTTCTGGATCACATGAACAAAAGCATAGAGAACTAGGCATTTTTTTCTTATCCCCATGACTACTGTTATGTCTCCAGAAATTGTGTCAAAGATAAGGCAACTTCAGGTGTCTACATTGTCTGGGACATCCAGAATCCAAAAGAACTTTAAAATAATCAAAATGATGAAGTAATATTTATGGACCCTGAATTCATTCAGTACATCTCTTCAAACTATGCTACTGACAATGAAGCAATTTACGTTAAAAATAGGTTTATAGCAAAATTCTTGCCCACACTCTATTTCCTCTTTCTTCTTTTCAATGCCATGAAGACTCCTGGCTCCGGGCTGTAGAAGTTTGCCCCAAATCTAAAGATCCTACTGCCACAACCCCATAGCATCAGCACTGCAAAGTGCTGAGCTGCTTATGTTAGGTCAGAATAATAAGTTACAGATTTAATAGAATAGAACAATAGAATAGGACACCATATGTGTGTAATGGAGGAGGAAAGACATTTCCCATTAAGCCTGTTCAAAACAGCAAAGCATCCAGCTGGGACCAATAGATTTGAACTCTCAAAAGTTACTTGAAGCAGAGACATTGCCTGGTGAATTACCAACCATGGGAAAAACAGAAACACAGTAAAATAAAACAAAACAAAACAGAATGGGATGTTTTTATAATATATACAAGGAAACAGGGGCGAAGGAAAAAATCTGGTAGAGACAACATTGAAGAGTAAGACAGGAGATATTATGGAAAGAAACTGGCAATACCTGTCTATAGGTGAATGTTTCTTTTGTGGAATTACATTAAAACTTGAGAGAATAAATAAATGGGAAGAGATAAACAAGGGAGTAATGCACTGAGACTAAATCAAGGGCTAGCAATGAAGTAAGGTGCTCTCTATGGTCTAAGAAAGAGAAGAACCTACAGGAGAGTGAATGAAGAAGAAGGGGAAAGACTAAAAATGAAGGGAGGGGAAAGAAGGAGACCTTAAGGAAGTGGGAGGAGATACAATGATGAATAATTCTTTGGTTGAAGAAATATGAGGACTTGCCACTCAATAAGATCTGGGGCGCTGAAGCCTGAAAAGTCTACTTATCCTAGAAAGAGGGAAGCTTTAATTTCTGGGAGTAACAGGCACCTGGAGGAGTGGACATCATGGACAAAAGGAAGGAATTTTAGGGAAAATGTAGAAAATAAGGGCAAAAAAGAGGATATAAAACAAAAAGGGATTAGGAGCCCTAACATAGGACAGTGCCCTTTCTGAATGTATCTTTTATAGAGCATGATGCAGTTGTTTGGTAAAGGTAGCAACTAGTAACACAGAGAGGCATCTTCCTATGGTTCTTCTGGAATTTAAGAAAAAAATTGGAGGTAAAGACTAATGATGACACGATGTAGTTGGAAAGTAGGGGAGTATATACTTTCAGGTGAGGACAATGAAAATACAAGAAAGGAACGTGGACAAATTTAGCAACAAATAAAATGTTGGTAGTTCAGAAGAATATAACCATTCTGGAAAGCAATTAGGAACTATAGCCAAAGGGCCATAAAACTGTGCATATCCTTTGACCCAGCAACACCACTACCAGGTATGCATCCTAAATTTGTCAAAGATTTCAGAAAAAAAAAACCTCATATACAAAAATATTTATAGAAGGTCTTCTTGTGATGGGATATTATTGTGACATAAGAAGCCATGAACAAGTTGATCATAAAAAGTCCTGGAAAAACTTATATGAAATGATGCAAAGAGAAATGTCCAGTACCAGGAGAAAGTTTTAGACAGTAACAACAGTAAAATATGATGGTCAACTCTGAATGACAAGAATATTATCAGCAATGGGCAGAACCAGGACAACTCTAAGGGACTTATGACAAAAAAGGCTATCCTCCACCAAAGAAGGAACTGAATGAAGAATGAAGTCTGAATGAAGATCAAAGCATACCATCCTTCACTTTATTTCCTCCATGAATTTTTCTTTAGTGCACAGAATGTTTCCTCTTTCACAATATGATCAAAAGGAAAATATATATTGTATTTATAGGGAGGGAGAACGTGGAATAGGGAGATAGCATGGAGCAAAAATGTCAGAAAATAATTATTAAAATTTGTATTTACATTTAATATGGAAAAAAAAAAACAAAAATTAATTAAAAAAATAAAATCTAGGGACCAGCCAGGGCAAGAATTCTATCCTGCATTTTGGCACTTTTTAGGAAAGCCCAATTGTTCCCATCCTATTTAATGTTCTAAAATAGTACAATTAAGCAGAATATAAATATACTTTCTCTTAGAGGTTAGTGAGTGCAAACACACTGAAATTGCTTTTAGATTATTCTTAATATGCAATTGTCCAGATTCACTTCAACTACTGGCCCCAAAATTATTTGTTTTGGCCTGTCATGTTCTTGGACTGTAACATCACTCAGATTTCAATCATAATAACTTTGGGCCATGTTTCTTTTCACAGTTTACAGAGTATTCTCATCTAAGATACTGAAAGCAATCATGTTGGGGAGATAATACAATTATGACCCTCATTTTCTGATGAGATAACAAAAACTTGGAGAGGTTAAATGACATATCCAAAGTCCAGAGCTGTAATTCAAAATCAACTCTATCTGATTCTCAGTCAATTGCACGTTCAGTAATACCATATGATCGAATCAATATAGTGAAGTCCAATTTAGGGAGTAGGAATGGCAAAGGAGTGGAATATGCAAGGGTTTGCAAAGGTCTCAGTCCATTTGGAAGCTTAAGTAGCTTAATTAATTAATTAATTAATGCTTAAGCCTTTCTTAGCTTAAAACTGCAATGAAATTTTTGAGAAATCCTATATATTTAATCTCTATAATTAGGACTAAAAAAATAACAGTACTTTCTAAAAGTTCACCAAGTTTAAAGTTCCCACAAAATCAATTTCCTCAAAGTCTTGAAAATTTAAATAAAACTCTCCAACAACACATAATTCCTGAGTTTGAATCTAAGTCTTTCTTATTTCATGTTGTATTCTTTCTACTCTAGTATAGCGTCCAAAGAACACATAGTGTAATCCAATTCAGAGAATTGAAAGGGTGATGGGAAGAGGGTGTTGTCAGAGGTATGTAGTGGAATATAAGCTTCAATAGCTTTAAACTTACCTTAGACTTTTAGGATTCCCTGTAGATGGGGCCTCTAATAATTACTAAAACAATAGAGTACTTTCTAAAAGTATGTGTAAGTGAAAGATCATGGAAAATATTTCATATTTCTAGAAAAATTACATTATCTTGGTAAATCATTAAGTACCAAGAAATGCAGGCAAGCATAGCCCACTGTAACAAAGCTTTAACAGGATGACTAAAAATAGCGGCTCTAAGTTACCATCACTCCCACAACCCCCCAAAAATACTGTATTTTTAAATTAAGAAGTTGGACCAAGCCCTATTGAGCCCTGCTTCAGGTTTGGCATTAAGCCTGCAAAAATACTTATTATGGTCAACCTCTGCTACTGAAACATTTATTATGGCTGGATGTAGGCAGACTTGGTCAACAAGAAAGATGCTTCTAATCTCATTTGTGCTTGATGCATATGTTTTTCACCATGTTCCAATTCAGAACAGTCTGTTTCTCTTCAGTGTGCAGTTCTCTCTCCCTGCAACACCCCCCCCCCATACACACATCAGATTTTTATTACTTAACACACAGACTTGTTACAAAAGCTATTTTTGTGCCTAGTGGGCTTAAAATTATTTTTTCAAGAGATGTATTTGTCCCTTTTTAGATGATACATATGCTTGCCTGAATTTTATTAGAGGAAAAATACATTTCTGCATTGATGAAACCAAAGTCCTTTCTTCATCCTCAAATTATCTGAAAATATATGAAGTGTCAGTGAAGAAAACTGTGAAGGAAAATAGAGCTAATTGGGTACCTAATCCTCCTATTCTGAAAAATAGCCGTCATAAAATGCTATACCAAGGAAACCTCCTTTTCACAGGACCAAGAATAGAGAATTTATCCTTGTGTTGTAGTGAATAGAGTGTGGGCTTATAGTCAGGAAAGCTGAGGTGAGGCTGAAATCCTGTTGCTGACACATACCATGAGACCACAGCCAAGCCACTTACCCTAGCAGTGGCACAGACAACTCTCTAAGACCTTAAGCGAGAGATGGTGTGCATATCTGAATTGAGATTGGGTGTTTCCATCAGAGGAAGTTCTTACAATAACATAATTATGTCTGGATTCAAAAAATGAAGAGGAGTGGAGGAGAGGAGGTACAACATAGATTTTAATACTCAATAAACAGTTGCTTTTAAGTTTTATGTTGTACTTAGAAACATATCTTATCTATAAAACTTATGTGTGAACATTTCATACCTGTAGTATTCATCTCTCTTTAAAGAGGGCTGTTTCATCATTTTTTCTCTTGGTTTGAGATTAGTCAGCATTATTAATCACAGTTTATCTTCCTTTTAATTTTAATCTCATTTATATTAGACATTGTATATATTGTTTTCTTGGTTTTACTTTCATAAATCTGCATAAAACCATAATAGTCTTTCCATGTTTCCTTGAATACCTTTTAGTTGATATTTCTTACAGGGTATGTATTTCATTATGTTCATATACTTTAATTTATTCAATTATTACTCCTTTGATGGTGATCTACTTCCCTTTTTGCTTTCCACTAGTAGAAAAAGTGTTTATGTAAATATTTTGGAATAATTGACTTTTTTGTTCTATCTTTGACCTTTTAGTATATGCACTAGGTCAAAGGGCATGAATAGTTTAATGGCTTTTCTATTGTAAAATCATATTTTACCTATAATCATTAGACTCTTTTACATATCCACCAGAAGTACATTTATGTGCTTCCTTCTCCACAACCTTTATAACAACTACTATTTCAATATTTTTATAATGTTAACTTCATGGAAGTTTAAGAGGTGAAATCTGAATTGTTTTCATTTTTATTTCTTATAATCCTTATTCAGAATATATTTAACATAATTATTGATAGCTTCAAATTCTTACTTTGATACTTGCTCATTTCTTTTTACCTAGTAATTTACTATGACTTGCAATAGCTCACAATAATATATTTTAGTTATTACATATGTATATATTATATCAAACTTTTATTAAAGATATGATTCATATTTTTTCCAAATAGATAGTTTTTCTTAATCTAACAGTTTTTATCTTTTACATGAAAAACATTTTTAATATTCAGTAATTAGAAACAATTTTATTTTTTAGGACTAGCTTTATCTCTTGCTTGCTTATTAAATTTTACCTAAATATAACTCTTTCAATTCTCCAATTAAAAAAAATAACTTGAGCTTTTCCATTGATATTGAATGGGACTTTTCATTTTGAACTTATCATTAAATATATTATAATATGCTACTTAAGTCTATATTCTGTCAAACTGCTTTCCTTTCTTCTAGATGTTCTTTTCCTATCTATATCCCTCTTTCTGTTGTTTGTGTTTTTGAGTTTATCAAATAATGTATTTTCATACTTAACTTCTGTACCATCATCATCTTCCACATCACTATTTAGGCCTTTTAATTTTCATTTAGATGTTCCTTGGGTGATATCATAAGGTATAGCTAGTTATTAGGTTTTTAGCCTGGATGACTAAGAGGACAATGTTAGCATTAACAGAAGTAGGAAAGTCAGGAAGAAAAGTTGTTTATTTGTTTTTTTTTTAATTAAAAAAGATAAGTTCAATTTGCCAATGCTAAATTTCAATTGTAAACTTCAACTTTGACATGAAGATATCCAAGAATTGATTGACACGGATATTATAGATGACAAGAGAAAGGATTTTGCTGAAAGAAGAGATTTTAGTATGATCTGGGTGTAATACATAGTTTAACCTATGAGATTGGACAAGGATGAAAAAAAAGAGACAATGTAGAAGGAAAATATAACACTAAGCCACTGGTAAAGGATATTTAAGGACCATTCAGATAGAAAAAAGACATCAGAGAATAAGGAGAAAAGCCAAGAGGATGAACCATTAAATCTCCTCTAACTCCTCAAAGAGTATAGCACTTTAGGAAAGAAAAGATAAGCAGCAATATAAAATATTATGCCAATTAAATTTATATGTAGAATGACCTTTGAGAGAGCCCTTTCAGTAAAACTGCAGGACTATAAGCCATTAATAAGAGAGTAAATGGTGAGAAAGTATAGACTACCCTTAGATGAAATTTATCTATGAAGGGAAGAATAGAGCAAATGAGAGCAAAAGGTAATTTGAGAAGTTAGCATTGAGATGAGATTTGAGAGGTGGTATGTGAACATGTGTAGAATAGGAGAGATTTGATTATGCTTATTGAAGGAGATCAAGAAGTCAGTAAAGAAAATGATTCAAGATAGATGAGACATAGAAATTATAATTAATGTATCTAGTTCTGGGAGAGATGAGAAGAAATAAAATCAAATATCTAAAGAAGGACCTGTCTAACCTATGGATAAATAAAGAATGTATGACCAAACAAAACACAGAGAACATTATAAGGTGTAAAATATATAACTTTTACTACATTTGCACAAACAAAACCAATGCAACCAAGATTGGAAGTTAAAAAAAATTGGGAAAAAATTATGGTGTGTCTTTGACAAGGGCTTCACTTCTCAAATATATAAAGAACTGAGTCAAATTTATAAGAATATAAGTAACCCCCCAATTCATAAATAGTCAAAAATATGAAAAGGTAGTTCTCACATAAAGAAATTAAAACTATTTTAGTCATATGAAAAAATGCTCCAAATCACTAGTTAATAAAGAAAAGTGAATTTTGAAAACTCTAAGGTTGGCAGTTTAATCTCACACCTATTATACTGGATATTATGATGAAAAAGAAAATGTCACATATTGGAACGAGTGTGAGAAAATAGAGATACTAATACCTAGTTGGTGGAGGTGTGAACTGATAAAACCATTCTGAAGAGCAATTTGGAACCACACCCAAAGGGTCATAAGATTGTGCATACTCTTTCCAGCAATACCATTACTAGATCTGTATCCCAAAGAGATCAAAGATAGAGGAAAAGAACCCACTTGGTCAAAAATATTTATAGCAGCTCTTTTTGTACTGACAAAGACTTGGAAACTGAAGGAATGTCCATCACTTGAGGAAATGGCTGAAGAAGATGTAGTATTTGGTTGGAATGGAATAGTATTGTACCATAAGAAATAATGAATATGATAAAAAAAAATCTGGAAAGACTTTTATGAAGTGATACAAAATGGAGTAGAACCAGGAGAACACTGCACAGTAACAGCAGTAACAGTAACAGCAATAACTTTCTATAGCAAAGTGAAGAGATTAATGACAGGAGAATTAGACATATCAATTCAATAAATCAAATAGTTATCTAAGAAAAAAGAAATCCTTAAGCAATGTTAAAATATTGTCTGCAGTTTGTGTCATTGGATAAAGTTAGATGTTGTCCCATAGGATATTCCTTTTAATTGACTGAAGAAGATCCAATGTTAGCTTATACAAACAAATAATTCAGCATCAATCAGTCTAATGGAAGGGACTCAAAATTTGGGAATTAAGATTCCATATTAATTGAGACAACACACATATCTGGGGCTAGAGAGGGACATTTTGGGGTTGAGAGAAGTTATCCTGATGATATGCAACTAAGTATCCCGAGATGGAATTGGATAGATTGCTGATCACCTTATAGACTTCCAAAGATCAGAAGACTTGGAGAACCTCATTGGTGTCATGAGTAACCATTTCTACCAGAGCTAAAAGAAAAAGCATCCCTGAAGTAGCAATGGCTGATATACGAATTTGTCTGCATACAAATTTGAGAAAAACAACAAAGGCAAAATAGATATACTAAAAGTGATACCTTGGTACTAGTCATTAATTCATTCCAGAAGGTAGGTCAAATACTAGATAAGTTGAGTACCAAGTGAATTTTTCCTATAAGAAATAAGGTAAATTAATTTAATCTGTTTCAGACGCCTAGAAAATCCAGATTTTCTAAGTTATTGTATATGTTAATGGAGTTGTATGTTACTAAGTAAACTTTAATAAAATTACAAATTTTAAAAAGAGTAATTAGATTAATTAATTTTAACTTAACTTTCTTTATATTGAGAATTCACGACCTAGGGGAGAAGAAAAGTTACTAGCTGGAAAAGGAATCCCATTCTATAATATCTAAGCGCAACTACCCTTCTGGAGTTCTTTTTCTCTTTTTTTTTCTTTCTTTTTTTCTGGCCCTTATTACCACTGATCCCTGTTTGAAACCAAGTATATGCTTCTCAAGAAAACTATTTAATGATGTTTGTTTTTGTCTGCATTTCAAAATTCCTCTAAAGTAGGGAATGGTCTGGTCATTGAACAAATTTACAATTCTGCTAGTTAAAGCTTTCTCAGGGTGATGTTTTTCAATAAAATTTTGCACATCTACTCATTTTGCACATATTTCCTTGATTGGTGAAGTGGGGACATCCTCCTTTGCCTCTTCAGCCCCTGAAGAAAACTGTACCCCACCCCCAGTTGTTGCTGCTCCTTTCGAATTTCCTGCAGTTCCTCTGTGTTGAGCTCTTCCTTATGCTCCTGAACTAATAGGTGATCTTTTTTGCTTTGAATGAAGCAAATATACACTTACCAAGATCGTGATGCCAACATGTTCTAACAAGCATGTGTAGTGTCAAGCAAACATCAAATACTGTAATAATTTTTTTTTCTAATCAAAATGTGTCAAATAACAAATTCAATGAATTCTAAAACCATCAAGTCCCAAGGTTTGACTGTATATAGGAAACATGGATTCTGACCACATGAGGTCACCAATCAGAACCCAAGAGAAAGCTACACCTAAAAGCAAATTCATTTGAATGTCATGAAACAATAAAAGAACTTCCTACAAAAGATCACTTTTTTCCCCTTAGGTTCCCTACATTTCCCTCACTATCATTTTGCTGTAAATTTTAGCCTAATTTCTCCATGGGCCTTGTGTGTACAAGCCTCCTAGCTTATGGAAATTGTTTCTATAACAAATGTCTTTGCAATGTCTGTTTAGAAAATACCTTTCTATAAACCAATCACTGGTGCCATTCACTGATAATCAATAGAGAACACATAGGTGGGGGTTCATGAATTACAATAGTAGAAACCCTATTACTTCTGGGTCATCCCTAAAACTTTGAAGGCAGTATTAACAATACTGTAGGGATCAAATCTGGCTGCACCAATGCCTGTCAAGTGAGTAAGTCTAGAGGAGATGCTATAAATTTAAACACTGAAGGAATAAGAATGGTGATAATAAGAGAGTCTAATCTGTTAAGATTTGAGGGATTCTAAAAATGGTTGAGAGAGGGTTTTTTGTTGTTGTTATGGGGAGCATTGTTCTTTGGGCCCAATGAGAACAAAAGTAGTGAAAAGGCAATTACATAGTTTTAAATTTCAGGCTAATTGATCTGATCCAAAGCTAAAATAAAGTATCTCATTGGGTAGGAACTTCTCTGTCATTGGAAGTATTCATATAGGAAATGATTGTTCACTTGTCACATATGTTGTATAGAGACATAATTTATCTGCTAGAAGGTTGGCATCTGAAATGGCTTCTGAATTCTCTTCCATTTCTAAAATATTCCATATGTGAAAACATTCTCTTAAATATATATAGATTGTTTTATTCCATCAAAGAAGTCTTCTCATTAAAAACAAAAACAAAAAACAAAGCAACCTATTTTAAACAAGAAAATTAAAAAAATTTAAACTAGAAACAACTTTCATAATTATGCTTTTTTAAAAATCTGGAAATTATCCATTCTTTCTAACTTCAGTAAAATTTGGTGTTAATGAATTAAAAGCCCATGTTTCCTTTATTAAGTTAGCTAGAATTAAACCGTATAACCACATAAATTTTCCCAAGGATTTCAAAGGCGATGGCATCATCTAATTAGTTTCTCTGTAATGAGAATAATCTATTCCATTAGCATTACTGGGATAAGCAGCCTGAACAAATTCATCATGACCTTTTGTCACCAGTTCCCCAAGTTAGCATTTTTGTTGACACTCAGCAACTCTCTATGTTTTGTATACCTGTTAGAGAATGAACTACTGAAGGACCTTATATTTTTCTAACTCAAAAGAAAGAAGAAAAAAAAAAGCCAAAAAAGCTTTCTGGTGACAATGCAAGAGTCCATGATGTTGACAAGTTGTGCCTCTAGGCGATGTAATTGAATACTTGTGGGGAGACGCCCAGAGTCTAGTCCTGACCATCAATATTTCTGAAGCAAATACAGACTTTACACAACAGAACGATTTGCTGCCTTCACAGGGATAAAAAGTATTATCAAATAAAAATAGTGGGCTGGGCAATTGTGCAGCATCTTGCATCCTCCATCAGAAATAGAAATAACCCAGATTCAAAAATAACTCCCAGGCTCATCAGTCAATCAAATAAGGGTGCTCCTGAAAAAAGATCTGGATATCTTAGTCACAACAAAGACAACTATTTTCAGAGAGAGCGCTGCAGACGTACATTCTGTTTGCAGCTGCAGCCCAGCCCTAAAAAGAGATGCAGATTCGGTTTGGAGGGAGGCCAGGGTGAGGAGCAGAATGAACTCTGTAGCCTGGAACTGCCTAAGTGAGTGAGAGAAAGGAAAGCCAATCCCAGCATCTCCTGAGACCAGGGCTGAGAAGGGAGCCTTGAGTTATCAGGGTTGCACAACTATACCCTTAAATAGCTTATGCTTGGGTTAGAGGAAGGCACATGCATGGGCCCCCAAAGACCCAAACAATGCAGTGACTTTAAAGGAAGTAATAATATGGCAAGTATCTATATAGGGGCCCAAGGAAAGAAGGAAAAATTCCCAAACTCCTCTGAAGTACAGACATTCCTTTTCAAAATTTAATATTATTATTCCAATTAATACATTCACATTTTCTTCCCTTTCAATTTCCCACAATTGAACAGTAAAAAAAGAAAATTCTAATAATATGCATAGTTAAACAAAGCAGCCTCCCATCATGTCTAAAAATGCCTGTTACATTCTATATTTTAAAACCATTGTGTCTCTAGCATGAAATGGGCAATATATGTTCTTGTTGGTCCTCAGGAACCAAAATTTATCATTAAAAAAAAAAAGAAAGAAAGAAAACAGAATCCTGAAGTTGTTTTAAGTTGCTTTTCTTTTAACTGTTGCTATCATTTTTTCAGAAAGATCTCTCACTCTACTCACTTCACTCTGTTTTGGTTCTTTCTCTGAAACTGTCAATTTCATTATTTTTTATGAAGCAAAGATACTCCATTTTTTTCATATACAATTTGTTTAGCCATTCTCAAATAGGTGAGTGTTCCTCAAAGTTTTAAACATTTTTTGCCATGAAAAGAGTTGTTATAAACTATCTATATTCCTTTGGTTCCTTTTCCCCTTTCTTCGATGCCTTTGAGCTATCTACCTTTAAGTGATAATAGTCAAAGGTTATGACTTTGGAAGCATTGTTCCAAACTGTTTTCAAAAAGAGCAAGACTAATTCACATCTCTACCAAGGGTATATTAGTGTGACTCCCTTAGAGAACTGCCATCCCTAAAGCAGCCCTTTCATTCATGACTTATCTGTAGACATTCATAAAGGGTCCTTGGCATTTTCCACTTAGAAGAGAAAATCTCAAGAGCTGAACAATGTAGAATAATTATATAGGGTTGGCTTAAAAAAATGAATGATGCCATTTTGAATGGACCATTTGATGACCTACAGAGTGAGTTTTAGATGCATTTTAAGTTGCTAGGATTTAGACTAAGTTTCAAAAGTACTTCTAATGTAATTACCTCCATATATAATTCTTCCTTTGAAAAGCCAGAGATCAGAAACTGCCAGAGGACTATGAGAACCAATTAGGACTAAGATGATTGTGACCTTTTCTTCTTTAGATCTTCTGTGGTATATATAATTTGAGGCTCAAAAAACAAACAGATTTATGCTTTAAGTTTGAAAAGGACTTCATGTGAATTTGCAGCTAGTCCTCACAATGCTGTAGGAAAATAAACAGGAATATTGATTTTGCATTTTCAGATACCTATAGTTGTTTCATTCAAGAGATATTTATTATCAACTAAATGGCTGGCATTGTCCTAGATATAGGAGACATAAGACTCTTAAATTCTATAAGAGATTGGAGGATGGAGAGGGAAGGATATATGCAGATAAGTAAATATCAAATATATAAAAATAAATAAAAATTCTCAACATGCTTATGTGGAATGAGGGAAGAAATCAATGGACAGGATTAGTGAGAAAACTATGGAAAGAAAGTACTTTCCCTTCTCTGTAGTCTCAACAATAGCCCTCTTAGGAGTCTATAGATATTGTTTTTAATAACTATTTAAATGTATTTGTTTCCCATTAAAATCCTATGTGTTTCATTTTATGCATTTTAAAACATAATTCTGAGTGTATCCTATTAACTTTACCAAGAAACTAGAAGGTTCCATGACACACACACACAAAGTTTAAGAATCCCTGGCCTATACCTTACTGGATAACTGAGGTAGGACTAAGTAAACACTGTTCGCATCTTTTTCCACCTCTACTCCCCATCCTTCTAAACACTTTAATCTAAAAAGGCCTTTCCCCAGGAAAAAGAATTCTTCTACAACATTACTGTGGTAGTGGTGGAAGAGTGGTAAGAACAAAAACAAACTGCTATATCCTTTCTAAAGACTGATAGTTTATCATTAATATAAGCTTAGATATGGAAATTCTCAGAGCAGCCTATAAAGCATGGTTTGCCTATAATGAGATACAAGGTTCCAGAAGAACTTTATAGCAGAGACTCCTGGAAATGTATTCTTGGGTACCTAAAGTTAAAGGCCTGGATTAAAGTCCTGCTTCTAGTCAAAGATAGCAATTTGTAGACCAGATATTGATCTGTATTTCAAGAAAGACTTTTCTTTACTAGGAATTCTCTAAAATAGTATAATCAAGTCAAAACAACTACAAAAAAATTAGTAAATAAAACCTATCATTAAATGACATGACACCTGGTCTTGTTCATGATTTTACTTGCCATTAAACATTAAATATTTACAATTTCAAAAACCATCAGTTATAAATATTGTTTTCTATGTAAGAATTATTTTTAAAACATCCTTCGTTGGTGGCCATGTGGTTATAGTTATAAAAATATAGCAAGGGTAGGAAAGGGGAAGCATCTCTTTTGTCAATTGTTAGAGACAAACATTGACCATTTGGAAAATTTCAGGTTTTCACTGTCAACTTTCTTACTTCAAAATCTGTCTGGCTTCACCAAGCCAGAGCACATGCTCTAAAATGGCATCTCTGTGAGTCAGGGCCTCTGCCCTAGAAACCACCTACCAATCACCTGAGGGTTGAGTAAGGCCAGGAAGCAGCTGCAAAGCATGACTCATCCAGCTTCCTCTTCACTATAAGCAGCACTCCAGCCTACTCACTGGGCCTAGTGCCAGGCTCACCACCTGAATTTACCCCTGCTGAATCCACCTCTGCTTACCTGATATTGTGATAACTCAATACCTCAGAGGCCTCAGCTTTCAGTGACCCTGTGAACTGTTCCCCAGGTGACTGAATCCTTCTGCTTGCTGATGCTTGTCTTGTGGATTGGTTCTTCAACTGCATTTGGCTGGTTGGATTCATCTATACTGATTACTGTCATCTCTGCCTTGAGGTAACAATATGGCCCCTTCTTCTCTTTTCAGTTCCAGGCATATTGAGACCCAGTGCTCCATCTCCTGACTTGATGCCTTTTCCCTATCTGTCCTCCATGCCTAGAGTGCTCTTTCCTTCTATCTTTCAGAATCTCCAGGATTCCTTAAGAGCTGTTGACAGAGCTAGAATCTGCCTCTTCCTAAGGCAAAGGAAACATCCAGAAAGGTTAGAAAATCAAGCCGCTCATCCTTTCTTGGCACAAAAGTCTTGTGTTACAACCATGTGCCACAACATATTTATCTATTTCCCAAGTGGTGGAAAACCTCTCAGTTTCCAACTCTTTGCCACTACAAAAAGAGCTACTAAAATATTTTGGTATTGATAGGTCCTTTCCCCTCATGTATGATGTCTTTAGGATATAGACCCAGTAGTGGTATTTCTGGGTCAAACTGATAGTTTTCCTAATATTTAAACTTCCTTTCATTCCAATTATAAAGTACACCCGATCCTGTTGTATTATTCTTGTGATAAAATGTAATTTCCTTGATAGTATTTTATTTACAAAAATTTTCATCAAAGTTCATTAGAAAAAATAATTTCTAGTTTTCTTTCTCTGTTTCAGGTCTTCCTGGTTTAAGTATAAGTAACATATTTGTGTCATAAAAGTTTGAAAGGATTCTTTCTTCATCTATTTTTCTAAATACGTTATATTTTATTGGAGTTACTTGTTAGTAGAGTTAGAATTCTTTCTTAGGGAATTCCCTCTCCATTTGTTTATTTTTATTTGTTTGTTTTTTGTTTTCGTTTTATTTGAATAAGTTTATTTAGTCAATTTAGAACATTATTCCTTGGTTACAATAATCACATTATTTCCCTCCCTCTGCTCCTCCCACTCTTCCCACAGTCAATGTGCACTTTCATTGGGTATTACTTGTGTCCTTGATCAGAACCTATTCCATGTTGTTTTTTACACTAGGATGTTCATTTAGATTCTACATCCCCATCTATATCCCTTCCACCCATGTATTCAAGCAGTTGTTTTTCTTCAGTGTTTTTACTCCCACAGTGTTTCTTCTGGATGTGAATAATGGTTTTTCTTGTAGATTCATCCAAATTGTTCAGGATCACTGCATTACTACTAATGGAGAAATCCATTACCTTCGATTGTACCACAGTGTATCAGTCTCTGTGTACATTGTTTTCCTGGTTCTGCTCCTCTCACTCTGCATCAATTCCTGGAGGTTGTTCTAGTCTCCATGGAATTTCTCCACTTTATTATTCCTTTGAGCACCATAGTATTCCATCACCAACATATACCACAATTTGTTCAGCCATTTCCCAATTGATGGGCATCCCCTCATTTTCCAGTTTTTTGCCACCACAAAAAGTGCAGCTATGAATATTCTTGTACAAGTCTTTTTCCTTATTATGTCTTTGGGGTACAAATATAGCAGTGCTATGGCTGGATCAAAGGATAAACAGTCTTTTATTGCTCTTTGGGCATAGTTCCAAATTGCCCTCCAGAATGGTTGGATCAATTACCAGCTCCACCAGCAATGAATTAATGTCCCAACCTTGCCACATCCCCTCCAATATTCATTACTTTCCTTTGCTGTCATGTTAGCCAATCTTCTAGGTGTGAGGTGATACCTCAGAGTTGTTTTGATTTGCATCTCTCTGATTATAAGAGATGTAGAATACCTTTTCATGTGCTTATTAATAGTTTTGATTTCTTTAACTGAAAATTGCCTATTCATGTCCCTTTCCCATTTTTAAATTGGAGAATGGCTTGATTTTTTGTACAAATGGTTTAGCTCTTTATAAATTTGAGTAATTATATCTATGTCAGAGGTTTTTGTTATGAAGATTGTTTCCCAATTTGTTGCTTCCCTTCTAATTTTGGATGCATTAATTTTGTTTGTACAAAAACTTTTTAATTTGATGTTATCAAAATTATTGATTTTACATTTTGTGATTTTTTCTAGCTCTTGCTTGGTTTTAAAGTCTTTCCTTTCCCAAAGATCTGACAAGTATACTATTCTGTGCTCTCCTAATTTGCTTATAGTTTCCTTCATTATATTCAGGTCATTCACCCATTCTGAGTTTATCTTGGTATAGGGTGTGAGGTGTTGATCCAAACCTAATCTCTCCCATACTGTCTTCCAATTTTCCCAGCAATTTTTATCAAAAAGTTGGTTTTGGTCCCAAAAAGATCTTTGGTTTATCATAGACTGTCCAGCTGAGGTCATTTACCCCAAGTCTATTCCACTGATCCTCCTTTCTATCTCTTAGCCAGTACCAAATTGTTTTGATAACCACTGCTTTATAGTATAGCTTGAGATCTGGGACTACAAATCCTCCTTCCTTTGCATTTTTTTTCATGATTTCCCTGGATATCCTTGACCTTTTGTTCTTCCAAATGAACTTTCTTATGGGTTTTTCTATTACAGTAAAGAAGTTTTTTGGTAGTTCAATGGGTATAGCACTAAATAAGTAAATTAATTTGGGTCAGATTGTCATTTTTATTTTTATGTTAGCTCATCCCACCCATGAGTAATCAATGTTTTTCCAATTATTTAGATCTAGTTTTAATTCTGTGGAGAGTGTTTTGTAGTTGTGTTCATATAGTTCCTGTGTTTGTCTCAGCAGATAGATTCCTAAGTATTTTATACTGTCCAGGGTAATTTTAAATGGAATTTCTCTTTCTAATTCTTGCTACTGAAATGGGTTGGAGATCTATAGAAATGCTGATGACTTATGTGGGTTTATTTTGTATACTGCAACTTTGCTAAAGTTGTTGATTATTTTGACTAGCTTTATGGTTGATTCTCTAGGATTATTTAAGTAAATCATCATATCATCCACAAAAAGTGATAGCTTGGTCTCCTCATTGCCAATTTTAGTACCTTAAATTTCTTTTTCTTCTCTAATTGCTACTGCTAGTGTTTCTAGTACAATGTTAAATAATAGAGGTGATAATGGGCATCCTTGTTTTACTCCTGATCTTATTGGGAAGGCTTCTAGTTTATCCCCATTGCAGATGATGTTTGCTGATGGTTTTAGATATTTACTGTTTATTATTTTTAGGAAAGGTCCTTCTATTCCTATATTTTCTAGTGTTTTCAATAGGAATGGGTGTTGTATTTTATCAAAGACATATTCTGCATCTATTGAGATAATCATGTGATTTTTGATGGTTAGCTTGTTAATATGGTCAATTATGTGGATGGTTTTCCTAATATTGAGCCATCCTTGCATTCTTGGTATGAATCCTACCTGATCATAGTGGATAACCCTTGTGATGACTTGCTAGAGTCTTTTCGCTAGTATCCTATTTAAGATTTTTTCATCTATATTCCTTAGGGAGATTGGTCTATAGTTTTCTTTTTCTATTTTTGACCTTCCTGGCTTTGGGATCAGTACCATGTTTGTGTTGTAAAAATAATTTGATGAACTCCTTCTTGGCTTATTCTGTCAAATAGTTTTTAAAATGTTGGGATTAGTTGTTCTTTGAATGTTTGATAGAATTCATTTGTGAATCCATCTGGACCTGGGGATTTTTTCTTAGGGAGTTCTTTGATGGCTTGTTCAATTTCTTTTTCTGATATGGGGTTGTTTAGGTAATTTATTTCTTCCTCTTTTAGTCTAGGCAATTTATATTTTTGTAAGTATTCATCCATATCACCTAGATTACCATATTTGTTGCCATATAATTGGGCATAGTAGTTTTTAATTATTGTCTTAATTTCCTCTTCATTGGAGATGAGGTTTCCCTTTTCATCTTGGATACTGTCAATTTGGTTTTTTTCTTTCCTTTTTTTAAAATTAGACTGACTAGTACTTTGTCTATTTTATTTGATTTTTTTCAAAGTACCTGCTTCTAGTCTTACTTATTAAATCAATAGTTTTTTGACTTTCAATTTTATTGATTTCTCCTTTGATTTTTAGGATCTCTAATTTAGTCTTCATCTGAGGATTTTTAATTTGTTCACTTTCTAGGTTTTAATTTGCATGCCCAATTTCTTGACCTCTGTCCTTTTTAATTTGTTAATATATTAACTCAAGGATATAAATTTCCTCCTGACTACTCCTTTGGCTGCATCTCATAGGGTTTGAAAGGATGTCTTCATTGTCATTTTCTTCAATGAAGTTATTGTTTTTATGATTTATTCTTTAACTAACCTGTTTTGGAGAACCATAGTTTTTAATTTCCAATTAATTTTTGATTTACCTCTTCATGTACCCTTACTAATTGTTATTTTCATTGCATTGTGGTCTGAGAAGGTTGCATTTATTATTTTTGCTCTTTTGCACATGTTTGCAATGTTTTTATGTGCTAATACATGGTCAATTTTTGTGAATGTACATTGTGTTGCTGAAAAGAATGTTTATTCCTTTTTGATCCTATTTATTTTTCTCCACATGTCTACTAACTATAATTTTTCTAAGATTTCATTCACTTCTCTTACCTCTTTCTTATTTATTTTTTGGTTTGATTTATCTAAGTTTGGATAGAGGAAGGTTCAGGTCTCCCACTAGTATAGTTTTTCTATCTATTTCATCCTTGAGCTCCTCTAGTTTATTTTTATAAATTAGATGCTATGCCATTTGGTGCATACATATTGAGTACAGATAATTCCTCATTGTCTATACTGCCTTTTAGCATGATGTAATTACCTTCCCTATCTCTTTTGACTAGATTTATTTTTACTTTGGCTTTGTCAGCTATTACATTTGCTAATCCTGCCTTCTTTTTATGAGTTGATGCCCAATAGATTTGTCTCCATCCTCTTACTTTCACCCTATGC
Source organism: Monodelphis domestica (assembly GCF_027887165.1). Taxonomy (NCBI): domain Eukaryota; kingdom Metazoa; phylum Chordata; class Mammalia; order Didelphimorphia; family Didelphidae; genus Monodelphis; species Monodelphis domestica. Next base: position 292,782,481 of record NC_077230.1, read on the forward strand.
GTATCTACCTTCCTCATATGTTTTCCTCATATCCTCATATGTAAGAAACATGTGTTTCTTGCAGACAGCATATGGTAGGGTTTTGGATTCTAATCCACTCTGCTATTCCCTTGTGTTTTATGGGTGAGTTCATTCCATTCACATTCAGAGTTATTACTAGCTGTATATTTCGCAGCATTTTGATTTCTACTCCTGGTCCTGCCTTTTCTTCTTTCACTATTTCCTTCTACAACAATGTTTGTTTTTCATCAGTCCCCCTAGTTCCCACCCTTATTTTACTTCCCTTGCTACCCCCATCCCTTCTTATTCCCCCCTTATTTTCCCTGTAGCCTTTCTAAAATTTCTCCCCCTACACTCTCCCTCCCTTTTACTGCTTCCCTTCCCACCAGTCCGTTCGTTACCCTTCTCCTCCCCTATAGGGTGCAAATCTATTCTCTGCCCCAATGGATTGGATTGTTCTTCCCTCTTTGGGTAAGGTACAAAGCATGTAAGAGTTGTATATTTCCTATCTCTGACCTCTTTACCCTTCCAGTGTATTGATGTTCTCCCCCCTCCAACCATGAGCTTCTTTATGACATATAAATTTACCCCCATTTGTTGCTTTTCCCATTTCTTTTAGTATTAACCTTTTTTTAGCTCTAGTATACATATGAATATATTTATATATATACACACATGTATATGTATTTATGTATGCATATATCTATATACCTATTTATGTCTGATCCTTTCATCCTATACAGTTTGTCACTGTTCCCTCTAAGTGTAATTCTTCTAGCCCAGGTGATAACAACAGATTTTTAGAGTTACCAATGACTTTTCTTCTAGGGATACATATAATTTTGAGTGCCTTAAAATTTTTTTGAGTTGTTTTGTTTTTCTTTTTTCCCTCTTTTTAAATTACCTTTTAATGATTCTCTTGAATTCTGTGCTTGGACATCAAATTTTCTGTTCAGGCCAGGTCTTTTCTTTACAAATGCTTGGAATTCTTCTATTTTGTTTATTTCCCCTGCAAGAATATAGTCAGTTTTGCTGGGTAGTTGATTCTTGGTTGTACACCTAGTTCCCTTGCTTTCTAAAATATCATATTCCATTCCTTTCGGTCCTTCATTGTGGATGCAGCCAGATCCTGCGTTATCCTCACTATGTTTCCGTGGTATATGAATGACTTCTTCTTGGCAGCTTGTAATATCTTTTCTTTTGTCTGATAGTTCTTGAATTTGTCTATAACATTCCTGGGTGTTGTCAGTTTGGGATTAAGTACAGGAGGTGATCTGTGGATTCTTTCAATCTCCATTTTTCCCTCTTGTTCTAGGATATCGGGGCAGTTTTCTTGAATAATTTCCTGTAGTAGTATGTCCAGCTTTTTTCTTTTGTCATGGTCTTCTGGTAGACAATGATTCTTAAATTGTCTCTCCTCAAACGATTTTCTAAATCCTCTGTTTTGTGAATGAGATGCTTCATATTTTCCTCAATTTTTTCATTCTTTTGTTTTTGTTTTTTGCTGCCTTGTGAGGTCACTTAATACCAGTTGTTGTATTCTGATTCTTAAAGATTGGATTTCTTCCCTGGCTTTTTGATCATCCTTTCCATTGTGGTCTGATTTTCTTTGGAGGTCATCTTTCATCTTCCTTGTTTCATCTTCCATCTCCTTTGCCTCATTTTCCAGCTGGTTGATTTTGGCTTTCAAAACACTATTTTCTGTTTCCAAATGAATTATATTAGTTTTTAAGTTCTTTTCCTAGTTGTCTTTATCCTCTCTTAATTGTGTTTTGAATTGAATTTTGAGTTCTTCCAAAGCCTGTATCCAATTTGCTAGGCTTTCTGATTTATTTATCATTTGCTTATCCCTCCCCCTCTGTTCTGTTGGCTGTGTAGAAGGTGTCTATTGTTATTTCTTCTTTTTCTGCTGTTTATTCATATTTGCCTCTTCTTTGGTCCCCTTATTTGTCTATGCTCTTGCTCCTTTCAGTTTTTTTTTTTTTAATTTTGGGGCTTTCTGTCAGTCTCCCCTGTTGGAGTTTTGTCAAATCTCTCAGTGCAGTCTCTGAGGGAGGAGTTTGAGCTTCCCTGTCCTTGGGAGGCTTTTGATTGGATTAATTTCAGCTTGGTTTGACTGTATGTGCTCTGAGGCCAAAACCTCCTGGATGGCTAGAACCAAATGGAAGGTCTCAGCTGTCCAGGCTCTCTCCAGTTCTCTCCAGCTGCTTCCCCACCACCTGTGTTTGAAACTCTGAGCCTGGCACAGCCCTGCCTGCATGGTACCCCCTCTAGTCCAGTGCCTTTACCCACCCAGAGCTTCCCACTGCCACTGGGGGCTCAGCGCTCTGGGTGGGGGGGGGGAGATGTCCTGGAACCTTCCTTCTGCCTTCCCCTTAAACCCAAGTGTTCTCAGATTTCGGCTATTGTGGGGGCATACCTTTTGGATTGAGTCCAGCAGGAGGGTTCCTTGCCTCTGTCTTGTTGTTCCGTTTTATTTTCAGTCTCCTAGGAATAGTCAGTTTGTGATTGGTAAGGAAGGGTATTCAGAGGTCTGAACTTCTGCTGCTTCTAAGCCACCATCTTGACTCCACCCCATGTTCATTTGTTAATTTTATTTTTCTGTGATGGAGTTGTTTAAATATTCTATTTCCTCTTTTATTAATTTGAATAGATTATTTTTTTGAAATCTTTACATATTTGACCTAGGTTGTTGGATTTATTGGCTTATACTTGGGCAAAATAACCTGTAATAATTGCTTTAATTGCTTCTTCACAGGTTGCAATTTTGCCTTTTTAATTTTTGATACTGAAATTTGTTTTTCTTCTTTCTTTTTTAAAATCATTTTTAAATTTTAAATTTTAAAATCATGTCTATTTTATTTATTTTTCATAAATATAGTATCTTAATTTATTTATTATTTCAAAGTTTTTCTTACTGTCAATTTTATTAATCTCTCCCCTGATTTTCAGGATTTCCAATTTAATTGAAGAATTTTAATTTGTTCTTTTTCCTAGGTGTTTTTTATTTGCATTCTGAATTCATTGATCTCTATTTATACATATAAGAATTTAAAGATATAAATTTCCTCCTAAGTACAATTTTGGCTATATCCCATAATTTTTGGTATGCCATTTCCTCATTTTCATTCTCTTTAATGAAATTTTTGACAGTTCCTATAATTTGTTCTTTGACACATTCATTCTTTAGGAAGAGATTCTATAGTCTCTAGTTAACTTTTAGTCTTCTGTCTTTTCTTTAATATAATTTTAAGCATTATGATCTGAAAAGAATACATTGAATATTTCTGCTTTTCTACATTTGGTTCTTGGGTTTTTATGTCCAATTATATAGTCAATTTTATGAAAGTCTCACATATTGCTGAGAAATAGTTATATTCATTTCCATTCTCAGTTTTCTCCAAATGACTATCACCTCTACATTTTCAAAAGTTTTATTTATTTCCTTAGGTTCTTTCTTGTTTATTTCTGTTGTTGTATTTATCTAATTTTCAGAGGGTATGTTTGAGGTCCGCTTCTAGTAATATTTTACTATTTATTTCCTCCTGTAATGAATATACCTTTTCTTTTAGGAATCTAGATGCTATACCATTTGGTGCATATATGTTTAGTATTAATATTGTTTCATTGTCTATGGAACCCTTTATCTAGATGTAATTTCCTTCCTTATCTCTATTGATTATATCATTTTTTATCTTTTGCTTTGTCTGAAATCATGATTGCTCTTTTTAAAATTTTAGTTGAGGCATAATAGATTCTGCTTCAGCCCCTTACTCTTTCTATGTGTGTATGTCTCCCTTCATTAAATGTGTTTCTTATAAACAGCACTGATGTTTAATCCACTTTGCTATCCTTTTCTGTTTTGTGGGTGAATTAATCCCATTCACATTCACAGATATGATTACTAATTGTGTCTTTACCATGATCTTAATCCATATTCACCCTTTTCTTTCTCTCCTTTTAACTTTTCCCTGTTCTCAGATGTTTTGTTTTGATGTGTCAAGAAACTCAGGCTAGGCTCATTTCCATTTTGCAGCTTCATTGCCTCTGGCCAATTAGCAGCATGTTGGCCTTGTTTGAGTGCTCTTATTTTGCATAAATGCTATGCTGCCTTGCATACTTTCTCTTCTTATCCCTGTAAGGTGTGTTATTTCTGCTTTTCTTTGCTTTGAGTAATGATTTGTTTTCTTTCTCTGTGTATATTTGTGTGTATGAAGGGATTGGGAGAGCAAAAACATTGATTACTCTGTCATTTTAGTTCCCAGTATGCAATTGAGATAATATAATTTTCATAATTTAAATAGAGATTTTTAAAAAGAAAAGGAAGGAAAAAGGTCTACTTCCCTTGGATAGCTTATTTTGATTTTTGGTTACTATTCTTTTTAATAACATGGAAGATAAGAGGAAAATTTGGGCTGAGTACCTTAAAGTTCCTAAACTCTTCCCTTCCTTTCATAAAACCGTGAGTGCTGGGATTGCAAAGAACATATTTGGAGGAATTGGTTAGAATAAATCTGGGGTTCTAGAACTTTCTATGTCAATCTTGTGAAATTAATAAGGCTCATCCCATAATCATGGTTTGCTAACTACATAAATAAATGAAGAAAATGTTCAATTTTAGAGATTAGTAAAAATAAAGATGCAATAGAATCAAAATTCTTAGATTCCCTGGAACTAGGTCAAGAATCTTTGGAATAAACTGGCCTCATGTTGGACTTCATTTCAGCTGCTTCAATTATGTCTTTTATCCTATCTTTGTGGGGCCTTGGCATTCATGTTCACTGCCTTCTGCTATATGCTGGTGCTATTGCTCACTGAGTCACTCATCTTCGCCATCTGGCATATTATAGTATTTGATGAACTAAATAATTACAAGAATCTTACAGACCAATGTAATACACTCAATCCTCTTTTACTTCCATAATATCTTATCTGTACTTTCTTCTGTGTCATGCTTCTCTGTGCAGCACAGTGACTTATTCTGGGTCTCATTATGGCACTCTGCACATATCATCTTTAGAGGCGTATGAGTAGACCAGTGATAAGTGGACCAGAATTTTAAAGTATTCTAGCATATTTTCAGAAAGAAGGATTGTACAAATTAGCTTTTTACCTATTATCATTTTTTTACTATTTATATGGCATGATTTATGTTTTTATGAACTCTTAAGATGATATACCACAGACTCAGTCCAGTTAAAGTATATGCAAAAGCCATGAAATTGAAAGAATTCTATCCAATAAAGAACCTCTTTCCAAGATTAATTTATGGAATATGATCAGTTACTTTGAAAAAAGATTCCTTATTTTAAATGTTTTTCCATCTTTTTATTTGTGGAAAGACTTTTTACATATTATGATTGGATGAATAAATTAAATGGAATTATGTATAAATGAGTATAAAGAGATTACTTCTGGTATTGATAGGTTTGAACTTGTAATTGTAACTTGTTAAAAGCCATAATTTTCTGAATAGCTGTATTACGTATCCTTAGTCTGTTGGAATTTTTTTTAACAGGAACTTGTAATAGATTAGTTTGATTCTATTGAAATAATTATAAATTAGCTATAGAGATCAAATCCTTTTGAAGAACTGCAAACTAAATATGTGATATATATAGATGTATATAAATTTCTCCATATATCATGTAGATTACATGGACATATTTGTAACAATAAGGTTGATGGGATTTCTCCTTAATATTTGACTATTAGCCCTACATATTTCATAACTTAGGAATTCTCATAATAGTTCCACAAAAATAATATATTTTCATTCTTAAGCATAAGTGAACTTTCTAAGAACATTTACTAAATTATCTTGGAATGCTTTTAAAGTTTTTCATTTGTAGAAGTCACTTAGTAAGAAATATAGTATTCTAATTATTATTACAAAACAGTGATGAGATATTCTTAAGGACTTTCAAGTTATACCTTAAATGTTCAGAACAGAAAATAAGAGAATATTGTGTATCTACTCTGCTAATCCTTAGTAATACAATAAAACTCTAAAATAAAAAAAAATCTTTGGACTAGATGAGTTCCAGAGGTACTTTCTAATGATAAAACTCTATGATAGAGGAAAGTATGTGTGTGGATCCTTCTCAATCAGCTGTCAAAAAAAGCAAACAGGAAACAAGGAGGAAAGTAAAATGTTAGGCATCAAATGGAGCTAGAGTTCCTCTCTTCTTTCAGTACACTTCTGGAAGGAAGTAGGTCACATACAAAGCCTGAGTTTCTAAGTCCTCTGAATATGCCCTTTGCCTTGGGGAAATTAAGGATCTAGGTCTGACAATATATATATTTTTAAAATTTTACTTAATTAATTTAAAATATTTTTCCATGGTTGCAAGATTCATGTTCTTTCCTGCCCTCCCACAAACCCCTCCTATAGCCAATGGGCAATTCCTCTGGGTTTTACATGTGTCATTGATCAAGCCCTATTTCCATACCATTAATATTTGCACTAGGGTGATCATTTAATGTCTATATCCTCAATCGTATCCCCATTGACTCTTGCGATTGAACAGTTGTTTTTCTTTTGTGTTTCTATTCCCATAGTTCTTCCTCTGAAAAAAGATAGCATTCTTTCTCATAAGTCCCTCTGAATTTTCCTTGATCATTGTATTGCATCTAGTAGAGAAGTACATTACATTTGATTTTTCCACAATATGTCAGTCTCTGTGTACAATGTACTGTGAATTTTAGAATTACTCCACCATGTTTAGTCTTTAAAATTTTTAGCAACCAAGAATGTATACACCCCCACTTAAGGAATAACTCTGGGGGAGGATGGTCTATGACCTGCATGTGCTAGCAAGTGACAAATCAGAACAATTGACTGACCTCCTGGGCTGTCCTAAGTCAAGCTTAAGCTACCATTGGTATATGTGAGACACAGGAAGTGATGTAAAGGACTGCCTTTATATTTCACATCACTTCTTGGGAGAAGAACTTTTTGTGAACATTGGCAGTGGAACTTGACTTGGTGGTGCATGGGACCTCAGACTACTTCCCTGAAGGGACCACGTGGTGAGTGATGAGGTTGACTCCCTTTTCCTTTGACCTTTCTGAAGGCACCAGCCTCCAAGGAGGCCCCTCCTCTTGGAGGAGACCTCATGGCTGGAAGCCAAGCTAGATTTAATCTTCTGGGAAGGCCCTTTGGCTGAGGCCTCTGAACTCCCCCGGCTCAGACCAAGCCAGAGCAGCTTTCACCTTTCTCTCTCTCCATTCTTAATTTTATTCTTCTATTTTAAATTAAATAAAATTCCACCATAAAATTCCATTCTGGCTTGAGTATTTCATTGGGATTTAGAATTTAAATCTTTGGCAACCACTAAAAAATTATATTCAGCCTCAACCCTAAAAATTTACCTTTAAAGGTTCTCCTGGTTCTGCTCCTTTCACTCTGCATCCATTCCTCAAGGTTGTTCCAGTTCACAGGGAATTCCTCCAGTTCATTATTCCTTTTAGCACAATAGTATTCCATCACCAATAGATACCATAGTTTGTTCATCTATTCCTCAATCACAGTGCATCCCTTTATTTTCCAAAATTTTGCCTCCACAAAGAGCACAGCTATGAATATTCTTGTACAAGTCCTTTCCTTAATATCTCTTTGGGGTACAAACCCAGCAGTGCAATGGCTGGATCAAAGGGTAGGCAGTCTTTTAGCACTTTTTTGGCATAATTCCAAATTGCCATCCAGAATGGCTGGATCAATTTACAACTCCACCAGCAACGTATTAATGTCCCAACCACATCCCCTCTATCATTTATTACTTTCCTTTCCTGTCCTATTAGCCAATCAGCTAAGTGTGAGGTGGTACCTTAGAGTTGTTTTGATATGCATTTCTCTGATTATAAGAAATTTTGAACACTTTTTCATGTGTTTATTAATAGTTTAGATGTCTTTATCTGAAAATTGCCTATTCATGTCCTTTGCCCATTTATCAAATGGGGAATGGCTTGATTTTTTTGTACAATTGACTCAGTTCTGCATAAATTTGTATTTTTTGTATAGACCATTTGCAGAATTTTTTGTTATGAAGATTTTTTCCCCAATTTGTTGCTTCCCTTTTAATTTTGTTTGCATTAGTTTTGTTTGTAAAAAAAAACATTTTAATTTAATGTAACCAAAATTATTTATTTTATATTTTGTAATTTTTCTGACTTTTGCTTGGTCTTTAAACCTTTCCTTTCCCAAAGATCTTACAAGTATCTTATTCTGTGTTTACCTAATTTACTTATAGTTTCATTCTTTATATTCAAATCATTCACCCATTCTGAGTTTTTCTTGGTGTAGGGTGTTAAATGCTGATCTAAACCTAAGCTCTCCCATACTGTTTTCAAAATTTTCCGGGAGTGTTTGTCAAAGAGTGTATTTTTGTCTCAAAAGCTGGGATCTTTGGGTTTATCATAGACTGTCTTGCTGAGGTCACTAACCCCAAGTCTATTCCATTAATTTTCCATTTTGTCTCTTATGCAGTACTATAGTGTTTTGATGACCACTGCTCCATAGTATATTTTGAGATCTGGTACTGCTAGGCCCCCTTCCTTCACATTTTTTCATTATTTCTTTTGATATTCTTGATCTTTTGTTCTTTCAAATGAACTGTTACAATTTTTTCTAATTCAGTAAAAAAGTTTGTTGGTAGTTTGATAGTCATGGCATTAAATAAGTAAATTAGTTTGGTTAGGATTATAATTTTTGTTATGTTAGCTCATCCTGCCCATGAGCAATTAATATTTTTCCAATTATTTAGATAAAGTTTTAATTGTGTGGAAAGTGTTCTGTAGTTGTATTCAAATAGCTCCTGCGTTTGTCTCAGCAGATAGATTCCTAAGTGTTTTATATCATCTAGGGTGATTTGAAATTGAATTTCTCTTTCTAATTCTTGCTATTGAGATGTGTTGGAAATATATAGAAATGCTGATTATTTATGTAGGTTTATTTTGTATCCTGCAACTTTGCTAAAGTTGTTGATTATTTTGACTAGCTTTTTGGTTGATTCTCTAGTATTCTTTAAGTAGGTCATCATACAATCTACAAAGAGTGATAGCTTGGTCTCCTCATTACCCATTTTTATACCTTCAATTTGTTTTTCTTCTCCAATTGCTATTGCTAGTGATTTTAGTACAAGGTTAAATAATAGAGGTGATAATGGGCATCCTTGTTTCACTTCTGATCTTATTGGGAAGGTTTCTAGTTTGTCCCTATTGCATATGATACTTACTGATGGTTTTAGATATATACTGTTTATTATTTGTAGGAAAGATCCTTCTATTCCTATACTTTCTAGAGTTTTCAACAAGAATGAGTGTCATATTTTGTCATAGGCTTTTTTTGCATCTATTGAGATAATCATGTGATTTTTGTTGATTTGCTAGTTGATATGGTAAATTATGTGGATGGTTTTCCTAATAATTGAACCTGGTATAAATGCCTATGATCATAATTAATAACCTTCTTGATCACTTGCTGGAGTCTTTTTACCAGTATTCTATTTAAGATTTTTGCATCTGTGTTCATTAAGGAGATTGATCTATATTTTTCCTTCTCTGTTTTTGGTCTTCCTGGCTTGGGAATCAGTACCATATTTGTATCATGAAAACAATTAGGTAAGACTCCTTTTTTGCTCATTTTCTCAAATAGTTTGTAGAGTATTGTTATTAGCTGTTCTTTGAATGTTTGAAAGAATTCTCTTGTGAATCCATTAGGCTCTGGGAATTTATTCTTAGGGAGTTCTTTGACGGCTTGTTCAATTTCTTTTTCTGATATGGGATTATTTAAGTATTCTATTTCTTTTGTTAATTGAGGCAATTTATATTTTTGTAAATAATCATCCATATCACCTAGATGGCTATATTTATTGCCATGTAATTGAGCAAAATAGTTTTTAACAATTGCATTAATTTCCTCTTTATTAGAGGCGATTTCTCCCTTTTCATCTTTGATACTGTTAATTTGGTTTTCTTCTTTCCTCTTTTTAATAGATCCACCAGTACTTTTTCTATTATTTTCAAAGTTCCAGCTTCTAGTCTTATTTATTAATTCAATAGTTCTTTTACTTTCAATTTCATTAATTTATCCTTTAATTTTAGGACCTCTAATTTAGTTTTTATCTGAGGATTTTCACTTTGTTCACTTTCATGTTTTTCAATTTACATGTGCCCAATTCATTGACCTCTGCTTTCCCTAATTTGTTAATATATGAACTCAAGGATATAAATTTCCCCCTGAGTACTGCTTTGGCTTAATCCCATAGATTTTGAAAGGCTGTCTCATCATTGTCATTTTCTTCAATGAAATTATTAATTATTTTTATGATTTGTTCTTTGATTTTAGAGAATTATATAATTCAATTTCTAATTTTGCTATTTGCCTCTCCATGTACCCTTACTAATTATAATTTTTATTGCATTATGATCTGAAGAGGTGGCATTTATTATTTCTTTTCTGTTGCAATTGTTTGCCATGTTTTTATGCCCTAGTACATGGACAATCTTTGTGAATGTACCATGTGCTGCTGAAAAAAAGGTATATTCCTTTTTGCCCCTGTTTATTTTTCTCTACTTATCTATTAACTCTACTTTTTCTAAGATTTCATTCACATCTCTTACCTGTTTCTTATTTATTTTTTGGTTTGATTCATTTAGATCTGATAAAGGAAGCTTCAGATCTTACTCTAGTATAGTTTTGCTTTCTATTTCCTCCTTCAACTCCACTAGTTTCTCCTTTAGAAATTTTGGATGCTATACCTTTGGTGCATACATGTTGATTACTCTTATTTCCTCATTGTCTATACTGCCTTTTATCAGGATATAATTACCTTCCCTATCTCTTTTAATCAGATGTATTTTTACTTTGGCATTATCAGATATCATGATTGAAACTCCTGGCTTCTTATTCTCAGTTGAGGCCCAATAGATTTTGCACCAGCCTTTGACCCTTACCCTGTGTGTGTCTACCTGCCTGATGTGTGTTTCTTGCAGACAACATATAGTAGGATTTTGAATTCTAATCCACTCTGCTATTTGCTTTTGTTTTATGGATGAGTTCAATCCAATCACATTCAGATGTGTGATTGCCTCTTATGTATTCCCCAACATATGATACCCTCTCCTATTTCTGCCCTTTCTTCTTTCTCTATAGTAGTAGTCTCTCGGTGACCGAGAATGACAATGGTCTTTGTGTATTATCATCTATTGATGTACCCTCATGTGGATTTGAAATCCAAAGCCTGAGGTGAAAAGTTTGTGGCATATGGGGCATGGGATGCCAGTTGTTACAGGAGGTGCAGTTGTGGCCTGGTGTTGGCGTTCACGCGCAGCGGCAAGATGTCAACATCATTCATTTTCTTTTTTTTTTTTTAATATATTTTATTTGATCATTTCCAAGCATTATTCGTTAAAGATCATTTTCTTTTCCTCCCCCCCACCCCCCATAGCCGACGCGTAAGTCCACTGGGCATTAGATGTTTTCTTGATTTGAACACATTGCTTTGTTGATAGTATTTGCACTAGAGTGTTCATTTAGAGTCTGTCCTCTGTCATGTCCCCTCAACCTCTGTATTCAGGCAGTTGCTTTTCCTCGGTGTTTCCACTCCCATAGTTTATCCTTTGCTTATGAATGGTGTTTTTTTCTCCTGGATCCCTGCAAGTTGTTCAGGGACATTACACCACCACTAATGGAGAAGTCCATTACGTTCGATTATACCACAGTGTATTAGTCTCTGTGTACAATGTTCTCCTGGTTCTGCTCCTCTCGCTCTGCATCACTCCCTGGAGGTTGTTCCAGTCTCCATGGAACTTCTCCACTTTATTATTCCTTTTAGCACAATAGTACTCCATCACCAACATATACCACAGTTTGTTCAGCCATTCCCCAATTGATGGGCATCCCCTCGTTTTCCAGTTTTGGGCCACCACAAAGAGCGCAGCTATGAATATTTTTGTACAAGTCTTTTTGTCCATTATCTCTTTGGGGTACAGACCCAGCAGTGCTATGGCTGGGTCAAAGGGTAGATATTCTTTTGTCGCCCTTTGGGCATAGCTCCAAATTGCCCTCCAGAATGGTTGGATCAATTCACAACTCCACCAGCAATGAATCAATGTCCCTACTTTGCCACATCCCCTCCAGCATTCATTACTTTCCTTTGCTGTAATGTTAGCCAATCTGCTAGGTGTGAGGTGATACCTCAGAGTTGTTTTGATTTGCATCTCTCTGATTATAAGAGATGTAGAGCACTTCTTCATGTGCTTGTTAATAGTTTTGATTTCTTTATCTGAGAACTGCCTATCCATGTCCCTTGCCCATTTATCAATTGGAGAATGGCTTGATTTTTTGTACAATTGATTTAGCTCATTATAAATATGAGTAATTAAACCTTTGTCAGAGGTTTCTATGAAGATTTTTTCCCAATTTGTTGTTTTCCTTCTGATTTTAGTTATATTGGTTTTGTTTGTACAAAAGCTTTTTAGTTTGATGTAGTCAAAATTATTTATTTTACATTTTGTGATTCTTTCTATATCTTGCTTGGTTTTAAAGCCTTTCCCCTCCCAAAGGTCTGACATGTATACTATTCTGTGTTTACCCAATTTACTTATGGTTTCCTTCTTTATGTTTAAGTCACTCACCCATTTTGAATTTATCTTGGTGTAGGGTGTGAGGTGTTGATCTATTCCTAGTCTCTCCCACACTGTCTTCCAATTTTCCCAGCAGTTTTTATCGAATAGTGGATTTTTGTCCCAAAAGCTGGGATCTTTGGGTTTATCGTATACTGTCTTGCTGAGGTTGCTTTCCCCCAGTCTATTCCACTGATCTTCCTTTCTGTTTCTTAGCCAGTACCAAATTGTTTTGATGACTGCTGCTTTGTAATATAGTTTTAGGTCAGGGACTGCAAGGCCCCCATCGTATGTGTTTTTTTTCATTATTTCCCTGGATATCCTTGATCTTTTGTTCTTCCAAATGAACTTTGTTATGGTTTTTTCTAAATCAGTGAAGAAGTATTTTGGTAGTTCAATGGGTATGGCACTAAATAGATAAATAAGTTTGGGTAGGATGGTCATTTTTATTATATTGGCTCGTCCTATCCATGAGCAGTTAATGTTTTTCCATTTGTTCAGGTCTAGTTTTAGTTGTGTGGCGAGTGTTTTGTAGTTGTGTTCATATAGTTCCTGTGTTTGTCTTGGGAGATAGATTCCTAGGTATTTTATTTTGTCTAAGGTGATTTTGAATGGGATTTCTCTTTCTAGTTCTTGCTGCTGAGCTGTGTTGGAGATATATAGAAAAGCTGATGATTTATGTGGGTTTATTTTGTATCCTGCAACTTTGCTAAAGTTGTTGATTATTTCAATTAGCTTTTTGGTTGAATCTCTAGGATTCTTTAAGTAGACCATCATGTCATCCGCAAAGAGTGATAACTTGGTCTCCTCCTTGCCTATTTTGATGCCTTCAATTTCTTTATCTTCTCTAATTGCTACTGCTAGTGTATCTAGTACAATGTCAAATAGTAGGGGTGATAATGGGCATCCTTGTTTCACTCCTGATCTTATTGGGAATGCATCTAGTTTATCCCCATTGCAGATGATATTAGCTGTTGGTTTTAGATATATACTGTTTATTATTTTTAGGAATGACCCTTCTATTCCTATGCTTTCTAGTGTTTTTAATAGGAATGGGTGTTGTATTTTATCAAAGGCTTTTTCTGCATCTATTGAGATAATCATGTGGTTCTTGCTAGTTTGCTTGTTGATGTGGTCAATTATGTGGATGGTTTTCCTAATATTGAACCAGCCCTGCATCCCTGGTATGAATCCTACTTGATCATGGTGAATGATCCTTCTGATCACTTGCTGGAGTCTTTTTGCTAGTATCCTATTTAAGATTTTTGCATCTATATTCATTAGGGAGATTGGCCTATAGTTTTCTTTCTCTGTTTTTAACCTGCCTGGTTTTGGAATCAGTACCATGTTTGTGTCGTAAAAGGAGTTTGGTAGAACTCCCTCTTTGCTTATTATGTCAAATAGTTTGTATAGTATTGGGGTTAACTGTTCTCTGAATGTTTGATAGAATTCACAGGTGAATCCATCAGGCCCTGGGGATTTTTTCTTAGGAAGTTCTTTGATGGCTTGATGGATTTCAATTTCTGATATGGGATTATTTAAGAATTCTATTTCCTCTTCTGTTAGTCTAGGCAGTTTGTATTTTTGTATATATTCATCCATTTCTCCTAAATTGGTGTATTTGTTGCCATATAATTGGGCAAAGTAATTTCTAATGATTGCCTTAATTTCCTCCTCATTGGAGGTGCTGTCCCCCTTTTCATCTTTAATGCTGTGAATTTGCTTTTCTTCCTTCCTTTTTTTAATTAGATTGACCAGTACTTTGTCTATTTTGTTTGTTTTTTCAAAGTACCAGCTTCTTGTCTTATTTATTAAATCAATAGTTCTATCACTTTTGATTTTATTAATTTCTCCCTTAATTTTTAGGATTTCTAATTTGGTTTTCTGCTGGGGGTTTTTAATTTGATCGCTTTCGAGTTTTTTCAATTGCATTTCCAATTAATTGATCTCTGCTCTCCCTTGTTTGTTAATATAAGCTTTCAGGGATATGAATTTGCCTCTGATTACCGCTTTGGCTGCATCCCAAAAGGTTTGAAAGGATGTTTCGCCATTGTCATTTTCCTTGATGAAATTATTAATTGTTTCTATGATTTCTTCTTTAACTAAACGGTTTTGGAGTATCATATTGTTTAATTTCCAATTGGTTTTAGATTTGGTTTTCCATGTACCATTACTAATCATTATTTTTATTGCCTTGTGATCTGAGAAGGCTGCATTCATTATTTCTGCTTTTTTGCATTTGTGTGCTATGTTTCTGTGACCTAATGTATGGTCAATTTTTGTGAATGTGCCATGTGGTGCTGAGAAGAAGGTGTATTCCTTTTTATCCCTATTTATTTTTCTCCATATGTCTATTAATTCTAATTTTTCTAAGATTTCATTCACTTCTTTTACCTCTTTCTTATTTATTTTTTGATTTGATTTATCTAAATTTGATAATGGTTGGTTTAAGTCTCCCACTAGTATGGTTTTATTGTCTATTTCTTCCTTCAATTCGCCTAGTTTCTCCATTAGAAATTTGGGTGCTATATTATTTGGTGCATACATGTTGATTAATGATATTTCCTCGTTGTCTAGAGTCCCTTTTAACAAAATATAATTACCTTCCCTATCCCTTTTGATCAGGTCTATTTTTGCATTGGCTTTATCAGATATCATGATTACCACTCCTGCCTTCTTTCTATCAGTTGAGGCCCAGAAGGTCTTACTCCATCCTTTAATTCTGACCTTGTGGGTGTCAACCCGCCTCATGTGTGTTTCTTGAAGACAACATATGGTAGGGTTTTGGATTCTAATCCATTCTGCTATTCGTCTACGTTTTATGGGTGAGTTCATCCCATTCACGTTCAAAGTTATGATTGTCATTTGTGGACTCCCTGGCATTTTGATTAACATCATTCATTTTCAAAGGTGGTGGCGGCATGGTTAATGTAGGTTCCCCAGCTACTTCTGTCAGAGGCAGCAAGTTCTAGTTGCTTTGGTGTAATGCCAGCCCACTTCAAGTTTGACTTTAGCTGATCCTTGTATCTTTTCTTTGGTTGGTCTTGTTTCCTGAGTCCAGCTAACAATTCAGCATAGAATACCTGTCTTGGTATTTGCTGTGGGTCCATGCGGATGATGTGTCCAGACCATCGTAGCTGGGTTTTGAGGACCATGACTTCAATGTTGGTGGAGTTGGCTCTGTCTAGGACTTCCTGGTTGGTTATTCCTTCCTGCCATTGGATCATCATGATTGACCGGAGAGAGCTTTGGTGGAATTGCTCCAGCTGTTTCATGTGCTTCCGGTACAGTGTCCATGTCTCACAACCGTACAGGAGCGAGCTGAGGACCACTGCGTTATACACTTTGTGCTTCATTGCAATGCTTACACCTCTCTGTTGGAGGACTTTGGAGCACAGCTGCCCGAGTGCCTGGCTGGCCTTTTGGATCTTGGCATTAATCTCTTGGTCTAGGGACCCGTCATTGGCGATGGTGCTGCCCAGGTACTTGAAAGTGTTGATGTTAGAAAGCTGCATGCCATTGATTGTAATGCACAGCTGGTTAGTTGACCTCCCTGGTGCAGGCTGGAATAGCACCTCTGTTTTGCTGAGGCTGATAGTCAGGCCAAACAGTTTTGTTGCGGTAGAGAACCTGTCAACAATGGTTTGAAGATGATTTTCTTGGTGGTCCATGAGAGCACAGTCATCTGCGAAGAGAGCTTCCAGGATGAGTCTCTCTATTGTCTTTGTTTTTGCAGTCAGGCGGTGAAGGTCAAATAGTGAGCCATCCAGTTGGTATTTGATGTAGATGCCCAGGTCTAGATCCATCACAGCATGTCGTAATACTTGGGTGAAAAATAGTTTGAATAGTACCAGAGCGAGGACACAGCCTTGTTTCACGCCATTGGAGATGTTGAAGCGATCGGAAGTCTCCCCACCAGATAGGACCTCCCCTGTCATGTCGACATGAAAGAGCTGGATCAGTTTGACGAATTTTGCTGGGCAACCAAGCTTGCGAAGGATCACCCACAATGCGTCCCTGTTCACTATGTTGAAAGCCTTTGTCAGGTCTATGAAGACAATGTAGAGACTCAGGTTCTGCTCAAGGCATTTTTCCTGCATTTGCCTCACCATGAAGACCATGTCGATGGTGCTGCGATCTGGTTGGAAGCCACATTGTGATTCAGGCAGGTTCTGCTCTGAAACAGATGACAGGAGTCTGTTGAGTATAACACAGGCAAGGATCTTTCCAGCAGTGGAGAGTAGCTAGATGCCTCTGTAGTTGTCACAGGCTGCTCATGCACCTTTGTTCTTGTATAGGGTTATGATGGAGGCATATCTGAGTTCTGGGGGCATGTCTTCCTCTTCCCATATGCTGGTCAGCACTATGTGGAATGCCTGGAGCACCTTTCCATTTAAGGCCTTGTACACCTCGGTTGGGATCCCGTCTTTACTGGGTGCCTTGCCTGCACTCATTTGTTTAATGGCTTTTTGGATTTCCTCTATTGAAGGCACATTCTATTGTGCACACTCATCTTCTTTCTCTATATCCCTTTTTTAAAACATTGTTTTATTTGGTCATTTTCACACATTATTCATTAAAAACAAAGATAATTTTCTTTTCCTACCCTCCTCCAACCACCCCTCCCATAGGTGACACACAATTTCACTAGGTATGACATGTGTCCTTGATTCAAACCCATTTTCATGTTGTTGGTATTTGCATTAGAGTGTTCATTTAGAGTCTCTCCTCAGTCATGTCCCCTCCTCCCCTGTAGTCAAGTAGTTGCTTTTCCTCAGTGTTTTTACTCCCACAATTTATCCTCTGCTTGTGGCCAGTGATTTTTCTTCTAGATTCCTGTAGAATGTTCAGGGACATTGTATTGACACTAATGGAGAAGTCCATTACTTTCAATTGTAACACAGTGTTTCAGTCTCTGGGTACAATATTTTCCTGGTTCTGTTCCTTTCGCTCTGCATCACTTCCTGGAGGATGTTCCAGTCTCCATGGAATTCCTCCACTTTATTATTCCTTTTAGCACAGTAGTATTCTATCACCAACATATACCACAATTGGTTCAGCCATTCCCCAAGTAAAGGGCATCCCCTCATTTTCCAATTTTTGGCCACCACAAAGAGTGCAGCTATGAATATTCTTGTACAAGTCTTTTTCCTTATTATCTCTTTGGAGTACAAACTTAGCAGTGCTATGGCTGGTTCAAAGGGCAGACAGTCTTCTATCGCCCTTTGGGCATAGTTCCAAATTGCCCTCCAGAATGGTTGGGTCAGTTCACAACTCCACCAGCAATGAACTAATGTCCCTACTTTGCCACATCCCCTCCAGCATTCATTACTTTCCTTTGCTGTCATGTTAGTCAATCTGCTAGGTGTGAGGTGATACCTCAGAGTTGTTTTGATTTGCACCTCTCTGATTATAAAAGATGTAGAATACTTTTTCATGTGCTTATTAATAGTTTTGATTTCTTTGGCTGAAAACTGCCTGTTTATGTCCCTTGCCCATTTATCAATTGGAGAATGGCTTGATTTTTTGTACAATTGATTTAGCTCTTTATAAATTTGAGTAATTAAATTTTTGTCTGAGGTTTTTGTTATCAAGATTGTTTCCCAATTTGTTGCTTCCCTTCTCATTTTGGTTACTATATTCTTTTAAACAAGTGGTTTGCTTTTAATCAGTCCTCTTAATGCCCACTCTTATTATACTTCCCTTTCTGCTCTCTCCGTTTTTGTTAACTTCTTATTTTTTCTATGGTCTATTAAGTTCCCTCCCCCTTCTCTTTCCCTCCCTTTTTGTACTCCCTGTCCTACTCCCCTGCCATAGTTTTTTTTCCCTTCTCAATTTCCCTGTAGCATAAGATTCAATTCAATACTCCATTGGATCTAGATGCTCTTTCCTCTCAGAATTATTTCCCCGGAGAGTAAGGTTTAAGTCATACCTATTATCACTCTTCCTCTACTTCTTATAATAATATTCTTTTCCTCCCCTTCCTATACACCCCTTTGTGTGATATAGATTATCCTATTTATCTTATTTCTTCAAGTTTCTCTTGGTGCCATCTCCTATTCCCTACCTTTTTCCTTTTTTTGCATATCATCTTAGACCACTTATTACCCCAATCTCTAACTATGAATGATTCTTCTCATTACTATAATATAATTTTTAAGAGTAACAAATAACATTTTCCATATATTTATATAAACAATTTGATTTTATTGAAGCCCTTAAAGAAGAAAATTTAAATAACAACATTTTTTTTTCTTTCCCCCATCTTTGTTTTTTACCTTTTCAGGTTTTTCTTGACTTTTGTGTTTGAGTATCAAACTTTTCACTTAGTTCTGGTCTTTTCTTTACAAATACTTGAAAATCTTCTATTTTGTTGAATGCCTATACTTTCCCCTGGACATATATAATCAGTTTTGATGGGTAGGTGATCCTTAGTTGAAGACCCAATTCTCTTGTCTTTCTGAATATCATATTCCAAGCCTTACAGTTCTTTAATGTGAAAGCTAACAGATCTTGTGTAATCTTGATTGGTGCTCCTTGGTATCTGAATTGTCTGTTTTTGGCTTCTGGTAAAAATTTTCTCCCTAGCATGGGAATTATATTCCTTGGGGTTTTCTTTTGAGAATTTAGTGTAGATGGTGTTCTATGAACTCTTTCAATGTCTATTTTGCCTTCTTGTTGCAGAACCTCAGGGCAGTTTTCTTGGATAATTTCTTGTAGTATGATGTCAATATTTCAGTTTATTTCTGGGTTTTCAGGTAGACCAATGATTCTCACATTGTCTCTTCTTGATCTGTTTTCTTGGTCAGTTATCTTCTCAGTGAGATATTTTATGTTTCTTTCAATTTTGTCAGTCTTTTGACTTTGCTTTATTAATTCCTGCTGTTTTCCAAGATCATTGTCTTATAACTGTCCCATTCTGGTCTTTAAAGACTGGTTTTCCACTATAATTTTTTGATTTTCCTTTTTGATTCAGTCTATCCTGCTTTTCATGGTTTCTAGCTACTTTATTTTGGTCTTCAATTGGGAGTTTCTGTCTTTTAGACTGTTATTTTCTTTTTTGAACTATTTACCACTTTTCTTGTCAGAACTCTTCCATTTTTCTCTTAAGCTCCGATTTAAATTTTATAAGTGCTTGTGGCCAATTTCCATTTTTTTGGAAAGGTTTAGATGCATTTACTTGTTTGTCATCTTCTTCTGTTTCCTGTAGTCTGGATTTTTTCTCCAAAAACTTATCCATGGTCAATGCCTTCTTCTTGTTCTTCTTGGTGTTGGGAAGTTGTTTTTCCTGGGCATTGTTTGCCATCACTAGGCTGGTGTTTCCTTCTCTTTCCAGTCAAAAGTCTGAGGGAGGAGGGCAGGCTATCTGTGTATGGAGCTAAGGAGCATGGTTTTTGTCTGAGGCCACTTCTTGAGAGTACATGGTTTCTACTGTTTGCAGCCCTTCTGTGTGCTTTCTCCATGTCCAAGGTCTATGCTCTTCTACCTTTTGGGGTCTCAAGTCTAGCTGCCCTCAGGTGTAGGTCCTTAGTGATCTTTATCAGCTGCTAGGGACCTAGAGGTGCCTCTTGCTCACTTGCTGATTCTAGCGCAACCTGGCTCTGACTCTGACTCTGTAGGTGGGTTGGGGCAGGGTTGATAATCTCGTGTTTTGGTGGAAGCTAATTCACCCCTTTATAGTTTGGAAATGCCCAAATCTCACATACCTTCAATACTGCACCCTACTGTGAAGTCCTTTCAGTCATATGAATTTGGGGGGTTTTTTTGGCCTTATGAGGTAGTTTATATTGGTAAGTGAAGAGGAGAGGAAGAGTCCTGCCTCTATATTGCAGCCATGTTAACTTCGAAGTTCTGATAATATCTCTTTAAGAAGAGAGTATTTGATTTGTATCTTGAAGGAAACAAAGGGATTTTAAAGATGTAGGGAAAGAGTGTTCTAGACATAGAAGACAAGTAGTAAGAAACCACTGATTCAAAAGATGGAGGTTAGTGTATGAGGAAAGCAACTGGATCAGTATGACTGTACTTGAAAATATAAGAAGGAACTTATGAAGAGGGGAAAAAAGCAGAGAAAGAAAACTATGTACCTAATGAACAGTGATGGAAAAATTTTGAATAAAATACTAACAAGGGGATTATAGCAGTATATTACAGGGATAATACACTATGATCAAGAAGGTTTTAAATGAAAATGAGAGTAATTGTTCAATATTAGAAAAAATATCAGTATAATTGACCATATCAATAACAAAACAAATAGCCACCATATGATTATTTTAATAGATGAAGAAGAAGCTTTTGACAAAATACAATTAAATAGGAAGAGGCTATGCTGTTACCTAAAAACAGAGCTGTCCTTTTCCAGGGACAAGTAGAAAAATGCTAATGGATTAAATATTCCTAAATTCAAGTTTACATGTCCTTCCACACATAAGGTCAGAAGGATCCTGAAATATTCTAATATATATTGGAACAATACTAAACAGTAAGAGTTAACTTAAGAAAGGTAAAATATACTGCAAGGATTTTCTATTATTAGGTTCAGAACTTCTCCAGGGGGAACTACTGAGTAAGATGTGAGATATTTCATACGAATTCTATTAAGGAATGACACTTAAATTTGATATGGTTAATAAAGGTTCCATGCAGGAAATAGAATACTTAAATAATCCCATCTCAGAAAAAGAAATTTAACAAATCATCAATGAACTCCCTAAGAAAAAATCCCCAGGGCCAGATGGATTCACAAGTGAATTCTATCAAATATTTAAAAAACAATTAATACTGATATTATATAAAATAGGCAACAAATATCGGCAGAGAAAGAATCCTACCAAATTATTTTCATGACCCAAATGTAGTACTATTATCTAAGCCTGGAAGAGCAAAAACAGAGAAAGAAAATTATAGGTCAATTTCATTTATGAATATACATGCAAAAATTTTAAATAAAGTACTAGGAAAGAGACTACAGCAATATATTACAGGGATGATTCACTATGACCAGTAGGAATTTATACCAGAAATATAAGACTGGTTTAATATTAGGAAAACTATTAGCATAATTGACTATATCAATAACCAACCTAACAGAAATCATGATTACCTCAATATATGCAGAAAAAGCCTTTGACAAAATGCAACATTCATTTCTGTTCCTATTAAAAACACTGGAAAGCACATGAATAAATGGGCCAACCCTTAAACTGTTAAGTAGTATCTACCTAAAACCAATAGCAGATATCATCTGTATTGGGTCTGTTAGAACCTTTCCCAATGAGACCAGGGGTAAAGCTAGGATACCAATTTTCACTACTATTATCTAATATTATACTAGAGATGCTAGTTTTAACAATAAGAAAATAAAAAGAAATTAAAGGAATTAAACTAGGCAATGAAAAAACTAAACTATTACTCTTTGTAGAAGATATGATGGTATACTGGGAGAATCCTAGAAAATCAACTTAAAAACTATTTGAAATAATTAATAACTTTAGTAGAGTTTCAGGGTACTAAATAAATCCACATAAATTATAAACATTTCCATATATCATCAGCAAAGTTCAACAGCAAGAGACAGAAAGAGAAATTCCATTTAAAATATCTAGACAATATAAAACGTCTGGGCATTTACTCCTTCCCAAGAAAAACAGGAATTATATGAACACAATCACAAAACACTCTTCACACAAACACAGATCTATGCAGTTGGAAAAATGTTAGTAGCTCATGGGTATGCTACCTAATGTGATAAAAATGATAACTCTACCTAATTATTTTACTTATTCAGTGCCATACCAATAAAACTACCAAATAGTTGTTTTATAGAACTAAAAATATAAAAACAAAATTCAACTGGAAGAACAAAAGTTCAACAATATCAAGGGAATTAATGAAAAACATGGGAAGGAAGATAGTCAAGCCGTACCAGATTTCAAACTGTACTATAAAGCAGTAATCATCCAAACAGTCTTGTATTGGCTAAGAAATAGAATAGTGGCAAATGACCTTAGCTATCTAATGTTTGATAAACCTGAAGACCCTATCTTTGGGGGTAAGAACACAGTATTTAATAGACATTGCTGGGGAAATTGGAAAACAGTATGGCAGAAACTTGGTCTCACAACCTATACCAAGATAAAGTAAATATGATTTAGTTTAAAAAGAGTGATACCATCAGTAAATTAGGGAAACATAGAATAGTTTACTTGGCAGATCTTTAGAGAAGGGAAGAATTTATGACTAAATGAGAGATAGTGTTATTTGTAAAATAAATAATTTTTATTATATTAAATTAAAAAGTTTTTGTACAAATAAAACCAATGTAACCAAGGGAAAAAAAGGGAAATAATTTTTATAAAATTTTTTTCTGATGATGGTTTAATTTCTATAATGTATAGAGAACTAAGGCAAATTTATAAATAGCAGAAGAATATGAACAAGCAGTTTTCAGATGAATAAATCAAAGTTATCAATAATCATATGAAATTGAAATCACTCTTGATTAGAGAAATGCAAATTAAAACAATTCTGAGGTATCCCCTCACACCTATCAGATAGGCCAATATAACAGTAAAGAAAGGTGATAAATATGACAAAATTGGAACGCTAATGCATTGTTGGTAGAATTGTGAATTGGAGGATAATTTGGAAGTATACCCCAAAAGCCATAAAATGGAACATGCACTTTGAATACCACTATTGGGTCTGTATCCCAAAAGATAAAATAAAAAGTAGAAAGGACCTACTTGTACAAAATTATTCTTAATAGCTTTTTGTGGTGGCAAAAAAAAAAATCGGAATTTGAGTAGTTGTCCAACAATTAAGGAATGACTGAACAAATTACAGTATATGTTGGTGAAGGAATACTATTGTGCTATAAAAATGATAAGCAGGATGACTTCAGAAAAAAAACAACTAGAAAAATCTACATCAATTGATGCAGAACA
Organism: Monodelphis domestica; assembly: GCF_027887165.1. Taxonomy (NCBI): domain Eukaryota; kingdom Metazoa; phylum Chordata; class Mammalia; order Didelphimorphia; family Didelphidae; genus Monodelphis; species Monodelphis domestica. The sequence continues at coordinate 292,806,057 of NC_077230.1, forward strand.
AAATAAGCCAAACAGAGAATATTTTATACAGTAAGTGATATTTTATGTTTATCAACTGTGAAAACTTGACTACTCTAATTAATGTAATGATCTGGGACAATTTTGAAGGACATAGGATGGGGAATGCTATCCACCTTCAGAGAACAAATTGTTGGAGTCAGATGAATGCAGCTCAAAGCATGCTATCTTTCACATCAGTATACTTATGGTTTTGATTTTGTATGAGTGTGCTCTTATGAGAATGACCAATATGTAAGTGTGTTTTGCATAATACATGTATGGCCCAGATAAAATTGATTGTCATCTCCAAATTGGGGGAGGGAAAGAAGCAAAGGAGATGATTTAGATTTTATAATTTTGGAAAATGTATGTTGTAAATTATCATTACATGTAATAGGGAAAATAATATATCTTTGAATTGAAAAAATACAACTATAGACTTTCCTTTTATAGTACTGATGCTATATTTTTGTATTAATTAAATGCTTTGAATTGATTAAATTTTATTAAAAGAAATAAAATTCAAATTACTCAACAATAAGTTGGTGCATCAACTCCTTCAGGTCATGAAGATCCATCCAGTTCATTGTATCACCAATTAAGCTACTGATTAGAGCTTCCTCATTGCATTTCCTATTTCAAGTCTCTTCCAACTCCACTCTATCCTTTACAGAGCAGCCAAACCATTTGCCCTAAAACACAGGTCTGACCATCCTTTCACTCATAACAATTAATTCCGTTAGCTATTATCTCCAAAAACAAATTCTTCTGACTTAGAACTCCTTTCAACAGGGACTTTTCCTATCTTTCCCATCTTCCTGTACATTACAATTCAGTCATATTGAATTATTTGCTATACATCACATGAAGTGCTCCATTATTTGTCTATTTGTCCTTCATTCCTGAAATGATCTTCTTCTCCAACTCTATATTTCATTATTCCTTGGTTTCATTAGTTAAATTCTATCTTCATCAAGAGACTTCCCAGTTTTCTCAGACACAAAAGTTTTCAACTACAAAGCTATATTCCCACTATTCTTTATGTATATTGCATATATTTGTCTCCCCCATTAAAATGTAGACTCCTTAAGAGAAAGGACTGCATTAGCTTTTTCTTTATATCCTCAGAGTTTAGCAGAATACCTAACAAAGGTAAATGTTACATGTATCCAACAAGCCTCACCGGAGTCCTGAAAGAAACTGACTTAGAGCATTTGATGAATTTGATTGTGCCTTTTGAAAGCAATTTCTCCCTGATCCTATCATTTCTATTTATAATGAATGCATCTTGCTTTGCTACAATTCTATGTTTTTGTAACAGAGTAGAGAATAAGCAAACATCTCCTTCATAGATAGCCCATACATTGAGAGGATAGAAAGTAACATGTCTGCTTTACAGTTATTGATTTTGTCAGTTCAGTTCTAGCAGCCCAAGCCCCACACAACCATTCCATTCCTTGTTCTATCCTTTTGCTTAGATTTTTAAAGTGATTCAACTGAAATAGCCTTATTATGAAAGGATATGGCTCAAGAATGCACAGGTGCTCTCAGGGGAAACTTTATCTACTAGTGATAAGAGGAAGAAAAATAAGTTCTGCTGGTTGGTGATCTTCTTTGGGGAAGAGACCATTAAAAGCCATGTATTGACCTGATAAGAACAGGGAAAAAGCTCTCATATCATCCCTGGAATATGTATGCAAGGTTTAATATAGAATCTCCCAAGATTTATAAAACTAGATGACAATTAACTATTTCTGATAACTAATATGGTCACTGGAATTCACTTTCTCTTCTCTACTACTTCTGAAAAAACCCTGTTGCCCATCTAGATAATGCCCTAAGACATTAAATTGCAGAAATGATGCCACTGACCCTTCATTGGTAGGAGTTTCCTCATCTGGAAATTCTCTCTACCACTGAAATCACAGTTCCAGTTCCAGTACAGATTTTTTAGCTTAACCATCAACAAATATCAATATCTTACCAAATGAACAAAAAATAGAATCACCTATTAATCCATGAACTTCTCTTATTAAAGATTTTTATGTTTAACTTAAATTTATTATAATTTAGTGTATAAAATTAAGTTGCAGAATCATATTATAAAAAAACCTCTTGACCTCAAAGACAAGAAAGTCTGGTATGAAGATTTGTTTCTGACTCATAATTGATTTATGGCCCTGGGCAAATGATTTAATCTCTCATAACAATAGGCAACTCTAAGACAATAAAAATTTTAAAATGTGCTAACTTTAATTGCTGGAGGTAATTACCTGAGAGATAATAATAATAATAATAATACCAAGGAAAGTACACTATTCTAATACTCATCCTTATATTAAGCTTAACATTATAGTAACAAAATTACTCTATTTATCCCGCCTGAACTTCCTTATGTTTCCTTTTGTTTATTTTTTAAATGTTTCCTAATCTTTTCTTAATCACTATCAATACTTGCCAATTGCCTCATACCCCAACCCCCAGAATCCAATCTTCTCACAAATATGATAGCTAAAAAAAACAAATCCAGATACTTATGTTATAATCCACATGCATTGTTTTCATCATTGTTGCCCATGAAAGACAAGGGATTCAGAAGAAACAAAAGTATATTTGGGAACTGCAGAATTGTCAAAGAAGTTAGAATATGAACAGATTCAGATACATGATCCAAAGCTTAACACATAGGAATGATAGTTTTCTATTCACATATAGAGTATATCTCATATGAGCAGGCAAGAATAATACTTGGAATCTGGCCAGGTCTGACACCTTGCAAATCTAATCAAAATGGATAAAGGCAAAACAAAAATTATTTTTTCCAATTGTAAGAGAGAATTTACCTGTTTTTCCATTGATTTCCATACCACAGAAAAGGAAGTATACTATTAAAGATACGCAAGTTCAGGTTATTGGTTAAAGAAATTTTAGAAGGGAGTAAGCAAATCGAGGCCCTCAGAAAACTATACACAAATATATCAAATATGGTTAAAAATAAGTTAGATTTCTTAATGGAAGTGTCCATTTCACTATATGGGTATTATATAGATTTGAATGAGATTCATGTCTGTTATATGACTATGAAAGGACATACCTTCCTCAGAAGAAATAATGTTGGAAAAAAGTTAAATCTAATCATGAGTATGAATCCAGGAATCATGGGAGAGGCCCATTTGGACAAAAATAAATAGAGGTAGAAAAAAAGAAACATTTTAATTAAAGTATAGCGGGAAAAGAATCACAAGGCTTAGAATGAAGTATTGTATAATAATGATAGTATGTTTCAATTATCTATCTACCAGAGACCTTTCTTTGCAAAAGCAAAATGGTTAAAAATTTCTTGACTCTCATTAATAATTTTTTTGATGAAAGTATGGAGAAACCAATGAAAGGAAATTTTTTTCCTCAATATCATTTTCATCCTTAATAAAGAACTTATGGAAACCATTGAAGTGATAGCCATTACATTAAAACTTGTAAGAGATAAGGAGAAGAAAATTGAAACTACTGTGACAGGTACCCTAGAGTGACCTGCCTAGGTCATTGAGAGATTAAGTGACTTTCCCAAAATCTCATAGTTAGTATATTTCAAAAGAAATTATAGAAAGAATTAATAATTTCCTTAAAGATAATGACAAAAATGAGAAAACATTCCAGAATTTGTGGGATGGATCCAAAGGAAGAGTTAGGGGAAATTTAATAATTTTAAACACATATCAATTAAAGAAATAGAGCAGATCAATGAACTGGGTATACAACTTTAAAAATTTTGAAACACAAATTATAAATGTGCTATTAAATATCAAAATAGAAACACTGAAAATAAAAAAGATTAATAATATTGAAACTAAAAATTGAATTCATCACTAAAAATTGAAGCTGTTTTATGAAAAAAAATGTAATCAGTTCAATTTGATTTAAAGAATAAAGAGGGAAACCAAATCATTGGTATCAAAAATTAAAAGGCTAAATGCACTAAGAATGAAAATGAAATGAAAGCAGTTAAATAGGGAAATTTGTTGCCAAACTGTATGCCAATAAAATGGGCAATTTAAGTAAAATTAATGAATATTTATAAAAATGTAACTTGTCCAGAATAGAAGAGGAAATAGTGTACTTAAATAACCAAAGTACCAAAGAATTAAATTATAAGAAAAAATATAAAACAATTCATCTAAAAGATCAAAAGGACAATGAATCAATGAATATAAAGCATGAAGGAAAGCAGCCTATGTATACCAGACTTAAACCACAATGTGTTAATTATCCATCTATCTATCTATCTATCTATCTATCTATCTATCTATCTATCTATCTATCTATCTATCTAAAATATCAGTTAAATCAATGAAAAAAGTATAAGGAAAAGTACCTTAGCTGTATTGGATCTAAAATTGTATTACAAAGATATAATCAACAGAACAATCTGGTACTAAGAAATGGAGTGATGGATCAGTGGAATAGGCTAGGTACAGATTACATAGTAATTAATTAAAACAGTAATTTAGTTGGGAAAATGTAATGATCAAAGTTTGGAGTATTAAAAAATCATCATTTGACAAAAATTGCTGGGAAAACTGAAAAGTTGTTTGGCAGAATGCAAGAATAGAACATTTTACCTAAATTAACAATGGATAAATGAAGAATTTATGATCAAATAAGATAGAGCACATTATTGATTACTTTAAGTTAACAAGTTTTTGCACAAACAAAACCAGTTCAGCCAAGATTAGAAGGAAAGCAAAACACTGGAGAAAAATTTTATAACAAGTGTCTCAGATAAAGGCATCATTTCTCAAATATATAGAGAACTGAGTCAAATTTATAAGAATATAAGTCATTCCACAGCTGATAAATGGTCAAAGGATATGAACAGGAAGTTCTCAAATGAAGAAATCAAAACTGCCTCGAGTCATAAGAAAAAATTCTCTAAAACACTATTGATTATAAATTTAAAATTATGCTGAGATATAATCTCACTCTTCTCAGATCAGCTAATATGACAGAAAATTAAAATAAAAAATATTAGAAGGGATGTCAAAAATTGGGACCATATTAAGCATTCAAATGACTCTATGGATTGAGAGCTAGGCCCAGAGTTGGTAGGTTCTGGGTTGAATTTGTCCTTTAACAATTCCTAGTCCCTGGGAAATTCCTTAATCTCCATTGTCTAGCCCTCACCACTCTTTTACCTGGGAAAAAAATCACATAGAACTAATTCTAAGATGTAAGCTAAGGGTATTTTTTTTAATTGAGAAGCTAAAGAAGTTTTCTTGGAATTAGGAAAAGATACAACCATGTTGGAGAGTAATTTGGAAGTATGACCAAAGGGTTATAAAACTGAGCATTGAACTAATATTACCACTGCTAGTCTAAATTTGAAAGAGATCAAAGAAAAGGGAAAATAACCAATTTCTACAAAAATATTTATAGTAGTCTTTTGTTTTTTCATGGTGGCAAAGTATTAGAAATGGTGGGCATAGACACCAATTGGGGTATGGCTGAACATGTGATATATGATTATGATGGAATACTATTGCATTTAAGAAATGATTTGCTTTCAGAAAAAATCTAGAAAGACTTACATGAACTGATGCAAAATAAAGTGAGCAGAACCAAGTGATCACTGCACAAAATAATAGAAATATTGTATAATTCTCTACTGTGAATGACAACTACTCAGCAATAAAAAGATACAAAACAATTCCAAAGTATTCATGATGAAAAAATTGTATCTACTTCAAAAGAAAGAACTGATAGGTTTGAATGAGGATAGAAGCATTCTTTTTTTAAATTTTCTTTATTTTTCTTTCCTTTTTTGGTTTTTTATTTCTTTTGTAACATTACTAATGTGGAATTATGTTTTGGATTACTATGCATTTATAATCTATATCCATCTGCTTACTGTCCCAGAGAGGAGATATGGGAGGAATAGAGAGAGAAATAATTTAGAACTCACAATTTTGAAAGACAAAAGTTAAAAGTGGTTTTACATATAATTTGAAAAAATATATAAAACAAACTTCAAAATCATTCTCTTCTTGACTAAGAGATAGTTATTAATATATTAAATAGATTATTTATACAATACACAGCAATAAATGACCATAGTAATCTAGCATTTGTTAAATCCAAATATCTAAGTTTTCAAGTTAATGCACTATTTGACAAAAAAAAACTGCTAGAAAAACTGGAACAAACTAGGCATAGACCAACATTTCACAGTGGATAACAAGATACGGTCAAACTGAATATATTATTTATACATAAAGAATAAGAGTATAAGCAAATTAAGAAACCATGAAGAAAAAGACATATGTCAGATCTATGGATAATAGAAGATTTTATGAATAATCAAGAGACAGAGAAGATTATGGGAAATTAATTAGGTAATTTTGATTACATGAAATTAGAAAAAAGTTGCAAAAAGAAAACCAGTACAGCCAAAATAGGGAAAAATAGGAAATTGTGAGAAAAAATATAGCAAATTTCTGTGATAAAGGTCTTACTTCTGAAGCATATAGGGAACTGAGTCAAAAGGATAAAAATTATGATACATTCCCTAATTGATAAATAGTCAAAGCTTAGAACCGTTTGTTTTTGAGGAAGAAGTCAGAGTATCAATAGTAATAATTAAATACAAAGTAAAAGGACAACTCTGGTACCAATTAACACATAGAAAATTAACTAACATGACATAAATGGAAAGTGACTAATTTTGGAGGGAATGTGGAGACAGAGACACTAACTCATTGTAGATAGAATTTCAAATTGGTTTATGGAGAACAACTTTTTGTTCTTTGTTCAAAAGGTTATAATTAATTGGTGACCCTTCCCTCTCAAAATAGCACTATTAGATCACTATCCCAATAAGATTATTGAAAAAGGATATAGATATGGATATGTGTGTATGTATATGTGCATATATACATATATAACTACAAATATAGTTATAAGCAGCTCTTTCATAGTGGCAATGAATTGAAAACTGAGAGGAGGACCATCAATTGTGGAATGACTAAACTGTGGTACATGATTTTGATAGAATCCTTTTGTGATATAAGAAATGCTGAAAGTGTTATTTCAGAAAATTCTAAGAGTAATGTGAAGTGATTCAAAGTGAAGTTAGCAGAACCAAAGGAACATTATACACATTAATAACAATATTGTAATAATGATCAATTGTGAAAGACTTGGATACTCTGATCAAGACAATGATCCATGAATTCCAAAGGATTCATTATAAAAAATGCTCTTCTTCTCCAGAAAGGGGTTAACCCTGAATGCTGATGAAAATGTATGTTTTCACTTTTTTTTTTGCAGTGACTAATATAGAAATATATTCTGCATGACTTTACATGTATGGTAGGTATCTATTGAATACCTACTTATTGGATGAAGGAAGGAATTATGAAAGGAGGAATTTTGGAACTCAAAATTTTAAAAATGAATGTTAAATAAAATAACATTGCCTGAAGATATTATTTTCTTCCCAAACACCTTAGAAAACAGAAAGACAGGATGGTTGGATGAATGAAGGATCTAAAGACAGCAACAGTAGCAGAGTGACAAGAGATACAAGTGGAAATTTATTTTTAAATGTATACAAGGAGATGGGTGAGAACAGAAGTGAGTTAAAAGTAACAGTGGGAATACAAAACAGATTATGACCCTGACAGAGAGGGGAGTAGAGGGGGGAAAAAGCAAGTTATGTGATATACCTGGGGCAAATTAAGGTTGACATTGAGGGGATTATGATATCTGTGATCTCCTTGGAAGAGAAGAGCCTACATGACATTGGGTAAGCAAGAACAGAAAAGAATTGAAAGGGATGAGGACAAAAAAGAAGCTTGGTTTGTTTATTGAGCAAGAATCCACTGATGAATGTTCATTTTTGGTAATGGGGCAAGGATCTACTAATGAATGTTCCTATGGGTGAAGAGTAATAGTCTGAAATGAGATAGGGACCTTATGCTAGGTGTTTTCCAGGAGATTTAGTGCTTTAAAAGTTCACTCTTATTCCCACTTTGAAGGGAGGGAGTTTGATCTCTCTTTTTTTTTTAGTTAATTTAAATATTTTTTTTTCTAGATTACATGTGTGGAAAGGAAGACTGAGACTGAGGAACCATCATTTAGAATCTTGCCAAGAGGGGGAGTGGCAGTTGGAGCAGGAGAAGAAGCTTTTGGGGGTGAGAGAGAAAAAGAGAGGTCTTTTCCCTGTGAACTCTGGAAAGACAGGTGCTAGGACCAGAGCTCTAGATCCCAACCTGTGGTGACACAACCTTGCCTCCATTTCCCTTCCCCTGAAGAGAAAAGATTCCTGATATTCTTTAGATCATCAACTAAAGAAAAAAAAGAACAACTGTTGCTGAAAGGGGCTGATCTCTTGAACTTCCCAGGGTCACCCTGAAGACTCTTCCTATCCCTTGACCTTCCCAAGAAGGACACTTGACATCTGTTTAGTTTAGGATAGTGATAGTGATTAGAGAGGGAGGCAAAAGAGAAGCTGAAGACTGAGCCATTTGGCTTGGTTGAAGAAGGAAAAGACAACATGTAGGGTCTCCTATTCCCACCAACCTATCCCCCACCTTTTATTACTTGAACTAATAAAAATCTTATATTAAAGAAACTCTCAGTCAGATTCAAATCATAGAAGAACAAAGAAAGGGTAATGGGCTAAGCTAGCAATTCACCCATGGCTAAACAACAAAAGCCAACAGGGACAGTCAACCTGCCAGATGAATGGGACTTCTAGGGCTTCAAATACCAGCCAAGCCTTGAGAGAAATAAATTCCATTATTACCCAGAAGTCTACTCATTGAGACACTGCCCCTGTTTATCCTTGCCTTAACATCAGCTTAGTGGTACCTCTCTTGTGGGTTGAAGTGTGAGGGAAAGGGAGAATTACAAAGATTGTCTCTCAGCCACAGTGGTTATCTCTCCCTTTACCTCACCAGCCATCCTTATTCCCTCTGTCCCCTCACCTCCTCCATTCATTGTTATAAACCCTTCCTCACTCCCTTTTACCCAATCCTTACACGTGCTGATACAATATTTAATAATTATTTTCTGACATTTTGTGATACATTTTTTCTTCCTCCATTCCATTTCTCCAACCTCTCCAAGAGAGTAGGTATTATGAAATAGGTTGTACATGTGTTTATCATATAATACAAATTCGCATGTTTGTCATTTTGTGAAAGAAGACATATCACACTAGAGAAAAATTCATGGATGAAATAAAGTGAAGAATAGTATGCTTCAATATCAATATGCATTCAGACTCCATTCCTTTTACAGTGGTGGGTATATTATTTTTGTCATAAGTCCCTTAATATTATCCTGGATCCTTACATTGTTAATAATAGTGATTCATTCACGATTGATCATCATACATTATAGTGATTACTTTGTACAGTTTTCCTAGTTCTGTTCACTTCATGTTCCATTATTTCTATTATAAATCTTTCCAGATTTTTTTGTGATTTTCTTTCTCTTTTCTTAGGTTCAATTGTATTCCATTACATTCATAAAGTAAAACTTGTTCTTTGCCATAATAATAAAAAAAAAGCTTAAATATTTTTGTACCAGTAGGTATTTTTCCACCCACTAGTGGTATTGCTGGGTCAATGGGTATTAATTTTATGGCCCTTTGGGGGAAGTCAGATTTTCAGGGCACAAATGACACTTGAAGCACTGAGAGGAAATAGGTCCATGGAGATTTTGAAGCAAATGAGAAAATAAGTAGGGGGAGTTTATAGATTAATGATGGGTCACAGAATCAGGGATATGCATGTTAATATGTGTTGGTCATGGCTGTAGAAATATCTTTTCTAATAACTACTGGAATTAGTATTGCCCTAAGGCTAAGATATAATGGAAAAGGGATGGCAAGATTTACATGGCAGGATCAGAAACTACAGTGGAGGAGAGCCCTGAATAGATATTTTGGAAGCTTTTATTGTGTGAGAATTATAGATAATAGAAAGGGATAAGATTTTTATATGCATCATGAATCTAGCAAGAGCTATAGATAATGATGAGAATGAGAAAAATTTTCTTTTATGGAAAGAGATACAGAATTGAAATAGAATAGGGGGGATCTAGGTGGCTCAGTAAATTAAGAGCTAAGCCCATAGATGGGAGAAGTTTGGTTCAAATTTGGCCTCATACACTCTCTAGTTGTGTGAATCTCTGGCATGTCATTTTACTCTCTTTGCTTAGTCCTTACCACAATTCTGCTTTAGAACCAATATGTAGTTTTGATTCCATGATGGAAAGTAAGGGTTTTTTTTTTTAAGAAAGAAATAGAAATAGTTGAAGGGGACTAACTAGGAGAATTAGATAACTGCATAAAAGCAGGAAAGAAAAGGCTTCTAATAAATAAAACTCTAGAGGTATAAGAATAACAAATAGTAAGAGAGGTTAAGCTGAGGGAAAGAAAATGGATGGGAATAAGGACATCGTAAAAATAGAAAAATGTAATTTATAAAAAGCTATTACAGGTAAGTGGAGGAAAATGCAAGCCTATCTCATAATTTTAAATGTGAATGTGTTAAAATGTCCAGCAAAACAAAAAAGTGAAATATTACTTAAAACAAAATCCTACAGTCTATTGCTTACAAGAAATATATTTAAAAAGAGACAAAATAAAACTGAGGAACTAAAAAAAGAAAATTATTATGCACCAAGTGAATGCTAAAAAGCAAGAGTTGTAATCACACTATTTGAGAAAAAAAGCATTCAAAATATTAAAGGAGGAAAGCTAAATGGTTCAGTGGATTGAGAATTGGTCCTATACATGAAAAGTCGTAGGTTCGAATATGGCCTCAAATACTTCCCAGCTGTTTGATCCTGGGAAAGTCACTTGACCCCCATTGCTTAGCCCTTACTGCTCTTCTGCCTTGAAATGTAAGTATTTAAAAGGAACTTTAAAAGGGACAGTCAAACTATATTATATTCAAAGGAACTTTAGACAACAAACTAATATCAGTATTAAATTTATACATTCCAAATTTTGAAGCATCCAAATTCAAATAGGAACCATTAACTGAGTTACAAGAAGACATTTAAAGTAGTGCAATAATGACAGGGGAATTAAATAACTTCTCTATTTTGTGTAATGGAAAGTTAAATAAAATAAGAAAAAATAGAACTAAAAGATTTATGGTTTCTACTAAATGGAAAAACAAAAGAATACACACATTTCTCTGTACCACATGGAACTCTGACAAAAACTGACTGTTTTAGGTTTTAGAAATTGTAAAGAAATGTCAAAAAGCAGAAATAGAAATTTTATATTTTACAGACAATAACACAATAAAATAATAATTGATTTCTGAACCATGAACAAAAGACAGCCTCAAATATAGAATTAAAACGGAAACTCAAAATGAATAGACCAAAGAGCAAATAATAGAAATTATAATGTATGAAAGAAAATGATAATGAAACAATACATTTTCTGGAATGCTGATTAAGCAGTGTTGAAAGGAAACATCCTCTCCCTATAAAAAATATACTTATTGATTTGGTTTCTTCATTTATTCTTATCAATGAGATAGATTAAATATTCATCAACTTTATTACTCTTTTAAATGAACCAACTTTTATTTCTGTTTAATATTTCTATGGTTATTTTAGTTTCCAATATATCTATTTCTGCACTAATTTTAATACTTCCTTTTGTGCTTACTTTAAGTTTATTTGTTGATTTTCTAAATTTTAAGTGCATGTTCATGTTACTAATCCTTTTCTCTTTTGCTAATGCATTTTTTTGCTAATGCTAATGTTTATAGGGAACTGATGATATAAAGTGGAATGAGATGTAAGTTTGAATTCTGCCCTCTAAAAGTAAAGTTCAGACAGCAATTTAGTATTCCATCTTCTAGTTGCCCAGTTAGGATAACACTAGAAATGGAAATTCTATTCAAAATAACTATTTAATATATAACATATCTGAAATCAATATAAAAGAGCACACAAAATACTTGAATATATGAAATTAGAAAATTCTTCTAATATATTTGTAAATATTCATCCATTTCACCTTGATGATCATATTTATTGTCATGTAATTGGGCAAAATAGTTAATAATTACTTTAATTTCTTCTTCATTAGAAGTGAGATTGCTCTTTTCATTTTTGATAGTCAATTTGATTCTCTTCTTTCTTTTTTTAAATTAGTTTAACCAATTCCTTATATTATTTGTTTTTTTTTTCAAAGAACCAGTTCCTTGGCTAACTTATTATCTCAATAGTTATTTTACTTTCAAATTTATTCATTTTTCCTTTGATTTTCAGAATTTCCAATTTAGTTTTTATTTGGGTTTTTAAAATTTGTTCTTTTTCTAGTTTTTTAAGTTGCATGCCCAATTCATTGATCTCCTCCTCTGTTTTGTTACTATACTCTCTCAGGGATATAAATATCCCCCTGAGTACTATTTCAGCCATATCCTATAGATTTTGATATGTTGTTTCCTCATGGTCATTCTCTTCAATGAACTCAATAATTGTTTCTTTGATTTGTTCTTTGACCCACCAGGTTTTATGAATTTTAATTATTTAGGTTCTAATTAATTTTAAATTTGCCTCTCCATGAACTCTTAGTAATTATAATTTTTATCACATTATGATCTGAAAATGTTGTATTTATTATTTTTGCTTTTCTGCATTTGTTTGTGATGTTTTTATGCCCTTGTAAATGGTCAATCATTGTATGTACTGCTGAAAATAAAGTATATTCCTTTTTATCCCTATTCAATTTTCTCCAGATATCTTTTAGCTCTAATTTTTCTAAATTTAATTCATTTTCCTTATTTGTTTCTTAATTATTTTTTTGGTTTGATTTGTCTAGTTCTGATAAGGTAAGGTTTAGGTCCCCCACTAGTATGGTTTTGCTATTTCCTCCTTAAGTTCCTTTAGTTTCTTCTTTAAAAATCCAGATGCTATACCATTTGGTGCACCAGGTTGAATCGACCTGCCATGCTAACCTTCCCTGACACCATATCTTCACATTAGCCTACTGTCAGGGAGGCCAACAGTAACTAACCAAATGACTCCCCCAAGTTCCTCCCTGCCAGACACTTTCAGAACCTTGGACCTCACATGGTGGATCTGAGATGCTTTTACATGGTTGCAACCCCCCACTCAAGAATCCCACAGTTAGCATGGGTGTGATCACAGGTCTCAGCACAGTAGGTAGGGGAGGGGTGTTGAGTCTCTTCCTTGTAACATGAAAATTGACTCTCTTTGCCTACCTTTCAAATTGTGTTCAGCAGTAGCTTCTTGTTGCTCTGTCTTGTTGTTGGGTTTGGATGTCTTTCTGTTTTGAAGTGCTTTATAAAGATTGGTATGGAAGGATAGTCAGAGAGATTTTGGCTTTTTCCACTCCTAAGCCACCATCTGGACTCTGGCCCTCAGAAAAATCTTCTTAAACAAATAAAGAACAACTTAAATATCTGGAGAAATATTCAGAATTCATGGCTAGGTAATGCAGCATAATAAAAATGATAATAGGAAAAATATCTTATTATATCTTATTTGATCAATTCTGTTGAGAAAATGAGAAAGCTATCCTGTAGAAATTAGTCTTGAACCAACACTTTACAATATATTCTATTACATGTATTCTAAATGGATATATGATTTTATATTCAATTTAAACTATTTACAATTATAAGAGAAACATATCATATAGCTCTCATAGTTATGAATAGATGATTTATTTTTAAGTAAGCAAGTGGGAATAGAGGAAATTATATAAGATAAAAGAGATAAATTCAATTACATAAGACTAAAAAACTTTTGCACAGACAAAATTAATAAACCTAGGATAAGAATAGGAGTGATCAAAAGGGATAATAAATTTTATATCAAATTTCTCTGATAAAAACTTAATTTCCAAAAATGTTGTTTCATATATAAAATATGTTAATATAATGCATACAAAAACATTATATATATATATATATATATATATAATTAACATATGACTAATATTCACCTTCTTAACAAATTATTGGTCAATTCTCAAAAGAAAATCACAATGAAGTCATGACCACATTAAAGGATGTTCAAGGACACCAATAATAAAAGAAATACAAATCTAAAAAATCCTTAGTTTTTATTTCACATGCCACAAATTGGCAAAGATGACAAAAATGGCAATAGTCAATATTGGAGGAATTGTAGAATGCTGAGCAAAATAATAAGTTTTTGATAGATTTGACATATTTTGGAAAGCAATTTGGAGTTATGCAAATAAAGTGACAAAATGTCCACAATCTTTGAACCAGAGACTCCATTACTGAACTTATAACCCAAAAGAGCCTTTGACAGATTGAACCTTCCTATGTATTCCAAAATATTTGTCATCATCTTTTTTTGTGATAGTAAAGAATTAGAAACAAAGTACATATCCAGAGATTGGGGAATAACTAAGAAAATTGTGGTTCATATATGTAATGAAACAATCCTGTGCTGTGAGAAGTGTTATATGATGAATATATAAAGGCATGGAAAGATATGTATATGACTTGCTGAAGAGTTAAGTAAACATAGGTAAAAATACAATATACATAATAACTATAATGATGTAATTCAAAGAACAACCACATACAAAAGGAAAAGTGAATGTAACAAATTTGTAAGGATCAAACATGACTTGAATGAAGATATATGAAAATAAAACCTTTTTCGACTCCTTCATGGAGGTGGAATTTCCATAGGTGTTGTACATTGCATATGTTTTTGGACTATTTTACAATGTGTTCATTGGTGATACTCCTGATTTCCTCTCTTTTTTCTTTAATAATACTATTTTCCTTTAAAATATTATTTAATAAATGAGATCAATCTCTATAAAAAGGAGTGGAAAGGGAAAGCATATTGGAGATGATGATGATGCAAAAACATAGAAGGAATAAATAAAAATCTTATTTTTTTCAAAAAAGGAAAAAGAAATTGGGTTGGTTTATATTGCTTCTAAGGTCTCTGAAGCTACAAATCTATGATCCTATTACTTTCCAAGAAAATACCTTCACTGTAGCTTGACTACAATAGGTCCTTAATAAATATTTTGTTGAGTTTTAACAACTTGTCTTTTGATTAGATTCCAGACCAAAAGAGGTTAAAGAATTACTTCATTGCTTTGGAAATAGAATACTTTTTTTTTTTCTAAATGAAATGTGCAGAAGGGCTGGAATGGTGATGAAAAAACCTGTATTTATAAACTGTTACCAAACTACCTCAATAGAATTGTTCCCAATCCACATAAAAGGGTTGGAGATGTTTTAGACATAATTAAAATATTTTTCAGAGGTTGGAAGACAGCTTCTCCTGAACAAACCACAAATATGCACTTTATTCATTCCTGTGAGGCCTTTATGTTTTTCCTTGGCTCCTAATCATTAGTATAAAAATGTGGCTCTGTGTAGTAGAGCTATCCTGTGCATTCATTCTCATGGAAACATGACAACAAAGATCAGAGAATGTTTGCAAAACTATTATGTAGTGACACATTGAAGAGGAGGACAAGAAAATGGTTAGGAGTTGTGTCCAGTATATATTTTAAAGTCAGTAAGAGCCCAAGAATTTCTCTTTATGGTAGATGGATTTGCCAAATGTCTTCCACAAGGGCCTGTAGAAAAACAAACTAAAAGAACAGCATTGAAAACTAGAGGGAGGATGGTTTAATGGAAGGAAGTTTGCATTTCATATTAGAAAATATTCCAGTTACTGATTGGTCAATACTAGTCATGCAGATAATATTACTTACTTTTGTCTGGACCTAGAAAAAAAATAGTGAATCCTTTGAAGAAGTAGCTAGAGCTCTGGACTTGGAGTCAAGAAGATCTGAATTCAAATTCAGTCTTAGACACATACTAGGTATATCCCTTCTCAAGTCACTTAATTTCTGCCTGCCACAGTCTTCTTCTCAAATGTCAAGTGGGGATGATAATACAACTACCTCCTAGAATTGTTGTGAAGATCAAATGAGATATATGCTATACACTTAGAACAAAGTCTGGCACATACATACTTAGTAATGTCCTTTCCTTTCTTTCTCATGGTGATCACTCATATGGTGGTTACTATCTGAAGTTAAAATTACCAAATAATAATAATAACTTACATTATAACATACCATATAAATATGGTCTTTGGTTCCACCTCAATGAAAACATGCAGTGAAATTCAAATAATTAATAAGAATATTTGACCACCTCAGGGATTCATTATTAGCACTAATGAGGACCCAGTCATGCAGTTCTGCTATTTACTACACTGACAGGCAGGTTGTTGTAGTAGATAGAATTTCATCTAAAATCCAAAAGAAAACCTAGTTTCAAATTTTGTTTTATATTTGTATGATCTTGGGCAAATCACTTCAACTCTCACATCCCTAGTCATCAGTCTAAGATTATAAATTGCTAAGTGGTTGCCAATCTGCATTGATAGAAGGAATTCTTCACCAGAAGTTTCCAATATCAATTAGGTCACAGGTTACATTATTTATACCTTTTATTGGTGTTTCCAATGCAAATGATCTAAATCTTTTCTCATATCTCCAATAGTAGGGGGAGGCTGGTGATTAGGAATAGATGATATAATCCCAATGTAGAAGAAGCTGGACAGTTTGTGGAAGAGGTCAGCTTGTGGAAATTTTAGAAGTGCCACATTCTCTGATATGGAGTATACTCAGATATTCTGTGATGGGAACTGGTCTGCTAACTACATGAAGAAGATACAGACTTTTTTTTGGCTTTGTAGCCACAATTAAGGTACATTAATTCTTTTTAAACTATGTAACCAGTGTAAGGTCTTGATTTCCCCTGGTTCTTTCCATCTAGCAGCATTTAAGAGGAGAACTACATCTTAAAGGCAGAGGAGGCAGAGGTCTGAACTGGTGTGTGGTTTGGAAATACATGTTCTGTGCCTTTTTGCATTTGATTTGTCATGATTTTAGGTGAAGGTGTATTAGAGACAGCTATGACCTTGTAAGATTCCAAAAGTCAGATTGGCATGCCATCAGTTAGAATCCATGCCAACCTTTGCAGTCATCCCAGCATCAAGCCCAAAGGAATGACCTTCAATATTCTGCATATTTCTAAGGTCCTTCAGAATAGCTTGAGGAATACAATCCAGATGTAACTTACAAGAGGATTCATTCATCAACTATACGTTATCTTTTAAGAGCTAGTTGGGTGAATTCTATATAAAAACTGTCTTCTGTTGGAACTCATCTTCCTCAGAGCTAGAGGTAGTATAGGAGGAAATATGGCCTCAGGTTTTTTGGGGAGGGAGTTAGAGGTGAATCTTTATAACTTTTGTGCTTAGTATACATTGTTTTTTTTTGCCAATTATGTATAATAACAAATTTCTACATAAGTTTTCCAAATTTATTTGATCCAACTTGCCACTCTCCCTCTTTTCCTCTCCCCTCCCAGAGCTGGCAAGCAATTCAATCTGGGTTATACATATTGTAAAAATTAAATTAGTCTCTAGTAATAAAAGTATTATATTTTATGAGATTTATTAAGGATTATTAGAAATCAAGGATACAAAATAATAAACCACATGCCTAGGGCCAATTAGCCTATTCAAAGCTTACTTACTACATCTTGCAAATGCTGAGTAGAGAGAGAGCAGAGCATAGAATAGGGAGAGGTAGGTATTACCACTAGTTAAATCCTCATTTTTAACTCGCCCAGTTGGAAACTCAGGTGAGATTATAGGGAATTCTGGGAAATACCAAGGACTTCTGGGAATTGAAGTCTAGGGATCAAATCTCCATTTTACAAATATATTATTATGCAAAACATATTTCTATATTGTTCATTTTTGTAAGTGAATAATCTTGTAAAACCAAAACCCCCAAACACATCAGTATACATTTTTAGGAATCATACTGTTACTTTTTTAAAGTGGATATTAGTAAGTGCAATAAAACGAGGTTCTAAATACAAGTGGTCAATAGTAGTGGTGGTGAAGAACACATTCAAATGTGGATTTGAGGTAATGGTACTATAGAAAGACTCTTGATATTCATGGATATCTCTTGAGAATTCTGAAAGGGAGCTACAGCCAATCTTGCTCTAAAAGATAGTCTTTAGTATCATTACATCTCACTAGTGTTTTGAAAAAATTCCAACCTTCAAAAGTTCCTAAGTACAATAGAACTTGATTTTATGTAAACTCAACCACAAATTCAGGTATACATGATTGTCTTTCAAAATGACTGGGAGAAAGGAGATGTTAGTAAGCAATGGCTTTGTAACCCTGACACAATTATAAGGATCCTTTTGTGAGCTAGATTCAGTGACTTGAGATTTAGCAAGTGAAGACTGAAGGAGTTACTTTCTAAGCCCTAAGATCCAGCACATGCTACAATCAGTGCTAGATATCTTCATGGATATTTCTATAGCTTGTCTTATGGATGATATACTACATAACAAAGATACAATCCCTTGGATCATCCTCCAAAAAAAAAAAAAAACATTGACCTCCTGCTTGTTTAGGGCTAATGACATCTTTGGAGATATGGGGCTAAGCAAATTGGCCACTGCAGATCTTACAGGTTGATGTTGCCTCTGGGAAAGCTGCTGCCCAGTCTTCAGGCTCATCTTGGAGCAGATTGGTTGGAATAAGTGAGACTTCTCTCTTGACAAAGAATTTCATATAGTGGGCTACACACAATTTCTCTTGGAGAGTAAGAGTAGCTTACATTTATCTGGTAAACAGCAATATTTGTACTTTGGAGGTTAGAAGCATGCCAACCTGCACCATCTGGATGACAGAGTAAAAGCTCAGAAGAGGTTCACAAAACTCCATATAGGCCCAGGGTAGCCATATTGAATAAGTAAAGCCCCATCTATCTTCATAGATGTACCAAACTGATCAATAGCAAAGAAATCCAAATACTTTTCCTTGAAGTAGGTAACATTGAATGTCATTCCTGAGAATCTCCCAAGAACTCTCCAAGATGACAAAGTCTAGCATTGCCTCATCCTTCATCCATATCAGAGTAGTCAATGATCACAGGAGGACAAATTTCATCATCAAGTACAGACTCATGGAGCTCCTAACATGCAGAAATATTAGATACCTAGGTAGATGGATTATGCATATATATACATATATATATATATATGTATGTATAATCCTAAAGGTAAAAAGGGTTTATATTTAAAGAAATAGAGGACTTTCAAGCATTCCTGATGAAAAGACCAGAGCTAAATAGAAATTTGATTTTAAAACACAAAACTCTTGTGAAGTACAAAAAATTAAATGAGTGAGGAATCAGAAAGAAATGAAATAAATTTACTTTGCTTTTTGGAAAGATGACATATGCAATCCCTAAGCACTATATCATCTTATGGAAAATCAGAGAAGCTTACATAGGCAGAGGGCTTGGATATTAGTCTATTATGATAGGAATATCTCAAAAGAAGAATATGAAGGTGAGGAAGAGAAATGGACTAGGAGAGAAGGGAGAAGATATATGAAGAAAAGTTATCTAAAAAAATAGAATGCAAGGAGGGGGAAATTAGGAGGGGGTGACAATCTAAATGAAATAGATGAATATTTATAGAAATATAAATTACTAAGATAAACATAGAAGGAAATATAATATTTTAAATCCTTTTAAATACTATCAAATAAAAAATGAGCTCCCTAGGAAAAAAATCCAGGATTACAAGTGAATTCTACAAAACATTTAAAGAATAATTTATTTAATTTTCTATAAACTCATTTAAAATATGTAAAGAAGGAATCCTGCCAAACTCTTCCTATTACACAAACATAGCTTTGGCATTTAAACCATGGAGAACAGTAACAGAGAAAGAAAACTAGACCAATTTCTCAAGTGAAGAATGATGTCAATTTTTTTTAAACCTTTACCTTCCATCTTAGAGTCAATACTGTATATTGGCTCCAAGGCAGAACAGTGGTAAGGGCTAGGCAATTGGGGTTAAGTGATTTGCCCAGGGTCACACAGCTGGGAAGTGTCTGAGGCCAGATTTGAACCTAGGACCTCCCATCTCTAGACCTGACTCTCAATCCACTAAGCTACCCAGTTGCCCCCTGATGATGCAAAAAATTTTAACTAGCAAGAAGATTATTGCAGCATATCCCAAAGATCATATACTATGACCATGCTGGATATATACCACAAATATAGGGCTGATTTAATATTAGGAGGACTACAGACATAATTAATAATATCAAGAATATAAACAACAAAAAAGACCATATAATAGATGCATAAATAAATATTCTTAAAAGTAAACAGTACCAGATCTAATTACAAATACTAGAAAGTATAGAAATAAATGGAGCTTTTCTTAAAATGATAAGAAGGAACTATTTGAAAACAAAAACAAGCATTATCTATAATGGAGATAAACTAGCAGTATTTCCAGTAAGATCAGAGGTGAAAAAAAGGATATATATTATCATTGTTATTATTATTTAATAGTGTACTAGAAATTATATTTAAGGAAATAAAACAAGAAAAAGAAATCGAAGAAATAAGTGTAGGCAATGCTCACCTTTTTGCAGATGATATGAAGGAATGCTCAAAGAATCAACTAAAATCTAGTAAAAATGAGTATCACTTTAGAAAACTTTCAGGATATAAAATAAGTCCAATTTCATCAGCATGTCTATATACTACCAATAAAACCTAACAGAAAAATATAGAAAAATATTTACATTTAAAATGAAGATGGATCAAATTCTAGGAATTCTAGTATTTGCCAATCATGCTCAAAAATATACAGATTAGTGAACTCAAATGTAACCTGTGCTCAAACTGCATTTTTTGAAATTAGTAATCATAGGTTGCAGAATTTCAAAATATTAATCATCTTCAACTTTTTTCTTTCCCATACTCTACCCCTCCAACTTCTAAAAAGTTGCCACCAACTTCCAGGTCCCTTTATAAGGTGTCTAATGTTTGCCTTCCAAATGGCATTTTCATAACCACCATTCAAGTACAGGACTTTATTCCTTTAAATAATCCCAGAATCTCAGGAAATAATAAAGTCCCATCTAGAAGGAAAGAAACAGGAAGTACAACAGTTTGTCAAAGTCCTCCCCAAAATGTAATGCCATAACAAGATTTTTAATACCTCAGATGTGGCCCAACTAAAGGAAAGCTCAACAGTGTTGTTACCTTAATCATTTTGGACACAATGTTTCTCATTCATTTTAATATCATATTACATGTAATTTTTTGCTAAGTTGAATATTTTGGTATAATATTGATTCATTTATTAACTAGATCATTGCTATTTTTAATTGCTTTCCTTCAAGTAACAACATTTTTTTATTACAATATTGTCCACACTAATCCCATTCGTAAAAAAATAAAGAAATGTAATTGTATATAATCTGGCAAAACACATTTTTTGCCATGTACCATATATATTTCACTAACTTTTAAGCTTATTATCTCTATGTCAGAACATGAGTGGTATATTTCATTGTGGTATTTTTTTCTAAGTTTTTTTTATCATTAAATAAGAATTCTACAACCTTTTTAAATGTCGTCATCATTATATAATTAATTCTCATCCTGTTAATTTGTCCTTTTATAAAGGTCTTCCTACTTTCCTCTGATATTAACCATTTTATTATTTCTAAGTGGCATTAATTGATTTATTCATACAACATAATTTTAGCCATTATCTGATAAGATGAAAGATTTGTGTGTATATATATATATATATATATATATATATATATATATATATATCCCTTCCTCTTATTTTGACTTTTTTGGAGATAGCAACTTGTGGTATACCTGGGTGAAATGATAGACTCTGTTTGGAAACTTTCTCAACATGGTTCCAGCATGCTTTCCTGAAAGTCTGGATCAATTTATAGTGCTATAAATGGTTCGTTAATGTCTATATTTTCCCACAGATTCTCTAAAATGTCTTTACATTCCTCTTTCATCATAATTGCAAGTCTGATTGTTTCAATTTTCAAGTGGATTCTCTGGAGATCTCTAAATATACTACCATATTATTCCCCAAATTATAATTTTCTCTTTTGCCTATACTTTTTCCCTCTAAATCTTTTTCTTGACTTATTTCTATCATGTGTTCCAAGCACTGTTACATGGTAATAGTAGTAATAGTAATTTTTTTCTCCTGAAATTACTGTAAAGGATTTTAACATTTTTATTACATATAATATTTATTCTTTGATTCAGATAAATACTATTTCCTCTATTGAAAATGTCTATTTTTTCATTTGAATTGGATGGATACATAATCATTGGGTGGTATATGGTTGTAATGGTAATATAAATATAGTATTCTATTGTGCCATAAGAAATGATGAACAAGATGAATTCAGAAAAATCCTGGAAAATCTTATGTGAATTGATGCAAAATGAAGTAAGCAGAATGAGGGAAACAATATACACAGGAACAAAAATATTATATGATAATCAACTGTGAAGGACTAAATGATTAGTAGTAAAGCAAGCTTCCAAAATAACCACAAGACGCCAATGATGAAAAATGCTATCCAAAGCCAAAGAAAGAACCATTTGAGTATGACTGCATATCAAAACATATGATCTTCTACTTTATTTCCTTCATGAGTTTTTTTATGTGTCTTCCATCGTGACAGGAAAAATATAAAAATATGTACTTCATGAAAGTTATGGTAAAGACTATATCATATTATATACTACCTGGGGGTTGGTGAAAGAAGGGAAGGATGGAAAAAATATTAATCCTAAAATGTCAGAAAACAATTGTCAAGAATTTTTAAAATTTTAAATTTTAAAAATGCCTTAAAAACAAATTATTGAATGTTTCAAAATTAATTTTATATCTATTGGCAGATGCTAAAATGGAAAGATAGATAACTATATGAATAGAAGGATAAATGGATATATGTATTTATTATTTATATTATGAATATAATGCCATATTTATTGTTTTCCTATTGTTGGATCAAATCGAATTCCTAGAATAAAAAAATGGCTGTCAGAATGTATAATTTTTTTCTAATGTTGCTTTAGTCTACTTGCTAATGTGAAATTTTTTTGCATAACTTCAATAAGGTTATTGATCTTTGGTTTATTTGTCCTGCTTTCTCTCATGTTTAAGTATCAAAGTCATATTTGTATCATAGAAAGAGGTTTGAAGATTATCTTCTCATCACTTTAAATGTTTATGTAGTATTAAAATTAATTATTATTTGAATATGTAATATTCAGCCATGGAGTTTTGTTTTATTTTTACGTAGGTAGTTCAGTAATAAATTTGGTCAATTTAGTTTTCTCATGTGTTATTTAAATATCAGTCTATTTTTTCTTAATCTAGGGACTTTAATTTTTAAAAGTATTAGTTGATTTTATCTAAATTATGAGATTTGGTGATACAATTAAGCAACATAATTTTATTAATCTGTCTTCCCCATCAGTTTTTGAACTTTTTTCATTTTTATCATAAGCAATTTGATAGTTTCTCCTCAAAATCAGGTTTGCTAACTTTATCATTTTTATTAGTTTTTTAAAGCTAGTTTAATTCATCATTTCAATAATCTCTTCTTGAAATTTCAGAAATTCTTTTTGTCTAATTGAAAAATTTTTATAGCTCAGTTTTTAATTGTGGACCAAATTCATTATCTTATTTTTTATTTTTAAGTGAAAATATTTAGAGATATATTTTGTCCACCACATGTGCTTTAAGAACATCATATAAGTTTTATTATGTTGTATCATTATTCTCATTTTCTTTGATTCAAATTTTTCTTGTTTCCTTAAATTGATCTTTAAGCAACCTTTTTTTAAATTATTCTGTTTATTTTATTCAAATACTTAAAATTGTTTTTTAAGAGTACCTTATGGAATGCACTTTTATTGCATTTTGTTTAGTAAATCATATGATTAGTATTTCTTCTTTCTTACATTTCAAGTGGGGCCTTTTTGTCCCAATATCAGGTCATTTTTCATAATAGTGTAAATATAGTTGCCAGATATGTAAATTCCTTTCTATCTCCATATTCTGTCAATAATAATTATCAGAAATATATGATCTTAAATTTTTCTTAATGTCTAGTCTGTTCCTTAACATCTTTTGTTTATTTTATAGTTAGCTTTGTCTAAATTTCAAAAGAGTACATTGAAGCCAGCTGTTCTTATAGTTTTACAATTTTATTTCTACCTCCCTTTAAACATTTCATTTTAACTCTTTGTGAAATTTTCTGTTTCAATTGTTTTTAATAAATAATATATATCCAGCTACTATTTTCTAATTCATTCTGTCATCTTCTTTAATTTTATAGGTGAATTCATACCATTTATATTCAGTGACATAATTATTTATTGTGTATACCACTAGTTTTTACCTTTATTCCCACCTTTGTATATAAGAAGGTAGAAGGGTGATAATTTATCTGATATACCCATAAATGTAAGTGAAACCACCTGTTTCTTCTCTGATTTAGTTCTTTTACTTATCCTACCCCTGATACAAGATTTTTTTATTCTTTCTTCCTTTAATTTGAATTCTCTTTTAACATAGTCACAGAATAAAGATTGTTTTGTTAGATTTATTCACTTAAATTATCAGAGATATCTCTCTATCTTTCCTTTATTCTATTTTCCTTTTGAGTTTAATGTATTTCTAAACCAACATCTGTTTTTAAGGGTCAAAAGGGTTGTATGTATGTGTTTTTATAACTATAGCTTATTATTTTATTCAATCTTCCTGTAACAGTTAAAATCAGGGAAACTGAGGCAGTTAGAATTTAGTTTCTCTCTGCAAGGAGTATTATATTTTCTAGAGGTTTATTAAAGGTTAAGGATTTAAGAATATACGAGTAAGAAAAGGCACATGCCAGGTGGGCCATGAGGCCCACCCAAAATTTCACTCACATCATGAGATGCGTCTGTTTGCCAGTGGAGACGGGAAGTAAAGAGACCCAAAAGCCTTTGCAATCAGGTTAAATACCCCATCTTGTTCTCAGCCCAGGTGAGGTTACAAAGCATTCTGGGAAAGTGGAGCAAAGGCTTCTGGGGATTGAAGTCCAGAGTTCAAATCCACTTTTACATTCCTTTATATGGTTCATAAGATGTCTGACTCCCTCACTATTTCCTTCATGCTATATACCCTTCATATTATCCACCTCTTTTGTTCAATATTAAGTACCTCATTTTTTCTGCCTTTCCTCCCCAATGAAGTCTCCATTCTCTCCTTTTTATCTCCTATCATCATTAGAAAACAACAAAATTGTCCATGGACACAAGTTCTTTGTCATTTTAAATTTTTTTCTATGAACCTTAAAAATATTAAAGTTCTGGAAGATATTCCTCTGCTGATATATGTAAACAATTTATCTCCATATTTCCATTCAATTATGTAATTTGTACATTTCCACATTTCTCTTGGTACCCACATTTCTATTTCTAGATACCTACCCAAATGCTCCAGGTATAACTGCTTCAACTCTGCTCTCTGAACTTGACCAGCAATCTGTCAAGGTAGCAAAGGCTCATCTACCCAGGATCTTAGCAAAAAAAATTTAAGGAAAATATTTAGAGATACACATTTCCCCACCATAACTGCTTTAGGTACATTCTATGTTTGCTTATTAATATTCACATGTTCTTTGATTCAATTTTCTTTTATTTCTTAATTTGATTTTTAAGCAACTAGATCTGTTTTTAATGAAAATAGTTATGTCACTTGTAAAACAAATAATTCAAAATTCCTTTTTTAAATAAGGATCCCCTACTCAAAAAAGGTTGTAAATCAATGCTATATATTCCATTGCTAGAATTATCTTCCCAATGGTCATGGAAAATGTCAGTTATTGCTTAAGAAGATTTAGTGACTTCCTTCTACCTAAAGAATTAAATTTAAAGAGCTTAGGCCCTTTAAAAGGTTCAAGATACTCAATGAGGTGGTCTAAATCTATCTTTTAATTCCTATTTTTTGCACCCAATTCTCCACCAAACTGGACTTTTCATTGAATAAATATGCTTTACATTTTAATTGTCTCCATTTGTTCTTGCAATATTCAAATAATGATATTGTTCCATATAACTATTGAAAGTCTGCTAGTCCAATACAATATCAGTTCTTTCATGGAAACATTTCTTGATTTTCTCAATAGACAAAATTTTGTAATGTCTAAAAGAATAAAAAATTCTTTCTAATGATAATACTATTTTTTGCAACCTTATGTTAGACTTATATGTTTCCTGGTCCTTAAAAATGTAAATTGTGTTTTAATGCTTTGAAGAATATGTTATACATATATTTATACATATATACATAGATATACACATATATCATTTTCCAACAATATTAAATCTTCTAAGTAAGGAAAAGAATTATTCTGCTGCAGCAAACATATTATATTCCCTGAAGAAATCTTATAATTCAAATTCACACTAAATTGTATTCATTTCAACTGAATAGGCATTATATTTTTTAAAAAATACTTCCTAAGAAAATTTGTGACTATGATAAAAATTAAAGAAATGAAATTAAAAGAATGGAGTAGGCTAGGAAACCTGGTAGTTAATTATATGCATTTAGTTATATGTGGATGGATGGTTGTTTTTATATATAATATTTGTATAATGTATAACAAATAAATCAATAGAATATTGGTATATGGACATATGTTAAATTATGTCTCTTTATTTTAATTAAATCTAATCCTTAAATTAAAATAATTTCACTTCATAACAAATGGCTTTAAATATAATAGCCAAGAATTATTCTCAAGAATCTCAGTTTATTAATTTTTCACACCATCCCCAAAGTTGTCAGATGTTTCACTGATACTAAGGTATAGATGATTGCTAACTGGTGTGTTTATATTTTAAGAACAATTATAACCTTTAAACCAGAAGAATGAAACTTTAATAATAGAATATCAGATTTTACTCTGCAGAGAGGTGACAGGGAAATGATATAAAAGGATAACTGGGTCTCCCCTCAATTCACATTAGAGACATAAATGCCTATTATTTCCATGCATGTGTTTAGCTTTTCATAAAAATATGGAAAAGAAAATCAAGCCAATTTATTTCCTTTCAAAATCATTTTTACAAAATAATTAATATTTTGCAAAACCAAAAACTTCAATATTCATATCCTTTATTTCCCTGAAACAGAGAAGCCCCTTAATATAGGCCCAACATTCATATGAATTCAAAATGAAGAACAGAAATAGAAAGGTTTAAACTTAATTTTCAGTGGCCCAATTCCCTGCTTTTGACCCTAAAAATGTTATAAGAGTAGAGATAGACCAGGGGGCAATGGGAGTTGTGTCAGGGAAGTTCATTCCCTCCACCTCCTGAATAGTTTGACCTGTCAACATTCCTCATATAACAGAGTTATGCCAGGTTTTGCATCCGTGAAAATGTTGTATGTCAATAAAAGTGAGGGGGGCGAGTCCTTTTGGGGCTTTGGGCTTCTTGAATGAACCTGGGAATGGAGCATGGAGGTAAGGGGCAGAGAGGAAATGACTGGCAGGCTAGGCAGCTCATGGTCAGGTTACTTAGAAGAATGACGAGATTTAAAACTATGATTGTCTACCCATTCTAATAAACTTTATAAAATATATATACGGGTAGAAATATTAATTTAATTCTTACAGAGTTAAGGAGAAGTTGAGAGAGAGAAGTGTAAAATGAGCCTAATGTTAATTTAATTCCTCTTTTGATATGGGAGGTGATGTTTAACAGTATTAGAGACATTTAAAAAAGGAAGTTTTATAATGTTTTTACTCAAAAAATGAATAAATGATGTATTTTAGTAAGTAGTAGCTCACACTGATTATTAGTTGATTGGATGCCCTCAAAAATGTGTCCCTCAGGAAATGCTATCTAGAATAAGTAAATTTCTTTTTTAATCTTTATTTTTGCAAATTAAAGCAACAGAAATACCACTTTACATTAATAGCATTAGTTAATATGTTGGAAAAAGGAAATAATAAATATTGGTAGAGGTGTTGGAAAGAAAATAGGAAGAAAAAGATGGCTCAACAAAATATAAATCTATATTTATTTATTCACTATATATTGACATCTATATACAATCATATCCAAGTATGAGCTTATTCCCTCAACTTCTCAAGAAGTCAGAATTCTCTTTGTCAGTTTGAGGCTACTGACCCCTAAGCAAGTATATTCTCTTCCAAATTTCAGAACTAAATATTTAAATTGGAATTTCTAAGTCCCAACTAGGGGAAGAGAGTCTCAAGAAGTTGGACCTTTCCTGGAGGCTTCACACCTCCAGAAAGGTGGGGTCAATAAATTAGCTTTTCACTCACCAAGGGTAACAGTCTAAAAGAAGTCAGGGTGTTGGTCTTCCAGTCACTCCTCTGACCTTCACTCCTCTGAGTCAGTGCCCAAATCTCTGACTGTCCAAATCCGAATGAAATAATCCGAATCCAAATGATCCAAATGTCCGAATGATTTGAATGTCGGAATGATTCAAATATCCGAATAACTCTCCTTCTGCCTTTTGGTCCTCTTATTAAAGATCTTTTTCTCTTGTGTCATTTCCCCTAAATTTCACATGTACCAATAACAGCAGATACTTTTCTCCAGGATTGCCCACTCTTTAGTTCTCACCTTCTATGGTTAGATTATATCTTTTTGGGTTACTTAATACCTCTTTTGGTAAGTTCACCTTTTGTAGTTATTTAACACCTTTTTGTAGTTAAAGTCTAAAAATAGATTGTAGCTTACAATTCTAGCTTCACTATAAAGGAAAAGCTAAGTACCTTCATTGTTACAATCAGGAGATAGCTAAATCCAATCTTCACAAAATACATAATGAAAAATTAAAGTATATACATACATTTACATATCTACACATAACTTTCTACTGTTTTTTACTACTGAAGTCAGATTGTAAAAGGTCTTAAATGTAAGGTTAAGGAAATTACATATTAAAGTTTTAAATTATGGATGACATTTTCAAACTTCTTTATCAATATAATTATTTTTTTAATTATTTTAGAGATAAATTGGAGAAGGGAGAGACAGGAAATGAGTAAACTAATTAGGGTCTATTAAAGGGAGCAGATAGGTGGCTCACTAGATTGTAAACAGGACTAGAGATGGGAGGACCTGGGCTCAAATTGGGCCTCAGATACTTCCTAGCTATGTGATTCTGAACAAGTCACCTATCCCTATTGCCTAGCCCTTACTTCTCTTCTACTCTTCTACCTAAATGGAAAGTAAGGGTTTTTAAAAAAAGAGGGTCTATTACAATTATCCAGGTGATTGGCGGCCAATCTCTTTATTAGAGATGGGAGTAAAACATGTGAAAATGAGCAATAACCAGATGTTAACTAGGTCACACTGAAGGAAATCACAGGGAAAAGCCAAAAACATTCAGGCCAGCTAAATGATTACATATGCATTATTATATTCATCATGTCATATTACCTTGAGGAGATTGAGTATTGGCTTTGGAATCAGCAATAGGTGACTAGAGATTCTGCCTCTGACATGTACAACTCTGTAAGACCCTCAGATTAATAGGGGCTACCTCTAGATAGATAAGCAGATGAAAGTGTCTATAAAGGACAAAATGCAATGTTT
Source organism: Monodelphis domestica (assembly GCF_027887165.1). NCBI lineage: Eukaryota > Metazoa > Chordata > Mammalia > Didelphimorphia > Didelphidae > Monodelphis > Monodelphis domestica. The sequence goes on from NC_077230.1 coordinate 292,835,659, forward strand.
GTTAATTTGTATTATAACAATTTATTATGAGCAACTGTTTTTATAATGAATCTGGGATAAAAGGTTATGAACTTAACCTCAAAAGACTTCTATGAAGTGATGCAAAGTGAAGTGAGCTGAAGCAGGAGAATCCTATACACAGTAAGGCTTTTTTTTAATTATTGGATTTTATGTTATTAAAATTAAATGTATTTTAAAATTATTTACCTTCCCCTTTTTAATAGAGAGGAGCCAGAAAAAATGTAGCTTGGGATTCATCTCTTCAAACCCCTTTCTATGCATACACTCAAATAACAACTTTATTGTAATTGAGCCTAAATATTGTATCTTCAAATGTACATATTAACATTTCTGAAGTAAAAACAAAAAAAAATAAAAATGGGGAAATTTAAAAATAATTGACATAGGATTTTCCTTCCATTCTCTTCTTCCTCAACTTTTACTCCTCAACAATTGGTTAATTGGCTTACCTGTTCGTGGATCTAGATACTTAATCCTTCTGTAGGCTCAAATGATAAATACTTTCATGACTCCTGTCCACAGGGCAGAGAAGTATGTCCTTGGGTCTTGCAGTAGCTTGGTTATAGAATTTGTTTTGGAAATAATCCCTAGATCTTGGTACATGAGCATATAGAAGCTAAGGCTTTTGTGTTGTCATAGCCTGTAAGGGACTACTGAACCACTGGAATTGTGCCAGAAAGACTTATTAGTATCAAAGATAGGTAATAGATATTATTGCTTTCAACAATGACTACTTTAGTAAAAATTATAAGGAACTATTCAGAAATTATTATAGTGTTTTATTTTTGAATGGCCACATGTTGGTGATCAATATACATTTTTGGTAGCTTTGCTTTTATTTCTAGGCATACTCTTCAAGCTTGGAGAACCCAGAGAACAAACTGTGCCATTAATATACTTTGAAAATGGTCTATTAGCAATATTGTTGCCCTAATTCAAAATGAGCAACATCCTGAGCAAAGATCTCATGAGGAAGTACAAGGATTTATGAGAAAGACTCAGATTTTCTTTTTCATGATATTTAAAGACAGAGAAAACAGCAGAATAAGTTCTTAATAGTTTAGTTATTCAACATATACCAAATCTAAAAAGTTTTAAACCAAAGTTTTAAATGGTAATAATGTAAAGATAATTTAATATTTTGATTTAAATCTAAATAATTTGGTCACCAGGGAAAATTCCCAAATAATAAAATTCCCAAGTCAGCTGGGAATTATGGTGATTTTTAATTGATATAAATGAAGGGATTAAGGAAAGGAGAGAGAGAGAGAGAGAGAGAGAGAGAGAGAGAGAGAGAGAGAGAGAGAGAGAGAGAGAGAAACAGAGACAGAGACAGAGACAGAGACAGAGAGAGAGAGAGTTAATTTAAACTGCTCTGGCTCAGGCTGATCTAGGCAGTAGTTAAAGGCCTTGGCCAAAGTGGCCTCCTTGAGCCTAAGGGAAAGGGAGTCAGTTTTATCACTCCCCAGGAGACCTCCAGGCTGAGTTCCAGTCCTCCACTGAACTCAATCTCCTGAACTGAGTTCAGAACCTCCTGAACTGCCTTTTAGCCTCCTTTTAAAGAGAATTTTCTCTTATGTCACCTCCCCTAAATTTTTACGTCTACCAATCACAGTAGACACTTTTTCCAGGACTGCCCATTCTTTAATTCTCACCAATCTTTAGTTCTCACCTTCTCTGGATAGATTATATCCTTTGAGTACTTCACATTTCTTTGTTAAGCTTGCCTTTTGTGAGTTACTTGACCTTTTTGTGATTAATTTAACCTGTATAGGTACTTAACACCTTTTTTGTATTAGATCTAAAAATAGACTTAGCTTAAAATTCTAGCTTCACTATAAGGTATGAGTTGAGTACCTTCATTGTCAATCAGGAATTTACAACTTTATCTTCCCCTAAAGTATGTCTAAGTATGGGTGGAGTAATGTAAAGTTCCCAAGACATTCCTAATTCTGTTAGACCAAGTATCTCCATTGTTACAATAAGGAAATAGCTAAATCAAATCTTCTAAAGTACAGTCTGAATAGTTTTAAAAATTCACACTAAATGACCTTAATTGGCTCCTAGAATATGAATATGGCAATTTGGTCCATTTGTAAGTCAGGAAACTAATCTATAAATAGACATAGTTCCAAACTGATTAGATTCCTTTCACTAATATTTAGTGTATTTCCTTTGGTTCTTTACATTTCTTATTGGCAAAGAAAGAAATACTGTCCATCACAAGCATATTGTCATATTCAACTTGTGTAATATCATCATCATCCAAAATATAATGTTTATCTTGATTTCCACATAACAATTGTTCAGTAACCTTAACACAGATTGACTATAATAATTCTGCCAATTTAGAAATAAGCTAAAAGTATAAGCTACAACAATATTCAATTTTTCATTAGTTTATGAATATCATGGGTTCTTAACCCTTATTATGTCATGGACCCCCTTGTTAATATAGTGAAATCTATGAACTCTTTCTCATAATAATATTGTTAAAAGAATAAAATAAAATACATGAGAGTATAAAAAAAACAATTAAATATTTCAAAAACACTTACAAATTCCATTTAAAGGTCACAGGCTCCCCCCTGTTAAGAAGCCCTACTAACTAACTAACTCACCTGTTGCCCACTCTCTTTCCCTTAAAAATATAGATAGGCCTAGATTAACCTTGTCATTAACATTTTTTAATGTAACAGTGTCACCTGCTCTTAAAATCTTGGCTAATATTTCATTCTAGATTTTATTCAGATTTAGAAATGAGTGATATCCATTCTTCTTCATTTAGTTCTATAAGCTTCTTCCTCACCCTTCCCTTCCCGTGGTAATTACTTATGTCAGTACATTGTGTCTTCAAAATTGTTTTTTCAAATGCATGTTTTTCTTTTTTTCTTATATGAGTCACAGAACAACCTTTTTCTTTTAGCAATCAATATCACAACTTTTCCCCTAATGTTGCCAGGCTAAAGGGTCCAGAATAGCAAAATAACATATTTCCTAAACTGGGGCTCTCATAGGGGTGGAGGGTCATGGTCTTGCACACTCTGGGAGAATATAGTTCCTCCCATGGAAAAAAGACTCAAGATCATGGTCCAGGAGGAACCAGGATTGATTCATGGGAAGGTCCAACTTCTCCAAGAGATTTGGCAACATTACAGATTCATAAGGAGAAGTGAGGCTATCAGACCTTGGCTTAGCTTCAGCTACAGCGAAATCTTTGGAGTGTGTGGGTGGAAACTGACTGGTCTCTTTGATAGGTGTTATGGTAATGGAGAATGGGAAAGTGACAATAATTTTATAAAAGAAAAAAACCCTGAGCTATACACATCCAACCTTTATTTTGGCCAGACACTAATTTTGATTCAGGAAAGAGTCTTCATTTTTTTCTTATTAGCCTTTTTCAAAATGACAGGTATTTTTTATTGTTGTTGTTTTAAACTGAATTGGCTGTAAAATGTCATATTGGCAATCTGTGGAGATAGATCCTTTCAAAAGTTTTGGAGTTTCCAATGATACCACTTGCTGCCAGTAAAATTCATGTTGGTCACCTGTGATCTCATAGAGATTCAGAAAATGGCCCATCATGTCACTGAATGTTAAAACCAGAAGAGAATTCACAGATCATCTTTTCAAAATTCCATATTTTAGAAATGAAAAAAACTTAAGGCCCAAAATTGGAAATGACCTGCCCAAGGCCATAGCTAAAAATAGCCTGACCTTTCCATGATTCTAGGGCCAGAGGAGGGAACTTCAATCTTCTATACTGCTCCACCCACCCACAAAAGGAACTTTACTTCAAAGAGTCCTTAGGGCCCTAGAAAGTTCTATAAATCTAATTTCCAAGAGCTAAAAAAAATCTCCAAATATAATTTTAATGTGTTCTTGCAGACAGAAGCTCTATCTTCTGGGGTTAAAAAGGGAGGCAAAAAAGTACAAGAGTGTAGGAATGTATTATTAGATTCAGAGGTTCAATCTCTACTAGTCCAGAATATTACTGTTAGTAATTTCCATAAATTTTTGAAGGCCCCACCTAGATCTGATCCTGTGCCAAGGCAATACACCCATTTTCTGAGAGAATTTGGTATTTTTTTCTGTATCCATATTTTCTATGTTACCCTGGCTGTTACTTAGGCCTCCATCCAGGACTACGCCTAACACATTGCTGCCACATTTCCAGAGTTAATTCCATGGTTTTTAAAAATATGGATCTAGCCTATTTCCATATATTACATGTGAACATTGGAAGCACTGCCCTTGTAATGTGCCCATACATCAAAGAATAAAACCTCTTACACTCTTAGGGATTTGTATGGGCTTAGAGAGACTAAATAATTTGCCCAATTACAATGTAACTAAGTGTGGGAAGCAGCACTCGTACCCAGGTGTCCTGGAACCCAGTAGAATGTGCTATCCACCATACCATATCAGGCTACTTCTCACTATTGCCATATTAATATTGGAAGAAGCATCATTCTTTAGGGAAGGTAGGTAGTACAGTGGAGAAAGTGGTAGTTCTAGAGTCAGGAAGACCCATCTACCTGATTCAAATCTGTACTCAGTCATTTATTAGCTATGTGACCCCTAGGCAAGTCACTTAACTCTGTTTGACTCAGTTTCTTCATCTGAAAAATGATATGGAGAAGGCAATAGCAAAACACTCCAGTAACTTAGAAGAAAATCCCAAATGGACTCATGAAGATTTAGACACAACTGGAGTGAATAACTATAACGAAAATTATTCTCTAAGGTCCCCTTAATACAGATACCACAAAACCATGTAAATCTTCTGGTTTTATTTTCCTCTTTCTGTCTTCCATCTGTTTCATACCAAGAAAATAGTATAAGTAAACTTCAGAAAGAAAAGACATAAACTGTATTCCTAAAATGCAATATCATTTTAGGCAATGCCTCAAAAAGTTGGTCTGAATATATCACCCCAAAATGTAATGTCTCTGAACTGTTAATGAAGGAATCAATAATGGAATATAATCAATGTTAGCCATGAAATGTCTTATTTTGGAACTGGGACTAGTCCTTCCATTCTAATTTGTCAGTTATGTGACTATTGGCATTTCAGTTCTTCTATGAAATGGGAATTACAGTATTTTCATTTCCTAACTCACAAGTTTGTTCTGAGAGGGGAAAAATGTAAGTAGTAAAGTGTCATATCACTAAGTCATCATCATCATCATTCCAATTTTTATTAATATTACTCAATGATTTATATAGTATGCTATATTTTTATTGTAAGAATGAGGAAATCCTGGCTTGATGTCTTACATTCTCCATCTTAATTTCCCTTACCAATTCTTAGTCCTTTTTGTCATCCTCTTGTATTTTATACTGGGATTTTAGGGAACTTTGAACAGATGATGTGCATGATCTTTCAATACTTATCATCTCATAATGAATTGAATTTTAAATAGGGGTGAAATCTTAGAGATTATCCAGTCAAGCCTTCATTTATACATAAAAAAGTTTCAACCCAGAGTAAGGAAGTGATAATATGAAATGTGAAATGTTCAGCCATGATCCACTGTATTTTTACTATACATTTGTATTATAACCTATATGAAATGGTGACCTGTTCATTTGATGATTGCTTTAGCAGCTGACAACAGGACAGATTGGAATTAATTTCTAAACTAGAAAAAGGGAACATTTTGAGGAAACAATGAAAATGACCTAGAAGAGGTAATAAAAATCTAAACTAAGTTGGTAAGGAATGTTACTAGAAAGCAAAGAGCAGATGCAAAAATAAATTCTGTGGAGGGAAAATCAACATAATCTGCTACTTGGATATGGGGAATTAAAGGGAAGGAAAAATTGATAATGCCTTCAGTTTCTGAGTGAAAAAAAAAAGAAATAGGGGAGTTAGGAGGAGAAGCAATATTTTTGGGAGTGGGAAAAGATTATTAGTTTGGTTTTGTTTATGTTGCAGTAGAGATGTTAATTTAACAGAACTATGTAGCAAGCCAGAAATATCGAGTTGGAGATGGGGTGAAAACTTGGGCTGAATAAGGGAGTTCATAAATTAGTCAATTGAACCCACAGGAGTGGATGAGATGAGCACAGGATAGAGTGATGAGAAAAAATGGAAGAGAGCCTTAGACAGTGAAAAGGGGAAGATTAACCAATGAAAGAGACTAAGTAAGCCAAGGGTCGCCAAACTCCAGCCCACAGGCCACATGTGGCCCTCTGAGGCCATTTATCTGGCCCACACCGCACTTCTGGAAGGGACACCTCTTTCATTGGTGGTCAGTGAGATGAGCACTGTATGTGGTGGTACCGCAAAGCGTGGTGTCGTTCATGTATAGCACTACTTCCGGTGACATAATCCTCTGTGTGGCACCTTGTTCTGAGAGTAACTGAACGAGAACAAGGTGCCCCGCAAAGGATTATGTGGCTGCACAATGGAAGACAGCATGGTGAGTGGCGACCTGGGGGAGGGGATTCCACACTGTCTATACTGCTGCCCGGTATAGTGGTGGCAGTGATGGGCCTGTGCAAGGTGTGACAGACCCATCCCAGCCAGCGCTGCAGCCTCTGCTATCCCAGACAGAGGTATACGGATTTGTTCATAGTTTGTTTGTTTGTTTTTTATAGTCTGGCCCTCCAACTGTCTGAGGGAGAGTGAATTGGCCCCCTGTGTCAAAAGTTTGGGGACCCCTGAAGTAAGCATTAGATAGACAGGAGGAGAATAAGGTGAGACCAGCTTCACAAACCTGAAGGAAAAAGATAGTAAACAGTTATCTGGCAGCTAGCAATGTAGCAGGTTGCCATAAAGAAGAGATCAAATTTGTCATATTAATATAAATGGATGTTCTATTTTTCCTTCCTCATATTAAAAAGAAACTAAACTTAACTAAAATATTTGTGGTTAATCCACTGCAGATATTGTGATGGATTTGTGAAGAGAGAATTAGATTCTCTTAGTTTATTTTAATGTAATCAATCAACAGCCTTTAATTTAATCACATCAAGAACTTAAAGTACCCCTACTTAGCACCTAGCTAACCATTAAGTAAGAGAGTTCACAACTCACTTACTAGAGAAAGCTCACACCTCCAATGGCTACTGCCCCTCCATGGGCAGTGCTAGGCAAATTGTGAGGCTGTGATTGGTTCCCATGAAGTGGGGAAGCAACAGGAAGTGACATCAAGAAAACTACTTTAAAAAGGCCAGCCCAAGGATTCATTAATTCCTTCTGCATTGATAAGCCAGGCTGAAGGGAGACTCTTGGAGGCAGTTAATTTTCCTGGACTCATCCTGGGCTTCAGCATTCTGCTGGAGGATTTGGGCTGAAGTAAGAGGCTTGTGTTGGTGGATTTCTGGCTGAGGACACCAAGGGTTCTTCCACGTGGAGATTGGGACTTGAGGGAGCTCTTGCTGGGGGGCTGAGTCAGACTAAACTGGATCAGCACTTAGGTTGGTAGGCCAGACTACCTCCTATCTATATTTCCCACTTTAATATCTCTACGTTATAAATAAAAACTAATAGTTTTTCTGACTTAAGGGTTAATGTTTTATAAATGGTGACCACAATCTTACTTTTATAACTCTCATATTTAGTCAAACCTCATTTTAAATCTTACAGATTGATGATTTTATCCTCTAGATTTATACAGAATATGATCTGTCTGGTTTCATATCAAGCCAATCAATAGGCAAGCATGCATGGTTAGCTAAGAGACCCTTGACTCTCTATCACATTTTTGCATAGAAAAAAGAAATGAGTTGATATATGTCATCTCTCCCTCCCCAAATATAACAATTTGCCTCAAGAACTTGAGTTCCCATTCCTTAGAGATTTAAAAAAAAAGCTCTGTGACTATCAAGGAATATTATAATGGAGATTCCTTTTCAGTGTCATTGTACTAAATAGGCAATAGTACCTTATAACTCTTAAATACATTCTGGTGTAAAAATGGAGATTTGAACCCCAGACTTCAATCCCCAGAAGTCCTTGGAAGTTCCCAGAATTCCCTATAATCTCACCGGAGATACCCACCTGGGCTGAGAACAAAATGAGTATTTAAACTGACTCTACCTCCTACTTGCTCTCTCTGCTTCTGCTTCTAAGCACACAGGGCTCTCAAGATGTAGTAAGTGAATTGTGAATGGGCTAGTGCTCTAGGCATGTGACTTCTTATTTTGTATTTCTTTATCCTTGATTTCTAATAATTTTTAATAAACCTCTAAAAATATAATACTTTTAGTAGAGAAACTAATTTAAATGTTAAGAGAAACTAATTTAAATGTTACACTGGTGACCACTGAGGTACAATTTGACCAGAACAATCAAGTTTCAAGATGGTTTACAAGAGTTGAGAGCTGACTAAAAGATGAGATAGTAGAATCAGAGAGATTGCTGGGAGTTTAAATGTTATAAGAATAAAAAAATATATAGTGCTGATAGCTTGAAAACATGGGGGGGGTCAAGTAAGGATTTTTTAAAGGACGAAGCAAGGAAGAAGTGATTTTTTAAAAGCTTAGAGCAAAGGAGAAGGTTTAAATGATTATGTAGGAAGATTCTGAAGTCAAGTGCAAAAGCAAAAAGGAAGATCTTAATTTTTTTTCTTTCTCCTTGATCATTTACTGGTATAGCAATTGGTACAGAGAAGGTAGATGTTTTGATTAATTCAGAATTGAATATTCTCAGGAAGTAAATAGCAAAATAATAAGAAAAAAAGGCATTCAAGAATAGAAAGCAATACCTTGCTGAATGTTGCTAACTGTTAAGTGTTAACTTAAATTAAACTTAAGTGTTAAGTTTGTGAATGGCATAGAATAGTGCCAAACAGATGATCTAGAGGGGGGAAAAAAGAGGAATTAGAGGGAATATAGATTTTCAATTACTGCTATACAAGTATCTGATTATATACAAATGAAGGCTATTTAATTTAGTAACAGGAATACTTTAGGTCAAGAACTAAAACAAACAAGTTATTTTGCCCTTCAGTACATATACATTTAGCAGAAATTTCAAACATCTTTTGTACTTACACCATTCCAGTTAAACTAGTGTGACATCCAACATGACTGACCCTCATTTAAAAAGTCATCATTATCATTATTGTTTTTATTGTATTTTGTTTTTTTATTTATTTTTCTTTTCTTGATTTGGAGAATAGAAATATATTATGTGCTGCATTATGAAAATCTTAATGATATAAATATTTTTTATCTGTTTTGGGGTTGAATGTTTTAATAGTAGCATTTTATGTCACTTTAGCAATAACAAAATATGTCAATTTTTTCCTAAATATATCAATTTTATCCTAAAAACTCTCAGAAGGAGGCACACTTCTCATTTTGTACACAAGAAAACAGAGGCATTTGGAGGTTGATAATTTTTTCTCAAGGTCACAGAGAAGAAGTTTCTTAGTCTGAACCCAATTCTTCTAATCTTCAGGTCCAAAGCTCTATTTAATTTGACACCAAGTTTCCTGTTATTCTCCTGTATTCTACATAGTGATGCTGGGCTAGTGAGGTAGCTCAATGGATAAAGCTCCAGGCCTGGAGAAGGAAGGTATAAGGTTAAAATTTGACCTCAAATACTTCCTAACAGCATGACCCTGGGCAAGTCAGTTAACCCTAGTAGCTTGGCCCTTAACACTCTTCTGCCTTAGAATAGATACCATCAGTTCTAAGACAATAGGTAACTATTTTTTTATTAAAATTATGTCCTCACAACATAGGGGTTCAAAGGTAATTTCATTTCCTTCCCAATCCAAATATATTTGTTCAGTTGCAGTTTTTGAAGGCTTGAATCTGCATTTTTTGGTTTTCTTTGGTTTTTCTCTCTCCTCCCTGTTTCTATCTGGCGGCAAATATTTCTTAGTATTATTAATATGCTTCTCTAAGTGGTCCCTCTCTTTCTCTTTCCTAATTTTCTCCTAATGTGTTTTAGTCCTTGGAAACCAGATATCCATACTTCTTAGAATTATTTGTACAATGACAATCATAGATTTTAAACGTGGACTTAAGAGGCTCTTCAATGAGTAAAGTACATGATATTTAATTTATATTCATATACTTTGTATATACTTGTGTTTCTCAGAAGCCTTTAATTTTCTTTCTGAATATATTTTCTAGTTCTTTATGTTTTGGATATATGAGTTTATGAGATAGCTGAATTCAGTCAGGTAGGATGTAAAATAACACACAGCAGTTTTACTGATTTGTTTCAATGTTACAGACACCATCATCAAAGAGAGTCGTAACCCACCACCAGAATGAGTTAAGATGAGAGATGTTGGAAGGTGCTGATAAACTATAAAAATGAGTAGGGAAGTAAGCCCAATATCTTGGGATTCTGTTGAAAGACCATCTCCTTCATTCTAAACCCCCATGAATTTCGAGGAAAATTTAATCCATCTGTTTCTGATTCATTTACTCTTAACTCATTAAAATGTTTTGAGCTTTTTTTTGGAAAAGCTATTTGAAACCTGAGAAGACCCTTTTTTATGGGCCTTAGTAGTTCTTTGTTCTCAGAATTAAGAGAGAGTATTTTGCCAAGAGTTAATGGCACTTGAACCTCAACATGTTTAAAAGGGCTCTAAACTTGGCAAAAGGCAGTCTCCCATCACAAGCAATGACCATCATCCTTATAAACCCTCAGTTGCCACCACCTCCTACCAAGTGCTTGGTGACAGATTGCAACCCCCTTTTTACAGGAGGAGGAGATAGCTTTGCATGCTAATTGGATAGTGGTGCCTTTGAAAGATAAATATGAATCAGAATGGTCCCAAAGGCATTATATCATTTTTTTCTGGGAAGTTCCCATTGTCTTAAAAAAAAAAACTGGCATTCAAAAAGCCACCATTCTCTTCTACTTCCAGAGGCTTACTCTTCAGCTGATACCTTCTAAATAAGACAGTGTTAGTGGTTAAACAGTGTTGGGTAAAAAGAATTTGACAAAAGAAAGCAAAAAAAAAAAAAGAAAAGCTTTCTATAGTCAAAGGTTATTTATTGATTGCAGGGTGATCAAATGGGAGGCTTTTCTCTCACTTAAAAAATCCTCCTATCCCAGTCTGTAGACATAATCAAAGTACCACAGATTAAATACCTTTTGATAATTTAGTTCAGATTCCCTTTTAACCATGAATAAACTGAAGCTGAGAAATTCAGGTGATGTACTTTGCCTAAGAATAAACAAGAAGTAAATTGCAGAGCCAAAATTCAAACCCAGGTCCTCTGAGTCCAAATTCAGTGTTCTTTCTATTGTCAAAACCCACCTCATAGAGTGTGGAAACACCATATGCTCTAATAAGCTAAGGATCTAGAGAGTTGTAAGTTTCCATAATTAGAATTTCATCACCTAATCTCCTATCAGGAAATTAGCATCTTCAGCCTTAGAAGAGACTGGCCTTTATAATAATCTATAACATTTATACTCCTTGGTCCAAATGTTTACCTTTGATCTATGTCTAAGGCAGTGCTTAACATGATGGGCAAATATACAAAGAACACACAGGTATCACATAGCTATAGCTCAGGTTTTCTTTTTTCTTTTTTTTTTTTAAATATATTTTATTTGATCATTTCCAAGCATTATTCGTTAAAGACATAGATCATTTTCTTTTCCTCCCCCCCACCCCCCCATAGCCGACGCGTAAGTCCACTGGGCATTAGATGTTTTCTTGATTTGAACCCATTGCTTTGTTGATAGTATTTGCATTAGAGTGTTCATTTAAAGTCTATCCTCTGTCATGTCCCCTCAACCTCTATATTCAGGCAGTTGCTTTTTCTCGGTGTTTCCACTCCCATAGTTTATCCTTTGCTTATGAATGGTGTTTTTTTTCTCCTGGATCCCTGAAATTTGTTCAGGGACATTACACCGCCCCTAATGGAGAAGTCCATTACGTTCGATTATACCACAGTGTATTAGTCTCTGTGTACAATGTTCTCCTGGTTCTGCTCCTCTCGCTCTGCATCACTTCCTGGAGGTTGTTCCAGTCTCCATGGAACTTCTCCACTTTATTATTCCTTTGAGCACAATAGTATTCCATCACCAACATATACCACAGTTTGTTCAGCCATTCCCCAATTGATGGGCATCCCCTCGTTTTCCAGTTTTGGGCCACCACAAAGAGCGCAGCTATGAATATTTTTGTACAAGTCTTTGTGTCCATTATCTCTTTGGGGTACAGACCCAGCAGTGCTATGGCTGGGTCAAAGGGTAGATATTCTTTTGTCGCCCTTTGGGCATAGTTCCAAATTGCCCTCCAGAATGGTTGGATCAGTTCACAACTCCACCAGCAATGAATTAATGTCCCTACTTTGCCACATCCCCTCCAGCATTCATTACTTTCCTTTGCTGTTATGTTAGCCAATCTGCTAGGTGTGAGGTGATACCTCAGAGTTGTTTTGATTTGCATCTCTCTGATTATAAGAGATGTAGAACACTTCTTCATGTGCTTGTTAATAGTTTTGATTTCTTTATCTGAGAACTGCCTATCCATTTCCCTTGCCCATTTATCAATTGGAGAATGGCTTGATTTTTTGTACAATTGATTTAGCTCATTATAAATATGAGTAATTAAACCTTTGTCAGAGGTTTCTATGAAGATTTTTTCCCAATTTGTTGTTTCCCTTCTGATTTTAGTTATATTGGTTTTGTTTGTACAAAAGCTTTTTAGTTTGATGTAGTCAAAATTATTTATTTTACATTTTGTGATTCTTTCTATATCTTGCTTGGTTTTAAAGCCTTTCCCCTCCCAAAGGTCTGACATGTATACTATTCTGTGTTTACCCAATTTACTTAGCTCAGGTTTTCTAAAGATGGGATTCAAGAACACTATATATTTGGGAGCATAGTTTCATGCTGATACACTCCAGTTGTCTGACCCCTGCTACCATGACACCTTAGTTAACTCTTAGAACCCATTCTCAGTGTCACATGCCATGATATACACACACATATATGTAAATATATACATACATATATAAATATATATACATATATATATAAAACTTCGAGTATCATGATGACAAAACAGCTACTGTAGAGTGAATTAAAGAGCAGAATGTTAAAAAAAATCAAAGCAACATTTTTTTCAAAGTACTATTAGAAGCCCCAGAAGTCATGAGTGGCCTATGATCTTAGATTTGGAAGGGAACATTGAAATCTAAATGCTTCCAGATGAATAAATTAACACAGAGAGAAGTCGAATGACTGGTTCAAGGAGATAGAGCTAATTAAGGGAAGAGCCTGGACTTCAAAACAAAATTCAAGGTTACTGCCTCTCTGCCTGTTTCATTATGACCATGTAGGAGAAGAATGAAATTCTAGGCTATATGAGTTCAACCTAGCCTGTAGAATAGGGTTTTTTTGCCTTTTGCTGGCAGAGAGAAAGAAGCAAAATCAACAGATCTAAGGGGTCAGGTGCCATATCTCCAACCCAAAGGAGACATTTCAAATGGTAAGTATAACAATTGATTGCCACATCTAGTCCTTTAAATACATTACATTCTCATTCACTGATGTCCTCTTTGAATGCAAAGGACAATTCAATACTGATTAGAAATTTTCATTTCTGAGAAAGAAGAAGAAATCCAACTCCAAAGATATATTCCTATACATTTTTTCTATGTGCTAATGCTTTTTTTTTTTTTTTAGTGTCAGTTTGTGTGATGTGATGGCTAAAAGGAAGTTGAAGATGGGAGAAGAAATAAACTATCATTACAAACACAAGGCTTTCTAAAACTGTAGAATTAAACCTGAAACCTGTGGTCTGTTTGTTTCCAGATAAACACAAGTGCTATGTAGCTGTTGCAATGTTTATTTTATTTAATTCCTTGGGTAATCCTAGGAGAAGGTCAAGGATTACTTGGGAAAGAAGGTCATTATTGTTTGCACAGTACAAACTCCTATTTAGCTGGGACAATGTTTTCAAATGAAATAGACTTTGAAAAACTAATTTTAATTAATGGAAAGGGAGAAGAAAGGAGAATTTCATAAACATTTTAGAGATCCAAGACTAAAACTCAAAAAATAAATTCAAAAGATTTGTGAAAGACTACCATACTCTTCTGAACAACCTATTCTAATGTGCACATCAACAATGGCAAGCTGTCTACCCAAGGATTTCAAATGTACTAAGCAGAAAGTTCAGCCTGACTTTGCCAAATAATCTTCTGATGTTGAATTCTGATGCCTAGGATCAAAGTAAAAATGACTCAAAATTATTGAGAAGAAAAGAAAATGAAAAAATGCACCTACTAGGGAGACTTTTTATAAGGGAAAAAGGGTGAAGAAAGAAAGAAGAAAAAACACCTGTCACAAATCCAAACCTTATGGCCAGCCATGTGATTTATATCCACTGTAAAAGGATTTCTTTTAAAGAATCCAATAACATTTTTGCTTCTCTTAACTGTCTTCCCTCCCATAGTCTTAGCCCCATGACATTCAATAGCACAACATAAGTCCCCCTAAGCTAACTGGAGTCAGATGAGGCCCCAAGATCAGCTAAACAGCATAGCAAGAGCATATAGTAGATGAAGAAGTCTGTCCAAAGGAGTCAGAATGTGTGGCTTCCAAAACCCGACTAGTCAATTTTTTATCAACTTTGTCATGTCAATGTAAATAGTCTATTTAATGAATTATTACATGTTGTTATTTTTCCTCTCTTCTGCTCAAAAGTGGGAGCTATGCTGAAGTATTTGAGGTATGTGAGGTATTGGAAAAATAAGCCTGAAAGAACCAAAGGCACAGATGTTTTCTGTGTTTAATAGATTTTTTTTTTCCATTTGTGGCCACCGCCCTTTGCTGAATGACAAAAGAGCTGGGTCTTGAATTAAGTTAGGCCCATTCCTCTTTAGGGTAGTTGAAAGGAACTTCAGGTTACATGGAGTAAAGTTGAATTTTAGTAAAAACCATGAATATGGATTGAATAATTATACCTCAAAATAAGGAGTTAAAGAAACTTTGTAAATTACATCAATTCTAGATTATTTTATATTAGCAGTGAATTTAACTTTCCATTGATTCAAAATTAACCCTATTCAATTCAACAACCAAATATTAAGCACTTTGTGAGTATAAGCACTGACCTATTCTCTGGGGATACAAAATTTTAAAAAGAAAAACTGACATGTTCCTTACCTTAAAGGAATTTAGGTCCTCTGGGGTGATACAACTATTGTAGAGATTACTAGATATAAAGCAAATCTGATATAAATACAGAAAGAAGGCCAAGATCGATAATTGAATGAATTGAGAAAGGCCCATGGGAGATTATACCTGAGTTGATCCTGGGAGAAAAGATCACATTAATATGCCTGTTTCTTCTGCCTCATTCTTTTTCAATGCAATTAACCAGATATTTAAATGCCTAGTATGTGACAAGTACTAAGAGAGATAAGAAAAAGTAAACAAATGGGTACTTTTCATTGACTCCCTCAAAAGCAATGCCCAGTGTACAAAATCTTGAACAGTATAACATTGAAGACAGAAATTGGCTGCCCTCTTGATTTAAGCAAAGCAAGTCAACAAATATTTATTAAATGCCTACTATGCATCACATTCTAATAGGATTTTTAAGGAAAGTAATTTTTTCTTTTTTTAATCTGTAACAGTCATAAATTCTACCTAAGAATAGATAGAGAAATTCCATTAAAAATAATTCTGGACAATATAAAATACACAGAGGTCTACTGTCACAGAAAAGCCAAAGAACTATATGAATACAATTATAAACATTTTTTCACACAAATAAAGTGATTTCCAAACAACTGTAAAGACATTAATTTCTCATGTGTAGGCCAAGCCAATAAAATAAAATGGACAATTCTACCTGAACTAATTTAGTTATTCAGTACCATACCAATCAAACTTCCAAGTAATTTTTTATGGAGCTAGAAAAAATAATAAATTCATTGGGAAGAACAAAAGATCAATAATATTAAGGGAATTAATGCAAAAATACAAAATAATGTGGTCTGGCAGTACAGGATCTCAAAGTGTATTATAAAACAATAATTATCAGAATAATCTGGTAGTGGCTAAGAAATAGAGTAGTGGATCAATGAGATAGATTAGGTATTCAACACACAGTAATAAATACCCAGAGTAACCTCCTTAGCTCCATAGCCTAGGGGAGAAATTATTTGTATTTTAAAATCAAACTATTTGGGGGGAGGAGAGAGGGCAAATAAAATATTATTTCCCAATTTGATAGTAATATTCTACATCATAGACCAATATCTCATAACATATGCCAAGATAAAGTCAAAATGGACACATGCCTTGGAAATAAAGTATGATACCAGGACAAATTAGGGGAGAAGGTAATAATTTACCTGTCTGATTTATGGACAGGAGGAGAATTTAACATCAAACAAGAAATAGAGAACATTACCAGAAGTAAAATGGATAATTTTGATTATATTAAAGTAAAAAGGTTTTTGAACAAACAAAACCAATGCAACCCAGATCAGAAGGGAAACCACAAACTGGGGTGGGGGAAATTATAGCCCTTCTCTGACAAAGGCCTCATTTCTCAGAAATTGAGTCCAATTTATAAGAAAAATTACATTCCCCAAGTAATAAATATTTGAAGAATATGAATAGGCAATTCTCAGATGAAGAAATTAAAACTATCTATACCCATATGAAAAAATGCTCCAAATCACTATTGTTTAGAGAAATGCAAATTAAAACAACTCCTAGGTACCACTTCACATCTACCAGATTGGCAAATATAACAAAAAAAAGGGAAACAATAAATGTTGGAGAGGCTAAGGGAAAATTGGAAGAATAGTACATGAATAAAATTGGAACAACAGAACAACTTATACAACTATTCTGGAAAGCAATCTGGAAAGCACAGGGCCAGAAATACTTTTGACCCATGACTAGATATCTGTCCCAAAGAGATCAAAGATAGGGGTAAAACACCTATATGCACAAAAATATTTATTGCAGTTCTTATTTGATGGCAAAGGATGGGTAACTGAGGGGATGTCTGTCAATTGGGGAATAGCTAAATAAGTTATGATATGATTGTAATGGAACACAACTTTGCCATAAGAAATAACAAAAAGGACAATTTCAGGAAAACCTGGAAATACTTATATGAATGGATATAAAGGGAAGTAAGCAGAACCAGGAGAGCATTGTACACATTATCATCAATAAAGAATAAGGTTAACTGTGAATGGCTTAACTATTATCAACAATGCAAGCAAGGATCCAAGATGACACCAAGAAACTCCTAATGAAAAATGCTATCCACAGCCATAGAAAGAAATGATGGAATTTGAATACAGATGGAAACATACCATTTTCATTTTCTTTCCTTCATGAGTTTTTCTTGATTGTGAGATATGTATCTTTTTTTACATGATAAATATAGAAATATATATTACATGAAAGCACATGTATAATCTATATTGCTTGCTTGCTGCATTGGGGAGGATGGAAGGGAGGAAGGGAAGGAGAAAATTTTGATCAAAAAATGTCAGCAAACAAATGTTAAAAATTATTTTGTAAGTAATTGGGTCAAAAAACAATAAAAAATAAAAGAAATAATGAAAAAAGGGGACGAAAAGAAACTTACAATGTAAAAAGGGAGTCAGCAAGAAAATATATACAAACAAATACAGAATAAATAGGGTGTAATTAACAGAGCAAAGGCACTGAATGAGAGGTGTTGGGAAAGATTCCCATTTTAGCTAGAACTTGAAGTCATGAAGGGCAGTAAGCAGAGATGGAAAAGGAGTACATTCTAGTCACAGGGAAAGAAAAAATGTCCAAAACTGAGAAATAGAGTGTCTTCTTTTGCAACATTGAGAAAGCCAGAAACTTGGATTGAAGAATACATAGCAGGCCATAAGGTTTAAGAAGCATGGAAAATTAGGAAGGGACTAGGACATGAAAGACTTTGAGTATTGAACAGAGAATTTGTATTTTATTCCAGAGGTGATAGAGACCCACTCTATATTGAGCAGAGAGTTTGATATGTCTCCTTTCCCACCTTAGGAAAATCACTTTGGTGGCTTAATGAAGGATGGATTAGAATAGAGACTTAAAAAAGGCAGACTCACCACTATACCATTGAATTGGTGCAGCTATTAAGTTGATGATGACTTGCACAAGAACAGTAACAATTTTAGAGAAGAAAATTCAGTTTGAGATGTCTGAAAAGTAGTTGAAGATATGAGATTAGAAGTCAGCAGAAAAGTTAAAGATAGGTAGATGTAAAAATTATCAGCAAAGAAATGATATCTAAATTCATGGGAGCTGATGAAATCACCAAGTGAGGATTCTTTTTGTGTAGATGGGGAAGAAAAGAGGGCCAAGGCAGAGCCCTGTTGGGCACCTACAGTTAGAGGTCATGATCTGAAGGAAAATTAATCAAAGAGACAAAGAGGTGGTGGTCACTTATCTTCCAGACACATGAGGGGCTGGTGGTGATGCCCTGATTCCTTGGCTGCTCTAAACCCCATGCAGATCCACCACCACCAGGAGTACCTGTGGCCTTGAAGAATGTATATTCTGTTTATAGATGCAAACCCATATCAGAGAAGAAGATTCTCTGCCATCTCTAGGCCAACCAGACCCTTTACACTACCCCACCTTCTTAGACCAGACACAGAGTGTCCCAAGTGGAATATGCTTTCCACAGGCATTAACAGAGTTTTATTCTAAAAAGAAGTACAAGGTAAGGGCAGGACAGACAAAGCAGTGATATTGTTCTTCAATCCCACAGTCTACAAAAGCAATGATATCTCTTCTACCTTCCACCAGGACAACTTCCTATACTTCTAGGGACTCAAGGAGTCCAACAGAATTCTGATCTTTCAGAGTTTCCCTGGCAAGAAGCTACAAGTTCACAAAGCCATACTCTTTGTCCCCCAGAAGAATGCTGGCCAAGAACTCTGGGAAGGAGCCAGTTTAGGGACTGATAGAACTGTGATTCTCATTGGTATAGAAGAATTCCTCCTTTGGAGTCATTCAAACATCTCCTCAAACTGAAAGCAGAGACAAGTATAATTTGGTATGACTGTTACAAACCACTTCATTGCTAATTGCATTCTGACTACATGTTCTCTCTGACTGAGACCAAAGCCAAGAACAAGAAAAGGATGAGGAGGACCATCCAATACCAGATGCAGTGCCTCAGACTCATGAAAATCCTCTGTGGAGATGTGTTCCTACAGGGTTCTGGGCTGTTTATTCCACAGGCTTTTGCAAAGACCATGTATGCTAGCAAAAGCTCCAGTAGCTGATGTATTTCTTTTTGTAGTTTGAATTTGAGTTTGGGGTTTGGGATGTAGACATCTTGGCTTTCCCTCCAGTGGTTGGTGGTGGCAGCAATCTAATACTTTGAACTATGTAAAAAACAATAAAAATATCAAGGATGGGGAGATGATATTACTGGATGAAGGGCGTTAATTATCTGGCTACGTGAATGACATTACCAGGACGTGGCTTGCTGGACATCCAGATGGTGCTCTAAGAAAAAAAAAAAAACATCTACAGCCTCATGCTAAGTCTGATAGGGCAACAGCTAGAGGAGCTTTCATCTTAGATGAAAGGTAAGAGTAATTACCAAATAAACAAACAAACAAATGAGAGAGAGACACAGAGAGGGAGACAGACAGAGATAGACAGAGAACATTCAGACATCAGAAATAGAGGAGAACCTAGAGAAAGTCATGTTCCAAAAACCTAGAAAAATAAGAACATCAAGGAGGAGAGATTGATAAATAGTGTGAAATGCTACAAAGAGAATAATGATTGATAAAAGGCTATGGAATTTGTCAACTAAGAAATTATTGGTAAATTTGGAGAGAGCAGATCTGATGGAATGATATGATTGAAGGCCAGATTGTAAGGGGTTGAGAAGAGATTGAGAAGAGGGAAAGTGGAGGCACCTATTGTTGATAACCTTTTCAAGAATTTTAACCACAAAGAGAAGAAGCAATATAGGATGATAGTTAGTAGTGAATGAAGGATCAAGAGCTTTTCCATATTATCCCCATTAGATTGTAAGATAATTGAAAGCAGATTCTGTTTATTGCCTTTCTTTATATCATCAATGATTGGTATGATGCCTAATGTATAGTAGGTATTTAATGAATGCAAGTTGACTAACCAAAAACAGTTATGTACATATGGATGGATGGATAGATGGATGCATGAAGATATGCAGAAATAAATCCCTATTTATCATTTAATTGGTGTAGGAACCCATAGTAAAATTTTGTTAAAGGTGACCAGCAAAAACTCTACAACAGTGAGAGAAGTTCAGTGACAAGCTCAGAGTTAAGCAACCATTATGTGTCAAACGAATAACTTGATCTTAGAACTGCTTCACTCTGAGAACAGATTTCTATCTCTGTTTGCGTCCTTTTTCATTGTACATCTGGCATATGTAAGAGAAGGTTAGTCATCATGTGTTAGCTTTTTTTTTTTCCTGGCCCTGGCAGTTCATTAAGCCTATTTAGATAGGTGTAGAATGGTCCTTATCTCCATTTGTAGTGGAATCCATATCTATAGGATATATATCTAAGGATCTATAAAGCCTTGTGTTATTAGAATAAACAAAATGGCACTTAAGCCAGATAGGAACCACAAAAGGATGAGGGTAGGGTGACTTCATAAGGGCCATTGTAATAATCCAAGTATGACATAATCAGGGAAGCTTAGATTTGGAGGGGGAAAGAAACCCTAGAGATTTCCTAGTTCGACGCCTTCATTTTACAAAGTTCCAAAATGTTTACTTACCTTGACTGAGATTGCATGCCTGGGATCTTGTATTTTTGACTCCAGTGCACAATATGACACTGACAAGTACCTGGCCTAGGAAAATAGAGGTGGGCCTGGAAAGAAAAAGTAGATGCCAAATGTGTTAGGAAAGAAGAATTGACATTACTTTATGATGGATTGTTATGCATATAACAGCTTGTGTTCCAAAGAATGTAGCCTTGCCACAAAGGAACTGCTCTGATCTATAAAGAAAATAAATTTACTTATAGATTTAATACATCTAAGATCAAGATCCAGCTTAGAAAAGAGACAGTGACAAAGTCTTCCTTTTCCCCTTCTCCTTCCCTCACTAAAGGGAAACATGACTAAATTTATTATGAGTTAACCACTTACTTTATCCTTTGCTTATCCTTGGGGTTGGGAAGTTTTAGAGGTGTTTGATATGCATATGTATCACCTTTAAAGGTGATAAATCTATTGGCCAACATAAAGCATGGGTATTTATTGTTTTTTACTTATTACTGGAATATAAAGACCTAGGGTAGTAGATACCCAGTTCTGACATTGGAGACAATTTGTTTACCAGATGTTAAACTTAGGGCTGAAACAATTAGGGCAAAGTGAGAAGGCCAGTGTTAGATTTGTCACGTCTGGCATAGATTCTGAGAGCATGATATTCAAAGATAACAAATAACTGAAATAAAATGTTAAATAATATAATATGAGAAGTGAATGATGTTTCTTCTTAGGAAATCAGATCTTTAATGGTATGAGGGTGAGGTTGGGAAGAAGTTTAAAGAGGAGTAAGTTTCCCAGACATATTGTCAGATAATTTATGCTATAGAGTGATTGACATTTGGCTCTGCTTGCCAGCACCACCTGCTGGTTGTATGTCTTTCAAGAAATCATATAATTTTGAAAGGTGCATAATAAGCAACTTATTGAAAGAAAGCCTTATAGCAATATTTTGCTCTCTTAAATCAATAGTATTGTGGGACACTTATTCTCTTTATCTTTCAATCAGATCACAGTGAAGTTGTACAAAATCATATCACTATTGTAAGGGTTAGATTTTAATGGTTTGACTGAAATATATCTCAAAAGTGAAAATTACTTAAATAGCTTTTATTTACAAAAGAGGTGGAAAGAGTGAAAGTAGAGAAATGCAAAAGGGTAGAGAAGACATTAACCTATCTAACTAAACATTATTCCAGTTCTTGGCTCAGCCAGGACGCGTTGACCTTCAACTGGAATTAAACTCTCTCCAGAAGACAGGAAGGGAAAACCAGCTATCCATTCACTCAAGTTTCCTCCAAGAGGCAGGTCAAGACTCTGCCTGAAGCTGAAGGTGACTCCTGAGGCCGACTTTCTTCTTTGAGCCGACCTTCTTCTTGAAGCCAACTTCTTTCTTGGAGTGACTCTATTCTTGGACTCCACTCTCTGTAGCCTCAGAAATTCATGGTCTTTTATAGTGGCTTCTTGTCTCCTTCCCTATTCACAGGGACCAATCATAGCTTCCAAACTGTCTAGCACTGCCCAGGGGGCAGTGTTTGTGGGAACTAGTTTGCAACTTCTGGAGGGGGGAGATACTCATCAAAAGGGTTCATAGTTTCTGAGGGGGTATGAACTCTTAAAAGAATTCACAAGTTTCTGACTGTTTGAGTTAGAAAAAATGATGAAGCTCTCCAAGTATCTTGCTGGCTTCTCACCTAGCACTAGGAATGGTATGAATTCACTAAGTGGTTTGAGAGCTCTTCCACCTAGTTCAAACTTGTGCTGATTCAAAGTTATTGTTAACCAAAGTGTTAACTCCAACTAGGCAAAGGGAATAAAAGATTCCCTTTTCACAAGTGTAAAGTCAAAAAGAATAAAGAATTCCTTTATACCATCATGGAATATCACTCCAAAAAAGCATCTGCTCCTTTATATTTCCCACATTATGTAGAGATTATTCTCACTAAAAATTGTTTGGAAATAGCAAAGTAAGCATATGAGTTGGTGTCAAAGTTCTCTTCTTGTAATAATACATCTAAGATATGTCCAATTACTTTGGTATTTTCCTCCACTTTCAAATATCTTAAAGCCAAAATATTTAATTCTTGCTAAAAAATGAAGTAGTTATAAGTATTTACATAAATATCAATGTGAAAATAAGTGTAGCTTATGCATTAAAATTTTTTACAGAAATATTTATGTAAAACTTTGATGAGACCCTTTAAATTAAGTCATTCACATTGTCCTCTATGGTGACTTAAATGAAAAATCTGAAAAAGCAAGGATGCTAAAAAAGTTGTAATTTGGCTTAATACAAATGAATGAGAAATATCAAAAATATATTGACAGAAAAGATTCATGTCTTTATGTCATATCACAAATACTTTCTTTGAAAAAATAATAATCAAAAGGAGCGAGATTTAGAAAGCAATAAATAATTTCACAAAAATGAGTGAAATATGTATAGAAATGAATAAATAAGAAAACTTCTTTCAATAGAAATCATTTAAGCTCAGTCATAACTGGAGAAAAGGGATTTTAATAAGGAAAAAGAGAATTCTTGGTTAGTACATTACTGTTCAAAGGCAAGGAAATGAATGCTAAATATGAATGAAGCATACTCACACTCCTTTTTCTCTAAGGTTGTTAAAGGGATAAAGTGAACTAATATATGTCAAAGCACTTAAAAAAAAAGACCCTTACCTTCCATTTTAGAATCAATACTATAAGTTGGATCCAAGGCAGAAGAGTGGTAAGGGTTGGCAATGGGGATTAAGTGACTTGCCCAGGATCATGGAAGTGCCTGAAGCCACATTTGAATCTAGGATCTCCTAACTGTAGCCCTGGCTAACAACCAACTGAATCACTTAAGTGCCCCCAGAAAGGACTTTTAAAAGATACAGATTATACTAAGGTAAAGTCAAAATGGAACACACATTCTTAGATCAAGAAATTTAAGCTATCTGTAGCCATATTAAAAAATGTTCAAAATCAGCATATTAAATTGAGAATTGTAAATTAAAACAACTCTAAGGTATAACCACACATCTATCAGATTGACAAACAAGATAAAAAATGATAAATATTGGAGGGATATGAAAAAATTGGGACACTAATACCTTGTTACTGGAGGTGTGCACTGATATAATAATTCAGGATAACAATTTGAAATTATGCCTAAAGGGCTATAATGTGAGATTTAAAATGGTTGAGGTCTTAAACTGTAGTGATTAAAATAGTGGAAGATATAAATTGTGATAGATATAAGAGAGGGTGAGTAAATTTGACCACAGAAAATATGTTTCACTACAGTGTCTTGGTTTTTAAATCAAATATAAGGTGGTTGCCAGGGAAATATTCCCAATTATTCAATACCCAAGTCAACTGGGTTTTATAGAGATTTTAATTAATACAAATGTGGAATTAAAGAAAAGAGAGAAAGAGAGAAAAAAGAAATAAGTATGAAGGGCCTTAAGATAACATGGCCTAGACCTGAGTCTTAAGAGAGAGAGATCAGTCAGTCAGTCTTTTAACACTCACCACAAGGTCTGCCTAAGCAAGGATTCTAGTGACACCAGGCCAGCATCATCTCAGCTGCTTTCACCAGCTCCCTCTTCCATCTGAATGTTTCAGAATCAGTCTTCCTCAAAATGAGTCCTCCTCAATCTGAATGTTTCAGAAATGACCTTCCTCAATCTGAATGTTTCAGAATGACTTCCAGCTCTTCTCTGAGCTGTTATTTTTAAGGGCAAAATCTCCTATGTCACCTCCCCTAAGTTCTTCCATCTACCAATCACTGTAGATGTTTTCCAAAAGACAGCCCAATTTGAATTCACAGCTGAGTAGATTAATCTCTTTAGTAAGTCAGAAAAAATGCTGCTGTGTCGACTAATTTCATTAAGAGAAAACCTCTGAGTAAGTTTTCACATTTTAGGTCTAAGTAGTTTACAAGTTGCCCCACCTTTATAGGCATCTAGCATCCCATTGTATCAATTCCAAAAATAGGCATGGCTCAAAGAACTCCTTTCCTTTATAAGTATAGTTTTCAAGTACTTTCATTGTTTAGCAAGGACTTCTCTGCCCTAAAGCATTCTTAAGTACGGGTGGAATAGAGGTCCTCCCATAGCAAGGAGTTTTCTCCTCTAAAGCAGTCCCAAGTAGGGATGGGATAGAGATCTTCCCATAGCAAGGAGTTTTCACACTTAAGTAGAGTTCTCACTATCTGATAGGGAATTATTTCAAGTAGGGAATTGGAGGATTCCTCAATGTGGAGTAAAATTTTTAACATTCATATGTCTGTGAAATTTTAAGGTTTACAATCCCCCCCGATGATCATTGGTAGACTAGTCTCCCCATTGACCATTTAACATAATAAATTTGTAATCCTAAATGCACTTCTAACTATAGATATACATGATATTCAATTTTCTAAGAGAAATTAGAATAGTGAGAGAGGAAATAGAAAAGAAAAGAAAGCAAAACCAATGTTTTGCTAGGTGCATTGAATAAATGTTCAATCAAAGTTCAGTTCAATCAATCATATCCAAAGTTCATTCTTGATCTTCTTGATGAAGTGTAGGTTTTCCGGCATCTTTCTGCAACAGTTCATTCTCTGGATATAAAAGTTTCAAACTTCTTTCTTGAAGATCTTTTCTCGAACAAAATCAAATCATGAATTTTTATAAAAGTACAATCTTAAACAAAAAATCAAAATTCTTGGATTTTTATAAAAATATAATCTCAAGCAAATAATTCAGAATTCGAAAATTCTTAGATTTTAAATTAAAATACAATCCCTCCTGAAGTAAGTATTAAAAAACATCAAGTTTAGCTCAGAATGCAATGTTCAGTTACGGGGGTGTATGAGTCAATTATCAAAAGAATAGAAAAACAATCAAAAACATAAGGAAAAATTCAAAATAGGCCCTTGTATAGGTCCAGTTTAAAGTAATTTCTATCCCACAAGTCTGTAGGACAGAATGCAGTAATATGTCATTTAGCCATTTGCAGCCAAGACTACAGGAAGTTGCCATAATTATAAGAAGAAAAGAATTAGAATTCTATTTTGATAGGGAAGTGTCATTCCCTCGTCTGATTTTTTTGTCATTCTCAGGGATATAGGGAGCCAGCATGATAGTCAAGCTTTGTACTTGTTTGAGTACTTTGTAAAGAGTGTAGATACAAGGAAGTCCTACAACTTAACATATGTCAAGCGTCACAACCTCGAGTCTCACATTAGTATTTCATGTGTGCTCTTTTTGGCACTATTCAGGTTAAGTCTGTGCTCCTTGTTTTTTATCCCTTTTTCTGGAATCATACATAAACATTAATCACAGTCCTATAATATTTTATCAATAAATGGCAGGTTCCCATAGTTTAAAACTTTTAGGTATATATTGATATTTTAGCAAGAATATATATTAACTTCTATTACTGCAGGGAAAATATTAATATTAATTATGTGTACCTTCAGTACAAAAATGAGAAAAATCAAATATTCTAATAAAAATAAAGAAAAGAAATAATAAAAATAAGGAAAAAATCAGTAATTCAATGTGTTCTCGAAAAACAGCATCCATTTGTCTATGGATTATTATCTCCAATTCATATGATAGGATAGAGTCAATCAGTCTCAGCAGAAGATGCTTTCTTCACATGTGAGCAGTGAATCCAAGAGTCCTTTTCTCCAATCTTTATGGATGTTGGAGTAGTTAACAATATTTGGAATGGTACTTCCCATGAAGGCTGAGTTGCTCCAGTACGCTTGAAATTCTTAATATAAACTTTATCTCCTGGATTCAGGTCATGCAGAGAAAAGTCTAGTGGTCCAGCTTGTACTGCAGCTACAGATTCATGTTCAAGTAGTTTGTGCTGTAACTCCTGTATATAGGAAGCGATAGTAATATCTCCCCCTAATAGTGAGGTATATGCCGGGGAGAAAGGCTTAGCCTGTATAGGCGGATGTCCAAAAAGCATCTAAAATGGTGAAATATGTAAGTCTCCTCTAGGTCTGCTTCTAAGATAAAATAGGGCCAGAGGGAGAATTTCAGGCCATTTTAAATGGGTCTCAGTGCATAATTTGCCAATCATAGTTTTAAGTTCTTTGTTCATCCTCTCAACTTGTCCTGAGCTCTGGGATGATATGGAACATGAAATTTGGGAGTTATTCCCAAGCAAGAATATATCTGATTTAGAACAGAATCCATAAAATGACTCCCCCTATTGGAAGCAATACATGCTGGCAGGCCAAAACGAGGAATAATTTCCTTTAAAAGTATCTTTGCAAGAAAATCCACCATGACTCGGGTCGCAGGAAATGCTTCCAGCCATCTGGTTAGTTGATCTACAATTACTAGACAAAATTTATAATGTCCGGCCTTTGGCATCGTTATGAAATCTATCTGTAGATGTTCAAAAGGTGTGTAAGCCAGAGGACGTCCACCAAAGGCTTTTCCACGAAATGCATGTTGGTTATATGCCTGGCAGGTAGAGCAGGCTGAACACACTTTAGAGGCTATGGTAGTTATACCAGGGGCTATCCATACTCTCTTAACAGAGTCCACGATGCCCTGGGTGCCAAAATGACCATTTTTATGAATAGATTGGCAAATTTGGTTATAGAAACTTCTAGGGAGCAGGGGTTTTCCTTCAGATGACACCCACACTCCATTAATCTGTTTTGCTTTGAATTTTTGTTTCCATTTTTCCACTTCCTTTTCATTATAGGAAAGTGGTAAATTTAAATCATTAGTAGTTGTTAATGTTAAAATTAATTCAGGCCCTTCTATGGCTGCTAGCTTTGCAGCTGCATCTGCTCGATCATTTCCTCTAGAGACAGGGTCAGTGCCACCTGTATGGGCAGAACAATGAAGTACAACTAGGGCTTCAGGAAGCTGGAGAGCAGAAAGAACTTCATTAATAATTTCTGCATTAGCTATAGATTTTCCAGCTGAGGTTAAGAATCCTCTCTGGAGCCATAACATTCCGACTGAGTGACAAATGCCAAAAGCATATCTAGAATTCGTATAAATTGTTGCCTTTTTATCCTTGGCAATTATACAAGCTTGCTTCAGAGCTATGAGTTCTGCTCCTTGAGCGCTAATGTTAGAAGGTAGTGAAGTTGATCATTCAGTGGCAAATTCTGAGACTACGGCAGCTCCAGTGTAACGTATGCCATCCCTCATAAAAGAGGAACCATCGGTAAATAAAATCAGATCTGCATTGTCTAAGGGAGTGTCCAAGAGATTATCTCGAGGCTTTTCTGCCATGGACACTAATGTTTCACAATTGTGTAATAGTTCTCCTGAAGTTGGTAAATCTGGAAGCAAGGTGGCAGGGTTAAGAGTAGTACAACGTTTTAAAGTAATGTTTTCACTATTTAATAAGGTTATTTCATATCTTGTAATTCTCTGATCTGAGAATGCCTGTGTTCTATGTTTTGTCAATAATGCTTCTACCTCATGTGGGCACATTATTGTTAATGGACATCCCAATACTAAATCAACAGTTTTTGTTACTAGTAAAGTTGTAGCAGCTTCTCCTCTAAGGCATGGTGGTGCTCCTGCTGCTACTGGGTCCAATTTAGCAGAATAATAAGCAATTGGGCACTGAGAAGTCCCAAAGTCTGAGTTAACACACCACAAGCTACTCTTCTTTGCTCATGCACATACAAAGTAAATGGCTTGTTGTAATCTGGGATGCCTAGAGCAGGGGCAGACATGATAGCCTTTTTTAGATCTGATAGAGCTGACAAGTGTTCAGGGTCTAATTTGAGGGGTCCAGGAACCGAATCCTTTGTTAATGTTATAAGGGGTTTAGTAATTTCCCCATAGCAAGGAATCCATTGTCTGCAAAATCCTGTTGCTCCTAAAATTGCTCTCAACTGTTTCTTAGTAGTAGGAGCACTTAAATTTTGAATATTCTCAATTCATTTTGGAGAAATATAACAAGCATCTGCAGACAGGATGAATCCCAAATATTCTACTTTAGGGAGACACCACTGAACTTTATCCTTCGAGATTTTATGTCCTCTTTTGTACAATTCCAAAAGAAGGTGTTTGCTATCTTCTTGACATGTTTCTGAGTCTGTTGAAGCCAAAAGTAGATCATATACATATTTGATTAATTTGCTATTTTTAAATGTTATATTGTCTGTTTCTTGGCTCAAAATTTGCTCAAATAAACTCGGACTTTACATATAACCCTGTGGCAGCTGACTCCATGAATATTGTGAACCCTTCCAGGTAAAAGCAAAAATATGCCTGGAGTTCTCATGTATAGGTATGGAAAAGAAAACTGAACACAAGTCTACTACTGTAAAGTATGTAGCTGTGCTAGGAATAGAGAAAATAATAGTATTTATGTTATATTTATTTATTTATGCATATTTATTTATATGTGGATATCAATTTTTCTTATAAATCCCTCAGGATTATCCTGGATTATTGCATTGCTATTAGTAGCAGTCTATTACATTTGAATGTGGCACAATGTTTAAGTTACTGTGGTCAATGTTCTTCCAGTCCTACTCATTTCACTTTGCATCAGTTCATGAAGGTCTTTCCAGTTCATATAGATACTAAGCAGTTCATCATTCCTTATAACACAAAAGTATTTCATCATCATCATCATCATATACCACAATTTGTTCAGCCTTTCTTCATTTGAGTGACAACCCCTCATTTTCCAATTTTATTTTTTTGCCACCAGAAAAAGTGTAGCTATAAAGAATTTTGTAAAAACATTTTTCATTATCTCTTTGGGTTACAAACCCAGTAGTGGTATTGTTGGATCAAAGGAAATGAAATCTTTTAAAGCCCTTTGGGCATAATTCCAAATTGCCTTCCAAAATGGTTGGATCAGTTCACACCTCTACCAGCAATGCAGTAGTGTCCCAATTTTGTTACATGCCTTCAAACACGTATTATTTTTCTTCACTCTCAGATTGGCCAGGTTACTAGATATGAGGTGATACCACAGAATTATTTCTATGTGCATTTCTCTAATGAAGAGGGATTTAGAATACTTTTTCATATGATTATTGATAGTTTTGATTTCTTCATCTGAAAACTGCCTATTTGGATCCTTTGACCATTGGTCAATTGGTGAATGAGTTATTTTTGTTGTTGTTGTTGTTTTGTAATTTGACTTAGTTCCTTATATATTTAGGAAATTAGACCTTTGTCAGAGAATTTTGTCATAAAACTTTTTTCCCCTAGTTTGTTGCTTCCCTTCTAATTTTGGTTGCATTGGTTTTGTTTGTATAAGAGATTTTAAATTTAATGTAATACAAATTATTCCTTTTATATCTTATAACATTCTCTATCTCATGCTTATTCTTAAATTATTTCTTTTCCCATAGCTCTGACATGAATACAATTCTATGTTCACCAATTTATTTATGATTTCACTCTTTCTGTCATTTACCCATTTTGAGTTTATCTTGGTTTAGGGTATGAAATATTGATCTGAACCCAATTTTCCCCATCCATACTGTTTTCCAAAATCTCCCAGCAGTTTTTTTTAATCAAATATTGAGTTCTTATCCCCAAAACTGGGATCTTTGGGTTTATTGAACACTAGTTGCTGAGGTCATTTGCCCTTAATCTATTCCATTGATCCATCTTTCTATCTTTTATCAAGTACCATATTGTTTTGAGGACTACTGTTTTATAGTACAGTTGAAGATATGGTACTGCTAGGCCACAGTCCTTCACATTTCTTTTTATTACTTCCCTTGATATTCTTGATCTTTTGTTCTTCTGTATGTGTAAAATAACTGGGGGCCAATCTCTCAAAGTTCACAAAAAATCTTGAATATGTTCAATTATAAAATGTTCCTTAAACAAAGATTACTGGAATATTCAGTGTTTTTGGCAAGGCCATGCCAATTTAATAAAAATGACAATTGATAAAAATAATAACTAAATTTGGAAAACAAAAGATTTAGAATATCAAGGAAATGATGGAAAAAAGTAAGGATGAAGGTGGAGTAGCTCCTCAAGACCCCAAATTATATTATAAAAAAGTAGAAATTAAAACCATCTGATACTGGTTAAAGAGTTGAGAGATAGAATAGATATACAAACTATAGAAAACAGATATAGATATGATTGGACTTGGTGGTTGATAAAGTGGGAAATGTGAATTTTCAAGGGGAAAACCCATTATTCGAAGAAAATTGGAAAATCATCTGGCAGAAATTAGACTTAGAACAACAATACTTTATACCATATACCATAATATATTCTAATTGTATATATATATATAATCTAAAAATTAATGATCATGCTATACAAAAATAAGAAGATAAACATATCATATACTTTTCAAAGATATGGGCAAGAGATGTTCTTAACCAAAAAAGTAATAGAGGCAATTATAAAAGTTAAAATATATATCTTTGGTTACTTGAAGCTGTAAAACTTCTGGCCAGACAATGTTATTTCATCTAGAGTAATAACAGAAGTGATCAAACAGTAAAATCATACCAAAACAAAAATATATAATATCAAATAGTTCTCATAAGAATTTGGTATCCAAGATATATAATCAATTAATAAAAATGTATAATACAAAGAGTTATTCCCTAATTGATATGAACAGTTATCAGAAGAACAGCAAATATACCCATCCATATGAAAAAATGATCCAAATGACTAATATTAGTATGAGTTTAAATTAGAACATTTTTACCTCATACCATTCCAATTGGATAAGATGACAAAAATGGCAACAATTTAGCGGCTTTGTGGGAAAATAATCACCCTAACATATTTTAAGTTGTACAGCCATTTTGGAAAGGAATTTGGAATTATGCAAATAAAATTATTAAATTTCTATTATCTTTGAGCCAGTGACTCCATTAATGAGTTTGATGTATTCCCCAAGGAAGTCATCAATAAGAAAAACAATTCCCCATATAATCCAAAATATTTATAGCAACACTTTTTATGATTGTTAAGGACTAAAAACAAAGTAGACACCATTCAGTTGGGGATAGTACATGAATTCACAAATTTTATGTTGCATTGTTCAAATTGTGGTATATGAATGTAATGGAATATAATTATGCTAAAAGATGATTTCTGTGAAGAATATGGAAAAATGGAAAGATTTGTATGAACTAGTGCAATACAAACTGAACATTGCCAAGGAAATAATAAACATAATAACTACAAAAATGTAATTGGAAAGCACAATGACACCCCCCCCAAAAAAATTCGAAGGGAATTATAAAAAAATCCTAAAGATGAAGTGAGATTCCAATTAATAGCTATGTGAACCACTTCCTCCTATCCCAACCTAACCCTTCATGGGAGTGTTTCACATTATAGATTTTTTCAATGTATTATTATTATTATTCAATGTAATACTTTCTTTTATTCTTCTCTAAAAATCTATCATATGGGATGACTCTTGGGGAATAGCAGGAAGAGAGGTACATAGGATACTATGTTGATATAAGAAACATATATTTTCATTTCTTTAAAACACTTACTTTCCATCTTGGTGTCAATACTGTATATTGGCTCCAAGGCAGAACAGTAATAAGGGCTAGGCAATGGGGGTTAAGTGACTTGATCAGGGTCACACAGCAGGGAAGTGTCTGAGGCCAAATTTGAACCTAGGACCTCCTGTCTTTAGGCCTGGCTCTCAATCCACTGATCTACCCAGCTGCCCCCTTTCTTTATAAAACATATTTGTAATGAATATATTGTGAAACAATTGGAGTTTAAGTCAATTTATATAATATATGCTTAATCTGAATAAATGGTGGTCTTGTTATAATTTATTTGAGCTTGTGTTTTTTGACTCAAAATGTAGGATAAGTATGGAACAGGCCTATATGATCAGTCTCATTTCTGCTGTCATCAGTGTAAAACCTGGTTCAGAATCCCCTTTATCATCCAAAGATAGGGGAGTTAGAGTGGGGAGGAGTGAAAGACATGGGGTACTCCTTGGTTTGACATTTACATTTCAGCTCTATGATACTAATGACAGTGGGAGTATTTATGTATTTCTGTTTTGTCAGGGACAGGACAGTAGGAAAGCACTTCAAACCTCAAAGGCTCGACTCTTTTTTTTTGTTATTAAACATCTATCATCACTTTTTCGTCCATATGCCTGCTTCAAATGTTCCACAATAGGAATTGTAGGGTAATAGCAACAATATTCTCCCATCCCCATTCTTTGACTTATCTTCAGATTCTTCTAATCTTCTGCTTGTTTCCCTACTGCAAGAGAAATACAGATGTCTGCCCATTCCATCCTTCCTAGCTGACATTTTATTTGTCGTGATATGTAGATAGCCTTATCTATTATCAATACTTCATTTTTCCCTCTCACACTTCTTATATCTGAGAGGGAAAGTGGAAAGGAAATGAGCTAAAAAATAAAGATTTGCATAGGGAATTAATAAACTTGATATAAGTAGTATAAAAACTCATTCAAGCAACAACTCCCTTGGATAGAGAATGGAGCAAACAGAATGTAATTATTCTATGAGACAAAAAGAAATATTAAAATAAAAAGCAAAAGACTGAAAAAATAAAATAAAAGGAAAATTTTTTCATGGCAAAAACAACTGACCTGAAATATAAATTGAGGAGAAAAAAACTGTAAGAATCATTAGACTATAACAATGCTATACAAACAAACAAACAAAAATCCTTGATACCTTCTTTTAAGAATTATCTAAATAAACCTTCCTCAAATGCTTAGAATGAGAGGGAAAAGTTGAAATAGACAACCACCCATTTACTTCTAAAAATGAATTGCCCAAGAATATAAAAGACAAAATCCAAAGCTTCCAGAATAAAAAAAATGCCACAAATATCCATAAAGCGATAATTCAAGTACCAAAGAACTACACCCATGATTTAGTAGCCATTGGGAGGTGCAGTGCCAGACCTAGATTAATGAAGTTTTAATCTGGTCTCAAATATTTACTAGATGTATGACCCTGGGAAAGTCACTTAACTCTTTTTGCCTCAGTTCCTCATCTGTAAAATGAACTGGAAAAGAAAATGGCAAACCACTATAATATCTTTGTCAAGAAAATCCCAAATGAAGTAAAATAAGGATCAGGAATAATTGAAATTGCTGAAAATAACTAATTATAAAGTAATATGATTTTCCATATTGGATATTGACATATTCATGAATAACTCTCTGGAGAAAACTGAGTATTATACTTACAGGAGAGGAAATGGATTGTAATGAATTAAAGGTCTACCAAGCATTTTTGGTAAAAGACCAGAGCTATGGATACATTTTGAAGTTCAAACACTGGGTGAAGAGGAACATTAAAAAAATAGAAATGAATGAATCATGTTAAAGGATTAAACACAAATAAACTGTTTAATATTCAAATATGAGATGATATATGTTCTTTTTAATTCAATCTTCATGAGCGTTCATAAAAAGAATCCTATTAGGCAAGACCTAGCAATGTGTCTGTTGTGTCTTAATGACTGTAAGAAAACAATGAAAGGAAGATAAAAGGAATACAATGGAGAAGAGATAGTAAAGTCAGGAATAATTGGAAAATTATCTCACATAATTAAGGTGTATAAAGAGAAATCTAAACAAAGAAGATCAGAGAGAATGGCTGACATTTAAATCACATTCTAATATAAACTGGAGAAAAAGATAAAATAATACACACACATAAGTATTAAGATTCATTTCACTCAAAATGGAATGGAGATAATTGGCAAGAAAGTATAAGAGGGAGAGAAAATTAAAGAAGGAATTGGTTCTAAGTAAACAAACTTTAGGATATAAAAATTATTTATAGCTCCTTTTTAAGGGGAAAGAATAAGAATTTGAGGGAATACTCATAATTTGGAGAATGGATGGACAAATTATGGCATATCAATATGTTAGGATACTATTGAACTCTCATCATTGTAACAACCAACCATGATTTCAGATAACTAGTTTTGAAACATTCTACCTATCTCCTGATAAAAAAAAGTAAAGGTTTTATCTAATGGTAATGGAGTACTATTGTGCTGAAGGGAATGATAAACTGGAGGAATGCCATGAGAACTGGAAAGACCTCCAAGAATTGATGCAGATTAAAAGGAGCTGAACCAGAAGAATATTTTACACAGAAACTGATACATTGTGGCAAATCAAATGTGATAGACTTTTCTACTAGTACCAATGCAATGATGCAGGAAAATCCAGAGGAATTTATGGGAAAGAACACTATCCACATCCAGAGAAAGAACTGTGGGAGTAGAAATGTAGAAGAAAAACATTATTGATCAAGTGGTTTGATGGGGAAATGATTGGGGCATTAGCTTTAAAAAATCACTCTATTGCAAATATGAATAATATGTAAATAGGTTTTGAACAATGATACATGTATAACCCAGTGGAATTGCTTGTCAGCTCTGGGAAGAAGTAGGGAAGAGGGGTGGGGAAAATCCTCAATCATGTAACCATGGAAAATATTCTAAATAAATAAATATTTTTTTCTTTAAAGAAGTATAAGATTTAGAATGTAGAATTAGACAATTTTGGGGGGGACATTTTCAAAAGGGAAGTTTGTTTTGATTGATTATATGTATTTTAATAGGTTTTGCTTTTCTTATGTTTTAAGTTGAGGAGGAGGATTATTGGGTGAAAAGGGGAGAAGATAGATCTTGGCAGATTATAACAAAATATCTTAATTGGAAAAAATTATCACTGATCTCCTTATTGCTAAATCTGACGATAATTTCTCAATCCTTATAATTCTTAATCTTTCTGCAGAACTTCACAATGTAGATCAGAGGTGTCAAACACATGGTTTTTCAACATCTTGAGGCATTCCTAAGTATAGCCAGAGAGAGATTAAATTTTAACTGGAAAATACTTAACAAAATATATAAAAATATAACATAAAATAGATAATGCAAATATATGGTTTCCTAAGTCAAAGTGCTCCCACGGGGAGAGTTATCTGTGGCTTAGTTGCCCTGGTTCCTATTTGAGTTTAAAACATTTCTGAAGATCTCTTGTTGTTATCCACTATTCTTCATTCCTTATTGTCCCTGCCACCATCCAATCAGTTGGGAAGGCTTTTCTTTTCTACTTTTTTTGGTGATATCTCTCATATTGGTCCATATATCTCCTCTGGCATTGCTTTCAGACTTGCAGAGGCTCTTATCACCTCATTCCTACTCTATCACAGTAGCCTGATGGTTCATCTTTCTTCCCCAAGTTTCTACTCTCCTGTTCATTCTATACTCAACTGCCAAACTAAGGTGCAATTCAAACCATGTCACTCCTCTTATACAGTCAATTTCAGTGGTGCCTATTGCCTCCAAGACCAAATATACACCTCTCTTTGACTTTAAAAATCTTCCATAACCTTGCCCTTTTCTAAATTCCCAATCATCTTACACCTAACTACTCTCCTTCTCCTTCTTGGCTATTATTTTTTCTCAGTAAACATTCTATCTTCCAACTCTTCACATTTTTACTTGCTGTCCATTGTACCAGGAACTCTCTCCTTCCACATTTCTGACTCATAGATTTCCTAGTTATTGTTTTTTTCTTTTTCTAGTCTTAATTGAAATACTACATTCCATAAGAAGCCTTTCCTTATCCACCTTAATGTTAGTGCCTTCTTTCTAATGATTATCTCTAATTTATCCTAAATATATTTTGTTTCTGCATAGTTGTTTATATATTTTCTTCCCAATTAAAATATAAACTCCTTAAAAGAAGGTACTAAATTATGATCTTTTTTTTTTCTATCTCCAGCACTTAACATGATATCTATTACTTAAATGCTTCTTGACTTGACTGGACCTGCACCTCTTTGTCAGAATTCCTATTCCTAGCCTTCAGCTCTGTTATAATTTCTTGTGTTCTATCCTGAATTCTCTCTTTTGAATGTCTATGGCTCCCACCCTGAAACCCTCAAAATCCTAGCACATCTCTGCTGCTTCTAGTTTATTCTTTTCTTTATCATATTCTAGAATTTAAGTTTTCTCTTTAGAGGCAATAGCCAATAATGTTAAAAGTTTCCACCATTGCCTCTCTCATAGAGGTTTTAAAAAAAAACAACTGAGATTCAGTGTCCTTTCCTGTTTTTAGTAGGTGATTGGTTTTAACCTGACAGTTGTCTATCTTGGCTCAAATACTAAAGAGTGTTGACCACATGTGACTTTCTAATGAATACACAGAGCAGAGAAGAGGACAGAAAGCTGGCATTAAGTATTACTGTGGGATAAAATATAACCAAACAGAACAAATAGAAAGACTACAAAAATAATTTTCTACTGCTTTCATCAGTTAAAACCCACTATTTTGAAAGTTTTCTGTTGCAAACTTTCTTTCTATTAAAGTCCAATTTAATTTAATTGTAGGTCTTTGACATTCTTGAAGGCTTACCATGAGTGTTCTGTATACTTTCTCATTTGATCCTTGCAGTAACACTGAATTAGACATCAGTGTTAAATGTTTTTGTAAATGAGGAAACAGATTCAGAAAAGCTAAGGGATTTGCTAAAGGTCATTGATTTAACAAATACAGGAGATCCTATTTGAACCAAGATCTTCCTGATGTTATTTATAATTCTCTATCAATTTTACTATACTTCCTTTAAAGAAAAGCCTTAACAACATTACAGAAATATGAGCTATTAGCAATATTAGGCCACATTTACTATACTGCAGTTGAGATTATTCTCCTTTTGAAAAATCTTTATTATCTATATTTCTTCTAAAATAACTAAGCAATTTTTTTCTGTTGAGAATTAAGAATAGCTTAAATTTTATTCTTATGCATTTTGTTGTACCTGAATTTCAGACAAATAATATTGTAACAAAGTAGTCAATTATACTTTAGAATTTATTTTTAATGGCAAATCTATTCTTTGAATAAAGGGATGAACAGTGATAACTCAGTTTTCAGTGACATCTGTTATTGTTGGTTTTGGATTTTGTGCATTTTTTCTGCAAAAAATAAAAATTGTCTTGGTTTTCATTGGTTGCCTAGGATTTCATTGACAAGCCCACTTGATCTTGATGCTAATTTTGAAAAAAAAACAAAGAGCAACCCATGCATTCTCCTGCTCAGTGTGACTTTGTTTCTCTTTGCGAGCATTGCCCCAGTTGTCTAACCAAACAATTGCATTGCTTTCCAGTGTTTTTGTGCTGAACTTATTGATTACATTGAGTCACAATCCTCATCTGCCTTGATGATGATGCTGTCAAGGACCTTCTCAAGTCCTTGGAATTAGGGGGAATCATTGCTGCTGAGGACAGCCAAAAGTTGGCAGCCATGTAGTGCATCCTGATAGTCTGGGTTCTGCCCAGTTTCTTGTTTATTCTTTACATTAGTCTTTTATATTCATTTTATATTAATTCTTTTTTGTTTTTGGTATTAAATACTATATTCTCTATGAAATATGTTTTGGGTATGTATTTTGGAGAGTCTAGAATGAATTATTGGATTTACACTGATTCAAATGGAAATAATTGCCTCGGTTTTTGTTAGCTTCAGATTTTGTAGATTGTTTTTCAGTTAGATTATCCCAGAAAACCTAGGTATCATTGTAGTTGACTAGAATATTCAGCTGGAATTATTAACTGACACTCAATTCTGCCCTTTCATTTTGAAGGAAATAAATCATATATATATATATATATATATATATATATATATATATATATATATATATATATATATATGTAATATTACAGCTTGCAGTAAATAGCACCTTATTTTCAAGAAAATAGAAAAAAATCTCATCTAAACCTTGTTTTGAACCAAGTGGGATCAGTTCAAGAACATTAGGCAAATTTCTTTTGTAACCTTACTTTCTTATTTCATTTTTTCTCAATTACACATAAAAGCAATTTTTAACATTTGCTTTATTTTTGAGTCCCAAATACTCTTTCTCCCTTCTTTCTGTATTCTCCAAGCCCCTCCTTGAGAAAGCAAGCAATTTTATGTAGATTATACATGTGAACTCATGCAAAATATTGTCATATTAGCCATATTGCAAAAGAAAAATACCAAAAAAAGAAAATAAGAAAGTTTTAAAATGTATGCTTTAATATACATTTAGGGAATTATGCCCAAAGGGTCATATACCTAGGCATATACTTTGACCCAGTAATACCACATGTAGTAGGTCTGTACCTCAAAGAAATCAAACAAAAAGGAATACAAAAATATTTATAGCATTTTTTTTTCTGTTGGCAAAGAATTCAAAATGATGGAGATGACATCATTCAGGAAATGGCTAAACAAGTTGTGAGATATGATTATGATGGAATACTATTGTGCTATAAGAGATAGTGAGCAAGATGGTTTTATAAAAACATGGGAAGACATATCAACTCATGCAAAGTGAAATGAGAAGAACTAGGAGAATATTGTACACAGTAACAGCTATATTGTTTATATATGTAGGTAATCTGATCAGGATAATGATCCAAGAAAATTCTGAAAGACTTATGATGAAAAATACATGTAAAAATTAACTCATTGTCTATAGCACCTTTTAGGAAACTTTAGTTTCCCTGGTTATCTATTTTAATTAGGTTAATTTTTGTTTTTTCCTTTGTTGGAAATCAAAATTGCAATACCTGTTTATTTTTTTCCCTGGAGGAAGCATAATAGATTCTGCTCCAGTCCCTTATTATTTCTGTGTGTTTTTCTGTTTCAAGGTTGTCTTATTGTCAGATTCTGGTTTTTAACCTATTCTACTATCTGCTTCTATTGTATAAGTGAGCTTATTTCATTCACTTTCCCAGTTATTTCTCTCCATTCTATTTCTTCCCCTACCTGTTTATCCTTTTCTCATTCATTTTTTTTACCTGTCCCTACTTAAAAGTTTTGCTACTAACATGCCTCCTTTTATCTAGCTTACATTTTATTAGCCCTACCCCAAACTTTTTTTTTTATCTACTTCCCTGTAGGGTAAGATAGGATTCTATTCCCAACTAAATGTTTATGCCATTCTTTCTTTGATCCTTTTTTAATGAGTACAATATTCAAGTATTGCCTGCTGCCTGCTGTCCATCTTCTTTTCCATCAGAAAAACTCTTCCTTCTGCCCTTCTTTTATGAGAAATAATTTCCCCCATTTTACCTCTCTCTCTTTTCCCTTTCCCTACTGGATGCCTCTATCTCATCCTTTAATTTTCCTGTAAAAATACATTTCATCATATTCAATTCACACCTATGCCCTCAATCTATATATACTCTTTCTAACTGCCCTAATAATGATAAAGTTCTTGGGAGATAAAAATATCTTCTAATATAGGAATATGAACAGTTTAAATGTCTTGAAACCCTTATGGTTTCTCTTTCATATTTAACTTTTTATGATTCTTTTAAATAGTATGTTTAAAAATCAAATTTTTTATTCATCTCTGACCTTTTTTATCTAGAGCATTCCTCTATTTCATTAAATATCTATTTTTTCTTCTAGAAGATTATGCTTAAATTTGCTAGGTAGGTTATTCTTAGTTGCAATCTTTTCTACTTTGCTCTCAAGAATATCATAACACAAGCCCTCTAATCATTTAAACTGAAGCTACAAAATCTTGTGATATCCTAACTCTGGCTACATATTTGGATTATTTCTTTCTGGCTCCTTACAATATTTTCTCCTTGAACCAGAACCTCTGGAATTTGCCTATAGACCTGAACGTTTTTATTTTGGGATCTCTTTCAGGAAGTGATCATTGATTTCTTTCCATTTCTATTTTGCTTCTTGTTCTAAAATATCATGGCAGAAAAGTGATAAAAAAGAGAAAATATATTGGTACAAAAATATTTATTGCAGGTCTTTTTATATTAGCAAAGAATTGGACATTGAAAGGTTTTCTATCATTAGGGAAATGTCTGAACAATTTGTGGTATAGGATTCTGATGGAATACTATTGTGCTATAAGAAATGATGAGCTGAATGATTTTGGAAAAATCTGGACATACATGAATTGATGCAAAAAGAGGTTCATAGAACCAAAAAAAATTGTACCATGTGCAGATGGAAAATTTGCAATCCCTGAGCTATATTCTCATTTAAATTACATCCTCATTTTACATAAGAATGCTTCAGAGATAAATTTGACTGAGACTCACCCTGTGGGGCTCTTTTTTCAGAACTTGTACTTTTGATAAAGTGCTACAGGTGTGAGTCTCTCTCTCTCTCTTTTCTCTGCTCACTTGACTGAAAGAACTTTTTTCCTTTCTTCTCTCTTATATTTATTATTAAAAATCCTACAATTTTTGAAGACCACAGAGGGATTCCAGAACTAGAGGAACCAGATTTCTTCTCCTGCCATGATTTTCCCTCTTCCCTCTCTGCCTTTTCTTCTCCCTTCTCCCTCCTGAAAATCCTTTAAAGCCTTCTCAGGCTCATTACCTGCACCTGCCCATCAGGAAAGCTGGGAAGCCTGGTCTCTCCCTCACAGAGGCTGTTCCTGCTAACTCCTTCTGCTTTTACTGCTGCTTGCTGTTCTTGCTACTGGTAATCTTTAAATTCCTTGGCTCAAACCCCAGCCCAGTGGAAAGGGATTCATTTTCCCTTTTCAGGGGAGTACTGGCCTTCTCTCCTAAGTCCTGTTCTAAAAACAAAACAAAACAAACAAAAAACCCCCAAACTCTTCCCACTCCATCTAAAAAGATTCTTCACTTCACCCCTGCCAATAGAAGCTAATATTGAGCACTCAATATTTTTGTTTTTTCCCTCTTTTCTGCTGAGATGCAGTGCTACCTTTCTGCCACCTAAGGGCAGAACCAATGATAAAATATACATACATATAGCAACTAAAAAAAAACAAACAAACATCCAATACAACCATGCTATTGTAGAGAATATAAGCAAAGCAATATGATCACTTCTCTACAAGAAAGCCTTTTTGGCTTTTGTCAAATTGGAAACTTTCCAAATGGCTCCTTTTCATAATGCTGCTAGGAATTCTTTTTTTCCTACTTATTAATATTAAGATGCAAAAGGCTGAAAATAAAAAATTGCAAGCAAAAATATAAGCAGTACAAGTTCAATTAGAAAATTTCAAACACTCTTCACATGATCCAATAGAAAAGGTGGATCACATTCAAATGCCTAATTCAAATTTTTACGAGCCTGTTCCCAAACTACTCAGAGAGAAAAATCCCATTTCTCCTGAAATACAGAAAGACTCTTCTCATATGTCTCAGATGGAAAACATCCTCTCTTGTTTTGAGCAACTTCTGGCTAAAATACTCTCTCCTGATCCTTCTTCTGATGCCCCTTCCTGTCCTGTCCTTTCTCCCACCCCACGACCAATCCCATCCACAAGAAACCCTCGTCCTCCTACCATACAGGTCCCTACTTGTACTACCTCAGTATCCACACAGACACCTCCTAGAAAACCACAAGAACTGACTGATTCCTATGAAAGTATTTTCTCCCCTTATTGGAATTACCCACTTTAGCACCAAATGGTGATGTCTTAACATTAAGACAACAAAAACCTTTCACACTGCAGGATATTAAAGAATTTAAACAATGGTCCTAGTTATGAGGATGAACCTGTCTTTGTCACAAAAAAGATTTCCAATATATTCTTTCATTTTGATCCTTCTTATAAGGATGTTGAACAATTGCTCCATGCCTTTTTGACAACAGGAGAGGGATAAGATCACCTCTCATGTTAATAAGGCCCAAGGGCACAATCCACCACACTGGTTACTGGATCCTCATTGGGACTATAACAATCACTATGAACATATGCAACTACAATGTGCTAGAGATGCAATTTTAAAAGCAACGAGGTAGTGTTCAGAAAGACCTGATGGTTGGACTAAATTTGAATGCTTGAAGCAATCTGATGATGAGACACCCTCCCAATTTATGGATAATCTCATTGAACTGGGAGGTAGGTACCTAGACCTTGATATTTCCTCAGAAAGAGATATTAGACATATAAAAAAGACATTTTGTAAGCAACTGTTCCACAGAAATAGAAGATTACTTTAAAAAAACATTGCCCAAAGTGTCATGAAATGGATATTGATGAGTTAAGGCAAACTATGGTTTATGTCTTCAAAGATGATAAAGAAAAGCAATAAAAAAAACTAATGATCTACTAGAAAAGAACCAGAAAGAAATAACATCTTTAACTGAAAGAATTGATAACAAGAAAAATAGCATGATATTCAACAAATGCAACTTGTCCCTCTCCAAAAACTTAATTATCTATCCCTTACCTGTCACTTCTGTGGAAAGAAGGGTCACATAATGATGAATTTGAGGGATTTCTTCCAAGTAATTAGAAACAACAATCAATGGAATAATAGATACAGAAATTATAATTTCAATGATGAATTTAGAAATTATAATTTTAGAAATGATAGCTTTTTTTAGAAATCTATATTAAATAACTGATAACTCAAACCAAATAACCTCTCAACAATATATTGTAAGTGGAGCTCATCCCTGAACTAATCAGGGTGCTAATGCTTCTCAGGGGGAAGCCCAAGAATTACTCAAAGATATGAAGATGTACAGGAGAGGTTGGGACACAGGAATCAAAGGATATAACCTTTGATTTTCTAGACCTTGATGTCTTATTATTCATTATCCCCATTCACTCCCAACTGTAAGGGGTAAATTTAAGGGTTTTGACTAATATATTATCCTTATGGTCACCAGGGATTAATTCAAATCCCAAATAAAGTACTCAAGTCAGTTTGGAAATTTTAAAGTGTTTTAATTAATAGAGAGGGAAGGAATTAAGAGGAAGAGAGAGGGAAAAGGGTATAGGATTTCTCCAGCCTAGCCTGAGCCAAGGGGAGTTCAGCAACCTTCCAGCCATGAGGCCTCCTCCAAGATGAGAAGCCTCCTAGGAGGATGATGTTTTTAGGAGGTAAAGGAAAAAAAGAATCAGCCTAAACTCCAAGAGAGCTCAGAGAAGATGCCTCACCTGACCTATGATATTAAGCTTCTCCCAGTTACTGTATCAAGGACGCTCACTGCCAAACTTGGACAATAGCTACAGCCACACCAAGACTCCAAGACACTCAATACATTGCCACCAGCCACCTCTCTGCCACCAGAGCCAGAACCACCTCTCCATGAAAAAAAGACCTGAGAGAGGAAGTGACGTGAAATATATAGACCATTTTTACATCACTTCCTGCATCTCACATGTACCAATGGTAGCTTAAGCTTGACTTAGGACAGCCCAGGGGGGCTGTCAGTTGTTTCTGATTTGTCATTTACTAGCACATGTCTGTCATAGGCCATCCTTCTCAACACTTAATCTTTAAGTAGGGGTGTAGACATTCCTGTTTTGTTAGACTATGCAGGGTGGAGAAAATCTAAAATTCACACCCCTGGTAGTGATGAACCTCACATGACTTTAAAAATTGGGAACTCTTATTATGATAGTCTTCTGGACATAAGATCCTCTAGGTCTGTATTGAGGATCACACCTGATTCAGATTGCAATTCCATCAGCTCAATAAATGTAGTGGGGGTATTGGGTACACTCCTAAAGGTTCCAAAATTTTCCCCTAGGATGTCATCAGTGGAGCATTCTTTCATCACAATGCCTGGCTCCTTTATATATCTTCTTGAGAGACATTTACTATATAAGCTGAGAGG
Source organism: Monodelphis domestica (assembly GCF_027887165.1). NCBI lineage: Eukaryota > Metazoa > Chordata > Mammalia > Didelphimorphia > Didelphidae > Monodelphis > Monodelphis domestica. Next base: position 292,880,006 of record NC_077230.1, read on the forward strand.
CACAATAAATTTCTCTCCTAATGGCTCTATCTCATTAGATTTTCCAGAGGAAACCTTAACTTTTCTCCCAGTCCTTCTTTTGGAAAATCAGGACATGCAAGAACCTCTTACTTTTCAAATCCCAAATGTTATACCTGAGTCTCTATGGGCCATATCACCTTCTGATGTTGGCCTACTTAAATCAGCTGTCCCTGTTCAAATTATAACAAAATCTAGCCCACCTCCTTTGATTCCTCAGTACCTTCTCTCAAAGGAGGCAATTGAGGGCATTAGACTAGTAATAAATTCACTAATTGACCAAGACATCATAATTCCCTGTAAATCTGAATAAAATACTCCCATCCTCCCTGTTAAAAAACCAAAATTGGGGACCAGTGGCAAACATCTCTATTGATTTTTCCATGATTTGAGAGTATTTAACAATCATGTTATAAAGAGACACCCCATAGTTTCCAACATAAACACTATTATTTTTTTCTATTCTTAGCACAGCTATACACTTTACTGTAGTAGACTTGTGCTCTGCCATTTTTCTTATACAAAATTCCAGCCTTATCTTTCCTTTCACATGGAAGGCTTCATAGTGGACCTAGACCTCATTATCCCAAGGTTTCATGGACAGCCCTTCACTGTTTACACAATTCTTAACTGCTGATACTGATGTCATTAAATTTAAACACAGTCATTTAATATGTTATATGGATGATTTACTCTTGGCACTACTGTGAAGATAATTTTAGCATTGTGACCTAAAATATATATTTAATTGGCCACCAGGTGAAATCCCAAATAAAATACCCAAGTCAGTCTGGAAATTTATGGTAATTTAATTAATATAGAGGAAAGGAATTTAAGGAGAAGGAGGGAAGAGGATATAGGATTTCTCCTGCCTGACCTGTGCCAGGGGGAGTTTAAAAGTCCCACCTCTCAGTTTCTGAAAATTAGAGGCTTCTAAGAGGATAAAGTTGGAAAAGTAAAGGAGGGACTATCAGCCAGAAACTCACCATTGAACCGGACAATAGCTTGTAGCCATGCTAAGATGCCAAAAGGCCCAGCATGCTGCTATTAGCCAACTCTCTGCCACAAAAGGTACAGGAGAGAGAAAATGAGCCTATATATGTGTATATATATATATATATATATATATATATATATATATATATATATATATCTTTCACTCTTGTGTCTCCTCCTCTAAATGCCCATTCTTTTTAGTTCTCATCTTCTTTGATTAGATTATATCTTTAGAGTTACTTAACACTTCTTTGTTAAGTTCACCTTTTGTAAGTTACTTAACCTTTTTTGTGATTAATTTAACCTTCATAGTTACTTAACACCTTTTTTTGTATTAAGATCTTAAAATAGACTTAAAGTTCTAGCTTCACTATAAGGTAAGAGTTAAGTACCTTCATTGTTCAATTAGGACATAGCTAAATCCAATCTTCACACCACCTAATGCTAAAGCATGCTAAAATGTCAGCAAGCACCTCCTTTTGGAGCTGCATAAGAAAGGCCAAACATCTACAAAGACAAAGTTCAGTGGTGTGTCCCCAAAGTACAATATTTAGGTTATATTTTAACTGCTGGATCCCATCTTATTTCTCCTAAACATATTGACAGTATCCAAAAATTAACTGCTCCTACCACTAAAAAGCAATTGAGGACGATTCTTGGAACAACTGGATTTTATCAGGAAGGATCCCTTCTTATGGGGTAATCACTAAGCCTCTTATATCACTCACAAAAAAATCAGTCCCTGAACCATTTAAATTAGAAAAGGAAAATCTGATAGCTCTTTCAAATCTAAAACAGGCTATCCTGTCTACCTCTGCTCCAAAATTCCCAGATTACCACAAGCCATTTACCTTATATGCCCATGAACAGAGAGGGGTAGCTTCAGGTGTTCTAACTCAACTTTGGGACCTATTCAATGCCTGGTAGGCTATTATTCTGCCCAATTGGACCCAGTTGCTTCAAGAACATCACCATGCCTTAGGGGAGTAACTGCCACAGCTTTATTAGTAAACAACTCTGCCAATTTAGTATTAGGATGCCCTCTGACAATAATGTGCCCACATGAGGTTGAGGCATTATTATTAAGACATAGAACACAGGCATTTACAGATCAAAGAATCATGAGATATGAAATAACCCTATTAAATAATGAACAAATCACATTCAAATCTTATGGAGTTCTTAATCCTTGCAATCTTTCTTCCCAATTTGCCAACTTCCAGAGAACCTTTTCATGATTATACATTTTTAGTGTCCATTGCTGCTAAACCTCATAATGATTCATTAGACATCTGTTTGGATAATTCAGATTTAATATTAGTACAGATAGTCTTCATTTATGAAAGATGGAGTGCACTATACAGGAGCTGAGGTAGTTACCCAATTTGCCTCTCTCTGGTCAGCTTCCTTACCCTCAAATATAAGCACACAATTGGCAGAATTCACAGCCTTAAAACATGGATGTATCATTGCAAAGTATAAGAGTCACTATTTACATGGACTCCCATTATGCAATCAGCATATATCATGCCATTGGCATGATATGGCTTCAAAGGGGATTCTTAACATCAACTGGAAAATGTACTGTCAATACACACCTTATTATTTACCTTCTTTCTGCCCTCCAGCTCCCTGAAGCCATAGCTGTTGTTTACTGCTCTACCCACACACATGGTACTGACCCTGTCTCCAAGGGAAATGAACGAGCAAATGCGGAAGATGAACTATCAGCCTTGGAAGGGCCTGAGTTTATTTTTACTCTAATAATTACTAATTATTTAGATCCATCCCTTTCCTACAATGACAAATAAGTGAGAAAATGGAAAAATAAATTAAAGCCAAACACATTAATGGAGTATGGGTATCATCAGAAGGCAAACCCCTGCTCCCTAGAAATTTCTATAACCAAATTTGACACTCCATCCATAAACATGGTCATTTTGGCACCCAAGACTCTATTTAAAAAGTATGGATAGCACCTGGAATAATGACAATTGCCTCCAAAGTATGTACAACTTTTCCTACCTGCCAGGCCTTTAATCAGCACACTTTTCATGGGGGAAAAATAAAACTTTTTTTGGACATCCTCTCAGCTTATATACCATTTGAACAATTACAAATTGATTTTATCTCTATTCCAGAATCTGGACAGTATAAATTTTGTTTAGTCATAGTTGATCAGCTGACCACATGGCCTGAAGCATTTCCTACTGTTCGGGTCATATCTGCTTTTGTTACCAAAACTCTTTTGAAAGAAATTATTCCTTGTTTTGGCCTACCAGCAGAAATTGATTCAGATAGACGAACTCATTTTACAGATTTGGTCTTACCACAAATTTATTCATGTTTAGGAATAACTCATCCCCAGAGCTCCAGCCAAGTTGAAAGTATAAATAAAGAATTTAAAACTATGATTGGAAAATTGTGCATGGAGACATTTAAAATGACTCTATTTTATCTAAGAAACAGATCCAAAGGTGATTTACACATCTCACCATTTGAGATGCTATTTGGACATCCACCTATTCAGGAACAACAATTTACCCCTGCCTATACCTCATTGTTAGGAGGGGATACAACCATTGCCACATATACGAGACAATTACAAACTAAATTGTGAGAACTCCATGACTTTGGGGCTGCTGTCCAAGCAGGCTTCATAGACTTCTTGCTTCATGATTTAAACCCTGGTGATAGGGTCTACATAAAGAATTTCAAAAGTACTGGGTCGATTGAACCTGCTTATGATGGACCATTCCAAATCCTATTGACTATACCAACAGTCATTACAGTTGGGGAGAGGGACTCATGGATCCATTGTAGCCATGTAAAATGAGTACCTTCTGTTGATAATGAATATTTTACTGTATTGATTTTATTTGACTATTTAAATATTATTTGAGTATTGATCATGATAAGACTTCCCTATTGCTGAATCTTTATTATTTTGTTGCACTGTATTTAATCCTTCTACTTTTATAAATTGACCTTATAGAACATTACATATATTACCTAAAAACAAACAAAAAAAACTATTAGTGACCTATATTGACTTGATATGCCCTTTATAACATTTTGTGCCTTCTGTATTTTTTTCAATTAAATGGATTTTTTGCTGCTCTACCTCCATTATTTTATCTACCTCATTTGCAGTCACATTGAGGATCATGGCAAGTTAAAGAGGAAATGAATCTTATTTTTCAGCAAATAGCCTCTATATTTTACCCCTGCAATTGTGAAATGTATACAATTTTGATATTTTTTATTATTGTTTTTCTTCCTACATGTGTGATACAGTATTTGAGTTTTTCTCTCATTTTTTATATTTAAAGCACAGCACCACTATTGAAAAGATTTTTTTACTGCTTTACTCCTTGCAATATAATAAGCTAAGATGTTCATTTGGCTAGCATATAGATGTGTACCCAAAAACCTTTGGACTTTCAACCTGCCATAAACTTATATCATGATACTTATTGCTCAATGACTATGTTAGAATCAAGGAAAAAATGGACCACAAAGAACACAGAAGTTGATCTGAAAAGTGCCACACAAGCACAAAAGGTAAAAATCAAATCAATCATATGGGGATTGATGACATTCTGCTCAAAAAACTCAAGGACTTGATCATGTGTGAGACTTGGGGTTTCAGCTTTTTAACATGTGTTAAGTGCAGGACTTCCTTGTACCACCCTCTTTATTAAGTATATTGTTCTGGCTCCAGCTCCATTATCCTTGAAAGCAGAAATAAGGGTCAAACCAGGGAATGCTATTTCCCATTTTTTTCAAAACCTAGGTTTTTAAAAAATATTTTCTTTCATGATAAGACAACTTACTGTATTCCAGAATCCTAAATTGGGTTAATGAGTGTCATTGTAGAGTTATGAGACATGTATCACTAACAAGAACCTGTTATGATTTGTGAATTTTTTTTCATTTTTCCTATAATTTTTCATGCTTTTGATATTCTATATTTCACTCAGAGTTTCTTTTTAATGAGTTCTTTGATATTTTTGATAATTGATTCACATCTTATGACTTGACTATGTATCCCTGTGTGACTCCTACATGGATACCTGTATCCTCCTCAGGAGGGAATGTGTTGATATCTTCCTCAGGGGGAGAATGTGCTTTTATTTTTTAATGGAAAGTTTTAAGTTCCTTTTGAGAAAAAAAAAATTAAGGATAAGAAATTTGCTGCCTCCTGGAATCCAGAAACTGAATTCCTTGTGGAAGATGCCAGGGAGATGCCCAAAGAGACTGTACTCTGCTCCAGGAGTTCCTGAGGAATCCTGAATATGCAGAAATGAACTTTGAGGGATTGAATACATTTTTTACATGTGCTTTGTTGTACTAAAGGGGACTGTCCCCTAAATTGGTTTTGTTCTTGATTCCCCTTTGTTTCCTTATCCCCAAATTGTTATATTTTCCTTGTGAAAAATTGTATGTATCTTAGCTAATTATGTTTAAAATGATACATTGGGGAGAATGGTCTCCCAAAGGACCATAGTGGGGATTTGTGCAGATGGAAAATTTGCAACACTTGACCTACATTCCCAGCATCCTTTTAAGTTACTTCCTCATTTTACATAAGGATGTTCAGGAGATAATTTTGGCTGAGACCCACCCTGTGGGGCTCTTTTATCAGAGCTTATGCTTTCGGTAAAGTGCTGCAGGTGTGAGTTTCTCTCTCTCTTTGCTCTGCTCACTTGACTGAAATAAGTTTTTTTTTCTTTCACCTCTCTTTTGATTATCATTAAAAATTCTACAACAGTAAGAGCAATATTTTTTCTGATAACAACAGTGAATCACCTAGTTATTTTCAGCAATGCCGCATTCTAAGAGAATCCCAGGGATTCATGATGAAAAGTGCCCACTGCCTTCAGAGAAAGAAATGATGGATCTTGAATGCAGATTAAGATCTACTAATTCACTTTTTTCTTCTTTTAATTTTTTTCACTTGAGATCTCTTCCAAAAAATGACTTAAAATAAAAAATGTTTTGCATGATGTCACATGAAAAATACATATCAAATTGTTTATAATCTTAGGAAGGGGATGTGTAATAAGATGGACTGAGGGAAGAAGAGAAAATTTGGAACTCAAAAAGAATGCTAAAATTATTTTTACATGTAATTGGGGGAAATAAAAATAGTAATTAAGAATTTTAAAATAAAATTTTAGGGAAGTTTTCCTCGATAATTTTTCTTTTTTTAAACCCTTACCTTCCATCTTGGAGTCAATACACAGTATTGGCTCCAAGGCAGAAGAGTGATAAGGGCTAGGCATTAGGGGTTAAGAGACGTGCCCAGGGTCACACAGCTTGGAAGTGTCTAAGGTCAGATTTAAACCTAGGACCTCCTGTCTCTAGGCCTGACTCTCAATCCTCTGAACCACCCAGTTGCCCCTTGATAATTTCTCAAAATATGATATGTAGTCTCTTTCTTTGATTGTGGATTTTAGGTAGTCCAATAGATACTAAATTATCTCTACTTGATCTATATTCCAAGTTAGCTATTTTTCCAATGAGATATTTCACATTTTCTTCTTTTTTTCATTCTTATATTTTTTATTTTAATTTTTTTTATGTCTCGTGGAGTTATCAGATTCTATTTGCCAAATTATAATTTTATATTTTTATTTATTTTTTACTTTTTTAAACATTGTTTTATTTGGTTATTTACAAAAATTATTCATTGGAAACAATGATCATTATCTTGTCCTCCCACCGTCCACCTCCCACCACTTCTCCCATAGCCGGCTCACAATTCCACTGGGTTTCACATGTGTTCTTGGTTCGAACACATTTCCATGTTGTTGGTATTTGCACTAGAGTGTTCATTTAGAGTCTCTCCTCAGTCATTTCCTCTCAGCCCCTGTAGTCAAGCAGTTGCTTTTCATCGGTGTTTTTACTCCCACAGTTTATCCTCTGCTTGTGGATAGTGTTTTTTAGATCCCTGCAGATTGTTCAGAGACATTGCATTGTCCCTAGTGGAGGAGTCCATTACCTTTGATTGTACCACAGTGTATCAGTCTCTGTGTACAATGTTTTCCTGGTTCTGCTCCTTTCGCTCTGCATCACTTCCTGGAGGTTGTTCCAGTCTCCGTGGAATTCCTCCACTTTATTATTCCTTTTAGCACAATATTATTCCATCACCAAAATATACCACAATTTGTTCAGCCATTCCCCAATTGAAGGGCATCCCCTTATTTTCAAATTTTTGGCCACCACACAGAGTGTAGCTATGAATATTCTTGTACAAGTCTTTTTCCTTATTATCTCTTTGGGGTACAAACCCAGCAGTGCTATGGCTGGATCAAAGGGCAGGCAGTCTTTTATCGCCCTTTGGGCATAGTTCCAAATTGCCCTCCAGAATGGTTGGATCAGTTCACAACTCCACCAGCAATGAATTAATGTCCCTACTTTGCATTCATTATTTTCCATAGCTTTCATGTTAGCCAATCTGCTAGGTGTGAGGTGATACCTCAGAGTTGTTTTGATTTACATCTCTGTGATTATAAGAGATGTAGAGCACTTTTTCATGTGCTTATTAATAGTTTTGATTTTGTTGGCTGAGAACTACCTGTTCATGTCCCTTGCCCATTTATCAATTGGAGAATGGCTTGATTTTTTGTACAATTGATTTAGGTCTTTGTAAATGTGAGTAATTAGACCTTTGTCAGAGGTTTTTATGAATATTGCTTCCCAATTTGTTGCTTTCCTTCTGATTTTAGTTATATTGGTTTTGTTTGTACAAAAGCTTTTTAATTTGATGTAGTCGAAATTATTTATTTTACATTTTGTGACGCTTTCTATGTTTTGCTTGGTTTTAAAGTATATTTTTCCCAAAGGTCTGACAAGTATACGATTTTGTGTTTACCTAATTTACTTATAGTTTCCTTCTTTATGTTCATGTCAGTCACCCATTTTGAATTTATCTTGGTGTAGGGTGTGAGATGTTGATCTAATCCTAATCTCTCCCACACTGTCTTCTAGTTTTCCCAGTAGTTTTTATCAAATAGTGGATTTTTGACCCAAAAGTTGGGATCTTTGGGTTTATCATATATTGTCTTCTTGAGGTCACTTGCCCCAAGTCTACTCCACTGATCCTCCTTTCTGTCTTTTAGCCAGTACCAAATTGTTTTGATGACTGCTACTTTGTAATATAGTTGGAGATCTGGGACTGCAAGTCCCCCTTCCTTTGTACTTTTTTTCATTATTTCCCTGGATATCCTTGATCATTTGTTATTCCAAATGAACTTTGTTATGGTTTTTTCTAAACCAGTAAAGAAATTTTTTGGAAGTTCTATGGGTATGGCACTAAATAGATAGATAAGTTTGGGTAGGATGGTCATTTTTACTATATTGGCTCGTCCTACCCATGAGCAGTTAATGTTTTTCCAATTGCTCAAGTCTAGTTTTAGTTGTGTGGGGAGTGTTTTGTAGTTGTGTTCATATAGTTCCTGTGTTTGTCTCGGGAGATAGATTCCTAGGTATTTTATTTTGTCTCAGGTGATTTTGAATGGGATTTCTCTTTCTAGTTTTTGCTGCTGAATGATGTTGGAGATGTATAGAAATGCTGATGACTTATGCGGGTTTATTTTGTATCCTGCAAATTTGCTAAAGTTGTTGATTATTTCAATTACCTTTTTGGTTAAATCCCTAGGATTCTTTAAGTAGACCATCATGCCATCTGGAAAGAGCGATAGCTTAGTCTCCTCCTTGCCTATTTTGATGCCTTCAATTTCTTTTTCTTCTCTAATTGCTACTGCTAGTGATTCTAGTACAATGTCAAATAGTAGAGGTGATAATGGGCATCCTTGTTTCACTCCTGATCTTATTGGGAACGCATTCAGTTTATCCCCATTGCAGATGATATTAGCTGATGGTTTTAGATATATACTGTTTATTATTTTTAGGAATGACCCTCCTATTCCTATGCTTTCTCTGTTTTCAATAGGAATGGATATTGTATTTTATCAAAGGTTTTTTTCTGCGTCTATTGAAATAATAATGTGATTTTTGTTGGATTGCTTGTTGATATGTTCAATTTTGTGGATGGTTTTCCTAATATTGAACCAGCCCTGCATCCCTGGTATAAATCCTACTTGATCATGGTGGATGACCCTTCTGATCACTTGCTGGAGTCTTTTTGCTAGTATCCTATTTAAGATTTTTGCATCTATATTCATTAGGGAGATTGGTGTATAATTTTCTTTCTCTATTTTTGATCTACCTGGTTTTGGAATCAGTATCACGTTTGTGTCATAAAAGGAGTTTGGTAGAATTCCCTCTTTGCTTATTATGTCAAATAGTTTGTCTAGTATTGGGATTAACTGTTCTCTGAATGTTTGATAGAATTCACTGGTGAATCCATCGGGCCCTGGGGATTTTTTCTTAGGGAGTTCTTTGATGGCCTGTTGGATTTCATTTTCTGATATGGAATTATTTAAGAATTCTATTTCTTCTTCTGTTAATCTAGGTAATTTATATTTTGTAAATATTCATCCATATCACCTAGATTGCTATATTTATTGCTATATAGTTGAGCAGAGTAGTTTTTAATGATTGCCTTAATTTCCTCTTCATTGGAGATGATGTCCCTCTTTTCATCTTTGATGCTGTTAATTCGCTTTTCTTCTTTCCTTTTTAAAATTAGATTGACCAGTACTTTGTCTATTTTGTTTGTTTTTTCAAAGTACCAGCTTCTAGTCTTATTTATTAAATCAATAGTTCTATCACTTTCTATTTTATTAATTTCTCCCTTAATTTTTAGGATTTCTAGTTTCTTTTTCTGCTGGGGTTTTTTAATTTAATTCTTTTGAGTTTTTTTATTTGCATTTCAAATTGATATATCTCTGCTCTCCCCTGTTTGTTGATATATGCACGCAGGGATATGAATTTACCTCTGATTACTGCTTTGGCTGCATCCCAAAAGGTTTGAAAGGATGTCTTGCTGTTGTCATTTTCCTTGATGAAATTATTAATTGTTTCTGTGATTTCTTCTGTAACTAAATGATTTTGGAGTATCATATTGTTTAATTTCCAATTAATTTTTTATTTGGTTTTCCACGTACCGTTACTGATCATTATTTTTATTGCCTTGTGATCTGAAAAGACTGCATTTATTATTTCTGCTTTTTTGCATTTGTATCCCATTTTTCTGTAACCTAGTGTATGGTCAATCTTTGTGAATGTGCCATGTGGTGCCGAGAAGAAGGTGTATTCCTTTTTGTCCCTATTTATTTTTCTCCATATGTCTATTAACTCTAGTTTTTCTAAGATTTCATTCACTTCTTTTACCTCTTTCTTATTTATTTTTTTGATTTGATTTATCTAAGTTTGATAATGGTTGGTTCAAATCTCCCACTAATATTGTTTTACTGTCTATTTCTTCCTTCAATTCTCCTAGTTTCTCCATTAGAAATTTGGGTGCTATATTATTTGGTCCATAGATGTTGATTAGTGATATTTCCTCATTATCTAAAGTCCCTTTTAACAAAATATAATTACCTTCCCTATCCCTTTTAATCAGGTCTATTTTTGCTTTGGCTTTATCAGATATCATGATTGCAACTCCTGCCTTCTTTCCATCAGTTGAGGCCCAGAAGGTCTTACTCCATCCTTTAATTCTGACATTGTAGGTGTCTACCCACCTCATGTGTTTTTCTTGAAGACAACATATGGTAGGGTTTTGGATTCTAACCCATTCTGCTATTCGTCTACATTTTATGGGTGAGTTCATCCCATTCACGTTCAAAGTTAAGATTGTGACTTGTGAATTCTCTGGCATTTTGATATCCTTCCCTAATTCTAACCTTTCTTCTTTAGCTCTAATCTTTTAATCCAGTGATTTACTTTAAACCAGTCCCCCTTGTCCCCTCCCTTGATATGTTTCCCTTTCTTGCCCCTTCCTTTTTGTTCCCTTCCCCTCCTCCCTCTCCTTCCCTCCTCTTTTGTTTTCCCTCATCCCCCTACCCCCCTTGGTTTTCCCTTCTCCCTCCCCTTGTTGGGTAAGATAGAATTCAAGATCCCAGTGGATCTAGATGTTTTTCCCTCTCAGAGTTGATTTCCCTGAGAGTAAGGTTTAAGTAAAACTCTTCCTCTCCTTCCTATAGGAGTTTTCTTCCCCTCCCCTTCCTGTGTGAATTTTTGTGTGAGAAAGATTATTCTATTTGATTTTTCTTTTCCCCCTATTTACACATTACATTTTCCATATATTAATATATAAAGATTGATATAAATGTAGTCATTATAGAAGAGAGTTTTAATAAATGAAAAGATAACAATTTTCTCCTTTTCCCTTTCCATCATATTTACCTTTTCAGGAATTCCATGCTCTTTGTTTTTCGATATCGAACTTTCCACAGAGCTCTGGTCTTTTCTTTGCAAAAAGTTGGAAATCTTCTATTTTATTGAATTCCCATACTTTCCCTTGGAAGTACATAGTCAGTTTTGCTGGATAGCTGATTCTTGTTTGAAGACCCAGCTCTCTTGCCTTTCTGACAACCTTGTTCCATGCCTTACGATCATTCAGAGTGGAACTTGCAAGGTCTTGTGTGACCCTGATTGGTATTCCTTTATATCTAAATTGTCTTTTTCTGGCTTCTTGTAGGATTTTTTCTTTTGCTTGAAAGCTTTGGAATTTGGCAATTACATTCCTGGGAGTTGTCTTTTGGGGATTTAGTGAAGAGGGTGTTCTGTGAGCCCTTTCAGTGGCTGTGTTGCCCCCTTGTTCTAGAATCTCTGGGCAATTTTCTGTGATTATATCTTGTATTATGATGTCTAGTTTGCTGTTTTTTTCTGGAATTTCTGGTAGTCCAATTATTCTTAAATGATCTCTTCTTCCCCTATTTTCCAAGTCTGTCACCTTCTCAATGAGATATTTTATATTTTCTTCTAGTTTCTTGATCTTTTAGCTTTGCGTTATTGATTCTTGCTCTTTTACCTGCTTGTTGTCTTCCAATTGCCTAATTCTGACCTTTAAAGCCTGGTTTTCCTTTTCAGTTTGGTCAAACCGGTTTTTCTTTTTTCATTAATTCTTTTGCATTAATTCCCACTTTTCTTGCCAGAAGCCTTCCATCTTTTTGATCATTTTCGATTCAAATTCTTCAAAAGTTTGTGGAGAGTTTTCATTTCCTTTGGAAGGTTTCGGCGCATTTGCTTGTGTTTCCTATTCTCTATCTCCTCTGTATTTTGTATTTTTCTATTTTCTATTTCTATCTCCTCTGTATTTTGTATTTTTGTTCCATAAAATGTGTCCAAAGTTGCCCCCTTCTTGTTTTTCTTGTTGTTTTGAGGCTTTTTTGCTTCTGTGCTGTTTGCCATTTCTATCTGAGTGAGGGTGGCTGGCTCTTATGTTATCTCTCTGGTGTTCAGTGGCTTTAGCCCCAGGCAAATTGTCTGTCTTCCCCAGGAAGCCTGGAATTGCTGGTGTTTTGGTGTTTTGGTGTTACTACCCTCCTCAGTTCCCTCCTGATGCTTCTCTGTTGCCTTACTTCTATGCTCTGCGCCTGACTTGACACTCTCAGATGTATCTCAATGCCTTTGCTGGCCAGAGACTCAGATGGAAAGATCTGGTCAGGGGGCTACAGGCTCCTCCTGTCTCTATCTGTTTCCCTGCTGTCTGGGTGCCCCCGAGACTGGGTCAGGTTGTTTTCAGGATGTGGCCTTCAGAATAGCCGGCTCCCAAGGCCCTTTTGCCAGCCCTGAGGGTTACTGTTGTTTCAGATGACCCTGCACTCTGAGGGAGAGGGCCTGTGGCTTCCAGGAGCTCTGAGGGCTGGTGATAGGATTAACCTCAGACTGAGTATGCCCTGAGGCAGGGACCTTTGGTAAGACTCAGATGGAAGGATATGGTCAGGTTGTTTTCAGGGTGCAGCCTTCAGAATAGCCGGCTCCCGAGGCCCTTTTGCCTGCCCTAAGTTTCCTGTTGCTGCCTTGGATTCAGCGCTCTGGGTTGGGGGGATGGGTCCTGGGACCTTCCTTTTGCCTACCCCTTAGATCCGAGTGATCTCAGGTTCTGACTTTTGGGGGGCCATACCTTTTGATCCAGGTCCAGGAGGAGTGTTCCCGGGGTCTATTCTGTTGTTTGTTTTGAATTTCGGTGCCCTAGGAGCATTCAGTTTGAGATCAGTAAGGAAGGGTTTCTGGAGCTCTGAACTTTAGCTTTCTCTAAGCTGCCATCTTGACTGGTCAAATTATAATTTTAGAAAATTATTTTCTTCAGTTAATTTCTGTGCTTCTTTATCCCATTTTTTAAATTCTGCATTTTAAAGAGTTGTCTTAAGTGGATTTTTGTGTGTCTTTTACCATTTGGCAATTTATGTTTTTTAAGCTATTATTTTCCTCAGTATTTTTTGTACCTCTTACCAAGCTGTTGACTCTTTTTATGATTTTATTTCATCACTGTCATTTCTTTCCCCTTTTTTCTACCTCTCTGATTTTGAAAATCTCTTTTGAGATCTTCTAGGAAATCTTTTGGGGCATGTGTACAATTCATGATTTTTCTTTGAGATTTCATATGCAACTGTTTTGACTTCAGTGTCTTGTTCTGAATTTGTATCTTGATCTTCCTTGTCACCATATTAGTGCTATGTGGTCAGGTTTTTGTTGTTGTTGTTATTGTTGTTGTCATTTGCTCATTTTTCTAGCCTCTTTCTTGATTTTTAACTTTATATTTGGGGCAGGTTCAGTGAATTGAGAGCCAGGTACAGAGATGGAAGATCCTGGTTTCAAATATGTTCTCAGACAGTTCCTCAGAGGCACACAACATATGACCCCAGAGAATTCACTTAATCCCCATTGCTTAGCCCTTATACTCTTCTGTATTATATTAATTCTAAGATGGAAGATGAGGGTTTAAAAAACAAACAAGATTTATATTGAATTAGGGCACTGCTCTAAGTGTGAAAGGGATGTTGTCCCAAGGTTTGAGCTTTCTGTCTGACTTTTTTCAGAGCTAGTTCTGTGATTGGGACGTTTTAGTTTTCCCAAGGCAGGATACTATAAAGAGAGGTGTTGTCACTGCCTTTCTGGCCTATCCTCTGATCTAAAAGTAACCAAAAACACTCTTCTCTGTCCAAGGCCCCATATTTCCTATGGCCAGGGTGTCCTCTCTCCTATGGCTAGGCCACAAGTGCAAACGGTCCTGACTTTGATTCTGACTTTGACTTGGGATCCTGCTCTCCTACAGCCACAAGCACTAGTGTATTTGTATTTCTATTCACTCTGCAACTGGTAACCATATTGGCAGTGGAACAAAGCTCTGTACCCAGTGCCAACAAAAGCTCCCCTTTAATCTGTTTCTGCTCAATTGCTTAACTGTGGCACTCAGAGCTCCCAAAGCTGTTATTGCTGCTGCTGAAGCTGCCTCCAAGTTAGGTTTCATAAGGTGAGGTCTTCATTGTGCTGTTCTTCAGACAAGACCATCACTCCAGTGGAATAGAACTTCCCTACTGACTTTTTACCTTTGAAAATCATTTTATTCCAACCTTTTGTTGTTTCTGCTACTCCAGAATTTGATTTGAGAGACTATTTTAAAGTTGTTTGGAGAGGATTTTGGGAAAGCTTAAGTAAATTCCTGTCTTTAAACTACCATCTTGGTTCCTTGTTTTGTGAACTTTATGAAAACATTAAATAAAACTCTATAGGTCAAAATTGGGGCAGAGGGACAACTTCTGCAATAATCTAAAAGAGATATCTATACTATGAATGGTGTATGGTCCTTGGTGAAGGACAAGGAATCTACACAGCTTTTTTGGAACATCTCCTTCTGATAAGGATTTGGACTGCATTTTTATAAAGTTATGAGAAAAGTAATTGTCTGTGGAAATACTAATAACTAAATGGGTGTGGAGGAAAGGCAATTTAACTTCATTCAGACTAATTCTCATTATCAAGTCTTGGTAATGTTTTAGTAGGAAGAGATTTTGTTTTTCTTCTAAGATTGTTTGTAAATACAATGATTATAGCTTCTGTACAAACATGTAGTTTTAAAACAATTTATTGTCATGATACATGACCAAATATATCAGTATCATGGGTATTCAGTCATGTAAATTAGAGGTAGAACGGAGACAGAGTATGAGAGAGCAGATATAGCATTGAATATGGTATCAGGAAATCCTAGGTAGAAATCCCACTTCTGATGCTCACTCAATGCTCAACAACAAATCATTAAATCCTTGTGAACTTGTTTCTTCTTCTATAAAATATCAGAACACAATAGTCATAACTTCTGTCCCATGAGGTAATTTTGAGGCTCAAATGAAATGTTAACTATATAAGTGTTTTGCAAATTTTAAAATCCTGTGTCAAGAGCAATTAAAATTGTAAAATTAAAATTTTAATAGAACCTTTAAAATTTTATTTAGAGTTGAGTAAACTGAGGTACACAGGTAAATGTATAAACTTGTTTACACAAGTTTATACAAGTAGTAAGATGCAGTCTACTAATTCCAAATTCAGTGCTCTTGCCATTAAACCTGATTTTTTAGCCATTAAACTGATGTTTATCAGTATGTTTGAGTAAGGACTCTATGTCCCCAACCAAAGAAGAAAGAAAAAAATGAATTGAGTTTTATTTGGAATGATGAAAATGTATTTCTTATGTAAAAAGGATATTTGAAGATATAGAGAAGTTTTCTCAATATACTTTTACTTATTTATTTTTGTAAATTTATCTAAAAGGTACCCAAAGGAATGTGAATGACCATTTAAAAATCCATTAACAAAGTATTTGAGAAATATAACTTCAGCATATTGTTAGCATGAAGAAGACTACTTAATGCCGAACTCAACTTCAGTATCTCCTTGAGGAATGTTATGTTCCCTTATACATTAAGAATGTCTTTGTATGCAGTGTTAAATCTCCCACTAGAATGTTCGTTCACACACGCCTCTTTATGTATCTTATTAAAGATCTCTATCTCTATCTCTTTGATTCTAGCATTGGAGTTTTGAGATGGAACTGATAAAATATGACCAGTAAATGAGCAAACTGAACACCTTTAACTGTAGCAGTAAAAATCACAAGGGAGTGCAAATATATTTTTAGAAACATAAGTAGTAGAAATGCTTTGTGTAGAAAATCTTTGGAAAAAACATTATAACTGAGATCAAGAAATCTAGACTCAAGAACCGGATTTACTGTTAATGGCCACAAACAAATCATAAAATCTCTCAACCTCAGTTCCTTCATCTTACACAATGAAGAAAATAATATTTGTGTTACCCAGTTACAAAGTTGTTTTGAAGGAAATACTTTGTTTTTAAATAAAATATAGTGTAGTGGATATGGTGATATGTTTGACATCAAGAACACTTGAGAATTCTACTTCAGATACATATGAGCTAAATAACCTTGTTTCTTTTTCATAATTAAAATGTTTCCCTTAGTTTCTTAAGTCATTTAATATCTATGAAACTCAGTTTCCTCAAAATAATACCTCCCTGAGAGACTTAAATGAGATCAAGCTCTCTACATATTTTCAAGTCCAAAATGTTCACTATTATTACAGGAGCCATAAAGAGGAGTAGTTAAAGAGCTATCCTCAAAACCAGGAGAACCTGGTTTTGATATATTATTATTTGTGTAACCATAGAAAAACTACTTATTGTCAGAGGGCTCTAAACTACTTCCTCAGGTTCTAAGATGCAGAGAAGGTGCTGACTTGTACTGGAAGCAGTTTACTCCCCTGAGAGTTTTCATGACCAATAAAATCACATCTGCGCCCTATGCTGCTATTATTATTTTGAACTCCCAAACAAACTCAATCCTATTGGTTCCCAACAATGTCCACACTATTTTAATGAACTTACTAGTAAAGGACCAAAGATATGCATAGGTGAGGGGGGAAGAGCTACAATCTTTATAGTTTACCACATGAAAGCAAGGACTATCACCCTTATTATTGAATAGTTTGGACAAAACTCATACTTTTTCTAAGAAATCCATATTAATAGATCTTAACATTTTAGTAAGTATGCTACCTCTTCTATCATGGGAATTCTTACTAGCATATGGGGAAAAAAATTCATTGATTGTTGGTTTTTAAATTAGTTTCTGAGTAGTACAGTAAAAATTCACTCGTGGAAAATTGGTAACAGTTTTCATCATAAACTTGTCTTATAAAAATGTAGGATATCTAACCAAGGATACTACTAATAAAGAATTTTCTAGAGCCCTTTAAAGTTCTGATGTGCTACAGATAGACTGCCTTGTTGAATCCACAAAAGAGAACTATTGGGTAGCAGGTAGTGTAAATATTATTGTTCTCATTTGGAAGGTATAAGAACAGAAAATCAGAAGATCCAAAGACTTCCTAAAGATAACACATCTAGTGGCATATAATTGATCCAGGATAGAAACCAACATGCAGGGCTTTTCTCACTCTGTCACACTGCTTCGAATGCATTTTAAGAATTAATTAGCATTCATGATAAGATTATATAAATGCTTTTTTGATTTCTCCTTTTTCTACCCTTCTACAATAAATGATAGACACATTTTTTCCAATGATGCAAAGAGAAGGAATAGAAAACTATGAGGAAGAAGAGTTGGAACAAGAGAGGAAGAAGTCTCTAGAAATGCAGGGGCAAAACTGTATGAATGAGTAGGAAATAGGAGAAGACATTGGGGTTTCTGTACTAGGGAGAAAGGGGAGTGGATATACAGCTAGGATTAGTCTGCTCCCCTGGGCAGAGAGCCAGCCAGGTTAAGTCACCAGTGTCCAGAGCCTATATAGCAGTGGATAGTTGAAATTAGCAGAACTGAAAAAAGAGATAGGTAGTAACATCAAAATTGTGAAAGATTTAGAATATCTCTCTGAGTTAGATAAACCTAATAAAGAGTTAAAGAAAAAAGGAAATGTTAAACTGAACAAACTGTTAGATAAATTATACCTGAAAGTCTTATGTCGTCTTTTAAATGGGAACATTAAAAAATATATGTGTTTTTCAGTACTACATGTACGCTGGTCCAAACACTAGAAATCAGATCATGTATTAGAGAAATATAAATAAATGTAACAAAAAAAAGAAACCAGAAATACTAATCACATCTTTTGGGGCTAGATCTATTGCTGGAACCTATTCCTTCAGATTAGATTTTGAAATTAAATGATCCACCTCAAAGTCTTTGAACAGTTAATTAAAAGGAGGTTTAGTCAGCCCTGACATAGCAAGACTATGCAACATGAATATAGGCGCTTTCAGCTTCTATAGATCTGACTCCTTTCTATATAGAAATAGATATTGTTTGCAGGGTAGGGGCTCTGATCTAACATAAGTGGAGTCTTTTATGACCCAAGTGACCATTCATATCATTAGAGACCACCAGGAAGTTGAGACAACCGAATCCTAACTTTGTCCCCTTTTGCTAACCCATATTTCTGAAGGTTGGAGGCAACACTAATAGATTCTAATGAGGATTCAGAGTAAAAATAAATCATGGGTAGGGGATGTCAGAATTAGTGGGCTAAACTCAGTTGAAATATTCATGGCTACAGGAGTGCGGAGGGAAGGAAGGAAAGAATATGAATCACCTAACCATGGAAAAAATTTCTAAATTAAACAAATTAATTAATTTTAAAAATATAGTGAGCTAAGTGAAGGAATTATGTCAGGACAATAAAGTACTAGGATGGAAATTCTAAAAATGAATTTGTTAAAACATCTTAGGCATTTTCTGGTCAAGATGATAAAGGGTTTTTTGAGAAGATGACAATGAGTGAGAAGAAATAATTCATAGACTTTTGTTAAGAGTCTACTATGTGTCAGGTATTGTACTAAGCTCTGGGAACACAAAAAGAAGCAAAAGACAAAGTGATGACAATTTAGTTGAAAAGAAAACATGGAAAGAAATCTACACAAATCAAGTCAAATGTATGAAGGATTAATAGGAAATAAATGAGGGAAGATACTGTAAATAAGAGTAATTGAGGAAAGCTTTCCATAGAAGGTGGGATTTTAGGAATTAAAAGAAATCAAGGAGGTCAGTAGCTGGAGCAGAAAAGAGAGAATGTTCTAGGCCTGAGAGAGAGCTAGAGACAATCCCAAATCTGAGAGATGTATTCCCTTGTTCATGGAACAACCAGGAGGCCAGTATCACTGGATTAAAAAGTATTCTGAGGAGTAAGGAAGACTGGCTGTAGAAGAGGGGCCTAGGTTATGAAGGCTTTAAGGACCAGATGGAGTACTTTGTATTTGATCCTGGAGGCAATAGGCAGCCAACACAGTTGGAGTATTGGAGTGAACTGGTTAGATTTGAAGTTTGGGGAAAATCTCTTTTGTAGCAGAATGGAGGATGAATTAGAGCTCAGAGAAACTTGAGGCAGACAGCCTCACCAGCAAGCTACTAAAATAGAATAGGAGTGAGTTGATGAAGGACTATACCAGAATGGTGACATTATAAGAGGAAAGAAGAGGGCATATTGAAGAAATGTTGCAAACATGAAATCAGGTATGAAAGTAAGAGATACTGAGGAATCCAGGATGACTCTTAGGTTCAAAGGCTGAGGGACTGGGGGGCGGGGTGGTGCTGTTCCTATCTTCATTAATAAGGAAAGCTTGAAGGAGGGGAATGTTTGACAGGGAATATAATGGTTTCCATTTTGGACAAATTGAATTGAAATTGTCTTCTCTTAAGATGTCTGAAAGGCAGTTGGAGATGTGAGATTGGAAGTCAGCAGAAAGACTGGGGCAGATAGGTATATTTGAATATCATTGACATAGAAATGATAACATTTTATTATGCTTGATGATGATAACATTATTAATTTCTTATATTAAAATTTAATTTGAAATTTTTTGATAAAATAATGATAAAATCCATCTGTAGGAAAAAAGTCTAGATTCTCAAGGACACAATAAATGAAAATAAGGATTAATAAAGCCAAAACTTCCAGACCACAAAGTATATTATAAAGACATAATTATCAAAACTATTTGATAATGGTTAAGAAAATAAGTCACCAGAAAAAATTAAGTAACATTCAGAAATAAACTTAATGGCTTAGGATTCATTATACCTATAATCATAAACTTCTTGGGGAAAGGCTCTTTATTTTACAGGAACTATTAGAGAAAAAGGAAAGCAATTTAGAAAAAAAATATTTTAGATCTACATATTATACAATGAATCACAATAAGTTTCAAAGGGATGATCCTCATTTCCATATAAAAGATCATATCATTTTTTAATGGAGCAAAAAATTATGGATGTATCATTCACTACTATACAAACAAGGACATTTCTTAACTAAACAACTAATGAGAAAATAAAATGCATAATCTAAATTATATGTAATTAAAATTTTTTTTTGTACCAGTAACATAAGGCAGCTGAAGTATGAATAGAATGCCAAGCCTGGAGTCAGAAAGACTTTTGTTCAAATGTGGCTTCAGGCACTTACTCCCTATATGAGTCATTAAAAGTCATTTTACCACTGTTTGTCTCATTTTTCTCATCTGTAAAAGGATAATATTAGCACCTATTTCTCAGGGTTGTTATAAGGATTAAATGAAACTTAGTGCATAACCTCACACAAAACAAGTACTATATAAATGTTAGCTATTATTATAATATAATACATACAGAAAAAGAAGACAATATTATTTTGGTGAAAATTTGGTAGGGATATTTCCATTAAATACTTCTGACAAAGGCTGAATGCCTATGATATACAAGAATTGATTAATTATATAAGACAGAGTTGTTTATACATATCCCCAGATATGTTTTATATACATATGCATATATATATATATATATATTCCCAGAGCATAATGTTTCTTGAACATTATAAACACTTAGCTTTGTTGCCTGCCTACCTGTTTCTCAATGTATGTCTCCAACAGATTTAGGTATAGAGTTCCATAAAAAGATAAATATGAAATTTCAAAAGAGAGACAATTTATTACCGAATATGTTATAACAGAGGACTATTTTGGTTGGACCTTGTAGTAGGTAAATTGTTGTCAAATGAAATTGGGGGAAAGGCTGTTTTGAGATATAGGACATCAAGAGAGAAGCAAAAAAGGACCCATCATGTTTGAGAAACAATATAATATCTAGCTTGAGTGGGAATATAGAATAGTGGGATATAAGCTTCTTGAGGGCAAACAGTTTTGGTTTTGCCATTGTCTACCTCTAGTGCCTAGAACAATGCCTAGTACATAGTAGATAGTAAAAAAAAAACCATTTATTTAGTACCTACTATGTGTCAGATGCTGTGCTAAGTAAGCACTAGGGAATCAAAGAAAAGCAAAAAACAACCCTTGTCTTGTAGGACCCTATATTCCAATGAGAAAGACAATATGCAAATAACTAAAACAAGTTAGATGAAGAACAGAGTAAATAATCAAGACAGACAATGAATTTGTATTAGGAAGGTTTGAAAAATTTACTTTCTTTAAGGTGGTGATATTTTAGCTGGGACTTCAAGGAAGCCAAAAGTAAGAGAAGAGAAAATAGGGAGCCACTGGAGTTTATGAATCAAGGGTACTTTCATTGTGTAGAAAACCTATTTGGCAATTAGACACCAAATGGATGGAGTAAAAAAGAGACCCACAGGCAAATAAATCATTGCAATGATCCATTTGTGAGGTGATTTCACCAAGATGGTGGCAGTGTCAAAAGAAAGATGGGGCATGCTTGAGAAAAGGGTCAAAGATGAATTCTCCAGGCTCTGACAATAGATTGAATATGGGGGATGAGATGGTGAGGAGTCAAGAATGACAACTAATCTGAGGGCATGTTGAGTGTATCACCCATATGCCTAGGTCTTCATTTCTTTTATGCATGGCATGCTACTTGGGTAGAAGGAACCTAAAACATCATGGAAAGGGGGAAAAAAGGGAAGTAATACCATAATACAGTGCTTTTTGAATATGTTGACTTATAACATTGGGTTTAGGGCATACAAATAATTATTCTTTTACTTTTCCCCTTATTTACTTCTTCCTATATAAATTACACGAACCAGGTTGCCCTAGAGTCCCAAAGCCAATAATATTTTCTCTGAAATAGCTCTCTCTTGACAATTATTACTAAGGAATCTTTTTATAATAGCAAAATGAATATTTTCCCTGCCATCTCAGATGTCTCATAAAGGACTTAAAAGCTCTCATTCCTCTCTAGTTTTTCAGCAAAGGGTATGCTTTAGTTGAGTCAGAGAACAGTTATATTTTTTCATCCAAAATTCATGCATTTTTTTGGTTCTTTTTAATTTTTGTGATTATTTTGTCCATTTTAATGAATATATTCTCCTTTACCTAAGAAATGATTCCCTTTACTTCCTACCCCAGAGACCAGATTCCTCTTCAGTTAATTTTTAAAGGACAGTTTTCTTCTTTTCCCTGAGTTATACTCAAATCTTCCCAACTTTTCTGTTTCATGAACCAACTGCTTTGATGCCCACTAGTCAACCTATAGCAGTATTAAATTTAACCTTCTTAAACTCTCAGACACTCAGACCAATAATATTCTTGCTTGAGGAAAGAACCAAAATAAAGAAATGGATATGTTGAGCCTATGTTATATAAACGTGTTTGGCGGGGAGGTCAATTCGTCAGCACTATGTGCTGCAAAGGGATGGCCAGAAGGCTTACTTTCAGGCTGTCAGTTCGCACTATGTACACTGTATTGAAGGCCTACGTCCAATTATTTTCAGCCAGACTTGGATCAGTATGACTGGGGAGAACCACAAATACCTGAAATGCACCAGGAGTCTGATTATAGTCAACAGAGAAGAGGTGCCAAGTCTCCCTGGATCAACAGAAATCTGGCCAACTTGGCAATTTATCTTACACTTTCTTTCATATGATGAACCTTTTTTTTCCTCCTCTCTTTGAAGTGGTAGATCAGATACATGGAATGGGAATATGATGTTATTTCTTATCGGCATTGAGTTTTGACAAAATAATCGGACTATGGTCTATATGAATATTCTTTCTTCCTTGCACGGGGACTATGTTATCCAAATTACATCAGTAACAATGGTTTTTGTTTCAAAAGAAACATTTTGCAAGTTGCCACCAGCTCACCTAGGCCACCAACTAATTTAGACTATTAGACAGATTGATAGATTTTACATGTGGAATGATTTTATTTCTGTTTCCCCACCTAATGTGGCCTTTAAGCAATGAGTCATTATCTCATCTCAACTGAGTTATTGCTTTTAAATGGGAAAAGAGCTGGCCAGTACATCCTGGAGAGAATGACCTGTTGTATCATGCACACAGGGCAATGAGCTGGCTTCAAGGACAACTATAGCAGTCTCCAGAGGTACAGCTCAAGTTGTGAATGATTGAGGACATCACCAGGGCTAAGAAATTCAGTTGCCTCCCTTTTTCTAGTTTGGATGCTGGGTTTTTACTTGCTTTGTATTCAGAACATTTAAATAGTTTACCCCAGTGTAGAATCCTTGGCAGCATTTTATTCTCTTATTAATGGAAAATATTGATATGAAGTCAGAATATCTTTGTTTATCAACCTAACTGCCCAGACATCAATTTTTCTATCCTTGTCCTGTACTAATATTCAATAGCAATGCGAGTAACATTATTCCAATGATATTCATTCTTTTTCCCTTTGTTTTTCAGTCTCTAAAGGGATTAGGAGGGAATGATTCTTTCAAGCAAACAAAAGTTAAAATACTAAGTACAAGAATTAGCACCTCCACTCAGGAGTTTGGCCTCAAAATCCATTCAACAAGGTCTCCAATTTCTGAGTACAATGGACACAACTCATTCAAGATTATCCATATCTCAGTGAAGGCTGGAAAAATAGACATGCCCTGATAAACTTTCCAGAATTTATCATCAAAAACTTCTTTTGTTCTTGACCATACTCAATAGGGATTCTTAATGCAAAAGAGAGAACTCATGTGTTTCATTTCTAGGATTCAGTCTTTCTTACCAATAGCATATGATAGCTAGACTTTATCTAACCAGTAGCCCAGAGTTGTAATAAAGAGTCGATATTCTTCTGTCTTTTTTTCTGTGTTTTCTTTTCCTGACTTCCTCAATAAAACACAAAGCATTTGCCTTGATTCATCCTGTTCAGCATTATTGGATTTCCCTTTTACCTAACTCACTTCGTGTTTACAATACTGTACATCAAACATTATACTTAATAACTTCAATAAAGATTTTATTTTCCAAAGAATTGAACCAAAATTAATTTCTAACTATTCTAATGGGAGTCTTTTGAAAGCATTGCTCTGATATCTTGAGTTGATAAAGTGAAAACCCATGTAAACTCACTTGGAAAGTAAAATAGTAGCACTGAGACATTTTGTAAATCTAGGGACAACTAGGTGATGCAGTGGGTAGAACACTACATTTGGACTCAGAAGAGTTCAAACCCAATCTCAAATATTTACTTCCTGTCCAATTCAGGGAAAGTCATAGTCTACTGTTTGCCTCAGTTTCTTCTTAAAAAATGGGACTAATGTAATTATAGGACCCAATTCTCAGCATTGTTTTAAGGAACAATTAGATAACATTTGTAAAGCACAGTGCCAGGCACAAAGTACTTTGTAGATAATAGATATCATTTTCATTATAAAATAGTGTTTTGTACTTCTTGGTTTAACCCACCCTAATGAGTAGAACTACAGTATGGCAGATTGGGAATGAATTGACAGTTCCTGTATGCAAGAAGATTTAGATAAAGGGTTAAAGGTTCTTCCAACTCAGTGAGGATTTTGGTTTTCTCCCAAAAGCTTCAGGTAAAGGAGTGGGTGGCCTTGGACTGCTGTATTGCTGGCCTGGCCTTTATTATACAACCTCTCTTCCCATCTCGGACCCTGAAGATCAATTTTCTTAGCAGGTCTCTGCTTCAAGGCCTGACCAGGCAGCTTCCTTTTTAGCCTGGGAGGTCTATTTAAGCCTCAGAACAAAACTGCCATCACTTTAAATTCAAGCATATGGTACTTTAAATTATGCCCCCATGGAACCTGGAGCTCTGTACCATGGAAGATCTACCTGGAAAGAGGAATAAAAGAATTTTGTTTAAATGACCTCTATCTCTAGATGATTTAAAATACTTTGACAGATCTATATTTTCATGTGAAAAATGAATCAAGTATAATTAAATCAGAAAAGTAACATCTGTTACTAATCAATAGCCTTGCAAGAGAATTAAAATAGTCTTTTTCTCTCCCCCTGAAATCCACTGATAACTTTTTTTTCATCCTCTGCCATTCATTGAGATCAGATGCATTTTGTTCTATGTCAGATCTTGGAATTACATAAGTAATAAAGTCCTCAAGGCTGATGGCATGGGAACGGTGGAATGTGTAACAATATAATCAGGAGAAAAATCTATACTTAACACAAAGCATTCTAATGCTATAAGTAG
Organism: Monodelphis domestica; assembly: GCF_027887165.1. NCBI lineage: Eukaryota > Metazoa > Chordata > Mammalia > Didelphimorphia > Didelphidae > Monodelphis > Monodelphis domestica. The sequence goes on from NC_077230.1 coordinate 292,905,387, forward strand.
GCTGATTTTTAAATTTCTTTGTTCTCCAGGGCCATGTTCTCCGTCTGTGAATGCTTTTTTCTCCTCCTAAAAAAAATCCTGTGCCATTTTATCTGAGATGATGTCTTATTCTTTGTTTACGACTTTGGAAATTATTATACCAAGAGGCATGAAGGAGACAACTTGAGCAAATACAAATGGAGAAAACAGACTACGCCACCCCAAGCAAGGGTAAATGGAGCCAATATTTTTTTTTTCAGCTTGACAGTCTCTTAATCTTTCCTAGTGAGCTCAGTGATGATTTTTCTTGTTTCAAAATCTGTCATGGCATTCATTTGTGACCATTTTATTGCTGGGATTAGTTGAGGTCTATCAATTCACAAACTCCAGTGCAGCCCAGCAAATGTCAGCTTTAATCACCAAATGCTAAACAATGCAAGAATTTCAGAAAACACCTTTGTAGTAATGATTAAGTATTAAAACTGCACTGAAGTTTGCACTGCACTGTCCTATTCTTGTTAGAATTCCAAAAATAGAGGTCTTTGGGTAGGGAACCCACTTTTGTTCTTTCCTTATTCTTCATACATACTATATACTAGCCTCAAATTTACAAATTGGGCACAATGATGTTAAAGCCACCAAAACATACCTCTTTTATTTTTAAATACAACCACTTATGTGCACATTTCTTGCCCTTTTTTGCATGTTGTTTGACTTTTTTCCACCTTTCTCCTGTTCATATACATTTTTTAGATAAATCCTTACTATTGTATTCTAAATTATCATTACCTAACCATTTAGAGAATATGAAATAAATTTCTGAGCCTCTGTTTTCTCATCTACCAAATGGACATAATCATAACTTTCCTATCTCTTTCTCAAGGTTCTTGTGGGAAAAATAATTTATAAGTCTTAAAATAGGATAAAATGATATGTATTTTGTTGTATTTGTTCATTGAGTCTAAATTCCTGAATTTTTTGAGGTTTTCCTTGAAATTGCTTGGATCTTGTCTTCCTCTGTTGGTTCTGTTCTTTATCTCTATAGAAGCTTTCCATCATTGCTTTCTTCTTTTTCTTCTATTCTTTACTCACATTTTTTCTTCTTCTTTGTTGTTTGAATACTCACTCTTCATTACTTCACTATTGGAACTAAATGTTTAAGCTGCTCTGCCCGGAAGGAAATCTTTTAGTCTTCTTTCTTCTCTCCTGGTATACTGGATTAGACTGGTTGAGCTCATCTGCTGAGCTAATCTGCCCTGAGGTCAAATCTTCACCAGCCAGAGCAGAAGCTGAGGGTGCCCAACCAGATGGATCCCACCTCCCCAGTTCCTATCAGCTGCCACCAGAGCCCTGAGTTCCCCATGGTGGTATTGAGGTGCATCATCATGGTTGCAGCTTTTGCCCTGGAATTCCACTGTCAGGGCTTTCTATCACAGGGGGAGTAGGGCTTGGCTAGCTCATTCTTATTTCGCATCCCTTATAATTTGGAAATCCACTCACTCTGCCTACCTTTCAAGTTGTTTTCAGCAAGAGAGTCCTGGGACTACATCTTGTTGCTAGGTTTGGATTTCTGTCTTTTTTTTGAAGCACTTTTTAAAGATTGTATGGAAGGATAGTCAGAGTGGTTTTGGTTTCTGCTGCTTCTAAGCTGCCATTTCCTTGGACCGGTCTACCACTTGGGAACAACTGTACTAAGAAGTAGCAAATTCTATCAGATTTTCCACCAGAATAAATTTTCAAGCGAAAATAGAGTGTCAATTTTCAAAAGAAAATAGAAAAAATAAGAATGTCTATGACATTCTTATGGGGATGAAGACCAACTTGTCCTTAAGCATGAAAGAATGTAATGGTGAGGGAACACTGAGTAAGGGTCAGTGTGAGCAGTCAGGGAATCCTAGATCTGCCTTACTTGTGTTTTCAGTTCATTATGTGGAATATTAATGTCAGCCTGGGTCTTGTGCCCATGCACACCACCAGAAATGGAATAAAAAACAAAGATGAGAACTATAGTCAAATACAGCCTAGAGCTTCCTATCTAAATTATCCCAGCCAAATTTACTTCTAATTTTTCTTTCCTAGAGAAAAGTATATGGAAACATGGGAGTAGATATATCCATAGAGGACTATAACATTTAAAGACCCTGCACTGCCCATGGATCAGAGGATGAGAGTAGCTAAGAGATTTAAATACTGTATATAGGAAAGAAACACTGTGGAAATGGTAAACAAACTGTATAGGAGCATGAACAGATTCAGAAGAGTCAGAACAGTATCAAGATGACAGTAAGAAGTTTATGAGAGACATTGATGCCTAGGCCACCAGTAGCAGCTCAAAGAGTAATCATGGCAGTATTGGGGCTAAGAAAAGTTTTTATCTAGAGGCCTCCAAAAAGGAATATTATTTAACAGCTGTCTCTGAGAAAGGCATGACACAGTTTTAAGCTTAAAGTGTATTATTTACATTTTCTCCATCAGTTTTCTTAAGCCTAGATAATCGATTGGCAAAACAATAAATCAACCTCTAATTTATAGTCATTGTCAATTTCAGTGGTATAAATGCTCACATTAAAAATATGAGAGGGGGCAACTAGGTGGTTCAGGGGATTTGAGAGCCAGACCTAGACATGGGAAGTCTTAGTTTCAAATCTGGCCACCACTACTTCCTAGCTGTGGGATCATGGGCAAGTCCCACTGTTGCCTAGCCCTTACCACTCTTCTGCCTTGGAAACTATATAGAGTACTGATTCTAAAATGGAAGGTAAGATGTTTTGTTTTTTCCATTAAGAAATTTCTCTAAGGGAGTCTGTACAAGTTGATTCCCCTATACCTCCATTTCCAAGCCACTTCAATTTTGAGTCAAACTAAGAAGAAAAGGAACATAACCATCCTTGTATATATTATACACCTCTGGCAGAAGTTTTGTTGGTATTGTTACTGATATTTTTTGTTTTTACTTCATCTGAATTCCTGAATTTATTCCTTTCCTACCTAGAGGAGCATTATTTATACAAAGAATTTTTAAAAATAAAGAAGAGAAAAAAATAATATGTCAAAAGTAATGAACATATCAATAAAATATGATAATATATGTAATGTTCCACCCTCACAGTCCTAACCTCTACAAAGAGGAGAGAGGTGCATTTTTTTCTACATCAGGTTTCTAACCTCAACTCTGACTGTCTGATTTTTGACAAGTTGCTGAACTTCTGTAAGGACTACTTTCCTCTGAAAATTAAAAGCTTAGACTAGAGCAATGTTTCTCAGACCATGCTTCATATTCTGCAAAATGCCAGAGGGATTTCCACAGTGAACCAATTCCTGAAAGCAGAATATCTTACAGAAGAAACCCTCTGCTTTAGTTATTGCATTGGTCTCTACCCTCCCATTGTTGCTGCAGCCACATTTGGGGATAATGGTGAGTTGTGTGTACTTTGCAAAGTGTTCTGGATCTACTACCCCCACACCATTACAGTGCTTATTTTTTAGTGGAGGGACCTGAATGGAGACAAGGGCAAGAGAAGAGCCACACTTGCCTGCTAGCACCTGAGACATCAACATGCCTCCTAGCACCAAAGTCCATTTTATTTTTAACTCCTGAAATCTGGCTCTGCCCTTGCAATGTTACCAATGCAAAACCAAAGATGAAGACAAAAACTAGCAGTCAGAGTTCCTATCAACTTTCACCCCTGATGCTATCTTATTCTTTCACCCCTGCTCTTTCACCCCTGCTCCATCTCTCCTCTCCATAGTGCCTGAGAAATTTTCACATGCCTCACCCCTCTGTTCAGCCACCCAATCCAAGTTCTTCCTCCCTCTGCTGTCTGGGTTAATGGGGGGGGTAGGGAAGGGGGCTTGCAGGTGGCTTAATGGTGTATTTTGGGCACATGATCTCTAAAAGGTTCACCAACACTGCTTGGCTCTAACTGGAAGTGAGATAGAACAAGGAACCTCAGTATCAACTCTTGTTTCTCCTATGCTTCCCTACCTGCAGGCCTATGAAAATAAGTACTACAAAATTTCATCTGGTACTGTAAAGCCTGCAAAATGCTTTCCCCCATTATCTATTTGAATCATATCTCTGTCTGTTATTTAAATATGGGGTTTGAATACAGATCTTTATTTTTTTCTGATTCTTGTTCCAGTGTTTGTTTGTTTTTTATAATACTGAACATCCCCTTGAATGCTGTATGTAATGTTTTTGAGATTGAAAGGGTTTCTAATGCTATTCTTTGTCTTGGTTGGGCTTCAAAAGTCCCTGTCCAAACCTTAGCTTTCTATCCTTTTGTCAAGTATCCATCTTCCTTCAACATTTTCCCTCCCCACCCCATTCCTTTCTATCTTCATTTCTCCACTTGTGTCTTTGTTGTGGTGGGTAGGGATGCTCACAGTGCCTCTCTTTGTTTTGGGTCATGGCTTATGCTGCTCCAGAGCCCAGACACAGCATGTACAAGAATTAGAGGAATAAGCAGAGAGGAAAATTAGTCAAAGCCAGCTTAGAGCTTCTTATCCAAATGCCACCAGCTGAGGTTATTCCTCATATCCCTCCTCTCCAGAAGGGTGCCCAGTGGAGGACATCAGTCAAGTAATAGCGAGTTTGAGTACTACATTATAGAGTGACTCCCCTATTTCTACAAATTCCACAGGCAGTAATTTTGCAATGGATTTTAAAACTTCAGTTTACATGGAATAAGCTTAACTATATCTAAGCAGTTAAAATGCTATTTGAAAGGTTAAAGACCTTCACTGACTATGAAAAAAGCAATTGGGCTACATTTCCTCAGCTAAAAATGCATTCTCCCTCATCAAACTTTCCTAGAGTACATTGTCTGGATCTTTCCTTTACTCCCATCAGATCCTCCCTCATGTTGTCTCCCAACTCCAGCAGAATATAAGGTCTTTGAGGACAGGGATTGTGTAATTTCTGTATATCCAGTCACTTGAATAGAAGATGCTTAATAAGTGAATTTTAATTTGATAGATCTGTACAGTTGAAATTGGAGCTCAAGATCCAAAATAAAAGTCACAGTTCTCTGCAAGTTTTCTTCATGACCAAAGTTGGGAGAATTAGCTGCTTCTTCAAAGCACCTTAGAGTCCTCTTAATGAGTGGTATTCTTTTTTTGCATTCTATTTTCTATTGTGCTTAATAATGTCCATTTTTACAACCTATGAAACTGAATGATGATATAAAGAATATCTCTTTTAGCCTTTTTTTCAAGAAAAGCAATTGATGAAAAAGTGAAAAGGGAATTTCTGTATAAAGAGATATATTTATATTGATTGTCAAATGGTGTGGAATATTTCTATTTTTATAGATGACCATTTTGATAATTAATCCAAGTAGAAAACAAACATTTTAAGATATGTACTGCTAAAATAAATGTATGAAGACACAGTTTTCAAGTGCAACTTGAATAGTTTGGGAGAGAAAATAAATGACCTGTATTAATAATAATAATATTAATAACAATAAGTAATAGGTAACATTTATATAGTGTTCACTATTTACAGGCACGGTGTGGAATACATTACAATTGTCTCATTTGATGTTCAAAACAATTTTGGGAGGTAGGTACTATTATCATCCCCATTTTAGAGATTAGAAAACTGAAGTACACAGAGGTTAAGTGATTTGCCCAGGGTCTCAGAACTAATTGTTCTCTAAGGCTGGGCTGGAGCTCAGGTCTTCCTGAGCCAGTGCCAAAGACGTGAAACTCATTGTTTAAAAGATGGAGGCACTGGGAATTCAATATTGTGAATATTATGAAAAGAGGGAAATGTTATGAACAGGCAAAAACACTTTCATCTAATAAAGATTTGGAAAATGTGTGTGAGAAGAAACACATTTTCAAGGTCATCAGTGTCACAACTTTCCAAATTTACCCTGTCATACTGATAGTTATTTTTTCATCACACTTCAATCTTCAGATAGTCAAATGGTTTCTTATTTTTTGAGTATTGGTCTCCCAAGTCTCTAAACATTGTTGTACAAAGGCTCATCTCATCAGCATCTCTCTGCTTCTTAGCTTCCCTACTTTCCCTCAAATCTCAGTGAAGGTCTCACCTTCTAAAGCAGCAGTTCTCAACCTCTCAATTTGTAGCAAGGAGAATATATAATGCATATCAGGTATTTACATTCAGAATCATAACTGTAGCAAAATTAAGGTTCTGAAGTAACCACCAAAATAATTTTTTGGTTTGGGGTCACTGCAATATGAGGAGCTGTATTGTGGGGTCACGGCATTAGAAAGGTTGAGAACCACTGTTCTAAAGGAAGACTTTCCCCTAGTCCTCTTTACTTTTAGGGCCTTTCCTTTGAGATTATCTCATAGTGGGAGAATATAAAAGAGGGTCATGGTTTTGTTAGAATGTGAGAAGAGTTAAAGCTCAAAGAAGCTGAAGCTGGTGAAGAAATCTAACAACAAAAAGAGTTGTTTCAGATGGGAGGTAGGTGGCTTAGGGGATAAAGAGCCAGGCTTAAAGATGATAAATTCTGGGTTCAAATATGTCCTGTGACATTTCTTAGCTGTATGACCCTAGGCAAGTCACTTAATTCCTATTACCCAGCCCTTACCACTTTTCTGCCTTGGAAACAATACAGGGTATTATCTTAGATGGAAGGTAAGAATAATTACCAAATAAACAAATGAGAGGGGAGAGAGAGAGAGAGAGAGAGAGAGAGAGAGAGAGAGAGAGAGAGAGAGAGAGAGAGAGAGAGAGAGAGAGAGAGAGAGAGAGAAAGTTTTTAAGTCTCAAAAACTCTGTGTTTCTGGATTTCTCATATTCTCAATTCCACATGAATGAATAGGAGGAAAATACTGAAATAAAACTAAAACTAGAGTATCCTCCTTATTATCCACATTCTTTACATAATAATAATAGTATCCCCAATACCTAACTAAACTGATTGCTAAGCTTAAAATGTGATAATGAATATAACTTGGTACATAAATGTTAATTATTTTTATGGGAAATCTATTCATGTGAACAAGATGAAAATAATCAAGTAAAATAATTATATCTACTCGGATTTACATAGTGATTTTTCATTTCAAAGCATTTTTCTCATTAGGATCCTATAAGGTAAGTATTAAAAGTATCATTACTTTTAACTTGGAGATGAAGAACCTGAGATTTAGAAAGATTAAGTGACTTTCTCAAAATTGAACAGCTGACTTGAGTGTTAAAATGATAGCTAAAATAAGGCTGGTGGTGGTGTTGGTGGTGCTAGTAGTAGTAGTAGTAGCAGTAGCAATAGTAGTAGTAGTAGTAGTAGTAGTAGTAGTAGTAGTAGTAACAGTAACAGTAGAAGTAGAAGTAACAATAGAACTAGGTCTTTTAAATCTTAAACCACTTTACACCAAAAGCTGCTTCTCCCTTCCTATTTTACCACATAAAAAAAAAAACACTGAATAAATAATAGGTGCTGCTAAATAGTGTCAAGATGAAATTAGAAACTGAATTCTACATGGGATGAGAAACACAACGAGTAAATTTCTTCAATAGATGGTAAATGCTACTCAGAAGAAAATGAGATGCATTAGAGGACAAAGAGTATCAATCAACCATGTAAAAAGAATGACAGAGTTAAGAAGGAAATAAAAGAGGCATATGCTCTATTAGGTAGGACAGGCTACATGCAACATCTGCTCCAAAACTTCTAACCTCCTAATATGGTTGACTTTTTTTTTATTTTACTGAAATTATTTTCAGATTCAAGACTTATGATTAAACTCCAATGATCAGATAATATGGTATAATAACCTGAGCACTAGTAGAGGAGGATATGGATGTGAAACTGGATAAATAATTTCTTTTGTAAGAACCTCAGTTTCCTCATCTCTCAAATGAACTAGATGGGATTTATTTATTTAATCACTTAAAATTATTGTTATTATTCATTTATTTACACAATGACCCTTACAACTTATCATAAAAATTCACAATTAGCAATGTCTTCCTTTTTAATGACTTATTTTATATGATTTTGCATTCAATTAACAAGATTTTAACAATACTTCATCATGTAACTATACTTCTGTCATATCAGATATTAATGATACTTGGATGGATGATCCATCTTTTAAAGAATAGCCATGATTGTAACCCATATATAAGTTTACAGTGGATTTAACAAGTTTCCAGATCATTGAAACATATTTATCTTCTTCTTTATTTTTATGTATCACATGACACAAAATGATGTACTAATATTCTAGCTTCATTTGGGAATTTCTGTAATTTTGCAATAATTCTGCTTTGCAATATAAAATATAGTCTCCTTCATAATTACTTCACTCCAGGTCTACTGGAATTTGGGTGAACGTTTTACAGTCTTGCCAATATTCTTTGCTGGATCCTTATCCAAGTTCCACTCACTAACTCTAAGTGTTTCTCAAAACTCTTTCTCAGAACCTCTTCTCTTCTCCCTTTATTCTATTTCACTTGGGGGTGTCATGAGCTTTTGTGGATACAACTTCATGAAGACAGTTCTCAGGTCTCTCTTTTCAGCTCTAACATTTCTTCTAACCTCTAGTCTTACTACTAGAGAAATCTTAAACTCAATATGTCCAAAACTGAATTCATTATCTTTCCTTCCAATGTCTTCCCTCTTCCTAACTTTCTTATTAGTATTGAGGAAATCACCATTCTCTTAGTCACCCAAGCTTCAAACCTAGGAATCATCCTAGACACCCCACTCTCATTTACTCCTCCCCCATTCAAACAAATACTAGGTCTAGTTGTTTCGATGTTAGTATCTCTCTTATATACACCTTCTTCTCATTTCTGATACTACCACCACATTTTCATTGACAATCCCAAATGTAGGCCTGGAACTTTCTCTCTGTGTGGCTCTCTCTCTCTCTCTCTCTCTCTCTCTCTCTCTCTCTCTCTCTCTCTCTCTCTCTCTCTCTCTCTCTCTCTGTCTCTCTGTCTCTCTGTGTCTCTGTCTCTCTGTGTATCTCTATCTCTCTCTATTTGTCTCTTGCTATCTCTCTTGTTCTCTCCCCTCTCTCTCATCTATGTGTTGCAAAATTACAGACATGGAAATATATAACATATGAATAACCTACATCATATTACCTTGCCTTCTTGGGGAGGGAGGAAAGGTGGGGAGAAACAGAGAAAACATGAATTGCAAAATATCTGAAAGCAAATATTAAGAAGTCCTATTGACATATAATCTAGAAAAATAAAGAAAAGAAAGGCTTTTTTTTGTCTTAATAAAAATACCAACAACTTAAGTTTACCTGTCTGTTTCAGCATTTAATGAAAATTTAAAAATCAGTTAAATATTATCTTTTTTACCAATCCTTTGCATCAACTTGTCCATGAAAAGTGTTATTTTTCATCATAGCAACAATTAGCAGTTTTTAAAAATCCTCTTGCCACATTCCTAACTTCAAAAAGCCCATGTTGTACTTTCAAGGTAAGAATAGTACCTCCAGCTGCCCCATCTCTCTAAAGGGTTAGTTGGTCTGTATTGTAACAATTTATGAATTCTTATTATTGGTTTTCATCTTTGACCACACTTTTCTTTGCACTTCATTTTAACTGATTCTGTTTCATTGTGGGCTTGAATGATTCTCAAATACCTTGCTTTTCCACACCAACAGCTGGTGTAATACCTCTAACAATCACTGCAGCTTGTTCCTAAAAGATAGAATTTTTTCATGTTTCCTCAGTATAATAATCAAACATAAAACCAAAGATTAAAGATGAGGCAACCAAATCAATCTGGTTTTGATGGGTTGAGAGATGTCATGAGTCAGACTATTGTCTCATTACTAACTCCTGTCACAAAATAATAACATGAAAATTTTTTGCTTACACCTAGTAATTTGCATTGCAATATCACTGAACCCATGAACTGATGATTCTCATCCCCACTATCTCTGATCAAGAACACTGGGTTTAAACATTGGACACAGTAATGATAATATTATCTTTGCCTGGGTTGCCTAGAAACCAAGAAAGAGTGAAGTAATTAGACTATAGCGGCAAGTGTCAAAGGGCCTTCTAACATGTTTTCCTTTGGACAAACATTAGAAAAAGGAGTGAAAAAAGACTCTATAAAGAATAAGAAATTCAGCAAAAGGAGCCATCTAATTTCTACAGCCTGGAAAACGAGTGGCAATTTCAAGCTTCTGAAGCATAGAAAGGGAGAAGTAGAAACAACTTAAATTCTGAAGGACTTAAAGTTGGAGAGATTGTTAATAGTCCAGAGAACAATGTGGCCTGGAATCACGACACAGGTTTTCTCCAACATCTAACAAGAAGATGATACATGTCTGTGCAGAAGAAGCATAACTCAATGTTTCATTTTTCAGTTTCCTACATTACGTAATATATGGAATAGGCTTTAAAAAATTCTAGTGAAACACTCAGAAGTCAGACATTAACAATGCAGTAAAATACTGATGCCACCACAGTAAAGTGTGGGGAACACGGTGAAGTGTTGTCCCAAATGGTTTTGATGTCATGAGGAATTTGGTGTTCAGATTCAGCTGCCTTTTAAAGGAACTGAAAAAGATGATTAAAGACTACAAGTGAATAGAAACACATGTGCACAAACTGCATGAAGGACTGTGCCTGACACCTTGCACAAGTTATTAAACACATCTCTGGGTCTTATTTAATTCATTGGAAAATAACAAAGTTGTATCAAATCTCTTTTATGTCTAGCCTCCTAATATTCTGTGGTCCCAATTACTAATTACAAACTTTGATTGCTGCTTTTTTTTTCTTCTTCTCTCCCTTTCTATTTCTATCTCTTTTTCCCTTCCTCCCTTTCTATCTCCCCAATTCCAAATAATTGTCATTAGAATAATATTTAAACCCATTTAGTAATTAAAACTAAGAAGACTTCATTCTCTAAGCTTTTTTTTTGAAGATTACTTTTTTCTCAATTTTGTCAGTTCTATAATAGCAGCATCAATATTTTAGAAACCAAAAGAATTTATGAATATGAACAAAATAAAAAAAAAATCAGAGTCTTCAATCAAGAGACTGGAACGTGGTTATTCAGAGTAAAATAAAATGTGTCAGATATTGAAGACTTACTGTTTTGACATGCCATTACTCCAAATGATTTTTTAAAAAACTCTTACTTTCTGTCTTAGAATCAATGAATTCTAAGAAAGAAGCATGGTAAAGGTTAGACAATGGGGGTTAAGTGACTTGCCCAGGATCACACAGTTAGGAAGTGTCTGAGGCCATATTTGTCTCATCTCTAAGCCTTGTTCTAAATTCACTGAGTCACCTAGCTGCCCCCTCTGAATGATTTTTAGCCCAAGAAAGACAAACTTCTAGAGCAGCTAGCCCCCCTCCAATTTGGACAGACAGTTTAATTTTCAGAGAAACAGGCAGTCTTACCAATGGTTCCTTACTATGCTTAATGTAGCCATTCTGAAATGCCAAGATGGGGATTGAGTTCTAAACCAAGCTCGTGAAAACCTGTGTTAGTTTGGCATGTACAGTCTAACACTTAAACCATTATTTGTCCAGCATGTCACGTCAGTGACTTGTTTATAATGGTATATCTCTGCAGATGGACACTTTAAAAATACACACAGGAAAACCACATTATCCATTGTCCCATTTTAGCCTTCACTCAAGGGAAAGTAGTATTTTCAAATCATTTCAGTGAGAAGCATCCATTTCAAGGTCAGATAAAATATCTGCCTTTGGGTTTCAGAATTTTCCATCTTATCTAGAAGTCTGCAGCTTCTTCATTCCTCTTACTTTTTAAGGCCAATAAATGAGCCACCAGCCACTTTGCACAGTTGGGTGACTTGAGTGTTTATTCTATTTAAAAAGAACTTGCCTAGATTCAACTGTATTATTTCAAAAGCGCAACCACTTAAAGGATTTCAATAGCAAAAATGATGTCCCCTCTAATGGACTTCTCATAAACCACACAGTCCAGTGATGCTCAGGATGGCTCAAGGACTAAATTTATAAATACATTTCTTTTCCAAATCCAAAATCCATGCTATGTCTCTTATGTAATTATATTACCTATTGCTTTATTCTAATTAAAAAAATAGGGGGGGAAGAAATTCCATGTGATAGAAATGACCCCCCCCCTCATTCAAATAAATCCTAGATTTTCACAAAGCCATTCATATTAAGTAGGATAATTGAAAACTATAACTAAAACTTTTCTTTTCTAGACTCTGACTGAAGTATAGATATTCTACTGTAATAACAAATAATTGGATTGTCCAAGGACATATAAACAGGATAACTAGACAGATTTATTTTTTTCCAAGCTTGACATTCTGCATCCTCATAGTGAATAATAGCAAGATAAAAACAAAAAACTCTTCAAAAACCCAAATCTGATTTTTTCATATCTTCTACTTTATCCTTCAAATAAAGTATTTTTGGGTGGGTTAAGGGGTCCCCAGGCATGTCATTTCATGTTTCTATGCCCCAGTTTTTTCATCCTTAAAAAGAGAAATTTGTTCTAGATTACCATTACCACTCTTCTAGTTCTAAATATGATCTTAAGAGAGAAACGCATAAGGTGGATGCCCCTCAAAACCATATATTTTTCATTTTAATAATAACAATAGCAACATTAACAATAAAAATAACAGGCATTTGTATAGCACTTAAGTTTGCAAAGTGATCCATATTCATTATCTTATGTAAATTTAGCAAGGGTTCTGCAGAAGATACTATAGGTATTATTCCCATTTTAGAGACAGTTAATTGATATTCAAAGAATTGAGAATTTGCTCATGGCCACACAACTAATTAGGGGTACAATTCGGGATTTGAACCCAAGTGTTTCTCACTCCACATCTAAAACTTTACTCACTTAGTCATACTCCTTCTAAAGTATAAGGGGGAACTCCAGAAGCACACCAGTTTTAAATTTGCAAAACACCTTGCTGAGGACAGTAACCACACACCTAAACAGCAAGTCTGCTGATCCAGGAAAAACAACCATCTTCAGAATGAGGGTTCTGTTGGTGGTCTCCTGTCCAGACAATCCTTGATAAGTGTCTTACCCTGTAGCAAAAGACATGTTTAGTCAGCTTTGTTCTCTAATCATGCTATAGAGGCTTTGGGGTATGGGGGAATGGGGGGCATAACACCCTTCTTGCTTCATCCTGTCCAGTTCTTGAGAGGTGATACAAGGAGAGGATAAATAGTGTTGTTACTGTGTATACACAGAGAAATGGATGGATTGGGTTGCTTGCCAGGCCAAGGTCATTTTTCAATACTGCTTAGTGGATTTAGACTATCAGCTCATCTCTTACCTTTATGGTCACCTCACACCTTTGATGGATCCACCCAAGGGTAACGGAGCAGAAAAGCCTAAAGTGATTGTATTTCTTTTATGAAATCTGGTTTTCAGGACTTTACAACTCAGGTGTTTAAAAGTTGTTCTGGTCTGAAATTCAGGCAGAAAGAGTTCAAACACAGGAGCAAACGTTCTTTGAGTAATCTGAGCATGCCTCAAGAGTAACTCTGGCATTGCTTTCAAAAAAGTTAAGGGTCTGCCTAATTTGAATATTTTCGGGAAGTTAAATTTGGGCATTAAATTCTGAAAAGAGGCACCTGTAGAGTTTTCTCTGTGAAAAATCTAAAGATTTCAGCTGCTTAAAGACATTATATTTAGATTTTTTAAAAAGGATTGTGCTCCCCCTTCTTAGACCAATGCAAATTGCATAGATTAAAGAATATGGTATTATTATTGAAAGATTTGCATAAACCTCATATCATGAAACCCATGGTGGTTAATTGCTTAAGCATCAGATTAGACTTCCTGAGTATTTGGCACATATAGTTAGATTCTAGGAGGTCAGAAGGAGGGGGAAGAGAAGTACTGCATTTCCTAGTCTTTCTTTTTAAAGCATTCATGCCCAAATGATAATTACTCATATTCATATAGTGTTTAAAGATTTAGAACAGCACTTTTCTCCGAATCATCTCTTGACAATCCTCTGAGATAAGTAGAGCAAATATTATTTTACTTATGAAGAAACGGAGACTTTGAGAAAAAGTGACTTTTCTAGCATCACTCTCTGGTAAGTATCTGAGACAGGATTTGAAATCAGGTCTTCTGACTCCAGGTTCACATAAACTGTTTCTCAAATAAATCTCATTTGCACTTAAGTAACTGTTCTATTCTCTCTCTACTTCTGATATGTGTGTTTGTGTCTGTGTGTGTTTAGAGACAGACAGACAGACAAAGACAGAGAGAGAGACAGAGAGAAGAGAGAGAGAGGAGAGAGACAGAGAGTTAGAGAGAGACAGAGATAAAGTCATTTTAGTCATGTCCACTGCTTTGTGACCCTTTTGTGGTTTGCTTAGCAAAGATACTGAAGTGGTTTGCCATTTCCCTGTAGAACTCATTTTACAAATGAGAGAACTAAGGCACACAGGCTTAACTGACTTTTCTCAGGTTCACAACTAAAAAGCGTCTGTGATTAGACTGGAATTCATTGAATTGGAATTATGCTATATATACATATATACACATACACACATAAATAAAAATCAATTAATCTTATATATAAATCTATTTCAAAATTTTAAAAAGCACCTTGAGCTTATTGAAATCCTCAATGATTTATCAGTTATATTCTTTGTTTTTCTCTTTCCATGGTTTTTGCCATTCATTCTATATTTTTGTTTGTATTTCCTTTTAAATAATAACAGTATTCATAATAATAATAATTGATATTTGACTAGGCACTTACTATTTATGATGTATCTAACTTATATTATTTCCTTTGGGGTCTCAGATCAACCATGGGCAGAAGATAATTTATGCTTCATTATTCTCATTTTATAGATAATTCAGCCTCAGTATGGTTTTAATTAGTCAAAGATCACACAGTCAGTGTCAGAACTGAGACATGAATCCAGAGTTTCACTGTAGCGAAACCTGATCTTCAGGTTTTATTTTCTTTACTCTATATGATTTCATATAAATTCACAGTTTGTATACATATATAAAACTTATTTGAGCATTGTGTTTAAACCATGAGGGAAGGGAGAGGAATTTTTGTTCTTTTTTAAAAGATGTGTCTTTTCCTGGCCAATGATGGGTTCAAAGAGTGTTGACCAATGAGTCAGGAAGAGTATCTTACACAGTTGATCTTCAGAGCAGCACTATTACCCTCCAACATATTCTCCTTTCTCACTTGCTGAACATGAGAACATATGAAGATACTGTGAGCCTCTTGGACCTTTTGTGAGTGAAGGAAGAGCTCCTTCCCCAACTTCCACTCAAGGCAGCTAAGACAACTGTCATCATTGGCATCCAACACCCATTGCTGACCTAGATGAGTCTGAGACTGGACTTCAAGTCTCTGGATGCTGCTTCTATTTTCTGTTTCTTTCTCTGACACTTGGAGAGTGAACAGCTATTGTGAGAAATGAATTTTTCATAGTGGCTATTTTGGGAGTTTCAGAGTTCCTCAATTAGATTTGATTAGTAGTAGTTTCTACAGTTCTACTCATCTCAAGATGAAAGTGAAGTGATTGTTCAGTAGGCCCACGGAGTGGCTCATGTTTAAGTACCTAAGTATCAGAGTCTTAAGACAGAAGCATAGGAATTATGGGTCTTACTTCATATTTTGTCTTTGTTGATCCTTGCTTATAAAGAGTTGTTTCTGTTTTAGTCATTTCTTTTAGGTATAGGAAATAAATAGCTGCCTTTGACCTTCTCTACATTATACACTGGTAACTTTCTCTTCTCTCATGTGTAAATCCTAGGCATGAGCTAAACCTAAGTTTACTTTGGATCATCTGAATGATGACAGAGAGAGTCAAAAATAAATTCTGGAAGGGAAAAAAAAAAGGTCTAAACATCCCATTGTCAGAGTCCAGGCTCTCCGGGACTTACCTTGATCCATGAATGAGCTCAGAGACAATAGAGGCATCCCAGTCTCACTAGATCAGTACTGATCTGTAGCTATACATAATCACAGACTCTCTGAGTTTTTAGTAGCCTTACAAGACATCTAGCCTTAATAGCCTAATGTCCAGAACAAGGAAGGTGGTTGCTTTGCTATTCCTGTTGTAGTCAGACTACATGTCATGAGAGAAACTCCAGAGTCTGCCTAACCTATGTAAAACAAGGTATAAAACAGAATCCTTCCTCCTCATCAGTGCTTGAGGCCAGATCCCAGTATCCCACCACCAGATCCTTATGACTTTCAGACCCCTGAGGACTGATACTTTACTGTGCCTTTATTGCAACCTGCTCCCTTCTCTCTGATTTTTACATATAGGAAAAATACTTTCACCAATTGTGAACTGCCCCCACCACCACTGAAACTCAACCTCCTTTACTGTGTCAGAAAACCTTGCCTTAGACCATCAGCTATAACCTAGGATTGATTGGAGTTTTCTTAGTAGCTATAGCTCAAGACTCATCTCAGTAAAAGTAGAATTCGAGGATTATAAAGGTGACACTCATGACCTAAAAGTTGCCTCTCCACCAGACTCTAGAGCTAGGATTAAGGGGCTTAACCTTAAAACTCATATTCCTCTCCCATAATGACATCAACAATAAAGAGGAGGATATTTACCCAAAGTACTGGGGATATAAATATAAAACTGAGGCAGTACTGTCCTCAAAGATTTAAGAATCACACGATTTAGTATTTGGAAGAGACATCACTGACCACTGAGACCAAGCCATATTCTAAAGGAATCCCTATGATAAAAGAGATGATATTCCAATAAGTGAAACAACACATAGAGAGGAATGATGGCTAGGGAAGTAGTTTTGGAAGTAGATGAGATAAGTTGTGGGGACAAGAATTATGTGTAAAATCATAGAATAGTCAATTGTGATATCCTTTTCATAATGCCATATTTTAACAGAAATATTTGTAGAGTTTGGATTACTTTTCCTAGTTCAAGAGGAAGAAAGTAGTAGGAGATAGAGGACTTGGCACATAAACTTCAAGAGGGTACATGCTAAGAAATGCAAGGGAATTATAATTTTCTGGTAGGTGATTATACAGAATATGAAACATGGTCTTTCCAGCTATATAATGCATTAGGTGAATTTAAACTCACTTTTCAATTAAAAACCAATCCCAGTGCAGGATGTTAAAATTAAGAGGTGGAGGGGAGGGCAGGTTCTGAATAACTGATTGAGAGGACTGTTGGTCCAGTGGTGAAGAAGAGTGACTGACCTGAGAGATGGCTGGATTTTGTGGTCAATGACTGCATGAATAAATGGCATAAATAATTTAATAAAGACAAACAAGTTAAAGTCTTCTTTGAAATTCTTGAGTTTTGTCATTTTATTTTTGAGAACTTCATGGGATCCTTTGAGATAATTATAACTTTTGATTCTTTGAGGCTTCTGAAAATCCCAACTCAAGATTTTACTTAGAGAGTAAACACTGGATAAGGAATTTAAAATGTTCAAAATTTACTTCTGCTTTTGTCACTTGCCACCAAAATATATCTTCAATTTTATTTAACTATATTTATAAAGTATTTTGAGTTCCTTACAACTGCAGTGACATATATCTGCTATGCTTCTTCCATGAAAGAATTACAATTGATATAACAAAATAATAAAAATCAAATGTAACTCAAATGAAGACACATAAGAAGATACTCCCAACCCACCATTCCATGGCTCCCACAGGGTGGGAGATCCACACTTTACATATGTTTCAGATATTTTCAATGTATATATTGATCAGTGGTATTGACTTTTTTCCTCATTAAAAAATACTATTTGTCCTATTGTATTGGCTCTTTGGGAGGCAGAGATACATGAGATACTCTGGTGATATTAGAAACAGAAAATATCAATAAAACTTAAAAAATAATTGTAGAGATCAGAAAAAGGAAATATACTGATTGAGTGGTTCAAGATTCAGGATGACTCATTGATATGAATAAGTTTTCATAAGTCTTTACAATCTTTTGTATAATATAATACAATAATATAATTATGTATAACAAAATGTTTTGAATTTTCTGTCATTTTGTAGCCATCTGATTTTGGTTATTAGTATGGATGATAGAGAGAAAATGAAATAGAGGAGACTTGGATTTACCAATACTGGAATTTAATGCTTACTTATGACAGTAACCTTATGGCCTTGGCCAATTTCAAAAATGACTTTTAAGGTAGAGCTAATCTACTAATTCTTAATTAAGATGAATCCCCAGCAGTGGAGAGAATTCCTATATCTATAAGTACCCACAATGAAGAAATCAGAGATCCATTATATACTTATGTTTTTGTTTTTTTTTTTCCTTCTAGGATATTCACATGAAGTGAGGTAAAGTCACAAATTGGTATATGGTTATCTTATGGCATATATGAAAATGTGTTTTTTGGGCACATGTCAGATGTTTAATAATTTCAGAGGATGAAGTAAAGTAGCCTTGTTTTCCAGCAAAATCCAAATATATTTGAAATCTCTTTTAGAGGGAGAATTTTTGAAAGAATCTTTATTTTTAAATTTGCAAATGTCTTTCCTATTTAATCTTCTATAGTAATAATTATGTCTATTTTCTTCTTGCCTTTGGTATTTAAAAGGGGGAAAGGGCCACAGACTAATGCTAGTTATTTACCAGTTTGTAGGCTGAAGCCAGTTTTTGTGTCCAAGTTTTAAAGCCCCTATAAAAACAGCAGCCTTTAATGGAAATGTTGATCCACCTAAGCTCCTTACTGTAGGGTAACAGGCTTCAACAATAATAGTAAAAAAAAAAATCTGTTTTTTCTATATTCAAACTCTTCATCTTGCTGTGAGGAAAATCAATTTATATGACTAAGGAGGAATTCCAGTGTGGAATTGGGGTATTCATCATAGCTGAATTGAACTGACACCCCTTGGGATTTTTCTACTTGTTTACATATTTTATTTTGCAAATAAATATCTGGAAAAGTATATTTTTAAATTGACCTTTCTATATCGCTTATGCCCAAGGAAAATTACCAGTACTTTAATGAAATTAAAGTATGACTGAAATTCATTTTATTAAATATTCCATTAAAAAAAAAAAAACTTCCTTCATAGCAAAGTATGCACTTTCCTTAATCTTGGCATTTTCCTCTTTAGCTGCCGTCATTCCACTTGAAGCTTTCACTTTGATATGCCTGCCAAATATTTTTGCCCCAATACCACAATAACAATGCAGCAATGTAGGAGTGATTTATCCCAACAAGTTTACAACTGCTTGAGTTGACATGGAAACGGTCTAAAGTTCCAAGCAGTAGGTTTGTATTTTTCTTTTAAATTTCAAGTAGATCCTCTAAAAGCTTATTGTGGGTCCCGTCTCATGTTCCTTTTGCAGGTGTAAACAGTCCAAAATGCTAAAAGGTGGCTTTTAGGAACTTCTACTCTTTAATACTAGTCAGAGCATTTTCCTCCTCATCATTGTCAGTTGAATTTTGTGTGTATAAATTAAAGAAATAACAACATCTTTACTTTGCTTAACTACTCAAAACTGCTTTCTTAGATTTAGCCTTAAAATAATGCTCAGGGATATCTTAATTGAGTTAGCTTAAATTTAACCGTCTCTCAAAAATTATGTTCCAAAGACAAGTGTTTTCAAATTTGTTTCTATTTTGTTTTGCTCCTTTTCAAGTTATACAACAAAAGAAAAATTCCTTTTAAGCTGCAGCTCGGATGGCTGAATGCTGATTTAGAAAGGTCACTGGATCCAAAGGACAGATTGCCAGTTCTTTTGAATTTCCATTGCCTGCCCTTTCTATGGAAACAGAAAGAACCAAGAATCACCTTCTGGGAGTGCAATGGGCAGGGACCACCCAGGGCACTGCTCATTTAGCTTCTGGTGACCTTCTGTTATGCACTCAGCAAGTCAGTGAAGGGAAAGCCAGATACCAAGCCCGCCAGGGTACTTAATGTGTTCTCAAGTTCATATTGTTCCTTAAAGGCTTAAAAGCAGAATAAGTAGTATAAGGTTTTAAAAACAAAAGAAAACAAAACTGGGACTCAACCTACAGAGTGTTACAACCCTGTACTGTGACCTCTTTACTCCCACCTCCCTCACTCTGTTTCTGGAGAAGGATGATCTGTTTTCTTTTCTGAAGGGGCTGTCAGGAAAGTGGTCCTCATGAAATATTAAATCACAAGTGTTGTGCACTTAACAAAGCACCTAGAAATGCAGGGTTTCTTGCCCTGAGATTCAAAGCATGAGGAGTGCTGTAGCCAAGGATTTTGTTCTCTATGACAGATTTAAATACTATAGCTTTGGAATGGTAATTTGGCCATGGGTGGCCTTCTGCAGCAAATGCAGGCATATTAAGTTATGTGTGAATAATAGGACGAATCTACATACCGGTCAAAGATTGGATGGATTTTTTAAAAAATCATTGCTTTGTCATTGTAGTGCTGTCATTTTTAAATTGCTGGGTTAGTTTATTAGCTGACTAAGAAAATCAATCTCACTATGTCCACTGGATATAATCTGCTGAAAAACTTTGTATTTTCCACTCAAATAAAATATTTATTGAGATTGCAATGTAAGGGTGTGCTCTTTTGTATTTTCTTTCTTCCCTATGCCTTTTTATCTTTTAGGGGAGAATTGAAAATTCATTCTATTTATATTCAACCTCATAATTATTAAATTAAAATTCCTTCTATGTTTATTAAATCATTACCTCTTTTGTCAAAAAAAACCTTTTGGTTATTTTGTGATATTTTATGAAACCAAATTTAACAAAAAATATACTAAGCAAAATTATTTTATTTTACCCCATTAGGAAAAGTGAAGCAAACAAATATTTATTGAGGACCTTCTATGTGCCAGGCATTGTGCTAATTATTTTATAAAATATCTCATTTCTCTGGTATATTTCATTAGGGTTACTGAGATTTACATAAATTCCTCATATCTTTCTATGCCTTTTCATTTTTGTTCTGTTTTTTTTAAATATGAAATTTTCTTCTTTAACACTGAGTCCTTTAGGATTTTCAATTCTGCAGATATACTAATGTCCTTATACTTAAGGAGACCATTATGTGGAAATAACAAAAAAAAATGACATAATTCACTTTTCTAGAGCCATGGCACAGTTGTTGCCCCATTTTTGGAGTGTATGCTCCCTTCTCACTTCCATGTGGTAGAATCCAAGTTTCCTTCAAGGCATAGCTCTGGTTCAGCCTCCTATATTGGATTTACTCTCCATCTACTCTAGTTTTTAATATTCTTATCTTCCTAAAATTAGTTTGTAAGTATTTTTATATATTTGTATATATGGTTTGAACTCTAATTGATTATAAATTATTTTAGGGCAGGTTCATAATTATATGCTTAGTGGATAGTATAGTGCTTTGAACCTAATAGGTTTACTCAATAAATATTTGTTCAGTTAAATTTGCTGGAATTTTTATTTTATGCATATGTTATTCTCAGAGTGTAAATATTTCCAACCAGGTGATTCAGTGGATAGAACACTAGGCTTGCTATTAAGAAGTCCTAAATTCAAGAGAGAGTGTTTGGCAAAACATATTCCCAATTAGCCATGTCAGAAAATGTGTCTCTTTCTCCATTTTAAGGTCTTCATCTGTTTCAGAAGATGAGTGACAAATTTCATGTTGCTATACGTCTCTCATTAGAGCTACAACCCGTAGCTTAGATTCCATCAGAGAATCAGTTCTAAAGCTATTTGTCACCTCTAGGCAAGAGACAGAAGAAAGACTACCTCATCTGCCTATGGATGCTCAAAACCCCTTCCTATGTGCTCATGGAAGATCCACATAATAGCCTGACTTCTGAATGATCATGGTTATATAAATAGTTTGTATGCATGTGATGTTTGCAGGGCTAAGAAGTGAGCTGAGGGCAATAACAATAATACATTATATTTGAATTAGTTTCTAAAGTGCTTCTACATTCATCACTCCTTTAAATCTAACTATCCTATGGAAGAGACAAAGTAGTCTAAAATTTTTAGAAATGAGAAAAATGAGACTCTGACTCTAAAGAGGCTACAAGCAATATTGTGTGGGAATATCCTGTAATTTTCACTTGCTCAAATATTGCTTGAAAGCAATGGTGAACAACCACACATGATACTTATCCTTGAATTAAAAAATATGACCAGTGTATTCATAGGTCTTGGGGAAAAAAATTCTTCTGGGTTTGTATAGGTACAGTGGCAAAAACAAAATAAGGAATTATGCATCTACAAATACAAATGATTCTCTGTGAGAAAAGTAGGAGAAAGAGAGAGAAAAATGTTTCATGGAAAATTCAAATATCATTTTTCATATCTGTCCAGTAAGGGGGTTGGAGTACTCCCATTACATCTACATATTCAAATTTTGTTCTTTGCAGTACCGTAGAATTTAGTTGATAAACAACCCATAAAATGCTTTCTGCTGCTTTTATGGACTGACATTCAACTAGTTCGTGAACTCTTACTTCTCCAAGGAAGATCTGCAAGTCATCTTTCCATTTATCTGCAACTAGTTTTTGTTTTCCCATTTAGTTCAATTTAGTACTCCTTAACTTAATGCTTATAGACAATCTATAAATGTGATTCTTATATTATAAGTTGTCCTTTTTGGACCACTCCACCACTGTTACTAAACAATGTTTTAATTTGTTTCATGAGTTGTTATAGTGAAAAAATTCGTCACCTAGAGAACACAGGTAAGGCAGGTGTTTCTTCATTTTCATCTAGACAGGTCTTTGTACAACAACAGATTTAGAACATTATTATGACCATATTCAAAACATTTCTAGAACAGTAGAATATTCCAAAGACTATGTTCAACTGGCAATGCCTTTGAAAATCCATGAGGTCTATATAATGAGGAAACAGAGTAATAAATACTATGATGAAAGAATTGTGTCATATATGCAACTCATGGCCCAGTATCCCCTTGATAAACTTTGTGTTCACATGAATGTGATCTATAGGTCAGAGACAAAAAAGATCATTTTCTTTAGATTCATATGCCTCTTTCAGAGTTTACTCTGGTAAATTGACAAATATGTTTGTATTTAGGTTTCCACGACTATCAGAAACTGGGTATCCAGCTTTCCTATGATCACTCAAATTAATAATTAAATAAGAGATAGTGAATAACTTCTATTTCACCCATGGATAATTCATAAAACACAAAAAGTCAAAGGACCCCATTAACACATACAGAAAATATATAACCTGTCAAATATAGTTATTAGAAATGGAAACCTCTTCCCCTTACTGACCTCATGATTGGAGCAAGTCTTATGACATTTCTGGAAATTTACTGCATCGAGAACACTAGACATGGTCAGACTTTATTCATATCCAAAGTCCTTGATATGATCAGATATTCATCACTCCTCTCCACAGCCCCTCATAAGACTCCTCTCTGTTGAAGTATATTTAAACTCTTTCAATCCCTTTACCTCTTGGGTACTCCTGCACTCCTGTGTTGTGCGGTGACCATGAATTGCATTTTTTCTGCCCTGATTAAAGAACCTTGTCATTGCTACTCCTTATTTTGGGTTGACTAAAACATTAATTGAAGCCCACAAATTTCCTTTGGAAAGCAATATGCTAATATTCTAGTGGGATCTTTCTCTCTCACAAAGTTCTTCCAAGTTACATAATTAGTTCTTCCTTCCTTATCTCCTATTAAACCCTATTTGTTCCCTTCTTTCTCTTTCTCCTTATTCTAGGTTTGAGGTCTCATCTTCCAAAGCACTTGCTTTTTTTCTGTCTCGTCTTCTCTTTCTCTTTCCCCTATATTTTCTTCCTGATAGTCTGAGATTTAGATTTAGATTTCTAAAACTGTATTCAGACCTTCAGAGCCAAAGAGAACTTGTTTATAACCCAAATTCTGTTTCTGTGACATTCCAGGTATTTTAGTTTTCTGCTATTTACAAAGGACCCTTGTATTTTGAAGAAATTTGGTTATACATATTTTACTATGGGATTCATTCAACATAAAAGCTTCTATTCTCGAATGTAAAGGAGTGGAGGGAAAGGAATTAGGCAATATTGGAGATTTAGAGAAAATAATTGCCTATTACGCAAGAAGTTTACCTAATTACATGTAAATTATTGATGCCCCAAACTGAACCATTAGCCTCTACAATTCATCAAAAAGCTCTCATCACAAAGCCTCATGATTCCATTAGGATAAAAAGAATATTGAATTGATTTGTATGGATTCCAAACTTTTCCTCTTTTTTCCTTACTTTTAGAGGAAATTGTATACATATTCTTTCAGATCCCTCTAAATTTCTAGGCCAAGCCTTACTTTATTCAAGACTAAAGGAATCAAAATGATAAAATTCAATCTTTGGAAGGAATCTTGGGAGTTTTAACTGGTCTTACTCTCAGGTTTGCTTATTAAAAGCCCCTACAGGGATCTGGTCAGTCTTCTTTAACAGAGGGGTAGATATTGTTATATGTTCTTTTCCAAAGTCACAAGTCTCTATGTTATACAAAAGTCTTCTTTCAAGGATAAGCTTTGGGTTTGTGAGTTTTTTTTTTTTAATCAAGCAGTTTGCTTTAACAATATTTTTCCTATGTCTCATTTGGTTGTTTTGTGGTGTATTGTTCTTTTCTGTCTTCTGATCTTAATCCACCAAACATGTGCTTTGGTTTACCCACTTGGAGTGATGCACGCGGTGAAAAGACATAAGGCATGAGAAGTGTAATTTGGCTTGCACTTGAGATGCATTTAAAGAAACTGAATCAAAGACGACAGTGGAAACTCCACCCTATCCTGCAAATGTGTAACAAAAACTGAGTGATGGCAGCAGTATTTGCAAAGACTGTTTTTCTAAGTCTCTGTGATATGGGCACCATCCAATTTCTGGAGACATTGGTTGCCAGGCAGAACTCTAATCTGATGCCACCCATTTCATGTGTAAGTTTGTGGAGAAAAAATATATGAAAAGACCCTTTCTTGGGTGTGGTGCTCTTCTCTTCCATCTTGCTTGCCTGTCAGTCATTCATCCCTTTTGTAAAGGATTTCAAATAGTCACTCAAGTCTTCAATTGGGACCTGACACTGCAGCATTTGTATTAATATAGTTACTTTTATTTGTAGAGCCTCCTGAGGGTTGTTTTCTTTCACACTGATGCAAGGGCAAGGAGGAGGGGGGGATAGATGGCAAACCTAGAAGGAGAGATAATTAATTGGAACAGGCCAGAAACTAAACCAAAAACACATTTTAAACAGCCTAAAATGATTTGGTACTTGTCTGAGCAAATTTGTAGCATTAACTTTTCAAAGTAGGAATTATTAACTACCTTTCTTCTTTCTTCAACTTGCAACGATAAAAGAATAACATCTCACCCATAGGAATATCAGTGAGCAGAAAAATTGGAAAGCCATACAGATAACTCAACATCTCCCATAGGTCAGTGACCTAGGCTGTCTCCTATTTTGTTCCCATTATAGAAATTTCTTAATAAGAAAGGAGTATATATATATATATATATATATATATATATATATATACACAGTGATAGTCCATGAATATATTTCTCAACCATGCAATACAAGAAAGAAGAGACAGAATATAAACATTTGAGTTAGAAAAAGCCATAGGGATAATCTGGTACAACCTGCTCATTATTCAAATGAGGAAACTTACATTTTCACGATCTGAAGTGATTGACTCAAAGTTATATAGTTAGTGACAGAACTTTGGATAGTATTTAGAGCCCAGCCCAGATGACTCTCATATTGATGGTCTTTCCACCTTTCCAAATAGTAAGAATAATTTAATAAAGTTTTTATTCTGTTTCACTATCATATTAATACAATAACATCCCACTGATCCAAGAGTCAGACATCTGATTATCTCAACCATCTACTATAGCACAACAAAAAACCCCAAAGTGAAAAACACAATCTAAAAATCTGAAATAAGAATCAATCACAAGACACACAAAAATTAATCATCTATAAGAGTTCCTTGGCTTATCTTTGGGGCATATTCACTCATTTATAATTCTAAAATAATTCATTATCTGATTTTTAATTTATAGAAAGTTTTAACAAATATAACAAAATAAAATAACTACTACAATATAAAGGAAGAACATTTCAATGTTTAGAATTAATTGTGTAATCAAAGCATAAACCAGTGTGTCATGTTCTAGAATAAGTCAGTATAGAGGAACAAACCACTTCCTAGAGACAGAGAGGGGAAAGGGTCTAGCCAGGCAGTCCCATCTGGAGGTTTTAAGGGAAGAGATTAAGCTGGGACCTAATTCTGAAATATTGCGGGGAAAAAAAAGAGAAACTAAAAGCAATAGTATTAAAAGAAAAACTGATCACTATACTTACAAAATATATTGAAAATCAGGATACATAAGAATAGTATTTAAGTATTATAGGCTTCCCAGAAGAACCTGTCAAAATACCTGTATATAATAAAGTAAAAAAATCACAAAAAATGTTCATAAATCCTAAAGAAATAAATCAACATGTTTATCAAAAGAATCTATAGATTTCTATCCAGAAAAATAAATACATGAAACTTATATTATAAACTCCAGGACACATATTGGTGAAATTTTACAATTCTAAAAGCAAATTCTATGACTAACCAGGAAAAAGAATTTCAAATATGAAGAAAAGGAAATTATAACAACACAATACTGCTCTCCAAACACAATTAACCAGAGGAGAGAGTAGAATAATAGATTTCAAATAGCAAAGAATGAAAGTGACATACCTCACAATCCTGAATCTAGTCATTAATGCAAAAAGATAAATGTTTAATTTTTAAAAAAAGGCATTCTTAAGGGAAAAAATCAGAACAAATTATTTTATTTTCAAACACCTCTAGACAACAGAAATACAGGAAAGGTAAGTAAGTATTGTGGCCAAGAGCAATAGCAACAGATTAACAAAAGAGCAACTATTAAGAGATTTTTTTTTTTCCCTAAAAGTAAAAGGGACTCAGGATGAAACAGAAGTCAAATAGAAGTTATGATGGAGATATAGCCTAAAGTTGCATTGGCTGAATATCATAACACTCTTCCTACCAGTGAAGTGATTTTTTTTGTGGTTCTAAATGGCAAAATGGGAGGGTATATTGAAGGAAAGAGGAAAGTAAGAGAAAGAAAGAAAAGAAAGTAAAAAAGGGCATGGGGGAATATATGGTATATCCTTATCAATTTGAAGGTTAACAATCAAACAAAAGATTAACAAGGTAAGAGAAAATAATTTTTATAATTGTTCAGGAAGAAGAAAGCCTATAAAAGAATGAAGGAATGGGCAAAGGGAAAGATACAAAAAGAGGGGGAAGAAAGCAAGAAAGATCATTCAGTGCTGGAAAGAGGTACTACTGGAAAAAAATGCTTTTCTGGGGAAAGGGTGATATTCTATAATGGAAAATGGAGTGCTTCTGACAGGTAAAATCTGCAGAAAATTAGTGTTTAGAGAGACCCTTCATTCTGCCTCAGAAGAGGAATCAGAATTTCTTGAGGCAAACCCAGAAGCATGGTAGGGCATGCATTTGCAGAAGAGATTTCATTGACAATGGAGAAAAAATGGACTATAATGAAGGCATAGGTTAATGATGAACTACATAACCCAAAACAGGAAAATTCTTATCATGTGACAGTACTTTCTATTACCTGAAGGAATTGATATCTATAAGAATGAGGCACAGGTGAAAGGAGGGGGAAGATGAGAAGATCTACATGATAATGATATAGAGCAACATATTTAGAAGAGACACCATAATTCCATGAGGAATATAGAGGCTGAAAAAGGAATAATGAATATAAATTTCATAAATTAAATAATGAAACACTAGAATATACATAAAGGGAAAATGAAGAGAATATGGATTTTTTTTTAGATAAAAGCACAATAAATGAAATTTTAAAAAAAATAACAAAAAAGTTGGAGGGAAGAAGGATGACTTTCCTTGACAACTTAGAAAATATAGTATTAAATTACTAGGTAAAAAGAGGTGGGGGAGTACATAAGTAAAAAGAAAACACTTTAAAACTAGGGAAAGAATTCATAAATTGGTAGTGTTTGAGGGCAAAGGAAAAAGAGCCAACATGAGGGGAAATGACATAAACTAGATTAATGAAACTAAATGAAAAGGAAAAGTTGCATTTTTACAAAGGAAGAGTGATAAGTCCCAATTTAAAAAAACAGATGAATGGAAATATTAAGTATAAATATGAGTGTGAATAGGTTAAAAATTCCAGTAAAATGAGAAAGTGACATTGATTAAGAAAACAAAACCCCACCATCTATTACTTATAAGAAATACCTAAATAACAGAGGCATACATTAAATAACATAAGGGATTAGAACAAAAATTTTATGCACTAGATGAATCCAAAAAAGTAGGAATAATAATCACGTTATCAGAAAAAGTATAAAAGATTGTAATCATTATCAGAATCATCATACCTAGCATTTATATAATGATTTAATGTTTACAAAGCACTTTGCAAATATTTTCTCATTTGAACATAAAGAGATATGAACAAGAAAACTCTAGTAAGTTAAATTTAATATGCTCCAAATTTATAAAGGAAAAGTTAACTGAGCTACAAAAAGAAATAGTCAATAAAAAAGTAGTGGTGTCTCTCAGTTATGAAGAAATATAATAGAATGAAAAACAAAAAAAGAAAAATATAGAGAAGTTCTTGGAGAAACTAAACTTAAATGGGATCATTAGAGACTATATGTATTTTTCAACACCACATGAAACTTTTATAAAAATAATTATGTATTTGAACACATAGCCTTTACAAATAAATTTAAAAAGACAGAAATATTAGCAGAAAAAAAGTTTGTTATGAACTATTAAACAAAACAATAGTAATTGGTTAAGGATACAAAAGTAAAGAACACATTAATACAGATTTAAAGAAATTTTATATAATGATTAGCTCAAAGAACAAATCATCAAATTGGTAATTATGTGAGAAATTACAAAAGAAAAATAAAGAAAAAAAATTTGGAGACAAAGCTAAAGTAGTGCTCATGAGAAAAATTGCATACCTGGCAATGTACATTAGCAAAATGTAAAAAGGGTAATATTGAAATGAATATGCCTTTTAAAAATTAAAAAGTCAACAAAATTAAAATAATCACAAAAGAGAAAGTAATTAAAATTAGGTGGAAAATAGATAAACCAGAAGTGGGGAAAATATGCAAATGAAAAATTTAAATGTTCTTTGTAAAAACTAATAAGATTTATTAATCTTAAGTCAATCTTATAAAAAAGAAGACAAAATAAAATTAATGAAATAGCAAATGAATAAAATGAAATCACATGAAAGTGAAAAGAAAAATTAAAGTAACATAAGAACCCAATATACATAATTTTATACAAAAAAAAAAAAAACTCAGTACAAATAGTGGAATACCTTCCAGAACATAAAATATTCCAAGTACAGAAGACTTAATAGATATCTTCATCTAATTTTATAAAACAAATACAATGTTTATTCATGCAAAAATCTACAAAATATATTGATGAATGAATCTTTTTTTAGTGTCAAAAAGAATAACCAAAACCTAAAGTATGCATCACATGTAATTTGGATGCACTAAGGAACATTCACAATGAAAAAGGGAATAAGTAAGGATACTCACTATCCCCATTATTATTTTTATATAATTGTAGAAATGTTAGCAATAGCAACAAAGAGAGAGAGCATTTTTTTGTGTGATAGCCATGATTTGGAAACAAAGTAGAGGTTCTTTTTTTGGTAAACAATTAAACAAATTGTGGTACCTGAATATAAAGGAATAATGCAGGGCTATAAGAAATTATTAAAAATCTAAAGTTAATGTTTTCAAATAAACAAGAATAAGTATGACTCAAAAGAGCAGTTAGGAGGAGATGCCTCCATTACTCTAGCTTTTGTATAAGTTCTGGTCTTTCAGTGTTCCTATCTTTGTGTCATGCTATCCTTTACATCTCCTTACCCTCCTCTCTACCCTTTGTTCTGGAAACAGTAATGAAATCAGCACTATAATTATTTTTAGAAAGGGAAAATAGTTCAATTACTTGCCCAAAGGCTCTAATCACCATCACTCTAGCTTTCGTCACACCACTCCTATATGTGCTTTCTCCTCCCCTTAGAATGTAAGTTCCTTGATGGCAGAAAAGTCCCATTATATGTATTTTTATCTAATATTAAACAGTGCTTAGAATATGACATAATTAATAAATGCTTTTCATTCATTAATTCTTCTCATTCTATACCAGTGATAATAACTGAAGAAACACTATACTGTCAATTACAGACTATTAAAAAAAAACATTCGATTGAGAAATGAGCTAATTCACATAGCTATAAGTGGTAGTGTCTCAGACAGGTATAAAAATGGTAATGTTCCATGATGAACCATGTCATTCCATAGAAAAATGTCAGAGAATGTTTCTGAGTCTAAACGAATCAGCCATTTAACATGGACAAAAGTATCAAAACACAAAGCATACTAAAAGAAAATATAAAATAACTTGGGTATGATGTAGGAATGCCAAAATCAAGCACTGGCTACATATCAAATTCATCTAACAATGGAACCACTTGAATTATTTGGGAAAAGAAAGAAGTCAAGCAGATTGACTTAGTTCACTGTTAAATAGGGAGGTTAATGACAAGCTTGCTCTGTGTGTGTAAAATGATCTAGATACTTGAGATAGCTGAGTGTCCAGGGAGACCTCTTTCTAGATAATTTAAAGATATGAAATACTTCCTTTATTCATTAATTTCATTTTACCATTCATCAGGTCATTTGGGAAAATGTTCCCTTCTTAGATCATAATAACAGTTTCCTTACATTTGCTTACATTTTGATAGCCCTTTGAAGTTACAAATTATATATATATATATATGCATATATATATATCCACAAAATGTTAGTATAATTTTGTTTTAAAGCATTAAATTCTACTAAGACTTTGGTGACACCTTATCTGCATGCGTGTGTGTATACATGTGTGTGTATGTGTGTACTTGATCCTCACAACACACTAAAAAGTAGATAGATCCTGCTTTTACTCTTCACTCTACCATCTGTCCATTTTACAGATAAGCGAACAAAGAATAAAAGGGGTAGAACGACTGGCCTGAGGTTACACAATTGGTGAATAGCAACCATAACAGATGGACAAACCAGAATTTCTTTCTACTACATCAGAGGTTTGTCATGGGTCACTCCCAGACCATGTGTGGTTTGTGCATTATTGGGTTAGAACCAGATTAAAATGTAATTGACAAATGTTAAACAAGATAAATTAAAATACAATACAACATAGATATTGTTCATAGATGGTTTTCTAAGTCAATAGGTGGTCCTCACGAAAACTTGGTTATGGCCCAGAGCAGTTCCCATTTCTGTTTGAGTTGACAGCATGGGGCTATACCATATTAGCTCATTCCAAATTTATAGCAACCTTTTTTTTCCCCTATGTAAGCTATATGGCTTCTTCCCAAAACATATTATTTAAGAAATTAATTATTATTTGCATAATAAATGTCTTCATCCTAAATCTTTACTTATTGCCATGCACAATACAGATTTCATCCTATTTTGCATTTCCGCAATATGAACACACATTTTAAACAGCTGAAATTACGTGT
Source organism: Monodelphis domestica (assembly GCF_027887165.1). Taxonomy (NCBI): domain Eukaryota; kingdom Metazoa; phylum Chordata; class Mammalia; order Didelphimorphia; family Didelphidae; genus Monodelphis; species Monodelphis domestica. The sequence goes on from NC_077230.1 coordinate 292,936,930, forward strand.
TTCAGCACTAGGTGGCATTAGTATCTTTCTTTAAGTAATTAGCTAAATGGCCTTGGACTCGGAGGTGACATATAAGAGCAATTCAGAAATACAAACCAGATTATTCTGGGTTTATTAAGTTTTTATTATTTATATTCAGTTTTAAGAACTGAAAAGCAAGAAATAAGATTCAATTGGATAATTACCCAAGATTTAGACAACTTTGATCATTTAAATTAATGTGATCTTGGATATTATCTTATCATTATGAATACCTATTTATTCATTTACAAAATGGGCAAAATGGAGTAGATGATCTCTATTGTTCAATGATTCCCTGTCGCCTAGTAAATAAAGCTGCAATGCCTGAGACTGTTACTCAAGACCCTCCATAGCATCATTCATTCTAACTATTCTATTACGCATGTTTTATGTTCTAGCCAAATTGTTTACTCATCATCTCCATATACTGACTCATTGTTCTCTCTTTATAAATGTGTTAAGACAAATATTTTACTGGAGTAGGTTGATGATGTAGCTCAAATTAATATGTCCCAAACATAACATTTTCCCCCTAAAATACTCCTTCTGACCTCACTATATGTCTCAATGGCACTGACATTTACCTCTTCTTCCATGTTCAAAATCTTAATGTTACTTCTAATTCATTCCTTCTCTCATCTCTTATCCAATAAATTAGCAAATCTCTCTGAATCCACATTTAAAACATCTCTTCCATCTTCCCTTTATTAATTCTACTGACACTACAATTACTGTTCAGTCATTTTCAGTTATGTCGAATTCTTCATAACTTTATTTGTTATTTTCTTGGCAAAGATAGCTAGAATATTTCGCCATTTCCTTTTCCAGTTCATTTTAAAAATGAGGAAACTGAGCCATATAGAATTAAGTGACTTGCCCAAAGTCACACAGATGTTAAGGGAGTGAGACTGGATATGAACTTAGTAAGATTAGTCATCCTGACTCCAAGAATGGCATTTTATCCACTGTATCCACTTAGCTGCTCCATCATCACCATCTAAATTTTTGCTTATAATTTATGCTGGTTGCAATTTTTAATAGGTCTTTTGACCTCCATTCTCTCTTCTCAGCAAACCTCTTTTCAACATGTCAGTTCAGTGCTACTTAAGCATAGATTCAGTCAAGCAGCTCAGGGCTTATATTTCATATTTCAAAGAAAATTCAGCTTCCTTTTCTTGGTAGTCAAAGTCCTTCATAATCCAGCACCATGGTATCTCCATAACTTCATCTCATACTCTTCACTGCCACATATTCTTCATTCAAACAACACTGTCACCAACTTCATTCTCACCCAAAATTTCCTTTATCCAAGCCTTTAGTTGTTGTTTTCCATATGTCTTTAGTATCCATCACCGTCTCCCCTGACTGCTGAATTTGTATCCAGCTAAAGCTCAATAGCACTCTTTTAAGCAGTCTCCTTGGATGATGGCAATTGGTAATGGCCTCACTCCCCTTCAATCTCACATGGTATTTTTCTTGTATTTCTTGGTGATTTTAAAATACAAACTTAATGTGAATGGAGATTATTACATTCTTTGTACTTAGGTCCCTAGAATCTATCACCAGGCATATTGAATGGTTGATGAATTTACCATATGTTGGATGTTTTTAGCTATTGGCATTTGTATACACTTCATCTCTAGGATCTGTTGGGTTTTAAATAATAAATCGATTTGTATTTCATTCTGGATGTAAAGGGAGTCCCTAAATATTCCTGAAAAGGGGAGTGAAATGTTCATACTTATGATATATAGGCTGATAATTACAACTATGTAAGGATGGGTTCGAAGTGGCATGAGACTGAAAGTATGTTGTCCTCTTCAGGAAGGTTCAGGCAAGACTTGAAAAAGATCTTAATGAGTGTAGTGACTCATTATTTTGACTTTTAATTATTTCTAGAACTATATACATGCTTGATCCAACAGCTCAAGATTCTTTCCTTCACTGGGCACACCCCAATAACATCACAGTTGCTCATGGTAGATCCACATAATATCCTGACTTTTGAATATCCACGGTTATATAAATTGTATGTATGTGATGTTTGCAGGGATAAGAAGTGAGCTGAGGGTAATAACAATAATACATTATATTTGAATTAGTTTCTAAAGTGCTTCTACATTCATCACTCCTTTAAATCTTACTGTCCTATGGTAGAGACAAAGTAGTCTGAAATTTTTACAAATGAGAAAAATGAGATTCTTAAGAGGTTACAAGCGATATAGTGTGGGAATATCCTGTAATTTTCACTTGCTCAAATATTGCTGGAAAGCACTGGTGAACAACCACACATGATACTTATCCTTGAATTAAAAAATATGACCAGTGTATTCATCGGTCTTGGGGAAAAATTCTTCTGGATTTGCATAGGTAGAGTGGCAAGGACCAAAGCAAAAACAAAATAAGGAATTATGCATCTACTAATGCAAATGATTCACTGTGAGAAAAGTAGGAAAAAGAGAGAGAAAAATGTTCCCTGGAAAATGCAAATATCATTTTTCATATCTGTCCAGTAAGGGGGTTGAGTTCTTTAATTTCCATTATTTGTCTAGTCTTTGTTGATTCAGACAGACAAAAAAGACAATTATATGCTTTAAGTCAAATGCATTAATTTCATAGTTGGACTCTAGTCTACTTTTTCAGATTCATTTCATGTTACTACCTTTCACATGCTTTCAAATCCATATAAAACAGCTTGTTTCTAATTTCCTAATTAATTTCTGAAATCCATGTGTTTGAACTCATTCCCTCTTCACAAGAACAGGAAGTTGTTCTTGAATTCTTACTTTTTAAGGTTTTTTCCCTCCTCATGTTATAAAGTATTTATCTGTTTATATTTTGAATCTTCCCAGGACAAGGGTAAGTTTATACAGGGTAGAGAATTTTTAAATTAAATTTTTGTATCACATTGATTTTTATAATATCTCATATATAGCAGGTTTTTCCTGAATACTATTAAATGAAATAATGCTCTCAATGTTCTCATTTTTTAAGTAAGGATAACAACTTTTGCCTATTTATTGATAATCAAAGGAAATGATTTATGCAAAATCATTTTGAAAGTTATAAATATCTACTTGTTGGTTTCTGTTTCTATGTGTAACAAAATTATAGTCTTCTTAAGTATATATGTTCCTAAAAGAAATAAATCTATTTTAGTACATTATTATCTGCATATGGTAAATTCAATAAAAACAAAGGGGGAAAATCATGTCACTAAACTTCTTTCACAAGATCAATAATATGGAAATGTGTTTTATATGAAAAACTTTTCAACCTATAGAATATCATATCGGCTGACTTGGAGAGGGGGTGGGGTAGAAAGTAAGGGTAAAACATGGATCACAAAATTTCAATAAACAATTATTAAATATTGTATCAACATGCACTAAGTTTTTTAATTAAAAAAAGAAAACTTAAAGTCAGTTTGGTGTGAGGTTAACCAGAACTAGAGCATAATGTTATTTTTTCTCATGGAATAGAAATCAAGAAAAGCAGATAGTGGAAAATAAAGAGTTGGAAAAATTCTGAACCCATTCTAGAGGGAATTTTGGAGATAATATTTATTTTTTACTCTTTATTGGAGAGGTAATTGAGAGGATTTTGAGTACCAAATCTGAAGCAGCCCCCATAATGATGAGACTTCACGAGTTGAGCTTCTCCTGGGAGAAGCATGATGTTCACGGTGTTGAAACCAAGTAGAGTAACTGGTGAGAAATGAAGAATTGGAAGGAAACTTCTATGTTCTCCATAAAGAGAGGCGTTGGGAGTCATTTTTTGCTCTCTCTTCCAGCTCTCTAAGTGCTTCCATTTGCTCTTGCCCATGTATTATTTTCAGTTCCAGTTAACTTGGCTCAAGTTCTTCATGGGCTCCCCATAGTACTGGAAGATGCTCATAGTTTACATAGCTCTGCTATTTCATCTCTTCTTTAAAGATTGGCTAACAGGTTATATATCAAGCCCCTCCAGTGCTTGCTATGTGTTTCCAGCTCCATAACTTAGGGACCTACTTATTATCTATTATGGTTAGCTCAACTTCTTCTTCCTCTAATCTTCTTAATCCTTATGATGAAAATATCCCCCTTATAGGCAAAACACTTTACTGAAATTCAAATGGTTAACCTCTCTGTAGTCAAGAATAATTTGTAGGGTTGAAAACTTCATGGGAAATATAATTCCTATTCAGGTACACTATTTCTTACTGAATGCCATCGAAAGAAGTACAGATTGTTTCTCATTTGACTCCTATTACATTTTAAAAGACAAAGTAATTTTTAAAAGGAGAAAAAGTTAATATCAGAGCAAAAAGCAATTGAAGAAAGCAATTGGAACAATAACATCTAAGAGCTGTTTTTTAATACTAACAATTTCAAAGTACAATTCTAAAGTGTCACCAAAAATAGAGGAAAAGCAGCACAAATCACCAGAATTTGAAATGAGAAATCAAGGAGGATCACATGGATAAATCAAGGGTATTTTCAGATTCTCAATTCTATGCTAAAAATGGGATAATATAAAATGAAACCATGATCATATATGGAATAAGAAATATCAAATCCAAAAAAAGAAGACAATGACCATAAAACTTATGAAATGTTATGAAAAATTTATAAGCAAATGTGTTTGCAAAATAGGAATTAAGAGACAGATTGTAAATTAGTAATATTTTCAATCTTGACGTTTTTGCCAAGGCCAGGATCAAGGTGGAAATAGGAAAAGAGAGACTAGAAGTCTAGGAGTCAATCATTAGAATCTAGCAAATATGATACCATCAAGAAGAGAGTTAAAATGAGGTGCCATTTTGTAAGAGTTTATGACTCTTAGGGGAACACAAAGTACATGATGAAGTTATGAGACCAAAGCAGAAAAAATCAACAAGAAGAGGAGCCTAAGTAAAAAATCTAGTCATTATTCAGAGATATAGCCAGGGATATCCAGGCAAAAGGATGGTCAAAATATATTATCAGTGGTTAAGAAATAGCAAGGACTAGCCAATACATAGAGATTGTGTAATGGGGACAAGAGCCTAACCCAAAAGCCTAAGCAAATGGATTTCTAGTTACTACTAAATGAATTGGAGCCAAAAACAGAGACTAGGCAATGGCCAAAAAACAGGCATCAAGAAACTATGAAATAATCATAGTTGGGATTAGAGTGAAAATGGGAGAAGAATTGGGGAAGATAAGCATTATAGCTGTCTTCTTTTATTTGAAAAGCTATTGGGGAATGATTTGATTAGTTTTGTTCTATTTTATCACAGAAGTAAGGAGGAGCATTGTGTATAAGACACAAAAAGATCATATTTGCCTTGACATTGAGGAAAATTTCCTCACAATTTGAGTTACCCAAAAGCAGAAGAGAAAAAGTTAAGAAGTTGGGTCTTCAGGCAGAGGACAGACAAAATCTTGCTACATTTTCAGTAGATTTCTTTCACATGTGTTTTGAACTGGATGATCTCTGAGATCCCCCCCCCCCACTCTGAAATTCTAAGAATTTGTCAAAGTAGCTATACCAGGGATGGAGTTGACGGGAATTAGGTAGTTCCTCATAGCTTAAAGGTTCACAGATCTAGAGTTTAAGAAATCATCTACTCTATCCCCTTCATTTTACAATTAAGGAAACTGAGGCCAGGATAGATTAGGTGACTCACTCAGTCATATACTTATCATGTATATACATTTTCATAGATAGGATTTAAATCCACATGCTATAGCTACTAAGCCCATCATTGTTTAATCAAACCATACTACCTCACCTGGTAGCTTTGGAATTTGTTACATAGGCTTTTTAAAATATATTTTCCAAATTTACAAAATGATAAGAGAGTCCTAAAAGAGCTTAGACATACACAGCAAATACAAATACACATATATATGATATTGTGACTACATATCTTATATGTATGTACAAATGTATCATGCATATGTATTTCACTTCAGATTTTCCTTTAGAGCATATTTGGAATAAATGGAATGTTAATTACTTAACAATACTTAATTACATTTTGAATCCTTTTAATTTGAGAATAATTTACCATAACATGATTTTAAAACAATAGAGAAGCAAATGCCTCAGAGAGAAAATATTAAATTTCATTCTTGTTAGACATGATGATATTTTATGGAAATCTTCAATAAAATAAAAAAATTAATGTTATTTTGGGGTAGAGGGTACAGTACTTAAATATCTAGAGAGGGGTGATCCTTGCTTTAAAAAGATCATGATTATTTAAAAAATCAGACTAGATTAATAATATAAGATTCTTACTAAAAAGAAAGGGGAAAAGTTCACCATAGCTTTGAACTATATAGACTGTTTCCTAATATATCTGAAATTTATAAATGAAGAAATATTCAGGAATGCTTTAATAAGATAAGGTATTTATATTTTTATAATCTACAATCTCTCATTTTATTTTATTGAAAATTTTATTTAGTCAATTTAGAACATTATTCCTTGGTTACAAGAATTGTATTCTTTCCCTCCCTCCCCTCACCCCACCCATTCCCTTATCTGATGGGCAATTCCAGTGGGTTTTACATATGTCCTTGATCAGAACCTACAATATCTCCTTTTAAACATAATATGAAAATACAGCAATCCTTCACCTATAATATAGTGGGAGTTACATTTCAGAAGGCTCCGTGATAGGTGAAAATCCACAAAGTAGCAGGAGAGCAAAAGGACTGATGTTATAATCACTATGCCAGTCAGTGCCCAGGATACAGAACACAGCCCTGTGGTTGGTCACCTTTTACTCAAGCAGCCAATAGTGTGCCATGTACAATCTCAGGTTGGCAAACTTGCACAAGCTGTAGTGGAGTACTGCATTCCCATTGTGCACGGTATGGTATTTATCTGCAAAATCCTGTAATATAGAGAAAACTCCAGGATACAGAATTAAATTTTTTTAAATCACAATACAGTAAAGCAACAATAAGTGAACCATGATATAGCAAAGGATAACTGTTCTTTTCTATAAGCAAAATGACATGAGGGGTTTGAGAACCTATGTTTCAAATACCATTTCTAACTTTTAGTGACTATGGAACTTTGGCCATATCATTTACTCTCTCTCCACCTTAGTCTTTTCATTTGTCAAATGCATATGAGAGCATCAACTTCACAGAGTTTTTGTGAGAATTCAGTAAAATAGAACATTTTAAAAACTTTGAAAAACTTTATTGCTTCATAAATTCAAGCTATTATTTCTATTTCTGTCATAAAATGTTTGCTACGTAATTGAACAAAGAGAATTCCCACACTAGAAGCTTCCTAGGTTGATAAAGTCATAGCTTATTTCTGTATTCATATAAGATACATATTTATTAGGGTAGCTAGGTCATACAGTGGATGGACTGGCAGGCCCAGAGTCAGGAAGAATCATCTTCCTGAGTTCAGAACTGGTTTAAGACAGTCACAAGCTGTCTGACCCAAGAAAGTCAATTCTATTTTACCCAACTTCCTCATCTATAAAATGAAAAAAACCACTCCAATACTTTTGCCAAGAAAATTTCAAAGGCAGTCATGAAGATTTGGACATGACTAAAAAATTACTAAATAATTAACAGAGTCCATAGGGTATGATCAAGCTTGAAAGACTTGGTTTTGAAAAGAGCATGGTCCTGGCAACAGATTGTGCCTGCTGCCTAAGGGCCAATCTAGTTAAATATAGTCATGGTAATTTACTTTAACTGAGAACCAAATCAGTTAAAATAATCAAATTAAATACTAATATATACACAGAGAAACAGACCTAATATAACATTGCTAAAGCAACTATAATTTTTTTTTTAGAAAACAAGATGGAAAAATACATTGATTTGTAAAGCTGCTTGTGCTCATTGACCTAGGCATCCTATTTCTAAGCCCTAAGGACATTATTGAGAGTGTAACAAGCTCTGTATATCTGAAAATATTCATGGAAGCTTTGTATTTGCACAGAAGTGCCAATGCAACATTAATAAAGAACATTTTTTCATCAGGAGGTAGCTCTCTTTACCAACAAAATAACAGGTGAAGTTAAAAAAAAAAGCACAACTGAATTTAAGTTTAAAGAACTTATTATAATTAATTACTATTCCATATGTTGACTTTGGATTCTCTTTTAAGTACAGAATATTAACCATGTATTTTGGTCATTTCAATCCAGTTGTCCTGCTCAGCATTTCACCCACTAAATTTAAATCTTTCAGATTACCTTCTCATATTTTCTGAATATCTATTGATATCTACTGAAATCTATCAATAAGGGGCAGGCTCTTTTCTGACTTTTATTGGCTGTGAAACTTGGACTATATCAATGGATAGAGGATAGAGTTAGGAGGAACCTAGGTTCAAATCTGGTCTCAGACACTTCCTAGCTGTGCAACTCTTGACAAGAAACTTCACTTCAATTGTCTAGTCAGTTGCTAGGCTAGTAATAATTTTTTAAAGGCCATAAATTACAAAGAAAGAACCAATGCAACATTAGTAAAGGGTACTTTTCATCAGGAGCTAGTTCTCTTTACCAACAAAATAACAGGTAAAGTTAAAAAAAAAAGTACAACTTCATTTAAATTTTAAGAACTTCCTACAATTAATTATTGTTGCCAACATTGCTATTGCTACTCCTCTATCTTAGAATTGATACTAAAACAGAAGATAAAGATATTAAAAAGAAAAAAATTAAAAAAAATAGTTTTCCCAAGAGTCTTTGAGACCACTTTTCAGTGATTCTTTATGGAAAAAGGAATTCATATTTCAATGCAGTCAGTGAGAATAGATGAGCTTTCAATCTTTTCTGAGTCTGGAATTCTATGAATTCATCATCTTTACACAAACTGGCTAAGTGCTATTTTACAAACATTCTCTCACTTGATCCTCACAACAAATATAGCGATAGGTGCTTTTGTTTGTTCCATTTTATATATGGTGAAACTGAGGTCACAGAGGTTAAGTGTCCAGCATCACATGGGTGACAGACAGTACCATGATTTGACTCCAAACACACTGCTTCCAAATCCAAGATTTCCCCCAATGTACAATTGATCTCTAACCCAATAGCAAAAAATAAATCTAATAAAGAAATTATTCTTTTGACCCTCTTTGTAGATGTAAAGATACTGATTTCATAGAAATCTAGATTTGGAAGAGACCTGAAAACTCATCCACTCCTACCTCCTGCTTGATTTATATTTCCCCTTCCCAATACAGTATCCATGACAAGTGGTCACAGAGTCTCTCGTGAAAATTGTTGATAAATCTCAGACTTCTTATAGTTTCTATTTAATTCTATAGCAAATAATTATTCTTTTATGATGAAATATAATCACATTAATAAGCCTGTCACTACCTTTCAATGCAATTCTAATTGTACTAATTCTGAAGATCTTTTGATCATTAGCTTGGGTTTTAGCAAACTTCCCTTAGACTTGAAGACAGATACCTTTCAACAGAAGAAGGATTAATCCGAGGCAGCAATCCTTCACTCCAGCAAAAGTCCAGGGTTCTCTTTTCTGCATGGTTCTTTTTCTGGAGATTATCCATGGATTAGCCATTGGAAATAGTTAGTTGTCTGGTTTGAGATTTATTTAAAACCCAAGGAATTCTCAAATCTATATAAGCATTTTTCAAGAACTAAAGTTCAGTACTAAAATGGTAGACTCAGGAAAAAAAGGAGAACTCAGTGAAGATAGAGACAGAGAGAGGCAGATACACAAAGACATGGAGATAAACAAAGGCAGAGACAGATATACAAAGAAAGACAGACATAGATGGTGAAAGATAGACACATAGAGGCAGAAGACAGAGACAGTATTAGACAGAGACAGAAAGAGAGAGAAACACTCTAAGAAATGTTTTCCTTTTAAAAAGGAAATCACCAACCATCCTGATTTTAATGTGTGCATAACTCTTCAGAAGAGCTGTATTTTGAGAGTGTGGTCATTTAAATAGAGACCACAAGCTTAGTAGGGTTTGATCGTGGTTTCTCAAAAATGAGACTATGTAAACAAATCTTTGACACTATAATCATTCCCACAAAATCAATGGGAAATGTATATCATAGAAATGGGGTGGAAACTTTCACCATTATGATCTACTTCTTGGAAGGAGAGCCTTCACTCTGAAATATTTTATTTTCATAGCTTAAAAAATAAGTCATTTAAAAGGAAAAAATTCATTTTAATAACTTCATAAAATAAGCCAATATACAACTAAGCAGCACAAAATGTAGACTTTGATCTGACTTTTTCAAGAAATTTCACAAGAGTAGGCTCTACTTATTTGAGACCTTGAAATTACACCTATGAATGGGCAAGGGTGCCTTCCTGGGTAGCTAGCTTGCTGCTGATCCATATACATTTATTTTCTCTTACTTTGCAAACTGCTAATTAAATGTATTGAAGCAACACCACTACTCTTGCTAGAGAACATTATTGACCAGATGGAATTCTTATTTCATTGGCATACTGAAAAGTCTGGTTGAGAGAACTCTCTCTAGCACTTCCTATCAGCAGCTTTTCTGTAACATACAAATTTAGAAAATTTCCTAGAGTACTAAGAGGTTAAGTGCTTTGCTGAGGGTCACACAGCCTCAAGCCCCAGTCTTCTTGGCTTTGATGATGCCTTTCTACCCTTAAGTTGGACTGGCTCTCAACCAAGACAATTCATCAACCACAATTATGCTGGATGAATCATCCATGAATTTGCTTCATTTTCCTTGGACTTTGCATTGAAAACAACATGGAAATTATACAGGAAAGTTCCACATGGATTTATATTCCTTGTCTTTACCTCAGTTCTAACTCTTGTTCCTTTTTCTTCTGGAGGATGAGACATTAATGGAAAATGGGAACTTTTGTAAAAAAATGGAATATTTTATGTGTCAGAAAAGAAAATACTTGCTTTTGAGACATATAGCTTGCATTAAAATTACTACTCAATTAAGTTCACTCTAGTAATAATGTATTGTCTTTCCCAGGTGTCAGACCTTCCCAGGTGTCTATCCATTTTTAATTTAAGCCAAACTATCCTTCTTACTTCGGCAATGCCATAGTGTCAGGCTTGGAATCAGGAAGACATCTTCCTGAACTGAACTCTGGCCATAGATATTTACTAGTTGTATAGGCCTGAGAAAGTCACTTGACCCTGTTGCCTCAGCTATAAGAAGAGCTGGAGAAGGAAATGGAAAACCACTTCAGTTCCTTTGCCAAGAAAATCCCTGATGGAGTCACAAAGAGGTGGATGCAACTGAAAAGACTGAGCAACAATATTTCCTTCCAACATATTGTTCCCTGTATTTGGTGTTTCACCTTCTCCCTCTATTTCTTTTGCAGAGGTTGCCCCTCAAACCTAGAAAATACTTCCACCTCACCTACCTCTCATTTCATTCAAGGCTCAGCTATGAGTTATTTAGCAATTATTTCTGACTTCCTGAGTGTTTGCTCCTTTCTCCCTTCCACATCTGTATATATTTTATATCACACCTTACTCCTAGACTTCATAGACTCATAGAATGTAAGCTCAGTGAGGGCAGAGACTTTGGGGGAGGGGGTTATCATTTTATTTAATCATATATATCATAAGACCTCTCACATAATAAATCCAACTAATTTTTGTAAAATTCAACTTGATTGAATTGGTTATGTAAAAATAAAACCACATAAATTTATGTAATTCTTAAGAAAAGAAAATACAGAAGTTTAATTGAATACTAGATCAAGTTGTGTCAACAGCATTAATAAGATAGCCTAAAAAGCTAGGATGTGCCACAGCTGCATTAAAAGTACTATAGTTTTTGGACTATAGTGCCTTTGTACTGTGCGATCTTATATGGGTCAGATCATCTCAGAAGTGATATATTCAGGTCAGGATAACATTTTCAGATGAATATTGACAAGCTTAAGTGTAAATCATGTATGACAATTAAAAACATTTATTAAGTGTTTAACATGTATCAAGCACTGTATTAAGTGCAGGGGACATAAATATGAAAATAAGTTCAATCTCTGCTATGAAAGAGATTGCATTCAAAATTAGGTAATATGTATAAAAGACTGGTGATTAGAAAAGAGCATGCATTTTAGATACAAAAGTAGCAAGTGGTGAGTGGAACAACAACAAAAAAAAAGATCAACATACCCCATCCAAATATAATGGCAGAGTTATTGTGATAGTGGCTAATGTTTCTAGAAGTGGGTGGAGTAGAGTGGGAAGAGAATTGCTAACTGGAGGAATTGAGGACACTAAGGAGGAAATGGTGGTAGAGAAGAGAGCATGTCAAGCATGTCTGTGGATTCACTAAAATGATTCTTCAGGACAGGAAGCCTCTAATCATCAGAGTCCACAAGATCTTCTATGGCATGTTCTAACAAGTAGAGGCTGAGATGATTGCTAATTCTTTGTTGAGTTAAAGTTAGATAAAGGTGATAAAGAATACAATTCTATTCAAATCCTCATTAGTCAAAGAAGAGTTGAAGTAACTGAGAATGATGAGTGAATTTCTGAGGAATGGACAGTAGTGGTAGTCCTTAAATTGAACACTTACTAAGCAGCTACTATGCTTAAGACCTGGACTTTAATCTTACTACTTTCTTCAAAGAATAAAAAGCTATACTCACCCTAAAAGAATAATCTTCTAGATTGTATCAAATATTTGTTTTGAAGTCCTTTAACAGCTATCTTGCAGAAGATGAATTTCATTCACAAAGAATGACCATTGTAAAAATTAAAACTAATCTCAAATAATACAAATATTATATTTTAAGAGATTTATGAATGATCATTAGAAGTAATGGAATGAACAAAACCAATGTAACTAAAATCAGAAGGGAAACAACAAATTGGGAAAAAATCTTCATAGAAACCTCTGACAAAGGTTTAATTACTCATATTTATAATGAGCTAAATCAATTGTACAAAAAATCAAGCCATTCTCCAATTGATAAATGGGCAAGGGAAATGGATAGGCAGTTCTCAGATAAAGAAATCAAAACTATTAACAAGCACATGAAGAAGTGTTCTAAATCTCTTATAATCAGAGAGATGCAAATCAAAACAACTCTGAGGTATCACCTCACACCTAGCAGATTGGCTAACATAACAGCAAAGGAAAGTAATGAATGCTGGAGGGGATGTGGCAAAGTAGGGACATTAATTCATTGCTGGTGGAGTTGTGAACTGATCCAACCATTCTGAAGGGCAATTTGGAACTATGCCCAAAGGGCGACAAAAGAATATCTACCCTTTGACCCAGCCATAGCACTGCTGGGTCTGTACCCCAAAGAGGTAATGGACAAAAAGACTTGTACAAAAATATTCATAGCTGCGCTCTTTGTGGTGGCCCAAAACTGGAAAACGAGGGGATGCCCATCAATTGGGGAATGGCTGAACAAACTGTGGTATATGTTGGTGATGGAATACTATTGTGCTAAAAGGAATAATAAAGTGGAGGAGTTCCATGGAGACTGGAACCACCTCCAGGAAGTGATGCAGAGCGAGAGGAGCAGAACCAGGAGAACATTGTACACAGAGACTAATACACTGTGGTATAATCGAACGTAATGGACTTCTCCATTAGTGGCGGTGTAATGTCCCTGAACAACTTGCAGGGATCCAGGAGAAAAAAACACCATTCATAAGCAAAGGATAAACTATGGGAGTGGAAACACCGAGGAAAAGCAACTGCCTGAATACAGAGGTTGAGGGGACATGACAGAGGAGAGACTCTAAATGAACACTCTAATGCAAATACTATCAACAAAGCAATGGGTTCAAATCAAGAAAACATCTAATGCCCAGTGGACTTACGCGTCGGCTATGGGGGGTGGGGGGGAGGAAAAGAAAATGATCTATGTCTTTAACGAATAATGCTTGGAAATGATCAAATAAAATATATTTAAAAAAAAAGAAGAAGTAATGGAATGAAAAGGTAACAAAATAAAAAACCACATACTCATGGCTAATCAACCTGTTAAAAAAAAAAACCCACTTAGCACCACCATGACCACCAACAGTAATCAAAGAGTCCAGGATCAGCAACTCCATTGCCTAATACCCTCTGTCTATAAGAAATATGTAACAATAGGAAGTAAAGTCACAGAAACAATTAATTTCATTGAAGAGAATGACAATGAGGGGACATCATATAAAAATCTATGGGATTCAACCAAAGCAGTACTCAGGGGAAATTTTATATACCTGAGTGAATATATTAACAAATCAGAGAGGGAAGAGGTCAACGAATTGGGCATGCAAATTTAAAAAAAAACTAGAAAGAGAACAAATTAAATATCCCCAAACAAAAACTAAATTAGAAATCCTAAAAATTAAAGGAAAAATGAATAAATTGAAAGTAAAAGAACCATTTTATTAATAAATAAGACTAGAAGCTGGTACTTTGAAAAAAATTAAATAGATAAAATACTGGTTAATCTAATAAAAAAAGGAAAGAAGAAAACCAAACTAACAATATCAAAGATGAAAAGGGTAGCCTTACCTCTAATGAAGAGGAAATTAAGTTAATTATTAAGAGCTATTTTGCCCAATCATATGGCAACAAATAGGGAAATCTAGGGAATATAGATGAACATTTATAAAAATATAAACTGCCTATATTAACAGAAGAGGAAATAGAATACTTAAATAATCCCATATCAGAAATAGAAATTGAACAAGCCATCAAAGAACTTCCCAAGAAAAAATCCCCAGGGCCAGATGGATATACAAGTGAATTCTATCAAACATGAGCAACTAATCCCAATATTATACAAACTATTTGACAAAATAAGCAAAGAAAGAGTTCTACCAAATTCCATTTATAACATAAATACTGTACTGATTCCAAAGCCAGGCAGACCAAAAACAGAAAGAAAACTACAGACCAATCTCCTTAATAAACATAGATGCAAAATTCTTAAATTGAATACTAGCAAAAAGATTGATTACAAGGATTATTCACTATGATCAGATTGTATTTACACCAGGAATACAAGGATGCTTCAACATTAGGAAATCCATTCACATAATTGACAATATAAACAATCAAACCAACAATCAATGATTATTTCAATAGATTATCTCAATAGATGCCGAAAAAGCCTTTGACAAAATACAACATTCATTCTTATTGAAACTACTATAAAATATAGACAAAGAATGACCTTTCCTAAAAATAATAAACAGTATATATTTAAAACCATCAGCAAACATCATCTGCAATGGGGATAGGTTAGAAGTCTTCCCAATAAGATCATGAATGAAACAAGGATGCCCATTATCACCTCTGTTGTTTAACATTGTACTAGAAACACTAGCAGTAGTAATTAGAGAAGAGAAAGAAATTGAAGATATTAAAATAGACAATGAGGAGAATAAACTATCACTATTTGCAAATGATATGATTGTCTACTTAAAGAATCCTAGAGAACCAACACAAAAAGCTAGTGGAAATAATAACTTTAGCAAAGTTGCAGGGTACAAAATAAAACCACATAAATCATCAACATTTCTATATATCTCCAACACATCTCAGCAGCAAGGGTTAGAAAGAGAAATTCCATTTAAAATCACCCTAGACAACATAAAATATTTAGGAATATATATGCCAAGACAAACACAGGGATTATATGACAACAACTACAAAGTACTTTTCACACAATTAAAACTAGTCCTAAACAATTGGAAAAACATTAATTGCTCATGGGTAGGATGAGTTAACATAATAAAAATGACAATCCTTCCCAAATTAATTTACTTTTTTAGTGTCATACCTATTAAAATAACAAGAAACATTTTTACCAAATTAGAAAAAATATAACAGTTCATTTGGAAGAACAAAAGATCAAGAATATCAATATAGTATAGTATATAGATGAAAAAAAAATGTGAAGGATGGCACCTAGCAGTATCAGATCTTAAACTGTACTATAAAGCAGTTATCATCAAAACAATATGGTACTGGCTAAAAGGTAAATCACCTCAGCAAAATAGTGTATTATAAACCCAAACATCCCAGCTTTGGGGACAAAACCCTACTATTTGAAAAATAAAACTGCTCTGAAAATTGGTAAACAGTATGGGAGAGATTAAGTTTAGATCAACTTCTCACACCCTACACAAAGATAAATTCAGAGTGGGTTAATGAATATAAAGAAGGAAGCTACAAGTAAATTAGGTGAACATAGAATAATTTACCTGTCAGATGTATGGGAAGGGAAAGATTTTAAGACTATGCAAGAGACATAGAATATTAAAAATGTAAAATGAATAATTTTGATTATATAAAATCAAAAAGATTTTGTAGAAACAAATCCAATGCAAAAAAAATTAGAAGGGAAGCAACAAATTGTGAAAAAAATCTTCATAACAAAAATATCTGACAAAGGTCTAATTACTCAAATATTTAAGAAGCTAAGTCAATTGTACAAAAAAAATGCAAGCCATTCCTCAATTGATAAATGGGCAAGGGACATGAGTAAGCAGTTTTCTGATAAAGAAATCAAACTATCAATAAGCACATGAAAAAATGTTCTAAATATCTTATAATTAGAGAAATGCAAATCAAAACAACTCTGAGGTACCACCTCACCCCTAGCATTGGCTAACATGACAACAAATGAAAGTAATAAAAGTTGGAGGGGATATGGCAAAATTGGAACACTAATTCACTGCTGGTGGAGTTATGAATTGATCCAAGCATTCTGGAAGGCAATTTGGAATTATGCAGAAAGGGCTATAAAAGACTGCCTGCCCTTTGATTCAGCCATGGCACTGCTGGGTTTGTACCCCAAAGAGATAATAAGGAAAAAGACTTGTACAAAAATATTCATAGCTGCACTCTTTGCGGTGGCAGAAAACTGGAAAATGAGGGGATGCCCTTCATTTGGGAAATAGACAAATTGTGGTATCTGGTGGTGATGGAATTCTATTGTCCTGAAAGGAATAATGAACTAAACAAATTCCATGTGAATTGGAACAATCTACAGGAATTGATGCAAGGTGAAAAGAGCAGAACCAGGAGAATATTATACACAGAGACTGATATACTGTGGCACAATTGAATGTAATGGACTTCTGTACTAGCAGCAATTCAATGATCCAGGGCAATTCTGAGGGATTTATGAGAAAGAACACTGACGACATCCCGAGAAAGAACTGTGGGAGTAGAAACAGAGAAGAAAAACAACTGTTAGATCACATGGTTTGATGAGAATATGATGGTGGATGTAGACTCTAAACAATTGCCATAGTGCAAATATTAATACTATGAAATAGATCTTGATCAATGACACATGTAAAACCCAGTAGAATTGCTCATTGGCTATGGAAGTGGGGTGGGTTGGGAAAAAACATGAATCATGTAACTATGGAAAATATTCTAAATTAATTAATTAAATAAACTTTATTAAAAAGATGAATTGAATATATTTTGTAGAGTTCCAGAAAGTGAAAAAAAATTCCACTGGGTTCCAGATTGGAACTCAGGAAGATGATTCTTCATGACTCCAGAGGACAAAAGTTCCCTCCTCTACAGGGAGGTGGAGTTTATATTCATGTAAGAAAGAACTCCATGACATTTAGAGCTGATTTGAGATGGAAAAGTCTGACCAATGAAGTAGTGACTTCCCATTACTGAAATTGTTCAGACAGAAATTAGACAATAACTTATTGGGTATGTTGTGTGGAGAATTATGGATCAATCAGAGAGTTGAATGCCTCTTGAATTCCCATTCAAGTTTATGCTTCTGTGATTTCTTTCATCCTTATTTTGATGAATATTTTGATCATCCTATTCCTTTAAGAAGAATGATTTAGGACAATTTATGAAATTTAAATCATTTACTTTTCATTTCAAAGAACAATATATATAAAGCATGTCCAACACAAATAGAGGCAATATAACTAATACTGTAAAATAAATATTAATTATATTTTCCTTTCCAAATAGACTATGTATTTAAGTGTGTAATGGAGTTAAGGGAGCAAATAAAGAGACTGGAGTATTGTTTCATAGACTCTTGTCTGAATATTTGTTTGTTTTTGTGGGAGAAAATCAAAATACTAAAAATAATTAAAAATAAAAGTGGAGTAGTAGTTAGTGTATTAAAAACAATTAGACTTCTTTTTTTACATTTTTAATATACTTTATTTATACATATGGGTATTGTCAAAGTAAAAGGCAAGTAGTATTTATTAAAAGCTCATTAGGTGCAACAATTAGACTTCTAAGGAACAGAATACCTTACTGAAAAGAAAATCATGTTCATATGAACTCTCCACCCACTAAAAATTATAATAAAAATCAATGCCAGTACATGCATAGAGGTTATCCTAAGTATTTATGAATAAAAGCTGAAATCAACAGAAAACTCAAATGGTTTGGGATAAATGAGGGTGTGAATATATATGTTTACCTTGGAAGAAATCAAGAGAGCTATAAAAGTTGACAGGCAATACCAGATCTTAAACTGTACAATAAAGCAATAATTATCTAAGACCTGCTCAGATACAGCTGTGGGGTCCGTGAAGCAGCCACCTAAAAGACCATAGGGGGAGAGAGAGGAGACCGAGCACGCAAGAAGGACAAAGAGTCTGTCTGATTGCAGCAAGGCTCGGCTTGTTTATTGCAGGCGCAGGGTGAGAATATATACACTTAAGGTAGCAGGGGGATGGTGGTGATTAAGAACGGTTTGTACCAGGAGGGAACATGAAGAATTGTTATGGTTTGTGGCCATTGGACTTAACGACGCCAGTTTCTATTTGATCATGTTCTCAGAAACCCTTATCTCATTCCCGGTCATAAGTTTGTCCTCACACATAGTCTCTGATAATTATCTTATTCTTGGTCATAAGTTTTTGCCCCATACATGGTCTCTGACAAATAATCATCAAAGCAATCTGGTACTAGCTAAGAAATAGAAGGTTGGATCAATGGAATGGATTAAGAGTAAATGACCTCAGCAAGTTAGTGTTTCATAAACTCAAAGATTGGCTTTTGGGATAAAAACTCATTATTTGACCAAATCTGCTGGGATAATTGGAAAACAATTTGGTAAAAATTAGGCTATGTGATTTAAACATAAAGAGTAATATTATAAGTAAATTAGGGGTACATCTACCTGTCAGATCTATGGAGAAGGGGAGAATTTATGACCAAACAAGAGATAGAGAACATTACAAGATATTAAATAAAAAATATTCATTATATTAAATTAATAAGTTGTTTGTACAAGCAAAATCGATGCTGCCAATATTAAGAAGGAAACAACAAACTAGGGGGAAATTTGTAACAAATTTTGATAAAGGCCTCTATTCTCAAATATATAAAGAACTAAGTCAAATTTATTCCCTAATTGATAAATTGTCAAAAGATATGAACAGGAAGTTTTCAGATGAAGAAATCAAAGTAAACAATCATATGAAAAAATGTTCTAAATTACTTTTGATTAGAGAAATGAAAATTAAATCAACTTTGAGGTATCACCTCATACCTATCATATTGGCCAATATGACAGTAAAGGAAAATGATAAATGTTGCAGGGAATGTGACAAAATTGGGACACTACTGCATTGCTGGTGGAGTTCTGGAGGGCAATTTGGAATTATGTCTAAATTGCTATAAAATAATATATACCTTTTGATTGAGTAATACCACTAGTAGGTCTGTATCCCAAAGAGATTTTTTTAATGGGAAAGGACCTGTTTGTACACAAATATTTCTCCCTGCTCTTTTTGTGGTGGCAAAGAATTGGAAACTAAAGGAATGTTCCTCAATTGGAAAAAAGGCTGAACAAATTGTGGTATATGATGGTGATGGAATGCTATAAGGAATGATGAACAGGATGATTTCAGAAAGAGTTGGAAAGACCCAGATGAAATGATGCAGAGTGTTATGAGCAAAACCAGTAGAACATTATATACAATAACTACAATATTGCAGAACAATAAAATATGATAGACTTAGCTATTAACAGCCATGCTATGATCCAGGACAATTCTGAGGGACTTACGAAAAAGAATGCTGTCCACCTCCAGAATGTGTAATTAGAATTGGCTCCCCAGGACTCTCTCTCCCAGCATCCCCTTATCTTTGTTACATAACTAATGTAGAGAAGACATAAGTTTTGTGTAGCTCTGCCCTCAGTTGTTGCTCCCGGGAACAAGGTTGTGGTGGTTGGGTAAGTGCCAGGCTGAAATTTACTCATGTGGTCATACTTAAGCTTTGTACTTTGTTCTTTTATTTCTTCTACTTCAAGTGATTACTAATGAATTTTATAAAATATAATAATTGGAGTTATTGGATATTAAATTTAACAAGAGAAAGAATTATTAAAGTAGAAATGCTGATGAAAACAAATGATTTATCAATTGCTTATTTGCATACATGTTTGAGGTTTTGGTTTTATAATATTATTCACATACAAAAATAAATAATATGGAAATATGTTCTTCATGGTAATACATATATAGCCTAGATTGAATTACTTGTCATCTCTAGGAAGGGGAGGGAAGAAGGGTTGGGGACAATATGGATCACATGACTTTGGGAAAATTCATTATTAAAGTTAAAAAAATTGAAGATCAGACAGGTTAAGCTCCATCTCTAGTTGTCTGCTTTGGAAAATAGAAAAATCAAATGATTTCAGTTCTAGTTTTCTTCTCTGTGCAAGCAAGGCTCAGAAAAGTCACTTTAATTACTCAATGTTAGGTTTTAAACCAAGGCCACTGGGAACCAGGCCTGCTAAGAGAGGGATGTTCAGGATCTTGTGTAACTACAGGGCAAGGCTTTTGGAAAGAAATAACAATGCCTACGTATAGAAATATGCTGAATTAATTCATTTATTACCTTATGGGGGGGTGCCTTGGGGGGCATGCTTTGTTCTAATTCCCTAGCCTTCTAATCTTCAAAGCAGGTTAGTATTTAACATAGCCCCATTTCTTGGCTGGAGATACTACCTAAGTAAGTTCTGTAGAACTGGAAAGCAGAAGCCTACCTAAGCAAGAGTGGGAAGTAGAAAATACTTGTTAGTTTAATCAATATAATTTCTAATAATAATTTTCTGACATCTTGCAATTCATGTTCTCTCCTCCCCACTATCCTTCACTCTCCTCAAGATGGAAAGTAATTTGATGCATGTCATATATGTATTATACAACACATATTTCCATATTCATTATTTCAATACTTGTTTCTTAATACTTCTCCATTTTTCTTTTTAAGCTTTTTTTTTAAGCTTTCTAAGTTTTCCTTACTTAAGACATTATTAACAAACCCCACATTCCCCTTAGTCTTTATGATGGAGTGAGACTGCCATGCATCCCTAACTGGGGCCACAGCCCAGATTCTAGACATTTTGTACCCTTTTCC
Source organism: Monodelphis domestica (assembly GCF_027887165.1). Classification (NCBI taxonomy): domain Eukaryota; kingdom Metazoa; phylum Chordata; class Mammalia; order Didelphimorphia; family Didelphidae; genus Monodelphis; species Monodelphis domestica. Next base: position 292,958,300 of record NC_077230.1, read on the forward strand.
CTTCATCATGTACTTACCCAATGCCCTGATCCCTCTAAGACTTGCTGGATAATTGAAGAATCTTTAGTATATTTTACTAAAGTGATAATGGGAGGGAATTAGTTTAATGTTATTTCCCCTCTCAGAAAAAATTTTCAAATTTGTTATAGGACTTTTTTAAAAAAAATTCTCTTTCTTGATGTTATTGTTTTTCATGAGAGTTTTTTTTTTTTACTAATATACTAACCTACTACATATTGAATCCATTGATTGAAATAGGAAAAGACAATGCATTGGTAAGTGGAACACTATAACAAAGCAATCTAATTTTAGCATATCTAGACAAAACATTCTTCTTTTGTAGTTCCTTAACCAGAAGAGAGATGGGCACTTCAAATTCTATTCTCCAGTCAAGATCCTTTATTGCCTTTAAACTGGAATTTAAGCTGGTTTGGTGGCCCACACCAATAATTCCTGATACTGGGGAAGCTAAGATTGATGGCATCACTTAGCTACTGTGCTTTTTATAGGTCCTTAAAACTCCCATTATACACAATATATACATAATAGCAAAGGTAGGATTGTATTAGATAATAATAATGTAATAAATAATGAAGGAATTGAGAATGTTTAACCCAAAGAATATAAAACTTAGGATGAGTACAATATCTGTTTTCAAGCATTTTAATGGCCATGATGTGGTAGAGGAATTGAAATTGTTTTCCTTGGTCCTATAGAATAAATCTAGAAAAATAAGTGAATGATGCTACCAAGAGGAATATTCTTCCCTTTAGTGGAAACAGCTCTGGACTTGGTGACCAGAGGAAACTGGGTTCAGATTCCACCACTGAGATTTACTATGTAACCATGAATAACTGGCCTGAGACCCAGTTTTCCCCATCTGTAAAATGGTTATAATGATAATAATGTCAGAAGGAGCTACATCATGTAGCTATTTCAAGGTAGAAATGAGATAATGCATATGGTATTTTAAAAACTAAAAAAATCTAAAAGCATTACATAATTTTCAGCTATAATTGCTACCATACAGCTGCTATTGTTACTGCTACTACTATTACTACTCCTGTTACTTCTGTTGTTTCCTAGAGTTTCATACAGTAAGGAACTCATTGTAAAGAAACTTCAATTAACAGTGAAGATTAGCAACCACTCTACCATTTATAATTTTCCTAAACTGTCCAAGTACTGAGAAGTTAAATAACTTGCCTGGGGTGGCACAGCCAATATGTGTCAGAAATGAAAATCAAATACAGATTTACCATTCTTCAAAACCAGTTCCCAATAAATGACTTCATATTCACTTTATCATTATTATTGTCATCAATATCAGCATCATTATCATAATCATCATTTCATTCTCATTTTCATAATTGATGGATTTCATATGCAAGGAGAAGGATAAATCACTACTCTACTATTGTTCTTTTATGTTTATTTTTTAGTGAACTATTGCCCAGGAGAATAAAATTATTATTCATAATTATTATTTGTGAATGTGTTGAGATACAGCCTCACTTCCTGCAGATTCTAAAAACATTCTCAAGACAAGTCTGGTACTATACAGGATGATGGAAATAATATATTTTCCCTACTTTCTAGGTTCCCATATTTTGAGAACTTTGCATTCTTTATAATTAAAGATCACTATTACTTGATATAGGGACAGTTATTAAAATATTATTCTCAGTTTTTTTTGGTATGTACAGGCAATTGTAGCTGACAGTTTTGTCTATGATGATGTTCCAGTTTTAGTACAACTGATCTGCTGAATACTCAAAGATATATTGAGATTTATATTCATAGCTTAAGAATTTGTCAAGATTTAATTCATTTAGACACATGTAAAAACCAGCGGTATTGTGAATCAGCTAAAGGAGGGAATGGGAGTAGGGGAGGGAAAGAACATGAATCTTATAACCATGGAAAAATATTTTAAATTAATTAATTAAATATAATTTCCAAAAAAATATTTTATTCATTTAGAATAGTGAACTTTAGGTATATAATTCCAACTACTGAACCATGTCTTTTTAGGCAATTTTAAGATCTAAATTTTTGCAACCTGAATAGGACTGTTATTTCATAACTCCTTCCATTTTCTTGCCAAATCTTTTGCTCAATAAGACTGAGTTCCTTAAGAATGAACTTTTTAATGATATCTATTATTAATATTGATTTTGATACTATGTTCATAATACTACTATTGACAATACTCTTGATATTACTTTCATGAACTCATCTGATTTTTGTAAATAAATAAATTTATTTGACAGCCACTTTTTTAACGCTTTTTGGGGGAAATCATATAAGTTGGGTTCATCTAGATATCACCCACGTAGCACTTTTTTATTTGACTTTTGATGAAAACCATTCAGAGGCTAAATATGGAGGTAAATCAATATTAGTTATATTCTGTATACTTTTAGTCTGTTTATCTGGTAGTCTAAGAACCGCTATCAAAAGAAGTCATCTACCTTTTTGTTGTATTTTATTAATCTTTCTATAACTGTTTTTCAGTGATAAGCCACTTAAAAGTAAAGGACTTATATTCAAGTGTTTCTATATCCATGACTATACATTTTACTATATTCAAAGCTTATGATAATATTGATATTGCAAATGTATTGATTATTCTAATTCATCTTATTCTTCTTAATAATTGGAATTACTTCTAAGAGGAAGGGTTACCTTAGGAGGAAGTAAACTCCACATCCCTAGAGTATTTTTCCCAACTACTTACTGGGAATATTGTGGGAGGGATTCATATGACCACCAACCTTTGAGTTTCAGTGACCTTATGGGAGAAGAGTGGGCATTTGCCCTTCAGGTATGTAAAAATACCAGTAAGTGTTTTTCAAAGTGCTAAAATTCACAAAGCATGGCAGCATGCGATCATTATTCACAATATCCAGGACATGATCTTAGTTTCAAAAGTCTTGGGGATTATGGCTGTAAATCATCAGTTGGATCTGTAATTCATGATTTTTGTTCAAAGATCAGTGACAGTACTATGCAACATAATGTATTAATATAGCCACATTGGTTTGAACAAAACCACAGCAGTTCAGAATGATGTGTCCCTAGTGACTCCTTAATCCTACTGCTTCATGATGCTCCCAAGACTCCAAGGCACCATGTCCACAGTACAACACACATGCCACATTAATTATGCTCTCCTAAAGACCAACCAAGGGCCTAAGTATACAACACAACAGAAGGCAACAAAGAAACACCAAATAAATTATTGCTCTCTTGTTGTTTCATAATTGTTGTTCAGCACAGTTTCGAAAAATTCTATAATCCCTCCTTGTATATCAATTTGAAAATATTGGCACGTCCTTTATCACAACCAGCTGACCTGACTTCATCTGCCTCTTAAAAGTAAAGCCACATGTCTTATTAGCACTTCCCAGCCATGTGGCAAATCATTCAGCTCCATTCTTCCATTATGATTTGATGCCCCAAACATTTGTTCTGCATAAATTATTAAGGATTATTTATATCTGGAAGTGATTGTTGAGACTACAGGAAAAAAATGGTCATAAGAATGTAGTGAAACCTCGAATCGGCTTTCTGACTTCAGAAGAGAGGATTTATGATGGTGAATTAACAAATGAGGATGGCTCACAGAGATAAAAGTCTTTTTTCTATGCTAGACATTAAAATTAGCCTGATTGGCCCAAAGTCAAAGTAATTTTTCGGTCATGCTAATTTAGTATATGTTAAAGAGAAATAAGAATGAGGATCAGCCAGTACATTATGGTGATCTTACCTGTCTCACTGACAGTGTCCCTTATGGGAGAGGATGTTCCTAAAATCAGAAAAGTAGACCTACATAGCAGAAAGGCAGTAGCTATTGCCAACAACTTGGTAAGGGCATCTATCTCTTTCCTTCCTGAGCTTGCTTACAAACATGTATTCAACCAATTAACCCTAGTCTCTAGGCAAATATTTTCTAAACTAGTCCTTATTTTGATCTAACTGTATTGTCAGAATGGATATAAAAAATAAGCCAGGTAGGTAAGACTTCCCTGGGGATAGCATAATATAGTGGCTCTGGAGGTGGTTGCCTGGGTGGCTTTACCTTGCAATCTTTGTTTGTGCTTTCCATTGTTGTTGATCTTCTAGGAAAAAAGCCTTTAAGGGACAAGGTACAACAAAGCCCTGAATAGTGATGATGATATGATAAAAGGTCTTCCACACTTTAATACCATTGCCTGAATGTTTTCCCTCTTCTTTCAAATGTTTCAGTTTTAGAAGTCTCACAACTACAGCATTTAAAAGATATGTGTGCCCTTTCCTTAAGGTAGGATTTGAAGGACAAGAATGGTAGAAAATGGAGATTTGAATATAATTGAGTACCTATATGTCAGGCTGTGCAGAACCTGCCCTTTTGGGGGCTTATGTATATTCGTTTCTGGGTTTATAAGAGGGGTCAGTGATTGACATTCATATACGATAACCCAAGTATAATTTTGGTAGACCTGTGCCTTTCTCCCTACTGTTTACAAGATTACTGGTTAAGAAAACATAATGGGCAAAGGTTTATTTTTGTGGTTTAATCATTTTTCTAGTGTCAGATTTTTTTGTGGCCCAATTTGGTGCTTTATTCCCAAAGGTATTGGAGTGCTTTGCCACTTCCTTCTCTGGCTATTTCTACAAAGGAGAAAACTAGGGCAAACAGGTTTAAGTGACTCACATCAGGTAACACAGCTAACAGGTATCTGAAGCTGGATTTGAACCCAGGTTTTCCTGACTCCACCCCCAGGATTTTATCCACTGTGGTACCTACTTGCTCTAAAAGGAAAGGTTTCACTAAAATAATTTATTTTTTTAAATGAAGATAATAGGTTAGTATCAAAGGGGCACTAGATTTGAAATCTGAAGACTGGATTTCAAATACCATGTCAGGCAGTGTAACTGTGGACAAGTCACTTTATATCTCTTGACCAACATTTCCTTATATGCAGGGAAATGATTTGATTGGATGCTCCCTAAAGTCACTTCCAGTTCTTAATATGTCATCCAATGAGTTTGCTTTATATAGACAATGGTGCTACATGGCAGAGATAGAAGCAAAGCAATAAATTACTGTCCTTGCCATCATGAATTTACAATGAGAAAGAAAGAAAGAAAAAAAGAAAGAAAGAAAGAAAGAAAGAAAGAAAGAAAGAAAGAAAGAAAGAAAGAAAGAAAGAAAGAAAGAAAGAAAGAAAGAAAGAAAGAAAGAAGGAAAGAAAGAAAGAAAGAAAGAAAGAAAGAAAGAAAGAAAGAAAGAAAGAAAGAAAGAGGAAAGAAAGAAAAAAGAAAAAGAAAAAGAAAAAGAAAGAAAAGTAGTAGACTTCTCTATTAGCAGCAATGCAATGATCCAGGACAATTAGGAGGGACTTATGAGAATGAACATTATCTACATCCAGAGAAAGAACTCTGGGAGTAGAAGCACAGAAGAAAAACAACTGCTTGATCACATGGGTCGATGGGGATATGTTTGGGGATGTAGACTCTAAATGATCACTCTAGTACAATATTAATAATATGGTAATAAATCTTGATCAATGACACATGTAAAACCCAGTGGAATTGCTTGATGGCTCTGGGAGGGGGGAGGAGAGGAAAAGAACATGATTCTTATAACCATGAACAAATTTTCTTAATTAATCAATTAAATAAAATTGTTAAAAAGAAAGAAAGCAAACATTTGTCAATACAGTACAAAGGAGTATAAAATAAGTGCAGAGGAAAGTCATATGCAAAATATGTAAGATTTGACAAAATAAAGGTGGTTTTGATTACTGGTGAGGAATGGTTCATGGAGAAGGCAGGATTTTATCTGGGTCTTGAACTATAGATGAGACATCAATAGGCAGAGATGAGGAAGAGGAACATCACAGGAATAGGGAATGAGGTGAGCAAAGATAAAGGAGTTGGAAATTTGGGATATATTAGTGGATTATTAGTTCAGCTTGACTGGAGTGAAGGGTCTGTGGTCAGGAAATCTGTAGGATAAATATGCAAAGGTAGATTGGAACTAAATTTTGCAGTACTGTGTAGCTTGGCAAAAAGAAAGCTATTAAAGTTTTGAACAGAGAAGAGGCCCTATTGCATTTGTAAAATTTTGGGAAATAGATGACCTTTGAACTCCCTTTTAGTTCTCAATCTACAAACCTATGTATTTCCATACTGAGGATCAGTTTGGAAATAATATGAAAGATGGAATGGAGTAGGGGAACACTGGACCAATTAATTAATCAACAATATTTTATTAAATACCTACTCTGTGCCAAACCTTTGTATGCTTCTGTTCTGAATACAAAAAGGAAAGACAAAAATGAAATTAAATACTTATCTTCATTTGTGTCATTACCTCACAGGTAAAATGAAGTTCCTTGAGGGTAAGTGGTGTTTCTTTTTTGTGTTTGTATCCTAAGCACATGCTACAGTGCCTGACAAAGTAGCAGTTTCTTAATAAAATCTTGTTGAATGAATTTATTTAGGTAGTCTTCATGGCATACTACATGACCTATTTGGTTAAAGGTGCCTCTTAATGCTGAATAATAGCTATCTTTATTTAAAAATACAACAACAACAACAACATACTTTTTAGGAATCCTGTCATCATCATTTAATCATATTTTTCCAAAATTCTTTTCAAATTAATTTACTTTTGGTAACTATTTCTATTAGATTTTCAAAGTTCTGAAATGGGAACAGTGGAATTACAACTGTTGTGTTACTGTCTGGATCTTAATGTACTCAAACTTCAGTTACCTTCACCTGTTTATACTAAGTCATCTGGTATGTGTATTTGAATACTGCAATTTTTCATTATCCACTGTCTAAGGGTGACTTCTATTCCTCACCTCAAGACAGTAAGAAACATATCAAAGGAATAAAAGAACAACAGAGAGGTAATTCCATAACCATGGGTCCTATCTTCTTTTCCTTTTCCAGAGGTCTTTTCTGCCTCTGGGTGACTCAATTTCCCTAATAGTGGCTCTTCTTTCTTGCTCAATTATCTAATAATCATGTATGTATTTGAAAAGTGTAGTATTTTAACATGAAAATGTTGATGGGCATTCAGAATTCTTACACTTCCCAGGCTTCTTTCCCAAAGCACTGGCAGCTAATTAAACTGAAACAGAAAAGCATTTTGGAAAAACATGTTACTGCTTTTTATCAGAAAAGTGTTAAAATGGTTCAATTTATTGCTTTTTGGCTCATTCCTTGTGAAGAGAATGAAAAAAATATTCATATTGTATTAGAAGTGATTTAGTTCTTTCATTTAGAATTAAGGTCCTCTACTCCTTTATATAGAAATTTATCTCCAAAACTATTCACCCATACCTTTAATGTCAAATGCAAGTACAAAGTGTAGCAGTCCAGATGTATGGACTCTTGAATATAAACACCTGGTGCCTTTAAAAGAATACAATACCATAAAGGCTTTCTATAAGTATGGATGTCTATGAAGCATCTTCCTTATCTCAGGTGGACATCAATTATTTATCCAAAGAATCTACCACATATTAAGTGCTTAACAGATGCTCCCTGTCTCTATCTCTGTCTCTCTTTTTCTATATCTCTGTTTTTGTCTGTTCTTGTCTTTTTCTGTCTCTGTCTCTGTTTCCTATCCCTTTTACATTCCTTTGAACTTTGTATACATTTTTTCTTTATCAATTTCATATTGTTTTCCCCTAGAAAAATGTAAGTTCCTCAAGCAAGATCCATTTTCATTTTTTGTCATATCCCCATTACCTACCACAGCGCCTGGAATAGAATAGGCACTTAATAAATGCTCACTGAATTGAATAGAATTGGATTCTGGATGTTTGGAATGATGTCAGTGTATAATAACCTACTATATATGTACTATAGACCAGATATGATAGGCTGTGATAAAGATACTAAGTAAAACTAAATAAAAAAGAAACCAATAATCACAAAAAGAAAAATGACAATTCATATTTTTCTAGTGCTATTAAGTCTTACACACACTAGTATTATCAGAGAAGACTTCATTGAAGAGTTGGGACTTGAGTAAGGCTTTGTATGAAAGGCAAGGACAAAGATAAGCCTAAAAGAGGGAACTAAGCATCTTCATTATGCCTTTTCTGAAAGCATAATAATGTAGCATCTCTATTATTCAGATTGCCATAGCAATCAGGACTAATCCTTCTCATTTCCACTTTCCATTAATAAGCAGTGAGACAGAATAAAAAGTGGGATAATAGTTTCACAAATCTGTGGCTGAAAGAGGTAGTTATGATATTAGAATATCTAAAACACTGTACCATGAGTGACAAAGTTAACGGAGTTGGAGATTTCAAGTTAGTTGGCCAAAGTCTTTGTTTGCTTTATTAATAAACATTTTCAAAACCTATGATGGAGAGAAATGTAAATGACTAATGAAGACACTGTTAATGGAAAGATGCTTCCAAAACTAAGATAGTCATTTCAAGCATGATATTTCAACAAAATGATTGGTAGATTCCTAAGGCTAGGAAGTTTCTAAAAATCACAATTTTATATGTTATAATTAATATTCACCTTAGAAAGAATCATGGGTCTAGGATTATGTCTGGAACTGAAGTTCCCTAAAAATAGGGATCACTTGAACATAACAGTTAGAGACAGAAGGGCCATTCAATTCTTTTATCTGTATCATCCCCACTTTCATTTGTCTATAGTATCTCCCTTCTATTTCCTTCCCTATTGTTTACAAATATGTCCATATTCTCCATCCTTCAAAAAAACCTTTGTTTGATCCTTCCATCTCCATTATCATCCTGTATCTCTTCTGCCCTTGGTGATTATTAAACTCAATGAGGCCTTTTACAATGGGTGTCTCCACTTTCTTCTCACTTTCTTAATCCTCTATAACCAACTTCCAACCTCAATATTTCCACAGGTTTCCTAATTGCCAAATTCATTTCCCTTTTGTTAATTCTGATTCTTCTTGACCTCTATGTGACCTTTGACACTGTTGATCACCCTGTTTGCCTTGATTTTTTCCTCTCTTTTGGATTTTGGGATAGTATTTTATCCAGGGTCTTCTACTCATCTAACTGCTCCTTCTTAGTCTCCTTTGTTCCATCCTCTACCCATCACATCTTCTAACTCTAAATATCCTACAGACCTCTTTCTTCCCTTCTACCTCTACTACTTGTAAAAAAGGAGACTTGAATAAACCTCTAAAAATATAATTCTCCTTGCAGAGAGAAACTAATTTCTACCTGCCTCGGTTTCCCCAAAATTCAATCATTACATACTTCGCTTAATGATCTCATCAGCTGCCATGGATTTAATTATCATCCCTATACTGATGATTCTCAACTCTGCTTATCTGGTCCTAATTTCTATGCTCTCCAGTCTTTGGTCTACAATTGCCTTTCAGATATCTAGTATGCATCTTAAATTCAATAGTCTAAAACTTAACTCCTTACATTAATCTATGAATCCTACACATCTTCTAATTTCCCTACCATCCTACTAGTCTCCAAAGCTCACAACTCAGAAAGCATTCTGAATTTCTCATTATGTTTTACCTCCCCCCCAACCAATTTGTTGCCAAGGTCTATTAATTTCACTTTAATGACATCTCTTGAATATGCCCTTTTCTTTCAGAAACTGATACTACCCTGATGCAGGCCCCTATCAACTTATACTTGGAGTGGTGAGTTGCTTGTTGGTGGATCTACCAGAATGAACCATCCATCTTCTATAATAGGAAGCAAGTTTTACAAGACTCTCCCTACTGCAATGGATTCTCTTTTCAGCCAGCAAAGTGATTTCCCTAAAATGGAGGTTTGACCATGTTCCCTGGTCATCCTATTCAATGAATTCCTTTAATTTTCTATCAACTTCAGGATCACAAAAAAACTCCCCCTGTTTGTCATTTGAAGCCCTTTATAACCAAGCCCTCCACCACGCCTTTCTCACACTACTCATCCTTTAATCCAGTGACTTTGGCATCTTGACTAATAATGTCCATCTCTTGACTCTGGCCATTTTCTTTGACTGTGCCCCAGCCCAGAATGCTCTTCTTCTTCATCTCTGCCTGCTGACTCCCTTCATGTCAAAACTAAAATCCTAAAATTCTTGTAGAACGTGAACTTTCTTAATTCTAGTGCTTTCCCTCATTTGATTATCTCCAATTCAACCTGTAATGAATTTGTTTGTATGTATTTGTGTGCTTGTTGTCTCCCCCATTCCATTGTAATGTCCTTGAGGGCAAAAGTTGTCATTTGCCTCTTTCTGTATCCCTATCTCTAAGCATAGTGCCCAGTTGATATTTTCTGACTGCTTGATTTTATTAATAAGAAAACTGAGGCCAAGATTCAGTGATTTGCTCCTAAGAAATGAATGAGAATGAGTATCCAGGACTCCACTCTTATTCCAATCTAGCCCTATTTTTTCCTCTACTCCAAGTGTGGGGGTGGGGGTTAGGGGGAGGTGTTCTTGCTGTTATTTTTTTACCCAGGGAAAAAGACATTTTTGTTGACAATGGTTTTTGGAGAGACATCCAAAACTTCTGGAGCCATTTGTTGGACCTCACTGTCTTGGTCACCTTCAATATGGTAAACCTCACTAGCTGTCGAGGAGTCCAGGACTCACCTACAGTTATGATGTCATCACATGTATGGCTTAGACACAGAAGATGTTCCTGTAGCATTTCTTAACATGGAAGTTCAGATATCCCTTATTGTAACTTTTTCCATCATGGTTTTGGTGTATTGTGAGTCAGTATAAGAAATTAAAGGAAAATTTGGGGGAGTTTTGTGGAAATCACAGATGACACATGAAGGCCAGTAGATGACACAGAAAAAGTTTAGAAACTATACATCCTATAACCAAAGACTTAACACAAACTTTACTATAAATACTGTATAACAGAAAAAAGAAAAAATTCGTACCTTCTCTGATATGAAAGGAGGGCCATAAAATTTTACTTGGATTTTTAAGAACTTGAGGGTGCCTTGCCCCTAATCCTCATAATGTGGAAGGGATGTCTGTATTTTCAGATGGAATACAGATAATCACAGTTTACAATTGTCCTCAGTATCTTGATCTATCACCATGATGGACAAAATTCTGCTTCAAATGGAAACATTCCATCTGAAGATTCAATTTTTACCAATCTAAATGCCTTCAATGCCCTCTTAGGCATTTTGGAGCCTAGCATGATAAGCTTGAAGGCCTCTTTGCTTTGGCTGTGTTCCCAGAAAGGACTTGCTTCCTACCATGGAAGATAGATCGCTCACTATGGCAGTACATCTTGTGTCAGTTCTATTCCTTCACTCTTTTGTTCTCCAAAAGATCAAAGGAAAAAGGCTGGCTCCATTGTTGTGGTGATGAGGCTTTAGGTGATGGTCAAATGAGAAAAAACCCTAACCCTATGGTATCCCTTGCCTGAATACAAGAGTTTGCTGTTTTGCTTATCCATTGTGCTAATGTTTTAGTGAGAGGCATCCATTAATACCGGGGCAGCTAGGGGGGATACAATGCCTGTCATGGAGTCAGGAAGACCTGAGTTCAAATCTGATCTGACTAGCTGTGTGACCCTGGGCAAGTCACTTAACCCTGTTTGCCTCAGTTTCCTCTTCTGTGAAAATGATCTGGATAAGGCAAGAGCAAACCATTCTAGTATCTTTGCTAAGAAACTCTCAAATGGAATAGGGCATGACTAAGCAAAGAACAAAATAAAATTAACAAACAACAACAACTACAATAAAACATTCAAATCCAAATCTCTGACACATATTGGTTGTTGGATCCCTTCAGACAGCTTTTTATCTCTTCGTCCTCCAGGCAACTAAGTCAGAAAGTCTCATCTTTAGGAGTACAAATCTGGTCTCAGGTCACTAAATAGCTATGTGACCTTGGGCACTATTTGACCCATATTCCTGTCACTAAAATGATCTACAAAAGAAAATGGCAAACCACTCCAGTTTCTTTACCAAGAAAATCCCAAACGGGATAATCAAGAATCTGGAACACCTGAAATGAATAGACAATAAAACGTCAATTATTTACTATCTGAAAGATCAATAAGTTCACCAAAATTATAGGATATAAAATAAATGCACACAAATTATCATTTCCATGTATTTATCAATAAAGCACATAAGGAAAAGATAGAAATAAATTCTATTTAAAATGACTACAGGTTACATAAAATACAACTAGAAAATAAAGGAAATAAAGATAGAGGTAAATAATTAGAGGAATAGAAATTTCTCACATTGGCCAAGACATAACTAAAATGAGCATGTTACCTATATTGATTTATTTTTTCAGTGAAATTTCAAACAAATTACTAACAAATTATACTATGGAATTCAGAAAATTAATAAAGAAATTAACATCACCAGGTTGGTGATGGTTGTGTGAATGGAAAGAAGGGGGTGTATATTTACAAAGGCAGTGACAAGATTTGGCAACAAACTAGATAGGTGAAGCATAACATGAGGAAAGTTTTGAGTATGATGCTGATATTTACTAACTAGCCTGGGTGACTGGGAGGATAATGGTACCTCCAACCTTAATAAAGAATTTCAGAAGAAAAGAGTATTTGGGGGTTAATATTACAAGTTCTTTTTTGGTCATGTTGAGTTTGAAGTCTCTATAGGACATCATGTTATAAATGTCTAAGAGATAGTGAAGATACTAGAAGAGATCAGGAAAGAAGTTAAGGTGGGATTTGAAAAGAAGATGAATTGGGATGATAATTGAATGATTATAATTGAATGCCTTGGACTTGATCAGATAACCAAGTGAAATGGTAAATAGGGGCAGGATAAGGGTAACAACCATAGACAATAAAGGATATTCCCAAATTATTGGGTTCTTAATGGATTAATATCCAGCAAATAATCTTGAGAAGGGAAGATCACATAGGCTTATGGGAAGAAAAGCAAGAGAGGGCCATTGTAATGAAAACCAATGGAGTAGTGTCCTAAAGAAGGAAATGAAGTTTCAAAAGCTTCAGAGAGCATATGAAAGATGAGGAGTGAGAAAAGATCCTTAGAACTGGAAATTATGAGACAATTGATAACTTGGGGAAAAGACATTTCAATTGAATCCCAAGGACAGATGCCCAAGCTATTTTCTGGAGAGGTGGTCCAGATATTCAGGTAGTCCAGTGATTATTAAATTATATTTTTTGAATTTTCCCTTGGTCTGTTATTGTGATAATACTTTACATTTGTTATAACGTAACAATTTTGATTTTGTTTCAATATTTCTTGTGGTTTGAGAAAGTTACTTTCTGTTCTACTTTTTCAAGGATTTTGATTATGTGGTAATTTTTGCTATTTTTATGAGGTATTAATTCTTTTTTGCCACATTTTTCATCCCTAAATATTTAATTTTGTATTTCTTGTTTCATTTCCTTCAGGTAAATATTCTTCTAATCTTTGTGGCTGGGACTTTTTTTATTTCTTCTGACTTATTTATTTCTTCTACTTAGATTTCTTGTAAGAATTTACTCTCTTCTGGTTTTACCTCTTTCACTTTTTCTCACCCACAAGGTATTTCCTTATTGTATTCAAGAGTTTTGTTTTGTTTTTTCCTTTCAGTTTACTCATATCCTTCCTCAGTTTCTGGATTGAGAACTTTTTGAGAGCCTAACAATTGCTACCAAACTATTAGATGGGGTGTCAAAGCTTTACCTGAGCCTGACTTTTATGGCTAATGCTGGGCCTAAACCTCTGCAGAATTTTTATAGTCTATCTTTTTCTGTGATTCAGGCCTACCATATATTGGTTTGGGGTCTGGTTATCTGTATATTAGATTGGGAATGAGCTTCCTGTATAATCATTTGTCCCTGTCATCTGTCATAGAAAGACATGAATTGTCCTTTACTACATTGGAAATGCGAAAAACAAATAGCACCTGTGACTGATATTTTTTTTAATTTCCATCTTATTTTATTGATACCTTTTCAGTTTATATCATATTAACACATGTATCCTTCCCTTTCCCCATGCATTATTTGATATCCCTTTTTTCAATTATTTTTAAAGTATTTCATAAATGCCAACCAATACATAGACTTGTTCCTACTACATATATGTAAACACGTGATGTATATACATATCTACATATATAAGTTTGTGTGTGTTTGTGTACAGTTGTGTGCAATATTTTATTTGACTTGGTAGTCCCTACTATTGAGGTGCCTGAATTTGATGGATCACTTGAGTTTGGAAATTCTTGCCTTTCACACTAATTTGAACACCAAAAGTATTAGCTCTCCATGAGTCACTAAGCTAACTAAGAAGGAACAAACCAGCCCATATATCAATACATGATTACAATACAATTGGCATAGGGATGAAGATATATATGGAGAGAGAAAGAGAGAGGGAATCCAAATTGGCTTGACTTTTGTCAAGGATAGAAATGGGCACTCATGTATCTACATGATACATGTACATGTACAAGTATCAAGGACATACTTGTACAAAAATATTCATAATAGCTTTTTTTGAAGTGGCAAAGAATTGGAAATTGAGGGAAGCTCCATCAATTGGGAAATTGAACAAATTTTGGTACATGTTGGTGATGTAATATTATTATGCAATGAGAAATGATAAGCAAGATGACTTCAGAAAAAAGCTGAAAAGATCTGCAGGAACTGATACTTAGTGAAATAAGCATGGGAGAACATTGTACATGCTAACAGCAATATTGTATATGTTCGACTGTGAAAACTTAACTACTCTCAGCAATGTAATGGTCTGGGACAATCCTGAAAAACTTAGGACAGGAAATGCTACCCACCTGCAGAGGAAGAACTGTTGGGAGTTGGATGGATGTGGATCAAAGCATACTATTTCTCATGTCAGTGTATTTATGGTTTTATTTTGGGGTTTTGGTTATGTATTAGTTTGTTCTTACAACAATGATCAATATGGAGATGTATTTTGCATGACAATAAAAATAAAATTAAAGAAAAAGTAAAGGATTTTCCCCCCTAGATTTTCCATTGACCCAATGACTTTGTCACAACAACTCTGATCTTCAGGATACTCTCCTATAAAATGGAGCTGATAATTTCACTACCTACCTCACAGGATTGTGCAATAATATAAGGACCCTATTACAGGATTAGAGCTGAAATAGAGTTTAGGGAATGTCTAGCCCAACACCATTTAAATTATGAGGAAACTGGGGTTCAGGGAGAGAGAAGAAGTTGCCTAAATTCACAAGTAAAATTCAGTCTCAATTCTCCTGACTCCAAATTAAGTGCTGGGGCTTTTCAATCCACTATTCAGTACTCCCTCTTTAAGGATGAACTATTTTTAATCCATTAAAAGAGGAAGCATTCTATGATGCTAAACAATTAAAAAGTGACAAGCCAATTCCTCTTAAGTGGAATGCTGAAACAACAACCTATATATTTGAAATATAAAAGAATCATCCTTACCTGAATATATCCAGGCAAGTAATGAAAATACAATTTTGAGAACTTTGATTATTTGTATAAATGTTTCAGTTAATTATTGTTCTTTGAAGCATCAGTTCAGAGTAGGGCATTCTGTACCATCATCTAGGCATATAAGAAATCATCAATGTTATCAGGCAAAATAATGGAATCCCAGGGAGGAATCAACACCAAAGAGAAATCTTATTTTAAGTCCCAGAAAGTGGAAGGAACTCTCTTCCTGGGGTTAAGAAAGGGTGTGGGTAGGTGAATAAATTGTGGGGTAAATGTGACTAGGTCACCTCTTCTCATCATTGTCCCCTCCCTACTCTAACCAAAACCTCCTTACCATCCCCACTGCTTCAGTGGAAAGAAATTCAAACATCTGAGGTTTGGGAGAGAAAATAAAAGTGTCATAAAGTGTTACAATTGAGAAGACAGGCTGGGCCAGGTTTTTCAAAACTTCCCACATCTTCCCAGTCTTTTGACAGCTTCTCAGATAACTCACATGGCTCGTCAGACATGTTGCTTCAGCAAGAACCAGGTGGAAGAAATCAAAGTAACAGTCTGTTGTAAGACTTGTTAGAATGGCAAGTTTCACATTGACACCTGGCATGCAGAGACACACACACGTACACACACATGCGCACACACACACATCCAAGCACAAGAAGGAGCAGATGACATAATATTTAAACAGTTCTTCATAGTTATCTATATCCATGGAAAATACCACTTATTCCAATAAAGGGACGTAATTTACCAATTCCAGTGAAGGGGGAAAATGGGATTATAAAAAGTCAATAATGTGAATACCCCTTGAAGTCTCTTTTCCTTTAAATAATAATAGTGAAAAGTGCATGATGAGTTGTTAGAGTTTATACTCAAATGTCTGTATGGTGTGATGTACTTTGAAATATTTTGTTTCTTTTGAATTACAAGATTTGTCAACCTTGCAATTGATAATCATCTGGAATATTATTTCTCTTAGTCCTTTTTTTTTTAAAGAAAACCTAAATAAATGACTTGGTTCAGTGATCCAGGCAATATGATTCAAGAATGGTATTTTAAAAGAAAGCTATCTGAATATCAAATTGCTTGCTGGCATAATTGTTGGCCAGCCAAGGTCGAGTGCCTTATTCTTCAGTATTTTAAAAACAGTTTGCTTTTAAAAAAAAAGCTTCAACCATAGTCCTAATCAGCTGAGAGATTCCCATCATCTACTCTCATGCCAGCTGGCTCATGTATTCACAGACTTTCTTGGCAAATAGTCAAATACAACACACATTTTAAGCAGCTGGATTAACCCCCCAATTCTTACCAGAACCTTTTCATCTGTTTTCAGAGATAAAAGACTGCTACTTAATTACAGTCTAATTGAAACACACATATACACAGGCACACACACATACACACACAAGTCAATACCTAATTAATTGGAGTGGCAGCTGAAATGTAACTTTGAAACTCCACATTGCATAACACAATTAAAAGGAAAGCCTCATTAATTTTAACTGTTTTCAATGTATTTATAGTTTTTCTTTCCTTTTTTTTGTTATAACTTCACATAATGAAATGGAAAACAATGAAATAGGTGTCTTTCTTTGATAATTGATCTGTTCTGTAATAATAATAATAAATAAAAATGTCACTTTGTCTGGAATAGAGAAGCTCATTATAGGGGACTGGAATTTCTTGCAGCCCACAGTTTAGCATGCAGTTTGCTTTTATTTTCTGTCTGAGATTATAATCAAAACAGTAGTAGTCTTCCTTAAAATTTCACAGTCTACATCATGATGGTGTTTGCAGCATTTTAAATGAGGACCATATGTTTCTCTAAAACCTATTTAACAGTGGTAACCAGATGTTTGAACAAATTGTGAAGGACAGCTCAACTAACTTATCATAATGGTGCAGTGTATAGTGCCTACTTACAAGTTAGCCTTAATCTGGCTCCTACTTTAGCTAGCACAGATAGATCATCCTTTCTTTGGGGCCAGCCCATGGCTTATTGTGCTGATTCTTCAGGAGCCACAATAGTTTGGCAGAAACATAATTTCAATTATGAAGTGTGAACCTGTTCATAAAAAGTGGCTATTCTGGCCATCACTTTCTTGAGTTTATATAGTTGAGGCAGGAAGAATAATGTGTTTTAAGTACTTTGGAAAAGGATCTCTTTGGGGTATGTAATGACTTTGCCACTTGACTACCTTCTTTGGACTTCAGATTCTTCAAACTGAAAATGAAAGGGTTGAACTGGATAGCCTGAACCTCTAAATCGTTGACCCAATGATATGACTGGAGATTGTGATAAGGTTTAAGAGGTAGGATAGATATACTCTTTATGCCATAGGCAGCTATATTATCTGATAATATTATTTGAGTGCTATAAAGCTTATAATGAATTGTTTTTGTATTGAATGCTTTTGCTGGATGAGGTTTTTGAGACAAGTAAAACCCAGTAGACAAATAACTTCTTTCTCATAATATGACTAAGCCAAGTCATTCAAAATGGAACCTTTGACAGCTCTCACCCTCATTGGCTAGCTCCCTCCCCATGCTGAAATTTGTTTGGTTTGTAATGAGAATTAAGTACGATGGAAGAATTAACTGTTTGAAGAGAGACTTGCTTATTTAAGATATAGTTTTTATAGCTGGTGGTAGAAGCCTAGTACATTTCCTCATGTTCCTGCTAACCCTGATCTTTTTTCACCTTATAAAGATATCCACAATTCCCTTTAACGACTGAGGAAAATTATAGCTCTCCTGGGTTAGCTGACTCAGATAACTAGAGTACTTCCAAGAAAACAATAACCTTTTAACCTTTTCTTCTTTAGTGATCTAAACAATATTGAAATTATTGAGTATCATTCAATTCTCACACAGAAACACAACCCATTAGGTTTACCTGCAGAAGAGATACTAGAATCCTAGAGGATAATAGCTCCATCACTCTTCATATTTTAAGGATGGCACAAATGACAGTGGTTAAGGGACAGAAAGGTTTTTTTTCTTTAACTTCTAAATGAAATTTATGTTTCTTTTAAGGAAAACCCTAATTGTCTATTTTCAATCTCTGGTTTGGACTCCTCTCTCTTTCCCTATCCTTCCTCTTCCTTTATATCAGCTCCCATGGGTTTAATTATCATCTTTATCCAGATAATTACCAGATCCATTTCTTTAGCTCCAGCCCCAGCTCCAAGCCCAGTCCCAGTCCCAGCCCCACCCTCAGTTTCTTTTTTTCCTAAATTCTGGTCCTCCATCATTAAATACATGAAGGACAATTTAAACTCTATGCTGTGTTAATAATCCACACATCTAAAACAGAACTCATCTTTCCTCCTTAACACCCTCCCCCTTCCTAACTTTCCTATTTCTGTCTAGAGCATCAATATCTTTCCTGTCATGCAGGTTAGCAACTTCAGTATCATTCTCCACTTCTCATTCTCATTCAGTTCAATTACCAAGTAAACTGGCAAGTTTTGTTGATTCTATTCTGTATCTCTCACATTAGTCCCTTTCCAAAGGAAATTAAAAATATCCTTTTCTTTTAAAAAGCCTTAAATATTACTGCTAATCTTTAATGTATAATCATCAATTCTTATAGCAAGTGGTGTTATAATACCTGAAAAATATCTTCAGAAGACCGCAGAACCATTATTTTAGAGTTGGAAGCTAACGTAAAGATCTAGTCCATATCTTTTGTTTGGCAGAAGAGGGAACTGAGGTCCAGAGAGTTGAAAGGAATTAGGCAGTCACAAAGAAAGTAAATAGAAGTTCTAAGATTTGAAACCTGCTCCTCTGATTACAAATCTAGCTACCACTTTTTCTACTACATCTCACCAAAGTAAAATATTTACTATTCCTTTAAGCATGTCAACAGCCCCATTTGTTTACATCTTGCATATAATTGGCACTCAGACCTGAAATTGTCTTGGACTCTTCTTTCTCCCTCATCATCTACATCCAATTAATTTCCATACCCTCTCAACTTTCCTTTTGCAATATTCCTCATATCTAACAACATTTTCCCATTCACATTGTCATTAACTAGTTATAGTACTGTTACATAGACATTTGTAATAATCTATTAACTGTTGAGTCTCATCACTTCCAATAGCTGTCAAAATAAGACTCATGTGTAGGTCTGACTTTTTCATACTGTTAAAAAAAATCTTTAGTGACTGTCTTGTAGGGCAGAATACAAATTCTTTAATCTGACAAAAAAGATCTTCTGGGTTTCAACCAACTGTTCTAGTCTTATTTCTAGTCCCCTTTTGTGTCCTGGCTGACTATCAACCTTTTCATTTATTTCTCACTTCTATCCATTTACCTAGAATATCCTCCCTTTCTAGAAAATGGTACCTTCTGCCAGTTCAAATCTTTCTTGCTTGAACAATCTGCCAAGGTGTTAGCTCTATATTCTTTTCTTATTGTCCCCACTGTCAGTGAGATTTTCCTCACATTTTTATAACATTCTCAATCTCCTTCTTTATCCCTACAAAATTCCACCTTCTGTTATACTTACTTATTTTTATGTTTTGCCCTTATAATAGAATGCGAGCTCCTTGAGGACATGGACTGTTTCATTTCTATCATTATGTCCCTAGAGTCTAGAGCAGTTCCTTGCAAACAGTGCATATTTATTGAACTAAATTGAAGTTTAAATCTTCCTTCCTTCCTCCCTCCCTCCTTCCCTCCCTTCCTTCCTTCCTTCCTTCCTTCCTTCCTTCCTTCCTTCCTTCCTTCCTTCCTTCCTTCCTTCCTTCCTTCCTTCCTTCCTTCCTCCCTTCCTTCCTCCCTCCCTCCCTCCCTTCCTTCCTCCCTTCCTCCCTCCCTCTCTCTCTCTCCCTCTCTCCCTTCCTCCCTCCCTCTCTCCCTTCCTTCCTTCCTTCCTTCCTTCCTTCCTTCCTTCCTTCCTTCCTTCCTTCCTTCCTTCCTTCCTTCCTTCCTTCCTTCCTTCCTTCCTTCCTTCCTTCCTTCCTTCCTTCCCTTCCTTCCTTCCTTCCTTCCTTCCCTTCCTTCCTTCCCTTCCTTCCTTCCTACCTTCCTTCCTTCCTTCCCTTCCTTCCTACCTTCCTTCCTACCTTCCTTCCTTCCTTCCTTCCTTCCTTCCTTCCTTCCTTCCTTCCTTCCTTCCTTCCTTCCTTCCTTCCTTCCTTCCTTCCTTCCTTCCTTCCTTCCTTCTTTCCTTTTCATCAGTCATTTTTGGCACAATTTTATCTTTATTTAGTTGGGGGTTGTAGGGGCTCCGCACTGCTATCAGTGGCCTAGTCCTGCACAAAGTCCCTTTGGGGAAAATCCCTCATTCCCAAAAGCTCAATATTCCTGTGGCAAAAGAAAAAGTGCTCACTGGCAGGCATTTGGCAAGGTGAACAGTTACACTTTATCAACACACTACAGGGACAGCCACATATGCTCAGAGCAGGTGCACACTGCTTCATTTTGTCAGAGACACAGGTCAAAGGTTTGAAAGGGTTCAGCACAGTCCAGACGGATGTGAGGAATGATGGGGAGGAGGAGGAGCACTGAATGATGCTCATCTTTAAGTGATAGCAGTTCTGATGCCAGGACTGTGGATTGGCAGCCACGCATCGGACATACTGCCCCATCTCTGAGTCACAGTGATGGGCCATCATCTCCAAGGCTACCCCCATCTTGCTGTAGGGCAAGGAGCCAGGGTGCTTGGGAAGGCCGTGGATTCCTCACTTTCCTGTCAAGGTTGGTGATGGGAGGGGGATACCAGAAGTCAAAATTGAAATTTCTAAAAAGAATTGTGTTTGCTTCACACTGCCTGATGTAAACTTTGTTAGACATTAGTTATGCCTTTTTCTACTTCGACTCTACAAATACAGAGCAAAAGGGGGAAAAACAAGAAAATATTTGTAATCTTAAAATGTCTTCAAAAGTATTGCAATGAAGATCATCACATTTGAGATTTGGTCATATTTATAAACATGTCAAATTTGTGGCCCATGAGCTACATGCCTATAGAAAAATTCCCGAGTGTGATTTGGACTAGATTAAGAAGTAACTGGGGGGGGGGGGGGGCTGGAGCTGGGTAGCTCAGTGGATTGAGAGCCAGGCCTAGATATGGGAGGTCCTGGGTTCAAATCTTACCTCAGACATTTCCCAGCTATGTGACCCTGGGCAAGTCACTTAACCACCCCTTGCCTAGCCCTTACCACTCTTCTGTCTTGGAACCAATACACAGTATTGATTCTATGATGGAAGGTAAAAGTTACAAAAAAGAAGTAACTGGGAAATATTTGACAAAATAAAAATATAATAAAATAGTCATGTTAATTTGTGATTTTCTTATGTAATATGTCCCTTCAGTGATCCATTTCTGTTAGAGTTTGACATTACTGATATATTACTAGATGGTTGTAGAATAAAGAAACTTATTCAAAATGAATACTAATAAGGCAAATAACAATCTCTTTAAGTTAGAACCCAACAAATTTGGAGGAGAGTGGTGGGCTGACCTTGTCATGATTAGACATACCCTTTCTCTTCAGATAATATAAATTAATATAAAAAAGATTTCATATGGGAGACATGGTAAGTGGATTAATGAAGTGAACTTTCTGAATATGTGAATGTATTAAATTCTTAATGGAGTACTTTGAAAGATCACAAATTTCATGTGATGTAGCACTCACTCATTCCATAGATACAAATTGTAATTTCTGCCTTCTTATACTTTGTGATTATTGAATATATTTTCCCATAGAATAAATCTTTCTTAAGCGATGTACCCAACTTGCTATAGGCTCTCCCCTCCCCTTTTATTATTCAACAGCTATCCCTAGGCTACTTGGGCTTTCCATCTTATGTCTTTCATTCTTTATATGTGGCCAGCCCACTTACACTTGCAGCTTTGAAGTTATAACCTTTGTGTGGGGTGAGATTCAGTGTGCAATCCTCAGAGCAGTATTTGGCTTTTAACCCTAATTCTCAAGACCCCTTAGTGTTACTATTCTTTGGGCTAAACCTGCCTGCCCTCATCCCACACCCCATAAAACTTCTAGCTTTCCTCTCCTATTCTCAAAAACCTTGAGAAGAGTTCATCTGTACCCTGGGAAGAAAGCTAGAGATAAGATACGCTGAAGGAGGGAAAGTACAGTGAGTTTCAAATGTATTATTATGGTCTCAGCCTGGGAATCCCATGATAGTCATGGGTTTTTCTGGATCATGAGGGTAAATAGGGGTACCTAATGTTGAAAATCACGTGCTCAAGACTGTAAATGTCACAGCCACCTCTTCTGTGGGATTGGACAGAGAGGCGGAGGAGAACCTTGCATCAGAAGTGTTATAAAAGTCTGTGATTGTACCTAGAAGAAGAGGGGACATTTTTCCCCTGAGCAAGCCGCTTGAGTGGGCAGAATCCCTTTTCCATCCGCTCTTCTTGTCTCCACCTTCCCACTGTCTACTGTTTGTTTTTTTTCCCCAATTAAAGCAGCTTTTCTCTGGCAGCATCTTATCACATCTCCTCTCTGCTCATTAGTGATTGTGGGGATAGGAACCTCCCACCCCCTGCCCCAGAATTCCACTCCACACAACCTAATAATGTGTTTTTGCCCTATTTGTAAGCCAATTGTCAAGCATCCTGCTTTTGTCCACCAGATGTCTAATGTCCTTTGGGTAATAAACAATTTTAATATGCTGAGTTCTAGGTGTTCTGTTTCATAATGATTATGGCATTGTTAGGAGAATATTAGTGTCAAAAATGGATGTTTGAAACAATCTACTCCTTTAAAACAATGCCAGTTTCTAGATTGCCATCTAGCTTTACCTCTGGATGAATCACTTGTTTAAGACACTGAAACTGATTTGAAGAGCTCCTGATCGAGATCTATTTTACAGTCTGGAATTTTATTTGCTTTTTTTTTTTTAATCAGAGTAGATATTCGTTTCTCTCTAACATTCCTATGTATTTCATAATGGAAAGTTCAGAGTATTCTATGTTTCAGTGCAACCAACAAGATGTCATCTATTGATAGACTTTAGTGAGGTATCATCCATAATACAAACGATTAATTTGGTTGAACATGAGTCTCTTTGTTGAACACTTTACTTGAAGTCAACACCCAACAGATTGTAGGTCAAAGCTGTGTTTCAGCATTTGTGGTCATTTATATTTAAAGCACTTGTGAGAATCAACTAGTCCAAAGAAGTCTTTTAGGATACATTTTTACTATCTAATCAAATGTGTTACTAAAATAAATAAATCACTTGGACTCAACTCATAAACCTTCTTTGAGTGTTTAAGACATACCAAGCACTGCTAAGGCTGAAGACATAACTAAAACATGGAAGTTCTACCCCAAAGGAATTTCATTTATACTGGCCCTAAAAATTACTTACATAGATAAATATATGTAGACGATTGTGCACATACAAGTATTCATACGTCTACATAATAATGCACATATATGTATGGATACTTATCAATTACACATATACTTATATGCACATATACTTATGGCCTCTTTATAAATATTAATTCATTTCATCTCCACAATAGCCCTGGGAGGTAGTTGATATTATTATCCCAATTATATAGTTGAGGAAACTGAGAGGGACAGATTTTATAACTCGTCTAGGACAACACAGCGAGTAAATGTTTGAGGAAGAATTGGAACTCAAGTCTTTCTGATTCCAGGTTAAGGGATATGACCACCGTGCTTCCTATATTCGAATGATTCATTTATGTCCTAAACATATGCACAGAGTGACTTTTACACAATACAAATTTACTCAGATGAGGAGGGAAGGACAGAGGAAGAGGGCTCCACTCTTTGGAGGGAGAGGGTCTTGCACATGTTTCAAAGATACTTGGAGGCCAAGAGCAGAAAAGCAGGGGCAGCAGGGGGAACACATAGGGGCAGGTCCACCCCCAATGTGGCTTGGCGGGAACCATGAAGAAGAAGGGGAGCAAACATGGGGGACCAGACACGGACAGACAAGAGGGGGCAGAAGACATTTCAGGGGCCAGTGATGGACAAGAGCTTCCTGAGCTGGGACAGACAGAAGACTGAGCCATGGATGCTGGACAGGGAAGAGCAGGGACAAAGGTCCCCGTGATAGGGGGTTTCAAGTTGAGCCCATGAACCTCTGGAGGGGCCAGTGCAGGGTTCTGCTTTCACTAGGAGGAATTTTTTTAAATTTTATATTTTAGTGTTCTCCCCTCCTTGTGAGTGGGGTGGAAGCCTTGGAACTCCCAGCAGAGGGGCAGGAGCAGAAAGAACCTTAGCAGGGTACTTTATCATAAAATTAAAATTGGTGTTTTTTGGATTGCAGATTTTTCCCCCAAATTCTTTATGCAAAGTCAAATTTGCAGATTTGTAAAGTGGGCACTACCAATATGAGTATAAACATGTGTATATGTACATATATATTGTCTGCATTTATATATATGTAGTATATTTAAATATTTGCTATATACACAACTCATTTTAATTTGCTGGGAAGAGAACTCTTTCTTTGCCCATATATTTATGTTTATATATATATGTAGATATGTATGTGTATATATATTATATATATATATATACATATATATATATTTGCATGTTATCTCCTCTATTAAACTGTGAGTTACTTGAGAACTGGAAAAAAAAACTTTTTTGCCCTTTCTTTGTATCCCTAGAAATTCCCATAGTCCATGTTGCATAGAGAGTGTGTTAAAAGTTCTTGTTGCTTTGATTTGAAAATATGTATAAGTGTGTAAGTACCCTCTGTGATCTGAACTCTTTTGGAATCTTTCCTTCTTAGATATCTAAAGTCAATCCTCCAGTACTTTGTAGACTGTCCTGCCTCCTACATGGCTTTCTTCTGCATATACCTAATTAGCTATGATTAAGTTCTTCCAATTTAGTTCTCCTTAAAAACAATTCTTTCAGGAATGAGCAGGACCTCGGGAGGACTCACAAGTCCTTGTTCTCTAATGACTGAGGAGGATTGATGCTCCTTTCCAACTTCACAAGTGTTTGCTCAGTTGGAGGTGATCAGAGTCCCCTCTAGTGGCATAAGATTGCATTTCAATTTGTCACATTGAATCAGCTTGTTTTACACACCAATAAGGTAGAATGGGAGGAATTCGCTTTTAATAACTCTTCTTCAAAATCTTTTGAGAAAATGCATCATGCCAAAAGAATATATTTTCTGTAGTAGCTCATTATTTGTTAACTTTCTATTTTTAAACAAGATTGCTTTAATAGTTGATTCTCAAGAAACTCTGTGAGGCAGATGATTAACACTCAAGTTGGTTAATGAATTAATCAGTCACACCACTGGAAAATAACACAACCAGTCCTGGGATTCCTATCTCATCATTCCATGCAACAATTCAATTCAATTGAGCATCCACTTATTAAGCTCCTATTATGTGAGAGACAGTATGATAAAGCAGCCGTGAAGCCAGGGGGATAGTTCAGGAGATTGACTCGTACTGGCTGTGGGACCCTGAATAAATCATATATGTGTGTGTTACATAATATATGTACATGTACATATATGTACTTCTCACATCTCAGTGCACCAGATTAGATAGACAGATAGAGCGATAGAGAGAGAGATTAAATAGAAAGTAATAGATAGATTAGATAGATAGTGGATGTATAGATAGATAGTTAGATGGATATATGGGTAGATAGATAAACAGATAGATGGATAGATGGATAGATAGATAGATAGATAGATAGATAGTGGATGGATAGATAGATATATGATAGATAAACAGATAGATAGATAGACAGAGTCTTAGAATAGAGAGTAGAGATAGAAAGATAGACAGAGTAATAGACAGACAGAGCGATGTATAGATAGATAGAGTGATAGATAGATAGACCAATAGATAGAGATATAGATAGATAGACAGATAGAGTTATAGAATAGAGAGTAGAGATAGATAGATAGATAGAGGGATAGAGATAGACAAACAGAGCAATAGATAGAGTGATAAAATAGAGTAGAGATAGATAGATAGATAGATAGATAGATAGATAGATAGATAGATAGATAGATAGATAGATGGATGGATGGATGGATAGATAGATAGATAGATAGATAGATAGATAGATAGATAGATAGATGGATGGATGGATGGATGGATGGATAGATAGATAGATAGATAGATAGATAGATAGATAGATAGATGGATGGATGGATAGATAGATAGATAGATAGATAGATAGATAGATAGATGGATGGATAGATAGATAGATAGATAGATAGATAGATAGATAGATAGATAGATGATAGATAGATAGATAGATAGATAGATAGATAGATAGATAGATAGATGGATGGATAGATAGATAGATAGATAGATAGATAGATAGATAGATAGATGGATGGATAGATAGATAGATAGATAGATAGATAGATAGATAGATAGATGATAGATAGATAGATAGATAGATAGATAGATAGATAGATAGATAGATAGATAGATGGATGGATGGATGGATGGATGGATAGATAGATAGGTAGATAGATAGATAGATAGATAGATAGATAGATAGATGGATGGATGGATGGATAGATAGATAGAGTGATAAAATAGAGTAGAGATAGATAGATAGATAGATAGATAGATAGATAGATAGATAGATAGATAGATGGATAGATAGATAGATAGATGGATAGATAGATAGATAGATGGATAGATAGACAGACAGATAGATAGATAGATAGATAGATAGATAGATAGATAGATAGATAGATAGAGCAATAGAACAGAGAGATAGACAGACAGACAGAGTGATAGTATAGAGAGTAGAGATAAACAGACAGAATGGTAGATAGATAGCTAGAGCGATAGAATAGAGAGATAGAGTGAATGAGAGACAGAGAGACAGAGACAGAGAGAGACAGAGACAGAGACAGAGACAGAGACAGAGACAGAGATGTTGGACCCTGAGCAAGTCATATATATATATATATATACATATATATATATATATTCTAATATCTAAGTGCACCAGATAACTGCCAGATAATGAGAAAATAAGTACCGAGAAAGTGTCAAACAGGCAGAGTGAAAAGTGAGCATAACCAGAAGAACATTGTACACAGTAAGAGCAATAATGTATGATGAACCACTGTGAATGACAACTACTATCAAGGAAGCAAGGATCCATGACTGCCATAGAAGGAACAAAAACTAAATTCAAATTGAAATATACCATTTTTCGCTTTATTTCCCCCATCAATCTTTCTTTAGTGTAAGCAATATGTGTCTTATTTCACATGACAAACAAGGAAATATGTTTTACATAATAATATATGTACAAAATATATTACTTGCCTTAAGAGAGAATGGGAGGGAGGGAGAAAACATGGATAGCAAGATGTCAGAAAACATAGTAATAATTGTGTTAATGTGTAATCTGTAAAAAATAAATTAAAAAAAGAAAGTTTCAAATAGCATTGATACATTTTCTCATCAGTAAAATAACAAGTTTAGGCCAAAGCCCAGTGCTGCATGACAGGCCCTGTGTTACACCCTAGGAATACTGGTATACAAACAAAAGTCATGATTTTAAAAGGCAGGACGTTGTGATCATCACGTAGGGGGATAAGGATATGATTGGGGTTTTGATGTAAAAGGATCGCACTACTGCAGATATGAATAACATGGAAATAGGTTTTGAACAATGATACATGTATAATCCAGTAGAACTGCTTGTCAGCTCCAGGAGGAGGGAGAGAAAGGGGTGGGAAATCACAAATCATGTAACCATGGAAAAATATTCTAAATTAAATTAAAATTAAAGGCAGGATGATATGTACAAAAATGAGCAAATAAAAAAGACAAAGAAAGAAATAATTTAGTTGGGGGAAGGGAGGGGAGTAACTAATACTTGGGAGAATCAAGACAAGCCTAGAGATGGGAGGTCCTGGGTTCAAATCTGGCCTCAGACACTTCCCAGCTGTGTGACCCTGGGAAAGTCACTTGACCCCCATTGCCTAGCCCTTACCACTCTTCTGTCTTGGAGCCAATACACAGTATTGACTCCAAGACGGAAGGTAAGGGTTAAAAAATAATAATTATTATAAAAAAAAAGGGGGCAGCTGGGTAGCTCAGTGGAATGAGAGCCAGGCCTTGAAGGGAATGAGGCATTCCAGGAGGTGGAAACCTAGAATGTAAGCTTGGAGTGAGGAAGCAGGGACTGTTAATTTTCTTCTCTTTGCATCCCTTTCAAGGTTAAATAGCTAAGTTGTAAGAAACTCAATCAGACCCTTGTCCAAAGCCAGCCTAATATTTGAGTTGCATTGTATAAAGCATAGCATTCTCTGACTCATGGAGACATGGGTTCAAATCTCCCCTCAACTGTAGGACCCCAAGGAAATCAATTTCTTCTTTTATACAATGGAGATAATAGATATCTGCTTTGCAAAAGTTATTTTGAGGACCAGATGAGATAGTTATATGAAAAACTTTATAAATATCAAAGTTCTATAGAAGTCTTAGATACTATTGAAAAAATACTGGACAAGGAATTTTTACTTCCAACATAGGTACAACAAATCATGCCCTGGGGCAAACAGCAAGAGCCTCACCTTTAGGGCAACTTAATGGGGAAGAAATATGGGATTATTGTTCCCTGTGGTGGAGAGGCAGATGTCTTGGCACATTAGGCAGAAAAGGGAAGGAGTTCATCATCCCAGATTTCCATCTGGTAGCTTCCTATGTTAAGTAATTGTTTTTACAAACTAGGTCTTCTGCTCTGTTTTTATTTTTCTATGTATCTGAAATATCGATGGTATGGATGCTCTCCAGATTTGCTATCCCTTGACAAAGCCCTGATGGTCCCCCTTAGTTGTGCCTCTGGGTTGAATGATAACTAAAAATAATCTAGAGAATACAGGAACATCTTTCAAAAGCTTATTGTTGTTGTCCTTTTTGATAAAGTAGTGGGGCTACATGGGGGAGCAGGCTCTCTGTTAGAAGAAATCCCAGGATGATTGTGGAGAGGATGTTCCCTTTCGGTGAAAAATTATCACTTTGTTAATTGTATCCTTTTATAATCCCTGGCAAGTGCTAAGATTTTCATCCCCACTGTTGGAGTCTCTGGGGGATACTAACAGCTATGATCCTATGGTTCGAATTAGTTTAAAAGCTTTATTAACTCCCTTCATTTTACTGAAAACCTCAACTTACTCCATTTTTTCATTATGGCTTTCAGTTGCACGGGCCAAGATAGATACAATGACAAATCCAGACAACCAACCTCTAATTTTACTCTATTACCTCAAAATTATATTTTGCGTACCTATTACCTAACAGAGCAATTAGGGGAAAGGCAGTGTGGTTTGGTGGTTAGAGAGTTGGCTTGAGAATCAATAAGCTACTTCTTTTCCCAAAGCCTCCCACCAATTGACTGCATGGCATTTGGGTCAGACTTTTAACCTCTTTTTACCTTTATTTTTCTCTGGTGGAGTACTACTTTCTAGCAAGAGGGGAGCCCGGGACTTACATGACATCTCCTGACATTTTTTTATTAAGTACTTACAACGTGCCAGACCCCATGGAAAGTTCTAGAGGTACAAAAACAAAAGTGAAACAATGCCTACCCTTAAGAATCTTACTCCACCACCCCAAAAAAACCAACAACAACTTTAAATTCTGTTTTAAAAAGGATTCTGACAAAGGAACAGTAAAGGGTGGGCAGTTGGAGTCAAGTGACTTGCCCAGGGTCACACAACTAGAAATTGTCTAAGGTTACATTTGAATTCAGGTCCTCCTACCTCCAAACCTGGCACTCTTTGCACTCAGCCACCTGGTTGCCCCCAGAAGCTTATATTCTGATGAGTGTGACAACACATATAAGATAGTTATAAAATCAGTTTATTTAATCATCCACACACTAAAAATGTCAATTCCATAACAACAGGACACTGTCAGTCCCTTCTTCCCAAAATCTAGGGATGAGGAGTGACAATGAAAACTGTTTCCTTTTGGGACTCTGACCACATCCCATAAACACCTTAACACTCGGGTTCCTCTAATGAAAATCAAGATAATAATATTTCTACTATCTGCTTTATAGGTTGTTATGAAAAACAAATGAGGTATCTTATAAAAGTTTTTTTAAACACTGAACATCCTGCAAGTATTGGTCTTTTACTAAAAAAAAGTGATTGATAAGAAGATGCTTTTTAGAAATCTAGAAAGTTGATGAAATATCTCAGTAACTCTTGGTTTTTGTTTTATAACCACATTTGGGCAGCACAGTGGATTTAGTGCTACTCTTGGAGTTTAGAAGACCTGAGTTTAAATGTGGCCTCAGATTATTACTAGCTTTGTGATCCTGAGCAAAACATTTAGCCTCTGTGTGCCTCAGTTTTCTCATCTGTCAAGTGAGGATAATTTTTAAAATAACCTAGGCCCCAAGGCTATTGTGAGGATAAAATGAGCTACTGCTGGTGTAAACCTTAAGCTATATAAATGCCAGTGGTCCTGGTGGTGGTTGCTCTTTTTGTTG
The DNA here is from genome assembly GCF_027887165.1 of Monodelphis domestica. NCBI lineage: Eukaryota > Metazoa > Chordata > Mammalia > Didelphimorphia > Didelphidae > Monodelphis > Monodelphis domestica. The sequence continues at coordinate 292,989,224 of NC_077230.1, forward strand.
TTGGTGTTTTTTTCTTCATTAGGGCAAAAGATTTTATGGCTATCCACATGACCTCTTAGGTCACACACTGAAGATTATTTAGGACTTGATTATACAATTGATATATTTTTATAATCTTTATTGTGGCCTGTTTATTGTTTAGCCCTGCTACCAGAGGCAAAGGCAGCCACCGAAAGGAATTCTGTCAAAGCTATTCAATTTGATGACTTATTACTGGTTTTTGTGAGAGAAAAAGGATTTATAAAAGAATGTGATAAAACTATGAGCTAAACTAGGGTTTGCAGATTGTCAATGAATTTTTAAAAAAATAAATGCTGGCTCTGAGTTTTCTGTACTGTGGAGAAGTAACCCGTACATTTTTAGCCAATGACATTCTAAAATTATCTTCAGTGAGTTAACAATTTGTAATAACTGACCATCACAGAGTACTTTTAACGCTGCAAATTGTTTTCTGCATACATTTTGTTTTGGCCCATGAGGTAGCTAATATTATGATAAGATTTACAAACTGAAAAACAGAAGGTTCAAAAGACTTGTCTGTTGTCTGATATAGCTAGTAAGAGTCAGTCATGAGATTCAAACAAAGGGATTACCTGACTCTGTGGAGGCTCTAGCAGCAGGGAGCAACCAGAAAGGATTCATAAAGAAGGTGGAGCTTGATCTAAGTCCTGAAGGAAACCAGGGATTTCTGAAGAGAGGAGGGAGTGAATTCCAGGCCTGGGAGACAGTCATTGCCATCTCAGAGGCAGGAGACGGAGAAGGGGAAGTGTGTGCATGGAGCATTGAGTAAGCCAGCATGTCTGGAAAAGTGAGACAGACAAACAGAGACAAAAATAGAGAGAGACAGAGAAAAACTGAGAGAGAGAAATTGGGAAAGGGAGATTCAGACAGACAGAGAGAAAGGGAGGGAGGGGAGAGACAGAGAGGGAAGGGGAGGGGGTAATACTGACCCAGAGTGAATATGTGAAGCATATTCACAGGAAGTAAACATGGATCATGACTTATCAAAATAGATGGAGAAGGAGCAGGAGGGCAGGTAGGAGAAGAACCAGGAGAAATCAAGTCCTAAAAACTAGAAAAGAGAGAACATAAAGAAAAGAATTATTAACTTTGTTAAATTCTGCAAAGTCAAAGATGAAGAGTGAAATGATACAATTTGATTTATCAGGTAGGATATTAGTGGTCACTTTAGAGAGGACAATGTCCATTGATTGATGAATTTGGTGGTCAGATTCAGAAGGGTTAAGAAGAGACTTTTTTTAGGGAGTTTTTCTGAGAAAGGCCAGATGATAGCTGGAGGGGATGGGAGTGTATAATGAAGATTCTTTTATTTTATTTTATTTAGGATTAGGATGACTTGGTCATATATCCATATGCAGCAGGGAAAGAAACAATTAGGAAGAAGGTAAAGATTAAAGGAGGAGGATGACAACAAGGACAAACTACTGGAGAAGATAAGAGGAACTGGAATCAAGGATTCATGTAGAGCTATTGACCCTGGTGAGGAGAAAGACCATCTCTTTATCAGTGTGAATTTGAGATTTACTCCACCCTTCTTAGACTTTAGAATTCTAGTAACCGGGAATGTATACACGCCCACTTAAGAATTAAGTGTGGGGGAGGAAGGCCTATGACCTTCATGTGCTAGCAAGTGACAAATCAGAAACAACTGACTGACGCCCTGGGCTGCCCTAAACCAAGTTTAAGCCACCATTGGTACATGTAAGACACAGGAAGTGATGTAAAGAACTGCCGTTATATTTCACGTCACTTCCTGTGGGACTCGCTCTCTTGGTGGTGTTGGGAGCTTTTGGAGGCATTTGAAGAGCTTGTGGCTTTGGAGGACTTTGATGGTGGAATTTACTAGGAGGAGCTCTGTAGCATGGTTTAGGTGAGGTGGTTTCCCTGAAGGACCTTCATGAGTGAGAAGGTTGACTCCCCTTGTCCTTGACCCTCTGAAGGCACTATTCTTAGAGGAGGCCCCTCACCTTGGAGGAGGCCTTGTGGCTGAAGCTGAACTTGATTTAATCTGAGAAAACCCCTTGGCTGAGGCCTCTGAACTCCCCTTGATTTAGGCCAGGCCAGAGCAGATCTTCTACCCTTTCCCTCTTCTCCTTCTTCTTACTTTCTTCCTTCTATTGTAAATAAACCACCATAAATCCCATATTGACTTGAGTATATCATTGGGATTGAATTTAAATCCATGGTGACCACTAATATAATATATTCCATCTCAACCCCTAAAATTTACCCTTAACACCAGGTACTGGAAATGGTGGGAAATAACAAGAGAGTTGGAAGATGAAGAGGAATAGAGAATGAGGGAAAATCAACAAATATTCAGGGTATTGGGCCGCTTTGTGAAGTTTCTAGGGACAGTCAGCTACCATTCCCCTACCTCTGGTTCACCTTGTTACACACACACACATACACACACACACAGCTTAATCTCAGTGATTTTTTTAATATTCCTCAATGATGTCGGAATGTATCCATGAATCTCCATTCAGTGTGACTCTCATCTATTTCTTTCTTCAAGGTCACCATAAAGGGTCCACCAACTTGCTGGGATCTTTCTCTGTGTTCTGATACCAAAAGAAAACCAGAGGAAGAAATGAACAGATGACCAATTATCCTTGCTTTTGCTATTTTACTGACTCATCTTCATTTCCTACCATGTGTGTATGGCCATACTTTTTCTCCTGCTTATCCTACTTGATTCTATTACTTCTTAGACTATTCACTCCATTTCTCATTAGATAAAAATCTTAGCTTTATTTCTTTTGATACTGTCTTATCTCACAATTTTTCAGTTTTGCAAAGTGGCTAGAAAAATATTGAAATAATTTTTTTTTTAAATATGGTCTTTGATTCAGGGAGAAGGCAATCCAGAAAATTCTGTTTACTGAATTTCACTAAATAAAAAATGTAACATAAGCTTCTCTGGATCCCACTTCCTTCTCCCAAGGTTTTCCAGGACCCTTAAGGGAATTGAAGAGTGTTTAGGCTTTCTGCAAACTATTTTAGCCTTCTCCCACTCCCTGTCAAATATAGTCACTAAGAATTGGATTTGTTTTTTCTCAGAAATATTTGTCAAAAGGCATAATTATAAATATAAAATTCTATTTCCTCCCAAATTTGAGAAGCATAATCCTTCTTCTTCCTTAATCCACCTCTGGGAGGGAAAAGAGGATTAGATTCATAGATTAGTTTAGTTCCTATAAAGCACAGTCTCAAATCCAAGTCCAAAACCTACTTTAGCTTGAATCCCAGCCACTGTTAATACTCAGGGCTGCCATACTGAGCTTGCTGACTGCACCTTCCCACTTGGAATCCTGCCTCCAAGGTCATCATGAGTCAACTCCCAGTTCTGTAAGAATTACCTCTGGCACCTGAACATGAAGAGAACAAACAACACAATATAGAAACAATCATACCTAGACTCAGTTCTTAGGGTTGGGGTTAAAGAGGGAGAGCAGGGAGAAAATTTCCATCATTCTTACCCATTCAGTTCTTTGCATCCCCTACCACGTGCTAATTGACTGTATTCATCTTTAAAACTGGTGAGACTTACCTCTTTTTTTCTGTGGCTCCTTTCAGTCATTCTTACCTGCTTCATCCACATGGTGAAGTTCACAGGTCAGCCACAGCATGAACTGAACTCATTCCCTGCTTCCTCCTTTACCCCAGTTCCAAGAAATGGGTCTTGCCAGTCTGACCTATGATGTCCTTGAAGGCAGAATTGCAAAAGAAATGGTGAAGCTAGCAAGGTCAGGTTACATTACATTAAAAATATATATATTTCATTCATTTTCTTGCTACTCCAAAAAAAAAAAAGTAAAAATAAAACAAACAAACAAACAAGAAAAGCTCAGTAGAACCATTTAGCCTCCAAAAGACCCATTGAGAACCATATTTCATGGCTGTCATGAACTGAAAGCCATGAGGCAGTAGGTGTTAACATTGCTAAAAGTTCAAAACCAAAGTCATTTCTGTAAAGATTTCTACATTTCTTTATATACAGTGAAGTTAATTAATCTGATGAAAGTCGCATTTTAAAGACTATATAAAGGAGGGCCAGTCTTTTCACTTAAATCTGCTTGTAGAAGTACTATGTAGACAATGGTCTCATATTTATGAGAAAAATTAAAACGTTTATGATATTGGGACATCTACAAATCCTCAATAAACCAAAATCTTCCAGAGACTCTGTGTACTAAGAGAATGTTGATATTTAAAATAGCCTTATGTTTGAATTATCTTCCCTGTGTGTTTCTCAATTTGTTCAATAAAACACACTTGAAAAACTCACTCTCTTTGTCCCTCCTTGAAAGCAAATAATTCTCATTCTTTGTCATAAACCTTTTTGGAATGGTTGGGGGTTTTAAAATAAAAGAGATCCAAGTGACAAAGAGCCTAGCCTCAAGAGAAGAGAGGATAAAAATGACTGTCTTTCTTCCCCTTTTTTTGTCTATCCCCCAGCTATTCACCACAATATTACAGGCATATAGTAGTGTGTGAATTCTCTCTCTTCAGCTAGATGACACTAATAGTGTATATTTTTATCTCACACTTAAGATTTTTATGGAAGCCCACATCTTACAGGGTATTCTTATCAAATCTGTAAAACACACATTCCACATTCATGTGGGGAAATTAGTGACATGAACATAGATAAGTATGGAAAAGAAAATACGGAAGGTGTCAGTGAGTGATAATTTTCTGGTGTATCATAAAATATGTTTTAATATATCAGACTCTTGTGGTTCAATTTTGTGGTCCAATATTTTAGTGAATATGTTGTATCATCTATGGAAATATTTCCTAAAAAAACATAACTTCAAGTGTATTGGTTTTGCCTACATTCTTCAAAAAATCTGCCCTAGAGGATGTACTCTATCACCTCCAGAAAGAAACAAGACATTTTCCATTGGCATTCAATGACCATCATATACTTCCCCTTACTACCTTTCCTGCCTTTTTATACTTTACACTCACCCTCTTCTCCCCAACCATGTACTCTCAATCCAGTTACACTGACCTTGCTTTCTTCAAATAAAACATTTTATTACCCAAATCCACATAGATCTATTGACTGTCTTCCATGCCTAGAATGTGAACCTTCCTCATGTTTATCTCCGGCATTCCTTCAAGTCTAGTCTTTAGGTAGATAGATAGATAGATAGATAGATAGATAGATAGATAGATAGATAGATAGATATAGATATAGATATAGATATGTAGATATATATGTATATATGCCTCTTCTTATACTTCTTCATTCTAGTGCCTTCCCTCAATGATGAATTGCAATGCATCATATATATAACATATATATAGTTGTTTTCTTAAATATATATATATATATACATATATATCTTTGATTGTATGTATAGTTGTTTTCATGTTGTCTCCCCCATTAGATTTTTAACTTCTTGAGAGCAGGGACCATCTTTTGCTTTACTTCATAATGCTACTGCTTAGCAGAATGCCTGGTACCTGGCAGTGCTTAATAAATCATTATTGAATTATTAATTACCCAATGTCCTAGAAGTTGTTTTAATATTAAGTCTTTTAACAACCCACAGATCGACAACAACAACAAATCTTCTAATTTTACTTTTTTTCAAGAATTCCTTATGATTTTGACATATAGCCAAGTCTTTGTAAAAGATGAGGTAAATGATCAAACCAATTTAAGTTAATGATGAAAAGTGATAAATTTATAAAAAGAACAGACATAGGCACAGACTACCACCATTTCTAAAAGGAATTTAGTGATGTAAATCACTATTTAAAACCAGAAGAAGGAAGGAGTTTAACAATTCCTTCATCCAAAGCTTTATATGAAGTGATTCAAAAATTAAATGAGCAGAACTAGGAGCACATTGTACATAGTAACAATAATAATGAATGATGATCAACTACGAATGATTTAAGTATCATAAATGAGGTAAGGATGCAGGACAACTCCAAAGAACCCATGATAAAAAAGGATATCCAATCCATAGAAGGAACCAAGTCTGAATTCAGATTGAAACATACCATTCTTTGCTTTATTTACTACATGAGTTTTTCTCTAGTGTAACCAATATATATCTTATTTCATGACATCTCACAAGAAGAAAATGGAAATATGTATAATAGATTAATATATATACAACTGATAACATATTGCTTTTCTTCCTTGGGAGTGAGAGAGGTCTGGGAGAGAGGGTAAAAAGAATGAGTTGCAGAATTTTTGAACATAGCTAATGTGAGAATTTGTTTTCTCTTTGATAAGTATGTCATGATTTATTTATAACAAATCATATATTATATTATTGTCACATTTTATATTGTATCATTTTATGTATTAAATTTTTTAAAGAAATGGTAAGAAAAAAAGAAAAAAATCCTTAAACTAAAAAAGAAATTTTACCTCCTTTCCCAGAAAAAAATATGATAACCAAGAGAAATACTAGTTTTTTATCATTAATCAGTCAGATAGTATTTATTAAGTGTCTAGTATGTGCCAGCACTATGCTAAGTGCTGCAGATAGAAAGAAAGGCAAAAGACAGTGTCTACCCTCAATGAACTTACATTCTTATAGTAAGAAATCATGCTTACAACCACGAATAAACAAGATATGTACTTGACAAATTACCGATTTTTGTGAATGCCTAAGAGTCTTGGTGTTAGAGTTATAATTCTAGCATATTGTCAAACCTCTGCTTTAATATCATCAATTTGATTGTGTAAGAATGGTAAGGGGACAGGGATAAAATCCTGTGTATTTTATGGACAAGCAGCTTGGTGGCAGTCGAGAGACAGCAAAGGATTGTGGGTATAGAACTGTGAGTTGAGGAGAATTCTGGTCATGAGCTGAGGAGAATTCTGGCCAACCCCAGGACTTCCAGCTCTGGAAGGAAAGCAAAGAAGACTGTTCCTGGGTGGCTGAAGGGATCCGAAGCCATGAGAGGGAGAAGAGCCATATTTTCCTGCCTATCTGTGAACTTGTTTCCATCAAGGAAATTTCTACTGCCTTTTCTCCATCTGCCTACAAGAACACTTGACTCAGAAGGAGTTTGGTTTGGACTCTCATCTGAGCCAGCCTTCCTACTTCTTTCTGGGTAACCCTTTGCCTTCTTTGTGTTTGACTGGGACTTAGAGACTGAAGATATTAGATTAGAAATAAAGACAGCTGGAAAGGAGGCAGAGTCATTTAGGACTCCGACTCAAAACTCTTGATCTGGCTGTTGGGGGGTTTAGCTTGTCAGGGCATCCTTTTCCCTTTTCCCATCAATACCTTCCTTTCCCTTTTCCAAAATAAATCTCATTTTAAGTCAGATCTGGGTTTGGCACATCTTCATTAACAGAAAGGGGTTGAGGGATAAGGGACAGAATCCAAAGGGTAAATCCTGTCCCATCTGTGGCAAACTAAACCTGGTCTGCCATCACCCTCCATAGAAGAGGGCTTGACTACAAACCCTTTGCTCTGAAACAGCTAACTGGTACATCAACATCTTTCCCTGCAGTGGTGCTCACATTAGGACTCAAAAGGTATAGTTTATAAAGATATCCTTTGTGACGATAGATAGAAAACTTCTTTCTATCTCTCTAAGTTGCCTTAAGCTCTGGTGTCAGCTAACCTGAGGGAGGGCGAGATCTTGCCATCCTCCCCTTCACCCTTCAGCTCATGCCTTAGTATCCATATTCTCCATACCTCATTTCCCCTCAACTGTTTCACTGGAGTTTACATATTTCCAGTAAGACAAACCTTTCAACCCACTCTCCATTAAAAAGAAGGTTAAGTCTCCTTTCCTTCTTTTTACAACTGTTAAGTGCAACACAGACTGGACTGGGGAGAAATTTAAGACAGAGAGACCAACTAAAAGAATATTACAATAGTTCAGGTGGGAGGCAATGCAGGTTTTGTAATAAGTGATTATTTGAATGATAAATGATATCTAAAGATCATATCTTCTCCCTTTCTCCCTTCCTCTGTTTAACCCCTGGTTACCTTCCTCCTCTCTTCTTGTCCTTCCTTGTCCTTCCTCCCTTCCTCCCTCCTATTTCCCATTGATTCTTCAGTTAGTCTCTCTCAATCAACTCAGAATGGTGTATCAAACAAATCACTCTTTTCTCTTCTCTAAGATAAGTAAGGGATTTATTGGGGAGAAAGGTAAAAATAAGGAATGGAGGGAAAGAGGGTTTGAGGTTTCCCTAAACACTAGAATAATTCCTAGGTTGGAAGATGGTGGTATATAGTTCAGATTGGGAAAATGGGTTAACAGGTCTGGAAATTCAGTCACTGTAACACAGCAGAGAAATCAGAGAGAGCTGGACTTTGTCCTTTTTTTTTGTTCCCAAACCAAGAGACCCCTTCTCCTTCCTGTCTCAAAGAAACCCCTTCTTTTCTGTCTCAAAGGCAAAGAGACCTGCTTCCTTTCTGTCTCAAAAGCAGAGACCCAGTTTTCAGTTTGTTCTGATCCTTTCTCTACAGCCTTTTCTGGTCATCATTCCAAATAGAATGGTCTCTTTTGAATGACAGCTGAGCAGTCTCAGCTATTGCATCTCTGTTGCAGGCTTTTCCATTTTCTCATTTCCACAACATCACAGTTAGTACAAGGAAGGTAGCAGTGTCAGAGGAGAGAAGTGGGCATATATGGAAAATGTTTTTTTAACACGTCAAAATTATAAGATTTGCCAATTGATTGAATAAGATCAGTGAGAGAAAGTGAAGACCCAAGGATGACACCTAGCTTTCAAGCCCTATTAATTGGGCATATGGTAGTAAAATCTCCATAATTATAGAAAATTCAGGAAGAGGGGAGGGTTTGGAAGAAAAGATGAGTTAAATTTTGGATATGTTGAGCTTCAAGATGTCCAATAATTTGGTGGAGATGAAAGTCTAAAGTCAAGAAAACAGTTAGAACTGGGTGAATAAATCTGAAAATCATCTTATTTGCATAAAAATGAGAGACGCAATCATCATAAAACAAAGAGAAAACGAAAGTAAAGTAGTTCACAGTAAATTTGATGAGAGAATCAATTAATGGATATTATCTTCCAGGATTAATCATCTAAGAATGAAAGAAATTTTAGTAGTTTCTCTCCCCTCAAAAAAAAATAATAATCCAGTGGGTATCTTTGCATATTAGTGAGGCACCTAAGTGGAGAATTGAGCTGGAAATATGGATTCAACTTTCTACTACTAGGATCTAAATTGAAAAGTCTCAGTGCAGTTTAGTACTTTCTAAGTCTCAAAAAAGTTATCTGGTTTTTTATTCAATCTATGACCAATTTTACTTCTGATCTCTAGACCAGAACAATCAAGACTAGTAGGAAGAAAATTAGCAAAAATATCTTAACAATTGAAGGAGAAGCTACAAAATTATGGAGAAAACTCTCCATACTTAATGGGAACAGAAAAATAATCCAAATCTTCAAGTGAAGTATCACTAAAAAAAGTCCTACTTTGAAAAATAAATCAATTTCTGAAGACAAAAGAAGGGAAATAAAGACAGCATTCTAAAATATTTAGTTCTCTTTCTTAGTCTAGTTGAGGTGAGTACTTTAATAGTGCATTTGGATATCCTAGCAAAATTTGAAATTTATTTGAAAAAAACATATAAAATCCTATAAAGCAAGTGCAGTGAGGCAGTTCTCAAGGAGAACTAATATAGGCAGCCAGTGTAATGGTAATAATAATGCTCAAATTTAAATTATAATAGACTCTGAGAAAAAGAAAAACTAACAAATAAACAACAGATTTATTTATGGTATGTATCACATTGTGGTTGTCAAAGTTCTTTGTGCACATCATCTCATTTAATTGTTTCAATAAAATTCCTATAGATATTCTAAATATTATTATTCACATTTTATAAGTAGGGAAACTAGAGTTCAGAGACTGGAAATAAATTTTGGTCACACAGCTAGCAAGGGTTAAAGATAGGACTCTAACCCAGGAATTCCTGTCCTTGATTCTGACACTCTAATCTTACTCCACCATACTTTCTCTCAAAATCAACACTTTTGAAGGAATACTAGAAATAATTTATTGTCTTAACAAGTTGGAATCCATGACAAGATTACTTTTAAATACATGAAATGTTGACACCTTGAGATGTATTCTCTCTTATTTTGGAGATTTGTGTATCTATTCACAGTTATTGAAATGATTTCTCCATAAGAAACATATAGAACAGAAATATTGTAGTAGAATAAATCCTGGGACAGGATTGTGGAAAACTGGATTCTAATTCGACTATGATAGGAAATCAGCTAAAGCTCTTTTGGGTCAGTTATTCTCTCTGGGCCATAGTCTCTTTATCTCTAGTGAGGAACTTGAAATGGATCAACATTAAAGTTCATTTGAATTCTTATAGTCCATTATCAATCTATGAACTTCTGGGTCTGATTTCTTAACTCTAAAACTAGTTAATTACATTAATATTCATTCCCTGCTAACCTTAAATCTATACTATTCTAACCTATCCTAACCTTCTATAGAATGAGATAAAAACAGAATATTTTATTAGTACTCTTCATCAAGACAACTCCAAAGTTTGAAAAATCACAGAAGGGACCTCAAAACTGTCTAGTGTAACCTATACCTGAACATCCTACTTCAGCTTCTCTGATTAAAGTTTATCCAGCCTTTACACGGAGAACTTCAGTTCAGTGGGACTTTATATCTCCAAAGTTGGACAATACCATTTTGGGATGTTTCTAATTGTCAAGAGATTCCCTCCTTCCCCCTTTCAACATGTCTAAATCTTGTTTTTTAATTTATTTTCACATACAACTCCTTTTTTACCTCATTGACCAAATAAAATAAATCTAATTCTTTGCTCACATGACAGTCCCCTAAATTTAAATTGAAGACTGATATCATATAACTTTCTATTTTCATTTATTCTGGCTAAAAATACATGGTCCCCTTAATTAATCCTTAAATTGCCAGGTCAGTACTTCCATCACTCACCTGCTCACCTTCTTCTCAATATGTTCCAACTTGTCAATGTCTTCTTAAAATGTAACTCCCATGTCAAAATGCAATGCTTTCAGTCTGGTCTGACTAAAACAGAGTACATCATGACTGCTTTTTGGTACACTCTGGCTCAATAAAGCCTAAGATGGCCTTAAATTTTTGGAATTACTTTTCACACTTCTGATTCATGTAGAGTTTCATTGTTGTTTAATAGTTTTGGTTACATCCAACTTCATAAATCCATTTGCAGTTTTTCTTAGCAAAGATTCTGGAGTCATTAGCTTTTCCATCTCATTTTACAGATTAAAAAACTGAAGCAAATAGGATTAAGTACCTTGCTCAAGGCTATGTAACTAGTTAAGTGTCTGAGACCAGATTTGAACTCAGGAAGATGAGGTTTCCTGACTCTAGACCTAGTACTCTATCTATGGAGCCACCTAGTTGCCTCACATTGGGTTCACTGTTCACTAAAAACTCCCTTATCTGTTCCTGTCCCATCTCTATAAGACAGTTTGTTTTGCCAGTTAATAACCATTTATTTTATGTTTAGTAGGTTCCAGGCAGGTATTAAGTGCTAGGAATATAAACAGCCAACCTCTATCACAACTCAAAGAACATTCTTTTAATTTTATTTTCTAGATTATTTTTAAATGAACTTTATGCCTTATGTTGTAACATCATCTACATTCCTCTCTGTATTCCTCCTCTTCTCTCAATGAAAGCCATCCCATAAAACAAAAAATATCAAAAAGAAAAAAGAGGAAGAGAATAAATAATCCACTAAGCCCTCTAATTTGTTGGGGGGGGGATCTGAAATTAAATCAAATATTCTTTATGCTTCTGTAAAAGATTTTATGAATAGTTTCTTGTCATCTCTTCTTCTGGACTATGTTCTTTGTAACTGGGCAACATTAACCTTCAATTATTGTTATTTCCCTTTAAATTGTAGTTATATCTTTTTTTCCTTACATTATTTTAATTTTACACCAATTCATTTAATTCTTTCTATTTTTATCTGTAGTCATTTTATTAATTTCTATATAGCACAGTAATGCTCAAATATACGTATGTACCCACAACTATTATTACCCAATTGATCATCATCTACTTTGTTCTCAGTTTATTGTTGTCATGAAAAGTCCTGCTATTAATATTTTGCTGTATGTAGGGATTTCATCAATGACTTCCATGGGGCATATGCCTAATAATGGAATCTCTGGGACAAAGAATATGGACAGTCTAGTCACTTTAATTGTAAAATATCATATTGCTTTTAAAAATGAGCATACAAGGCAACAGAACCACGAAATATGCACTAATGTTCCAATCTCAGAAACTCTCCAACTTTGACTTCGTATCTATTGTCATTATTGCCAATTTGCTAGCAATGAGGTGATTCTTCAGGGTTCCTGTCAATTGCATTTCTCTTAGTGATTTGTAGCATTTCACATATGAATTTTCTAGTTATAAAATTCTCTCACATGAGAGAAATTTGATGCAAATTTGTTTTTGCATTCAAACTTTCCCCTTATCTTATGCACAATAATTTTGTGTAGAAATTTTTAAATATGAAAAATATTTATTTTGGTTTTTTAATGTACTCCTTTAGTTGGTCTATCCTATCTGTATCTCTGAAATACCAATGAAGTATTTTCCTTCTTTTTATGGTAGGATCTTTAATATTCAGTTCATATATTCATTTTAAATTTATTGTGGAATATGGTATAAGTTGTTGGTAGAAGTCTAATTTCTGCCAAAGTGCTTTCTAGTTTTTCCAGAAGTTCTTATAAAGTAGGAAATTCTTTCATAAATATTTTATTATGTCTTCAGGTTTCTGATTCTCTCTTGTCTGATCTGTTCCATTAATCTATTTCTCTATTTTTTTAAACTAATACCAAATGGTTTTAATGACTTCGGCTTTTAATATACTCCAAGACTTGGAAATGCTATTCTTTTTTCATTCCTGCCTTTTCCATTATTTCCTTTGATATTCTAGATTTTCCCTTAAAATACATTTTATTATTTTTTTCCTATACCCTTTTGGTTGGAATACCATTAAAACTTTTCATTAATTTTGGTAGCATTGTTATTTTTATTATGATGACCTGCCCCAGCCATGAGCATAGAAAATTAATTGTTTAAGTTGCTCTTAAACAACTTATATATTCAAGAGCTAGATGGTACAGTGGATAAACAGGAGCCCTGAAATCAAGAAGTCCTGAGGTAAAATCTGGTCTCACATAGTAAATTACTAACTGTGTGACCCTGGGCAAGTCACTTTTCCTTAATTTCCTCATCTGGAAATCAGGGATGATAAAAGCTCATATCTCCCCAGATTATTGAAAAGAATAAATTATATAATATTTATAAATCTGTTAGAATAGTACCTGGTACTATGTTAGTTTTTGTGATTGTTTTTGCTTATTTTTTTGAGGAGCACTCTGTTATTGAATATATACATGTGTGCCTTATTAGGTTAACCTCTAAATATTTTGTGCACTCTTTAGTTATTTTGAATAAAACTAGTATCTCCCTCTTTCTATAAACTCTAACTCAAAGACGACTAAGTTGGTATTAACTCCTTTGTCTGCCTTTTCAAATTCTGACTTATATGCTATTCATGAAAGCTCTAGATCTGGCTCTTTGGAATCTGCTACTAGCTGTTCCTGTCCCATCCCCTCAACAAACAGTATTTTTAAGTGTTCTTATACTCCTTGGGACAGTGGGGGAGAGCTCTTTGAATAGGAATGTGTAGGACAGACTCACTTTAGTCTTGGATACCTTTAATCCCAAAGATGAGTCAGGTTTTGTTTTGTTTTGTTTTTCCACATCCTTTGTATCTTTATGCCCCCACCCAAGAGTCTCAGGGAAAATCTCTTTAATAAAATTAAATTGGTATAGGATAACTATTTATTTCTTCTGCCACAAATCTAATACAAAGATTTTTAAGTGCATTTACACATAATTAAGCTTGACTAAAACCCATCACTTCTATTGTGCTCTCCTGGGAAGTAAAGATTTCTGAGGGAATTAAACTGCCAAACAGATATTTTATATATATCATTTGCCTGAAGAACTATCTCTGCAAGGCTCATTTTACAGATGGTGGTGATCTCCCAAAAGAAGGATGTGGTTGCAGGAAATACCTCTTAAAGGGTAAGAAGCACCTGATTCAGGGACTCTTGAACTCATAAGGTACTGAGTTATCAGTTCTCAGGGAAAGTTCTCCTCTGAGAAAATGTCATTCCCTGATCTGTGCATAGGAAAAGAAGCATAAATGGTTTCTCTTCAGTTCAAGTCTATTGAGCGAATGCCTCTCCTTGTTTTTATCATGTCATCTTTAACAAATCCTTTGGACCAACAATTTTGCTGTATCACTCCAAAGGTCAAGTCCTTCAGTACTAAAGCAAATTGCCTAGGGTTAAGAATTCTGGAGCTAAATTAGATATCAGAGGAAATCTAGTCATACCTCTTTATTTTATAGATAAGGAAACTGAGGCCCTAAGAATTTGTGTGGCTTGTCCATGGCCAGTTAAGTGTTAAGTATCAGAGCGAGGTAAAAATTAAACTCAGATCCTCTAACTTCAGAGGCATCGCTCTTCCCACTGTTCAACACTATTTCCTACACCTCCAGAAACTCATCGTGCCAGTATGCTCATGTCCTTCTTCATTCAAATATCCTAGTTCAGCAGATCAGGAGAGCTCCCTTGATTACCCTTGTTAAAATATATTTTGGATATTTTTTAATACTTCAAGGTCACTTCCCAATTAATCGTTCTATTACAATAGGTACATTAGCCAGATAGATATACCAAATAGTTTCAAATTATTTCCATCACTTAATATTAACATATAAAATTCATTCTAACTTGCTCCTTACTTAAGTGTTGGAATGTTCTTGTTTAATCTTAGGAGACTTTTCAGCAACTCTTGGAAATTAGTCATTGAATTATTTCCAAATTTCATTGATTATAGCTAAAACCATATGATGCTTTAAATAAAGAGCACTGGGCTTAATTAATCTCTCTAATGTGTCTTATAGTTATCTCTTTCTATCTCTACAAAATTAGATTTTTTCTTAGGATGGCTAATAATGGCATCATTCAAACTGAAAAAAAAATCATAGAAAGGATGATTACATTTGTACATGAAATAAATTATCTAGACTACCATAGAAAATAAATGTCCATCATCTGAGACTAGAATGGTGTGTGCTCACTCTTTATCTATGTGAAATTTCAAGTGATTATTTACAACCTCCAGTGAAACATAACTTTAAATGACTGTCTTTTTACTGGCTTCCCAGATTGTAAGAAACTAGCCAAAAAGCTCCAATGTATCTGAGTGGTATTAAATTGTATATCCCAAATAAAGTCATGTAGGAAAAAAATCCATATTTTTTTAAAGAGGGCCAAGATTTTCAATGAGCCATATATTCAGCCAAGGCCCACTGCTTCATCAGCAGCCAGCCTCACATTTTTGGGAGGGATTGGATTTATAAGAGTCAATACAGAATAGAATGTGAAAAACTAAGTTAAGGGACCCATGTGTGCTAATGTAAACCAGACCGGCATAATTTAACCTTGGTAGGGATAATAAAAAGATGTAAGATGAGATTTAGGCAAAAGATGTAGATAGATACACAATCCCCTCTGAATTAAAAAAAAATTTTAATCTCTATCTCCATCTGTAACATTCTAATCACCTTAAACATAGCACATCCATTTATTCTATCAAACAGATCCATGTAAAGGTCAAGTCTTGTGGGACCTTGTTTGTTATTCAAGTGCCTTCAGGAAATTTGCCCATGTCACTACAGTTGACCTTCATAAGTGATACTTCAGACTGTATATTCTGTATATTAGAAGTCTAGGGAAGTGCTACATCTCTTTGATGGATGAATAATTGTTGAATGTTGAATGAATTGTTGAATGAATGCTGAGCCCCTTTTAGAATGATATCTCTTCCTGTTTCTCAAAGTAACAAAGTAGTTAGGTGTCGGCCATGTCTTTTCAAAAAAAGGCATTACAATAGCCATCCACTCATCAGTATTAAGTGTGATCTTTTAATTCAAGTCATACAATGTACATATTGGACCACATAATGGAATCCTAATTGTCAGGTTCAAAGGATCAGGGATATGATATTTATCTCATATTTAGATTCTTGGTTCTTAGTTTTGATTCAGACAATTGGCAATAGTAGGCAGCTACCTTTTTTCAAAGCACTGGAGAGAAGCATGATAAATGCAAATATTGAGTTTAACAACTGTGCTATTCTCAATCCAGAAAATGTTGGTAAAGAAGTAATAAACTAACAAGCAGACCATTGGGAATGGGACAGAAATAAATCAACGCATCACATCCTTCACAATGCTGCATTATGTTAATTCTGTGATGGATAATCAACTGTCCACCTCAGGTGTCTTTCTTATGACTCTCTTCCCCTTTTATGTTCTTTAGAATGACTAACAACTGACACATGGACTGACTTTTTCATAGAATATTTGATAACATGAAAATAATTGTTCTCCTTTTCAACTCCTTCCAGGGAATTAAATGGCAATGACAATCAGCAACTCTATGGAAATTGTATGGGGAAAAAGGTGTTAATTATTAAAAAGGTTTGACTTTTTTCCCCATTGGTCGTTTAACATAATCATCTTGTACCCCTAAATTTTTTCTAACTACAGATGTATACAATATTTCACCTTCTAAGAGGAAACTACAATAGAGGGAAATAGAAGAGAGAGAGAAAGCAAAACCAATGTTTTGCTAGGCACATTGACAAAAAGCCAATTAGGGAGCAGTCCCCTTTGGCATAAAAGTATACATTTACAACAAATGTGCATCCCCCGTTAGTTCAATTGATTGCACCCAAAAGTTCATTCTGGATCTTCTTGATGCAGTGTAGGTTTCTGCAGGCAGCTTTCTTCAAACAGTTAATTCTCTTGATTCAAGTAATTAGCAAGTTTCTTTTCCTGAAATGTTTCTCAAACAAAATTTTAAATCTTGGATTTTTATGAAAATACAATACAGTCCTCCATGAAGAGGGTGTTCACCAACATCAGGATCAACTCAGAATATATGGTTAAGTTATGGGGGTTTATGAGTCAATTATTAAAAGAAAAAGCAAAACCATGAAAAGAAAAATAAATATTCAAAAAAAATTAAACTTTGGGAGAAATAAATAATTCAAATTCAGAAGCAAAATATCAAAAACTATATGTGTGTGTGTATAAAATTTCTGAATAAGACAAGAATAAATTCATAATAGGCCCTTATATTAGGGTCAAATTAAAATACATTTCTATCCCACAAATCTGTAGGAAAAAAATACAATATTTCATTTACCCATTATAAGCCAGGGCTACTGAAAGTTGCTATACTATAATAGAGAAAAAAGGACTCGATTTTTGTGTAAAAGGGAAGTGTCATTCCCTGGTCTAATCTTTCATCATTTCTCAGGGATAGGGGAGCCAGAACACTCAATTGTTAGGTATTTTCATAAAAAAATTTTTCACAAGGAGTATGGTTCAAGGAGTCCTGCATCTTAACATATGTCAAGCACTGCAACCTCAAGTCTCACACTAGGTTTAAATCCTTTTGTACTGACATAGAAGTTCAATCTCACCTGGATTGGTTTCTCTTTTTTTTTTTTTTGACCTGTATGCTCTTTTTTTGGCACTATTCAGGTTAAATCCATGCTTCTATGGCACTATGTATATGAAGTCTGTGCTACTTTTTTATCCCATTTCCTAGAATCAGACATAAATATTAATCACGGTCCCATAATATTTATCAATAAATGGTAGGTTTCCATAGTCTAAAGCTTTTGGGTATGCATTTATATGCTAGGCAAATGGATATTTTAGCTTATTCTATTAAAAAATAAAAAAATAGTTAAAAGAAATTCTTCTCAATACTGGTGATGTGCTTCAAATGCAAAAATGAGAGAAAAAAATTGTATGGCACATGTAGGAAGAAAAACAAAAATCTTAAAAATGTGTATATTTCACAATCCTGTTTTTTATTCTTTGCTACTATTTGGAAGGGAGACAAAACTGAAAAGGATTAATATTAACAAAAAAAAATTGAGTCTAAAGGGCACCACCTTCTGGCCCACATGGAGGGGCAGTAGCACCCTGAGTATTTTTTCAATGAGCTCCACTTAAGTTATAGTGTTGAGGGGTTACTTGGTTTGAATTATCATTTTCCCAACTGTTATTCCTAGAATTGTTATAATTCCTTAAAATTGTGATTCCTATAATTATTAGTTTAGTTATTTCTATAATTATTATTTCTGTAGTTGTTATTCAACTGTATATTATTTTTTATTGCCTTCAATATATTTTTACAATCCATCATTTTGTGGCCCTTCTTCTCACAGAAGTGGTAGGTAATGGATCGATAGTTAAATTCTCAGAGATGGGCAAGTACCATTGGTTGTGTATCATGTCCTCTTTCCTGTTTATCAATCCTATTTCTTAAATATTTCAATTCTTTCCTATTTGTTTCCATGAAATCATTAGTCTCTTCCTCTTTTTCTTTGTTGCCTTTTGAAACATATATAGTGGTTTTTCTCAATTCATCCATATCCATCTCAGGCCACCTTGGGCAATGCATTTTAAAATAATTGCTGATCACTTAGCAAGAGTTATTGACAAAGTGTCTTCTAATTTGTCTTATGTCATTTTTTTAGAAAAGTCAAATTCTATCTATCAACCCCCAAACTCAATGAGCCTATTCATGAATCTGGAGGATGTCTCATCATGATTGCTTAAGTTTTTCAAATTCTGTCCATCTATCTGTGTTTTCAGAGCAATCTCTCATTGTAGGTAGAATGGCCTCCCTACAATAATCTTCAGAATTGTTATAGTCCCATTTAGGATTCTGCATTGACCAATGTGCTGCATTGAGTCCTTGGACTTTATTAACATGAGAAATTATTTTATTTTTCTCACATTCTATTAGGAAAGTCTGGAATAGATTTTCAAAGTCTTTTTAAGATGGATTATACTGAAAATAAATATGTCAGTAATCTTTTTTGTTACCACAAAGGGATCTTCTTCATAAGTGGGAACATTTTGTGTCAATTCCTTTATGTCTTGTGGAGTAAAAGGTATATGGTGTCTTAGGGTCACCACATCCCCGTGGGCAACGGGAAGCAGCTGACTTCTCCATAGGGGTGAAAACGCTAGAACCACATGTTTCTGCCACGTGTTTGCAGGAAGCAGCTTCTGGGCTGATTTCTTGAGTTGGCCACGTGTCAAAAAGGTTTTTATAAATTGTTTTTTTACATTATTTGGACTGTGAAAGCCTCTGAAGCTAAAAAGGACCAGGTTTTTGTTGATATTGTTGTTGTTGTTACTTTAATACTACTCTTCCTGATTGATCTCCCCAGTTTTTATTTCTCACTTAAGTTTAACCCTAGAGACAGTGGGTTTGGAAAAAAGAAAGTAGTTTTCTGTTAGGGCAGAAGGAGAACTATTTTTACCTTTGAGGAGGGAAAGCTTTCTCCCAGGTTTTTGCCCTCACAGCTAATTAAGAAATAGCCCATTTTCTGCCAGTAAGGCAAAGATAGTGAGGGTCTGCTAGTTGTTTGTGAGAGGGAGTGGCTTTGGGAACAGTTTCCCAAGGTGAAGCCTAAGGGTCCAGCCACTAAGATTAAAAGCAGCTGTGCTATATTTATTTTTAAGGGGAAAAATTGAGCTTACTTTTAGCAACTGTAAAATGTAGATTCAAAATAAGCTATTTAAAGTTGACAGGGATAGTCACAAAAGGAAAGGAAAAGTTAAGAAAAGTAGAATGATTGAGGGTATTTCGTCACAACCTATGTGGTCAACCAATTAATGTAAGGGGGGAAAAGGGTTAATTATAAAAAGGCTTGACTGAATTATATTTAAAATAGGATCACCAGTAATTTAATTTATTCCAAAGAGATTTATTTACAATTTATTTACAAAATATAGAAAGAATGAAGTAGGAAATCAGAGAGACGATAGGGTAAGATATCCAGCCAAAGCACTAAGTAATTTACTCCCAGCCCCTTGCTCAAAGCAGGCAGGGAAAGTTAGCTGAGTACGTGGGGATACAGGGAGCCTCTCTCAAGAGGATAGGTCTCTCCTGAGGCTAGTTTCTTCAGAAAAATCCTGCAGTTGAGTCAACTTTTCACTCACCACATGTCAGTCCAAATGAAGAGACTTAAGGAAAGTCTCACCAGGAACAGGGTCTCTGGTTCTGTCAGCAGATTCTTCTTTAGCCTCTACTCCAAGAAGAATTCCAAGCACTCACTCAGGAAGTTGTAACTCCCTTTTAAAGACACTTTCTTTTGCATCATTTATTGTGTCTTCCCCTAATTTTAAGTCTACCAATCAAAGTTGAAGCTTTGCTTTAAGACTGCAATGGGGCAGTTAGTTTAATTTGGATTCATCACCCTTTATTGCACACGTGGGTCACAGACCTCCCCCACTCAAGTGTGAATGGGGTGTTTATACCTTTGGTGATTAAAACTGGACAGATCTCCTCACTCAATTTTTAAGTAGAGTATTTACAGTTTTGGTGATTAAATCTAAAAATAGGTAGGGGTTACAATTTAATATTCACAATCAGGGGAGAGTTAATTTCATTTTCACAATCAGGGAAGAGTTAAATTTAATCTTCACAAAATACTCCCTCTTTTAGAGGATCTCAAGGCACTTCTGATGACTATAAGGAGTACATTTGACCAATGGAATAAATAAGTTCTGATGAGACATGAAACAATCCCCAACTACAGTCAAGGGAGGAGCCAGGAAAGAAGACAGGTTTTCTGAATTCCTAGGGCAGTGAACTCTTTGATTATGCGACTAGGGACATATCAACAAATGAATCATGGTCTGATAAAATTGTTATTGGCAATTTATAGGTGGAGAAGTTGAATTTTAGGAATGTTAAAACTCCATTGGGAGTTTATACTACAAATCAGTAGCTTGGCTGAGTTTGGAGGGCACAAGTCCCTGCTGTGTATTCTAAGGCCATGTCGTTGTTGCGCTAAGCCTATTATTCCCTGAAGAGGTGCCTCCCAGCCTCAGTAGCGCCAGACATGATGGTTTGGAACCAGTGAATCACTATTTCTGCCACTGAAGCCGTTATTTTTGGAGTGTCGGAGGAGGTGACACATCTGTAAAGAGAGCACAACACTGCATGAGACATGACTGCATCAGCCCTCCCCACGCCCTGACAAAGTAGTGGGATTGGCACAAATTGTGGTGTGCTGTCTCAAACCATCATCCATCTGTAGCACACAAAAGAACACACTGGTGTGCTCTCTTCTCATTTATAGACTTGTGCATTCTGAAAACCTGGGCTCCCTATGAGCTCTGTGTGGGATCCATCTGATAAATCCCACCTCACCCCAGCTTGCTATTTTCCCATCTCTTTAATGAACACCTATCTGGGTGTGAAAAGTGCATGATTTGTAAAATGTGCCAACTTTGGACAATAGCTGCCCTGAGTCTACACTCCCCTACAGGCTTGTGACAGAGGGCTGGACAGGAATGCAGCTTACATTGGCTGTCACTCGTGCCTGCCTTAATCCAGTATGTTGGATCGTGCTCTATGTTATAGGGACAGAATTGGCTACTTTTCTGCATTCCTGGTAAACCCCCTGAGCTTGACAGGGCAGCTTGTGGTTAATCCTCCTCCATCAAAGTCTTGTCAACTCCCAGGGTGAGGGTGAAATTTGGGCACATCTGAATAGGATCATGAGGCCTAAGTGGCAATTGATCAATTTTGAGGATATTTGTGGATTGAATATATGTGTCACAGAAACCAAACCCACTGCTTTTAAGAGCAATATTAACTTTCCGTCCTGATTTACATGATAAATACACAAAAAGAAACCATATAAATGCCCTAGCAGGAATGATAATTTAGGATTGTGAAGGAAGTTTGACTAATGCAACATTGTAAATGATTCAATATCAGTAGGATAATTAAACTCAAAAGGCAGATTCTTTTCTTCCAAAATCAGGAAATATGAAGCTTCTCTGTGTTAAATAATGTTCATTTAAATGATCAATCTTTAACCAAGGCAAGTTCTATCCTGCTGTATGGGTTTGCTCCTACTTTCCAGCTTGGGAGGTGCAGCTCGAAGGGAAATGCCTCCCACTGCCTTAGAGCCTTTCACACAGGCATTCTGTATCCCTGTTGGAGGCAGGTAAGCAGCAGGAACCGGATGGTAAAGCAGTGGCCTGGCACTAGAACAGCACAATCTGTTCCAGGGACATGTCTATCAGCATGGGGTCAATGGGATAACATAACCTGGTAACCTATCTGCTCTTCAGCTTCTGCTCTTTGGAAAGATATTGGCTAATTCATTCCATTCCTTGTATCTAGGAAGGAAAAACAGATAATCTCATTGAAATCCCAGTTAACAACCTTGCATCCTATACATAAGGCATGCTCATAGTAAAATGAGGACTCTGGTCCTTATAATTTAATAAAGTTTATTAGAATCATTCGGATAGGTAAAAGATGAGAAATAGGTAGAAAGGCAAGTCAACTAGCCTGATCTAGTTCTTGACACTGAGAGATAAAGAAGGGGGGAAATGGAGTGTTTAGGAAATAAAATATGCATCCATTGGAAATTGATAGAAGGTAATTTGAGAAGGGAGTCCCCAGGAGCATCTAATAGGGAGCAAAAAGGGTTTTTCATAGGAGGTGCCATCTGAGTGGAGCTTTGAATCAAAGTATGATTCAGAGAGTGAGTTGAGAAGGGCATGGGGGCAGTTTGTGCAAAGGTACATAGACAGGAGAAGGAATGATGAATTTATGGACTTACAGGTAGATTCACTTGGCAGGAAAGGGCAGACTTAAAGCTGAGTAATATGAAAACAAAGTGCATATTTTGGAGCTAGACCATGGGGTGATTTAAAGCATGGCCTGAAGAGCTTATTCTTTCATATCCTACTGACCAAATAGAGATGCTGATGATTTTTGAGCAGGGAATGTGATGTAGAATTCTTTCCAAATAAGGGAATTGTGGTAGCTGAATACAGCTAAGACGGGAGAGAAAGTCTGGATGCAAAGATACCAATTAGGAGACTCTCATAATAGTATGGACAAGAAATTGAAGAGGGCCTAAACTAGCATTAAAGTTGGCTGTGCAGTAAAGAGTAAGGAATGGACATGTGAGTTGTCATGGAGTGTGAATGGACAGACTTCACAAGGAAGGGAGAGGGAAATGCCAAGGACACTGCAGAGGAAGATATTGAGGACTTCAGGGAAAGTTTGAAAGAAGGAAGGTTTATGGGAAATATTAAATTCTGAGCATCTTTTGGGCATTTTGAGAATGAGGGCAGTACAATATCCAAGTTAGCAAATGGTTTGAAGACAACTGCTGGTGTTTAACTGGAGTTCAGTAAGTGAGATTAGGGAGGACCAGAGAGATAGGTTTGGGAATGATATAAGTCCAGATCATTTTATTAAAATTATAGAATCTCATGAAATCACTTAGTATAGAATGAGAAGAAAGCAAAGCCCAGAACTCAGTTTTGGATAGGCACCCATGAATGCTAACCGGTCAGGAAATGGATTATGAATATGCAAAGGAAACTGAAATGATGAAGGCAGACAGAAGCATTTGGTTGGTGCAGTGGAGTGAGCCCTGAATCAAAAGTCAGAAAGTCTAGAGTTCAAATTCAGTTACAGACAGTTATTAGCTTTATTATACTGGGCAAGTCACTTAGCCAGTGTTCTTTAGTTTCCTCAAATATAAAATGGGGGTAATAAAAGCACCTGCCTCTAAGCATTGCTCTGAGGAGCAAGTGAGTTTTAATATTTATCAAGTGTTTTGCAAGCCTTCAAACAGAACAAATGCTAATTAATATACTATGATTCGCTAGATCAAAAAGGATAATCAGGAGAAAGCAATGTCCCAGAAGTGAGAAGGCTGCATCACATTTCAGCAATGAATATTGTCTGAGACAGAAGGACCTCATTATGTTCTTTGAGAACATGGTGGATATGTGAAGCTGATGGTCTTTGGGGTTTGGAGTTAGAAAGACCTAGATTTAAATCCTGATGTTGACAGCTACTAGCTATATGTTTTTGGTCATGTCACATATCTCTGTGTCTCTCAGACAGTTCCAATTATCTGGTGTATCATCTTCTTTAGTAGAGCGAGTTCTTAAATCCAGAATACTCAAAGCTGAGGAAATCATACATATATGTTAATTCACATCTTGTGAAAGTGCCTAGAACATTGATTTTTGCATATTAATTGTTTTAAGAAGCATGTGAACTTTAGTAAAATGGAAAAAAAAAATATACAGAAGAAATGTTGGTAAAATGGTTCTAGTATCTATGCCAGGAAACCAAAACAGGATCATAAAGGATTGAGCACAAGAAAAACAAATGAACGAGTGAATGATAGCCAGATTAGAAGATTTTGAGAATGGAATAGATCATGAAAAGAAGGAATAGATACACATGGACCTTTTCAAGATCAAATGAAATCATATATATATAGTGCTTAGTACCATATCTGATGCATGATAGGTACATGATTGCTATTTCCTTCTCTTTTTGTTTCAAGATGTTTGTGGCAATGTCTTCCTCAGTTGGTTGTGGTCAGACAAAGAAGCTACTGTTTTATATTTGGGAAAACAATAGCAATAACATGTTTTCTAACATTTGGATTGACTTCTTGTGGGAATACTGGTTACTCTTTTAAGATCTGGAAATGTTTATTTTCATGTCATTATTTAATGTGTTGCAATGATGTAAAATTAGAGGTTCTCTTAAGTAAAACTGTTAAGTGAGAGGTTCTCCACTATTCGCCCCCATAATCTCATTTAAACTTTAATTTATTCACATGTTCCCATTTTTGTAAACTCTTTCTCTGTTGCTCATCTCCTGGGTATAAGATTTTAATTCTTTAATTTGATCAATTAATCCTTGCCAAGTTGCTAAAGGGAGAAGACTGGAGAGCTACTCTCAGCCAACATGCTGTATTTAATATGTAGGGTGCTGGCCAATAAGAGTCCATTCCTTAGAACATGCACAAATTAGCCCTTAATAGTAATTACCATACTCAATATTAACTATGTTTTGGAGATCCAACCCATCAGAATAAGTGGGGTTTTGAGAATGAACCCAGAGGGCATGCTGCACAAGTAATTCAGTGGGAATTTCAAGCCCAGCGGATGGAAGCATTAATATGGGGGGAGAGTTGGGATTCTTCTGGGTACTGGTGAAAGACTATGTAGAAATCTTTTCTGATTTAATATATTCATGATAGAAGAGGAGCTGGCCTTGTCCTATATGGAGGCAAAGAGAATAGAAAATGGCAGATCAGGAACATATTGTTGGGGGGAAATGGACTAGAATCTAGGGGTGGAATACTCAAAGGTAGTATTGCTTTTGAAAGAACCAGCACTGGACTTTAAAGCAAGGACCTAGCAGGCCAGAAGATGACTGAAGGAAGAAAATAAAGTATACTTCTCTCCCTTCTATGAGTATGTTGGATAAATGGGGTTTTGTAAGAAGGAGAAAAAAATTGGCAACATGGAAAGGGGATTAGAGAGAATTAGCCCTTAAAGCATAACATAAAAAGCCCTCCATTCTGCTTACCTGGACAAGTAAAGAAAGTCATCCCTGAAGAGAATGTGTTATGTTAAAAGACCTTATTGAGAAATTTGCAGTTTGAATTCCATCATCTGGACTTTTAGAAAACTAGCTGAGGAGGCTATTAGTTGGCTCAGTGGATTGAGAGCCAGGCTTAGAGACAGGAGGTCCTGTGTTCAACTCTTAACCTCAGATACTTCTTTGCTGGGACCCTGGGCAAGTCACTTAACCCCCATTGCCTAGCCCTTACTGCTCTTCTGCCTTAGAACTAATACATAATATTGACTCTACGAGGGAAGGTAAGAGTTAAAAAGAGACTATAAGTTACTTCAGAGCATTGCTTGCATCTTATTAATTTTTGTATCCCCAGTACCTAACATGGTGCCTTGTACATTGCCAAGAATAGGCATCAAAGTAGTATAAAATCAGTATTATGAAATACTAGCAGGGATATTTGCTCAAATGGTCCAAAGATTGCTTTATATGGAGAATTTTCATATAGCACAATTCATACTCTATGAAAGTGCTATGAAAGCACTTATCAATACTTAAAAGATCTCTATAAATACCACCTAATGTTGTTATTCTTAATCAGTTTTTGTATTTTGCAAAGCACTTCAAATGCATCATTTCAACAGAAATCCAGAGCATCCCTGTGAACTGTAATAAAGATATAATCTGATGAAACTATATTTCTTGTTGCAGTAAAGGGATACTCTGGCTTGACTAGAGAGTTGAATAAAATACTAGTGGAATTATCATCCCCATTTTACAGATGGTGAAACTGAGGTCTAGAGAAGTTAAAAGATTTGTCCAGACACTCATAGCTAGTAAATACCAGCAGACAAATTTTAACTAAGGATTTCCTGACATTCAAATCCAGGTGTCAATCACCATGCTGCCTCCAAAATTCTTTTACTGGAGTTTTCTGTAATTTTCTACATTAAAACTTTCACCCAAGTTCAATCCTAGGCTGCTAAGAGTTTTGGAACAGAGAAAAAGAATTTCAACTTGTAATTCCCTAAGTGAAATTTTTAGGTGTTAGACACTGTCTGGTGAACTTGATTTCACATAGAGTGGACAGTCCAGAATAAGTCACGTGCAGATACAAACAGCAACATTTCTACACATCTTTAAGCCAAACAGGTTTTATAATTTTATGAGCTATGATCTGCCCCAAACTTTCTCTGAGATGACAGATTTTATCAGAGCTTTTCATTAGCCATGGTTATTTGTAAAGTGAATGAACTGTTTTCAAACCCGCCAAGCTTGGACAGACACCAACTTCCTGTGTTCCCCCTTGATACTTTGTGGGATTGTTACTGGCACAAGCAGATTTCCAGTTACCAAAGCAAAGAACAGAAATAGATGGGATTTTTATAAGGTTTCCAAGATTTTTGGTGGAAATTCTTAGAGAAAATTCTTGTTAAGATAACAGAAGACCAAAGCCAAAATTCCAAAAAAGTCCTACTTGAGTTGCTTTCCTCCGTCAAGGATGTCATTGTATGGCTGGGTTTGTATAGCTTCACTGGAGAGGAAGTTTGAATTCAAGGCTCTCCACTGAGAAATCTGGGTCACCTGGAAGAAAAGAGTCAGCTTTTAATCATGGATGCCCCACAGCCAATTGTATTTTTCACACAGGTGCTCTTCATCTATTGTGACTTTCTCTATTCTAAACAGTGACTGCAATATCTAGGACAATGGTCAAGTGCAGGCCTTTATGCAACAATGAAAATAACTTCTTCCCATCCTCCTGGAGTCATAGCATTAAGGTTGTCACTGGTATTATTTTCACCTAGGGCAGTGGTTCTCAACTTCTCTAATGCCGTAAACAGTTCCTCATGTTGCAGTGACCCCAAACCAAAAAATTATTTTGGTGGCTACTTCAAAACTGTAATTTTGCTACAGTTATGATTCAGAATGTAAGTACCTGATATGCATTATGTATTCTCATTGCTACAAATTGAGAGGTTGAGAACCGCTGACCTAGGGTATGGATTTATATTGGATGATGGGGAATAGACCAGCAGGATGATAACTGTGGGGTATTTCTCAAGGATAATTGAGGATCTGAGTGGAAAAACCTTGGCTTCCCAAGAGAACTGTGTTGCTACTTCCGAAGGAGATGCTAAGCAGATGAGGAAAAGCATGGGAAAGATGAATGAGGGGCAAGGGAACAAATGAATGAAGCTGGAGGTTGTTTCTGACAATGGTGGGGTAAAAAGGGGGAGGTAAAGAACCAAGGGAAAAAAATTAATGCCTTCTCCATTTTCTACTCTGGGACAAAGTCTCAGCTTCCCCATCCTATATAACTACCCAATGATAAATTCCCAGGAAAAGTGTTAAATATATAAATATTGAAAAAATTTTGAAGATATTATCATTGGCATTTATCAGAGATCTTAAGACCTGCATTGACTGAAAACCTTTCCTATACTGGAATATTTCTTACTCATTTAAACAAACTGATTTTGATTTAATTGGAATCATCTCAAAATTATTATTAATTTTACATGATGTAAATAAGCTTTCCTTCTTCCTAATTTTCCAGTTATTGTACAATCCTCCCAGTAACCCTGGCTTTCAACCTAGGTGTCATTTTCTACTCTTAACTCATTCATCATAGCCAATCTATTGTGATATCCTGTCAATTTTTACCTTCATAACATCTCAGTAATATGCCCCATTCTTGAATGTGACACAGCCACTACATTGGCATATCACTTCATACTGAGACTTTTGTGAGTCAGGCACAGAAGCAACATTTAGTATGATAGACGAGACATCTTCTCTGCCCTTTTCTTACATGTCTCTACTTTCACTCTTTCCACTGCTTTGTAAATAAAGCTACTAGAAAGTCATTTTGGCTTGAGCTATAATATTTCTAAATTGGCAACCACAATATTAATCAAATTCTTATTCATTCAGTCAAACCCTTAATTTAATTTCTTACACTTTTAAGTTGTTCTGCCTGTCTCAATTCTCTCTCCACACTCCAGTCCCTCCTCTACTTTACTCTCCAAATGATCTTCCTAAAGTGCAGTTCTGTCTGTGTCATTTTGCTCCACTCCCAGGGTGTGTGGGGATGTTCAGGAAGGTCTAGCATCTCTCGTATGAGGGCTTGTCATATCCTTTTCAGAGCTGCTCATCAATCCTTTGGTGTCTATTTTTCACACAATTCTCATTGGTGGCTTCAAGAAGCTATAGCATGAGCAGTTGTCACATCCTGCCACTATTCTCAAAGATGGGCTTAATCAGTTGGAGAACAACTCAGCCATCTGGGAATTAGAGATATCTACTCCAAGTATGTGAAGACTTCACACAGTGGAATAGGCAGATGAAAATGATTTGTTCCAACAGGCATGAAGGCAACTAAGTCAGGTTCTATGGACTCCTTAGAGCTTGGCAAGACATCAGAGATTCCAAGCTCATCTACTGAATCCAGGACCATCACCAGTCATCCTTACTTTAGTCTTGCCACTGGACTTCAATAACTCTGGAAGAGATAGTGAAGCTGAGGAATTGTGCAACTCTGCTTCTCTTAAATTCAATTCATAAGCAAGTCAAGATATCACCCCATGATATCTTTGCTTCTTTTTGAAAATGAAGGACAAACAATAACAATAAGCTCACTTCCAAATCAACAAATTCTAGTCTCTATTGTTTGAAGGATAAAATACAAGATTCTTTGGTTTTTAAAGCCTTTCACAAAATGACCCCTTCCCAACTTTTCAATCTAAAACCTTACTTCCCTCCACCAATGATTCTAACCATCTTCTTTTTCACACACTCTTTAGCTCCTGACTGTATTTTCACTGGGTATTTGTCATGCTTAGAATGCACTTCCTTTTTTCCTTTACCTCCTAACTAGCCACCCTGCATTTTGCTAAAATCCCAGCTTGTCTAAGAAGCCTTTCCTGCCCTCCATCTCCTATTTATCTTCAATTTATCCTGTATATACTTAAGAAATGCTTGTTGACTTCATCTGACTAATAAGAAAAGAAATGCTATTTTACAGAAAGCTATAGGATTTAGAGTTCACAGACCTGGTTTCAAGAAATAAAGACCATGTTCTTTAGGCAGATGTAACAGGTCATTAACAATATCAATCAATTAGCCAATTTGTTAAGTCCCTATTGCATGCCAAACACTGTACCAAGCAATGGAGTTACAAAAAAGAAGTAAAAGATAGTCCTTTTCCTCAAAAAGCAAAAAAAAAATGTAAAGGAGAAAATAATGAACAATACATATGTATAATCAAGTTATATAAAGGAAAAATAGAAGAAAATTTAAAATAAAGCATTAAAATTAAGATGAAGCTTGGTAAGACTTCCAAAGAAAATGGAATGTTGTATGAGAATTGAGGGAAAGTGAATAGGCAGGGAAGAGGACAGAGAATATTCCAGGAATATAGGACAGCCAAAGAAAATGCCAGAACTGAGAGATAGACTGTCTTATTCTAGGAACATCAGAGAGGCCAGTATGATTATTTCAGGATACATGACAGCAAGTAAGATATAAGATGAGCAGAAGTATAGAGATTTTAATTGCCAAGTAAGGAATTTTGTATTTGTTCCTGGAGATAATAGGGAACTACTAGAGATTATTGAGTAGGGGAGTAACAACCTGACAACAATCAACCATTCATAAGTCACATGAGAGGAAGCAGAGTCCAAAAATCTAAGTATATTGGATCACAGTAAGTCTATTATAAAGTCCAGCTCTGTTCTTCTACCTCAGAGTCTAACCAAGAGTCACAGTCTCTTTATTTTAATTTACTAATATGAAACCATTCATAAATATTCTCAGCTTCTAATTTTTACTTATTTTAGAAATCTGAGTCAAATAAAAATTGACATATTTTCCAAAAAAGACAGCTTCTGTACCTCTGTTTCCACCTCTATAAAATATTTGAGGGGGGGGGGCAGCTGGGTGGCTCAGTGGATTGAGAACCAGGCCTGGAGATGGGAGGTCCTAGATTCAGATCTGGCCTCAGACACTTCCCAGCTGCGTGACCCTGGGCAAGTCACTTAACCCCCATTGCCTAGCCTTTACCACTCTTCTGCCTTGGAATCAATACACAGTATTGATTCCAAGATAAAAGGTAAGGGTTTAAAATTTTTTTATAAAACAAAAAAACAAATAAACAAGTGTATGGAAGGTCAGTAGTCAAGTTAGTTGATTAGAAGGAGCAAAAGTGGAGTCCTCTGTGAATGCCCTTCCACCCCAATCAAAAACAAAGTACTTCCAGGGGGACAGAAAACCAAGTCCAACAACAGGACAGAGCTGGGGGGACTCTCCTGATCAAAGAAAGGAAAGTCCCAGGACTCTTCTCCCACCTACTGTACTGAGACTCTGGTGGTTGCTATGGGGTGAGGGCTCCAGCCTGGAGGGAGTGCCTTGTTACCACAGTTACTCAAGATTCAGGGCTCTGAAAATACCTAGCAGGGAGGCAGCAGGAGGAGAGGGGCAGAGAGGAGGGCAGCCTGGACACAGCCTTCAGCTACTACTATACCATGGGCCTCTGCCTCTGGAGGTTTTGTCCTCAGGGCACATCTAGCTCTATAGACCAACTCAGCCTGGTTTAATTCCATATATAAATGGTGCAGATAAGAAACCTTAAGAGGGAAGGGAAAGCTCAATCTCCAACACCCCTCTCCAAACAACTGTGCTGAGATCCGTGGTTAGAATCCAGCTAACTGGGGTCCCAATGGAAAGGCTGCAACCATTAGAGAGTACTTTGGTATCACCATGAGAAGCTCAGGGATCTGATCTTGCAGCTGGCAGGGAGGCATCTGACAGAAAGGAGTAGAGAGGACATGGGTAACTACCTTCAGCCTTAGTACTTACACCTTTACCTTTAGCTTCTGCTGGCATTTGGAGAAGATCTGGCCTCAGGGATCATTAATATCACAGGCCAGCTCCATCAGCCTAATCCAGTTAATCAGTAGAACAGAGAAGAAGCCTCTTCAGGACAGAATAGCTCAAACCTACAGATCCAACAATACAGAGGGTCAAGAATACAGCCAATGATAGAGGAAAGAAGGAAAAAATATGAGTAACCAACAGAAAAACTTAAAAAGAAATTACCATTGATAGCTTCTATTCAGGTAATGAACAAAGAACAAATGGAACAGAGGAGGACCAAGCAATAAATACCAAGCAAAAACTCAGGAATTCCAGTGAATTGGACATAGGCTTTAAAAGAACTCAAACACAATTCAAAAAACAATTAAGAGAGGCTAATGAAAATTGGGAAAAGAACTTAAAAAACAAACAAATTCATCTGGAAACAAAAGCACATGAACTAAAATAAGAAAATAGTGTCTTACAAGCCAGAATTGACCAGATTGAAAATGAGGCAATGTAAGTAAAATATTACCAAAAAAAAAAGCAGACCAAAAGGAAAAGAATGATCAAAAAGCAAGGGATGAAATTCAATCTTTAAAAATTAGAATCCAACAACTAGAAGGAAATGATTTCACAAAGCTTTATAAAACAAAATCAAAAGAAAGGGGAAAAAATTGAGGAAAATAAGACACACCTCACTGATAAAACAATAGACCTGGAAAATAGATCCAAAAGAGATAATTAAGGAATTATTGGTCTACCGGGAAACCGTGACAAAAGAAAAAGCCTGAACATCATTCTACAGGAAATTATAAAAGAAAAGTGCTCTGACATTCTTGAACAAGGGAGTAAAGTGGAGATTGGAAGAATCCACAGATCACCTCCTGCATTTAATTCCCAATTGACAATGTCCAGGAATGTTATAGCCAAGTTCAAGAACTACCAGACCCAGGAAAAGATACTACGAACTGCTAAAAAAGAAACAATTCATATATCATGGAACCACAGTTAGGATAACACAGCACCTGGATACATCCTCACTGAAGAATCAGAAGTCATGGAATATGATATTCCAGAAAGCAAAGGAACTGGGTCTATAGTTAAGAATCAACTATCCAACCATGTGAATATAGGATTAACTCCCCCCTCACCCATTTTTAGATTTAATCACCAAAAACATATACATCCCACTTATTCTTAATTATGGGGAGGTCTGTGACCAGAGTGTGCAGAAGTCGGTGAGGAATCAAAAATGACTAACTGCCACCTGAGCAGTCTTAAGCAAAGCTATAGCTGCAATTGGCCCATATAAAGTGGAAGGAAGGCACAGGAAGTGATGAAAGGAATGGTCCTTAAAATTGGGAGAAACTTCCTATGACCAGCTCTTTTGCCTTTGAATTTGGCCTTGAAGGAGCTCCAGACTGGGATCTCAAACTGCTCTTCAATCTTCCTTTAAGACTACCACATTGAATTCTGGATTAACATGGCCACAATCTAGACAGGAATCGCTTCCTCTCCCCAGCACTGAACAAAATAGACTTCCTCAAAAGAGCATAAAAATCATCTTTGGAAGAACAGAGGGAATCTCCAGTACCCCACAGAAACAAAGGTACATGGGACTTGAACATTGCCACACTATAAGAAGGAGGAAAAGCTTGCACAAAAATGTGAACTGAGCCACCCTTCCCCCCCCCCCCACTGAACCAGAGTAGGGGATCAGAGCGCTCACCGGGACAGCAAGTGAGTGAGGAACATCTCTGTCTGGGGCGGGGGGGGGGGAACACCAGGGTCCTTGGGATCTAAAGACTGCTAGGAAACAACCTCTCAGGGCGGTTTCACCCTGCGCACTAGAGAGTGCACAGACAGCAGGACCCCTGCAAACTGCAAAAAGTGAGAAGTCTCAAGAGTCTGTAAAAACTGCCTAAGGCCAAAGAGTTGCCCCTCACTGTAGTGAGAAGGGAGGGGCAAGCCAGGATCCCTGGAAACTGACAGGGAATACCAGAGATCCACTCCTCAGAGCTGTTTTACAGGATATTCCTGCGCACAGGTGAGAAGAGATCACAGAACATGGGGGCAGGTGTGCTAACAAACCTCAGAGGCTGGGAAGAACTAGTCTGAGGCAACCTAAATCCACAGAAAACCCACCCATATCACCCAGACCTTGGACTAAAAAGGAAAGGGGAAAATAACCACCAAAGGGATGGCTCACATGGCCCAAAATCAAGTCTCCAAGAAGAAAGGGATAAAAGTGACTATTGAAAACTTTTATGGTGGGAGTACCCAAGGAAAAGAAGAGAAAGAAGATGAAATCAAAACAAAATCAAAATATGCCCCCCCAAATGGAAATTATCCACAAGCTCTGGAAGAACTCAAATTGGAGCTAATCCAAAAAATGGAAAACTTCTGGAAAGAAAAATGGGAGAAAGAATTCAACAGTCTGATAGACAAAACTTCACAATTGGAGAAAGAGCTTGAAGTCTCTAACAAAAGGGTAGAACAAGCTGAAAAACAAATCCAGTCCCTAAAGACCAGAAATAAGCAACTGGAAGACAGTGAGCTGGCAAAACAGCAAGAATTAATAAAGCAAAGCCAAAAAATTAATGAATTAGAAGAAAACATAAAATATCTCAATGACAAGGTGACAGACCAGGAAAAATGAGGAAGGAGAGACAACCTGAGAATCATTGGTCTGCCCAAAACACCAGAGATAAACAAAACCGCAATGCTATACTACAGGAGATTATAGAAGAAAATTGCCCACATGTTCTGGAGCAAGGGAGCAAAATAGAAATAGAAAGGGTTCATAGAACACCCTCTATACTAAATCCCCAAAAGACAACCCCCAGGAATATAATCGCCAAATTCAAGAGCTTCCAAGCTAAGGAGAAAATCCTACAAAAAGTCAAGAAGAGGAGCTTCAGATGTAGAGGGGCCCCCATAAGGATCACACATGACTTAGCAGCTAACATGTTAAGAGACCGCAAAGCATGGAACATGATATTTAGAAAGGCAAGGGAGCTGGGTCTCCAACCAAGAATCAACTTACCCATCAAAACTGACTATATACTTTCAGAGGAAAGTATGGGCATTCAACAAAATAGAAGATTTCCAAGTATTTGCTAAGAAAAGACAAGAACTTAGTGGAAAATTTGATATCCAATCACAGAAAGCAAGAGAAACATGAAAAGGTAAATGTGAAAGAAAGGGAAAAGGAGAAAAATCTTATCGTTTTCTTTTAGTCAAACTCTCTTCGATAATGGCTACATTTATATCAAATTATATATATTAATATGGGGGAAATGTATTGTGTAACTCTCAAAAATTGTATGCATCATAAGAGTAGTTAGAAGAATCATGCATAGGGAAAGATTGGGACATCAAGAAGATTTGGTGAAAGGGGAGGGCAAAGAAAGAAAAAGGGAGGGGGGATCATTGATGATAATATGATTTACTTCAAGAAATGGGGGGAATTAAATAGAATAATCTTTCCCACACAAAGATACACATGGGAAGGTGAGGGAAATAACTCTCATATAAGAAGGAGAGGAAGAGAGCGTGAAGTGGTATTACTTAAACCTTACTCTCAGTGAAATCAAATCTGAGAGGGAAGAACATCTAAATCCATTGGGATCCTAAATTCTATCTTATCCAACAAGGTAAGAGAGAAATGAAAATTAAGGGGGGGAGGGGTGAAGGAGTATAAAAAGGGAGGGAAGGAGAGGGAAAAGGGGAAGGGAACATAAAAAGGGAGGGGCTAGAAAGGGAAGCATATGTAGGGAGGGGACTAGGGGGACTGATCTAAAGTAAATCACTGGTTCAAAAGGTTATAGCTAAAGAAGAAAGGTCAGAATTAGGGGAAGATATCAAAATGCCAGGGAATCCACAAGTGACAATCATAACTTTGAACCTGAATGGGATGAACTCATCCATAAAACATAGACAAATAGCAGATTGGATTAGAACCCAAAACCCTACCATATGTTGTCTTCAAGAAACACATATGAGGTGGGTTGATATTCACAAGGTTAGAATTAAAGGATGGAGTAAGACCTTTTGGGCATCAACTGATAGAAAGAAGGCAGGAGTTGCAATCATGATATCAGACAAAGTCAAAGCACTAATAGACCTGATCAAAAGGGATAGGGAAGGTAAATATACTCTGTTAAAAGGGAGTATAGACAATGAGGAAATATCACTAATTAATATCTATGCAACAAATGGTATAGCATCCAAATTTCTAATGGAGAAACTAGGAGAATTGAAGGAGGAAATAGACAGTAAAACCATATTAGTGGGAGACTTGAACCAAAGACTATCAAATTTGGATAAATCAAACCAAAAAATAAATAAGAAAGAGGTAAAAGAGGTGAATGAAATCTTAGAAAAATTAGAGTTAATAGACATATGGAGAAAAATAAATAGGGACAAAAAGGAATACACCTTCTTCTCAGCACCACATGGCACATTCACAAAAATAGATCATACACTAGGTCACAGAAACATGGCATTCAAATGCAGAAAAGTAGAAATAATAAATGCAACCTTTTCAGATCA
Organism: Monodelphis domestica; assembly: GCF_027887165.1. Taxonomy (NCBI): domain Eukaryota; kingdom Metazoa; phylum Chordata; class Mammalia; order Didelphimorphia; family Didelphidae; genus Monodelphis; species Monodelphis domestica. Next base: position 293,025,216 of record NC_077230.1, read on the forward strand.
TAAGGCAATAAAATATTGATCAGTAAGGGTACATGGAGACCCAAATCAAAAGTTAATTGGAATTTAAATAATATGATACTCCAAAATTGGTTAGTTAGAGAAGAAATCATAGAAACAATAATTTCATTGAGGAAAATGACAATGGTGAGACATCCTTTCAAACCTTATGGGATGTAGCCAAAGCAGTACTCAGAGGAAAATTCATATTCTTGAGTGCATATATTAACAAATTAGGGAGGGCAGAGATCAATGAATTGGAAATGCAAATCAAAATACTTGAAAGTGAACAAATTAAAACCCCCCAGAAGAAAACCAAACTAGAGATCCTAAAAATTAAGGGAGAAATTAATAAAAATGAAAGTGATAGAATTACTGAGCTAATGAACAAGACTAGAAGCTGATACTTTGAAAAAACAGACAAAATACACAAAGTACTAGTCAATCTAATTAAAAAAAGGAAAGAAGAAAGACAAATTATCAGCATCAAGGATGAAAAGGGGGACCTCACCTCCAATGAAGAGAAAATTAAGACAATCATTAAGAACTACTTTGCCCAACTATATGGCAATAAATATACCAACCTAGGTGATATGGATGAATATTTACAAAAATATAAATTGCCTAGACTAACAGAAGAAGAATTAGATTTATTAAATAATCCCATATCAGAAAAAGAAATCCAACAGGCCAACAAAGAACTTCCTAAGAAAAAATCCCTAGGACCTGATGGATTCAAAAGTGAATTCTATCAAACATTCAAAGAACAGCTAATCCCAATACTATACAAACTATTTGACATAATAAGCAAAGAGGGAGTTCTACCAAATTCCTTTTATGACACAAACATGTTACTGATTCCAAAGCCAGGCAGGCCAAAAATGGAGGAAGAAAACTATAGACCAATCTCCCTAATGAATAAAAATGCAAAAATCTTAAATAGGATACTAGCAAAAAGCCTCCAGCAAGTGATCAGGTGGATCATTCACTATGATCAAATAGAATTTATACCAGGGATGCAGGGCTGGTTCAATATTAGGAAAACCATCCACATAATTGACCATATCATCAAGGAAACCAACAAAAACCACATGATTATCTCAATAGAGGCAGAAAAAGCCTTTGATAAAATACAACATGCATTCCTATTAAAAACACTAGAAAGCATAGGAATAGAAAATTCTTTCCTAAAAATAATAAACAGTATATATCTAAAACCATCAACTAATATCATCTGCAATGGGGATAAACTAGATGCTTTCCCAATAACATCAGGAGTGAATGAACGATGCCCATTATCACCTCTATTATTTGACATTATACTAGAAACACTAGCAGTAGTAATTAGAGAAGAAATAGAAATTGAAGGCATTAAAATAGGCAAGGAGGAGACTAAGTTATCACTCTTTGCGGATGACATGAAGGTCTACTTAAAGAATCCTAGAGATTCAACCAAAAAGTTAATCGAAATATTCAACAACGTTAGCAAAGTTGCAGGATACAAAATAAACCCTCATAAGTCATCAGCATTTCTATATATTTCCAACACAACTCAGTAGCAAGAACTAGAAAGGGAAATCCAATTCAAAATCACCTTAGACAAAATAAAATACTTAGGAATCTATCTCCCATGACAAACAAAGGAAGTATATGAACACAACTACAAAACACTCTCCACACAACTAAAACTAGACTTGAACAATTGGAAAAACATTAACTTCTCATGGGTAGAACGAGCCTAATATAATATAAATGACAATCCTACCCAAACTTATTTATCTATTTAGTGCCATACCCATTGAACTGCCAAAAAAATATTTTTTACTGATTTAGAAAAAAAACATAACAAAGTTCATTTGGAAGAACAAAGGATCAAGGATATCTAGGGAAACAATGGAAAAAAAATACAAAGGAAGGGGACCTTGCAGTCCCAGATCTCAGACTATATTATAAAGCAAAGGTCATGAAAACAATTAGGTACTGGCTAAAAGATAGAAAGGAGGATAAGTGGAATAGACTCGGGGTAAGTGACCTTAGCAAGACAGTATATGACAAACCCAAAGATCCCAGCTTTGGGGACAAAAATCCACTATTTCATAAAAACTGCTAGGAAAATTGGAAGACAGTGTGGGACAGATTAAGTTTAGATCAACACCTCACACCCTACACCAAGATAAATTCAAAATGGGTGAATGACTTGAACATAAAGACATAAACTATAAGAAAATTAGGTGAACACAGAATAGTATACATGTCAGACAGTTGGGAAGGGAAAGATTTTAAAACCAAGCAAGACATAGAAAGAGTCACAAAATTCAAAATAAATAATTTGGACTACATCAAATTTAAAAGTTTTTGTACAAACAAAACCAATGTAATCAAAATCAGAAGGAAAGGAACAAATTGGGAAAGAATCCTATAAAAACCTCAGACAAAGGTTTAATTACTCAAATTTACAAAGAGCTAAATCAATTGTACAAAAAAATCAAGCCATTCTCCAATTAATAAATGGGCATGGGACATGAATAGGCAGTTTTCAGATAAAGAAATCAAAACTATTAATAGGCACATGAGGAAGTGTTCTTAATCTCTTATGATCAGAGAGATGCAAATTAAAACAACTCTGAATTATCATCTCACACCTAGCAGATTGGCTAACATGACAGCAAAGGAAAGTAATGAATTTTGGAGGGGATGTGGCAAATTAGGGACACTAATCCACTGCTGGTGAGGTTGTGAATTGATCCAACCATTCTGGAGGGCAATTTGGAACATTGCCCAAAGGGTGTTAAAAGAATGTCTACCCTTTGATCCAGCCATAGCACGGCTGGGCTTGTACCCCAAAGAGATAATAAGGAGAAAGACTTGTACGAGAAAATTCATAGCAGTGCTCTTTATGGTGGGCAAAAATTGGAAAATGAGGTGATGCCCTTCAATTGTAGAATGGCTGAACAAATTGTGGTATATGTTGGTGATGGGATACTATTGTGCTAAAAGGAATAATAAAGTGGAGGAATTCCATGTGAACTGGAACAACCTCCAGGAAGTGATTCAGAGCAAAAGGAGCAGCAGAATCAGGAAAACATTGTACACAGAGATTGACACACTGTGGTACAAGCGAACGTAATGGACTTCTCCATTAGCATCAATGCAGGGTCCCTGAACAATCTGCAGGGATCTGGGAGAAAAAACATTATCCACAAGCAGAGGACAAACTGTGGGAGTAAAAACACTGAGGAAAAGCAACTGCTAGACTACCGGGGTTGAGGGGATTATGACTGAGGAGAGACTCTAAATGAACACTATAATGCAAATACCAACAACATGGAAAGGGGTTCGAATCAAGAACACTTGTGATACCCAGTGGAATCGCGCATCAGCTATGGGATTGGGGCGGGGGGGGGGGGGGGAATGATCTTTGTCTCCAATGAATAATGCTTGGAAATGACCAAATGAAATAATGTTATTAACAAAAAAAGACTACCACATGGCCAGACATCCAGGTAAACATGGCTGCAGCTTAGACACAGGAATCTACCTCTCCTCAACATCTACCAATATAGAATTCCTCAAAAAGACAAAAAAATTGAATTCAAATGAAGGAAGGGACTTCACAGTAGGGTGCAGCACTGTGTAACAGTTAAATTAATTTCTTGTAATAAAAGTATTATATTATATGAGGTTTATTAAGATTATTAGAAATCAAGGAAATAAGAAAATACAAAATAAGAAAAGCACATGCCTAGACCTGTTTAGCCCATTCACAATTCACTTACATCTTGTTGCAATCTCTGAGTAGACGGAGAGGAATCAGTAGGCATTACAGCCAGTTTAAATTCAAATTGTGATCCTGCCCAGGTGGGGAATTTCAGGTGAGATTATAGGGAATTCTGGGAAGTACCAAGGACTTCTGGGGATTGAAATCTGGGAATCAAATCTCCATTTTTACAACTGAAGGTATGTGAGATTTGGACATTTCCACATGATAAGGAGGTGAAATAGCTTCCACCAAAATGCAAACTGATCTAGCCTCCCCCATCCCACCTATGGAGCCAGTGCCCTATATTCAGAACCAGCTCCCTCTAGAATCAGTAAGAGAGCCAGGGATACCTCTAGGCCCTTGACAGCAGACTAAGATCACCAACGGCCTACCTCTTAGGGCAGCTAGTCTTGAGATCCCAACAGGCAGAAGAGTTCAGATCTTGGGAGTGGAGATAGCACAGAGAAGGGCTGCAAACAGTAGAAGATGTGGAGTCTCAAGAGGTTGCCTTAAGCAAAAACCACACTCCTTAGCTCCATACACATAGAGAGCCTGCCCTCCTCATTCAGCCTTCTGACTGGAAAGGGAAGAGAAAACCAGCAGAATGATGGCAAAAATCAAATTCCCAACACCAAGAAGAACACAAAGTAGACTTTGAATGTGGATAATTTTTATAGAGGAAAAAACAGACTACAGAAGAAATAGCAGAAAAGAAATTTAAAATAAATACTTCCAAACCTTCCAAAAACAATGGAAAATGGCCACAAGCTCTCAAAGAATTTAAATTGGAGCTTATCAAAAACATGGAAGAATATTGGCAAGAAAAGTGGGAAATAGTTCAAAAAGAAAATAACATTTTAAAAAATAGGAACTCACATTTGGAGAATGTAGCCCATAAATCAAATTAAATGATAAATGAATTAGAGACCAAAAGTGAACAGCTGGAAGCTGGAAGGATAGACCAAACCAAAAAGGGAAATCAAAAGATTGCAGTTGAAAATCAAAAGATTATGGCAGAAAACCAGATTTCAAAGACCAGAATTGGTCAATTAGAAGCCAATAATCTCACAAAACAGCAAGAATTAATAAATCAAAACCAAAAGATTGACAAAATAGAAGGAAACATGAAATATCTCACTGAGAAGATGACTGACCAAGAAAACAGGTCAAGAAGAGACAATGTGAGAATCATTGGTCTACCTTAAAAACCCAGAAATAAACTGAAATCTTGACATCATACTACAGGAAATTATCCAAGAAAACTCCCCTGATGTTCTTGAACAAGAGGACAAAATAGACATTGAAAGAGTTCACAGAACATCCTCTACACAAAATCCTCAAAAGACAACCCCCAGGAATGTAATTGCCAAATTTAAGAGCTACCAAGCTAATGAAAAAATTTTACAAGAAGCCCAAAACAGACAATTCAGATATCAAGGAGCACCAATCAGGATCACATGATATCTGGCAGCTTCCACACTAAAGGACCACAAGGCTTGGAATATGATATTCAGAAAGGCAAGAGTTGGGTCTTCAACCAAGGATCACCTACCCATCAAAACTGACTATATACTTCCATGGGAAAGTTCAGTTATGCCACAAAATAGGAGATTCCCAAGCATTTGTAAAGAAAAGACCAGAACTAAGTGGAAAGTTTGATATCCAAACACAAAGATCAAGAGAAACATGAAAAGGTAAATAAGAGAGAGGAAAGGGGGGGATGTTTTCTTTATTTAAATTTTCTTCTTTAAAGGTTTCAATAAGATCAAATTGTTTATATTAATATATGGTAAAATGCTATTTGTAACTCTCAAAAATTACATTCACTATTATAGTATTAGAAGAATCATTCAGAGGTAAAGACTGTGGTAATAAGTGGTCTAAGATGATATGCAAAAAAAAGAAAAAAGAAAAAGAGAGAGGGGAATACAAAATGGTACCAAGAGAAACTTGAAGGAATAAGATAAATAATACTACAAAAAGAAGCACATGGGAGGGGGAGGGGGAGAATACTATTATAAGAAGGAGAGGAAGAGTGTGCTAATAGGAAATACTTAAACCTTACTCTAAGTGAAATCAATTATGAGAGGGAAGAGCATCAAGATTCATTGGGGTATAAAATTCTATCTAACCCTACAGAGAAAGTGAGAAGGGAAAAACTAAGGAGGGGGGGAGGATTGGGACAGAGAGTATCAAAAAAAAAGGGAAAGTGGGGAGGGAACTTAATAAACACTAAAAAAATGAGAAGGGCACAAAAAGGGAGGGGGTGAAAATGTAAGTATAATAAGGAAGGGGATGAAGGGGACTGATTAAAAGCAAACCACTGGTTTAAAAATATATAGCAACAGAAGAAAGGGCAGAACTAGGGAAGGATATCAAAATGTTGGGGAATACACAAGTGGCAATCATAACTTTGAATGTGAATGGAATGAACTTATCCATAAAACGAAAGCAAATAGTAGAGTGGATTAGAATCCCAAACCCTACCAAATGTGGTCTACAAGAAACACACATGGCAGGTAGACATTTACATAATAAAGATCAAAGGCTGGAGTAAGATCTATTGATCCTCAACTGAGAAAAAGAAAACAGGAGTCCCTATCATGATATCTGACAAAGCCAAAGTAAAAATAAATATGATCAAAAGAGATAGGGAAGGCAATTACATCCTGATTAATGGCAGTTTAGACAATGAAGAAATATCATTAATCAACATTTATGCACCAAATAGTATAGAATCCAAAGTTCTAAAGGAGAAACCAATGAAGTTGAAGGAGGATATAGATAGCAAAACTATACTAGTGGGATACCTGAAGCTTCCTCTATCAGATCTAGATAAATCAAACCAAAAAATAAATGAGAAAGAGGTAAGAGATATGAATCAGATCTTAGAAAAATTGGAGTTTATAGATACGTGGAAAAAAATAAATAGGGACAAAAAGGAATCCACCTTCTTTTCAGCAGCATATGGTACATTCACAAAGAATGACCATGTCCTAGGGCATAAAAACATAGCAAACATTTGCAAAAAATGCAAAAATAATAAATGAAACCCTTTCATATCATAATGTCATAGAAATAATAATTAGTAAGGTACATGGAGAGGCAAATCAAAAACTTAATTGGTAACTAAATAACATGATTCTCCAAAACTGGTTAGTTAAAGAACAAATCATAAAAACAATAATTTCATTGAAGAAAATGACAATGATGAGACATCCTTTCAAAATCTATGGGATCCAGCCAAAGCAGTACTCTTTGAAAATGTATATACTTGAGTTCATATATTAACAAATTAGGGAGGGCAGAGGTCAAAGAATTGGGCATGCATAACAACAACAACAACAAAACTTGAAAGGGAACAAATTAAAAAGCCCCAGAAGAAAACTAAATTAGAGATCCTAAACATTAAAGGAGAAATTAATAGAATTGAAAGTGAAAGAACTATTGACTTAAAAAAATAAGATTAGAAGCTAGTTCTTTGAAAAAACAAATAAAATGGACTAAGTACTGGTCAATCTAACAAAACGAAAGAAGAAAACCAAATTAGTTGTATCCAAGATGAAATGAGAGACCTCACTTCTAATGAAGAGGAAATTGAGGCAATCATTAAAAACTATTTTGCTTAACTATATGGCAATAAATAAGACAATCTAGGTGATATGGATGAACAGTTACAAAAATATAAATTGCTTATATTAACAGAAGCAGAAATAGAATACTTAAATAACCCTATATCAGAAAAAGAAATTGAACAGGCCATCAAAGAACTCCCTAAGAAAAATACCCAAAGCCTGATTGATTCATAAGTGTTGTAAAGGGTGAATATTATGGCTAAGAGTGAGAAAAATCTAATTTTAAATGGTTGCCAAGGGAAATACCAAATAATAAAATACCCAAGTCAGCTGCCAAATTTTTATGGTGTTTTAATTACAACAGGTGGAAGAAAATATTGGGGGGGGGAAGAGAGAGAGAGAGAGAGAGAGAGAGAGAGAGAGAGAGAGAGAGAGAGAGAGAGAGAGAGAGAGAGAGAGAGAGAGAGAGAGAGAGAGGGAGGGAGAAAAGGAAAGAAGTTTAACTCAGAACCACTCTGGCTCAGGTTGAGCCAAAGTGGGAATTAAGACCTTGGAGAGCCAAGGCAGGGAAAGGGATCAGTTCTTATTACTCAAGTGACCAATCTGAAGGAAAGCAGTCTGAGGGGCTCCTCCAACCTCAAGCTCCAGCCTTGAACTGACTTCTATCCCTCCTCTCAGTAAGTCTCGAGAACTCCAAAGGCTGTTCTCTACCTCACTTCCTGTGTCTCACATGTGCCAATGGTGGCTCAAGCTTGACCTAGGACCGCCCAGAAGTCTGCCCTTTTTTTTGCATATGTCTGTTGAAGACCATATTCTCAAATAATTAAATCTTGAGTTTGCTGCAGCCCTTCCTAATCTTGTTACACTGAGTAGGGTGGAGAATGTAGTTTCCAAGACCTGATTTTGTTATTTCAAGTATCTCTATAGATATTGATAAGGAAATATGATCTTCTAAAGAATGGTCTAAATAGGGTGGAGTAGTTTTGAAATTCACAGTGTATTCTATCAAACATTCAAAGAATAATTAATCCCTACAATACAAACTATTTGACATGATTTGCAAAGAAAGGGTTCTACCAAATTCCTTCTATGACACAAATATGGTATTGATTCCAAAACCAGGCAGGTCAAAAACAAAGAAAGCTAACTACAGACCAATCTCCTTAATTAACATAGATGCAAAAATCTTGAAGAATACTAGCAAAAAAACTCTAACAAGTTATCACAAGGATTATTCACTCTTCCCAGGTGGGATTTGTACCAGGAAATCAAGGATGTTTTAATATTAGGAAAACTGTCCACATAATTGACCATGTCAACAAGCAAACCAACAAAAACCACATGATTATCTCAATAGATGCAGGAAGGAAAATAAAAACCTTTGACAAAATACAACACTCATTCTTATTAAAAACACTAGAAAGTATAAGAATAGATGAACCTTTCTGAAGAATAAGAAACAGTATATATCTAAAACCATCAACAATTATCATCTGCAATGGGGATAAATTAGAAATATTCCCAATAAGATCAGGAGTGAAACAAGGATTTCCATTATCACCTTTATTATTTAACACTGTACTAGAAACACTAGCAGTAGCAATTAAAGAAGAAAAAGAAATTGAAGGTATTAAAATACGTAATGAGGAGACCAAGCTATCACTCTTTGCAGATGATAGGATGGTCTACTTAAAGAATCCTAGAGAATCCACAAAAAAGCTAGTGGAAATAATCAACAATTTTAGCAAAGTTGCAGGTTACAAAAATAAACCCACATAAGTCATCAGCATTTCTACATATTTCCAACACATCTCAGAAGCAAGAATTAGAAAGAGAAATTACATTTAAAATCACCCTAGACAATATAAAATACTTAGGAATCTATCTGCCAAGAAAAACACAGGAACTATATGAACACAACTACAAAACACTCTCCACACAACTAAAACTCGACTTGAACAATTGGAAAAACAGTTACTGCTCATGGGTAGTACGAGCTAACATAAAAAAAAAATGACAATCATGCCCAATCTAATTTACTTATTTAATGCCATACCCATTAAAATGCCAAGAAACATTTTTATTGAATTAGAAAAAAAATATAACAAACTTAATTTGGAATAACAAAAAAATCAAGAATATCAAGGGAAATATTGAAAAAATGTGAAGGAAGTTGGCCTAGTAACACCAGATCTCAAACTCTACTATAAAGCAGTATTCATCAAAACAATCTGGTACTGGCTAAGAGACAGAAGGGAGGATCAGTGGAATAGATTTGGGTCTATGATAAGCCCAAAGATCCCAGCTTTTGGGACAAAAATCCACTATTTGACAAAAAACTGCTAGGAAAATTGGAAGACAGTATGGGAGAGATTAGGTTTATATCAACATCTAATGTCCTACATCAAGATAAACTCAGAATGGGTGAATGACTTGAATATATACAATGAAACTAGAAGTATATTAGGTGAACACAAAATAGTAAACTCGTCAGATCTATGGGAAAGGACCAAGACCAACCAAGAGTTATAAAAATTTACAAGATGTAAAATAAATAATTTTGATTACATTAAATTAAAATTTGTGAAAATAAAACCAATGCAACTAAAATTAGAGGGGAAGAAACAAATTGGGAAAAAGTATTCATAACAAAAAACTCTGACAAAGGTCTAATTTCTCAAATTTATAAATAATTAAATCAATTGTGCAAAAAATCAAGCCATTCCCCAATTGATAAGTGGGCAAGGGACATGAATAGGGAATTTTCAGGTAAAGAAATCAAAACTACCAGTAAACACATGAAAACAATGTTCTAAATCTCTTGAAATCAGAGAAATGCAAATCAAAACAACTCTGAGGCACCACCTTACACCTAGCAGATTGGCTAACAAATTAATAAATGTTGGAGGGAATGTGGTAAAATTGGGACATTAACACATTGCTGGCGGAGTTCTGAATTGATTCAATCATTTTGGAAGGCAATTTGGAATTATGCCCAAAAGGCACTAAAAGAGTGTCTATCCTTTGATCCAGACATAGCATTGCTGGGTTTGTAACCCCAAAGAGATACTAAGGAAAAAGACTTGTACAAGAATATCCATAGCTGTGCTCTTTGTGGTGGCAAAAAAAGTTAGAAAATAAGGGAATGCCCTCCATCTGGGGAATGTCTGAAAAAATTGTGGTATCTGTTGGTGATGGGATACTATTGTGCTCAAAGAAACAATGAACTGGAGGAATTCTATGTGAATGGGAATGATCTCTAGGAATTGATGCAGAGTGAAAGGAGCAGAACCAGGAGAACATTATACACAGAGACTGATACACTGTGGTACAATCAAACATAATGGACTTCTCTACTAGCAGCAATGCAATGATCTAGGACATTTCTGAAGTACTTATGATAAAGAAAGCTATCTACATTCAGAGAAAAATCTTTGGGAATAGAAACATAGAACAATAACTACTTGACTACTTGTGTCAATGGGGATATGATTGGGATTATAAACCCTAAATGATCACCCTAGTACAAATATCAATAATATGTAAATAGGTCTTGACCAAAGATACATGTAAAACCCAGTGGAATTGTGTGTCAGATATAGGAGGGATTTGGGGTAGGGGAGGGAAAAAAAACACATGATTTTTGTAGTCCTGGAAAAATACTCTAAATTGATCAATTAAATAAAGTTTAAAAAAATTGAAAAAAAGAAAACAAATTCAAATCAGACCTCAGGGCACTTTTGTGATCCTGGTCAAAATACTTGTTAGATCTCCATTTCTGTAAACTCAGTTTAATAATAGCACCTGCTTCTCAGGGTTGTGAGAATAATGGAAATAAAGCATTAAAACAACAACAACAAAATAAAATAGATTGATAGTGATGGGGAAAAAAAGACTACCACATAGGTGAGAAAAAAATGTTGACTCTCTTCCTTGGCTTTTCTGGAGGTACTAGTCTCAGAGAGGCCCCGTATCTTGGAGGAGGCCTTGTGGCTGGAACCATTGTTTAATCCTCTGGGCCCCCCTTTGCTGGGGACTTTGAAGCCTTGCCTAGTTCTGACTGGGCTGGAGTAATTAACTACTATCTCTCAGTTTTCCTTACTTTCATTCTTTTTCCTTTTGTAAATAAACTACCATAAAAAGTCATTTTGACTTGAGTAATAATTTCACTGTGCACATTTTTATACATTTAGTCCAACCCTTTAATTTTTCATCCTTACAGCAAAATTGACTATATTCTTACAGGGGAAAGTATGGTCATTTATTAAAATAGAAGACTTCCAAACATTCCTAAAGAAAAGACCTGACTTAAACAGAAAATATGATGCCCAAACACAGAACTCAAGGGAATCACCAAAAGGTAATTAAGAAAGGGGGGGGGGGGAACAAAACCTTTTTAGGGACTCAATAAATTTAAATGATTTAAATGATTTGTATTCCTATAAGAAAAGATGATATTGGTAACTCTTAAACATCGTTATAATCAGAGTAGCTAGAAGAATACTTAGAGGATACAGTGACAAACTGTAGAGAATGATCTCTCTCTCTGTCTCTCTCTCTCTCTCTCTCTCTCTCTATATATATATATATATATATATATATATATATATAACTAGCAGTAAAAAAGAGGATAATACTAAGAGAAATGGGAATAAAAACAAAATGGGGTAAATTTATATTTCATAAAGTAGCACATGGGGGAAGTGGGGGGAGAAGACCAATACAATGGAAGGATGAAAGATTTTGGAGACAGGTAATATCTAAATCTTATGCACACTGAATTTTATTCAGAGAGAGAAGAACAATCAGATCCTCTGGGGCAGAGAACTATATCATGCCCTATAGATAAGTAGAAGGATAATAAACAGGCTGGTGGGGAGAAGAGTAATATAAGGGAGGGAGAGGTTGGGGGTCATTTAAAAAGGCACTATAGTAAGAGGGGAATAACTAAGAGGGGGGAAGGAGAAGGGCAGTAACATTAGGGATGGGAAAGGGGGGAAACTGAATAAAAGAGAAAAGTTGGAGGGGAGGATAATAGGGATAAGAGAAATGGCAGAATCAAAGGATGAAGTCAAAATGGAGGCAAATACACAGACAATAATCATAACTGTGAATGTTAATGGGATTAACTCATCAATAAAAAGGAAGAAGATAGCAGAATGGATAAAAAAACAGAATACTACCAATACTACCATATGTTTTCTTCAAGAAACACACTTGTGGTAGGTAGACATACACAGGGTAAAGTTAAGAGGGGAGAGAAGAATTTACTGGGCAGCAACTGAGGCAAAGAAAGCAGGAGTAGTGATTATAATCTCAAACAAAGCTGAAGCAAAAATAGACCGCATTAAAGAAATAAGGAAGGTAATTACATCTTGATGAAATGCAGTATAAATAATGAAGAAATATCAAAATTGTTGTTGGTTGTCTCTCAAACCGAGGATGACGATTGTCTTTGTGCGTTTTTGTGCAAAAAGACACCTGTGCATGAAGATTTAAGTGGAAAAGTTGATGCACAGAGACAGTCCCACTCTCTCGGCGTTGGAAGCCTGGGTCCATTGGCACGAAAAGTCATTACACCTGGAGACTTCCTCAGCTGCATTGGATGGCCGTGTTGTCTTTTGTGCTCCATCACGCCCTAAGCACTCCACAGTGCTTTGCTGCGTCGCCATCTCAGCCGTTGAACCTTCTTGTTGGTTTCTTCCGCCTGTTCCGCCGAAGCAGTCTTCACATGCTGGGTGAGCAAAGCCCTAGTTCACCAGGGGTCGACGTCGAACCGATGGTTACCCTCACAAGGTTTAGCCGGCCTGTCGAAGCCGTTGCCCGGGGTGTGGCCGCTGCTGCATGCTAGCAGCTACTAGGAGCCACAAGTGAGAGCTGGGTGTCAGGTGAGGGTCAGTGGCTGGAGAGCTGCCCTAGAAGGGCATGACAAGACCTCCATACCAGAGATATTACCCCTCCCTGAGCACCCCATACACCCCAATATCGAAATATATGCACCAAAAAAGTACAGCTTTCAGATTTCTAAAGTAGAAAATAAAAGAGCTTAAGGAGAAAATGGATAGTAAAATCATACTAGTGGGGGACCTTATCAGAACTAAATATATTGGAATAACAATTAAATAAGAAGTAAGTAAGTAAGGGAAGTGAATGAAATGTTAATAGATATCTGGAGAAAAATAAATAGGGATAAAAAGGAACATACCTTTTTTTCAATAGCACATGGCACATATACAAAAGATTGACCCTTTACTAGAGCATAAAAACATTGAAACAAATGTAGGAATGAAGAAACAATAAATGCAATTTGTCAGACTATGATACAATATAAATCATAATTAATAAGGACTTGTAGAAAGGCAGATTTCAAGTTAATTAGATACTAAATAATCTAATTCTTCAAACCTCGTGGGTCAAAGAACAAATCAAAGAAACAATTACTCATTTCATTGAAGAGAATGACAATGAGGAAACAAGTTATCAAAATCTACGGCAGGCAAAAAAAAGCAGCACTCAGGGGAAATTTATATTCAACTAATTTGAGAGGGAAGAGATCAATGAATTGAACATGCAATTAAAAAAAAAACTAGAAAAAGAACAAATTGAAAATCCTCAGGTAAAAACTAAATTGTAAATCCTAAAAAACAAAGGAGAAATTAATCAAATTGAAAGTAAAAGAACTATTGAACTAATAAATAAGACTAGGCATTGGTACTCTGAAAAAACAAATAAAATAAAGTACTGATTAATCTAATTAAAAAAAAGAAAGAGGAATACCAAATTAATAGTATCAAAGATGAAAAGGGTGACCTCTTCTCTAATGATGAGGAAATTAAGTTAATTTTTAAGAACTATTTTGCCCAATCATATGGCAATAAATATGACTAGGTGAAAGGGGTGAATATTTATAAAAATATAAATTGCCTAAATTAACAAAAGAGGAAATAGAATACTTAAACAATCCAATTTCAGGAAAAAAAATTGAACAAGCCATCAAGGAATTCCCTAAGAAAAAATTCCCAGGACCAGATGGATTCACAAGTGAATTCTATCAAATATTTTAAGAACAATGAATCAAGAAACAAAGAATTATTTGACAAAATAATCAAAGGATTTTTACCAAATTTCTTTTATGACACAAATATAGTATTGATTCCAAAACCAGGCAGAACAAAAACACAGAAAGAAAACTACAGACCAATCTCCTTAATGAACAGATGTAAAATTCTTAAATAGAATACCAGCAAAAAGACGCTAGCAAGTTATCTGGAGGATTATTCACTATGACCAGGTAGGATTGATACCAGGAATGCAAGGATGGTTCAATATTAGGAAAACCATCCACATAATTGACTATATCAATAAGCAAACCAACAAAAACCACATGATTATCTCAATAGATGCAGAAAAAGTCTGTGACAAAATACAACACTCATTTCTTTTGAAAACACTAAAAAGTATAGGAATAGATGGGCCTTTCCTAAAAATAACAAATAGTATATATTTAAAAACATCACCAAGTATCATCTGCAATGGGGATAAGTTAAAAGTCTTTCAAATAAGATCAGGAATGAAACAAGAATGCCCATTATTGCTTCTATTATTTAACATTGTTCTAGAAACACTAGTGGTACCGATTAGAAAAGAAAAAAAAAATTGAAGGGATTTAAGTAGGCAATGAGGAGACTAAAATATCACTCTTTGTAGATGACATGATGGTAAACTTAAAGAAGCTGTAATATTGAAAATTAATATTAAGCCAAATGTAATATTTAGAAATTGGCTTGGAAATATAGTATTGCCATGGTCCTAGGCATAATATTAGTAAAAAATTGTTTTGATCACTGCTTATAAAAGTAACTCTTAAGTTATGAGGATGATAGTAGTTTTTAACAACTTAATTTTAATATAAATATAGTCCAGGAAAGAAATAAAGGAGGGAAGGAAATAAAAAAAAAATTTCCTAGGCTACCACCCTAATCTTACTAGCCTGAGCCACCAACCTCCAGAGAAGAACCCCTTTTCCTCTACAGTGTCATTTTTTATAATTGTCATTTTTCTACACAACACTTTCTTTCCCTGTGAATTAGTGTATCATATCTCAGGAACCAATTAAAGTCTCTCTGATCCAGTACTGTAACCCCTAGTTATGGGTCATTGACAGATGGATTCCTAAATATTTTATGTTGTCTAGGTGATTTTAAATGAAATTTTTCTTTCTAACACTTGCTGCTGAGTTGTGTTGGAAATATATAGTTTTAATTGTTTGGAAAGTGTCTTGTAGTTGTGTTCATATAATTACTGTGTTTGTCTTGGCAAATCAATTCCTAAATATTTTATGTTGCCTAGGTGACTTTAAATGAAATTTATCTAATTCTTACTGCTGAGTTATGATGGAAATATATAGAAATGCTGATGATTTATGTGCATTTATTTTGTATCCTGTAACTTTGCTAAAGTTGTTAATCATTTTCACTAGCTTTTTAGTTGATTCTCTAGGATTTGTAATTGGAAACCTTTCCTCCCAGGGTCCTGAACTTTCTGCTTGTCCAAGCCAGCCCATTAGCATATCTGGAATGCTCCAAAGAGAGACTTTGATTGGTTCCTGAGATGGGATAGACCAAAACACAGGGAAAGGAAGTGATGTGGAGAAAGAGGACTATCATAAAAAATGAAACCATAGAGGAGGAGGACTCTTCTCTTGTGGTCTTAGGCTGGGAGTCTTTCTAAGATTTGGTGTTGGAGGTTCCTTGAATCCAGAACTGCTGAACAAGCAGGATGGATAGACTTCTCACTCCATGACCTACACTCAGGAGACAAGGCTGGCTTGCACAAGCATAATGTTCACAACCCTGGGAGGAAGGGGTTCCCTTTACAAGTCCTAGAGACTCAACTAAGAAGCTAGTGGAAATAATTAACAATCTTAACAAAGTTGCAGGATACAAAATAAATGCACATAAATCACCAGCATTTCTATATATTTCCAGCACAAGTCAGCAGTAAGAGTTAGATAAATTTCATTTAAAGTCACCTAGGCAACATAAAATATTTAGGAATTGATTTGCCAAGACAAGAACAGTAATTATATGAACACAACTACAAGACACTTTCCACACAATTAAAACTAGATCTAAATAATTGGAAAAACATTAATTGCTCATGGGTAGGACAAGCTAATATAATAAAAATTACAATCTTACAAAAATTAATAGACTTATTCGGAGCCATACCTATCAAACTACCAAGAAACTTTTTTATTGAACTAGAAAAAATTATAACAAAATTAATTGGTAAGAACAAAAGATCAAGAATATCAAGGGGAAAAAATGTGAAGAATGGGGACCTAGCAATACCAGATCTCAAACTATACTATAGAGCAATCGTTATCAAAACAATATGGTACTATCTAAGAGACAGAAGGGAGGATCAATGGAATATACTTGGAGTAAGTGATTTCAACAAAATAGTGTATGATAAACCCAAAGATCCCAGCTTTTGGGACAAGAATCCACTATTTAACAAAAATTCCTGAAAATTAGAAAACAGTATGGGAGAGATTAGGTTTAGATCAATACCTCACATCCTATACCAAGATAAATTCTGAATGGGTAAATAACTTAAATATAAAGAAGGAAAATATAAGTAAATTAGGTTAACATAGAACAGTATATATGTCAGCTCTATGGGAAAGGAAAGATTTTAAGACCAAGCAAGAGATAGAGAATATTACAAAATATAAAATAATTAATTTTGATTATATTCAATGAAAAAGGGTTTTTACAAACAAAACAAAGGAAACCAAAATTAGAAGGGAAGTAACAAATTGGGGGAAATCTTTATAACAAAAACCTCTGACAAAGGTCTAATTTCTCAAATTTATAAGGAGCTAAATCAAAGTACAAAAAAATCAAGCCATTCCCCAATTGATAAATGGGCAAGGACATGAATCGTCAATTTTCAGATAAAGAGATAAAAACTATCAATAAGCATATGAAAAGGTGTTCTAAATCTCTTATAACTAGAGAAATACAAATAAAAACAAGTCTGAGGTACTATCTCATATCTAGTATATTGGCCAATATTATGGCAAAGGAAAATAATAAATATTGGAGGGAATGTGGCAAAAAAAAATGCAATAGTGGTGGAGTTGTAAATTGATCCAACCATTCTGGAAGGCAATTTTGAATTATGGTCAAAGTGCTTTAAAAGACTGTCTGTCCTTTGATCCAAACATACTACTGCTGGGCTTATGCCCCAAAGAGATAGTAGGGGAAAATATGTGTACATAAATATTCATAGTTGCACTCTTTATGGTGACAAAAAAAACTGAAAAATGAGGGAGTGTCCATCAATTGGGGAATGGCTGAACAAATTGTGGTATCTGTTGGTGATGGAATACTATTGTGCTGAAATGAATGATGAACTGGAGGAATTCCATGTAAACTGGAACGACCTCCAGGAAGTGACTCAGAGCAAAATGGATAAAACCAGGAGAACATTGTACACAGAGACTGATATGCTGTGGCACAGTTGAATGTAATGGACTCCTCTACTAGCAACAATGCAATGATCCAGGACAATTTTTAGGTACTTATAAGAAAGAACACTATTCACATCCAGAAAAAGAACTGTGGGAGCAGAAACACAGAAGAAAAAAACAACTGCTGAATCACATGATTCAATGGGGATATGATTTGGGATGTTGACTTTAAATGACCACTCTATTGCAAATATTAATAATATGGAAATAGGTTCTGAACAATGATATATGTAAAACTCAGTGGAATTGCTCATTGGCTCTGGCAGTGGAAAGGGAGGAGGGGAGGGAAAGAACATGAATCATGTAACCATAGAAAAATATTCTAAATTAATTAAATAAAAAGTGAATGAAAAAAGTTTGTGCTTTTATGATTATTAAAGTCTCTTCATAAAATTCATATAGTACTATCATGGTTTGCAGATTTAGTTCATAATCCAGTTAGATCCTAATTAATTTGAATAATTAATCCCTTGAAGTTGTCACATTATTTGAATTTACACTGCATACTCCTTTTAGGCTGGAGTCAATCACCATCAGGTTCCTTCTATATCAGAGTCCTATAATCCTATCAATATAGGACTATGATATGTATTTGAAGTGCTTTGTAAACCATAAAACATGTTGATTCACAAACCTTAAAAATATTTTGATTGATTTTGGTTCCCCATACAAGCACCAAGTTACTACGATAATAAACTTTTTCAAAATATTGAGATGAAGCAGCAAACATCAAAATGATGTGAGAATAAGATGAAGTGGCTATCAGATTTCTCTTTGTCTTTGATTTATATTGAACATATTTTCAATAAACCTATGGAAACTGAGCTTATAGTCCAGTACTTTCATTCTATAAAACAGCTATTTTATCCACTAATTTAATAATCTATTAAAATTGATTAGTGGGAAAACAATTTATCCAAAGGCTTTTATGGCCTGAACTGCTTTGAATGAGAACAATACACATTTTTACAAGTTGTCATATTACTGCAAAGAATAAGATAAACAATTCAACATCAATCAAAATGTTTACTACAGAGCCTTAGAACAGTGACTGGCACATGATGCTTAATCAATGCTTTTTGACTGATTGATAAGGTAGAAACTGTGAAGTATATTACTGTCAACTATATAAATTTGGCACCTACTGAATTTCTTGAAAGACAAGGATTGATGGCCTGAATTACATCAGAATTTTTCTATAAGATCCTGGTATTTTATAGACTCAGAGATAAAATATACTGTAAATATAAAACTCAAAATATCTTTGAGAACTAATCAATAAACTGTAATCAGAACAGATTATTATAGAATAAACCACTGTTTTCTGGACATAAAAGGAATTCATAAAATGCAAGACCATTGTTTTTAAGAAATGCCACCAAAGCAAATACTCACAGCCTCCAGAATTCATGGAACAAAAATACTTCCAAAACATAGAGACTTAGCAGAGAATGAAATTGTGTGGAAACACAATGTGGGGCATATTATTTTAAATTATTTTAAGTTATTTTAAAATAATAGCAAGATAAGAATTTGTCCCAGGGCAAAGGCTATACCATCAAATTATATAAGAAAAACAAGATGAAATTACCTAATATAGAACATGTAGGTGGTGCAATGTATAAAGTGCAAAGCTTGGAGTCATGAAAACTCATCTATATGAATTCAAATCTAGCATCAGATACTTCCTAGCTGTGTGACCCAGGGAAAGTAATTTAACTCCCACTGCCTAGCCCTTACTGCTCTTTTGCCTTAGAACCAATACACAGTTTTAATTCTAAGACAGAAGGTAAGGGTATTAAAAAAAAAAAGAAAAAATGAAAACCCCAAGTGGGTTCAGAAAAATTAGACACAACTGATCAACAAATAATAATGCCTTAATTTTTTTGTGAGAATCTTCTATGTCTACTGTCTCCTTGATTCACATCAAAATTATATAGAGAGCAAATATTATTCACATTTGAAAGTGAGGCATAGGAAGTTTCTAGTGATTTGATTTAAATTGCATCACTAGTTCTCAATTAAGCCAAAACAAGAGCACAAGTCTTCAACTGTCCACCCAAAGATGCTATTTGCTTGCTGAATTCTGTTCTGTCGAATATAATTTAGAATTTATATATATATATGTATATATATAATTTAGTATAATATATAATATAATTTAGAATAATGCTATATTTTTCATGTAAAAACTTTGCTATTAAATAAGAGAAATTATTACTTAATGCAGCTTCTCAAGCCAATAAAAACAAATTTTTACTAAAGTAGAGCAGTACATCCAGAGGAAAGCTAATTCATTTTTTAGTAAATATTTATCTGCAAAAAACCAACTGTCTTTGAGACAAAAGGTTTTATCCATAAAATCAAGCGAATCATAATGATAGTGATGAAATATCTTATCCTGAAGGAAAAGGCAAATCTCTCTATATGATGATAATGATGATGAAACAAAAGGAAAAAGATATATGTTCTTTAATGGGGAGGGAAAGCATGGAATAATGTAGATAGAGAGCTTTGGAGTCAGAACTATGTGGATTCAAGGTACCCCTCAGAAATATTCTTCCTTTGTTATTTTGAGCAAGTTGTTTAATCTCACAGTAGTTCATACAACTCTCTAAGACTGTATATGGCAGTATAGTTCCTGAGCTACATTGATAAAATCAATTTTTGTGCTGGGAGTTCTCTAAAACAGTTATGTCTAATTCAGACATAAATAATGGCCAATAAATTGTACATAAAGATCTCTATAGAAAACAACATAGTGCCATTATTTTTGTTTATTATATTTTTGTTTATTAAATATTTCCTATTTACATTTTAATATGGTTTTGATCCTATTTGCAGCCCACTAATTGTGTATTTAGAACCTCTGTGTTAATACCAAGGAAATCACAATTTTGCTTCCCAAAATGATGTGCAGGGAGGGCATATCAGCTATTTTGAAGCCTTCACTAGTTGATAGCTTTAATTAAAGCAGAAAATCAGTAGCAGAAAGTATATGGCACCCTAGCACTAAAAGACAAGTGCCATATACAATTTATTGGCTCAACCCCAAATTCACCAACACTCTTGATCTGTTCCATCACAGGCAGACAGATACTTTATTATACAATGTGAATGCTTCCAGAAGAAGTAATAAAAAGCACAGTATCTCTTATGTAGTCTGACTGAGGCTGACTATAGCCCCTGACTGCGACCCAATTACAAAAAAAAAATCTAAAATCAAACAAAAATGACTATAATCAATTCACTACTGCATAATTTTTTTCTCTTAATGAAAACAGATTTCATTCACTTGTTTCCTCCTTTCCTATTACATGGCACCATTGATTTTTCATTCCCCTAAAATTGCTAGATTTTTGGCAAATTATTGTCTAACCTCCTACCCTGACCTCATGCCCCATTTTGTACTTATGTAGTTCATTTTTTGAGCCATTCTAAAATTTAATTCTATTAACCTCTGTCTAAATGAAATTAACTTAGTTTTTTTTTTTAACATGTTCTTTTTTTTTATCCCAAAGCTGTCATCTCTGGGTTACTTCTTCCTCACTACTGCCAACTTTGAGTTTGGTATTCATGACATCTATGCCTTTACAAAGTCATGAATAAATTTAAAAATAGCACAATATTTGGAGCATTCTACTGAAGAATTCTATTCAAGTTGACAGAGACCTATGGGCAATTTCTTGAGTATAGCCAGTGAGCTTGCTCTGAATCCAAAGTGGATAGGGTTGCTCCATTGGCAGCCTCCTCAATGATGATACTTAAGTGGACAATGAATGACCATATATCAAGTAATTTAGAATAGAGATTCATTTTCTGTTTGGAATTGAACTGAATGGCCACTGAAATCCATTCCAGTTATAAAATTCAGTCAATTTGTAATTCTGTGATATTATCCTGTGTCTTATTTCTCTCCTTTACTCCCACAAAAATTCCATAAGAAATGTTATCACATACTTTATTGAAATCTAGATAACTATCTGTAGACTTCTTTTGATCTACCATATTAATCTGTAGAATTCTTTTGATCTACCAAAACAAGAGATGGGATTAATCTGGTATCACCTATTTTTTGAGGAATTCATATTGTAAAGATATGATAACCTCTACATTTTTTACATTTTAGCCATTTCTTAAAGAAACTATTCCTGAAATTTTATCAATAATAGACATCAAGCATACTTAATAGCTTACAGATGATATTTTTTCCCTCTTTGAAAACCAGGACATTTATTCTTTTCTTGCCCTTTGGTAGTTCGCTTATTCTCCATGATCTTTGTTTCATATGCCTTTTACAGTGGTTTAGCAAATGACATCTACCATTTCTCTCTCTCTCTCTCTCTCTCTCTCTCTCTCTCTCTCTCTCTCTCTCTCTCTCTCTCTGTATACACACACACACACACACACACACACACACACACACACACACACACATATATATATATATATATATCTTGTCCTTTCTAATCTGCAAGCCTTGCTTATTAGCAGGAAAATTAAAAAAAAGTTGGTGGGTGAATGTTCTGGGTATTCACTACAGCCTTGAGGAAAATTAATTTTGAATTATAATATTACTACACAAAAACTTTCTTAAAATTTGACTATTGAAGGTCAGCCAGCTGCCAAACTAAAGTAATATACTCCCAGGACTCAAGGCATCTCATTAGGCTGGATCCTTTTGTCTTTTGTCAGAGGTAAGTTATAGACTGACTTATTTATCAGTAAGAGTTCTGAGTAAAGGAAATGGAAAAGGTCTAGTTATTGAACTTTGACCCAATAAGATGATTCAGCCACATGACTGGGGTAAGTTTGTGCTTATGTCTTTCTTGTATGAACAAAAGACCAACTTTCTCTGTAATGTAGTAATGAGGGAGGATTTAGGGCCTCTAAATCTCTATCCTCTTTTGAAATATCCACCAATGGGAACTGTCAAGGGAAATCCTAAGATCCAGCTGTCAGACCAATAAGAAAGAGGACAGAATTCCTTTTATAAGTAAGAGGTAGGTTTCACTTAGCCTTCTTTTAGTGGAAGGAAGCTGGTGAGAAGCTCTATTCTTTGTTATTTGGTGTTGTACACAGTCTACCAAGAACAAATCATGTTATTCTCAGAGAAATGATCTGATAGTTTTGATTGGTTAAAATGTGATTATCACAGCTATTCTTGTATAATCCTCATGTCACCTCATTTAAATTTTTTTTTATCTTCAGAGATTTCAAAAAATGTTTAATTGGTATATTTTTAAAATATCATTAAAATTTTCCCTAGTAGTGATCTCCATTTCCTCTGCCAGATACCCAGAGACAGAGAGAGAGAGAGAGAGAGAGAGAGAGAGAGACAGACAGACAGACAGACAGACAAACAGAAAGAGAGAGAGAGACAGGCAGAGGCAGAGACAGAAAGAGAAAAAAAATCAACAAAAATCATCAGTACACCCAAAACAATATGAAAATATATGCTTACCTCTTTTCTCTGCTAAAGAATTGGTTGAGGCTATGTTGCTATATCTTTATTTTGGAGTCAGGATTATTCTTAGGAATTTTTCAAAAATCACTTTTGATCTCTTTGTTGTTCTTTCTATTTACATTATAATAATTATTATGTATATTGTTTTCTCAACACTACTTATATTCTGTTATCAGATTCTATAAATCTTCCCATTTGTCTCTGAAATTATTATCATGTTTATTTCTTAGATCATAGTAATATTTCATCATAATCATGTGCCACAATTTATCCATTCTGTAACTAATAGGCATCTACTTTGTTTTCAATTCTTTCCTATCATGAAAAGTTCTACTAAAAATATTTTGTTGTATATAACTACTTTTATCTTACAACCTCCTGGAAGTATAAACTTAGTAATGCGATCTCTGGATTTATGGACATTCTAATCGCTTTATTTGCATAATTCCAGAATGCTTTCCAAAGAACTTATAGTGACAACAAACTCCAAGAATTAATTCATTAATACTCCTAATTTTCCCTAATCCTTTCAACATTGGCTATTCTCATCTATAATCATGTTGTCAATTTTCCACTTCTGATGTGAAAACTCATGGATGTTTTGTTTTGCATTTCTCTTATTATTAATAATCTGGAGCCTTCTTTCTTATGGTTATTAATAGTTCACAATTCATATTTATAATCTCAAAAAGCATGATTTCTTGCACATGATAATTAGCCAATGTTGATGACAAAATGATTTGCTAAAACAAAGCTAGTGTGAATCAAAGGTAGGATTCAAAACTAAGTTTATACTGATTCCAAGTTTGACCCTCATTATACCATAATACATATAGGAACAGTTTAGATTCTGTGGTACTCAAAAGCCCTAAAAATGTTTATATGAGTTAGAAACATGTTTAAACCTTTAGAAGTGTTCCTGTACTACAATAACAGTTTAACCACTTTCTTTATATTTTCTTCTGTTACATAAGTAGTTCATTATGCATTAAAGGCACACCAATGTTGTCCAGGCTTACATACATACCCATTTTAAGAAACCCTAAAATGTGATTTCATTCTTGTAGGAAATTTCCTGGTGAAGAAACTCCTTCTACAAAGAAGTATTAACTTCTCCAGCTCATTTAATAAGATGCTTCTCTATTACACTTAAAATATAATTTAATTGACCAAATATATTTATGAATCACATTAAGGATCACTCTTATTATGCAATGAAATTCCTCTATAGAAAGCATGAATGGCCTTCCTTATCTGTAACATGAGGTTATCTATTAAAGGATAAGGAAGCAAATAATTTAAAGGCATCAAATCACAGCTCAAAAAGTGAGCAGCAGGAGCAGCTGCTGTAGAAAGGAAGTGCTCCAAGGTTGAATCACCTCACTGCTGAGATCTATAAGACTTTAAGGAACTGCTCAGGGACCAGTCTTTGGCTGTCACCCTCAATGGCATATGGGGGAGAGGTGAAATAACAGTAAAATAGAGAGCCCAAATAATACTCTTTTCAAAGAAAAAATAATCTTGATTAGAAAGCCAAGAAAAAAGAAAAACTATAGTCTCCTGTCATATCTAAATATTCATTATGGATTCTTCTGTAGGCACCCTGCTGCCAAAGCTGGCACAGGTAGCATAGGGTGATCCAAGATCATTGGGTATGGGAATTGCCCCAAAGCTTGGCAAATACCTTACTTGTAAGCTAAAGACAAGTACCAGAGTACACCAAAGGGGTGAAGGGGTAGGTAAACTGCTTATTGGAGCCAGAGAAAACTTTTACTTGGATCATCAGTTCCTTTTTCAATATTTGGGCAAACATAGTCAAAAGACTGCTGAAAGTGGAAAGTTCATAAGATACCACCATGACCAATGGATATTTACTGAGTGAATGAAGGAATAAATTAATGTAACAAGGAAGGTGAGGCAAAACTACTGGAGCCATTTATTAGAAGTAAGATCTGTGAACTGACTTATAAGAAAATTCTTAATCTACTTTGAGGAAAGTGGAGTATAAAGATAAAAAGGGTAAATAAATAGTAGCCTAGCCCCCTGCCTCCACCAATAGAACACAAGAAATGACATCAGCTTGACCATAACAGAAGCTTGAAGAGGGTAAATATTTAAAAGAAAGAGTAGGTGAGGGAAAAATGGTACAAAAATCAACATCAACAAAATTCAAAGCTACAGGAAAAGAAGATAAAGGAGAAATACAAAGATATCAGATAAAAGAATGAGTATGGGTTCAATCAGTTCTGCTATAAGACAGTATATATATATATATATATATATTTATATATATATATGTGCGTGTGCGTGTGTGTATATATATATATGTGCGTGTGTGTGTGTGTATATATATATATATATATATATATATATATATATATATATATTCCATTCATAGCTGCCCTCTTTGTGGTGGCAAAAAATTGGAAACTGAGGGGATGCCCTTCAATTGGGGAATGGCTGAACAAATTGTGGTATATGTTGGTGATGGAATACTATTGTGCTAAAAGGAATAATAAAGTAGAGGAATTCCATGGAGACTAGAACAACCTCCAGGAAGTGATGCAGGATGAGAGGAGCAGAACCAGGAGAACATTGTACACAGAGACTAATACACTGTGGTACAATTAAAGGTAATGACTTTTCCATTAGTTACAATGCAGTGATCCTAAACAACTTGGAGGGATCTGTGAGAAAGAACACTATCCACATTCAGAGGAAAAACTGTGGGAGTAGAAACACTGAAGAAAAACAACTGCTTGATTACATGGGTCAAGGGGGATATGATACATCAATAGCATGGAAATAGGTTCTGATCAAGGACACATGTAATACCTAGTAGAATTGCATATCAGCAATGGGAAAGGTGGGAGGAGGGGAAGGAGGAATAGAATATGATTTTTGTAACCAAAGAATAATGTTTGAAATTGACCAAATAAAATTTAAAAAAATTAAAATAGAAGAGTGCTATGCAAAATCAGGTTAAAAAATACATCTTTTGGGAAAAGTGGAGTTAATAATACAACACCCTATAAGTGACAAAAAATGAAAAAAAAAGATAGCCACCTAATAAGGACAGTATCAGGGTTTTATATATTTTTGGTGATTGAGAAATAAGTACTACAACAAATAGTTGCAGCTCTCTGTGGTCTGAGACTACTGGTCAGTCTGTACAGCAGTTCCCATGAGACCTGGTCTAACAAACTTAATATGTGTTGCCAGAGGACAGCCTCAATGGGCCATGGAATCAGGCCATGGTGAGGGGACAGTGCAGAGTGGATTGGTGTGTATCAACCTTCCTAGTCCACAATTCCTCCTCTACCATAAGAAGTAAAAAAACAACAACAACAAACTACCTTCTCCTGTCCTGATGTATAATTCAGCTTTATTAATGTAGAGAAATGATAGAGAAATGATTTTCAGGTTTAAAGATCAAATGAAACAATGGTAAATAAAATACTATCAACATAGAAGTGCTTTAAGCACACAAAGTGCTATATAAACATAAGTCACTTGCTATTATCATTATGAATAAAATGGCAGAGTAAAACTTCAAAAAGAAAACTACATGGTGATATAAATATTTAGATAAAGCAGTTATTCAATGCTCCCTATATGACAGGTACTATAATAAACACTGAAGATAGTCATGTAATTTTTTTAAAAGGATGATCATTATATTGAAGTATACATTCTGATAGCAAAAGACAACATGTAAATTATAATCAGAAATAAAGGAGAAGGGATGAAGGACATCTTTTCTGAAACAAGGTTGTTGGAATTGAAATCTAGAGACATAGGAGTGGAGATTTTACTAGGTGCCTCCTGAAGTGGTCATTCAGCCCAGGAACTCACCAATCAGAAGACAGGGTCCCAAGGCAGAGGGTCTGAGAAAAAAAAAGTTCTTAGTGGGCAATTGCAAAAGTCTATTGAATGAGGTAAAGATACTAAAGATTAAGAAATACTAGAGGAGTTCTATTTCTATAGAATGTACTATTAGACTATATAGAGTTTAGAGATGGAAGGAATCACCCCAATCAGTTAGTTAACTCTCCCCATTTTATAGACAAGAAAACTGGTTAACTGAAGAATGAGGACATTCATAAGGTCTTTAAAAAGCTATAGGCAATGCAGTTAGGCCAAAGCTGAGCTTCCTATAAAATGTGGTACATGACAAATTATTGTCAAAGTCAGTATAAAATTCTGAGGTTAGAGAAAGCCCACGTATCTTCCAAAAAAGAGGTTTGGGGGAGAAGACTTGGGAACACCCAGGCTTTTCAGTCTAACAATAGACTTTTAGAGCCAGTTGGCCAAGATTAGGTGGGGGGGAGAAGTGGTCAAGCTAGAGCTAGAAAGATTTTATAGAACCTCATTAAAAATAAAGGGGAAAGAGAAAGAACAAAGACTCACGATCTCAGGAATAGGTTCTTTTGGAATAGCTGAAAGACTGGAACTTATAAATATGTAAAAGAGAACTTGCCAGGAAGTAAAAATGAACCACACTATAGGAAAGGAGAAAAAATAATAAGAGAAGGAAAAAATAACAATATGAATTCTATTGTGTTTATAATGAATTATATAACATTTGTGAAATTTTGTTTGGTGAAGATCAAAACAATTAAAGATATATAATACATATATAACTATAGACCTTTCTTTTTCATTATTTAAGAGGAAAGTATTTTACTATCTTAGTTTAGTGCTGTATCTCTTAGAAATATTTTAAAGAACCACTCAGAAGGTAGACAATCATATTTCCTCCCTTTTCCTTTTATTATCCCTTCAACAATTTCATCAATTTTCATTTACGTTATTTGGATAACCAAAGAGTAGCATTTCTATCACATAGAGAAAAAAAAAAAATTGGTTCAATCATTGACAAGAAACACCAGAAATCGAAGTGGTCCCTGGCATAGATTTCTCTATTTACAATCTGATCTATATTTTCTGTCTTGGAATATGTGTAGTTAAGACCAGTAATGTAACTGCATGCTAATATAAGATCTTGAATGAATTATAATCTTTTTCCAGAAGACTCTGTTATAGCCTCCTGATCCAAATGGAGAGTCACCATGCCACCCGATAATTTGGCAGAAACTATGGGCTGAACACAAGAAAATTGTACTCAAGAGGCTTTGGTTGCATTGTTCTCTTGGTGGTGATGCATATAAAATATTGGACAAGTTGAAGGCCAAACCAATAAACAACCGTTTCCTCTATAAACTCATCTCTCCTTGCCAGTCATAGTCAGAACCAGCAAAGCCATTCTCCAAAGCCTCAGGATACTATCTTAATTTGCTTTGTAGTGAACGTGACATAGAAAATGGATTATGGTTTTTCTCAGGTCTGTGAAACATTTCAGATTACTATCCCATTTTCCCCATGACAACAAATTCCATCTATATTTAGCCTTTTTTTTTCACAACATAGTTTCTTTAGTTTTTATAGGTCTATAAAACAATAAAAAATAAACAGGAAAAAAGATTTAAAGAAGGACAAATGAGAGTTCAGCAGATTTTCCAATGGAATATAAACTTACCCCGCTTTTCTTTCCAAACCACATTTTACATTTGATTCTTCTCAAAGTATTTGGAGGAACCAAAACGACAGGTTAGTCTGGATATGATATTTCTTTTGGAGGAAATTTACTTTCTTTTTCCCATTCTTTTCTTTGATCTTGGAAAAAGTTTGCCAACCATAAATCCTAAAACTAAACCAACATGGTAAGAAAGGTTTCATGTTTAAAATACTTATCAATATTTTTTAAATGTTCCTGAACATTTCTCCTTGTCCTGTGATAGATTGCTTTATAAATATATATTTTAAAGTTCTCTTTGTGTTGATTGAATAAAAGTGTAATGTGATATAATGGGAATCAGTATTATGTGTGAAATCAGATTAAAATAGTTATGGAAAAATGCAAAAAAGCAATTTTTTTTTACTTCCAAGGATATAAAAATAATCCTCAACATTACCCTAACTTGAAGCAAAATTGTAAAAGTCAAAATATAATTATTTTATCCCCATGACATACTATTTCTGTATTCTTTATTTTATTCCCTCATGTACTATAATGCTTTGGCCTCCCAGAAGAAGAGGAATCACGGGGTGCCTCTTGGCAGAGTGGATAGATAAATCATTGAGCATCCAGTCAGGTAGGATTTCAAATAAAACCTCAGCCACTTTCTAGCTGGGTGACATTGGATGAATCACTTAACCCCTATTTATTTCCATTTCCTTAACTGTAAAATGAGGGGGGGAATGGCACTTACATCAGAGTCTTATTGTGAGGAACAAAAGAGATGATATTTATAGTTTAATATTGATATGAATTAAGATATTAATAGTATTTAATAATATCTTTACATCCCTGGCATATAGGTGGCATTATATAAGTAAGTATTTTCTCTCCTTTTCTTTATTCTTTTAATTCAAGTTTTGGCAAAGGTTCAGGATGTATAGAATAGTTTCATATAACAGAAAGTCCTAAAACTGAAAATATATCCTCTGGCTCCATGAAAAAAATTAATGCATATTCTCACACTGTCTCCTAAGGGATGTGCCTGAGGCTCTCTACTCCTGGCAACTTTTATAAACTGGTCCAAGTTGGGCTAAACCTCTTCAATTGGTTTGAAACTGATTCTGTTTGGTAGAACCCTGATTCCAATTCTAACCCTAAATACTTAAATTATCATTTTGTTTGTTCTTCACTTTTTTAAGAGGAATAATGATGTGATGGGGTGATATCTTGACCAGAGAATGGATTGTATTTAAATGAGGTAGATTTACACTAAGACACTAGCCTTATTCTCTTTTCTAGAGTAATTAAAGTCACAAAAATTAGGGGGACTGGTCATGGCCCAGGATGCAGTGGATGACTTTGGTGTCTTTGAGTTCTCACCAAGTTCTAGTGCTCCACAACTTCTGCTTCAGCTGCCTTCATGGCTATTGGAGCAAATTGTTCATATCCACACATTCAATTAGGGGTTTTCACATGCTTGGAGTATACATCCCCTAACTCACTGACAGGTTTGTGGTCCCTAAATTACTCAAACCTGGTTTAGCCCATCTCTCAAAATGTTTTACCAGGGTGTGGTTGCTGTACATGCTACATCTTCTTGGAGCCATTGGTGAGATTTGAGTGCCAGGTGTACATAAAAATGGGTGAGCAACATTGAAAAGAGTTTGGCAAGCCCTCGTACCAGAGATGCTAGTCCTTGACTACCCAAAGTACCAAAATGGTTTACTACCTAAATACCTTATTTCCTAAGAATTTACCTATATCCACCTATATATCCAAAAGAATTAAGTATCTATGTTCCCAAGTAACTAAATGTTTAATTATCTAAATACAATAGTATCTATATGCTTACCTAAATGCCCAATTATCTAAGTACCAAAGTTTCTAAATGCCTATATATTTACCTAATTACTAAGAAACAGTATTTAATTACCTAACTACCTGGTAACTTAAATTATGTAATTAAGTATCTATGTTCAATCTAGTTTCTGCCTAGAAAATGTTTACCCAAATTAGAAAGTTACATAATTGTTTATATGCTTTATTACCTTGTGCAATAAAGTACTTGTGTATGGAAATACTGAATAGCTGATCAATATAGTCTATCATTAGCCTATCAATGTGCTCCTTTCCCCATAATCTCTCTAGCATTTGTCATTTTCCTGGGATGTGAGGTGGAATCTTAGAGTTTTGAAAATCGAATGTTCCTATTCTTTGACTATTTATCATTTGGAGAATGCCTTGTTCTTGGAAATCTGAATCAGTTCATTATATACCTTAAATATAATAATTTATCAGAGAAATTTGCTGCAGAAGTTTTTATATTACCTGTTTCCCTTTTTGAGTTTAATTCAATCTATTCCCTTTAAAAATATTATTTCAATGAACAAAAATCTACTTTCTCTTCCTTAAATCTTTGTCCCTCTTCTCACATCATCAAAATATAAAGAAAAAAAACTTAAATGAAATGTGCAAAATCAAGCCAAATGAATTACTGTATTGACCATATCCCCCCAAAAAACCCAAGCCAAAACAACATTAACAACAAACATGCCTCAATAATACACACCCTGAATCCATTATCTCTTTGTCAGGATGTGGGAAAAATATCCATTATGTATCATGTGAAACCCTAGCTGGCTATTGCCTCTATGAATTGTTTTATGGGGGCATAAACTTCTACTTGTTTCATTCTGATTTTCAAGGAATCTATTTGCTAATTTTTTTAAGTTCTTGTTCAAAGTCGCTAATTTTCTATCCAATTCTTCCTTCCACAACTATAATTTCCCCCCTAAAATTTCTCCTATTGTTCACTTCTTTTAGAAGTATTTCTTATAGCACTCTCATTTCCTTTATAAAATAATTTTTAATACTTAAAATCCCTTCCTGATTAATCTTCTTTTTCCTAGGAATTCTAGTTGAACTTCTCCCTGTAAAGGATAATTTTAGCATTGTGACTTAAAATCTAAATTTAATTGGTTGCCAGGGAAAATCCCAAATAATAAAGTACCCAAGTAGCTGGAAATTTTATGGTGATTTAATTGATATAGTAGAGGAGATTAAGAAGAAAGAAGAAGGAAAGGGAGTAGGATTTCTCCCACCTGGCTAGCACTGGGCGGGAAGATTAGGAGATCTAGAAAGTAAGGTTTTGGAGTGTGAAGGAGGAAGGAATCAGCCTGAACTCCAAAAGGGCTCAGCGAAAATGCCTGAACCTGAATCAGCTCAAGGGCAATTCACCGCCAAACCCAGACAAATAACTGCCACCACTCCAAGATGTCGGAACTCCTAGCACATTGCAAACCAGAGTAGCCTCTCCAGGGAAAAAAAGAGAAGAGAGCCAGTGATGTGCCTTATATAGATGGTTTTACGTCATTTTCCTGCATCTAATCTGTACCAATCACAGCTTAGCCTGATTTAGGACAGCCCAGGGGTCTATCTGCTGTTTTCTGCACATGTCTGTTGAAGGCCATTTTCTCAGATAATTAAATCTTTGAGTGTGGAGCAGACATTCCTGACCTTGTTAAATTAAATAGGGAGGAGAAATATAGAGTTCCCAAGACCTGATTCTGTTAATCCAAGTATCTCCATTGTTACTAATCAGGAAATAGCTAAATCAGATCTTCTAAAGTACAGTCTGATTAGGGTGGAATAGTTTTAAAATTCACATCTCTGTACTAAGTTTTGCTTTGAGGCTTTGCTATTGATGTTTTGGAGTCATTCTTTTCCTCTAGGCTAGAATCTTAAGCACCACTGTCATAAAAGTAACATTTCATGGTCAAATTCTTATTTGTGAGTTTGCTTCTTTTCTCATTTTTCCAGTGTTACTACCTGATATCAAACTTTGCGATTATAAGCAAGTCACTTAACTTCTGTCTCAGTTTCCTCAATTGCAAATGAGAATAATAGCACTACCTCTGGAGGTTATAGTGAGAATCAAATGAGATAAAATGTTAAACACTCTGCAAGCCTTAAGCATTAGATAAATGCTTATTATTATTATTACTCACAAAGAATGAGATGACTGTAATAGTGCAGATTAGTTGTGGTCTTCACCATGGCATGGAATATGCATAGTAAAAATACCATTGATCCATTTTAACAGATTAAAGTACAAATATTAGTTTTACTATCTAAGATTTTAAAGCTATGAAGGACCTTATATGCCATATAATTCAACATCCTCATTTTATAGAAGTCAAAATTAAGTGTCAGAGAAGATGTTTCTTATCTGATGTCACTGGTAACCAGTGACAGAAATATGGAACATGGAATTTTATCCAGGTTCTCTGACCCTAAATTTAGTGTTGTTTGCACTATTCAAGATGACTTCTAACTATTCTTGTTGTGGTTTTTTTGGTTGGTTTTTTAACATTCCAACATGTATCTCCTGCTCTAGCTAGGAATCATGGATAAGAAGTTTATGGTCTATATCCCTTTCTCAAGATTCCCTTTCATCTTTATGTTTTGTTGATTCATGTAGGAAAATTGAAAATCAATGCATCATTCCAACATCATCGGTTTAAGGATAAATGAATAATGTTCAGAACGTATTCAATATGAATCAAGGTCAATTTCTAAATGATTATTATTGTTTTGTTCCCAACCAAGAACATTTAGACTTCCAAGAAAATAGAAAATATTTTCTTTAGTGCTTGTTTCACCTCTACTACCATTGTCTTACAATCTGTATAGATTATGGATTTTGTAAACTTCTAATTTTCCAGTGGAGTGGATTTATTATTTCTTGGCTGTTATAAATTGCAGTGTTTTCTCTGAAGTCCTTTTACCATGTTGCCAGTTTCTCTCCCCTGTGATTTCAGTCTCAGAATCATTATAATGTCATTTGACAAATGGCATTATTTGGGCATGTGCATAGTAACCCTCCTGTGCCATTTTGATTTGATTATGGCCAGATGCTCCATAGATAAACAATTCAAGTGGGAGAGGATTTTACACAGTTAGTGAAAATTATACTTACTAATGATTTAGACAATCTTTTCATTCTACCAGAACCTGTGGCCCAGAATTAAAATAACCCATTTTTTCTATGCTTAAGAGATTAAATTGTGGTAGTTGTCATTTTTTTGATTATATCATTTGCAATGAAATGTTAAAACTTTTCTTGACTGGTTATTATGTATAAGGCTTTGGAAGACCACTTTTTATGCTTATACTCTCTATCTATTTGAGTAAGTCACTCAAAAACACCCTGTATCTCAGTTTCCTCAATTATAAAGTTGAAGAGGCTGAACTAGATGATCTCGAAAATCCCTTCCAACTCTAAAGCTTTGATCATAAAAACAAAAGATTTAAATAAAAGATAAAGGCAATGGTTAAGATAAAGATAGCTATTAGAAGATAAAATAATTTTTAAGAGAATTGTATCAAAATAACTGGAAAAGAAGTTTAGAGAAGAGTGAAGGAAGTAAAACATTAAATCATATGCAAATTACTACATAAGTCATACATCTCAACCACATATACATGCACATATCTAATACATGGATTCCATAGAGGTCCTTTCATAAAACACAATGATGAAACAAATTAAAAAACATAATTCAGGATGTATAATAAATGGATATATAAAAACAATGTATATACTAGACCAGAGCTTTTTCATGCAATACATTACACATAGTTTAATAATAACCAAATTCAAATTTCAAATATGGAAATATAATAGATACACAAATAGCAAAAATAAATTCATAACTTTCAATATTAGCACATATAACAAAATACAAGTATAATATTAATAGCATTTTGTATAATAAGCACAAACCATGTACATAGCATAACAAGTTAGGTCACATTAATACATTTAGTCCTTTCCTGTGTATCAATCACTGAGCATTGTCTGGCTACATGTATAATAACATTTCTCATTGATCTTATATTATTAATGTAATATAACATAACATAGCATAATATAATATAACATAACATAATATAATATAATGTAACATAACATAACGTGGCATAATATAATATATGTAATATATAATATAATATATAACATAACATAATATAAGTGGGGAAAAGAAAACTAAAGCAAGTTCTGGACTTTCTGCCACTGAGTTGGAACCAACAGCATGTTAGGAATGTTAGAGAGAAGATATTAACAAGACTGACAGATGGTGGGGGAAGGGGCAACTGGGAGTGGCAGTTGGTTTTGTGACTAGCACTTCCTTCCTGGCCCTGGAAGTGGGAGGAGCTCTCTCCTTGTCTCTGGTTACAAGTGCCTCTATTCCTGACTTACCTAACTGTGTACTCTACTTGGATTCCTGGATTGTGTTCATTGGACAAAAGGACTTCAGGGAAGCAGTTTGAACTGTAAGGCCAGTCTTTAGGGTGTCAGCCCAAAGAGACAGGCCTGACCAACTCTGAAAGTCAGAACTTTTCTCCATTTTGCTGTCTACTGCTAAGACTTTGAACTTATGAAAGCGAGCATTGGCATAGACAGAAATAAAAGAAATCCTCCACCAACCTGTGAGGCCTGGCCTCAGCTCAAAAGCTGAGAGAGATTCAAACCTCATCTAGGGAATTCCTCTTCCCTGAAACCTTCCCAATCCAAATTGTTATTAAAATTTATCTTTATTGGATGTCACAGTCAGATAAGGGGACTAACATTCCAGGGGACATAGAGGGAGCTGAGCCTCAGGACAGCCATTTAACTATAAACAGTCCTTATTAACCCCTGCTGGGCAACCTTGGTCTGGGGGAGAGGCTTGTCCCCCTGGGAGGGTCCATGCTTACCTGCTCTGGGGTATCCGCAACATTAATCTATAGACAATATGTCCCCTCAGGCTATCATAAGTGGCCCATTTCTCAGGAACCCCATTTTTCAAATATAGCCTCTCAGCAGGGGGCATCTCTCTCCTTTTACCTCCCCGGCAGCCATATTCCCTCTCTCCCTTCAACTCCTCCTTTCCCTGCTACAAAACCTTCCATATCCCCTGTTCAATCAATCCACCCATTTTCCCTATAAATATTATATAACATAACATGATATAACAAGTTATAACATTATAATACAAGATAATATAATATATAATATATGATATAATATAATATGATATAATATGATATAATATAATATAATATAATATAATATAATATAACATAACATAACGTAACGTAACGTAACGTAACGTAACGTAACGTAACGTAACGTAACGTAACGTAACGTAACGTAACGTAACGTAACGTAACGTAACGTAACGTAACGTAACGTAACGTAACGTAACGTAATATAATATAATATAATATAATATAATATAATATAATATAATATAATATAATATAATATAATATAATACCTATAATAACTCCGTTTGATGCAGTGAAGTCAACCCCAAGAGCTGCCCACTGGTAACCTCTTCCTCACATGAATCTGGACCAAGACCAAAGGTCTGTCTGCCTGATTTTCTGTTTCTGTTTATATAATATCAGCTTTTGTGTATGTGGGGTTATATATTGGATAAGTATGTTGTTATACACCTATACTTATATATATATATATATTTATATATATATATACACACATTACATATGCATAAGATACCATTGTTGCTTAATTATGATTGTATATGTACTCCATTGCCATGCCATGATAAAACATTAAGTCAAAAAGTACTTCCCTGAGTAGTCATTGTCAAAAGAGCACCCTGAAACCTAAAGTGCCAAGTTGGGCCTCCTTCCAGGTAACTGATTCCAATGCAGCAAGTACTTCATGTATTCCCTACTATGGCTCTCTAGATTTTTATCAAAAGAATTTTTGTCTAGCTTTAATCATTAGCTTCAACTTACCAACAGAAACTTTTTGGAAGGCTATGTAATTAAATCTATTGCTCATTTCCTCTTGCTCACTTGGTCAGCCTAATTATTCCGTGGCCAAAAAGTGGTTGTTCTGAATTGTATTTTGTATTTTCAGGACCTTAACTTTTCCCTAGGCACAATTTGGTATAGTAGCAGTAGCAACTTCTGCTTTTTTTTTTTTTATTATATATTATTGATGTATGTTATCTCAGGTTTCAGGATTTGTGTGTGTGTGTGTGTGTGTGTGTTTGTGTGTGTGTGTGTGTGTGTGTGTGTGTGTGTGTGTGTGTGTGTGTTTTGTCCTGGGTCCATTTTAGTTATTGCAGTTTTTATACTCCAGAATTGAATGTTCTCCTAGTCCTCAATTCAAGCCTCGGTCCTTGATTGACCTCAGGTGCTCCAGCCAGAGTCCATGAGCAGTTTCTTTACTGAAAATGCAAACAGTCAGTTTTCCACCCTCTCTGGCAAAAACCAGGAACTCAACTCTCTTGTGAGTGACCACAGCTGATGGGGCCCCAGGCCCTCAGCAAACATATTCATGATGTATGTTCTTCCTCACTCCTCCTCTCCTACTACCACCCTGGACAGAGTTGTTATCAAGGGGGTAAAATATCATCCCAGATTTTGTGATTCCTTCTGAAGTTTATATTTGCTTCAGTAATTTGACCTCAAAATCACTACTTTGGTCAGAATTTTGGCCAGAACATTATCTACTGAAAAATAATTTTCCCACAACTTAGTAGCATTGTTTGAAGGTGCTGATGTAAAATCACCTTTCTCCAGCAGGATATCGCTTACATTCTTCCTATTCCTTCAAGAGGCCAAAGGACTAGAAATCAAATCAACTGAGGTTTGCTAGATTTTTGTATATGCCATTTGAAGCCAGGCTATCTTTTCCCCTAACTTCCTACTCAAATGTATATTGTAAAGTGCTTATTACTGTGCCTGAAACCCTTTCCTATCTTGTTTGATATTAGTGCTTTTCACAGGTTGGAAGACTGAAAACACAATCTTATTTTTTTCCTCTTACCTTAAAGCTTTTCAAGCCTCCCTTGGGGCAAGGTTGTCATAAACAATAGAGAGATGAAAGGAGAAGGCCAAGAAGTACACATCCAGTAAAGTGGTGCATAAGAAAGAGAAAAAATTTATGAATGTGCATATATGTACACAGAGATCAAAAGACAGATACACCCTGCTCCAAATATTTGTAAAAAACATTAAGGTTTATAAAATACCTTTCTCTTAACCAGCCTATTAGGTAGAAAAGGAAAATATTTTGCAATTCATCTTCATTTATGGTGTATATGATTGATTTGTATCTGTTTCCTTAGAGTGCTAGGTTCATAGACAGAAGATTTGTTTCGACTTTGAGCTATGAAGTTTAGTAACTGTGTTCTTTGACAAGTTGTTTTATTTCTCTGTTTTCATTTGTCCATCAACAAAATGAGGATAATTATACTTTTCCTTCCTCCCTCTCAGGAAGTAGCAGGCTATAATGGAAATGATTTGGAATCAAAAGATCCATGTCTAAAATCTACTTCTTCCACTCTGTCAACTGACACACATCACTTAACTGCTCAAATGTTCAATTTTCTCACCTGTAATAAGAAAGCATCAGACTTGATGACCTCTGACATCCTTCTTGGTTCTCA
Organism: Monodelphis domestica; assembly: GCF_027887165.1. Classification (NCBI taxonomy): domain Eukaryota; kingdom Metazoa; phylum Chordata; class Mammalia; order Didelphimorphia; family Didelphidae; genus Monodelphis; species Monodelphis domestica. Next base: position 293,063,549 of record NC_077230.1, read on the forward strand.
ATTTGTAACACTGTGACTTCTGTAAGCATCAAATGGGATATTGTAAATAATATGCTTTGAGAACTTTAAATCATTATGTAAATGTTTAATACTATAAAGTATTATTTATTTGAATTTTAAACATGATTCAGGGATAGTAGTTTTGCAAAGCAAATGTTCTTGGGCAACTTCTTTCACCAGGCCCTCTTGATTTGAAATTAGTTTCTAGTGTTGCATTAACATGCTTCTTGGAAGTTAAAGATAGGGGGTTAGTGAACTGGGTGTGAAGTTTTTGGGGTTTGTTTCAGATTTCATTGTGCTTTGACATCTGGATATCACCTCAGACTGCATCAGCTTTCCTTTGGGGAGGGATATAAATCCCATTTTTCATGGTCAAAGCATATTTGAATATCAAGGTTGCTGGTAAAGAGAGCTTTCATGTTTTTCTTTATGGTGAATAACTATGGAACAGCTGCTCTTTAAACAGTTAGTTGGTGGGCTAATGAAATGCTTAGAAGAGTTGACTAAGGGGCTGCCTGAAAGGACTTGCAGAATCACAGGTGCAGAGATAGAAGTCAGCTACAAAGAACCATCAACTCTAAGAAGTCTATGTAATAGTACTCTAATGAGATCCTTGCACCCCTTTATCTGTTCCCCTTCCCCTTCCCTCTACTCTTGCCTCTTCCCTTTCCCCTTCCCTTTTCTTCTCTCCTTATTTTTCCTTTCCCTTCCACTCACCTCGCCTCATTTTGTCTCCACTCCTCTCCCTATTTACCACCATATATTGTTCAAGTGTACTAGAGGTATATCATTCCCTTAAGTTTCCCAGCATCACTGGGTAATATGGAGCTCTACATAATTCCAGGATATGTGGAAAGAAGCTGAAATGATAAGGAAAATATTGTGTTTGAGATGACAACCATTATGGTCAATAACTATAATTTAAGGAAACAAAATAATCATTTCAGCTTATTTTCAAATTTTGGTTTGAAAATTCTCCACTTGGCCAATTATAATTTGAAATTCAGGGTATAGCAACATCTGGGCTGTAAAGAGGGCAGAGTGCCTAGACCTCTGTTCTAGGGTCTGGAGGACCCTGGCAGTACTTGTACTTCTTTTGCAGCATAGAAACACCTGAGCTTAGCACCTAGTTAGCAAGAATAATTCGTTAAAAGAGGAAGATAACAGATGGAGAGCTTCTTCTCCCACTGTGGATTGACTCAACCACAGATAAACTCCTCTAAAATACAATTCTACCCTCTCCCTAACTTTGAGGTTTTCTTTACAGCAAAAACTTCCTGATGTACCTGCTCTACCTGCAAAAACCAAAGCTTCCTCATAGAGTGATCTCCTAGAGCCCCCTACCACTATCTCAACTGAATTAACCCAGGAGATTTCATAGTTCATAATCAAAATGTATGATGTTTCAGATCAACATAATGCCAAAATAACATTTTGGTCAAATATCTGGTCAATTCAGTGTTGAAAATCATAAAAGCAAATTAAAGATCCATAGAACAAACTGCTGATTGATTGATTAAATTTTTGTTATGACTGATTAACATAATATATACAATCTTGATGCCTCAAGAAAATAATTTTGATAGTGGTTCCTCTTATACTGGGTTAGTCAAGTGACACAGTGGATAGAGTTCCAGAACTGGAGTACAATCGAGACCCAGACACTTAATTGCTCTGTGACCTAGGCAAATTACTTAATTGCTATTTTCCTTAATATCTTTATCTGTAAAACCAGAATAATAACAGTTCCTATCTTAAAGATTTGTTGTGAGGATCAAATGAAAAAAAAATATTTGTTAATTACATAGCATAGTACCTGGCACACAATACATGTTATATAAATGTTAGTGATTATTGTTATTGTTATTATTATTCTCATTATTATGTGGTAGAAGAAGCATTAGCTGTATTAACCAAAAGCCCTAAATTTTTATCTCTGGTTCTGATATTATCTAGTGGATGAGCTGAGATTAGTCATTTAATTTCTCTGAAACCAAGTCCTCATATGAAAAATTAGGTAGGTTCCTCAAGTTCTATGTATATCTGGTAAAAACAAAAACAAACAAAAAATGTTGTAGAAAGTATACTGTGCTCTACTCTAGTCAGACTATATCAGGAATATTGATTTTAGTTTTTGACATTATATTTTAAGAGACACTGACAAGTTCAACTAGAAGAGGGAAACTAGAATGGATGGAGATTTTTAAATTATGCTATATAAGGATTAATTAAAGAAACTGGGGGTGTTTGACCTGGAGAAAAAGAAGACCCAGGAGAGATGTGAGAGTTATAGGGTTGTTGGGGGTGGGAGGGAATAGACTTGTTTTGCTTGACTTGAGTGGTTTGACATGTCAGAGCAGCAGATTTAAGTTCAACATAAAGGAAAACTTCCTAACCGTTAGAGCTCATCATAAAAAAAAATAGGTTGCCTCAATGTGTGGTCAGTTTCCTACCATTGGAGGTCTTCAATGAATAGAGTTACTTGGCATAAGGAGAGCAGGATTCAAATCCTACCTTCAACATTTAATAGTTATATGATCATGGAAAAGCCAATTATTTCTCTAAGACTTAGTCTACTTTTCTCTGCCAATGGAGATGATAATTTTTGTAGTACCTAGCTCGTAGCATTCTTTTGAAGTTCAAATGAGATAACATATGTAAAACACTTAACAACTTTAAAGTATCCATTTTAAAGGACCAGTTGGTATTCTTCAAAGTTGGATTATCATTTTCAGGGATGCTATAGACATTATTTGATAGCTGGTATGGTTTGGACTTAATGACCTCTGATGGTCTTATGAACTCTGAGACCTTGTAACATTTTTTTTAAATGCAATGGAAATTAGAACCATATTTGTGCCCTTATATCTAAAATCACTTATGGCAGAATTTGTCAACTCCATGAAACTAGAAGCAAGAGAAAGGCTGTATCTATTTTCAGTATGTGTAGTCTTAAAAGTCTATTCTTTAATCCTAATTCAAGTTATGTTTATGAATGAATGTCAATAATTAAGTCAGATTCTATTTGCATTTTCTTCTGTATCTCCAGAATAATTTTTTCCACATATAACTTTTAGAAAAAGTATGTGTGTGTGTGATGTTATTGAATAGTGTTGAAGTGCAGAGGAACTAAGGAAACAAAGGTTGTGAGAAAATTGAATAAATGCAAGAGTTAAGTCCAATGGAGAGATATTTTCCCTTCATAAATTACCATGCTGATGTACATTCAATACCAGCAAATTCAATACACAAGCAATGCAAAGAATTTTCGTGGGTGGAAAAGGCTGACAGAAAAGATCAAGCAACAGAGTCAGTAGCTCTGAGTAGCTTGATAATGGTCCCAGATTTCAAACAGATACTTAGTTACATTCTTCACATAACTTTGAGCACCCCAGTGTTATATCTCACAGAAATTGTACACTCATTGTGCTGATATTATTTCTAAATGGAATTTAGAGAGGCCTTCCTAAGTGAAATGCTGGCAAGGAAACAAGCCTGTCATTTAATGTCCCTGTCATTCTGTCTTCTTTCATGTGATTGGATGCAGATGGCGCTTTGGAAAGTTTTCCAGGGTCCTTATCTCTCCACCTACCATCAGTTCACACTCAGTCCATGATGGTAGAAACATGGGACCAACCACTTGACAATCATGCTATATCTCTTGACTTATATCTTCTTCTCTCAATTTGCTGGCATTTGATTTGTAAGAGGAACACCCAAATGGTTTCAGACTATAAAATATGGCATAGATGAATTAGTGGATAACTTTAATTCAACATTAGATTTACTTTTGGTTACAATTTTCTAGTGAAATTTGAACTGGATAACAATGTCCTATGCATTTCATGTCAGAGTGTATTTAGACTGGGAAGCTAGAATAAGTAGATGCTATTTAATCTTATATCTTTGCCAAAGTCCAAGATTTCTAGCTGTAACAACTACATTAGGTGGCTTTATGGCTGAATGAAACAATAATGATTAATCATTGAGCAAAATCATATGACATTTTTCATTTTACTGAAAGCTTATTGATTAAAATGGAGCTTTTTCGTTGTATTTGAAAACATAGAAGTGTTAAATATTTTAATCAAAGCCAAAACAATTGATACTTCATCATTTTCATCACCTCTTTACTTTACCCCCTTATTTTTCCTCTCCCTCTCCTATACCCCAGAATATAAATCATTTTTTTTTTGTGCTTAGGGCTTCCTTAAAGGTATTGGCTATGCTATTACATGTAATCTCCTTGAAGGCAGGGACTATTTGCCTTAGTATCTATGTCCTTATCACTATTTAGAGTGATTGCCACATTAAAAAATCTTTTAATAAATGCTTTCATTAACTTTTAAAGAAAAATAATACATCATTTACTGAGGTATTTTACAGCCCGTTAGCTTTGAATTTATTATCCTACTCTGTGACCTTGATTTTATATTGAATCATATATCTCAAGGTATATATTGAAATAATTCCCTTGATATTAAAATTAAGTCTTCTATTCTTTCATTATGAACTGACATTGGATATTTAAATTCAATTTTGGACAAATCTTCATGTAAATTATTAAAAGTCATTCTATCCTGCTTCCCTCATAGAATGGGCATTGATCTTTTCATCAACAAACATAAAAAATAATTACAGGGGAGTTGATATTTAGGGCTAACCTTGAATTTGTATAATTCAAAGAATGTGTATCTCTTAAATTCATACTTCTTTGTGACAATACTTTTTTGCTCAACCTTTTTTCATTTGCATGCATTCCAGTCACATGGAATTAAAGATGGTTTGGGGTATGTTTGGCATTGAAATAGGTATAAATCCCACTTCACTCCATGTTACTAGATAAGACATTGGCAATTGTGTAACCTCAGATTTTGATCAGAGAATGGCTCTCACCCACAAACCCTTGCTAACCATTACCCCTTCTTTCACATCAATGGCAAACTCTCTATCAGGACCTCCTCCTCACTTTTCTGGGCAATTAAATAGAAAAGGAATGAAATACTGCTATATTACCTTTGAAGGCTATCATCCCCTGATATTTATACTCGAATACACTTAAATATAATTTCTTGATAATCTAAATATCAAGTAATGTACTTTGTAAAAGTACAAAGTAAAACACTTTGGTGTTTTGGATTAATTTCAATGAAAGAAAATATCTAAAATATCTACTATATAGGTATGCACATTCGCATTTATATATATGTTATGATATGTGTATATGTACTTTATATATAATATGTATTTCCATAACTAATGCTCCCCTAAAATATCAGCCCTTGAATACTATGCTACTGTAGTCAGGTTTAGGACCTGCAGAGTCTATATTTGTTTTATTTTTTGTTTTAACAACTCATGAGCCTCCAGTGACATTGTTCTCTTTTACCAGGCCAACCAGAAGGCAAGTTAAAAACAATCAATTTAATTATAAGAAAATTTTCCTATATATTCACATACATGCCCTTTCATAAAATCTGTTACCAATAGTGAGTGAAGGATCGTGCATAAAGAGCCCATCCAAAGAGCCTGGACAATGCTACGTCCCGGAGACCTTGTACCAGTTAAATAGTGTGAATTGATTGTTTAGTTTACACAGCAAATGTTACAAATCGTGGCTTGATTTATCATTGTCTCCACCTGGTCCACCAACATAGAAGCTTTGTTCATTTCTTCCCCAACCCCCCAATTTCGAATCTTATCATTAAAAAGGTACCAGTAAACCTTGGAAGTTGCTTCTCTGTAATTTCCCCAGAAATACCACTGTTAACTACTGTTCAGGTACTGTCATTTGTTGGACAGCTAACTTTTTATACCAAGCTGTGACCTTCATTCTCTCCTGATGTGTGATCTTCTGGTGTTGTCCGTTGTGTTATCTTTTCCATTGTGATGAGAGTTCTTGATTTTCCATGGAATAGTAGCTCCCGTGTAGCCCCTGCCTTAGGGAAACTCTTCTGTGGTAGCAAATAACAGAGGGCTATTTTAGCACTTTTTTAAACTCAGATCCACAGCCTCGTCAAACAACAAAAGTGCTTAGGTCAAATATATCTTTTGAACTTCTTTACCCCTGCCTCAGGGATCATTTTCCAAAGTCTCCCTCCTATTTGGGTTGGCATGAAAAAATTCCCTTCAACTCTCCTCATGCTTCATGGCAAGCAGAATCGAGCCATACAGGTTATATTGCAGCTTCAATTTAGTAAGACTAAAAATGAGAAGTAAGTCAAGTTTTACCTTATATTTCAGCTGCAGTCAATTTTTTGCTTCCTTATAATTATTTTAATTATCATATAGAATTATATATACATACATGTAATATGTATATGAATTTATTTTTAATTTACAATTTTATTTATATTGCTAATTTATCAGTTGTGACTTGGAGTGCATTTTGTCATGTTGTAAAACAATTTCTAAATGATATCTTTCTCTGTCTCTCTGTCTGTCTTTTCATCACAATGATAGTGAAAGTAGATCCCAAAGAGAATAAAGATATTTCTATAAAGTTTTATGTAAAGCCTCTGATACTGGTATCCCTAAACATATTTCCTTATAGAAGATAAATATTTAACATTTTAAAGATATAAGGTAAAGCTAAGGAGGTAGGTTATACAACCAGCAGCATTAGTAGGATTTCTGAAACAATGAGAAAAGTATTATTTTTAAAACTGTCCTTAGGATTATGGAGATAGAATATCAGTCATCTGCAAATAAAATGCAGTCTTTACATTATTATGATTATTTTATTATTATTATTATCAAGCATTTTAATATAGCAGTTTTAGGTTTGTCTTGACAAATATCATTGCATTTGACCATCACAACAATTCTTTGAAGAAACTTGTATTATTAACTCCATTTTATAGATAATGACACTGAATTTGAGAGGTATATTAACTTTTCTAGCATTCATACAGCTAGTAAAGTAGATAAAGCAGGATGCGAATTCAGACCTCAGTTCAAATGCAACATGCTCCCTTAAATTGGCCTGATTCAGTAGGAAGGTGTTAAATATGGCTAATGCACACAAAACCACCAAGGTGGATGATACATAAACATAACAAAGTTGCAACTGACCTAACCCTTCCTGTCTTCTAGAAGTATACTGCACATAACAATACCAGCTTTTGAGAAATTTCCCAAGAAAAACAGCCAATTCGACTGCAGTATTTGGGTAGGATTCCCTCTTTTTTGAAATCCAAGTCTGCTCAAAAGCAAGAGGGTTAAAGCCAATCTTACAACCAGTTGGAACAGTCCCGGTCTTTCTTTCCCTTTAAATTTGTATAAGAGCCACCCTTTTACAACAGTAATGAAAGCAAAATTGCTTTACCCAGTTTTGAAGAATCATTTATAGAGCCATTAAAAGTCCAACAAAATTTCAACAATTTTATGTTTGTGTAATTTTAATGTCAAATTATTTCTGTTGATTTAGAAGCCTAAATGAAACAACAAATATAGTGATAATAATCCTTCAGGATATTTGTGTTTCCAAGCAAACATTAAAACATTTATATATTTTCATATTGTTCAACTCTTGTCTATGTGATTGCATACATCTTCTTATATCTATTGAACATGTTATATGTCTTTGGACCATATTAAAATATATATATATATATATATATATAAATTCAGGTCTTTAGCTATTTTCTGTTATTTTTTCCTCTTGCTTCATGACTGACTCAGAAACACTTCTGGGCCGGTATCCCTTTTTTATCCATCTTTGAGAATATCCTACAATATAGTTAATAACAAATATTCCTGAGACATGCAAGGAAAAAAAATTGAATACTTGGGAAGGAAAAAGTTTCCAGAAATTCATTATCCTTTATTTTGTTTATTATGATTAGATCAAGTTGGAACTGATCACCTTTGTTTCTGAATTGCTTAAATGTAAATGCACAAATATCGTTTCCTTTTTGCAAAGCAGCAGGCTTTTGCAGCTAAGGAGGAATATATATATATATATTATATATATATATTATATATATATATGTATATATATGTGTGTGTGTACATGTATATATATATACACATAAAAAACTCACAGTTATATGTATATATCAGGAAATACCAATTAGCATTAAATTTTATTGGGCTAATGTTTTTTTCTTAAATAAAGGTGTTTGGTGGTGGTGGTGCTTTTGATTTATATTTTTTTTGTAAAGTCTTTTGCTTTGGCAACTGTTGTTTTAATATTTCAAAAACCTATTAATTCCCTATTATGGATATTCTCTTCATCAGCATAGTTTAAATAACAATCTCCCTTCAGGAGATTAAAACTTGTAAAATATAAGTTTCTTGAATTCTTTCTCAAAAAAGTGTTTCTAATTTTCCCCCTTTCTCCCTCCCTCCCTCCCTGCCTTCCTTCCTCCCTTCCTTCCTTCCTTCTTTCTTTTCTCTTTGCTTCATATAGATTGGACATACAAGAGCCAAGTATGGGCTTGATCCCACTATCAATAAACATGGATGCTTTAGCCCATGTAATTTCCATCCTATGTTCATTTACCCACTTCTCCTTCACCAAGACTCACTGCAATTGCCAATTTAGTTCATTATTGCTCACAATTGTGGAGTCAAAGAGAACAAATATCCCCATCCTCCCCTGTAGCATGGATTATAAACCCCATTTACAACTTAATTTTCTTGAAGCCTAAATATTGTATAAATATTGTAGCCTAAATACCAAATCAATTTTTTCCTTAAATATTTAGTTGAAATGTTAAGCATATATGTTCAGTTTTTATTGGAATCTGGACCACCTTTAGGGTTCTGCGTTTACTCTTTGTTTCTTTGTGTTTCTGAATAAAGTAGGCAGTTAGTCACTAAGTATTTATTGGGTTTTTACTGTTTATCAGGCATTGTGCTAAATGTTATGAATACAAGGAAAGGTAAAAACATGGCCTCTAAACCAAAGCAGTTCACATTACATTCTAGTGGAAGAGACAACATTTAAATATATATACATATATTTGTGTGTATGTATGTTTATATGTATGTATATGTGCATATGCTGACATATATTTACAAAAGAGATATATTACTTTGGATGTATGGTGTATGTATAAACTAAATACTAAATAGGAGATGAATAGGCATTGTCTCAGGTGAGGAGGGAGAGGAAGAGGAAGGCTTCTTGAAGAAGATGAGATTTGAGCTAAATCTTTAGGCAAGAGACAAGGTGGAGACAAGAAGGGAAAGCATTCCAGGGACAGAATCCAGGATGTGTGGTGAAAAATGGAATGACTGAGGTAGTAAATTGAGCTTTCTTCCTAAGCTCTCATAGTAACCAGGAACAATATCTATTCCTTCCATTATGGCCCATGGATGGAGTTATGTGACCGGAGAAGTAGTTTTGTCAGTCCTGGGTAAAGCTATAATTATATTTAAGGTAGTTGCTTTGTCAATAATCCACTACCAAACTGCTTTTGGTGCAATTTTTAATGTTTGTCATGCTTATTATCTCTGTGATCACTTTCTTTGGGTTCTCTAAACCTCCCTTTCCTCATGCTATAGTGAATCACTCCCAGTAATCCCTGAAAGTCTCTGTAAGTAACTGGACAATTCTGACTTTCTCTTGCTCTTGTTTTGAGGGGTAAGAAGTTGAGACAGAGAAGTCCTCAAGACTTGCCCAAGGTCACACAGCCAACAAAATCTAGAACTTGAATGAGATTACACAGACTTAGACTATTAGATTGATTTTCTAATGATAAAAAAAAAATCTTTTGGATGTTGAGAAAGTGAGGCTAGAACCTAAAGCATTTTTAAATTTGTTTTTCTCATTTTGGGGGGTAAATGTCTGTATTTTAGACATTTTGTTGGTACAGTGACCTGTCTACATTATTATTGAATACTTTTCCATTTTTCATCAGCTCAATATCATTGCTGCAAATGCAATTGTGTTAGAGTTATAAATTCTTCACCAAATCCTTTTTAAATCCTTCTGATGTGTGACAAGGAGTTGGAAATATATAAATGCAAGATTTTATGCTTTTTTCCATATTTCCATAGTCTGCTATTCTATTATAAACTGTCATCTGTAACCTAATCAAAGGAAAATGGGTAGGGAACCTCATTGTAGTCCAAGGAACATTCCTTTTTACATGAAGTTACCAACTTTAATAGAATGTAGACTGGCTGGCTCAACTTGAAGGTTTCAAAAATGGGAGGAAGGACTGAGTCACAAAAGAACTGAGATGTTTATGTTAGTATCCTAAATGTCCTCCTTCTCCGCACGTCCCACCCCTCTAACACCATTTTTTAAAGTCAAATTACCATGCCAAGTGTGTTTGAGTTCATTCTGACGTCAAAAATGTTTTTCTCTTGGCATGAAATACATTTACTTCCAATCATTTTGTAACCAATAAATCTAACTTTAGTCTCTTTTCTTTTCATCAGATGTTTATGCTGACTATGTCCTATAGCGTGAGCATAATTATCATATAAATAGCACAGTAACTGGCCCACCATAATAAATTATTTTCATTTCCATTGATGAGCATTATTGATTTATTTGTTCTAACAATAATATTTCTATTTGCTATAGTCAGCATAGCTATTAAGCACCTACTATATGACAGGCTAGATGTTAGGGGCAGCTAAGTGGTAGTGGATAGAACTGGTCTGGAGTAGAGAAGATTCCTCTTCCTGAGTTCAAATCTAGTCTCAAACACTTACCTCTGGGCAAGTCATTTAGTTCTGTTTGGTTCAGTTTTCTTATTTGACAAATGAGCTGGATAACCCAGTATCTTTGCCAAGAAAACCCCAAATGGGGTCATGAAAAATCAAACTACCTAACCAACAACAAAAAATTCCATCAATACAATCCTGTTTCTGGAATATCAATCCTAGAAAATACTCAGCTAGATTCTTAGAGGCTTGGACATAGCCCTCAATGGGATTATCTACTCCAACCCTTTCATTTCTACAAATGAAGAAAGAGAAAACCAGAGAAGTTGAATAATTGTCCCGAGTTTCATAGGTAAGCAGGTACCAGAACCAGGAATCAATTTGAACCCAATTTTAGATCCAAAGCTTTTTCCATGATATCCTGTTCTAATATTCTACCTGAGTATATACCTTCTTCTAAGATTCTCTCTCAAAGCCTAGCATATTAAATATTGTGATAATTCTAACAGATTTCTTTTTTAAAAGTACAAATTAAAATGTCACAGGATTTGTTTAATCAAAAGAGGAAGCCTGTAAAATATATACCAGAAAGTAGCAACATGATACAGTTAATATACTTGACCTGGAGTCAGGAAGTCAAGATTTCAAATATTTCCTCATATACTTATTAGCTACGTGATACTTTGCAAATCACTAAACTTCTGTCTGCCTTAGTTTTCTCATATGTAAAATGGGGCAAATAATAATATCTAACTCACTGGATTATTGTGAGAATCCAATAAGATTGTATTTATAAAATACTTTGTAACCCACAAGCACTATATAAATGCTATTATTGCTATTATTAATTACTGTTACTGTAATTTTCAAGGAAGAAATAAGTCAATGCCTTTGAAGATGATAATTGCCTTGTTACCTAAGTTTAGAGAACTTTTAAAAAATATTTCATTAAATATTTCTCAGTTTCATGAAAAAAAATTAACAATCCTTTAAAAATGTTCTTGACCTCCAAGTTCTTTCCCTACCTCCCTCCTTTGTTGGAGAAAGCAAGTAAATTGAGAATGATTATAAAGGTCAAGTCATGCAAAACATATTTCCATATTACCCATGTTGCAAAATAAAACATCAACAAAATAAGATAAGAAAATAAAATTTAACAATGCACTTCAATCTGGACTTAGAATTTATTAGTAATCTCATTGCAGGTAGATAGCATTTTTCATCATGAGTCCTTTGGAATTGTCTTGGGTCACTGACCTGAACAGAGTAACTAAGTCTTTCACAGACAATCATCCTTACAATATTGTTATAACTGCATACAATGTTCCTCTAGTTCTGCTGCCATCATTATTCATATACATCTTCCCAGGTTTTTCTGAAACTATCCTGCTCATCATTTCTTAAAGTATTGAATCACAATCACAACTCGTTCAGCCATTTCCTAATGATTGGCATCCTCACAATTTCCAATTATTTTCCACCAGAAAAAGAAAATATATAGTATATGTACTTTCAATACATATTTATGCACATACGTCCTTTCCCTTTTTCTTTCATCTCTTTGGGATAAAGACCTAATAGTGGAGTTGCTAGGTCAAAAAGTATGCACAATTTCATAGTCCTTTGAATATAGTTCCAAATTGTTCTCCAGAATGTTTGATGAGTTCACAATTCCACCAATTAGTCCCAATTTTTCCACATACTCTTCAACATTTTTTCAATTTTATTTTCTGTCATATTCAGTCTGATATATGTAAGGTGGTATCACTGTTACTTTAATTTTCATTTCCCTAATCAGGAGTGATTTAGAATATTTTTCATGTGGCTATTGGTAACTTTGATTTCTTCTTCTGAAAACAGTTTGCTCTTATGCCTTAATCATTTATCAACTGGAGAATGGTTCATATTTTTTATATAAATTTGACTAAGTACCTCATATATTTGAGAGATGAGGCCTTTATCAGAGAAACTTATTATAAACTCTCACCTTAACTTTCTGTTTCCTTCAAATTTTGGCTGCATTAGTTGTTTTGCTACAAACACTATTTAATTTCATGTAACCAAAATTATCCATTTTACATCCTGGGTTATACTCTATCTTTTTTTTTTTGGTCATGGGCACGAATTTAGGGTATATTTTTATGTGCTACCCTAATTTACTTATGACATTACCCTTTGTAAGTTATTCATTTATATTGATGTTACATTGATATATAGTGTGAAATGTTGGTCTATGCCTAGTTTCTGCCAAACTGCTTTCCAGTTTTTCTGGAAACTGTCTTTAAATGATTACTCTATTGCAAATAGTAATAATATGGAAATAGGTAAATCCAGTGGAATTGCTCATTGACTCTGGGAGGGGAGGGAAAGAACATGAATCATGTAACAATGGAAAGATATTCTCAATTAATTTTAAAAATTCTCAATAAATTAATTAAATAATTGAATAAAATTTTAAAAAAGAAAGAGAAAATACAGACCAAAAAAGAATAATAAAGAAAGTTAAAAAAAGAAACTTTTTAAGAGTAACTAGTTGTATATGGTATCAGCAGCAAAAAGAGGGTAAGGAGGATTAGTAAAGAAGTATTCCTTGCCCATCATAACTCAATTATCCCTCAACCTTTGACCAAATCCATGCTTTCATTTATCATCTCTAAGGGTAGCTTGATGAGCCTAGCTCCCTCACACACACACACATACACACAAATGAAAAAGAAAAAAGTGACAGTAAATCGGCAGCAAGGTTAAGCTAGAGCAAATAACTTATTAATTTTATTTTGGGAATTCAGCCACCTCACCCTAATGGCATCAAAGTTAATGAATTTCAATATTGAGAATTATTGCAAACAAAGATATTGACATTTTGTTGAGAACATCCAAGAAGGTCACTTTCTGTTCCTATGTAGTTAAATCAGAATTACCATATGTCCCAGTAGATATTATTTTTCTTTTGGTATATAAATATCCATGACATTTCTAATAAATGTCAGAAGGATGTGAACATGAATACAGAGCTGTTGATCCCAAATGCCAGTAGTATGTACTTGTTGCTGCTCAGGGCCACCTGTCTTCAGTTTGGTGATCTCAGAGGAAGAAGCAAATCCAACTTGGTAGAAATCCTGATAACAGCAGCAGCTGTAAAACTTTGATTTCTTCTTTTAAAAAAAGAAAAGAAACTTTTGCCATAAACAAAAATTACTGCTAAGCTTTGGATATAGAAAAATTGAAATTTAGTTTTATTTCATTTAACAAAGGACCCTGCAAACAGTTTGGCTTCAAGACCATCACCTCCTTTTCTTTGAAATTAATAGAATAGAATGTCTAAGCAATTCATAATCATGCATAAAGTGACTACATGGAGCTTGGATAATTCTAGTCTAAATCTGAAATGGAATTATGGAAGATATAAATTCTCTTATCTTCTAAAAACTCAAGGCATTGTGCAAAGAGGGTATCATCATGGCTAAAGCATGGGACTTTGGCATAAACATTCACAAAGTTTTATTCTCCAGGTTTGAAAATTGAACTTATATAATCATAGTTAAGTTAGCTTTAATCACCTTATAAGTAAAATGAAAATGATAATACACAGGTGTGTTATAAGGAAAGTATTCTTCATAATTCAAAATGCTATACAAATGTGAATCATTGTCATCATATTGGCATTACTTGACCTCTTCTCCATTGATGTGAAAAGTTATTGATCTAACTAATTTCTTTTTCTTTAACCTCAAAGCATATGCTTTGACCACCTGTTTTTAAAACAGCTGCCTAAGTCTTAAACTAGCATTGATTCAACAAAATCAGATCAAGAAAATCTAACTGGGTGATTGTCTCTCTTTGCTTCTCCAAGAAATGAAATAACAAACATGCTTCAATTTTAAGTTCCCTCGAGGCAAGCATCTTGTCTTCCCTTTGTATGTTTTCCTTCTGTATAGTGCCTTGCACGTAGTCATCCAATACATTTATTTTTAGAAGAGATAGAAGGGGAAAGAAAGGATGAACTAAAAAAAAAAAAAAACAAATTGACCAGGAGGTTATAGCGATCTTGTAAGAAAGGAAACCCAGACTCAATCTGCCAGAAAAAAAACCCAAAACACCTGCTCAATATAAAGGTGATTTCATCACTGACCTCCCTTTGGTAGGAATAGAATTGTGTGAGGAAGAAAAAATTAACTTTGAATTATAGAAAATTAAACATTATAATTCAACTATAGTCAATTGGGATTAGAAGGAAAAATTAATAAAAAAGAAATGTTGGCATCAAATATTTCTGACAAAAATATATCTAATGCATATGTATATGTATATATCTTCAGTTAATCATCAATTTATAAATCTAGGAACCAATTTTCAGTAAGTAAGGAGTCAAAAGGATCTAAAGACAAAATTCTCATGGAAGTAATGTCAAACCATTGATTATTAGAAGCAGCTAAGTGGTATAGTAGATGGGGTTTTGGACTTTGAATCAGGAAGACTAGAGTTCAGATTCTTCCTTCCAGACTCAGTTCTGTGACTTGTGGGAAGTCATTTAACCTCTTAGCTTTAGTTTCTTCATTTGTAAAATGGAGAAACAATAAATTACAACACATGGGGTTGTTGTGAGGATCAAATAAGGTAACACATGAAAAGTGTGTTGCAAACTTTATAGCACTATATAAATATCATTATCATCACCAGCATTTTCAAAAAGACTCCTTTAAATTATATATGCAAAGTAAAGTTAGCATGAATTTCACTTTACACCTATCAAACTGGAAAAGCTAACAAAAGCTATATAAAAATATTAGAAGAACACACAAATCACTACTGGTAGAAATATTTTCTTCTGGAAAACAATTTGGAAATAATCAAGAAAAGTGACTAAAATGACATATACCCCAGAAAGATAAAAGACAGAAAGAAAAGAACCCAGTTCACTAAACTATTCCTGGAGCCATATTTGGTTTTAGCAAAGAACTTGGAACAAAGTGGTTATTTATAGTGTAGGGAAAGACTGAACAAATTGTGATATAAATGTTATTAGACATATGAAAATTTTTAAAAAATGAGGAATTAAAAAAGGGAATTAATTAATGTGGAATGAACTAAGAAAAATTAGGAAAACAATATTCAATATAACTAAAATAAGATAAACTAAAATCATAATGAAGCAAAAACAAATACTGCATGATTATGCTGATTCATTTTGGTCCTCTAGAATAAAAGAAATATATTGCCCTTCTTTCATTAGAATGCTGGGGATTATAGGTATGGACAATGATAGCTTTAAGCTTTATTTTTCTTTGTTATTAGGGGAAAGATCATCGTTTGGGAAAGAGTGTGTGCAAAAAATGATATTTAGAAGCAAATAACATCTATAAAGCACCTTTTTTTAAGTGAGTGAAATAAAGCAAGTAATGTCTAGAGAAAAACATGTATATTGCCTTGATTCCAGGGACATAATGGTAGCCAATTGACATCCTTTTTTACAGCACTATCTAGGAGGTTTTGGTCCAAGGATGGAAGTCCTGATACTACCAGATTCTTATAAAAAGAGGAGGAATGACAATCCTAGTCTACAGCATGTGATATGGAAGAGGGACAAGAAAGATCATTATCAATAAATAGTGTCAAGTATTAGAGAGGTAAAATCACTGGAAAAACAATTGGAAAAATAAATTACAAAGTGAATGCTGTATGGAGTTAAGATGAAACAACCTGGACTAGAAAAGGATGCCAGCAAAACTGAAACAGATGGTTTCTGCTGCCCCAGAGCTATTCTACACCATTTTTAAGGCTAAATTACTTTCATTAAACACACCATGAGTATTGATAAGATCAAATAACTTTTTAAAAATTTCATCTAATCATTGGACCATTTCGTATTAATAATAGCTAGCTATATGATGCCTACCAAGCGCTACACTATGCTAAGCACTTTACAAATGTCTTCTCATTCGATTCTTGCAACAACCAAATTTATACTGGTATAATTCCCATTATACAGTTGAGGAAAGTGAGGCCAACAGAAGTGGCTGCTCAAATTTACATTTCTAGTTAATGTCTGAGACTAGATATGGATTCAGTTCTTGCTAACTTCCAGGCCCATTGCTCAATCCACTCTACCACCAAGCTGTTGCATACATAGCATTTCCTGTCACTCCCTTAGCATTTGTGAATTCTTTAAAATTTTGGCTGAATAAAATTCAAAAGGAAGAAATAAGACTTCTCTTGATGGCATGTGCTTTAGAATATTCAGTCTGCAGCAAGGCAAGATTGAAGTGTAATTATTTGTAACTATTGCAAATATCCTCACACTGCTTGAGAAACAGCATCCCATTTGCCAACAAGAACCATCTTTACCTTTCTAATTTTGTAGTGCTTCATCTCTTTTGTCTTGAATTTGGGGCTAATGAAAACTATATTGTTCTTTATCTTATTAGCCATGGTAGAAGGAACTTCATGAATAGACTCATAGTTACTTGTGTAAAAAACATTTTTGTCCATTGTATTTTGCAGTTATAGAATTTATGTGAAATTCATTACCATTGAATATGTTGGATGAAATATTTCATATGAATTCTAAATATTTTCATCAGAATATCTTGGAGATTTAATCAGTAAGAATGAAAGTAAAGAACTGTTATTATAACAACCAAATTATAAAAAAGGAAAATATTAATATTGGTAAAGAAATGATCAAACAGATATAAATGTATATATATCAAATAGATATAAATATAAATACCTTCTTATTTACAACAAAATAAAAAGTATTTAAGCAAGTGCATCATTTTGAAGTATTTTAGCCTTTTAGAATAAGAATAGAATGATGTAGAATCATGTTTTATTTATTTGTTCAAAAAGTTTTTATAGTGGTTAAGGAAAGTTGATGACATCTATAGGAAAATCATGAAGTATGGTTTTAGAGTTTAAAACATCTAAATATTTTTTGAATCTGTTAACAATTTTATAAAATAAGATACTTGGAGTATTGGACATTAATTTAAATTCTACAGTGAGGAAACTCCTTTGAATGCAGGTTATTGGCACATTCTCCACAATTTATAATGTTAGAGTTTCCTAGATTGCTGAGATGTTAAGAGACTTGTCCAGGGTCACATGCCAAATATGTATCAGAGGCTGACTGACCTCAGCTCATGTCAATTTTGAGGGTAGTTCTCTATTCACTAAGCAAACAACATTTATGAGTGGGTTGTCTTTATCATATGCCCATGCATCAAGATCATCTCACATACAAAAGATTGTTTTTGTAATCATACAAATAATTCAGGGAATGAAGCTTGTAAAGGGTAAATTTTAATTTAAATTTTTTCAAGCTCAGAGATTATAGTCTTTCCTGAAACCAAAAGCTTTGTTGCTTAGGCATCACATTTTAAGAACCTTTTCTTTCCTAAGTCAGATCTGTGTGTTCTTTGAGTATGCAATGCCTCTCATAAGAGTTCCTTGATCCTTGTTACTCAGTTCAAAGAAGTTGACATTGCCAGGTCAAATTGACTGATTTTAACTTCTCCACCAAAGTTAGCTCACTTTCAGGGAAGCTTGAGCCTTCTCTACCTAAGTTTGGACCATTAGTTGACATCAAAATCATGTGCTACTTTTTGTGAAGCATGCTAAATGTTTTCTACACTAAGTACAATGCCTTTCTTCACAACTATCCAGCACTTTCTGGCTTTTTACCTCACTTAGGGGAATACAACAAAATAATAAAGACCATAGCCAAATCTGCAGAATAAAAGATTGGCATGCAAGCATTGGGTAGATCTCTATTTATCTAGAAATATCATGAGCAATTTAAATCAAAGTCATCATCTCTCTTTAAAACATTTCCAAATAATTCTTATTCTTTGTAAGACTAGAAAAACAAATTAAACAAAATATAGCCCATATTAGTAGCAACCAGAAAAGTACAGAAATTTCTTCACACCCCTTTCAAATATTGAAATGGGTTGGGTTGGCATTGAAAATGAGTAAATTTTACTTTTACCTTTAGTTGGCTAGCAACAATTCTGGCTATAATTTTAAGAGTTAACTCTGTCCAATCTATGTTTAAATAAGCAAAGGCAACAAGGAATAGTTGAAAGAATATGGGCTCAGATATCATAGGACCTGGCTTCAAATCTTACCACTGATACTACCTTTATAATGGTGAGAGCCAAATAGCTTCCCTGAGTCCCATTTTCTTCATTAGAATATGAAAGGATTAGATTACATGATATTTGATATGCCATTCTAACCCTATATCTATGATATAAATGATAGGAAATAAAAACAATTTAAAATGCTGTACATTACCTCTTAAAAGTTCATAAATTCAAAATTTCTCAATTATAGAAAGAGAGAGAAAGAAAGAAAGAAAGAAAGAAAGAAAGAAAGAAAGAAAGAAAGAAAGAAAGAAAGAAAGAAAGAAAGAAAGAAAGAAAGAAAGAAAGAAAGAAAGAAAGAAAGAAAGAAAGAAAGAAAGAAAGAAAGAAAGAAAGAAAGAAAGAAAGAAAGAAAGAAAGAAAGAAAGAAAGAAGAAGAAAGAAAGAAAGGAAGAAAGAAAGAAAGGAAGAAAGAAAGGAAGAAAGAAAGGAAGGAAGGAAGGAAGGAAGGAAGGAAGGAAGGAAGGAAGGAAGGAAGGAAGGAAGGAAGGAAGGAAGGAAGGAAGGAAGGAAGGAAGGAAGGAAGAAAGGAAGGGAGGAAGGGAGGAAGGGAGGAAGGGAGGAAGGGAGGCAGGGAGGCAGGGAGGAAGGAAGGAAGGAAGGAAGGAAGGAAGGAAGGAAGGAAGGAAGGAAGGAAGGAAGGAAGGAAGGAAGGAAGGAAGGAAGGAAGGAAGGAAGGAAGGAAGGATCTTTATCCTAAAAATCTAACATTCTTTCTTGAGAGGAGGGGAAATATATACAAAGATGAATAAACACAAACTATATACAAAAAATACAAATAAATTTTCAGAGGTGATAGTGGGTTGATGTTTATTGAAATCATTCTTTCCATTCCCACTTAGTTAACACTAACCTTTTATAATAATACAGTATCTTTCTTTCAAGACTTTCCTACTTCCACTCTCATTTTTTTCTTCAATTAAAATTTACAATATGGACCTATGTAGAATATAAACTAGAGAAAGTAGAAACAAAATTATGTAAAGAGACCAGGCAGGTTATTTGCAATTATTGAAGATAGAGGCAGGGAGTGGTAGATTTAGGCTACTTGGTCTTTGGGTGACAGGAAAGGGACAGATAGATAATGAGATGGGGAGGGATGGGTGAGACCATGCCTGATTCATTAGCTATGAATATTGACCAATAGTGAAGCCTAAAGGATGACTTCTAAGCTGATTTTATATATGTGTGTGTGTGATGTAAATAAATATATATGTATATATATATTCTTTGATATATATTATATAAAGTTTGTATGCATGTATGTTTATGTGTATATATACCACATAGAATAGCTAGGTTGTGTAGGGGATAATGTCAGCCTTGGAGTCAGGGAGATTGATTATCTTGAGGTCAAATGTGGCTTCAGACACTAGCTTGTGTCCCTGGGAATGTGACTTCACCTGTTTGCCTCAGTTTCTTCATCTGTAAAGTGAGCCAGAGGAGGAAATGGCAAACCATTCCAGTATCCTTGCCAAAAAGACCAAAAAACAAAAAACTCAAACAGGGTTACTAAGAGTCAGAAACAATTGAAATGTCTGAACAACAAAATAATAAGAGTCCGAATAAATTGCATCCTTAAAAATAGCTAGACTGAAGGAATCTATCTTCATTTGACTCATATTCTTCTCTGCTGCTTCCAAAACATGAAGATCAGGGCTCACTCTCAGAGCTGGATGACATGAACAGAAAGCATGAGAGGGAAAGGACGTTTCACCTATACTCCTTTTTCTTTTGTCCCAGCTCCAAAAAAAATGCAGCTGAGTGTCTTTGTTTCTGTTTTGTATTATCTATCTTCAGCTTCAAGTGCTGGCAGACTACTTTGGAGGAAGGAGTGCAGGTGAGATGTTGTAGTCAACTAACCTGGCAGGGAAGTTCTGAGCAACCAGAGTAGCTGAGACTCAAGTACAAAAATGGTGTGGACTTGGAACTGGCATTATGCTCTATGGAAATTTATTTAAACTATGAATATAATTCCTTTCTCCTCCCTAGAAAGTAAGGTGGCAAAAGTGTGGAGGAGGGATTATGTCTTCTACTTGTGAAGAGTAAATTTGAATATTTGGGATTATGACTCTTGAAATAAATATACCTCTGTAAAATCTAATTTCACTATTATGAATTAAGTGGAACTAGAGCAGAGAGAAGAACTCCTACTTGAAGGAACACCAACAGTGGGGGCTGGAGCAAATGACAGGGAATATAGTCACTACTTAATCCCCCTTAAGGAAACTAGAGAATATTGGGAGAGGCGTAACAGGCAAAAATACCTACTTGGCATTTAGGAAATTAGGGCAAGGGCAATCAGTGTTTCATATAACTGTACAATAACAATGCTGTTATTTCATTCATTATTCAGCACATCAAATATAAACAGGCAGTCTACTGGTGATCAAAGACCTTTTATTTATTTATTTATTTTTTAATTTTGAAAAACTTTATTTAATTAATTAATTTAGAATATTTTTACATGGTTACAAGATTCATGTTATTTCTCTCCCCTATTTCCTTCCCCCTCCAATTTGTACAGTTAAAATTTAGGGGAGACTATGGCAGGTAGAAATTAGTCTCTCTCTGCAAGGAGTATTATATTTTTAGAGGTTTATTAAAGGTTAAATATTAAAGAAAATACAGAATAAGAAAAAACACTTGCCTAGGCCAGAGGCCTAGGCAAGATAACCTCACATCACGGAAGAGACGCGTCTGCTCCAAAATGGAAGTCCAAAAGAGAGCAAGAGACCCAAAAGCCTTTGCCATCAGCTTAAATCCTTCCTTGATCTTGGCCCATCTCAGAATTGCATGAGATTACAAAGCATTCTGGAGAAGTGGAGCAAGGAATTGTGGGGATTGAAGTCCAGAGGTCAAATCTCAATTTTACATTTCCCCTTTTGATCCTCTGGGAAGAAGTCCTTCCCCAAAGGATCATAAAAACACAATCAATTTAAAGATTACAATAATTTTGAGGATAAGAAAAAAAAACAAAACCAATAATTGCTGAATGCATTGACAAAAAGCCAGTTAGGGGGCAGTTCACTTTGGCATGAAAGTATACATACAAATAAATGTTCAATCAACTATACCCAAAGTTCAATTTTGTGCAACTTGTGGTCTGGAGGCTTCTTCATGGTGGCTTCTCCAATGGTTCAGTTTCTGGGTTCAGAGAGGTAGCAGCTTCTTTACCTAAAATTCTTCTCAAAAGGAATTTAAACTTTGCAATTTAAATAATGATATATATTTTTTACATTCCCCCCGTTAAGAGGGTGATTAAAAAAAAACAGGATCACTTAGGGATGCATGGCTGAGGTATATGAATCAATTGGCAAGAGATATTAAAAAGATATCAGAAAAATCCAAGTTAAAAAAAAGAAAAAACTGGATGAAAATATAGACTATCAAAGTCTTATGTGTAAAAATTCCGAGTGAAAAGAAAAATAAATCTACAACAGATTCTTCGATCAGGACCCAATCAAAATGATCTAGCAATGATGCATTTACCCAATCAATAGCCAGGACTACAGAAAGGTACCACACTATGAAAGGCAGAAAAGGGGACCAGATTATAGGAACCAAGTAGGAGCCAAGTTTGGGGATACTCATCTGTGAGTATCTTCAGAGTGAGTGTGGACACAAGGAAGGCCTACATCTTAACATAAGTCAAGTGTCGCAACCCCAAGTCTCACACTAGGTTCAAGACCATTGTATTAGCCTAGAAGCGCATCAATCCATCCTAGATTGGCTTTTCTTTGGCTCTGTGCAATGGTTCTTGTGTGTATATCTTGTCCTGGAATCAGACAGAATCATTAAGCAAAGTCCCATAATTTATTTAAATAATTAGTGGCATTGTTTTTATAGTCACAAGCTTTGGGGGCATGCATTGACAAATGTGTTTTAAACTTATATTACTGAAAAATAAAAAAGTTAAAGAAAATCTTAATGCTGGTGTCATGTGCTTCAAATATAAAAAGGAGATAAAAAATAAAAAAAGACAAATAGTATATTGCACATGCAAGAAAAATATAATAATAAAAGAGCTTTAAAATTAAAAAAATGTAGCTTATAATCATTGACAATCTGTGTCAGCTAAGAAAATATGAAATACAAGGCTTTCTCACCAAAAATGAGATCCATTTCCTCTTTGGATCTGGCCATGATCACTGTGAGTAGAAGGCAAATGAATTGAACAGTAGTACAAATATGTAGGTATCAAAATTCCCAAAATTCTCAATAGCCCAATTAATTACAATAGCAAACAAACACACTTTCACATTTCACATAAGTTGTATGACATTTAAAAGCCTATGAATTGATGGATATTTGTCACAAGTTTTTACAAACATAGCAATCTTTCAACCTTGGTGATAAACATATTTTTAAAACAAAGTAAACTCATCTTGGGTTTAGAACATAATCAAGAAATCTATATATCATTCTGGTGCAAGTAAAGTAGTGAGCTGAAGAGTATAAATAAAGGGGTGCTCCTTTTTCTTGGAGGCTTATAGGGATACAAATGCCTTGAGATTAACTGCCCCGACTTCCATTCACATATTTAGAAATGTGGGAAGGTTGGGGGTTATAAAATGTATTTCACTTCAGCTACTAGGCCTTACCTCGTGGTAGGGGCAGGCAAAAATAACTAGAGATTGTTAAAAGAAAATTACAAAAATCATATTTAAAAAACCCTTAAAATCATTTGAGGTATTTAGCACATTAAATTTTCCAAGGTTGTTATAGCAATTGTAACCAGTTCTGAAGTCCATCTATCCTTGGCAAAATACAAAAAAGCTGTTTTTTTCATATATGGGCTTAATCACTAATATTTGTTCAGCACAGTTATAGGGGAAAAACAACAGAATTTCAAAACTCAGTACATTCAAAATAAATTCAATCAATCTTCAGTGTAACAGAATAATATTCAATCCAGTAATATATGAATTTAACATCACAAAGTTAAACCTTAAAAAAAAATGCAATAGAATACAGAGATTTTTATAAACCACTGGAGTTTGAAATGCCTCAAAATTTATCCTTTAGTCTCTTTGAAGTTCCTTAGGTGTGTTTATCCATTTAAATGTCTATTGTCTGAAGGCAGAATGGTAAGGGCTAGGCAATGGGGTTCAAGGGACCCATCCAGGGCCCCACAGCTGGGGAGTATCTGAGGCCAGATTTTAACCCAGGACCGCATGTCTGTAGGCCCAGCTCTCAGTGCCCTGAGCCACCCATTTGCCTCCCCAAAGTTAAAGTTGAATTTTGGGGCTGAGTCTGCTCCCTGACAGGCAGGTGAAGTCAATGAAATTACCAGAAGAGTCAAAAGGTATACTTTTAAACAGCCCATTGCCATTAAGTTTCTGTTTGAAAAATCTGTTTCTTCTCTCTCCCCTGCTATTAACCCACTGTGGTCAATACCCCCATCTACATGGAGGCTTAGCCTAAGGGAAAATTGCCCAGTCTCCTTTCCCTCTTGTCTCTCCCCTCTGCCCACATGGCCAATACTGTTACCAGCTGGTCTAAATGAGTCCTCAGCAATCTGCTCCAAGGATCTGGGTGATGAGCCGGCTGGGGTCACACTCGTGGGTCTGGGGCTGGGGTGATGAGCCATCAGGGTCTGAGGCCAGATGTGTGAGAGACAGACCGACGGGGTGGGTAGGGCCGGGAGCAGGAGCATGGAAAGGTAGGGCCAGGAGCTTGGGCACCAGGTGTGAGGTCAGGAGCAGAAGCAGGAGCTGGAGAGGGCCGCAGGCAGGAGCTAATCAAGATGGTTTTCTAAAGAGCATCTTGGAGAAACGTGGCTTTAAAAAAATCATTATCTAGGCTAAAAAATTTGAGAAGTTCTCATCCAATCTAGTGGTCGCCAAAAACTGTAACAGTTAAAATTTAGGGGAGACTATGGCAGGTAGAAATTAGTCTCTCTCTGCAAGGAGTATTATATTTTTTAGAGGTTTATTAAAGGTTAAAGATTAAAGAAAATACAGAATAAGAAAAAACACTTGCCTAGGCCAGAGGCCTAGGCAAGATAACCTCACATCACGGAAGAGACGCGTCTGCTCCAAAATGGAAGTCCAAAAGAGAGCAAGAGACCCAAAAGCCTTTGCCATCAGCTTAAATCCTTCCTCGATCTTGGCCCACCTCAGAATTGCATGAGATTACAAAGCATTCTGGAGAAGTGGAGCAAGGAATTGTGGGGATTGAAGTCCAGAGGTCAAATCTCAATTTTACAAATTCCAACCAACATGCAATTCCACTGGGTTTTACTTGTGTCATTGATCAAGACTTATTTCCATATTATTGGTATTTGCACTTGGGTGATTGTTTAGAGTCTACCTCCCCAATCATATCCCCTTCAATTCATGTGATCAAGCAGTTGTTTTTCTTCTATGTTTCTACTCCCTCCGTTCTTTCTCTGGATGTGGATAGTGTTCTTTCTCATAAGTCCCTCAGAACTGTCCTGGATCATTGCATTGCTGCTAATGGAGAAGTACATTACATTTGATTGTACCAGTGTATCAGTCTCTGTGTACAATGTTTCTCCTGGTTCTGTTCCTTTCTCTCTGTGTCACTTCCTGGAGGTTGTTCTAGTTCACATGATATTCCTCCAGTTCATTATTTCTATAGCATTCCATCACCAACAGATACCACAATTTGTTCAACCATTTCTCAATCAAATGGCATCCTTTCATTTTCCAAATTTTTGCCACTACAAAGAGTGTGGCTATAAATATTTTTGTACAAGTCAAAGTTATTATGACATTTTAAAGTCATTAAAGATCCATTGGACAAGGTGTTGTGTCAACACAAATATATATAAACAAGTACCTGCCCTTGAAGGGTTTATGATATACCTGAAGAAGCAAGGAATATAGATGTAAAGAGATGACTAACAATATTTATATTTTAATGGATCTGTGATATCTTTAAAATGCATATTTTCTTAGCTAGTAGATATCACAAACTCTTCACATTTTCTCATTCTATTTGGCTCTTATTCATGTCTTTCACAGACAAATCTTTCATAGACAATCTACCCCATGTCATGGAGGCTGTCTACTGATTCTTTATTTTAAATACTTACCTTCTGTCTTGGTATTAAAGACAGAGGACAGCAAGGAATAGGCATTTAGGGTTAAATGACTTGCCCAGGGTCGCATAGCTAGGAAGTGTAAGCCATATTTGAACCCTGACTCCAGGCTTGGTACTCTTTCCTTTGTGCTACTTAGCTGCCCTTATACATTGATTATTTTATGATTTTATTAACACTGTCTATATTCTTCATTTTGGTACTCTACATGGTTTCAGCTTTAAGAACATCATAAATCTTCTGAATGCTCATTCTCTTTTCAGCATCCTTTTGTGTATTGTCTTTTCCCCCAGGATACTGTAAGATTTTTGAGGGTAAGAGCTCTCTATTTCATATCTGTATCTCCCAAGTTTAGCACAATGTCTGGCACATAGCAGACCCTAAACATAAATTGCCTATTGACAATTCCTTGGCAAAGAAGACATTTCTTTTGTCAATCAGCTATAGAAACTAAGGGAAAATTTGAAAGGAAAACTGATACACAGGATCAGTTTAAGAAAAAAAGCAATCTAGAGATAACTTAAAGTTTGCATCATTATATTAAAATCAAATTTTTCAGAGTTGATCCTCACAACCCTTTTTGATCTTGTGGTAAATTCCCTGGCCCTCCCGCCCCCCCAAAGCTTTCTGTTATATCCTATCTTACTCTGTCAATTATTATTTTAAAAAAAAGTCCTCTAACACTGATAAATTACATATTAGGAAGGGCTGACTGACTTTGAAGTTCCATCTGAAATCTGTCTCTTTTTTCTGCCTTGAAGATGAAATATATAATAAAGCTATGATATCGGTAATGCCCTCAGATGCCAAAGACAAATAAGTCATAAATAATACTTGTGTGAAGTCTCTAGTTTTCATTACTATTTTAGCTATATATAATGCAATCTTGAAAGTGGACTCCCATTACTGTTGGTTGAAATAATGCAAAGCTGTGGTGGGTCTCACTGAGACAAGATTTTATAGCCATGTCATAAAATGTATCTGAGTAAAAACACATGCTTTCTAGATCATTAAGATTTTTCCAATTGAATGGGCCAAATTTCACAATATGGCAGAATTAATTTTTTTACTTTTATATCTATAAAGAATGACCAAATAATCCTATACAACTGTCCATTTTAAGAAAGAATCAGCTATTTCTTAATTGTCCCCTGAGTCATGCATAAGCTTCTTGATCTAATGCAACCTATTTCAAAATATGCCACAAAATACTGATACATATTGTATTAGTGTCTCTTCATGATCTCATGACTGAGTTTTTATTTTGCACTTCTTTTGATTATGCTGAAAATAATTTCTCTGCCTAGACAGTGGTGCTTAATGAAAATGAATCATAAATGTGTGGGACAATTATAGACACATCAGGATAATGTCAAAGTACAAATATTTTCCTTAAAAAAAATTCTTCTTTTATCCTATCATGGGAAAATTGTACTCTTCAAGTCATGCAAAAGACTATGGCAATGTATAGTAGTCACCGTACATTTAATATTTAAGGTGAATAGCAGGAGCTCACTATTTGTTAAAGAGAACACAATTCACCTAGTGATTATTCATTTGTCCTTAGACAGTTATTCCCACCGAATACTTTTAAAAATTCAATACATCTAAGAATCTAAGCAGAATGGCGGGATGTTGTTTATTGCAGCTAGTGAAGGTGGTGGCATGAATAAGCTTTACATTCATTTCACAACAATATATTCTCCTCCCCACTGGAATTATTGATCTACAACAATATAGTAAAATATGGTGACCCATTATACTTTATATGTAATGTTATCTTTTGACCAGGGTTCTATTAACACTTATTCCCCATCCTCTATTTTCTCACCCTCTAAATTCTTCCTTTGGCTACATGGTTTCAGGATGAGAAAAATGCTAGGAATAAACTTTAGAATGGAAGAATTCAATAAGCCCCTTAAGTTAAGTGTTTTTAGTGCTAGTTGGCTTATATCAAATTCTTATGTTTTGGACAGTCCCAGTGTGCTTCTTTGGATATGGGTGGTCTTTTCAAGTCACTAGCAGATCCAACTCCACTACATATACTAAACACCAACAAATAGTGGTACTTTTATCTGTGGCAATATTTACACATTGAAAGAGCTCCCTTTTGGTTTATAAACACCAGCCAGGATTTCTCATTATTTCAGAGACTGAAATAGTTTCCCAAATTTCAATACTGATTTATGAGGCATATTAAAAATTTAGGTGAAGAGCCACATATTATGTTTGGGAAGGACTACATCTATTAGGTTTTGTAAGGATACAAGAAGTATAAAGAATTAACAAATTTATAAACCATTTTTCTGATTTAATTTCAAATATATAAGCTGACTATTCACTATTGATGACACATTCTATCCATTCGCTAAACAGAGATGATGGAATCAAGTTACTGAGTGAGGAATATATATATATATATATATATATATATATATATATATATGTTTGTATGTATACATATATATAATATGCATGATGACCAATATTATTTGGTTTTTAATTTTTTTCCTTAGTACTGGAGGCAGGGGGATAGAAGGAGAAAAAACAGATTTTTGTTCATTGAAACAAAATTAAATTCAAAAAGACCAAAAAAAAAAGAGCATAAATAAACTGGTTAAGAAGAGAAGACACTTCAATGAAGGTTTGAATGAAGGGGGAGATTTCAACAGACAAAGATGTATGGATGACATTTTATAACTGGTATTTTGAGGCGGCAAGGTGTTAGAGAGATAGCTTTTAGGAATTCACTGCAACAGAAGAGTATTGAATGAGATTAGGAAACATCTAATAAGCTAGGTTTGACTCAAACATAGGCAATAAAGGGGAAGTATGGTTTCCAGGTCACATGAGCAATGAGACATGTTTTCTAATCCTCATGACCTTTCAAACTTCTGAAAAATAGAGATTATGTATGTAATAATTAAAATGGTTGAGGTCATAAACTGTAGTGAGTAAAATAGTGGAAGACTTAAATTGTGGCCACTAAAAGAGTGGATGAGTAAATTGCGACCGCAGAAAATATGTTTTTACTACAGTGTTTTGTTCTTAAATCAAATATATAAGGTGGTTGCCAGGGAAATATTCCCAATTATGAATATATACCCAAGTCAACTGGGTTTTATAGAGATTTTAATTAATTAACATAATGAGGAATTAAAGAAAGAGAGAAAGAGAGAAAAAGAGGGAATAATGAGAAAGGGATAAGCCGGCCCTGGACAGTCCTGGCCAATCCAGGCCTAAGCCCTAAGAGAAAAGATCAGTCAGTCCTTAATCACTCACCACAAGATCTGTCCAAGCAAGGAATCTAGTGAAACTAGGCCAGCTCCATCTCAGCTGACTTCACCAGCTCAATCCTCAATCTGAAATGTCTCCAAGAGAGTCTAGAGAGAGACCCTTCAAGGCAGCCTTTCCCAGCTGACTGTTTTCAGAGAGAGCTTTTCGTCTCCTTTTAAAGGGCATTTTCTCCTTTGTCACCTCCCCTAAATTCTTACATCTACCAATCACAGTAGAAGTTTTTCAAAGGACAGACCATTCTTAGTCCACACTTAAGAAGGTGTGAACTTCTGAGTAATTCACACCAGGAAAGCTCTGAGTAAGTTTCTCAGCTCTTTGTTCCTTGTAAATTCACAAGTTGCTTGACCTTTATAGGTACTTAGCATCCTTTTGTATTAGTTCTAAAAATAGGCATGGCTTAAATATGGGTTTAAGTACTTTTCATTGTTCAGCAAGGAGTTTTCTCCCCTAAAGCAGGCTTGAGTATGGGTGGAGTAGAGGTCTCACATTTCTGATCTGTAAACCTTTTGATTGAACATTTTGATTTGATTGAACTTTTGATTGAACATTTATTGTAACTGTACACATTTATGCCAAAAGGGACTGCCCCTAATTTGGCTTTCTGTCAATGCGCCTAGCAAACATTGGTTTTGCTTTCTTTTCTTTTCTATTTCCTCTCTCACTATTCTAATTTCTCTTAGAAAATTGAATATTGTGTATATCTTTAGTTAGAAGTGAATTTAGAACTACAAAATGATTATGTTAAATGATCAATGGGGAGACTAGTCTCCCAATGATCATCAGGGGGGATTGTAAACCTCAAAATTCCTTAGACTTATAAATGTTGGAAATTTCACCATTGGGATATTTCATACTTGGAAAATTTCTTACTGATAGTCTATTGGAATGGGAACCCCATTGGCATGGGAGGTTCCTTCTCTTCCCTTCTTCAGATTACTTTAGGACAGAAACCTTTTGCTGAACAATGGAAAGGACTTTGACCTATGCTTAAGCATAGAACAGGAATTTCTTTGAATCATGATTGATTTTAGAATTGATACAATGGAGATACTTGGAATAAATCTCCACCCTATTCAGTCCTAACAGGATTGAGTAAGGGCTGCAGCCTAGATCAAAGATTTAATCATTTGAAAATATGACCTTCAACAGACATGTGCAAAAGCCAGAAACCTCTGGGCGGTCCTGGGTTAAGCTAGAGCCTCCATTGGCACAGGGAAATTGATGAACAGTGATTGGTAGATGGGAGAACTGAGGGGAGGAACTTGGATGGTTTCCTTAAAGATAGGGGGTCTGAAGACTCCAGGGGAGGGGGAGAGTTGGTCGGTGTGGTTCGTGTGGGCTCTGAGAAGGCTTGCTCTGAAGGAAGCTGAAGGTGGGGGCCTCTAAGACTGTTTCTCCATTTTGGACACGTGAGTAATAGGGACTGATCTGTTTTCTTTGCCCCAGCTATCTAAGGGCTTGGGCCTTTTGGCCCAGCCTAAACAGAAGGGGTATTTAAGCCCTATTCCCTTCTCTCCCTTTTTCTCTCTCTCTATCTCTAATTCCTTTCTTACTCCTATTGTAATTAAACTCCAAAAAAGGCTGACGGCTGACTTGAGTTTTTCATTTAGGAAATACATAGCTGATTCCTTGGCGACCTTAAATTAATATATTCAGTCTTTTAAAGTGATTCCCTTGTTACAGATCTAAGTAGAGTTCACTGCCCAAATGGGGAATGGTCTTAATCCAATCTTATGAAGTAGGGTCTGGGAATTTTTAAGGTTCACATGTACTAAAGACAACACAACCCAGGCTATTTCCATGGTTTAGGATATTCAGAATCCTTAACAACAAAATGGAGGAAATCATAGAAGTTAACTTTCTGGAATTTCTGCAACTACAAGATAAAATTTTAATTAAAAGAATTCTCAGATTGTCTCTAGAAAAAAAAAACCTAAGGTTACAAACTCCAATATAGTAGTGGCTAAATTTAATAATTAAATTCAGAGACAACCAATCTTGCCAGCCATCAGGAGAAAGCCTGATAAATACAAAGGACAAGATATTCTAAATATGGGAAACTATTCTCTACCAAGTAGAAAAGGGAGGAGGGAATGGAATAGCATTTTCTAAAAATTATTAGAGCTTGTGAATGAGAAATCCCCTAACCCACTTGATGATTCTTTTTATTAGTAGCATAAGTATTGATTTTATTAAAATTGTCATTTTAGCATAGTTAAACAATGTTAGCATAGGTATTAGTCAACTTTTAAGATTATATTAGCATTTTATCCAATGGTATGTGAGCCTAAGTTTGAGCACTAGAGAGTTGGTAAGGACACTTAACATGTACATCCTTAAGGGTAATAATCTAGTCATCTCTTGTCTAAGTAAGGCTTAAGATTACCTCACCCATCTTCTATATATATTGAATATCACTTATGATTTTTATTATTATTGTTTAGTATTTTGCTGATTCCTAAAGAGTTCTTACTACTTAGACACAAGCACTAAGGATGATGATTGGTTCTGAATATATAAATTATCATCAGTCTCCTAGGCATAAAAGAGGTCATCTCTTAAGATTCAGGATCTTTGGTCTTGACCAGAGTCTGGCTTTATTATGAGACATTTTTGACTTGGAGACTTTGTTCCTTTTATTGCCATTTCTGATTTATAATTTTTGCCACAAGCTCAAACTGCAGCCCAGGTTGACATATTTTACTAATCTTAGTTTAAATGGGGTAAAAGATGAATATTCAATAGAAATGATTTTTGAAACATTTTTATAAACCCTAGAATTGAAAAGAGATTATTTGCTTCTTGGATGCTCTAAACAACATAATTGTAAGAGGAATGAATACAAGCAGCCATAACAGAATGACAAAATAAAGATTTGTATGAGATTTCTTCTAAAAGTGCCAAAGAAGACAGAGGTGAAGGTAGAGATTTGGTAGAGATAGGAATGAAGAGATAGACTAAGGGTATTATAAATGGAACATGATGCCACTCTGCCTGCCAATGAATTTTTTTTTTGAAACTACATTATGACAGAGAATAGGTAGAAGAAAAACAGGGTGTGAAGATGAATTAATTTTTCGCTTGGGTCAAATTAAGACCTATCAATGAGGGGAAAGTGATCTCTGGATCTCATAAATAGGAAAGTCTACAGAGGGGTAGGGTGATGAGGGGACAGGAAAGGCTAAAAATGGAGGGGGAAAGTAGAAAACCATAATTGGGGAGTGGGAGGAAATTCCACTGATGAATACTCATATCAGTGAAAGGAAATGAGGACCTTACCTTGGCTGAGACCTTGGAGATTTTGTGCCAGAAAATTCAATTTAGCCTGGGAAGATGGGATTTGGAACCCTTAGAAAGAATGGAAAGTGGAGGAATGGAAGAACAAGGACATAAGGAGGAGATTTATAGTCATATTATAGGAAATGATGAAAAGAAGTAAGAGAACTTACACATCTTAAATTCTATTACAAAACATCTTTCATCAAAACCATCTCTAAATATTAAAGAGATAGATAAATCAATGAAACAGACTAGAGAAAGGAGATTCATATACAATAGAATGCAACACAGTGTTTATAAAGTGGATAACATATTATCTAGAAAATCTGCCTATTTCACAAGAAAAAAAAAAAGCCTGCTGAGTATATTAGAAAGCAGTCTGGCAGAAATTAGGCATAGACCAGCTTCTTATACCAAATATCACACTGCATTGTAAATGCATACATGATACAGATCATAATAGAAAAATTTAGAAGATAAACACAACATATTTCTAAGGAATGATTTCTCATATGTATATATATATATATACATATATATTCTTATACATATATTCTTCAAACCTATTTTTAAAGAAATATGTTAAAAGACAGGTATAAATTGATTTTTCCTTAGATTAATAAATATGTACTTAAAACCATCAGAAAACATTATCTGTAATGGGAATTATTTAGAAGCCTTCTCTATAACATCAGAAGTACAACGAGGATACCCACTATCAATGATATTATTTAATATTGTACTAGAAATGCTACCAATGCCAATAAGGGAAGAAATTTAAGTAATCAAAAGGGGGAAAATAATAAAGCTATTTCTTTAACAGACAATATAATATATAGAAAATTGTAGAGATTCAACTAAAATGAATTGAAACTTACTAATTTTAGCAAAATAGCAGGATATAAAAATAAACCCATATAAATGATTATTTCTACGTATATGTTCTGCAAAAGGAAATAGTAAGATATAAGCCATTTAAATTAAGTATATATTGAATAAAATAGCTAGAAATATATTTTCCAAAAAAATAAAAAACCATATGAGCATAATAATAAAATATTTTTATACAAATAAAATCAGATTCAGGTAACTGGGAAAATATTGTTGATAGGTAAACAGCCAATACAAAGAAAAAGACAATTCCACTTATGATAACTTACTTATGGAATTACATACCAATTAAATTACCAAAAATTATTTTTTGGACTAGAAAAAATAATAAAATTCATGTAAAAAAACAAAAGTCAAGAATATCAAAGGAAATAAGGAAAAAATTCAGGAAGGAAGTCTAGTAGTGCCAGATTTGTAATTTTATTATAAATCAGTTCTTATCAAAACTATTACTGGCTAAAAAATAAAAAAGTAGATCTATGGAACAGAATAGATATACAACAAGCAATTGTAAAATATTATAGTAACCTTGTATTTGACAAAAATAACGATAGATGTTTTTGGAATAAGAATTACTATTTGGTTAAAATTGTTAGAAAAGCTGGAAAACGGTTTGGAAGTAACTTGATATAGACCAATATCATAGACTATTTTCAAAAATAAGATCAAAATTGGCAAATGACATAGGTATAAAGGGAGATGTTATGAACAAATTAGAATAAGGAACAAATTATTGTGAATTTTAGATTTACTACTCCCTGATTAGTTTTTTTTTTTTTTAAATCCTAACAAACAGGAATGTAAATACCACTACTTAAGGATTAAATGTTGAGGAGGATGGCCTGTACCAGAGGTATACTAGCAAGTGACAAATAAGAAAACAATTGACAGACCCCCCTGGGCTGTCCTAAATTAAGCTTAAGCTACCATTGGTACATGTGAGACACAGGAAGTGATGTAAAAAAAAAGTCTATATATTCATGTCACTTCCTCTTGCCAGTCCTTCTCTGGAGGATGTGGCTCTGGCTCTTTCATGGGGGAGAAGTGGCTCATAGCAGCGTGCTGGGCATCTTGGCTTCTTGGTGTGCCTGCAGCTATTGTCCAGGCTTGGCAGTGAACGCCCTTGGTGTGGTGACTAGAAGAAGCTCAGTAGCAGAGGTCAGGTGAGGCGTCTTCCCTGAGCTCTCACAGAGTTTAGGCTGATTCCTTTTTTTTCTTTACCTTTCCTAAAACGCTATCCTCCTAGGAGGCCCTTCATCTTGGAAGAGGCCTTGTGGCTGGAAGCTGAGCTATTTTTAATCTTGGAGGAGACCTGATGGCTGAGGTCTCTGAATTCCCCTTTGTTTAGGCTAGGTTGGAGAAATATTAAACCCCTTTCTCTCTCTCTTTTCTTCTTAATTCCTTCCCTCTATATTAGTTAAACCACAATAAAATTCCCAAACCAACTTGAGTATTTTTATTGGGTTTTGAATTAATCCCTGGTGACCATTACTATAATATATTAGTCAAAAACCCTTAAATTTACCCCTTACATTATGTTATCAGATTTATGGATTGGAGAAGAATTTCTGAAACAAAAGAAAGAAAGCACCATGGGGTTTTAAATAGATAATATTGAATACATTAAATAAAAAAAAAAGATTTCTACAAATAAAACTAATGTAGACTAGATTAGAAGGAAATGAGAAAATTTTGGGAAAAATTTAGTTTCCCATTAAGAAATCTCATTTCTCAAACATATAGAAAAAATGTGTCAAATTCATAAAAATATAAGCCATTTCCCAATTTGTAAATGGTCAAAATATATGAACAGGCAGTTTTTAGATGAAGATATCAAAGCTATATGTAACTCTATGAAAAATACTCTAAGCTATTATTGACTAGAAAAATGCAAATAAAAACAAGTCTGAGATAGCATCTCATACCTATCTCATCAGATAAAATGAAAAAAGGGCAATATGACCAATGTTGGAGAGAATGTGGAAAAATAAGAATGTTAATATATTATTGATGGAACTGTGAACTGATCCAAACACTTTGGAGAGCAATCTGGAATTATACTCAATGAGTTATAAAACTGTGTATATCTTTTGACCTAGCAATATCACCATTATATTTATTTCCTAAGGTGATCAAGGAAAAAAGAAAGAAACTATTATGTTCTACAACATTTATAGCAGCTTTTGGTGGTGGCAAAGAACTGGAAACTGAAGTGATATCCATCAATTGAGGAATGGCTGAACAAGTTATGGTATATGCTTGTAATGCATACTATTGTGCGATTAAGAAATGACAAACAAGATGATCACACACACACACACACACACACACACACACACACACAACCTGGATAGACTTACATGAAGTGAAGGGAAGGGAACAGAAAAAGGAGGACATTGTACACATTAACAACAATAATATATGATGATCAATTGTTAATGATTTAACTAAAATAAACAGGGCAAGGATCCAGGACAATTGCAAGAGATTAATGATGAAAAAAGTTATCCACTACCATAGAAGGAGCAGATAATAGTTCAAATGCAAATAGAAAAAAAAACATTCTTTACAACTTCTATGATTTTTTTCTAGTGTAGTAATATGTTTTGTTTCACAGTATGATGAATAGGGAAATATACATTATATGATAATATAGGCACAACCTTTATCATCTTAGTTGACTTATTGAGGAGGAAGATGTAGTAGGAAAAAGGGAGAAAATATGAATTACAAAAAAAGAAAACAAACATTAAAAATTGCATCAAGAGGCAATCCGGAAAAATTTAAAAAGGAAATTTATTTTTAGCCAAACAAAAGATAGAGGCAAATAGATAAATATATGACTTTCATTACATGAAAATGGAAAAAAATACCAAAACTTCTGTGCATAGGCAACATTAATGCATTTAGGATAAGAAAGGAAGCAATCAAATGAGAAAAAAAAAATATTTGTATTAAATTTCTCAAAGAACCTTTGATGTTCAAGGTATATAAACATGCATAAATAGTTGTGGATGTTGTCCTTCATACTTGAAGAGTACCAAAATGGCATCATTATGTTGGGATGTGTAGCAAAGGAAAATAAAATTTATGTAAGGAACTATTGACAGGGTGTGAGAATTCTCCCAGGGCTGTCAGGATTCCAAACTGTTTCAGAGACAGTTCCCCAACTGATATACTAGACCTGAAGGTGAAGCCCAGAAGGTGAAGATATGATCTCTCCTGGACTCCCCTGGACAGCTCTTTTAATGCCACCATACAAGATTGAGAGGACATATCCATATACTCTGGTGGACAGAGTGAAACTTGGAGAAACCCTCTTTTCCCCGGGACAATTGAGTACTTAGTTGGATCCCTGTACCTGAACCACCAATGACACTGTGTGTGTGTGTGAGAGAAATCTAGTTCCCTGTTGGACTTAACCTTAGGAAACTTAGGTATTTAGATTAGAGTATTTAGATAGTGAGTTTAATAACTGGGTTAATTGTCAGATACTAACTTTTCCCCCCTCATTCCCAAAACCTTGCCCAATCTGTTAATAAATTCTATATTTGTATGTTCATCCCTCTGTATTACTTTCTTTCCCTCTATCCAAATTATATTTACATATAACAGTTGTCCATCTGTGACTGAACAGACCAATAGAAGCTCCCAAGGCTCTGCCATGAATCAGGCAGTATAGCCCCATATAAATGACTGGTCTGGAGGTATCTCTAAATTTGAGTGTCTCACAATTTTTGAGCTAATGAAATTCTTCTTTTTCCCTCAGAACACAGTGCCTTCTCTAGTGTGGGGATGTCATGCTGGCTAGTCCTGTGCCTATCTCCAGTGTCTCACGATTAATACCATATTTTTTCAGAGATACTTTAAAGAGTTTGTATCACTTGTTCTGACTTCCAAGTGAGTGCTTGTCTTGTGTGAGTATATGAAATCTATATATTTTGCTAAGATTATAAAATAGACTTTTAGAGAACTATGTATTTGGCATTGTCACAATTTGGCCAGCCCATCAAAGTTGTGCTCTCCACAGTGCAGTCTAAATGCTTTATAGTTCATCTGGAGAAAAGAGCTCAACAAAGTACCTTATCTGATGAGATGATCTTCAGAATCTTCCTAAGGCAATTCAAATGGAAACAGTTAAGTTTCCTGGCAAGGCTATGGTAGATGTCCAAGTAGTATGTCCAGGTTTCATAGGCATAGAACAAGGTTATATGTCTGTTGAATATTGAGAAGCATGGTAGGAGTTATATTAACTGAGGCAGAGTTAAGTAAATAGAAGCAAGGAAACAATATACATAGCAACCACAACAATGTATTATGATTAAAATTCTCTGGAGATCTTTCTTAATTTTATAATTATTTATTAAACAGCAAAATGCAGACCAGAGAGAGAGAAAGAAAAGCATGAGTCATGTGGCCAACTGCTTCCTCCAGGAGCAGGCTAAACTAGCTCCAAGCTGATCATCTTTGCTCTCATCAATCAAATTACTGCAGCAAGGAGTTGAGAGATCCTCAAATGTTACACATTGCACATATTTTCAGATTTTTTCAGTGTATCAATTAGTTGTGCTGACTATTTTTTTTCCTCCCTAAAAAATTCAATCTTTCATAAGGGATGGTTCTTAGGAGCAAAAAGAGAAAGGGATACTTGGGAAACATTATTAATTCTTTATTATATGATTATTAATATTATTATTAAATTATTTGATTATATGATTATTAAAATCAGAAAATTTTTTAAAATGGCAAAAAGAGAAAGAAAACTTGGAAGTAAATTTCTGAGAATGGCTTCATTTCTCAAATATAGAGAAAACTAACTCAAATTTGTAAGAATAGAGTGTTTCCTAATTGACCATTAGGATATGGTCAGAGGATATGAACAGAAAATTCTCAGATGAAGAAATTAAAACTATCAATTATCATATGAAAAAATGCTCCAAATCACTATCATTTAGAGAAATGTAGATTAAAACAACTCTCACCCATCAGACTGGCTAATATGACAAAAAAAGATGAATGTTGTAGGGGATATGGAAAAATTTGGACACTAATACACTCCTGTTGGAGCTACAAACTGATACAATCATTCTGGAAAGCACTTGTACATCTCCTTGGACCCAGCAATACCACTTAGATTAAATATAGGGGAAACCTACTTGTACAAAAATATTTATAGCAACTCTTTTTGTGGTAGTAAAGAACTGGAAACTGAAGGGAAGCACATTAATTGGAGAATGACTGAACAAGTTGTTGTATAAGCTTCCAAAGATCAAAACTTTTGGAAGAAAAACTCAGTATTTGACATGAACTGCTGGGAAAACTAGAAAACAACATGGCAGAAATCAGGCATAGACCAATACCTAATGTCATATATCTTGGTAAAGTCAAAATGGATCATGACTTTGAAATAAAATATGAACCTATAAACAAATTAGAGGAGCACAAAATAGTTTGCCTGTGATGGATTACTATTGTGCCATAAGAAAAAAAAAAGATGATCACCAAAAAACTTGGAAACACATATGACATATGAAGTGATGCAAAGTGAAGTAATAAGAATAAGGAGAAAACTGTACACAGTAACAACAATAATGAATGATGATCAACTGCAAAAAGACAAGGATCCAGGACAACCTTAAGAGATTTATAACCAAAAAAAAAAAGAAAGAAAGAAAGAAAGAAAGATATACACCACCAAAGAAAGAACAGATGGACTCACAAAGCAAATTGAAGCATACTATTTTTTACTTTATTCCCTCTGTGTAGTTTTCTTTATTTTAAGCAATATGCATTTTCTTAATATGATGAACATGGAAATATATATGTTACATGATAATATACCTGCTTTCTTAGAAAGTCTGGAGAGGTGAGAGGGAAAGAAAAAACACAGATTGCAAAAATATCAGAAAATGAATATTAACAAATTTTATTGACATGACAGAAAAAAATACAATTTATGAAAACAGAAAAAAAAATTATTTGGGAAACTCACTGTA
Source organism: Monodelphis domestica (assembly GCF_027887165.1). Classification (NCBI taxonomy): domain Eukaryota; kingdom Metazoa; phylum Chordata; class Mammalia; order Didelphimorphia; family Didelphidae; genus Monodelphis; species Monodelphis domestica. Next base: position 293,102,854 of record NC_077230.1, read on the forward strand.
GCATCCTTGTCTAGGGTTTTCAATACTCTTTGTGGACATACACTCAAAAATGTCTCTAGTATCCTTGGTAGATAACTACAGTTCAATAAATGACTTCATTTTACAAATGGAGAAAATATTTCACAGCTTTCCGCAATCATTTCAAAATGAGATGAATTTAGGATCAAGGATTCCTTATTCTTCATTCTATCCATTTACTATACTACATTATTGCCATGCTATAGAAATTAATTTTTTAAAAGATTGAGAAACTTCATTGATATATATTGCTCTATTTTCTTATATATCCTATACTGAAGGCTAATCTGATCCTAAGCTTTGATCAGTATCTTCATCAACTTTATTAATAGCAAACCCCTTCTGAGCTTCTATACTTATTCCATGGAGGAAATCCATCTTGAGATGAGCAACATTGTTGTTTTCATTGCAAAAACAATACCTTGTGGCAACAAAAATTACTGGTGAGACATTTTAATAGTGTTGTGTTCACTCCCGATAATGGCACCATTAATCTTAGAGTCACTTGGTTTTGAGTGGACTCTAGTAGGTCATCCCCTGTATCATAAGAGAATTGATTTAATTATTCTCTAGCCATTCTTGATGAGATGGGTGTCAAGACAATAATGAATGTCACCAACTGTGACCTTCGACCATAAATAACCACCCTCTCTCCTTGTCATATGGGGTCATGCTGGTAAAGCAGTGCCCTTATTCATTGTTATGTTAGAGTCACACAAAAGCTGATGGATATTGCCAATGCTTGGTTCATTAATGATAGTATTTTAGAGCAGATAAGTGAGTGTGAGTGGAAGACAGCTAGGTGAACACTGGGAGGATAAGGAAGAATGTGAGGAAGATTTGATTACATGGCCATTTAAATTATCCTGGAAATCTTCAACCTCAGCTGTTCAGGGAACTGAATCAATATTCACCTCTCATTTTGAAGTAAAATATAGATAGTACATGTTACAAGAAATTTGGGGAATTTTTTAAAGAAGTGATGATTATTGTTTTTACTTCCTTTTTGACATTGCTCTTTCTGAAAAGGAAATGTTCTGGGAAGCCCTTTCCCTTATAATTCTCTCAGACTTGGTTTCCTCTTCTGCAAAATGGGGATAATCATAGTGCCACTTTCTTGAGTTATTGTGAGGATAAAATGTTATATTTCTAAAATACTTTACAAACTTTTACACAAAATGTTAGTTTTTACTATATAAAAATTTTTTTTATGTTTTATCCTCCCATTAAAATATTAATGCTCTGAGGTAAAAAAAATCTTTAAAATACTTTTTGTTTTCACTTTCTTTTTAGCCTTAGGGCTTGGCACTTAATAAATGCTTTTTGCATGAATGGCATTTATTAGGAGGATGTATATAATTCAGAAATGACTTTGTTGGTAGCCATTGACCCAACTGAATAGTTATGATCAATGTTGCTTTTAACATCACAAAAATGTATTATGGAAACGCATGCTGGAAGGAAATATGGCTGTCATTGTGAAGTAACCTAAAGTTTGTTGCACGAAATTTAAGTTTAAGCTCAATTTCTTCATCTGGAAAATGAGTGACTTAGATTAAATAGTTCATAAAATTCTTTAAAATTCTAATATTCTATGATTTTTGTGCATCTGGGTGAACCTATTAGGTTAACTCTTTGAATTGTCTGTTAAACACAAAACATCAAGTAAATGTGGAAGATGACTCATAAAGAGTAGAGATGAGAAATAAAGGGATATATAAGGAGTCTATTGCAGTAATTCAAGTGACAGATGATGAGAATCAGAACTAGGCCAATGGATATGTAGAGGGAAAGAAAAAAATAAAGATAGGTGAATTGCTATAGAGATAGAATTGGTGAGATAGTGTTTTATTAGATATGGAAAGGGGAGAAGAAAAGCCAGAGATGATTCAAAGTTGACAAACGTGAATAACTGGTAAAATGATGATGCCTCAAAGAGAAATAATGTTCCATTTTAGGAACATATTCTCTCCTCATCATTACTTCTTTGAATCTTTAGGTTCCTTAAAAGGCTGAAACCAGTTGCCACCTCCAGCAGGAAACTTCCATGAGGAATGCTTCTAGATATTTGTTCTCCCTTTTTCCTATAACCATATTTTAGTAACTCATTTATATGAGTAAAATGTAGTGTCTTTCAACTCAAGGATTTTTTTTTCATTTTGACTTCATATTCATAGTAGCTAGAAGAATCAAATCACATTATATGCGATAAATTCTTGTTAAGTGGAATTAAATTGGAATAGAGTTTTCCTATGTGAATTACTAGGTAAGTATTCTTTGGTAACCGTGATCTCATCATTTATGATATTGTTTAAACATTTTAATCATATGATGAGGAAGGTATGAGTCATATAGAAAACTGTTAGCAAAAATTTTATTTATTCTCATGTATTCATCAAGGATATTTAAATATACATATATAGATCATTCACACTAACATTATATAGAGTTGAGAAAAGAACTATAAGGTCAGAAATGACAAATTTTCTCTCAATTACCCTTTTATAGAAACTGCCATCTGTTATTTTTCTAATTATTTAGTATCTTGCCTTTCCCAAATATCTGGAAAGTTTTCAAAATAGTTTAAGTTCCAACAGAAATTTCTTCTGTGTATTCTTGGTATTGATCAACTTTTCTCAAGTTCATTTTGAGTGCCATTTCTACCACTTTCTAAAGCATATCAGGGCTAAGATGTTAGGCTCTAGTAACAATGTCTATTGTAGCTATTTTTAGTCCATCTTTATTTATTTATTTATTTATTTATTTATATATATATATATATATGTGTATGTGTGTGTGTGTGTGTGTATATATATATATACACACACACACATAAATATACACACAAATACAAATTGCATATATTGTTAAGATTAAAATTTAGGGAATATGGGGAGACTGAGGCAGGTAGAAATTAGTTTCTCTCTGCAAGGAGCATTATATTTTTTAGAGGTTTATTAAGGATTAAGGATTAAAGAAAAGACAAGATAAGAAACACGTGCCTAGGCCAGAGTGGCCTAGACAAGGTAATCTCACATCACGGAAGAGACGCCTCTACTCCAAAATGAAAGTCCAAAGAGAGCCAAAAGCCTTTGTAATCAGCTTAAATACCTTCTCGATCTCGGCCACCTTAGAATTCTGTGGGATTACAGAGCATTTTGGGGAAGTGGAATAAGGGCTTGTGGGGATTGAAGTCCAGAGTTCAAATCTCAATTTCACAATCCTCCGTTTGATCCTCTGGGAAGAAGTCCTTCCCCAAAGGATCATAAAAACATAATCAATTTAAAGATTACAATAATTTGAGGATAAGAGAAAAAAAGAATAAAACCAATAATTGTTGAATGCATTGACAAAAAGCCAGTTAGGGGGCAGTTCACTTTGGCATGAAAGTCTACATACAAATAAATGTTCAATCAACCACACCCAAAGTTCAATTTTGTGCAACTTTGGTCTGGAGGCTTCTTCGTGGTGGCTTCTCTAACAGTTCAGTTCTGGATTCAGAGAGGTAGCATCTTCTTTACCTAAAATTCTTCTCAAAAGGAATTTAAACTTTGCAATTTAAATAATATTTTTTTTTACATTTCCCCCATTAAGTGGGTGATTGACAAATACAGGATCACTTAGCAATGCATGGCTGAGGTATGAGGTATATGAATCAATTGGCAAGAGATATTAGAAAGATATCAGAAAAATCAAAAGAAAAAAAGAAAAAATTTCTGGATGAAAATATAGACTATCAAAGTCTTATGTGTAAAAATTCCAAGTAAAAGAAAAATAAATCTATAACAGGTCCTTGAATCAGGTCCCAATCAAAATGATCTAAGCAATGATGCATTTACCCCGTCAATAGCCAGGACTACAGAAAAATACCACACTATGAGAGGCAGAAAAGGGGACCAGATTATAGGAGCCAAGGTTTTGGGGATACTCATCTGTGAGTATCTTCAGAGTGAGTGTGGACACAAGGAAAGCCTATGTCTTAACACATGTTAAACACAGTAACCTCGAGTCTTCACACTAGGTTCAAGACCTTTGTATTGGCCTAGAAGTGCATCAATCCATCCTGGATTGGCTTTTCTTTGGCCCTGTGCAATGGCTCTTATGTGTATATCTTGTCCTGGAATCAGGCAGAATCATTAAGCAAAGTCCCATAATTTATTTAAATAATTAGTGGCATCATTTTTATAGTCACAAGCCTTTTTGGGCATTCTCTGACAAATGTGTTTTAAACTTATATTACTGAAAAATCAAAAAAGTCTTTAAAAATTCAAAAATATAGCTTATAATCATTGACACTCTGTGTCAGCTAAGAAAATATAAAATGCAAGACTTTTTCACCAAAAATGAGATCCATTTCCTCTTAATATCTGGCCATGCTCACTGTGAATAGAAGGCAAATGAATTGAACAAGGTTAACAATTTTTCATCTTTAAAAATACAGTAGTACAAATATGTAGTTATCAAAATCCCCAAAATTCTCAATAGCCCAATTAATTACAATAGCAAACAAACACACTTTCATATTTCACATAAGTGGCTGTTTGACATTTTTAAAACCTATGAATTTATTGACATTTGTCACAATTTTTACAAATATAGCAATCTTTCAACCTTGGTATTTAAACATATTTTTTAAACAAAGTAAAATTCATCTTGGGTTTAGAACATAATCAAGAAATCTATATATCATTCTGGTGCAAGTAAAGTAGTGAGCTGAAGAGTATAAATAAAGGGATGCTCCTTTTTCTTGGAGGCTTTTTAGGGGTACAAATGCCTTGAGATTAACTGCCCCAACTTCCATTCACATATTTAGAAATGCAGGAAGGTTGGGGGTTATAAAATGTATTTCACTTCAGCTACTAGAATGGGCCTTACCTCGTGGTAGGGGCAGGCAAAAATAACCAGAGATTGTTAAAAAAAAAAGAATTCCAAAAATCATATTAAAAAAACCCTTAAAATCATTTGAGATATTTAGCACATTAATTTTTCCAAAGGCTGTTATACAATTGTAACCAGTTCTGAAGTCCATCTATCCTTGGCAAAATAGAAAAAAGCTGTTTTTTTTTTTTCATATGGGCTTAATTACAATAATATTTGTTCAATAGTTATAGGGGAAAAGCAACAGAATTTTAAAACTCAGTACATTCAAAATAAATTCAATCAAACTTCAGATCAAGCAGAATAATATTGAATCCAGTAATATATGAACTTAAACTCACAAAGTTAAACCTTAAAGCAAGCAAATACCAAAATGCAATAGAAATACAGAGATTTGTATAAACCACTGGAGTCTGAAATGCCTCAAAATATAGCCTTTAAGTTCCTTGGGTTCTTATCCATTTAAATGTCTATTGTCCGAAGGCAGAGTGGTAAGGGCTAGGCAATGGGGTTTAAGGGACATGTCCAGGGCCCCACAGCTGGGAAGTATCTGAGGCCAGATTTTAACCCAGGACCACATGTCTTTAGGTCTGGCTCTCAGTTCTTTGAGCCACCCATTTTCCCCTTCAAAGTTAGTTGAATCTTCTCCCTGACACACAGGTGAAGTCAATGCTATTACCAGAACAGTCATAAGGTAACCTTTTAAATAGCCCATTGCTTAAAAGTCTGTTTGAAAAGTCTGTTTCTTCTCCTCTCCCTTTCTCTGACCCCCCTGTGGTCAATACCCCCATCCAGGTGGAGGCTCTCCCCTCTGCCCACATGGCCAATACTGTTACCAGCTGGTCGCAATGAGTCCTGAGCGATCTGCTCCAAGGATCTGGGTGATGAGCCGTCTGGGTTGGAGGCCAGATGGGTGAGAGACAGACTGCTGGGGTGGGTAGGGCCTGGAGCCAGAGTGCAGACTGGTAGGACCAGGAGCCTGAGCGCAGACAGGTAGGGCTGGGAGCCAGAGCACAGACAAACAGGGCCAGGAGCTCGGGCACCAGGTGAGAGGCCAGGAGGAAAATCAGGAGCTGGAGAGGGCCTCAGGCAGGAGCTGATTAAAATGAGTTTCTATAAAGCATCTTGGAGAAACTGGCTTAAAAAAAATTCTAGGCACTAGCTATTAAAGATTAAATCAGAAGATTGAGAGTTTTTTTTCCCCATTAGGTCGTCAACTGTTAAGATTAAAACTTAGGGAATATGGGGAGACTGAGGCAGGTAGAAATTAGTTTCTCTCTGCAAGGAGTATTGTATTTTTTAGAGGTTTATTAAGGATTAAGAATTAAAGAAAAGACAAGATAAGAAACACATGCCTAGGCCAGAGTGGCCTAGACAAGGTAATCTCACATCACGGAAGAGATGCCTCTGCTCCAAAATGGAAGTCCAAAGAGAGCCTTTGTAATCAGCTTAAATACCTTCTCGATCTCGCCCACCTTAGAATTCCGTGGGATTACAAAGCATTTTGGGGAAGTGGAGCAAGAGCTTGTGGGGATTGAAGTCCAGAGTTCAAATCTCAATTTTACAATATAAAATCTATAACAAATACAATGCATATATATGCATACCAAATACAATATATATATATATATATATATATATATATGCGTGTGTGTATTTGCCAATAAACCTTGAAGCTACTCAATTCACTTGTACTAATAGATCTCTTCTTTGTCTTGTTAATTTCTGGCATTTCAAATATTATTCTCTTTCTTATATTGTAGTTAGTTATTTCATATTGTATGATGGCTGTGCTTATGATGTTTCTCTTCCTTTTTACTTAAGTCTTTTTTATCAGATTTGTAAGGCTGTAATGAACCCATTCTTATTAACCCTGTTTGATCCTTGGGCATAATTCTGTTATGTTTAGATTGTAAGTCATGATCCTGAAATTCGAATTCCAAGACCCAGATTCCGTACTTTTAACCAGCTTTTTAATTCCTATGTTGTCTTTTCTCTTTTGACTCTCTTCAGAGGCACAGAGATACCATAGCCTATGCCTCTATAAGTTTTATTTTCTTGCTTAAGAAAATATGTTTGGCTTTTGCTTTCTATATCTCTTGGTACTATCAATCATCTAAATTTTCACTTTTATTTCTTTTGAGTGTTAAAAATTTTACTTTTGTTCTTGTTCACCAATTTTTTTTTGTTTTTAGTCCATTAGTACTTTCTTTTCCACTTTGTTAATATGAGTATTCTGAGTTATAATTTTTACCTAAGAAGTGTTTTAGCTGAGTCAATTTTTGGATACTGCCCCATTGTTTTCATTGTATTTAATATAACAATCTTTTATTTTATTTTATTCTTATTTTTCCATCTTTTATATTAATCATGGTACTAAATATTAACAATAAATTCACCATTTATTTAATCATTTATTGCTAAAGTTTTCCAAGAAATAACATCCTTTAGGGGATTGTGATGAATATTAATGGACCTTTAATAGACTGGTGAACTTGAAAGCTTCACTAATGAGAAAACTAGGGCTTGAATAGAATTTTGAAATACAAACACTAGAGACAAAGGAGGATCTATGTGGCACAGTGAATAGAGAGTACTGAGCTTGGAGTTAGGAGGACTCATTTCCCTAATTTTAATTCTGGTCTCAGAAAATTACTAGCAGTGTGACCTTGGGCATGTCTCTTAACTTTATTTTCTGCAGTTTCCTAATATATAAAATGAGTTACAAAAGGAAATGGTAAATAACTGCAGTATCTTTACCAAGAGAGCTCCAAATGGAGTTACAAAGAGGAGGAAACAAATGAACAACAAAAAAAGAGTCAAAAGAAAAATTTAACAAATATTAGTGAAAAATCTGAAGAGAATAAATTTAAATTAAACAAGTTCATTTTAATGGACAAGAAAATATCACTGACACTTTGGAAACTATCTTCAGGGGTTAAAAAACCAATACCTTAAAAATAGAAATAGTATTGCACTATTATGTTTAGGAGAAAAAAGAAGAGAAACAGAAAAATATACTAGGGAAGAAATGAGCAACAAGGAAGAATTTACTCTTTCTTCATAGGGCAAGTCAGAAGAAAATTATATTAGCATGGACATGAGGTTTCACAAAATGGACATCTCATTAACCTATCCTTATAAGAAACAAAGTTGAATATTGAAGCACAAAGAATTTAATGTTGAAACAAATGAAAAGACCATAGGGAAATAGGTGGAAACTGCCATAGAAAGAGGTAAAATTTTGATATGGAAAATCCTGGAAGCAAACAAGAAAAACAAATTTCTACTATGGAGGGCTGATTATAAAGTATTTTTTTTTTCCCTATGTCAAGCTGTCACTGTGCCAGGAATTGAAGTAAGCATAGGGGACATAAGAAAAGGCAAAAACAATATCTGCTCTCCAAGAGCTGCTTACTTCACTGGGGAAGGCAAAATGCAAACAATTATGTATGTGTAGTAGTCTCTCAGTAACCGAGGATGACCACTGACTGTGCGTTTTTGTGCACAAAGACACTTGTGCATGAAGATTTAGTGGAAAAGTCAATGCACAGAGACAGTCCCACTCTCTTGGCGTTGGAAGCCTGGACCCATTGGCACGAAAAGTTGTTACACCTGGAGACTTCTTCAGCTGCATTGGATGGCCGTGTTGTCTTTTGTGCTCCAACACTCCCTAAGCACTCCACAGTGCTTTGCTGTGTCACCCTCTCAGCCATTGAACCTTTTTGTTGGTTTCTTCCATCTGTTCTGCCAAAACAGTCTTCACATGCTGGGTGAGCAAAGCCCTAGTTCACCAGGGGTCGATGACCCGATGGCTACCCTCACAAGGTTTAGCCGGCCTGCTGAAGCCGTTGCCCAGGGTTTGGCCGCTGCCACATGCTAGCAGCTACTGGGAGCCACAAGTGAGAGCTGGGTGTCAGGTGAGGGTCAGAGGCTGGAGAGCTGCCCTAGGAGGGCACAACAAGTCCTCCATACCAATGATATTATTCCTCCCTGAGCACCCCATACACCCCACAATTATGTATAAACAAGTTTTATACAGAATCTATTAGAAGAAAACAATAGAGTCTAGTCAAAGTCAATCGAATCCAATTCTTTTGAAATAAATATATAAAGCATTTACACACCTGTGAGTTCAGAAATAAATTATATGATTTATTTTCTTTTCATATTCATCCTTAGTACTTAGATTATAATCACCTTGGGTTAAATATCATGCCTTAGGCTTCCTTTTCTATTGTCAACATGGAATTTAGTAATCCCAAACTTGTTACCTAGTGAGATCTGATGAACCCCAAGTTGCAAATTTAGCTTATAGATTGGAGTCCCCAAAGTTTGTACTTTTTCCATGTCCCTATGGGAATCTACCCTGAAGGGAATCCCAAGTTAGAAGTTTCAGACTGAGTTGGGGAGCCTCAGGGAAATAACAATCCTGGTTGGGTGAGATAAGCATATGCTAAGGACCCTCTTTGTTTTAGGTAGTCTCCCCTATTGTATTAGAACCTGGCCCAAGAAGATCCACACCTGAGCAGGAACTATACTTTAGTATCTATTGTAAGCAGACCCTTCTCTTACACTCTAGCCTCTACCTATGATTCTTTTCCTAAGCTTGATTGTATTCTATCAGTATTGTTTGAACACTCCCATTTCTTTCTACTTATAGTGATGTCAATCATCTTTCCCTGCCCCTGGATTCCCCTAATGGTATATAGGTTCCCCAAGTTCTTTTGTTCCCTGGAGTCCATCCTGAGTCGGTGGCACTCCCAGGGGCTAGTGACCAGGGTGTCCAGACTCTTTGCAGTCTCGGGGAGCAGCTCTGTTGTCGTAACCTAGTAGTGCTAACCCTTTTCCCTTGATTAAAGAGTGATTTTGATTATTTAATAGTTCTGCATTTTTTCTAGTTGACACTATGAAACAGCACAATCCTGGGAATATAAGTGCTGCTTCAATTGTATCAGTATTTGATGGAGGAAAATATTGAATATACAAAAATAATTTTAGCTATTTTCCATTGATTTTAGACCCTCCTTTGTGGTATCTTTGTCAAGAAGGAATACTTAAATTGGTATCTATCATATTCTTAAAAAATGTTCAATGAGTTGAACAAAAAAATAGCTGGTGTCATGTAAGTCAGTCCCAACCATGTCTTAATTTTGTGGAAAATTAATATTGAATTATGGAATCATTTTCCCCCTTAGAATCCCCTCATGGGTCAAGACTAAACAATGTGATTCTAAGCTCAGACTGAAACAGTTTCACCCCCAGGCTATGAAACTGGGAAGGGACCTCACTTCTTTTGTTAAGATCTTAAAAGGATAAAAGGATTAAGGGCAGGGTTGAGCATGGTGAACCCAGACTGACTTGAAAAGATTAAGGGAAACCAATAAGCTATAGCAGTCATATTGGACTGACTTTAAGTAAGTTAACTGAGCCACATGGTAAAGAGTTAAGGGTGTGCTGGCATTTTCCTCACATGGAAAAAGACCTGCCACTTCCAGTGATAAAGTTATGAGGAAGGAGTTGAAATCTCAAAGTCTACATCTTTGGTGGCTATTTACCAACAGGTCAATGGGAGAGACTGAGTGGTAACCTAATGCATGGTATATAAATCTGCACCAAAGGGAGAAAACTCTTTTACATTCTTTTTTTAATCCTGCCAGATTGAGGAGAATGTCAACTAACCAGGTTAAGATGCTTTGGCCAGACAATTAATAAATAATTAAAAAATTAAGAAATACTGCCACTTGAGAATTTTACTTTGAATTTTTCTCCTCTTATTTCTACCTTTCAATTTAAGAACTATAAACCTTAAAATTTCTTAGACTTATAAATGTTGGAAATTTCACCATTAGGAAATTTCATACTTGAAAAATTTCCTACTGATAGTCTATTGGAATGTGAACCCCCCCCCCCCTTGGCATGGGACGGTCCTTCTCCTCCCTACTTAAGATTACTTTAGGACAGAAACCTTTTGCTGAACAATGGAAAGGGCTTTGACCTATGCTTAAGCATAGAACAGGAAGTTCTTTGAGTCATGATTGATTTTAGAATTGATACAATAGAGATACTTGGAATGACACAACCAGGTCTTGGAACTTCCAATATCCACCCTACTCAGGGTAACAGGATTTAGGAAGGGTTGCAGCAAAGGATCAAGATTTAATTATTTGAGAATATGACCTTCAACAGACATGTGCAAAGCCACAGACCTCTGGGAGGTCCTGGGTTAAGCTAGAGCCACCATTGGCACAGGGAAGACATGGACAGTGATTGGTAGATGTGAAAACTGAGGGGAGGGAACTTGGATGGTTTCCTTAAAGATAGAGGGGTCTGAGGAATGAGGGGAGGTTGGAGAGGTTTTGCTCTGAGAGGTTGTGCTCTGAGAAGCTTGCTCTGAAGGAAGCTGGAGGTGGAGGCCCCTGAGACTGTTTCTCCATTATGGTCACGTGAGTGATAGGGACTGATCTCTTTTCTTTGCCTCAGCTATCTAATGGCTTGGGCCTTTTGGCCCAGCCTAAACAGAGGGGGTATTTAAGCCCTATTCCCTTCTCTCTCTCTCTCTCTCTCTCTCTCTCTCTCTCTCTCTCTCTCTCTCTCTCTCTCTCTCTCTCTCTCTCTCTCTCTCATTCTCTCTCTCTCTCTTTCTCTTTATCTCTCTCTCTCATACCTTTATTCCTCCTGTTTGTAATTAAACTCCATAAAAGGTTGACTGCTGACTTGAGTTTTCATTAAGGAATTACATAACTGAATTCCTTGGCGACCTTAAATTAATATATATCAGTTTTTTAAAGTGATTTCCTTGTCACAGAACATGTATGAAGTGCCAAACAACTGTCTTGTTTTATTAATCATCCCATTACCCACAACAGAAAAAAAGCCTTCACTCCTTTATAAGTGTTTTAGGATTATGCTATTATATCATATTGTTATTATAATATGAAATTAAAAAGCTTTTACTCAAACAAATCCGAGGTAGCCAAAATTAGACAAAATATAGGAAATGGGGAGGTGTACTCCAAGTTTCTCTAATGAAGGCCCAATTTCTCAAATACATAGAGATCTAAGACAAATTTGTAAAAATAAGAAACTTTCCCCATAGATAAATGGTCCAAACATATGAACATGCAATTTCCAGAAGAAGTAATTAAAGTTACCAATAGTTGAATGAAAAAAGTACTCTAAATCACTAGTGATATGAGAAATGCAAATTAAAACAACTCTGAAGTACCACATCACAGATTGTTAAAATGATGGAAAAGGAAACTGAAAAATGGTGGAGGGGATTTGGAAAAATTGGGACACTAATGCACTGTTGTTAGAGTTGTGAATGAATCCAGCCAATCTGAATTTGGAACTGAAGTAAAGGAAAAAGGGCACAGGACCTCCAAGCCATCTGATAAACACATCCTCCAGCTATGCTGCCCAGTCAAACATTTCAGCAGATAGCTGACCACAGGGTGTTTCAGGACTTTGCAACACCAGTTGCAACATTTCAGCAAAAAAACTAGCCATAAAGTGCTCTAGGGTTTAAACAATCATCCAGGTTAAGTAATAATGTGAGATATATATGTAGGGTCACAATTCTGACAGAACAGAACTCCTTTGCTGAGCTTCACCTAGCATGCTAGTGATAGCGTGCTAGTAATAAAGGCTTTCCCTTGCTTGAATTGCATTGTCTTTGTGTACTCCTTGGGTGGTCTGCAACTCACACCCTAACATTTGGGGGCTCGTCCGTGTGACCCCCTGAGGACCACCGTGACAAGGGAAGCTCTTTTTCCAGGTCCTGTGACAATTCTCGAGAGGTGAGACTTGGGAAGTATGAATGGTTGTATGAATGTGTGTACAGGGGGATTTAGACTCTGATTGGACATAAGGATTAGTGGACAAGAGATCCTGTTCCCCTGGATTGTAGGGGTTGTCCTATGCCAAGGCCCCAGGGAAAAGTCCTAATCCTCACTTGTTTCTGAGTGTGGACCACCAAGTAACAACATCTCTTATTTTCCGCAAGAAACCAGGTCGGGAAAGGTGGGAAGTGACTGAGGTGAGACGGGTGGGGAGAATTGTCAGGTGCCTTGAAATCTCATCTGGAACATGAGGGGGTTTGAGTCCCTCTGCCCCGACATTGTGTCGGGACACCAGAGTTCGAGTCTCTGGTTGTCCAGGGTTCAAGTCCCTGAGACTGGGATTTGAGTCCCCAACAAGGTAAGTCCCATAGTGGATGCACTAGGGCACAGATTAAGTGAATGGGCACTGTGCACTGCAGGCACAGGACAAGTAAAAAGGGGGAGTTGAAAGAGAATTCTTCATTTGTCTTTTTGACTCTTTGTCTGTCTTGTTCTCTTTGTTATTGAGCCACAGAAAAAGCCTCTGTTTGGCACTCTGCCTAACACTTCTCTGTCTTGTTCTCTTTCTCTTCTTTTTTTTTTCCTTTGATCCTTTCCTCCATCCTAGTCATGGGCCAGGGGCAGTCAGTCCCCCTGGACTTGGTCCTGAGCCATTATCTGGATTTCAAAGCCCGTGCCCATAAATTGGGAATGAAGGTGAGACAGGGAATGTAGTGGCTGTTCCTCCACTTCCCTCACCTGCATCTCAATGGGGTAAGTTATGGGGGAGGGGCTGTTCCTGCTCAGGTAGCAAGCTTCTAAGTAGGAGAGAGAATCTGAATAGGAGAGGATTTAAAAGTCCTTTCCTTGAGAACTCCAGCCAGCCTCAGGAATAGCCTACCTCCAAGTCAATTGGTCAGATACTCCAAGAGCATTTTGTTAAGAAATTTCAGTCAAAAAAAGAATCAGTTTTTGATAAGATCAGTTCAGAGAGAGCTAGGGAAGAAGAAAGTCAGCTCAGCTGCCAATCAGATGGCTTAGCTCATCACAGCTTCCCCAAGTATGCTGAAACTGTCTTAATTCTTAATTCTCCCTGCAAATTTTTTTTCTTAAGAATGGATCCTAAAAACATCTTTTTTTTTTCCCTCTCAAAGCATGCTTGTCACAGCTTTGTATGTTACTGTTTATCTTTGTCTTTGTCACAGTCTTATCTCTATGTAAAAAGGGGGGAGTTGCAAGCTTGAACTCTCCACTGTCAAAAATCCTCAACAGAGGACAAAAGCAAATACCTGTGCAATGATATTTCCCTCTTTCTTTCCTTGGATGGGCCCCCAAAGGAGCAAAAGAGAGAAATTCTGAGCAGAAAAGGGAGATTTTTTTTTTACTCCACAGTTAGCAATTTTCATTTAAAATTAATTCTCAACTTGAGAGGATTGCTAATGATTTTGATATGGTACAGATGTAATGTATTATGGTTACTGTTTGTCAGTTGCATGTGAAACGTTAGCCAGATCCTATTGAGGACAAAAACTCATGGTTAGAGGGTTGTTTTGTTAGATCTTGCAATGCATAATGGTTTCAGTGAATTTTTGACAATTGTCCAAATGTGATTGATAGCCACACTGACACAGAGAAGAAATGTTTTATTCTATGAGGATAGAAATTGTACTGGATACTTTATAGATGTAAAAGTCATCCAGAAGAAGCTGTTATATTGTTGAGAAGAACTTATTCTAGAATTTAAACTTGGGATTTTTCAAATTAGTTTTATTTTAATTTATGTGCTGTCAGAACTAGTAACAAGTACTCATATGACACATAAAATGTTTTTAAAGTGGGTTATCTGTGCATAGGTTTTAAAAATACTAGTACTGAGCTAAACAGTAATTTCTTTGACTAAGGTTATATGAATTGTTTTAAACATGTGCAAAATGCAAAGAAAGGAATTTGTGATCTAGAGATGAACATAAATTATGTGTGCAATTGTACTATATTTGTTCCACCTAAAAAGGTTAAGGGCTTATAATATGCAAACTGTATGTCCTTAACGAGACAAATTTAACCAGCCCTGAAATTGAGAGGGCTTGTCATGAGGATTAAATACAGTATAGTGCCTTTCCTCTACTTACAATAATGGTAAAGAAGAGAAGCCAGAAGAAAAAATGAAGTAGTCTCCCAATAAGAGAAGACAATTAAATTGAAGTAGATAAAGCAGATCTATCCCTTCCTACATTCTTCTTAGGAAAGAAACCCAGTAACCTTCCTGCCAGGAGGTCAAGCAGGTTAGGCAGGCCACAGAATGGACTATAATTAGTCAAAGGATAAGAATTAAGAGGGTCGGGAAACAAAAGGAATTTCAGGAATATCAAAGAGGTCAGGCTGGAATGCCAGGTAACATGCAGCTAACTAGGGAGAAGTGATTAAGTACATGTGAAAGTAACCAACCCCGGAGGACAAACCTAAGGATTGCTCACTCATCACTGACCTCAAATAACTATGTTTGTGATAAGGTTTGTTTGATTGCCAAATAAGAACCTGTATGTGAAAGGAAATAACTTTATATCTTATAACCTATCTATATAAGTTTATAATTGAATTTGGGGGTGTCTGGATTCATTTTTTGAAGTGCTCCACTTCAATAAGAGTAATGAATAGAGATACTAACTGGTACTATGAATTCTAGTATGAAATAGATTTAATTGGAATGATATTGATGGAATTTAATCAGTAATGTAGCAATATTTTGAGTTAAAAGAAAACTAAACTGAAGGTTCTATTCTACTTTGGACAGGTTTGAGAGGAGTACAGGTAAATCTTTGCACTTCAGTTTGGTTACACTGAAATATTGCTATAAGACTTTATCAGAGTTATTGGGAAGTTGTGGAATTCAAACTGAAATCCATTGAGAGTAAATTATCATGAAAAGGGGTTTGATGCATTCAAACTTTTAAATTATAGTAAGCTCACTGGTTAAAGACGGATGGGACAAGGTTGCTAAGTAATAAAATCTAAATCAAGCCAGGCAGCCTTAGGATAAATTGTTCAGAAGCTATTGACCCCTTCCTTGCTCACAGGAAGGAGAAAGAAGTGCTTATAATTGTTCCACACTGATACTTAGGAACTGAAATAGGGATCTCAAAAGGTTGACAATTACTGTGTGATAGAACTTAAAGATGAGTACATTTTAATTGTACATTTTGGAGGCTTTAAGGTGCTTCAGCAAGTAAACGTTGTCAGCCCTGTCTGACCAAGATGCTTGCTTGAAGCTGTGGGTTATTAATACAAACATTCCATGTCCAGAGTGATAAAATGAGTTGAGTGATATGTAATTGATGTTACCTCACACAAGTTTTGGGGATTTGTTGGTTGATATTTTGATTACATTTTTTGATCTGTATAAGGATATATGTTGCAAACAGTAGTCAAAGAATGGGTAGGATGTTGAAAATGCCATATATGTGAAAAAATGCTTGCTCAGAATTTTACAATTGTTATGGGAGTTGCTGCTAAAATATGTATTTTAAGTATTGTTTGCATGTAAACAAAAGCTCATTGTAAACCTGTGCCACAGTTTTTGTTCAATACTCAGTGGTTACCTCAGTTTACCAATTTGTGCTATGAACTGAAATTTATAATGGATGAGCACTATGCTAAAGATAGTGTTTCAATGATGTAATCCTTTAAATCAGAATTCAGTTGGGTTATCAATTAGCAATTGAAGTGATACCACCAGTATGTTTGTTTGATATGAGTTAGTCAGAGAAGGTGTGATGGTGTGTTGGATTTTAATTTGGAAGGAAGGGACTTTGATCTAAAGTCCATAAAGCTTCAGTATGCAGGTTTGTGAAAGAAGAATGAAAAGAGAGAGAGAGAGAAAGAGAGAGAAGGTGAAAGAAAACAGATAGATGTTCTGTTCTCATAATTGGATCTTTAACTTAGGGATAATTTCTAGAATTGACGTATGTAGTTTTGTAAAATCACAAATAATTCTGGAATTTCTCTGAAAATTCCTTAGAGAGATTCCTGACTAATCTTGTCTTAGTTCTTTCAGACAGCCTAAGGTCAGGATTTGATCTGGCCCTGGATTTTTGTTTACTGTAGATCTAATGAGTTCAACATTCCTGTTCAGGTTTTATGACTAAATTGTGATAAATTAATTATTGCCAAAATATGCAGGAATAATTTCTATGTAGACTCATAGGCTTTAAGGAATCCTTAAAGAGGGCAAATGGTCAGAAAAGCTTGTTTGAGGGTATGGAAATTTGTTTCAGGACTGCTGATAAGCAGAATTTCTCTGAGCTGTAATGGGTGAGACTTGACCTTTAAGGAAAAAAATACTTCTGGGATCCAATGGCAACAAAGTGCTCTAAGGAGAAAGTCCTAGGATGGTTAAAGAAGGCAGCCCAAAGCTCACCTTGGACTGGACTTTCCTGACCATCTAGGCTGCTAATCCTTGAGTGAAACAATAATGGAAGTGACAGCCTTGCTTGGTACATGAAACTACTCACTGTGTCCTTTGTGACATGAGGAGATATTTTCCCTTTTGGGGCCTTCTACCTTCATGACAATTCCCATAATTAGCACATAATACAAATTGGAAAAATAAAGTTTCCATTTCCCCAACCAACCTATTAGTTTTATAATTGAACATTCTCAAACTGTTAGGGAACATACTTTGAGAAGTAGGTAAAGTTTATTCATACATGGCTAGTATTTGCAGCCTTAATTTTACCACAGTTGAAGCTTGGATCTTGAGCTTGGAAATATAGCTCAAAGCTCTCTTGAATTTCCCCCGGAATCTGAGGTAAAGGAATACATCTGTAAAATGTTGTTACTCCAGTGTTTATAGATATTATAGTTAATGTGTACTTTGCAAAAGGATATTCTTTAACAGAAACATCACATACCAACTCTGCTAACAACTCAGGAATCCCATTTCCTAAAGGGATCTATTCCTGTCAGAAGATGATTTCTGAAGAAGTCTATTGGTTAAGATATCCAAATGCAAATATATAATACCAATTGCTATTGTACTACTTTTCCTTGTTTCTATCCCCCCAGTCCTGGTTTTCCATCAGGGGAAGCAGTCGCTGGACATACCCTTCACATCTCCTGTAAAGATTAACATTTTAGGGAAGCTGAAGGCAGATAATAATTAGTTTCTCTCTTCAAGGAGTATTATATTTTTAGAGGTTTATTGAAGATTAAGTATTAAAGAAAATACAGGATAAGAAAGCATGTGTCTAGGCCCAAGGGCCTAGACAACCTCACCTACATTATGAAAAGAGCTGCGTCTGCTTGCAAGTGGAAACAGGAAAGATCTGCAAAAGCCTTTCCAATCAAGTTAAATACCCCTTCTCGATCTCGGCTCAGGTGAGAATTCAGTGATATTACAAAGCATTCTGGGGAAGTGGACCAAAGACTTCTGGGGATTGAAGTCCTTGATTCAAGTCCATTTTTACACTCCAAGCAGATTCCCAGCTACCTAGGACCCAGGCGCTCACTGAGGACATGTTCCTAAGACCCTGTGCCCACAGCCTTTCCTTTCCTGCTATCCCTTTTACTTTAGCTCTTAACTACCTGACCATAACTATTTCTTTCCTTAAATTTTGGGCCTTCTTCTATATTTTAAATTATGCATACCCAGCCAGCTGGACATATAATTCTCTGATTCAGCTTGGGGAAGTAGTAGCCAAAGTGGGTCCCTCTAACTGTTGGGTCTGTATGAAGCACCCCCCAAAGTGGGGAGAACCCCAGGCCTCTAGCCCAAGAGCCTCTGAGGTATATTCAAGACCTGAGGCTTTAAGGAGATTAGCAACCACTCTGGACCTTGTATTTGTAACCCTGTCATCTCTCTAGTTGCTTCTAGGGTAAAAGTACTCACGGGAGTCGCCCAGATGCCAGATGCCACCATAAACTCTGCAACCATCCCAGCCTGATGCTCTGGACATGGCCTATAGTCAATACCTCTCTCTCCTAACATAGGCAGGGAATACTCTACACCCATTCTCAGCTCTGAAGAAGTTATAGAAGGCTGAGACCACTGTCCCTTTTCCCTTAAATACTAGGAGAGGGGAGAGATGACATGGACACTGTACCCCCAAGAAACTCGGGCTGACTATTGTGTAAACCTTAAAATTTCTTAGACTTATAAATGTTGGAAATTTCACCATTGGGAAATTTCATACTTGAAAAATTTCCTATTGATAGTGGGAACTCTATTGGAATGTGAACTCCATTGGCATGGGAGGTTCCTCCTCCTCCCTTCTTAAGATTACTTTAGGACAGAAACCTTTTGCTGAACAATGGAAAGGGCTTTGACCTATGCTTAAGCATAGAACAGGAAGTTCTTTGAGTCATGATTGATTTTAGAATTGATACAATAGAGATACTTGGAATGACAGAACCAGGTCTTGGAAATTACAATCTCCACCCTACTCAGTCCTAACAGGATTTAGGAAGGGCTGCAGCATAGATCAAAATTTAATTATTCCAATCTCTACCCTACTCAGGGTAACAGGATTTAGGAAGGGCTGTAGCAAAGGATCAAGATTTAATTATTTGAGAATATGACCTTCAACAGACATGTGCAAAGCCACAGACCTCTGGGCAGTCCTGGGTTAAGCTAGAGCCACCATTGGCACAGGGAAGACATGGACAGTGATTGGTAGATGTGAGAACTGAGGGGAGGGAACTTGGATGGTTTCCTTAAAGATAGAGGGGTCTGAGGAATGAGGGGAGGTTGGAGAGGTTTTGCTCTGAGAGGTTGTGCTCTGAGAAGCTTGCTCTGAAGGAAGCTGGAGGTGGAGGCCCCTGAGACTGTTTCTCCATTTTGGTCACGTGAGTAATAGGGACTGATCTCCTTTCTTGCCCCAGCTATCTAAGGGTTTGGGCCTTTTGGCCCAGCCTAAACAGAAGGGGTATTTAAGCTCTATTCCCTTCTCTCCCCTTTCTCTCTCCCTCTCTCTCTATCTCTAATACCTTTCTTCATCCTGTTTGTAATTAAACTCCATAAAAGGTTGACTGCTGACTTGAGTTTTCATTTAGGAATTACATAGCTGAATTCCTTGGCGACTTTAAATTAATATATATCAGTCTTTTAAAGTGATTTCCTTGTCACAATTGTCAGGGAAATTCCTTTGCTCCCTTGCATCCTTGTGACTCCTAGCAACAGTAAATACCTTCTCCCACTCGAAGGAGCCCAATGGTTGGGAGCATCCTCAGGTTTGACCCCCTGAGTAGCTAAAGAATCCATAGACTCAAAGGTCTTAATTGGAGAGGGCTAGATCTTCTATTCCTCCAGCAGGGTGGTCTCTGTGCTGCCCTTTGGGAGGAGTGTTGCTTCTACACAGACCATACTGGGATAGTACAATAGTAGGATGATAATAACTATTATACCTTGCTCTGTTTTGAGGCCCAAAGGAGTTGGTAAGGAAATTACTTAGCAAATTTAGAGTCCTTCATAAATGTCAGATATTCTTATTATCATCCTTTGTTTTCTGGACCTAGATGAATAAGAATTTCTGATGACAACTCCAGTTTGATCATTATGAGATTTGTAAGCCTTTATTTTGAGATACTATAATATTAGGATCATAGATGTAGCAGTACAAATAAGCTTTGAGATCATTCAGTCCAGTATCACATTTTTACCAATTATTCAGTCCATCAAACTGCCTAGTATATGAATAATCTATTATGTACAAGATACTTTTATAGGAACTGATAATAGAAAAGAACAAATGACAAAGAAACTGAGACTGAAAGAAAATATGTAATTTGTCATTTATCACACAGTGATGACTATCAATAGTTGGTCTATTTGAAATCACTCCACTGATTTGCTGTAGGTAGAGTTTCAGCAGGTTTGGTCCATCATGTCCCAGGGGTATCTTCACTGTTACCTCTACTGGATTTCCACTTTCACCTTACTCTCCTTAAATACATTTTATTTTATATTATTTTGTCCATTTAGAAGATTACTCTTTGGTTACAAGAATCATATTCTTTCCCTCCCTCCCCTACACCCACCCTTCCCATAGCCAACATTTAATTCCACTGGTTATTACATGTGGCCTTGATCAGAACCTATTTCCATGCTGTTGATGATTCCACTAGGATGATAATTTAGAGTCTACATCCCTAATCATATCCCCTCGGCCCATGTAATCAAGCAGTTGTTTTTCTTTGGCATTTCTACTCCCACAGTTTTTCCTCTGAATATAGATAGTATTCTTTCTTGTAGATGCCTTAGAGTTGTTCAGGATCAATGCATTGCAACTAATGGAGAAATCCATTATATTTGATTGTACCACAGTCTATGTATAATATGTTCCTGGTTCTGCTTGTTTCGCTTTGCATAAATTCCTGGAGGTCCTTCCAGGTCACATGGAATTCCTCTAGTTTATTATTCCTTTGAGCAAAATAGTATTCCATCACCAGCATATACCACAATTTGTTCAGCCATTCCCCAATTGAAAGGCATAACATCATTTTCCAATTTTTTTGCCACCAAAAGGAGTGCAGCCATGAATAGTCTTATATATGTCTATTTCCTTATTATCTCTTTAGGGTAAAAACCCAGCTGTGGTATGGCTGGATAAAAGAGCAGACAGTCTTTTATTGCCCTTTGGGCATAGTTCCAAATTGCCCTCCACAATGGTTGGATTAATTCACAACTCCACCAACAGTGAATTAATTTCCCAACTTTGCCACATCTCCTTCAGCATTCATTACTTTCTTTTCTTGTCATGTTAGCCTATCTGCTATGTGTGAAGTGATATCTCAGAGTTGTTTTGATTTGCATCTCTCTGATTATGAGAGATTTAGAACACTTTTTCATATACTTATTAATAATTTTGATTTCTTTATCTGAAAATTGCTATTCATATCCATTGTCCATTTATCAATTGGGGAAAGGCTTGATATTTGTACAATTGATTTAGCTCTTTATACATTTGAATAATTAGACCTTAGTCAGAGGTTTTTGTTTTGAAGATTGTTTACCAATTTGTTGCTCCCCTTCTAATTTTGGTTTCATTTGTTTTGTTTGTACAAAAAAATTTAATTTAATGTAATCAAAATTATTTATTTTACATTTTGTGATTTTTATTAACTCTTGCTTGGTCTTAAAATATTTCCTTTCCCAAATATCTGACATGTATACTATTCTGTGTTCACCTAATTTACTTATACTTTCCTTCTTTATATTCAAGTCATTCACCGATTTTGAGTTTATCTTTGTATAGAGTGTGAGATGTTGCTCCAAACCTAATCTCTTCCATACTGTCTTCCAATTTTCCCAGAAGTTTTTTTTTTTAAATCAAATAGTGGATTTTGTTCCCAAAAGCTGGGATCTTTGGGCTTATCATAGACTGTCTAGCTGAGGTCACTTACCCCAATTCTATTTAACTGATCTTCCTTTCTGTCTCTTAGTCAGTACCATATTTTTTTGATGACCACTGATTTATAGTATACTTTGATATCTGGTACTGCAAGGCCCTCTTTATTCACATTTTTTTTTCATTATTTCCCTAGATATCCTTAATCTTTTGTTCTTCCAAATGAACTTTGTTATGTTTTTTTTTTTCTAATTCAGTAAAAAAAAGTTTTTTGGTAGTTCAATGGGTATGGCACTAAATAAGTAAATAAGTTTGTGTAGGATGGTCATTTTTATTATGTTAGCTCATCCTACCCATGAGCAATTGATGTTTTTCCCATTGTTTAGATCTAGTTTTAATTGTGTGGAGAGTATTTTGTAGTTGTGTTCATATAGTTCCTATGTTTGTATTGGCAAATAGATTCCTAAATATTTTATATTGTTTAGAGTGATTTTAAAAGGAATTTCTCTTTCCAATTTTTGCTGCTGAGATGTGTTGGAGATATCTAGAAATGCTGATGACTTATGTGGGCTTATTTTGTATCCTTCAACTTTGCTAAAGTTGTTGATTATTTCCACTAGCTTTTTAGTTGATTCTCTAGGATTCTTTAAGTAGACCATCATATCATCCACAAAGAGTGATAGCTTGGTCCTCATTGCCAATTTTAATACCTTCAATTTCTTTTGCTTCTCTAATTGCTACTACTATTGTTTCTAAGTACAATGTTAAATAATAAAGGTGATAACAGGCATCCTTGTTTCACTCCTGATCTTATTGGGAATGCATCTAGTATATCTTCATTACAGATTATTTTTGCTGATGGTTTTAGATAGATACTGTTTATCATTTTTAGGAAAGACCCTTCTATTCCTATACTTTCTAGTGTTTTCAATAGGAATAAGTATTCTATTTTTTCAAAGGCTTTTTCTGCATCTATTGAGATAATCATGTGACTTTTGTTGGTTTGCTTATTGATAATCATCCTTGCATTTCTGTTATAAATCCTACCTGATCAAAGTGAATAACCCTCCTGCTTCCTTGCTGGAGTCTTTTTTCTAGTATTCTATTTAATATTTTTGCATATAGGTTCATTAAGGAGATTGGACTATAGTTTTCTTTCTCTGGTTTTGACCTGACTGGCTTTGGAATCAGTACCATATTTGTGTCATAAAAGGAATTTTGTAGAACTCCTTCTTTGCTTATTATATCAAATAATTTGTATAGTATTGGGATTATTTGTTATTTGAATGTTTGATAGAATTCACTTGTGAATCAATCATGCCCTGGGGATTTTTTCTTAGGGAGTTCTTTGATGGCTTGTTCAATTTCTTTTTCTGATTTGGGATTATTTACGAATTCTATAACTTCTTCTTTTAATCTAGGCAGTTTATATTTTTGTAAATATTCAAGTATATCACCCAGATTACCATATTTGTTGCCATGTAATTGGGAAAAATAATTATTCATGATTGCCTTAATTTCCTCTTCATTAGAGGAGAGGGCTCCGTTTTCATCTATGATACTGTTAATTTGGTTTTCTTCTTTCCTTTTTTTATTAGATTGACCAGTACTTTGTCTATTTTGTTTGTTTTTACAAAATACCCTCTTCTAGTCTTATTTATTAATTCAGTAGTTCTTTCATTTCTATTTTATTAATTTCTCCTTTAATTTTTAGGATCTCTAATTTAGTTTTCACCTGGGGGGGTTTACTTTGTTCTCTTTCAGGTTTTTTGACTTGCATGTCCAATTCATTGACCTCTGCCCTCCCTAATTTCTTAATATATGAACTCAAGGATATAACTTTCCCCCTGAGTACTGATTTGGCTGCATCCCATAGATTTTGAAAGGATGTATCATCATTGTAATTTTTTTCAATGAAATTATTAATTGTTTCTATGATTTGTTCTTTAACCAATTTTGGAGAATTATATTATTTAATTTCCAATTTTTTTTGAGTTGGCTCTCCATGTACCCTTACTGATTATTATTTTTATTGTATTGTGATCTAAAAAGGTTGCTTTTATTATTTCTGTTTTTCTGCATTTGTTTGCCATGTTTTATGCCCTAGTATGTGGTCAATCTTTTGAATATAGCATGTGTTGCTATAAATAAGGTTTATTCCTTTTTGTTCCTATTCATTTTTCTCCTTATATTTATTAACTCTATTCATCTAAGATGTCATTCATGTCTCTTACCTCTTTATTAATTATTTTTCATTTGATTTATCTATATTTGATAGTGGTAGGTTCAGGTCTCCCACTATTATAGTTTTATTATCTATTTCCTCCTTCAACTCCACTAATTTCTCCTTTAGAAACTTGGATTCTATCCCATTTGGTACATACATATTTATTACTGATATCTCCTCATTGTTTATACTGCCTTTTATCAGCATGTAGTTACCTTCCTTATCCCTTTTAATCAGATTGACTTTTACTTTAACTTTGTCAGATAGCATGATTGAAACTCCTGCCTTCTTTCTATCAGTTGAGGCCCAATAGATTTTACTCCAACTTTTAATTCTAACCTTGTCCAAATCTACCTGCCTCATGTGTGTTTCTGGTAAATAAGATATGTTAGGATTTTGGTTTCTAATCAACTCTGCTATTTGTCTTCATTTTACAGGTGAGTTCAGCCTATTCACATTCAAATGTATGATTGCCACTTGTGTATTCCCCCGAATTTTCATATCCTCTCCTAATTCTGTCCTTTCTTCCTTTGCTATATCCTTTTAAAGTAATGGTTACTTTTAATCAGTCCCCCCAAACCCCAACTGTAATATGCTTCTGTAAGAGTCTGTTAAGTTCCCTCCCCCTCTCCTTAAACACATTTTAAAAGCTACATCTTACTGATCTCTCTTCTGTTACTCTGTTGCTATCCTTGGCTCTTGCATTATTCACTCCTACTATATTTCTCTTGTCTGGGGTGTTTGAGAACAGACTCATCTCTTCAGATATGGTTTTCTTTCTAAAACCTTTAAATACCTCTTTATTGTTGAATGTCCATCTTTTTCTCATTTATGATTAAGCTAAATTATGTGGAGTAGGATTTCATGTGAATAATCCTTAGTTCTATTGTCCAGAAACATTATTCCATTCTATCCTGTGTATTTTGTTATTCAAATTTCCTTTCTATGTATTTTCAGATATTCTCATCATCACTTGCAGAATTTGTTGTTTTTGAATTGAATCATTAATTTTAAATATATTTCCTGGAGTTTGCAGCCTTGGGATTTTTCTGTATTTCTCTAATTATTTTTCTGGAGGCAATATATTAATTCTTTCCATTGTTATTTCATTTTCTGAATTCAGAAATTCAAAATAGATCTTTTCTATTAGTTCCTCTCTTAATGTACTAAGAATTTTGTTTCTATAATGTTTTGGGGGACATAGGCTATCTCTATATATCATATATATATACACATACATATATATATATATATATATATATGTATATATATATATACACACATTTATATTTTCTCTATCCATTATTTTGGTGTGTAGTCCATAAATTCTGTTCTTATAACTCTCATTTCTCTTTTGACCTACTTTGGAACAGAAGTGTGTTGCATTTTCATGTTCACATTACATTTTACAAGGCCCTCTGACATCATCATGTGTTGGATCATTTTTATTTGTTTTGAAACTTTTAGTCATAAATGTCTGAATCCTTATGCTTTTAGTGTTTTTTTTTTCTGGTGATTTATCTGCTTAAGTTCAAGATCTTTGAATTTTCTTTTTCCTTAGGTGTTTTGTAATTTCAATCTTTATTCCCAATACCACCTCTCCAATTTCCTACTATTTCCCACTTTCTGACTCTGTCTCTCTTCATGTTTGGTTCTTTGGGATCTTAACGCATCTGTTCCTGTTACCAGGCTTGGCAATTCTTGATTCACCAGTCTAGGTGTATGCCTATGACTTTTGAGAGGATAGAACAGACCCCAGCTATTATTGTTATTATGTAACTCACTTCATACCTGTCTTAATATATTTCTCTGAAACTATTCCCTTCATTTATTATAGTTGTCAACATGGAATTTGGGAATCCCAAACTTGTGGCCTAGTGGGATCTGATGAACCCCAATTTTAGATTTAGCTTGTAGATTGGAGTCCCCAAAAAGCTTGTCCTTGTTTCCTGTTCCCATGGGAATCTACCCTGAAGGGAAATGATAATCCTGGTTGGGTGAGATAAGCATATGCTACGGACATTCTTTGTTTTAGGTAGAGTCCCCTATTGTATTAGAATCTTTCTCAGGAAGGTCAGACCTGGGCATGAACCATCCTTTAGTATCTATTATAAGCAGCCCCTTCTCTTGCACCCTAGTCTCTAGCTATGAGTCTTTACCCAAGCTTGATTGTATCTTGTCAGTGTAGTTTGAACACTCCCATTTTCCTTGTAGCCATAGTGATGTCAATCATCTTTCCCTGCCCCTGGATTTCCCAAAGGGTATATAGGTTCCCCAAGTTTTTTTGTTCCCTGGAGTCCATCCTGAGTAGGTGGCACTCCCAGGGGCTAGTGACCAGGGCATCTTGGCTCTGTGCAGTCTTGGGAAGCAGCTCTGTTGTCGTAACCTAGTAGCGCTAACCCCTTTTCCCTTGATTAAAGAGGGATTTTGACTATTTAATAGTTCTGAGTTTTTTCTAGTTGACATAGTGAAATAATATTCCATCATATTCACATACCACAACTTGTCTAGCCATTCCTCAGTTGAGAGATATTCTTTCAGTTTATAATTTTTGACAATACAAATAGATATGCTGGGTGTTCATTAGGGGGAACTTGTAGGATTTAAATTAATGCCCAATATTGCAATTATTATTTTTATAAGGTTTATTTTTTGACAAAATAGAACCACGTAACTAAGATTTTCTAATTGCTCAAATATCCCCACTCCACTAAAACTGGGACAGGAAGAAAAGAGAGGGAGAGAAGGAACTACACCCAATTTATATCCTGTCTACATCAGCATGCAATGACAGGAAGTGAATAGGGTGCTGGGATCATAGTTTTTAAGATAACAGATTCAAATTACACAATACTCCCTGGGATCCCTCTCCTTACCCCTAGGGGTAAAACTCCAGGGAGCAGCTTGCTTCCCCTGCCACATGGACAGGGAGTTAAGAGAGTAGGAGCTCTCCTTGGGTAAAAGTCCTTTAGGAGGCTAATTATTGCCTAAGGGAAACATATCTGGGATTCCAAGGCAAGCAGCAAGCAAGCACTCAGCTGTTTGAAATGTAAGGAAAAGAGGAATTTATACTTTACAAGCCTCCAAAGAGAAGCTCCAATCAGCAGCAGCAACAGCAACAGCAACAACAGCAGTAACAGCAGAATCAGCAACAGGAGCAGGAGAGGCAGAAGCAATGACTCCACAAGGACCACCCAGGCAATGAGCCAGGATTAGCAGAAATAGGAAGAAGCTCTGAAGATGGTGCGGTGAAAAGCAGTGGCAGGAGAAATGTGGTTTCTTTTCAAACTAATCTACTCAGAGAGAGAATTAAGGGTTCTGAACCCTACTTTTGGTCGTCACAAATGTAGGATTTAAATTAATATCCAACACTTCAAGTATTATTTTTAGAAGGTTTGTTATCTGACAAAATAGAACCACATGACTAAGTTTTTCTACCTGCTTAAAAATCCCCACTCCTCCAAACCCGGGCAGGAAGAAAGGAGAGAGAGAGATGGAACTAAATCCAATTTATATCCTGTCTGCATTAGCACATAAAGGCAGGAAGTGAGTAGGGTATTAGGAATTGTAGTTTTGTTGGGGATTGTAGTTTTTAGGGTAACAGATTCAAATTACAGAAACCCTAGAATTGTTTTAATGTATATTTCTCTAATTATTAGTGATTTGGAGAATTTTTCAATAACTATGGCCATGGGTAGCTTGGATTTCTTTGACTGAAAAATGCCTCTTCATTTCTTTTTATCATTTTTTTATGTATTGATAAAATAATATATTTTTTGGTTTTGTTTTTATTTATATAGTCAATTATACTTACAGTTTTTCTAATACTAAAATGTCCTATACTTCTAATATAAATACAACTTAGTCATTAATGTATAATATTTGTGATTCCAGTTTTCTTAATATTTTATTTAAATTTTTTGCTTATATCATCATTAGGGATAATATTTTGATTATGCAAGGGATTTCTCAGAACATCTTTTTCATATTCTTCAAACCATTTATATAACATTAGAATTAATTATTGCTTAAATATCTGATAGAATTCATTTGTAAATCTGTTGTCTTTTTTTCTTTCAAAGCTTATTTATTGCTTGTTTTGAGTGAAAAATCTCCTAACCTCTTTTATGAGGATTAGATTTTAATGTTAGCAGTAATATTGAGTTAATCATAATTGTAATTCTAAGATAATTAATGTTGGCATAAGTGAAGATTTTAATAAACCTTTTGTGATTATTTTAGAATAGGATATTAAAGTTTGGAACAAATGAACTGCTTTAGCATAGTTAATCATTGTTAGTATAGGCCTCAGATTTAGCCTTAGCCCAGAACTTATTATATCATGCATGCTTAGCAATCATGGTCTTGAAATTGTGACTCTTGGCCTTAATTAGCATTGCCTTGGTTAGAAGTCTGATGATACCCCTTTACCTTTGAATACACTCCAGTATACATCATCAGACTTTAGCCTCACTTGAGGTCTGGCACATCCTCCTTACCTTGGTCATTTTAGTATACAACATCCTTGACATCATCAGGCTTAGAAAGTAGGGTTCAGATTCCCTGACTGCCCCCTTGTCTATCAAGTGACTTCTTTTTGTCAATTGATGACATCATCAATTGACTTCTTCTACCAATGAGAATTATTTCCTAATTACTTCAACCAATCCACATCTCTCTGTTTTTCACACTGACTTGGATTATTTTTATAAATTGTGATATTCTTGGAGTATAAAATAAGTCCTTTGACAAGGCTTGGAGTCTTTTGGTCTTGACCAGAAGTCTGGTTTATTGGGAGTCTGGCCCTTTCCAAATAAACTTATTTCTTTTTGGCTTGGAGACTTTGATTCTCTTATTTTTGTTCCTGTCCTTAGAAATTATGCAACATTGTTCAATTTATTTTTCTGCAGATTATTTACCTCTTTTTTGACTTTGTTAATTTGAGATTTTACAATTTTTGTAGTCATTCATCTGTTTTACTTATTAGCATATAATTTAACTAAATAGTTTGCTATGAGTTATCTTTTTATTTGTCACTAATTATTAATTTATCTTTTTTTAAATTTTGGTTGCTAGTTAATTGTTTTTTTAAACAGACAGCTCAGAGATCAATTATTTTATTATTTCTAAAAACCAGATACAAGTTTTATTTATCAATTCAATTTTAAAATTTTAAATAATCTCATTTTTAACTTCCAGTATTTCTATTTTGTCATTTAGTTGAAGATTTTAAAATTGGCTTTGTAGCATTTTAAAAACATCACACATTTAATTCATCGATCTATACTTTTTCTCTTTTATTGACAAAAATATTTAGAGAAATAAAATTTCTCTTAAGCACTGCTTTCTCTGTATCTAAAATATTGATAGGTATTTCATTTTTGTTTGTTTGTACTTTCTTTTAGCCTACTTTCTGCCTTTGAATCTTGTGCTAAAACCATTCTGTGGACTCCTGGTAAGATGTCTAGGTTGAATTTTTGTCACCTTATAACCGTATGCTTCTTTCTTGGGGTATTGAGTGTTGTGTTATTCCATGATCTCAGGACAACATACAATTGTCACTCGCAAGTTTTTGGTTCTTACTCATCTCCTTAGGTCAAACCCACAAAGCTATCCTTTACATCTCAATTTTTACCTAACTCAATACATAGCCTAGGTTCTTGGATTACCTATCATTTTAGAAAGACAATCCTAGACTTTAGATATGTGTTTTTAAACTATGTAAGGAGTGACAGAGCTGCTTGTTGGCACCTATTTTCCAAAGTAGCTATGATCCTCCTTATTGACTTGGATTTCTTTTTATCCCAGTTCATAGTCTTAGTCTTCTATCAGCTCCCATGCTTTGGAATGATCCATACATGGCACTCTCCCTGGCAGACCTGTTCCTAGGATCCACAGACCTCTCTATCTATGTCCCTATTCTGACATAGCCTGGAAATATAACCCATTGTGTTTCTTTTTTTTCCTTTGATTTCCCAATCAGGATTTGGTCTGGTGTATTTTCTAGATTTTTATGGAGGATGGGTGGGCAGAGCTCAGCTGCACTTCTTGTTATTCTGCCATCTTGGCTCAGTCTCCTCTATTAGCTTTTTTGGCTTCATATCACAATATTGTCTCCTACTGAGCTTGAAGTCCATTTAAAATATCAGAGTTTGACTCATTTCCATATTCATGGTTTATCCACAAACCGGATAGATATAAAATAGACCCAAGAATGGAAATAAGGTTAGAATATTTTATATCCATGAAGAAAATGCTTCCATATTTAAAGCATGCCAGCAGAGCAATTATGTCAAAACAATTCACATAAATTGCAGCATTTTTAGAGAGATGTTCTACTCCAAAGGGATTTTTTTGTGTAATCTTAAAATCCATTTTAGTCTTTCTTAATTAGACAAAGCATGACTTCTAGATTAAAGCAGTAAAACCAAAACTTCTTATTAACTTATTGATGTAAATGAATGGCATCACAATATATAGTACAACCTTCCCTTAAAAAAACAACAACTAGTTTCCCATCCAACAAAGTCCATCTCCAATGTTATAAAAATTGCATTTGGAATTAATATGACTAAAAAATTTTAATCTTTCCCAAGGGGTGATAAAGACTAAAGGGTAATCACAAAAAAGAGATGTTAGGCTTAAATATATAAAGAAAAAGGCTGGGGTTGATTACATCAATTAACTTACTAGTGTCCTGAAATCAGAATGGGAAGAACCTGTCATTTAAAACAATTAACAGCTAAAAATATAAATTTTCATGAATAAAATTAAGAATTCTAAAATTGACCACAGTAGATTAATAAAGTAGACCAACAAAAAAATCTGGGTAATATTTTCAGAATAGATTATATATATATATATATATATATATACATTCACATTTATATGTATGTTTATGTATATATGTGTGTAGTGATTTTTTATTATAATTTTGCTCTAGAGGAACACTTCTCTATGAAAAATGAGGCAAAAGAGTGATAGAAATTCTCAGAGTCCATGATAAACAAGAGAAAAAAAAATCCCTGCAAAAGTACTTTTAGAAAAAGGATATATCTCTTCACTATATTCAAAACTAAAAAATGCTTAAAACATTATTCAGTTTGTGAAATATAACTGGAAGCAGTTTTTCTCCATATGGAGTCTATGAAAAGAGTAAGATCCAACAATGAAATCAAAGACTTTTCCTGGGTATTATCCACATGGACTCAGACACAAAATATGATGACCAGGAAGTATGTACTAAATAGTACATACTTAATACATACTTAGTACATACATAAATAAAAAATCAGATTATTTGTTTGTCAAAAAATAGAGTTTTGATTGCATTTCTTGGACCATATCATTGACCCTATGAAGTTTAAAAGGTTTTTTCTGTAAGAAACCTACCCTTTGTGATCAGTGTAGAGTACTGAAGATGATAGAGCCTGCAAGCTATAATAATCTAGCATATACAAAATATGTAACCCTCACAAAGTAGTCTTAATTTTCTACTCTCTAAGACCACAATTCCAACACAGAAACTGAAAATTGCTTCCAGAACACCTAAATTCTGTGGCTTTGTTTTCCAAAAAGTAAATGATTTTCATTTTGGACAATAATGGTAGGATAGAATAGCTAGGTCTATTTTCTGGCCACAGCAACATAAAAACATATTATACAGTAACAACATTTGTTTACATTTCTCTTTCAATGTGTGTTTCATGCATCACTAAGGGAAGATTTGCAGGGGAAAATATTTGCCTGATTAATTTTGTGTGTAAATTTTCATTCTGAATTAACTCATGTACTCTTAGTGCCTATATAAATAAAAAAAGGAGAAAATTTTTATTTAGGCAATATATTACAGAGTGGAAACTGTTGGCTTTTATTTTCTGTGTTACCAAAGTATTAAACTTTTCTCTATAAGAACTTTAGCTGTTTTATGGTAAAACCAAGAAGAATAAACTTAAAAGGAGCAAAAAGCATAACCAGGGACATTGACTCTTGATCGGGATAATCAACTTTTATTAACTTTCATTAAACCAAAAATGGAAGAGAAAGGAGAATTTTCATATAAAACTGTCAATCAGAGACACTATGATGAGCCTATGCACATCATAGAATAAAAGATAATTGTTGAGCAAAGTCCTGGGCCTTTTCATTCATAGGAAAAGAAAACTACAAAGAAGATAAAATAATATATTATTTCTTTCACATTTCTATGTTATGTATAGGTAACAAATAAAATGAACTTAAGCTTTTAATGCAAGAAGGTAAGGATGAATTCATAACGACCACTTTAACTTTTGGGGATAAGATTCATAGATAGAATTTGCAAAAAGATATTGACCTATATGAAAATTAAAAAAATTAATCTATAGGATTACAAACTAGAGGAGAATATGTAATTTAGTACAAAAGGATAGCGTTAAAGAAGCAGTGCTTATCTACTCCTGTGTTACCTTAAAGATTAAAATTTAGGGGAGACTGAGGCAGGTAGAAATTAGTTTCTCTCTACAAGGAGTATTATATTTTTGGAGGTTTATTAAAAGTTAAGGATTAAAAAAATACAGGATAAGGAAAATGTGCCTAGGCCAGGGAGGCCTAGACAAGACCTCACCTACATTATGGAAAGAGCCACGTCTGTCCCAAAAAGGAAGTCCAAAAGAAAAGAGAGCTCAAAAGCCTTTGGAATCAGCTTAAATACCTTCTCGATCTTGCCCATCTCAGAATTCAGTGAGATTACAAAGCATTTTGGGGAAGTGGAGCAAGGTACTTGTGGGGATTGAAGTCCAGAGTTCAAATCTCAATTTTACATTCGCTGTTTGATCCTCTGGGAAGAAGTCCTTCCCCAAAGGATCATAAAAACATAATCAATTAAAGATTACAATAATTTGAGGATAAGAAAAAAAAACCAATAATTGTTGAATGCATTGACAAAAAGCCAGTTAGGGGGCAGTCCCCTTTGGCATGAAAGTATACATACAAATAAATGTTCAATCAACCACACCCAAAGTTCAATTTTGTGCAACTTGTGGTCTGGAGGCTTCTTCATGGTGGCTTCTCCAACAGTTCAGTTCTGGATTCAGAGAGGTAGCATCTTCTTTACCTAAAATTCTTCTCAAAAGGAATTTAAACTTTGCAATTTAAATAATGATATATATTTTTTACATTCCCCCCGTTAAGAGGGTGATTAAAAAAAAAAACAGGATCACTTAGGGATGCATGGCTGAGGTATATGAATCAATTGGCAAGAGATATTAAAAAGATATCAGAAAAATCCAAATAAAAAAGAAAATACTGGATGACAATATAGACTATCAAAGTCTTATGTGAAAAAATTCTAAGTAAAAGAAAATAAACCTATAACAGGTCCTTGAACAGGGCTCAATCAAAATGATCTAAGCAATGATGCATTTACCCCATCAATATAGCCAGGACTACAGAAAGGTACCACACTATGAGAGGCAGAAAAGGGACCAGATTATGAGCCAAGGTTTCTGGGATACTCGTCTGTGAGTATTTTCAGAGTGTGTGTGGACACAAGGAAAGCCTATGCCTAGCAATGATAAACATAGTAACCTCGAGTCTTCACACTAGGTTCAAGACCCTTGTATTGGCCTAGAAGTGCATCAATCCATCCTGGATTGGCTTTTCTTTGGCTCTATGTGTATATCTTGTCCTGGAATCAGACAGAATCATTAAGCACAGTCCCATAATTTTTATATAATTAGTGGCATCGTTTTTATAGTCTCTAGCTTTTTAGGGCATGCATTAGCAAATGTATTTCAAACTTATAGTACTGAAAAGTCAAAAAGTTAAAGAAAATCTTAATGCTGGTGACATGTGCTTGAAATATAAAAAAGAGAGAAAAAACAAATAGTATATTGCACATGCAAGAAAAATATAATAATAAAAGAACTTTTAAAAAATTCAAAAATGTAGCTTATAATCATTGACACTCTGTGTCAGCTAAGAAAATAAAGATTACAAGGCTTTCTCACCAAAAATAAGATCCATTTCCTCTTAATATGTGGCCATGATCACTGTGAGTAGAAGGCAAATGAATTGAACAAGGTTAACAATTTTTCATTTTTAAAAATACAGTAGTACAAATATGTAGATATCAATATCCCCAAAATTCTCAATAGCCCAATTAATTACAATAGCAAACAAACATACTTTCATATTTCACATAAGTTGCTGCATGGCATTTTTTAAAAGCCTATGAATTGATGGATATTTGTCACAAGTTTTTACAGATGTAGCAATCTTTCAAACTTGGTATTAAAGATATTTTCAAACAAAGTAAAACTCATGATGGGTTAAGAACATAATCAAGAAATATCATTCTGGTGGAAGTAAAATAGTGAGCTGAAGAGTATAAATAAAGGGATGCTCCTTTTGGAGGATTTTTAGGGGTACATGCCCTGAGATTAACTGCCCAACTTCCATTTACATATTTAGAAATGCAGGAAGGTTGGGGTTTATAAAATGTATTTCACTTTAGCTACTAGAATGGGCCTTACCTCGTGGTAGGGGCAGGAAAAAATAATCAGAGATTGTTAAAAAAATTACAAAAATCATATTTAAAAAACCCTTAAAACCAGTTGAGATATTTAGCACATTAAATTTTCCAAAGGTTGTTAATACAATTGTAACCAGTTCTGAAGTCCATCTATGTGACATTTACAAAGTCAAAATAGAAAGGCTGTTTTTTTTTTCATATGGACTTAATTACAATAATATTTGTTCAGCACAGTTATATGGGAAAAAACAGAATTTAACAGTAGTCAAAACTCAGTACATTCAAAATAAATTCAATCAACCTTCAGTGTAACAGAATATTGAATCCAGTAATATATGAACTTAAAATCACAAAGTTCAACCTTAAACAAAAAATGCAATAGAAATACAGAGAGTATGTATAAACCATTGGAGTCTGAAATACCTTAAAATATAGCCTCTAGTCTTTAAAGTTCCTTAGGTGTGTTTATCCATTTAAATGCCTATTGTCCGAAGGCAGAGTGGTAAGGGCTAAGCAATGGGGGTTAAGGGACCCATCCAGGGCCCCACAGCTGGGAAGTGTCTGAGGCCAGATTTTAACCCAGGACTGCATGTCTTTAGGCCTGGCTATCAGTTCGCTGAGCCATCCATTTGCCTCCCCAAAGTTGAATCTTTGGGCTGAATCTTTCTTCTGGCATGCAGGTGAAATCAATGAAATTACCAGAACAGTCAAAAGGTATCCTTTTAAATAGCCCATTGCTTTTTAAGTTTCTGTTTGAAAAGTCTGTTTCTTCTCTCCCTTTTCTCTCTCCCCTGCTATGATACCTCCTCCTGCCCCAGTCCACGTGGAGCCCAGGCCAC
Source organism: Monodelphis domestica (assembly GCF_027887165.1). Lineage (NCBI taxonomy): Eukaryota > Metazoa > Chordata > Mammalia > Didelphimorphia > Didelphidae > Monodelphis > Monodelphis domestica. The sequence goes on from NC_077230.1 coordinate 293,138,493, forward strand.
CCACGTGGAGTCAATACCCCTGTCCACTTGGAGGCTTAGCCTAAGGGAAAATTACCCATTCTCCTTTCCCTCTCATCTCTCCCCTCCTCCCACGTGGCCAATACTGTTACCAGCTGGTCGCAATGAGTCCTGAGCAATCTGCTCCAAGGATCTGGGTGCTGAGCAGGCTAGGGTCGCACTCATGGGTCTGGGGCGCAGAAACAGGCAGGCAGGGCTGGAGGTCTGGGAGATCGGGAACCAGGTGTTTGCAATCTTGGTTTAATCAGGTCTGGATCTGGGGCTGAATGCCCTCAGACAAAAGCGGCTGAACCAGGTGGGGTGGGGTGGGCGGCAAACGCAACAAGTATGGATCGAGCAGCAGCTTTGTGAGGGTAAAAAAGCCTTGGCCAGAGTAATGTTGCTCAAAAAAATTTCTAGGTACTAGATATTAAAAGTTGAACTAAAGATCAGAAAAGAAATCAGAAGATTGAGAGTTTTTTCTCCCAAAGTGATTACGACAACTGTAAAGATTAAAATTTAGGGGAGACTGAGGCAGGTAGAAATTAGTTTCTCTCTGCAAGGGGTATTATATTTTATGAAGTTTATTAAAGGTTGAGAATTTAAGAATATACAAGTAAGAAAAAACATGTGCCTGGGCCAGAGGCCTAGACAAGACCTCACCTACATTATGGAAAGAGCCACGTCTTCCCCAAAAAGGAAGTCCAAGAGAGAGAGAGCTCAAAAGCCTTTGTAATCAGCTTAAATACCTTCTCGATCTCGCCCACCTCAGAATTCCGTGAGATTACAAAGCATTTTGGGGAAGTGGAGCAAGGACTTGTAGGGATTGAAGTCCAGAGTTCAAATCTCAATTTTACAGCACATCATAGAATAAAAGATAATTGTTGAGCAAAGTCCTGGGCCTATTCATTCATGGGAAAAGAAAACTACAAAGAAGATAAAATAATATATTATTTCTTTCACATTTCTATGTTATATATAGGTAACAAATAAAATGAACTTAAGCTTTTAATGCAAGAAGGTAAAGATGAATTCATAATCACCACTTTAACTTTTGGGGATAAGATTCATAGATAGAATTTGCAAAAAGATATTGACCTATATGAAAATTAAAAAAAATAATCTATAGGATTACAAACTAGAGGAGAATATGTAATTTAGTACAAAAGAATAATGTTAAAGAAGCAGTGTTTATTTACTCCTGTGTTAGTATGCAAAACATTGCTCTGCTAGAGGAAAGAAATAAATGAGTTCCTGATACAATTCACAAAATTGGCAAAAAAACAAAACAAAAGTCACAGTAGCAATGATAGACTTCAATTACCTGAACTATGTTAGAAATCATATTTTTCAAATAGCAGAACATTTAACAAATAGCTCCTTTCCTTCTCAAACTTTTTTTTAATCACTTTGTAGCAAGAAGAAGTAATGAGATGAAACTGCTATTGTATCCATTCATAACCCTAAAGGTGAAGTCAATAAGAAAAGTAATGAAAACTTTGGCATAAAGTAACCATTATATTCTAGTGGTCTGGGTCATCCTAAATATAATCTAATTGTGACCCGGCATTGATAACATGAAGTTGGGAAGAATAATTAATTTATACAGCTCAAAATTATGAAATCTTAAAGTTGGAAAGAATCTTACAAATTATTTATTCCAAGTGTTCCCAGAGATTTTGGTTTCAGAACACCTTAAAGTTATTGAAATATTTTCTGAGTCATGTAACCAAGAAGATGAAACAACACCGAAATCACTCTAAGACAAGGATTCTGAAAGAAACAAAGTACTTTTAGTTGTCTCCAAGTCTAGGTCACGAAGAATACAAATGGTGTAATAATCAAATAAACTAAAAATAGAAAAGCCTAATCCCTAAAATCTAATGCCCATCACCCATCTCCCACCACTGTAGCAGTAGGGTTTCTTAAGCCAAGTCAACACCTTGTAAAGAATTCAATCTTAGCTGCAACCTCCACTTCCCATCTCTAATTGCCATAGAAAACAAAAAGCAGATACTTGTTTGTGGGACAGCAATCTCAGTTCTGTAGGCAGCTAGAAAGCTAAGGAACAGAAGAAACTGAGGCAATACACATGTATGTGTCTGAATGATACTATTTAAAAAAACACAACTGCCCAGAATCCATCTAGGACTACCTCTGATACCCCACCTCACCCCACTCCACCCCAAAGTCATTTGGGGCAGGATCTCAGACTGCAAAATAATGAATTTTCCAACTTGCAAGGTAAAAGAAATCAAAGGCAAAGTAGTCAGAAAGTTAGTGATCAAAGACTATGAGGAAAATAAAAGCCCAAAATAATGAAAAGTCAGGAAAAAGAAAACTCATTTAAAGAGTTTGGCCATTAGTAGATGAATAATTAGGAAATATTAATAATGAAGGAGAATATGACTTCTAGGTCAGGTTCCAGCAGCTATTAAAATATTGCAAGACAAAAGACATTCAGTCAAACCTTGATGTGGCAAAAGACCAAGTGAATTCTGTAAAAAGAGGATCAGGATCATAGCAAAATATTTTTGAAATGTTTAAAAAAGCAATAAGAATGATAAAAGATTTTACAACCTATATACAAGAGACAATTATTAAAGTAAAAAAAAAACTTAAAATCAATGTGAGTTGTTTCATGAGTGATGCAAAATAAAAATAGCTAATTGAGAATGTAAATATATAGATATGAATAACAATGTAGAAGAAATCATGTAAAAAGTCATAACATTAAAAGAAAGAATGATCTTCATACAAGCTATACATATTTATCTCAGCAGGTAGAATAAGTATGTTATGGGCATGGAAGGACACCCTTTGGGGTTTGGGAAGGATGCCTTTTGCAAGCATGCAATGACTCCAAAACTTAGCTTAAAAACAAAAAGAGATTTATTAATTTAGAAAGTAATGTTGAGAGTAGCCAGGAGGATAACAAGGTAGAACAGCAAGATGGGGAGCAGTTCCTTGGGAGGACAGCATGAAAGGAAAGGCTGTTCCCTCATGAGGACAGCATGGATGGAGAGGCTGCCCCTAGATGACATCAGCTCTGGGGATTTTATTCATTCTTCACAACAGTTAGTCACTCAGGCATGAGGTGGGGTGATCATACTTGGGTCTGCCTGGGGACATAAAGATTCCTTAGTTTTAGGGGACAAACAGATGTCTGATAGGATCGAGGCGTGGTCTGAAGGTGCATCTTTCTGTCCATCTAGAGGACCATCAAAGGAAGATAGTCATCTCAGGACTCTAGGTGGGGTCATTGGGTGTTTTTAGTCTCAGAGTCAGAAAAAAACAAGGGAGTGCCCTTGACAATAGTTCGCCTGGGTTTCTGGGGTACAGTGCCCATGTCAAGTAGAGATGAATTAAGGAATGTAGATTTCTGAGAAGACTATGACAAAATAATATTTAAAAAAATTAATATCTTATTTTCAGAAAACATATAATTTTTCAGAATATACATATAATTTCAGAAATTATATAATAAACTGTCCATATTCCTGAACACACAAAAAATGTCAAAAGAATCCACAGATTGCCTCAAAAAAAAATAAAAAAAACTATGCTATAAACTCCTAAAAACAGGGTGCTTAAATTTAACTAATCCAATGATACACAGCAAATTCTTCAAATGAACAGAAGTGTCTCCAAATATAAAGGAAAGGAAAATTTTGAAGTTGTTGACTTGAAAAAACCCAGAATAGTCAGAAAAACTACTCTTTAATTGAGGAAAGGGTTTTAGTGCTTTCCTCAAGGCCTCCACACAGAGCTGTGCACTACACACACAGTCCCAAGACTTGAGACTCTGATGCTCTGGTCTCTGTGCCCTGGAAGAGCCAATCAGGCTAGATGGACAACTCCAAGGAACAAAAGAATTTTGGGGAATCTATATACCATTTGGGAGATTCAGGGGCAGGGAAAGATGATTGATATTACCATAGCTATAAGGAAAAGGAAGTGTTCAAACTATATTGTTAGGATACAATCAAGCTTGGGAAAGGAATCATAGCTAGAGGCTAGGGTGTAAGGGAAGGGGTTACTTACAATGGATACTAAAAGGATGGTCCCTGCCCAAATGTTGGTCTTCTTGAGAACAGGCCTGATAAAATGGGGAAAACTTTCCAAGATAAAAGAAAATTCAGCATTTCCTTAGCCCCACATAACAGATTATTATTATCATTTACCTTAGGGTCCATTATTTAGTCTGAAACTACTAGCCTGAGATTCCCTGTAGGATGGATTTTCATGGGAACAAGGAACAGGTATAAGCTTTGGGTTCTCCAATTTACAAGCTAGTCCTAAAACTAGGGGGTTCATCAGATCTTACTAGGCTACAAGTTTGGGGGTTTCTAGATTCCACATCGACAAAACACAAGACTATTCTGAAGCCACCAGAAATAGCAGGAGTGAAAGGAAGTGTTCAAAGCAGTAGAGAAATTCAAGACAGAACCCAAAATAATATATCTGGCAAATCATACATGAATTTTTAATGAAAAAATGGTGGGCATTCACTAAAAATAGAAGTTCAAAATATTCCAAGAAAGAAAGAATTGGAAAAACAATTTCCTACTCAAAGACCTTGGACAACAAACATAAAGAATGTGAACAAAGACAGAAACCAAGGAAAGAGTGACAAAACAACAGCAGAAATCATAAAAATATTTCCTTTTAAAAGCAAATAAGTAAACAAATATTGAAGCAGAAATTAAGTACAAATGATGATGGAAAAATATGCTTGAAACATCATGGACTAAACCTTGCATCACTTTGCCTACATGAAAATTAGTGTCTTCTATGAAACTAAATAGCAAAATAGAATGTACATACTTGGGGAGAGGAATAGAAAGGAGACCAAGGGGAATGCATGATGTACTTAGTGTATTGAAAGGCTAGGAATGAAAGGAAAATAACTTCTGTTATCTCTAAATAAGAAAGTTCTTTGGAGAATAGATAAAGAAGTGAAGGGTAGAATTGAAAAGTGGGGGGAAGGGAACTAGCAAAGGAAAAATGTTTCTTAAGTGCCTATATTGTTCAGGCATTAAACTCATCACTTTTAAAATATCTTATTTTATCCTATCAACTCTAGAAGGAAGCTGCTGCTATTGCCATGGACATTGTATCCCCAGAATCTTAGGGAAACTAGTATCAGGGAAACTCCCTTGCTCCCTTACATCCTCATGACTCTGAGCCTAAAAACATCCAAGGACCCCTCTAGGGTCCTGAGATGAATGTCCTCCTTTGATTGTCCTCTAGATTTAAGATGGACAGAGAGATTCACCTCCAGGCTACACCTAGATCCTATCAGGCTATATCTCAGACATCAGTTTGTTCCCTAAAACTAAGGAATCTTCATGTCTCCAGGCAGACCCCAGTCAGATGATTACCCCACCTCACCAAATGCCTGAGTAACTAACACTCTCCATTATAAAAAGTATAAAATCCCCAGAACTGATATTGTCTGGGGAACAGCCTTTCCTTTCATGCTCTCCTCCCAAGGAACTGCTTCCCATCTTGCTGATCCACCTTGCTATCCTCCTGGCCACTCTCAACATTACTTTCTAAATTAATAAATTTCTCTTTTTGTTTTTAAGCTAAGTTTTGGAGTCTTGCATTCTTGCAAAATGTATCCTTCTCGAACTCCAGGGGTATACCTCTTTACCCCCATAACACTATTAAACCCATTTTACAATTAAAAAAACTCAAACAGATATATAGTTTTCTCTGAACACTTTTTAAACACCTAACAAACAACTAACAAACTAGCAACAGAGCAAATGGAAGTCTTTAGTAGTCAACTTTGAAAAAAGATGATTAAATTTTTTTTTTACCCTTATTTTAGGGATTTTTGTTGAATATAAAAAAATGTAATCAAATGAGAGATGAAATCCATGGTAAGAAATTGTTAAGGTTTCTATTTTTGGGGTAGTATTTTGATAAAAAGCCAGTGTGCAGTTTATTAAACACAAATCCCAATCCTAACTAAATTTCTCTAGAAAACCCTAAATTTATCTGATTCATGTTATTGGCTGGAAGGATACCTTTGGGGTTCGGGAAGGATACCTTTTGCAAGCATGCAAGACTCCAAAACTTAACTTAAAAACAAAAAAGAGATTTATTAATTTAGAAAGTAATGTTGAGAGTGGCCAGGAGGATAGCAAGGTGGAACAGCAAGATGGGGAGCAGTTCCTCAGGACATCAGTTCTGAAGTTTTTATGCCTTTTTACAACAGATTCTATGCCCTGGTGGGGACATGACTTAGAGTGGTAAGCCCAAAGTGATGAAAGGTTTGCTCTAAGTTTAAGCATTGCTCATTAAGCTTTCACCATTTACCTGTGCCAGGTAACTTCTGGTGGATGACAGTGTTATGGCACAGAGTTATGGTTTTTGGCTTTTTTCTTGCCTCACTTTTGCAATAAGCAATGTTTAAGTAAAGAAATTTCTTGCCATGAACTTATATTTAATTGATGAGAATGGTTTGGTTCTAGGACTTGTCTGTTTTGGTCTTATCGAGCCCCGTATGCTTTAGCTAGAACCTTGATACTCTGCTTTGGATTTCTAGAGGAGTCGGGATTTCAATGGCCAGAGGCTGAATTAAACTTCCGTCTGTACTATTGGAATCATTTCTAAGTTTTGTAGGAGAAACATTTCTACCTGCTTATTTCTATACATTTTAAATGGTCATAATACTACATTAAGCATGGGTGGAGGCAGAGGTTGACATAGAATATTTCTGTCCCTTTCTGCAGCAACAGACAGGGGAGAGATAGCAAGGATAGATCAGTAAGTTAAAGGAAGTGATTTAAGTATATTGTTAGTATCTTTAGTGAAAGGAAGGGCAAAAGACTGAAAGATAAGTCAATCCTCCTTGTTTAATGTAGCATTTTAGTCAGAATCCATGTGCTCTTAGCAGCAGGTAATATTTGTCTTAATTTCCCATCATCTGGTGTAAAATTTGTTGCTAGAGTTTTGATCAGCTCTGTAATGCTGAGAGCTTCCCATATTTTTGCATGCTATAGCACAATCTAGAAATCTTGCTTCTCCTTTGCAGGGGGCTATCTGTAGCCTCCTTATTGCTGTTTTGGCTTGCAGAGTTCTGCGGGGGAGGGTAAAATGGTCATCTGACTGGGATCTGCCTGGAGGCATAAAGATTCATCTCTTTGTCCATCTTAAATCTAGAGGACAAAAGAAGATAAACATCTCAGGACCCTAGGTGGGGTCATTGGGTGTTTCTAAGTGGAGAGTCAGGAGGAAGCAAAACAAGGGAGTTTCCCTGATAATAGTTCACCTGGGTTTCTGGGGAACAGTGCCCATGTCACTTCAGAGGGCAATATCTTCTGCTATGCCAAAGCTCTCACCTACTCTCACTATCCAATAATATAACCACTATCTATCAACCTTATCTACCCAAGTTTTTAAAAGGCAATAAGGCTATTAAGTGTGAAGATTAAATTTAACTCTTCCCTGATTGTGAAAATTAAATTAATTAACTCTCTCCTGATTGTGAAAATTAAATTAACTCCCCTGCCCATTTTTAGATTTAATCACCAAAAAATGTGAACACCCTACTTACAGTTGTGGGGAAATCTGCCTATTTTTAGAATTAATCACCAAAGGTGTAAACACCCCATTCCCACTTTAGTGGGGGAGGTCTGTGACCCAAGTGTGCCATAGTGGGTGATGAGTCAAAATTAAACTGACTGCCTCTGGGTAGTCCTAAAGTAAAGCTTCAACTATGATTGGTAGACTTAAAATTAGGGGAAGGCACAGGAAGTGACGTAAAAGAAAGTGTCTTTAAAAGGGAGTTACAACTTCCTGAGTGCAGTTTTTATTTGGAATTCTACTTAGAGTTGAACTTCCTATGAAGAATCTGTTGACTGAACCTTAGACCCTGTTCCTGGTGAGGCTGAACTTTAAATCTCTTCCTTTAGATTGACACATGGTGAGTGAAAGCCTGATTCCTTTCCTGGATTTTCTGAAAAAAAAACTAGCCTTAGGAGACACCTACTTCTTTTTTTTTTTAATTAATTAATTTTCTTTTTTGATTTGAGCATTTCCAAACATTATTCACTGGAGAAAAAGATCATTTTCTTTTCCTCCCCCACCCCCACCTCTCCCATAGCTGACGTGTGATTCCACTGGGTATCACATGTGTTCTTGATTCGAACCCATTTCTATGTTGTTGGTATTTGCATTAGAGTGTTCATTCAGAGTCTCTCCTCAGTCATATCCCCTCCACCCCTGTAGTCAAGCAGTTGCTTTTCATCGGTGTTTTTACTCCCACAGTTTGTCCTCTGCTTGTGGATAGTGTTTTTCTCCTAGATCCCTGCAGATTGTTCAGGGACATTGCATTGACACTAATGGAGAAGTCCATTATGTTCGATTGTACCACAGTGTATCCGTCTTTGTGTAAAATGTTTTCCTGGTTCTGCTCCTCTCGCTCTGCATCACTTCCTGGAGATAGTTCCAGTCTCCATGGAATTCCTCCACTTTATTATTCCTTTTAGCACAATAGTAGTCCATCACCAAAATATACCACAATTTGTTCAGCCATTCCCCAATTGAAGGACATCCCCTCGTTTTCCAATTTTTGGCCACCACAAAGAGCACAGCTATGGATATTTTTGTACAAGTCTTTTTCCTTATTATCTCTTTGGGGTACAAACCCAGCAGTGCTATGGATGGATCAAAGGGCAGACAGTCTTTTATCACCCTTTGGGCATAGTTCCAAATTGCCCTCCAGAATGGTTGGATCAATTCACAACTCCACCAACAATGAATTAATGTCCCTACTTTGCCACATCCCCTCCAGCATTCACTACTTTGCTCTGCTGTCATGTTAGCCAATTTGCTAGGTGTGAGGTGATACCTCAGGGTTGTTTTGATTTGCATCTCTCTGATTATAAGAGATGTAGAACACTTTTTCATGTGCTTATTAATAGTTTTGATTTCTTTATCTGAGAACTGCCTATTCATGTCGCTTGCCCATTTATCAATTGGAGAATGGCTTGATTTTTTTGTACAATTGATTTAGCTCTTTGTAAATTCGAGTAATTAAACCTTTGTCAGAGGTTTTTATGAAGATTGTTTCCCAATTTGTTGCTTCCCTTCTGATTTTAGTTACATTGATTTTGTTTGTACAAAAACTTTTTAATTTGATGTAGTCAAAATTATTTATTTTACATTTTGTGACTCTTTCTATGTCTTACTTGGTTTTAAAGCCTCTCCCTTCCCAAAGGTCTGACATGTATACTATTCTGTTTGCCTAATTTACTTATAGTTTCCTTCTTTATGTTCAAGTCATTCACTCATTTTGAATTTATCTTGGTGTAGGGTGTGAGGTGTTGATCTAAACCTAATCTCTCTCACACTGTCTTCCAATTTTCCCAGCAGTTTTTATCGAATAGTGGGTTTTTGTCCCAAAAGCTGGGATCTTTGGTATATGATCTTTATCATATACTGTCTTGCTGAGGTCACTTCCCCCAAGTCTATTCCACTGATCCTCCTTTCTGTCTCTTAGTCCATACCAAATTGTTTTGATGACCACTGCTTTATAATATAGTTTGAGATCTGGGACTGCAAGGCCACCTTCCTTTGTATTTTTTTTTCATTATTTCCCTGGATATCCTTGATCCTTTGTTCTTCCAAATAAACTTTGTTATGGTTTTTTTCTAAATCAGTAAAGACACCTACTTCTTGAGAGAGACTTCCCCAGACTTTGCTGAGACTGGTTAAGAAATTAACTCTCCTGCCTGGGTTGAGCTGGGAGCTGGGAGTAATTACTTAGTACTTATGCTAGATAGCTTACCCTCTCCTCTCTCTGATTTCCTATTTCATTCTTTCTATATTTTAAAATAAATTATAAATAAATCTCTTTGCAATAAATTAAATTCCTGGAAACCCTATATTTAAATGTAATCCAGTTCGACCTTTTAAAAATTAACCCTTTTTTCCCTTACATAAGGCCTTAATTCAGTTCTTTGTTTCCAGCCAGAGAGAATGTGAACAGCACACCCTCTTGATCCAGAGACCAAAAGTCAAAAAACCCTTTTCAATTCTCTCCAACCAACTAACTCCCCTTGGACACACCATTTTAACTGTCACTAACTGATGTGTAATTGGAAATCTGTTACCCTAAAAACTATATTTCTCAGGAGTCCACTGACTTTCTGTCATTATGTGCTTCCTGTGACAAGTAGATATTTTGGGTGGGGTTCCTAGTCTCATGCCCTTTGTTTCCTGAGTTGAAACCATGGTGGTAAGTTGGGTTTTTGAACAGGTAGATTAGCCATGGGCCTATGGTTTTATTTTGTTACTTTTTTATTCCTTTATTTCTTTTTTTTCCTTTTTTCCTTTTCCTTTTTTCTTTTCTGTTTTTTTTGTCTTTTTATTCCTTTATTTTTAAATGATCATTATTAAATTTTTTAAAATAAATTTTAATTATTGATGGCTTATTTTAATTTTTATAATGACAACCTACACAGCAGGGGCTCTCTTTCTGAAAACTCATTGCTCCTTTTCCTCTTAAATATAAAAAGGAGAAATTAATAAAAACTCTCTTAAGAAAATGGAAATAAGACCTATCTTTAAAGTGGAAAGGTGCTACACAAAATATGACCTATTTCTCTAGGTAATCTGTTATAATGGTCTCATAAGTGATTCCTTTGGGTAGAAAGGGAGGAACTTTTCGAGAACTTCTGAGATCCCTTATGCATCTAGCTCTGAAAAGGCACTGATAAGAAAATATAAGTCAAGAAATGGAAAATGTATAGATAGTGTAGAAAAGATCATTGGATAGCACCACGTTTCATGACAACAATTATAATATGTATGAAGAGCAACACTCTTCAGAGCATCCTTGCTAATAATAATAATAATTATAATTATTAACTCATCATCTATGTTGTAAATATTTAGCCAAAGGTAAAGTAATGAAGTAATGGGATAGCAGTCAAGTTAATGTACAATAAATATTTTTTATCTCAAGCCTCATTCAGTAAATGTGAAGGTAAGGCAGGAACCATCATGAAACACTAACAACTTATGCTCTCAGAATTACACTGACTAACTTACCAGCCCTGGTAGTACAATGAAATTTCGCCTATGATTCTAAGAAATAGATTGACATAAAGTTGAATATTTTCCCTTCTCAATATCATTGTGTTTTATCAGTTTGAAATGGCTGATAGTAGAAAGTTGATGCTCTAAAATGTTCTAGTACCTCCAGAAGACAAAATATATCTGACCAAAGACCAATTATATAGCATACTACCCAGTTCCTGTCAGACAGAAGATAGACACAGGATATAGAAGGAGATTGTTTTTTGGATATGACCAATGCAGGAATTTGTTTTGCTTCACTATGTACTTTTATGACAAGAATTTTTCCTTTTTTAAAATGTTTAATTTTTAAAATTTTATTAATTTTATTAATTACTTTAGAATATTTTCCCTTGGTTACATGAGTGATGCTCTTTCCCTTCCCTCCATCCAACCCCCTTCCATAGCCAAGAAGCAATTCTACTGAGTTTTACATGTGTCATTGACCAAGACCTATTTCCAAATTATTAATGTTTGTAATAGAGTGATCATTTAGAGTCTACATCCCCAATATATCCCCATCGAACTATGTGATCAAGCAGCTGTTCTTTTTCTTCTGTGTTTCTACTCCCACTGTTCTTTCTCTGGATATGGATAGTATTCTTTCTCATAAGTCCCTCAGAATTGTCCTGGATCATTGCATTGCTGCTAGTAGAAAAATCCATTACATTCGATTGTACCACAGTGTATCAGTCTCTGTGTAAAATGTTCTTCTGGTTATGCTCCTTTTGCATTGCATCAATTTCTGGATGTCTTTCCAGTTCACATGGAATTCCTCCAGTTCATTATTCCTTTTAGCACAACAGTATTCCATCACCAAATAACACCACAATTTGTTCAGCCATTCCCCAATTAAAGGGCATCCTCTCATTTTCCAATTCCCTTTTCTTTTCTCTTTTCATTCCTATTTTAGTCCTATAAAGGTGTGGGTGTATGAAAGATATAAAATAATTTGTGTTTAATAAAATTAGATTTAAAGGATTGAGTGATATATTATCAAGTCATATTGCATAAATATAAAAAAGCATTAAAACTTTAAAAATATCTCTGTTTTAAAAATCATAATTCTGAAAAAATCAGAAACATCTACATTTCTCTTGCTAGAAATATTTCACCAAAGGTAGATAGCACTGTCAACAAAAGCAAATGAATTAAAATACACATAAAACATACTGAACAAATAAAGATTTTCATTACTTTAGCAATAGTATATTTTAACAAAATTGGAAACAAATCTTTTCAGTTAATATTAAGACAAGTCTATGCTTTTTTCTCCATAATATCCCCAGCTTCAAGTAATTGAATAACATATTACAACAATAATTGACAATTTCAAAAATTTACAATCAGAATAGATTGTAAACCTTTGTCCATAGTTCTTCGTACACTCTATTTATTAGATCAATTTTCACTTTTGCTTTGTCTGAGATCATAGTTACTATTCATGCTCATTTAACTTTTAGAGAGGCATAACAGATTCTGCTCTAGCCCTTTATATTTACTCTGTCTTCCTTTTTTAATAGATTCTCCTCTAGTCCAATATCAACACACTGTTTGTGTGTGTCTCTGTGTTAAGTGTGTTTCTAATAGATAGTATAATATGAGATTTCGGCTTTTATTCCACTCTGCTATCCTCTTCAGTTTTAGGGTAAGTTTATCTCATTCACATTTCCTTATGATCACTAACTGTATTCCCCTCCATCCTTTTTCCCCTGTTTATCCTTTACTTCTTCTTTTTTCATCCTTTCTCTTTTCACAAAGGTTTTTTTTTTCTGACTACTGCCTTCCGGAGTTCAACTTCTCTTTTGTCTTATCTCCCTACTTTTCTTATTTCTTCTCCCTTCCTTACTTCTCTATAATTTAGAATAGGTTTCTATATCTGACTATGGACTTTATTTCTGCTTTGTACCAATTTCTGAATGTTTCAAGCATTTCCCTCCACCCTCTCCTATCTTCCCCTCCAATGTATTGAGATAATTTACCCCCAGCTTTCTTTCCTTTTCTTTTCCCAGTGTACTTCCCTTTCTTATTCCTTGATTTTTTTATATCAAACTATTGTATTTAACTTACTCACTGCCCTCTGCCTATTCACTGCTCTAATAGTGATCAAGTTCTTAAGTATTTTTAGTATCTTAAGTATTTCCTTTTTGACCACATTGGACTTACTTTGGTTCATAAAGTTTACATTCCAGGTTCTTATGCAATATTGATCTTTCTAGCACTGGATTTTCCTCTTATCATCACAAATATCTGCAAATGAGCTTCCTTTCTATTTTGACTTACCCACTTCATTAGTAATGGGCCTATTTATAGTTGTGTTCTACTCTTTCCCAGGAACACATCTTCCAGCCTGAGGGGCTCATTTCCTGGTTTTAATATCCTTTATCATTTGAATACTGTCCATGGAGCTTTCTGGGCAAAGATACTGAAGTAGTTTGCCATTTCTTTCTCCAGTGGTTCACCTTTTGGGCAGAACTTCCCACTATGGTCTGTCTATCTTCGTAACCCTGAGTATTATAGCTCCTACTTTCATTGACCTACACAAGCTCCTCAATCATGATAAGGTAGATCTATCTATTACCAAAATCAGAATAGTCAATTAGCAGTGTTTTCTGACTTTGTTAAAGCATAATATATCTATTACCAAAATATTGAAAACACTAACATCCCCAAAATATAGTTAATCAAATGTTCATATCCTTTAGACAATATATTTTAGTTTGGGAACTAAAACAAGCCTACAAAAAAAAAAAAGAGAGAGAAAACCCTGTATTAGGCGATAAGCAGAACAGATGGACAACATTTCCCAGGGATATAAAGAGAAACTTATCAATGTTTCAGTAATAAAGAGAAGAAAAAAACAATTTGATCAAATGTAACATATCATTTATACTGGCTTCATTGATTAATGTATTTGATCAAGTCTTGTACTTATAGTTTATCCAAATACTTTCAAATATCAAATAGAGTAAAAATAAAAATAAATAATAAAATAATAAAAAATAAAAATGGTAGTACATTCGGTATCATTATATAAAAGTATTCTATATTTATATTCCATAAACACAGTAATATCAAGAACAATTCATCCCAAATATGACAGTTTGAGAGAGATGGTCTGAACCATTAAAGGTCAGCATAGCTTTTAATTCATTAGCATCATTCCTAAATACAACAAACTATGGCATCAAATTAGTCAAATCACAATGTCATTAATAATTTAATATACATAACTTAAAGAAACTTATATAGTTCCATCAAACAACACATTTGCCATCTCTTCTATTTTGTGGAACCCATTTCTAATATTAACAAAATGGACTCATACAATTCATAATGTACGATAAATAAAAGAAAGATATCCAAGGGCTTTTTCTGAATCGAGAAGTAACATGGACTCAATGAGTGAAGGAATTAGGTACAAATACCTTTTTTTTTTCTCCAGGCAAGAACAATTGAATATAAAGATATAAAAAAGAAAGTCAAGGCTAAATGTTATGAGACTCACTGGCATCCTGAATTTAAATTAGAATGAAAAAAGATGTGCTTAAAGCAATTAATACCTAGACAGATACCATTTAGCATGTATAAGTTATAAAATACAAAATGTACTGCTAAAGATTTGGAAAATTTCCTTTCCCCAATTCCAAGAATGTTAATAAAATATGGGGCCTTCATCCTAAGGCAATCATAGAAAGTCTAATACTTTCCCACAAAAAAAGAGAAGAATTAATAGACATCAGAACACTTGATCAACATATTAAAAATCTACAAAAAGACCTTTGGAATAATTAGTCATCATTTTTCCAAGCAATAATAAGGATTGATAACTGGTGCATGTCACTGGATGAGTGAAATGAACCTTTCATTTACTTCTGGATAAACTGTCATGTGGGAGAAATTAAACTTGTTCCCAGAGGAAAGAACCAGGAGTAACAGAAGGAAGTTACAAAGGGGAAAACTTAGATTTTGTGTCTAGAGAATCTACCAAAGAGTGAGAACTATTCCAAATCAAAATAGTATCTCTCTGGAAGTAGTAGATTCCCTGATTAAATGTTGGATATGTTAATGGATAGAGCCTTTGGATAACAGTTGTCTAAGTTCCTTTACATTCTAAAGATATGTGTTTCTGTGATTTCTATCTTCAAATTTTGGCAGAGCTACCATATAAAAGATGCCTAGTCCCCTCACTGTGTGGTCCCAAAGGAGATTAAAATTAACAAGTGGAAATTGAAGGGAGGTAAATTTCATTTACATTTAAAACAGAATATCTAATAAAGGATGTTTAGAAACATCATAGAATGATATCCAGTGAGGTAAGGGATGTCCATTACTTGAGATGTTCAAGCAGAAGCTGCATAACCAGCAGGGATGGGTGGTATAAATAGAATCTATATCCCAGTTAGATGAAGTGAAATGAATATTGTGTTTTAAGTGAAAGGACTTTAGTTTTGTTACTTTGTCTACCCTTAAAATTGGCATCTTTATCTGTAAACATAAAAAATAGATCACCTCAAAAAAATCCTCTGGTTCTTAATATACAACTGTGAGTACAGATAATCAAAAAGGTTCCATCCATCAATTCAAGTAGATGATCCTCTTTCAACCCTGAAGTCTCTGATCCTGCTAAGTGCTTCTCTTTTCCTGTAGTTCTTGTGTTCCCAATTCCATGTCTTTCATTCACACTCCATTAGTTAGAAATAAGATCATAAGATAGCGTAAATATAAAGAAAAATTAAAGAAAAGAAATAGCATGGTAATGGGAATAGAAAGCTGATCTCACAGTCAAAATTTTCTCTATTTCATCCTATTTATGGCACATTTTGGCTTTATGTGCCAAGACAGACTGCATAACAATTACAAATCACAGATTATGCGTATGTGTGTGAGACACACAGACAGAGAGACAAAGAGTAAAATCTGAGAGCCAGAGATAAAGACAGACAGAAACAAAGAAACATAGACCAAAAAAAAACAAAAACCAAAAACCAAAAAGAAAACAACAAAAACTGAGAAGCAAAGGCAGAAAGAGAAGAAGAAAAACAGGACATCAGTGATGGAGGGAAAGAGAGAGAGGGGGGAGAAGGAGAAAGGGGGACAAGAGAGAGAATGGGATAGAGAGCATATTATTTTTAAATGCATTATTTTTTAATATTTTTTACACAAGCTCAAGGGTGTTTGTTACTGATTTCCATTCATATATGCTCCCGGGACTGAAGTTTAAAATTCAAAGCAGTCTGAACAAAACTGTACCTATCTTAAATTTTAGAAATTTTAGTCATTCCTATGGGCCTTTTCTGAAGGTAAGCAAGTCCATAATATTTATACCCCACTAAGTGATTTTATTCATACCTGATAACATAGGAAAAATAGGTTTAGATGTATTTGCTTATAGGAAATGTTCTTCTTGTTTATTATTCTGTTTACTGATTTAATGTATAACTTCTGCATATGAAGAACTTAGTGAAAGAGCTTGGAAAGTATCCTGTGGCTTGTTTATAATGAGTGAGCTTAAATTACAGCACTATTAACCAAATTTGGAGTAAATTGAGTTGGTTGGACAGCTTTGGAAACCTGACGTGCCTTCTTACTTTTAATACAGAGTGTATCATAAAAGCCACAACTACTTTTTAATCTAATGACCTGGGTCAGATTTCTATCCTACTCACTGGAAATTTAGGGGAGGGGCAAAAACTGAGGTGGCAACTCCTTGCATTCTTTGCAGATTAGAATCTTATTCTCTAAAATTTGTAGACTAGAGCCAACCTTAGCAATAGTCAGGGGAATGCTTGACAAGTTAAATGCCCTTCAAGAAATATCTGTTAAGTGCCTGCCCATCAAAGAATAGAACTAATTTAAATTGACCCCACTGTTTTTTATTGTTAAAGAGTTGGTGTATTGTTATTAAAAGATGCAGTGAGGGTATATTGATTAACACCCCTATACATACACACAAATGTTCTGCCTCCCATACTTTTCCTGAAAAAGTAATTTAATATCCTAGATCCTCCATTTCCTCATCTCTAGAATGAGGACAATAATACTGTCACTTATAATGTCAAAGTATTGTGAACCATAAAGTCTTATTATTTTTTTAAAAATTTTCTTTAGTTGATAGCACAATTCTTTTGCAATTGCTTGCAGGCTATCTTCCCAAGTACAAAGAGAAGGCTAGACAAAACTCCTTAGAAACAGTGGTATTACCTTTTACCTGACACGAAATATATATGACAATATTTGTACATTTTATTATTTTATTTCCTGCATTTAAAATGTGATCTCTTTAAGGTTATAACCTATACTTATATATGTACATATATATGAATTATATATACAGACATTATGGATATATATATATAAACATATATATGTATGCATATTTACATTTTCTGTATCTTACTGCTTAGTTGTACATGGCACCCCAGAAAGTGCTTAATTGATTGTGGATGGATGGCTTGAACAAAAAATTTTTGACAATCAGAAGAAGAGAATGGAAAGGACAGCAGTTTTAAGAAGGAAAGGGAAGTGTAAAATATTCTGGATTTATTTTGCCAACTCAAGCATTAGAAGGGAGTGAATGAACAACTATACTTAAAATTAAAGCCAGGATTCAAATTCCACTTTAAACATCTATTAGCTATGTGACCTTTAACAAGTTCCTTAAACTCTCTAAACCTTGATTTCTGTATTTATGAAATGTGGAAAGCTATCACTATAGCATTTATCTCACAGAGTTGCTATGAATATGAAATAAAATAATTTGAAAATCTATGTAAGATAAACTTATATTCCATTTAGTCTTGGGAGGAAGAGGAGGAGGAGAAGGGAGAGAACACAGAACACAAAATGTCAGGAAATGATTGTTGAAAATTGTATTGATATAAAAAAATTAAAAAATATTTTAAACGTATGTAAAACACTGTAGACCCTGAAAATCTCAAGTGAGATGTCTATGTTTTTTACAGCTCTCAAGATGAAAGCCTTTTTATCTCTAATAAGTTAAATAAATATGGATTGAATAGCCCTGTCTCTTAGAGGAAAGAAGAGAAGATTCTAAACATGTGCCTCTAGATGTCAAATTGGTTTTTTTTAATTACATAGAACCATAACTTATTATAAAGTCGTGCATGTCTTTTCTAATAAAATATCTTTGTTTAGCATCTTTTAATAGCCATAAAAGAGTGATGCTATTACCTCACAACCCTTGCCCTGACAAGTGGAGTCTGCTAATGTACAAGTCACAATATATATTTTTTCAAGCCTATTTTTCCATTGATTTTTAGAGGTCATAACAGTCTCCTGAGCACTCTAGTGACTCAACTGTTAGCCTCATCTCTGGATACCATTCATACTTTTTTTTCTTTTTTGTTAAACTTTCAGTTATGTTTCAAGCCTGTTACTTTCCTTCTAGGAAACCCCTAAACTAACAGGGAATAATCTTTTTAATCAACACTTTCATATAAAAGCCAACACTGAGCACAAAGTAAGGATTTCATTAACTAGAGCTTTGCTGACAGACTGGTTAGTTTCTCCCTGGGAAGAGTAACAAGATTTATTTCCCCCAGTTCTGGGCCCGTAGAAATACAATATAATTTCCCTCTGTCCAAGCTTCTATAATATTTCTCTGGATACTTACCCTTTTGTGCATTCTAAGAGGAAGTAGGGGGATTGATAAGGGTTTTCTCATCACCAATTCACTTAATTACCCTCTCAATAGCTTCTATTGGAGGGAGAAGCTTATTAAGGAAAATAAGACCCTCACAACTGAACCCAGAACAGTTTTAGATTTCACAGCACTGGAAGTATTTCTTCCTTTCTAGTGCAGTTCTTCTCTTTCCTCTAGCTTAGATTTAGAGATGACTTTAAAGTAGAATGAATCTTTTTGGAAAGATGATTAGGAATGGGTAAGAGAACAAGCATTTACTAAGTGCTTCCTATGTGCTAAGTTTAGGATGCTTTTTGTCCTTTCTTCACCTATTCATGATCTATTTGCCAATTTTGCTTTGTATCACAACCCACAGGTGTACCCCTCTTTCTTTCATAACATTGTTCTGCCCATGTACTTTCACAGGGTTATTAAGGAAGTATAATCACACTTATATTAAAAGTCAAAATTTCCTGCCCTAATGTAATTTGGTTAATTGTTTGAGAGAACTGGATGTTTAGTGTTAAGAGTACTAGGATATAATGCAAGGAACCTTGGACTGATCATCACCAGAAGAACTGAGTTTGATCCCTTTCCTATTAGAGATGTTGGGAAAATTGTTCAGTTTTCAAAGCCTTAGTTTCCTTCTCTGTGAAATGAGAAGGTAGAGATAGATGACTTCTAAGACTCCTGTCATCTCTAAATACTTTGATCAAAGTGAGTTCCTGAGCACCACCTGAATTAAACTAACCTCAGTTGGTCAAAGTTTACTATTTCTTTACTTTATTTTTCTATAAAGGGACTGGTGCTGGGCCCTAGAATCAGAAAGACTAGCATTGAAATCTGACCTCAAATGCTTACTAGCTCTGTGACCCTAGGGAAGTTACTTGACCCTGTTTACCTCAGTTTCCTCATCTGTAAAATGAGAAGGAAATGGCAAACCACTCTTTATCACAACTTTACAAAAATACTAGCTCAAATTTATATAACAGTCAAAGTTTTGTGAGGGTCATTATACATGTTTATTCAATCTTCACAGTTCTTCAAATTAATAAATAATTGTATCTGAAAAAATCTCCATACACACCCCATCTTTTTTATAGATACCTCCCACAGGTAAAAGAGAAAACAACACTGTCTTCCATCTTTGCTTTTTACCAGAAAAGATTTTAAGAAAAGGATAAACACTTAAAAAAATCTTATGATAATATGTTTGGTGCAATGGCAATCCATTGGACAGATCAATCTATTTTTGTTCCTTAGAGAATAGACACTATTGGAATTTAGGGAGTGGAGCCTAATAAGACCACAAATGTTCCCTTAGAGATCAAAACAAAAAGAAATCTATTTTTAAAAATGCAAACAAAAATTTGCAACTTAATTTTCTCAATTTGAAAACCATTAAATAAAAAAGAAGAGTAAAAATAACTTTCAAGCCTTTACTTTTTTACTTTGTATTTTTACCTATGCCATTTTGTATTGCCTGAGTTGATTACTTTATTATTAAATCAATAGATACTGTGTACCTACTATGAGCCACAGGTATCTAAGTGGCATATTTCAAATCTAGTTTATATGATTTTATAGAAGTAATTTAATTTGTGTTTGCCTCATTATTCTCAACTGTAAAATGAGGCCAGTAGCATTTAGCTCCTTGGGTTGTTGTGAGGTTTAAATGCAACACTATTTCTAAAGTGATTATTACAGTGCCTTGCATATCAAAAGTGCTTAACAAATACTTATTCCCTTTCCTTTCTTCTTTTACTTCTTTCCTGACATAGGCACTGAGAGGACAAATTGATGAATAAGATGCAGCCTGAACTGGAGATCAATAAATACACCAAATGGAGTGTCAGGAACACGAGAGCTTCATAGATAGTACTATAATATTTCAAAAGAGAATGGGATCATTCCTCACTCCTTGGGGCTATTGCCATTAACTGCCTACCCACCTCCATTCTCTACTCCAAGAACAATTTCTCTTTAGGATTTTTCTTCAATTCTCAGGTTCACTATTTGACTGACTCACTGCTCATCTGACTTGATTTTATGTTTTTATCCATGATCTAAGGTGTGATTTTTATCTTCTAAAAAAGTACAAGATGTTTCCAAGGTAGCATCATTCGCTTGTATTCTGATGTCCTAAATTACAACAATGCTTTTTAAAAAATCTTGATATTTAAAATTTTTATTTTCAGCTCCAAATTCTATATTTCTTTCCAGTCCCTCTTCCATTTATAGAGAAGGTAAGAAATTTGATTCATATTATACATGTCATAAAAATATGTTTACCCAAAAGCTGCGATATAGGGTTTAAAAAAGTAACAAAAAAGAAAGTGAAAAAAATTCTCTTCAATCTGTTGTCAGAGTTCATCAGTTGTCTCTCTAGATGTGGATAACATTTTTTGTCTTTTGTCTTTTGGAGTTGTCATGAATCATTCTATTGATCTGAGTAGTCAAGTCTTTGCATAGGTGATTGTTACACTATTGCTATTACTGTGTACAACATTCTCCTAGTTCATGTCATTTAATTTTATATCAGTCCATTTAAGCCTTTCTAGGTTTTTTTGTAACTCTTATCTTTGCTATTTCTTACAGCACCACTGCATTCCATCACAATCATATCACACAACTTGTTCAAGCATTATCCAATTGATGGGTATCCCCTCTGTTTTCAATACTTTGCCACCATAAAAGGAGCTCTAATAAATATTACACACACACACACACACACACACACACACACACACGTCATTCTTCCCTTTTCTTTGATCTCTTTAAAGAGAATAGATCTAGTAGTAATGTTGTTTTATAGCCTTTTGGGCTTAGTTCCAAATTATTTTACACAATGGCTGGACTAGTTCACAGCTCTCCCAACAATATATTAATGTACTTATTTTTGACATCTCATCCCAGAGCATCACATTTTCATTTATTTTTATCATTAGCAAATCTGATGGATATGAGGTGGTACCATAGAATTGTT
The DNA here is from genome assembly GCF_027887165.1 of Monodelphis domestica. Lineage (NCBI taxonomy): Eukaryota > Metazoa > Chordata > Mammalia > Didelphimorphia > Didelphidae > Monodelphis > Monodelphis domestica. The sequence goes on from NC_077230.1 coordinate 293,160,218, forward strand.
TTTATTTGAATTTCTCTAATTATTAGTTATTTAAAGCATTTTAATGTAACTACTGATAGCTATTTCTTCTGAAAATTGCTTGTTCATAGCCTTTGAACTCTATTTTATATTTTATAATTTTCAGAAATATTTTACAATTTTCAGAAAATATTCATCATATTGTTTGAACTTAATTTTATGTGGCTAGAAATTTTCTAAGAGCTTACTATAGACATCAAGTAGACCTCAGAGACACTCTAGGGAAACTAGATAGCTTCAGAGAATGCTTAGGTCTCACCCATGTCTTGTTTTAAGTCCTCCCAAAGCTTATGTTTTGTCTCCTACTGTTTTGAATATTTATACTTACTGACAGACATCTCAGTGGACCTTGCCTAGGAACTACCTTCTCTACAAAATTGCTTAATTCCATATACATACAGTTCATGTCCTACTACATTTTCTGAACTCTATAAAACAGAAACCTTGCAAAGACTCAGAGAGAGCCATATCTTCCAGTTTTCATCTCTGCCAAAATTTAATAAAATTCTTTCTAAAACTAATTCAGCTTTCATGGCAACAGCAGCTTTGAAAATTTTTCAACCCATAGACAAAAGCTCCTGTCCAATTAGTTGGGAGGAAATTTCAAGGGACCCTTTGCTGACAGAGTTTAGGACTCTGTTGCATTGCCCACATGCAGTTTCAGGTCATAGTCTAGGGCCTAAAGGAGAAATAACACTTGTAGCTTCAGGGAAACAAAAGAACAGTTTGCAATTCCAGTTCAAAGGGGAATAGTTGGGGTCATTCCCAAAGGTTTGGGCCCCTGGATTCCATTCCTAAATAGAGACTATAGGAGAGCTGGGTCCTTGTGACAGGCTCAGGGCCAGGATTCTTAGCACTACTATCTAAAGTGGAGCAAATTTCCTCATTAGTAAAAACTCAAGGATAGGTGATTATATGCTCCTTAGATTACACTCCTATGAAAGTATCAAAAACCTACAGGCTCTCAAAGTTATCTCTGAAAACAATAGCAAGCAAGACCTGAATCTTGGTGTTGTACCTGTAATAATTAAAATAGTGAGAGGCATAAACTGTGGCAGTTAAAAGAGTTAAAGGCCTTAAACTTTAGTGATTAAAATTGTGGAAGATATAAATTATAGTAGATATAAGAGGGGGTGAGTAAACTGTGTCCGCAGAAAATATGTTTCACTACAGTGTCTTGGTTTTAAATATAAGGTGGTCGCCAGGGAAATATTCCCAATTATGAATATACCCAAGTCAACTGGGTTTTATAGAGAATTTAATTAATACTACAATGAGGAATTAAAGAAAAGAGAGAAAGAGAGAAAAAGGAAATAAGTATGAAGGGCCTTAAGTCAACATGGCCTAGACCTGAGTCTTAAGAGAGAGAGATCAGTCAGTCATTTATCACTCACCACAAGATCTGTCTAAGCAAGGATTCTAGTGACATCAGGCCAGCTCCATCTCATCTGACTTCACCAGCTCAATGCTCAATCTGAATGTGTCTAAGTATCCAATGTCCCCGAGAGAGTCCCAAGAGAGACCCTTCAAGGCAGCCTTGGCCAGCTGCCTCCTTCAATTCAGCCTTTCCCAGCTGACTGCTCTTTACTCGCATTTCTCATCTCCTTGTATAAGGCATTTTCTCCTTTGTCACCTCCCCTAAATTCTTACATCCACCAATCACAGTAGACATTTTCCAAAGGACTTGCCATTCTTAATTCACATTTTGTTATCACCTTCTTAATTCACATCTTGCTCTCACCTTTTCTGGGTAGACTAAAACTTCTGAGTAATTCACATCAGGAAAGCTCTGAGTAAGTTTTCACCTCTTTGCTCCTTGCAAGTTTACAAGTTGCCTGACCTTTAATAGGTACTTAGCACCCCTTTGTATTAATTCTAAAAATAGGCATGGCTTAAAGAACTTTTTGCCTCATTATAAGTATGGGCCCAAGTACCCTCATTGTTTAGCAAGGAGTTTTCTTCCCTAAAGCAGTCCTAAGTAGGGTGGTGTAGAGGTCCTCACATTTCTGGTCCAAGTAGAGTTCTCACTGTCAAAATGGGGAATGTTCCCAGTAGGGAATTGTTCCAATGGAGAATTCCCCAATGTGGAAAATTTTAACATTCACAAGTCTAAGAAATTTCAATATTCACATACCCTTCTGACAAAGGAGTGAAGCCCAACGTTAACACAAAGGTAAAAGGCTGAAAAAATGAGCCAATATCAAGAAAAAAGAATCTGCTAATAAATAAGTTACTATGGCAACAAGATCAAGAAACAAAACATAAGAAAACAACTATGTCAAAGCAGTTTCAAGCAAAATCTCAAAGAAAAAAGGTAATTAGAAACCCAACAGGAATTTCTGGAAGACCTTAAATAGGATTTTTCAAAATCAAAATAAGAGAGGGAGAGGAAAAATTGGAAAAAAATGAGAAAATGAGAGTGTTGCAAGAAAATTATGGAAAAAAGAGTCAACATGTTGGCAAAAGAGGCACAAAAATTTCTGAAAAACATAACATCTTAAAAAAAGAGAGAATAGCCCTTTTCAATAAGTGTGGGAGTAAAATAAAGATGCCCATTATCAACATTGATATTTGATATCATTCTTTAATTGCTAGCTCTTAGAAATAAGAGAAGAAGAAATTGAAGGAATTAGAATAGACAATGAAGCTATCACTCTTTGTAGATGATATAGGAAATTTCATAGAATCAACAAAAACTAATTAAAACAATTAACAATTTTAGCATAGTTGTAGGATAAAAAAATAAATCCCACAAAAATCCCACAAAAAAAGCACTTCTCAATACTGCCAATAAAATCCAACAGGAAAATAATTAATATCCAAATACTGCAAGTATTATATTTTTATAAGAATTTATTAATATTAATTTGAGGAAAAAGAAAATTATATCCTTACTAAAGAGGAGGATCCTAGCCTGGGAGCCCTGGAAAAGAGAGAGCAAGGAGCAGAGGGGGAGGGAGAGATGTAAGGAAGAGTTGCAGTAAACTTACAGAACATAAGGATGCAAAGTGGGAATGCAAGAAAAAGGAATTTGGGGAAGAGAAAAAGAATTCTGGGAAAGTCTTTAGGGTACAACATTCTAATTATACACAATATAAAATACTTGGAAATCTATGTCACAAGACAAGCCCATGAAATATATGATCATAAGTATAAAACACTTTTCAGACAAATAAAGTCAAATCTAAATAATCTGAAAAAAATAATTGCTTATGGGTAGACCAATTTTAATAATTAAAAGGTAGTCTAGAGACCCAGAACACCAAATTTATAAACATTTCATTTAAGAGAAAGAGAAATTTCAGCCTCACTAATTTAAGTAAAGATCAGGTTCCAGATTTCAGCCCAGCATGGTCACTTAAATGCTGTGCTGCCACTTGCCAATTGCCAGCCCAGGGATTCAGTCTGTTGAAGAGAAGTAAAAAGCCCTCTCTTATTTAGTCCCTTGCTTTTTAAACCCCACTAGCTCCTCCTTCCATGTTGACAGTTCACATTGATGCTCACAGTGACCCTGATGCTCATGCTGATGCCCTGGATTGCCAGGTAATTAGATATAACATTACTCTATAACACTCACATTGGGGTATCATGGGATATAGATATTTTACTTCACTCACCAAGCCTACATAATAAAATTACAATTCTTCATATAGTAATTTACTCAGTCAGTGTCATACCAAACTATCCAAAATTTATCTCATAGAGTTAGAAAAAATAACAAAACTCATCTGGAAGAACAAAAGATCTAGAATATTAAATATGAGGGAATTAATTTTAAAATATGGAAGAAGGTGACCCAGCTGTTCTGATTCTCAAAATATATTCTAAAAGATTAACCATCAGAATAATCTGGTACTGGCTAATATATAGAGGGAAGAACCAATGCAATAGATTAGGTACTCAACATGAAACGATAAATGCTCATAGCAACCTAGTATTTGACAAACCCAAACAGCCAAGCTATTGGAAGAACTCCCTTTTGACAAAAAAACTGATGGGAAAACAAGAAAACAGTATGGAAGAAACTAGGCATAGACCAACTCCTCACACTATATATCAAGGAAAAGTAAAATTGGATACATAATTTAGAAATAAATGGTGATGCCATAAATGAATTGGGGACCATAAAATAGTTAATGGTCATACCTAGGGATAAGGGAATAATTTAGATCAAAACAAGATATTAAAAACACTATGAGATAAAAATTGATAACTTTGACTATATTAAATTTAATAGTTTTTGCACAAACAAAAGTAATGCAACCAAGATTAAAAGGCAAACTAGGGGAAATCTTTACAGTAAGTCTCTGACAGTCTTAATTTCTCAAATACTTAGGAAACTGAGTCAAATTTCTGAGTACAATGGATTCCTCAATTGACAAATGGCCATAGTATTTGAACAGACAGTTCCAAGATGAAGAAATTAAAACTATTTTTAGTCATATGAAGAAATGCTTCAAATGACTATTGATTAGAAAATGCAAACTAAAACAATTATGATGTATCACCTCATACACATCAGACTGGCTAATATGACAAAAACTGATAACTATTGTAAGGGATGTAGAAAAATTGAAACACTAATATATTGCTTATGGAGGTACAAACTAAAAAAAAAAAGGACATTACAGAGAACAATCTGGAACCATGCTCAAAAGTCCATAAAACTTTGCATCTTCTTGAACATATAAATACCACTACTAAGCCTGTATCCCTAAGATGAAGAGATTACATGTACAATAATATTTACAGAAGCTTTTTTTATTTGGGAAAAAATAGAAACTGAAGGGATGCCCTTCAGTTGGGGAATGGTGAAACAAGTTGTGGTGTATGATTGTAAGGGAATACCATTGTTCCACAAGAAATAAACAAAATCATCAAAAAATCCCAGGAAGACTTAAATGCATTGATGAAATGTGAAGTGAGCAGAGCCAGGAGAACATTGCACATAGTAACAACAATAATGTATATTGATCAACTGGGAATGACTTAATTTTTGTAAGCAATGCAAGGATCCAGGGCAACTCTAAGAAATTCAAGACAAAAATGACCACCATCATAAAAGGAATAGAGTCTGACTTCAAATTAAAATATACTATTCTTTACTTTATTTCTTCCATGATTTTTTCTTTAGTGAAAGCAATATATATTGTCACAACCTGGCAAACATGGAAGTATGTATATAATCATATTTTGCATGACTGCACATCTATAATCTATATCAAATTGCTTGCTTTCTAATGATTGAGTGAGGGAAATGGAAAGAATTTGGGATGAAAAATGAAAAATAAATTACCTTTAATTGAGAAATAATAAAATAAAAAATTAAATGTAAAAATAATTGCGAAGTTGCATTTTAGACTTAACCCAAAGAAAGATTTGGATGGATTTAGAATTATCCCAGATCACCCTAATCCACAAACAAATAATTACTTTGGCCTGATTATCCTACAGAATGCTTAAGCACCTGCAGCAATCTAGTCAAAATTAAATAAATTCTTTTGTAGAAATCTCTGTTTGACAATTGATTCAGAAATGACTATAGTTTTTGTAAATTTGCCTGTTACACATATATCTAAGTAATGAGCTTTTTGTAAGAAGAAATTGGCTGTAAATATTTTTCTCCTAATTTCCTGCTTTTCTTTTCATTTTGACTTAATTGCTTTTGTTTGTGCAAAAACTTTTAAATTTTATTTGGAGAGGGTTATACATTTCATCTCCATTGATTCTCATTTCTCCTTTGGTCATTAACTCTTCCTTTGTCTATATATGTGACAAGTATTTTTCCCATGTTCCCCTTAATTCGATTACATCAAATTTTCTTTATTTCTTAATCACATATATATATTTTGAACTTATCTTGGTATATTTATGAAATATTGATATATGCCTAGTTTTTGTAAGTCTAATTTATAGTCTTCCCAAGATTTTTGGTTGAATAATGAGTTCTTGGTAGTCAAGGAGCAAATACAAAATGCTTTATTTCACATTTGAAAATCTTCATAAACAAATAACCTATTACATTTCCAGTCTTTTTATGGAACATGTTTTCCTCAATCTAGTGACACTGGTCTTCTGACTGTTCCAAGAATAAGACATTCCATATCAGCTCCAAGAATTTTTTCTGACTGTCCCTCATGCCTAGAATATTCTCCTTCCTCTACTCTAACATTGACTTCATTGTTTTCCTTTAGGTCCCAACTAAGATCTCACTTTTACAGGAAGCCTTCTTTAACATTTCTTAATACCAGTGCTTTTCCTCTTTTAATTATTCCCTATGTGGTGCAGTGGATCTCCCTGGAGTCAGGGAGATCTGAGTTCAAATTTGGCCTCAGACATTTACTATCTTTGTGACCCTGAGCAAGTCACTTAAAAATGTTTGCTTCAGATAGTTCCTCAATCTGTAAAATAAGCTGGAGAAGGAAATGGCAAACTACTCAGTATCCTTGCCAAGAAAACCCTAATTGGGCTCATTTAGACTCAAATAGGACTGAAATGATTGAATAACCAAAACAAATGGATCCTGCATATAGCTTATGTCTGTATATATTTATTTGCAAGTTGTCTTTCCTGTTAAAATCTCTAAGGACAAGAATTGTCTTTTGCCTCTTTTCGTATTGCCAGTGCTTATCAGTATCTGACACCCAGTAGGAACATAATATTTTTGTATATTAATTGTCCTGACTATTTTTTACTTCATTCTTTAGGTTTCTCTATGCATACTAGCATATTATCTACATAAAGTGATAATTTAGTTTCCATTTCACTTTATTCTTTCATTTTAATGATATTTCCAGAGCTAGCATTTCTAGCATAATGTTAAATAATAATGATGATAGATGGCATTCTTCCTTCACCTTTGATTTTATTGAAAATAGTTCTATTTAATCTCTGTTACAAATAGTGTTTCATCTTGGTTTTAGATATATACTCCTTGTCATTTTAAGAAAAGCTCCATTCATTCTTAAAACTGAAAGTTTTTCATAGAAAAGGGTGTTGTATTTTTTCAAAAGCCTTTCTTTGCATCTATTGACATAATATAACTTTTCTCAATATGATCAGTTATTCTTATAGTTTCCCTAATGTTGTATCAGCCCTGCATTTATGGTATAAATCCAGTCTGGTCAAAGAGTATGATCTTTGAAATATATTGAAATAATTTCCTTTCTCGTATTTTGTTGAATATTTTTGTATCAATATCCATTTGGGAAATATGTCTATAGTTTTCTTCCTCAGGTTTTGCTTTCCCTGGTCTAACCATCAGAACTTGCTGCTGTTGACACTACTGCTTCCAAGGCTAAGAACTAATGTTGCTTTTGCCACCATGCTCCAAGCTAACTCCCACCCCTTGTCCACATACCTCTTTTTCTGTTTTCCTAAGTTGTCCTTGGCTGGGGGAAAAAAAAAAGACTGATTGAGATTTTTTTTATTGGTTATCCTGCTTAGAATTTTGATTGGACATGCATTTTAAATTGTTTAGAGAGAAATATGGAGAGATCTCATCAAAAATGCTCACTTTACTTCTCTACCTGGGTTCTGTCTCACCCCCATCCTCTAATCCTTTAGCAGTGACATACACACATTGTGATAAAGGCCATTGGAAATTTCCTTACAACCTAGTTACCTCTGTTGCTTGAATACATGTTTGGTTGAAGTAGGTATTTATCGACCTTTATTATGTTATTCATTTAGCTAAAAAAAATGCTGTTTTCCATAAATCAATGGAAGTATTTCTGGTAAAGTCCATAGTTCCGAATATTGGATCTCCTGGTGATTTGGTGAGATTCAATCATGATATATTTCCAGTGTCTTCCTCGTTGCTTTGTTTTAGAGAATTTTTTTTCTTTTTAAAGTTCATGTGAGGACTGGAACAACCTCCAGGAACTGATGCAGAGTGAGAGGAGCAGAACCAGGAGAACATTATACACAGAGACTGATACACTGTGGTACAATCAAATGTAATGGACTTCTCCATTAGTGGCAATGCAGCGATCCTGAACAACTGGAAGGGATCTATGAGAAAAACCACTATCCACATCCAGAGGAAACCCTAAGGGAGTAAAAACACAGAAGAAAAACAACTGCTTGAATATATGGGTCAAAGGGATATGGTTGGGGGTGTAGACTCTAAATGAACATCCTAGTGCAAACAACATCATTGAAATAAGTTCTGATCAAGGACACAAGTAAATACCCAATGAAATTGCACATCAGCTGCGGGAAAGGTGGATGGAGGGGAGGGAGGGAAAAAAAGTGAGTATTGTAACCAATAAAAATCATAAATAAAATTAAAACTAAAAAATAAAAATACAAAAATAAAGTTCATGTGACAGGGGGCAGCTGGATGGCTCAGTGGATTGAGACACAGACCTAGAGATGGGAGAGTCTAGGCTCAAATCTGACCTCAGACACTTCCCAGCTCTGTGACTCTGGGCAAGTCACTTAACACCCATTGCCTAGTCCTTACCACTCTTCTGCCTTGGAACCAATACATAGTATTGATTCTAAGTTGGAAGATAAGGGTTTGGGGAAAAAAAGGTTCATGTTACAAACTGCATCATTTGTAAGAACACTTCTGACTTAGTATCCCCTGAGTCATTTGTTATGGGTTTATTGCCAATAGGATCTTTTGTCTTCACATTTTACCAGCCTCCAAATCATGTACAGCTGAAATAAGTTTCCTAAGGATTGTAGGCTAGGCTGGAACTAGTTAGGGAATATCTTTATTTACTCTATAATTCAATAAAAAGGCCAATCAGGCAATGTTTCTCTGTTACAGTTCACTCAATCTTCATATAACACAGTTGTCTACAGTCACTGATATATCCTTTTTTCTCATTCACTTCTCAAAGACTTTTAATCTGGTTTCTGACCTTATCACATAATTCAAACTGCTCTCTCCAAAGTCCCAATGATCTCTCAATTGCCATTTCTAATATATTTTTCTTTAGTCTTTATCTTTCTTAAACTCTATAGCACTTGATGCTAATGATTATGTCTTCTTACTGTATATTTTATCCTCGAGGTTTTCCATGACAATGCTTTCTCCTCCTCTACACATCTATCTAGTCACTCTTTTTTTCAGTCTTCTCTGCTAAACCACCAGTCATGCCTCACCCTCCATATATGAGGATATTCAACAATACAGTCATGGTTCCCATGAATTAAATTCTTCCTCTATTGAAAATATTTATATGACTAGCCATACTTTCTCTTTTGAATTCTTGTACCACATTACCAACTATTTATTCAAAATTTCTCACCAAAACCCCAGGACATTTCAAAATTATTATGGCCAAAATAAGATTAATTGTTTTTTCCTTCCAAACTCTACCTTACTCCCTAATTTTCTGTGGAGAGTTTCTAATAGACATCCAGGTAATAAACTTTGGGGTCATCTTCCCTATTTCAGGTCTTTATCACCTTCCACCTGAAATATTAGAACAGCTTTCTAAAGGGGGCCACTTTCTTTTTTTAATTCTCTAATTCATCTTCTACCCATTTCCAAAATATCTATATGCATATGTATAAATATATACATATGTATATATATATATATGAATACATACACATTATGTTGGTATATGTACACATATATGTATATACACACAAACAATCCATTTCCTATTTTTATTGGTCTACTGTCCTATTTCCTGCATAGTACATTATAAAAATCTAGATGATAGGGGCTATGACATTCATTTTTGTATATTTATCTCCATCAACATCTTGCATATAGTCATTGCATAATAAATAGCTGTTGCTTTAACTGTAATTTGATTGTCTTAGCAACAGAAATTGGTGAAAGTAACATATTAAAGGACTGAAAAACCAGTTTACTCTCCCATAGTTTTTATTTATTCATCACCCCCCCCCCCGCAACATCAAGGTGTCATTATCTCTCCCCTTTTCAAGAAATGTCAGTGTCTTCCTCTTTGCTTCTAATGCCCCTCCTAATCTGGCTTCAGCTACCAGATCATAACTATCTTTGTTCACATATTTCCTGGTCCTTTGGGTTTTCCACTTATGTGACATTGAATTTCTGATTTTTTTTGTCTTTTTATAGATCATCCTCCATTGATTGGATTGTCTTCTAACTTTAAGTCACAAAATTCTTACTTCATGTTTTCAAAGATGAATAGTTTTATTTCTCTGGGTACTAGTATACTCCATCACCTAAGAAATTAATTTTTATTTATAGTGCATATATTTTTATAGCCATATCCATGTATATATTCCCTCCCACCTGAAAGAATAAATAGTTTTGACAGAAATTAATTTATTTTTGTCTTGGTATCCTTAGGTAAAACAGTTCCTGGAACATGACAGGAATTTAAGGCTTGTTGAATAAATGAATGAATGAATGAATGAAGACAAATTAAGATTCTCTTCCATTTTAGCAACTCTCCTTTATAAATTGTCTAGGTTAATTAAATATTGTCTCCATCAAAATATGATATTCAGAATATAAAATACTTTCCATGTGACTTAACTTGGGTAGACCACAGTAGTACTGATTTTCCCAAGTGCTATGCATTGTAATAATAGTGTATCACATAATTTATAATCCATTTTATCATTTAGCATACTAAAATCTCAAGATGTTTTTTCCAGAAATACATGTTGCTTAGATATCCCTCTATCATATTATTTTTATGAAGTTGAATTCTAAACCTACTTGCAGGGCTTTACACTTAACTATTAAATATCTTCTTATTAATTTTAACCCCAAAGTCCTTTCAAAATATTTTTGGATCTTGATTCCCTGGAGTCTCATGTAAATAAGAACATGTTCCCATTTATAAATCTGATAACCTTGTTATCTATGGATGTATCAAAGTCATTAATAAAAAGGATAAATATCATAGTTCTACGAAGAGGTGTGGGGAGCATTTCACTAGAGACTTTCTTATAAATCAGTGTTAAATATTAAAAGATAATTTTATCATTCAGGGGATAAATTATTCAGCCAGGGGAATTCATATTTGGTATCCTATTCTCATTTATATAGAGAACTACTAGCCAGAGTTGATATTTCTTGGTGGTAGGAAAGGAGTTAACAACACACTTCGGAGTTTGTAATAAAAGATAAAAAAATAAACCTGGCAGCCCCCCACCCATCCTAGATTTATAGGGAATATAATTGAAAGGAGCATAATATTATAAATAACAATATAATGATATAATAAAAATAATTTTAAAGGAAGCATATTTAAAATACCAAGGACAGAAATTCTAAAACAGAGTTTATGGTAGATAAGAAGATTATAATAATAAAATTTGAAGGCACAAAGTTAAATAATTCCTTCAAAATTAAAAAAATAGTAGAGTTGCCTAAAGAGGCCAATGTGAATGCACAGGAAATTGACCAAACAATTTATTTTCTAATTAACTAATTTTACAAACTTTTATTATCCCTCCCACAATATAACCAAAATGAAGGAGTAATTCTCAGTTTTAAGTCTATCATCTCTCTGGCAAGAAGTGAGGGATTTGGTTCATCTTTGGTTCCCTAAATCTAGTTATCATTTCCTTTATTAAAGTCTATCAAAAGTATTTTATTTATAATACTGTCATTGTGTGAATTGTCCTCCTAGTTCTTCTCACTAGATATCATGTTATCAGTTTGTATTTTTTAAATGAGTAAAGAAGATGGAATCAAAGCAAATTAATTAACTAGAAAAACCAAAATATGGTATGATCCTTCAAGAATTTTGTAAGGATTGTGAAAATTCAGGAGAAGAGATTGTCATGGAATCTAAGTGATGGTGACAACAATTATTTTAACTATATAGCAAAGAAGAGGATGATAGAAGGAAGAAGGCCACTGTGTGGGGTTTGTGGAACATTAATAGTTGACAACAGAGAAAATAATGTTGCTCTGTTCTAATTTGCCCTTTTTCTCCACAGAATAGAATGAATATTGGACTGAAAAGGACACAACAAATATTGTGAATAGGAGCTTAAATCCCCACTAAAAAGAAAAATCTAGGAAAGCACCTGTTGATAAGTTAAGTTCTCCTAGCCCAGATGAAGTATAGAATTGGATAGTGAAAGAATTGTCAGATGTGAAGACTGAAACATTTGCCAGTGATATATGAAAAATTATAGAGAACTAGAGACATTACATAATTGGAGAAGAGCAAGTACCCCAAAGTTCAAAAGTTATCATTAAGGCAAAGCAAGAAATTATTACCTGCTCTGTGTTTGGCAGAAAGAGAGCTTGAGCAGATGTCTGGATAATTGAAGTTTCCATTCTCTATGATATCTTCTTTTTGTGCCAAGCTTGTCATGTTTCCTGAACTACTCTTTCATTTCCTCTTTCTGTCTAAGTCTCTAGTATTGCCAATGATAATATCATTTCTGTCTCTGTCTCCATTGATCTTCACCTGAATAATGTTCTCTAATATGCATCCTCCATCTGGTTCCTGAAACATATATATATATATATATATATATTTATATATATCATACACTTAATATACAACTCTATCTTCTCTCTTCTTATTTTTCTTTCCTTGTCTTTATTGTTTTTCTTCCCTTTAAATAAAGCATACCCTTTCCAAAATTATATTCTAGTTATGAACCTTTTCTAAGCAAGTCTCTGTCATATTGTGAGGTTGAATTTGCCTTCCTTATAGCTGCATTTTGTGCATTTGTACACAGGTATTGGAGGTCATCAATTTTACATGTGAAACTACATTTGAGAAAGTAACAGCCAAGTTTAATTTTGAAGGATGAGTAGAATTTTAAATAAAATTGAGACAAGGGAAGGAGAAAACATTTCCAGTATTATAAGCAATCCAAGTAAATTATTTGAATTGGTAAATTAAAGGCTATAGATAAAGATAATAATATATTTCAAGTCATGAAGGGAATTACCATGGGGGTAGTGTTGAAAGGTAGGCTTGAAATAGATTTTGAATGCCAGGCTGACTAGACATTTTGTAATCAAAGGACCCCAGTTCATGTTTTAGCTTTGATATTTATTAGCTATATAACCTTGGATAAGACTCTAGGGCTTTCTGAGGATGAAACCTATATGTGGCCTCCTCCTCTATGACATCAAGGAATTGGAGTAGATTGAACTATATGGAAACAATTGGTGATGACTTTTGAAGAGTGTGTGGTGAGTATATGTGCGTGTTGGAGGAAATATGATCAGATTTATCTGATTAAGAAAATTGGGCATCAGTGTATGTAAACCTTAAAATTTCTTAGACTTATGAATGTTGGAAATTTCACCATTGGGAAATTTCATACTTGAAAAATTTCCTACTGATAGTAAGAACTCTATTGGAATGTGAAACTCCTTGACATGGGAGGATCCTTCTCCTCCCTACTTAAGACTACTTTAGGACAGAAACCTTTTGCTAAACAATGGAAAGGGCTTTGACCTATGCTTAAGCATAGAACAGGAAGTTCTTTGAGTCATGATTGATTTTAGAATTGATACAACAGAGATACTTGGAATGACAGAACCAGGTCTTGGAAAATACATCTCCACCCTACTTAGAGTAACAGGATTTAGGAAGGGTTGCAGCAAAGGTCAAGATTTAATTATTTGAGAATATGACCTTCAACAGACATGTACAAAGCCACAGACCTCTGGGTGGTCCTGGGTTAAACTAGAGCCACCATTGGCACAGGGGAGACATCGACAGTGATTGGTAGATGTGAGAACTGAGGGGAGGGAACTTAGATGGTTTCCTTAAAGATAGCGAGGTCTGAGGAGAGAGGGGAGTTTTTGCTCTGAGCAAGGTGGCTCTGAAGGAGGACTGAGGAGGTTGCTCTGTGGGAGGACCAGGAGAGAAGGCTGGCTCTGAAGGAGGAGAATTCTCTGGAAACATTTCTTGAAAGGAGGCTCTCTTGAAGGTGGAGCCTGAGGTTGGCATGAGAAGCCTTACCTAGAGAGATCTTGGGTGAGTGATAAAACCAACTGACTGATTTATTCATTCTTATTCCTTTCTTACTTTCTCTCTTTTCCTATTGATTAATCAGTGTATTATAAATTAAATTTCTCTATAAAACCCAGTTGGCTTGGGCATATTCATAAATTGGGAATATATTCCCTGGTGACCATCTTATATTTATATAAAACCAAGACATAGTAGAAAACATATTTCAGTGGTCATAATTGTTATATATATTTCCCTTGCTCCCAAACATTTTAATTATCACATGTAATAATAGATTAATTCAAATAACCATTGTATTGACATCATATTTTCCCTTCAGCATTAAAAATACATAAAGTGCTATGCAATTAAAAAAAATTCTGCTTCATAGTAAGGAACAAAACCATTGTCATTGTGCACATAAATTAAATACAAGTATTTTGAAAGAGAAAACAAAATGACTGATTTCCAAATTGATTCTTCTGTACTGATCAATATCTCAAAATTTTATATAGAATTTTATAGCTACTTTTTTAAAGCTGAAAGCTAATTTGAATTTCTTAATAGAGAAAGTTGTATTACTCAGTATATTCACAAAAATGTATTTTTTCTCATTTGATGAATTAACCCATAAATTTGCTTCTGGGATACTTAGGCACATGTTCCATATTTTGCTAGATTATTGAAATATCTTTTCTAATGTACAGAGATAGTGACCTCTAGTATAGAGCTTCTTGCCAGTGGCAACCTCAGTGTTTCAGTGACAGAAAGGAAGGAAAGAAGCCAGGGAATGAGACTTGGGTCTTTTTCACATTGAGTTAGGCAATGAGACAAACAATGGTCAAATAAAAAAGAGATAAAAAAGAGAATCAGGTAAACTTATCTGTGTGGTGAAAAAAAGAGAGTGAAAAAAAGGAGAATAAGATGTGATCACAGATGGAAGTTCAAAGTCCTCACCCACTCATTCATTGAAGGTATAATTCCTCTCCCATACCCTGTCCTTCTTCAAGTCATAGAAGCCACAGTGCAATTTTTGGAGATGAAATAATACTTCCTAATATATGGTAAAGAATAGAACAGTGATGGAGAACCTTTTAGAGACAGAGGCATGGACCCAGGCCCCACCCCACCCCCAGACCAATACTGTGCTCTCCCTGTGCCATGCCCCTCCTTCCACCCAAGTCCCTCTTACCCCAGACAGGGAAGGGAAGAAGTATTCCCACTGGGCTGCTAGGCAGAGGGGCCTGTGATGAGAGAAATATCCCCAGTGCAGGTGGAGAGAGGTAGGAGAGAAACTCTGAGTCCTTCTGCCTTACTAGTAACAAACTCTTGGGTGGAGGGTGGCAGCACTTGTGCTCACAGAGAGTGTTCTGCATGCCATCTTTGGTGCTTGTGCCATAGGTTTACCATCACTAGAATAGGGCAAGGGAAAAGGAAGCTCCTGATCTCCCCAAATCTCAAGGTGGCCAGGATATTTAGTGTAGAGTAATTTTCTAGAATTCAAAATTCAACTTTCAAATCCTAAATATATATCCACCTTAAAACATTGTTAAAAGGCAATATTTTATAGCTATCTATACAAGTAAATTATAGATAGAACAGATGTTGAAGGATTGGAAGATCAACAATGAAGTATGGGAACAAACAGTCAATTCTGAATAATTCTATCAAATGCAGATGCTTAAATGTAAAAGATGTCTTCTGCTAGCTATAGAAGGCTTACAGCCTATATGAATACATGTAACACTTTTGTATTTGCAAAAAAATTAACATGGGGCATTCAAATTGTCCCTGTCTGGTTTTAAAATACCACTAAATACACTGATACCTAGAAGCAGCAAGAATATAAAAAATAAAAAATTAAATTAATATTATTTATCAGAGTTATGGACAAATAGCCATTCAAATTTTATTTAGTTAGGAATGTTAGAATGGCAATGTTGAAATTCATTCCAGGTAATACTCTTTTCATAACACTATTACTTAGTCCACTTAATGATATACTTTAGTGTGAATTCTCACATATTCAAAATGAATCTCTTCAAAATTTCAAATGCATTACACACCTGAAGTGCAGACAGCCATCTTGCTGCCAAACATTTGATCCACTAAGACAGTTCCATTTTCCAAGCCCTGTAGATCCTTAGATCTGCATATCTACCATTTTTGTGGTGTCCGGTTTTCAAACAAGGGATCAGAAAGCAGTTTAGCACTCATAAATCATGATTGACTCTTGGGGAAAAACATGTTCTCACGCTTCTTCAGATGTGGTGCCATAGCTTTATGCATGTCTCTCAACTAAATCAGAAATCCAGATGCAAAACTATAGTACTTATGGAGATCTTATAACATTCCATGGAAGATTCTAGGGCCAAAAGCCATGAGTGGAATATAATTTGGCATAATTTTCCAAAGGTGCAATAAAACACATGTATATGTGACTGGAAACAATTGGTCTAAGGATAAATAAAAAGTTGTACAGAGTTTTCAGTGATTGTTTAATGGCCAGACCTGAGGGCAACTAGGTGCCATGGTACATAGAGTAATAGATTTGCAATCGGTAACACCTGAGTTCAATACTTGCTTCAAATACTTACTAGCTAGGTGACTCTAGGCAAATAATTTACCTCTTTCAACCTCAGCATCATCACTAAAATAATAATTAAAATGGCACTAATTTAAAAGGTTACTGTAAGCACCAAATAAGAAAAACTATATAAATAAAATGATTTGCAACCCATAAAGCACTTTATAAAATTAACTATTATTGTTACTCAAGTAGGATCTTAAAATAATGGATTCAGAGCTGGAAAGTACAACATACTTACCTAGTGCAACCTCCCTGTTTCCTTGAATGAGGAAACTGAGGCTCAAAAAGGCTAAGCTACTTGCCCCAGGTCAAACTGGTATTATGTGTTAGAGGTGTAATTTGAGCTCAGATTTCATGACTGTTATATTTCCATCCTCCTCCTCCTCCTCCTCATTTTCTCTTGATTCATCAGAAGATATATCATCAATAAATCATCAATAGAATGAAAGCAAGAGTTATTTTCTTTTTGTTTTTTTATGCCTAATCCCTAGCATTATATTCTGTATATTTTTAAACTAAGATTTTTATTTTTTATTTCATTTATATAACAAACTCCCAATGAGGAAAGTCCCTGCATTAAACAGATTACCACCTACCCTGCAAATTATAGTGTGGGAGAATTGCATAGGAAGCACTGAGAATTTAAGTGACTTGTTTAGGGTTATTTAAGTCTGGTATGTGTCAGATGTAGGACTTGAACCCAGTTACTTCCAGTTCTAAGACCACCTCTCTATCAATATATTACCATCAAAGAAATGGGCAAATGAAGTGGTATAAAAGACACTATCAGAAATAAAATATGCTCAGAAAAGGTAAACTGATCATTTGATGAGACTAAAGGATAACCAATCAATAGCCAGCATGCTCTACAGCTACCCATGCAATATCAAGAGACACAACACATTATATAATAGTAGCATAATAGTAATGATAGCTAACCTTTATGTAAGATTTTAGAGTGTAAAATGCATACATATTATCTCATTAGCTTCTCCAAAACAAATATTATTACTCAATTCAAAGCATTTCCAAAAGAAAACCTCTGTAAAATTTTAAACACTACTTTGTACAGGATAGCTTTTTATGAGCTGGAGAATCAAAGAGGTAAAAAAGAATCCTTATCTTTAGGAGATATTCCATATATTTAGAGAGACTGAATATAGAAACAAGATGAATAACAACCAAAAGTCAGTGTGCAATTTACCACCAATGACCCAGAGAACCAATGCTACAAGTAAGTTCTATTACCCAAAGTTTGGATAATTAGGAAGTCTCTGCAATGTTGGTAGGGATGGAGATCAGCCTTGAAGGAAACTTGGAACTGAAACAATAAGAATGGAAAAGAACATTTCAGGCAGAATAGACTTCAATTCTTGATCTCAATTCAAAGTTGTTATTACTATTATTCATTTTTGGTAGAAGAGTAATATTTGAGGTAAGCAGATAATTATAATTGAAAGTTTCATTTCAGCAACTTTTGAGTTTGTTAGACTAAAAAATTTGTCACTTCATATAAACAAACATCAGACATTTCTAATATTAGTCTTGTGAAAGGCAAAGTATAAGAAAATGTGTAAGAAACCTTAATATATTTAAAGTCATATAAATAAGTTTCTTTAAAGCATGTGGTTCAAATTATAAAGTAAAAATAAGATTATCTTTACTCACCTTGCATAGTGTTAATATCCAAGGTTCTACAAAAATAACAAAATATAAATATTTTCAATCATTGACAGACTGTTAAATTTTTAGACAGTTAAAACTACCTTTTTCATTAAAAAAGGTATAAGTGAAAAATATCATTTATAACATATAGTAGAAGTCATAAAATATAAAAAATAGAATTGAGGAGAAATCCAGTCTTATCTCTCCTACCTCCTTGTCCATTAGATACTATGACCTCATAACAGAAAGCTAAAACAAATACACCATATAAATATTTTAAATTATTTAATTCTAAACACATTTACAACTATATTTCGTTTGGTAAACAGTCAGTAATACTCCAACAGAGCTGAGCATGTTCTTTTGGGATTGAAATTTCATTAATAAGAGATGGTATCACCAGAGGAAAAAAGAGATAAGAACAGAGAGAGGAAGTAGGGGTATAGGCTCAGTAAGGCTTGTTTTCTCTTCACTAAATGCTCTTTTTGATAGTGCACAAGAAAGCTAATATCCTAGTGTACTATAGGATGAATATAGAGTTTTTCTTTTGTTTCACTTCAGTGTTTATATATATATAAGCATAAGGCTTTCCTAACACAGACCTCAGATTTGTAATACAGGTAGAGAGTATTTTGAAGGGAAAAAATGTCCAGAAATGTACCTGCTTTGCTTTCCCTATTAATTCCTTCATATGATGGTGGCTTGTTATTACATGTTGACAGATGGTTAGTCATGGAATTTATCTTCAAACAAAATCCTCATTTTTCTCAGGCCTGATTTCCAAAGCATTGTTAACCTATTTGGCAAATGACTGTAATTATTTTTTTTTCATTCTCTTATCCATAAAGAAAAACACAAATGTGCTGAATAATTACAAAGGGATTTGTTCACCATATAATGTGAACTAATGGCTTATCTGCATCTTCTTAGATGCACAGCTTTCAGGTTTAGACTTGTCAAAAAATAAGTAGACTGTGCCTTCTACAGCTCACTGATTGGAGTCCTCTGGCAATTCAAGGGGTCACAGGTATGAATTCCTCTTATAAATTATTGACGACACTGTTTACTCTTATTTACTTGGCTTTAAATAGGTCTTAATTTTAAACTTTTCTCTGATTTCTCATTGAATTTTATTTCAACAGAATTTTGAAAAATACTTTAGACTCTCAGTAACTGTATTTTTTTCCTTTTTTCTCCAACAAGAAACATGTCTGGTGTATTTTCAGGGAAAGCTGATTTAAAAAGATCTTTTAAAATGTCCCCTTTGCAGAACAGATATAGGGAGATTGGTAGGTAGGTAGGTAGGTAGGTAGGGGGAGAGAGAGAGAGAGAGAGAGAGAGAGAGAGAGAGAGAGAGAGAGAGAGAGAGAGAGAGAGAGAGAGAGAGAGAGAGAGAGAGAGAACGTATAGGTAAAGATATTTGTTGTGCTTGTGGTTGTTCAGTCATTTTAATTTTCTGACTTTTAACCATTTGTAGTTTTCTTGGCAAAAGATACTGGAATGATTTGCCATTTCCTCCTCTAGCTCATTTTATACATAAGGAAACCGAGGCAAACAAGGTTTTGTGATTTTCTCAGAGTCACTTAGCTAGTATGTCTGAGGGCAGTATTGAAGCCAAAGAGATGTCTCCCTGACTCCAGGCACACTACTCTTATCAATTATGCCCCACAGCTTTTCTGTCTCTGACTCTCTGTGTTTCTGTTTGTCCTTCTTTCTCTCTCCATAGAAAAACTATCCCTTTATCATTCATTGACAAATTAAGAATATAAATTTCAGTGAATTGGTGAAGATAATGAGCTTATCTGAAAAATAAGTTTAAATTTCTAACAAAATCAAATGTTTTTCAAAAAGGTACTGTTCTCCCTCTTTACTCTAGCTGGCCTCACCAGGGTTTTTACTTCTCACTTAAATTTAAAAAGTAGAGACATGTGAGGTCTTGGAAAAAAAGGAAAGTAGACCTCCAGGAGCAGGACAAGGCCAAAATTTTCTCCAGGTTTTCCTCACAGCTAGTTAAGAGTGATCTAGCCAGCTAGTATTGTCAGTGAGGTTCTACTAATTGGGTTGTTTGTTCCCTAATGGAAGGGAGATTTGGAAACAGCTTCCCCAGGTAAGACCTCAGGGCCCTGCTGCTAAAGGTTAAAAAGAACTGTTTTCAATTCAATTTAAGGAGAAAAGAAAAAAATAATGTTTTTTTACTCACCTGATCCAGCAACTGTTTTAATTGTAGGCTTAAGAGGAGATAGTAAAGAATAAAAAAGGAAAGAAAAGTTTCAGGGAGGTTGAGGGTAGTCATCACAACCTTCGTGGTCACCAGACTTTTAAGGGTAAATTTTTGGGTTGAGACTGAATATGTTATTTAGTGATCACCAGGTATTTAAATTCTAAATCCCAATGAAATACTTAAGTCAGAATGGAATTTTATGGTGGTTTATTTATAATAGAAGGAAGAAATTAAGAAGGAGAAAGCGGGATAGGGGTAAAGATCTACTCTGGCCTGGCCTGAGCCAGGGGGAGTTCAGAGACCTCTCAGCCAAGGGACCTTCCCAGAAGATTAAATCTAGCTCAGCTTCCACCTAAGAGGCCTCCTCCAAGATGAGGGGCCTCTTTGGAGGTTGGAACCTTCAGAAAGGTCAAGAGAAAGGAAAGTCAGCCTCAACATTCACCATGTGGTTGCCTATGGGAAGCAGTCTCAGGACCCATGCTTCAGAGCTCCTCCAAGTCAAATTTTTACCACACAAGTTCGCAAAAGCCTCTCTCACAGGAAGTGACGCAAAATATAAAGGTGGCTTTTTTACATCACTTCCTGTGTCTCACATGTACCAATGGTGGCATAAACTTGGCTTAGGACAGCCCAGGGGGTCAGTCAGTCATTCCTGATTTGTCACTTGCTACCACACACAGGTCACAGACCATCCTCCCCCAAACTTTATCCTTAAGTGGGGGTGTATACATTCCTGGTTGCTAAAATTCTAAAGACTAAGCAGGGTGGAGTAAATCTAAAATTCACAATCTCCTCATGATTTCAACAATTTCTAAATTTTCATTTATCACCTTGATGCACATGATTTTCATATATATATATATTCATCAATAGTTTTTCTTAAATTTCATCTTCATTATCATTTGCCTCCTGAACATTTAAATTGGATGTTTCAGACCCATTTTGAACTCAAGTCCAAAACTGAAATACTTTTATTTTCCCAAAACATTCCTCTTTCAGACTTCCCTATTACTCTAAGGATGCCATCATAGTTACAGTCACCAGTCTCATAACCTGAATGTCTTCCTCAAATCCATAATTTTCATTCATTCCATATATTTAGTCATGTTAAAACCTTGGTATTTCTGCCTTCACAGCAGCTTTCATGTACATACATCCTTATTTTTTTCCATTTGGAAAGCTGCCAGTCTGGTATAGTCCCAAAGGACCTCATGCTAAGAATGCTATTATAGCTTCCTATTAGACCCCTCTTCCTCACATCTCTTCCTACTCCATTTTAACTTCCACTTAGCTACCAAGTAATTTTCCTAAAATGGAAGTCTGGCCATGCCACTCCCACCCCCTCAGTAAACTTCAATGAATCCCTATTGTCTCAAAGATCAAATATAAAATCTTCTGGTTTTTGAAATCCTTCACAATCTGGACTCTTCCTAAATTTCTAGACTTTTAAAACATTACCCCCTATGTATTTTACAATTACAGTTATCCCTTGCTATATTGCAGTTCACTTATCATGGCTTTACTGTATCATGGGTTTTTAAAAATATATATCTAATTCTGTATCTCAGAGTTTTTGCTATATCATGGGATTTGGGGGATGAAGATATACCTTACTGTACACAATTAAAACGCAATATACCACTACCACTCCTACAAGTTTGCCAACATGAGATTGTACACTATTGGCTGATGGGATGAAAGGAGACCAATCACAGCACTATGTTCTTTATCCTAGGAGCTGACTGGCTCAGTGACTGTAGCATGGGTTTATTTGATCTTCCGATACTTCTTAGATTTTCATCTACTGTGGAGGTCTCTGGAATGTGACTCCCATGATAGGTGAGGGATCACTGTACATTGTCACTGGCTTTCTTGCTCTTCATCACACACAATACTCCATTTCCCCACTCCATGTCTTGTGTTCTTCCATTTTACTTTGACCTCCTGCTTCTTTGACTTCCCTCTGAATTTCTTTTTATTTATACTATATATATATATATACATATATATATATATATATATATATGTATATATATATATATTTGTTGTAGAATTTTTTAAATCCCCCCCCCCCATTAAAGTGTGAGCTCCTTGAGGACAAATACCATTTTTTGGCCTTTCTTTTTGTCTCCAACACTTAATACAATACATGACACATAGTTAAATGCTTAAGAAATGCTTGTTAACTGACCAAAATATCATTCAATTGGAATATAACTGGAAAGACACAAGTTTGAAAAAATAATCCTTTAAAGTAAGTTTAATGTAACAGAATAAAATGTTTTTCAAAAAGGCACTGCTATCCCTCTTTACTCTCTATCCAATAATTTCAACAACTTCTAAAATTTCATTTGCACCTCTATAAGGTCTTATATATCATGTTAAAAATTGGTAAGAAATACTTCAGTACATTTGGACAGTTTTAGGGTCTAAGCAAGCAATATTGGATCACAAGTGAATTCAAGAAGCAAATATAAAAGTGCACAAATGGGGAGTGTCATCATTTGCTATAAAGAGAACTTTATTTGGGTCAGAACATCTGATTTCAAGTCTTGGCTCTTTCATTAACTACCTGTGTGATCTAGGGAATAAGATCATCGAATCTCTCCGAGTTTCTGTATTTTAATCTATAAAATAATACATTTGGGCTACATTATCTCTCAAAGTCCCTCCAATTTCTAAAATGCCATGATTCACGTATTTTAATAGGGTTTAGAGCAAGCTTGAACATAAAGAAAATTCTCCTGTTATAGTTATCACAATAAGACACTTCAAAACACTAAGTCTGATAATAAGTTTTAAAATTTGAGACCATTCACATAAGGCTTAGAAGAAGACATTAAAACATGATTAGAGAACTAGTCAGTAGGACTTTAATGAGTAGAAATTAGAGTATTCTGGATTATTAAAAATTTTAAAGAAAAGTTTGGAGAAGGTGAAAATTAATGTTTTAGGGTATGATAGGTAAGATACTGAACTTTGAATCAAGACCTGGCTTCTCTATATCCCTATGTCAGTGACGACCTAGTTGAATGACTTTGGGTAAGTTAAAACCTGACTCTAAGGATCAAATTCCTCAAATTAAAATTTGAGGTTGCACAGGAAGATCTATGAGGTCCTTTCTAATTCCAAAATTTCAAGTTTCTATTATTATGCCTCAACCTTAAAGCAACTAATAAGACTCTCTGTGATGTGATAACATTATTGAGTGGCAATTCCTCTTTTATTGAGTTATATAATTAAGCAATTGAATGTGTAAACTAGTGTGAAAAATTCCTAGCCCCTTTTATTGATTCAGTGTGATATCTAGAAGGCAGAGGGTCTTGGAATTACTTGACACTGAGTTCAAGAACTGCTTCAGACACTAGTTTTGTAACCCTAGGCAAGTCACTTAAGTTCTAGTTTCCTCAGTTTTCTTACATATTGAATGAGGCTAATAATAGCACATATCTCATGGGATTATTGTGTGGATCAAATGAGTTAATATATGTAAGATACTTTGAAAGCTTTAAATGGTCTATAAATTCTAGCTATTACTATTAATTAAACAAAGATATAAACTAGACAGAAGGAGAAAAGTCTTTTAGGTCACTGGAAGGAATTAGATGATACTTCCTTGTTTTATTGGATATATCAGAAAAGGGAGAAGCAGGAAAGTAGTCAAAGTTTGAGAGAGCATTGACCTTGTGGCTCTAACTAGAAGCCAGGAATGAGAATGTGGAGATTGAGCCTAGAGAGAGGATCAGTACATCATCACAGGGAATGGACCAGTTATAAACATCCAGTCAGAAATTGAAAAAGAACAAACTAATATGGTAAGAAAAGGAAGTTTAAGGCAATGCGACCTCTTGAGAAGAAAAATCTTCAATGTCAGTGCTGTACTAGAGCCCCAAATCTCAGCGATCCCTTATCTGACCAGATCTGTTGAATTTTTTTCTTTTCCTCTTTCTTCTATTACTAAGCCCTTTTCTTCACTCACATTGTATCATAACCTTCAATCCATTACCCTAACCTCTGCATTACTCCCTTGTTTCCATCGTGGCCTCTTCATGAACCATTTGTCATCTTCTCTTAAGTCCCTGCCAACTTTACCATTGCCTGTTGTAACCTGTCAAGCTTTAGCTTTGAATCATTGCTACACATTCCACCAAAGGAAGGAGGAAAATATCATGCAACTATTCTCATTGGGTCCAATACAAATCAATCAGGCCCTCATTAATATTAAGCAATCCTATTCTACTTCCATTCTAAACTCTTTATCCTGCTCTCCATTGCAACTTTTCCAAACCTTTTTCTTTCTCCAAACTTTCTAAGGCTTTCTCTTCCTTCCCTCCTTAACTGAAAAAAAAAATTGTCTCATATCTTATTGGGGAAAAAAAATTGAGGCCATTCACCATGAGATCCCTCTTCTCTATCTTAAGTCATATGTCCTTTGCAACTCTCTTGTCCTTGGCCACTGACTCAAATGAAGAGGTGAACTTACTCCTTCCTTACCCAGGTTAATATCTACACAAGAGTTCACATTTTAACTGTTTGCTCCAAAATATCATCTGTCTTTACCATTGTGTGATTTATTTGCTATCTCTTCTTTTCTAAAGGAAAATTTAAATACCATGTCTTCCCCAATCTCAAAAAACCTCTCACTTAATCAGTTTATCCCACTATCATCCTATATTTCTTCTGATCTTTTTAGATAAATTCTTCAAAATGGTCACACTAGACCACTCTAGACTATATATATTTGTTTGCATACTGTCTTCCCCCATTATCTTGTTATCGCCCTGAACTTAACAAATGCTTCTCGTCTGACTGACTATGGTTTCTGAAAGAGGAGAGAAATTCCATTTTATTACTCTACTATAGCTCCAATCCTCAGAGACAAGTAGAGAATCCCACATGCCTCAGGAGAACTTTATGAGCACTACATAAACTTAGAAAAGTATTTCTATTATTCAAGATCTTTGAGCTTAACCTTTGTCCACATAAGCAAGCACCACTTTCCTGTTTCTTATTTCTTGAAAAGGAAAAAACAAAAAACAAATAGACACACGTGACCACCATTAACTACTGAATAAAATTCATTCTCCATTGCCTGGCTTTGATACAGTTTGTTCACCAAATTCCCTTTCTAACCTTATGTCATATATAAGTTCTCACTAAACTCTATGAACTTATCTCCCAAACACACACTGCACTTTCCTGCCTTTGTCCTCTATGCCTGCAAACGCCTCTCTGCTTTGTCTGATGAATCTCAACCCATCATTTAAAGAAAAATTCAAAATAATACCTTTTCTATGAACACCCATGATCCCCTAAACATTAATGACCTCTTTTGAACTGCACTTAGCACTATAAAATTCTCTAATGTACCATACAATATTGAGACATATTTGCTTCTTGTTAAAACCTTCATGTCAAGCCTGACTCTGACTAAGGGTCAGGAATGGAAATTTGAGGAACAATTATCTTCAATCCCCATTGAAGAGAACTCACTGAGAAACCAAAATTAAAATAAATAGTATCAGAAACCTCTTAGAAGTCACCCAATCTTCCATTTTCTCAATGAAATTTAAAGCATAATAAAATCATTTAAAGTAAAATAAATTTAGAAAATTTAGAAAATAGAGTGACAGCCTATTGGCTGTCACTATTGACAGCTACTGGTGATCGTCTCTATAAATACCTATTGCAAATGAACTTAATTTGAGCTTAGTCTCAGAAAAGAAGCTAAAATTGTAGGACATATCATAACTGTTCATTTTTCATTTTTGCCTTCATCTCTCGAACATTTAGTATACCTAGTAGAATACCAGGTACCATTTGTTTTACTAAATGCTTATTGATTTGAATTAAATTATAGTAACTATTTATATACTACATGAGTTATAGTATATTGACATGAGTCCAATGAGAAAGTAGATCAGGATAGAAATTTTAAATAAAAACCCGAAGAGAAGGGTAAAAAGCATTATTCTCAATTTTATTAGTTCTGGGTCCAGAGAAACAAAATAGAAAATTTCTGGAAAATAAGTTAATGAGTTATATTATTTTTCCAATATCAAAAAAAGAGTTATATCAAATATCATGCCCTGGGATATTATTAAATGATTCATTTGAAGGAATCAGGGTATTTTCAGAGGATGGATATATAGATATAGATGTATTTGTGTATATATGTGTGTCTTTATGTATCTGTAGATGTTTATATGTATGTACGTATCTTGAATTCACATGATCTGTTTAAAGTAACCCCAAATTCCAGAAGATTGGATTAAAAAATATATATATATATACATACATATATGTATATATATATATAATTCCAGATATTTCAGTAGCAATTGTCCATTATAGTTATTTCTACAAATACCTGGTCTAATGGAAATCTGGATATGTTATTGCAGAGCATTAACTTGGAGAGAAGTGGATTTTTCTGTTTTAGTGCATTGTCTATGAAAACAGAATGAAATAGGTATAATACTGCCTCAAGACAAATTATAGTCTAGATGACCTTTCAAAGTTCTTTCCAACCATATGATTTTAAGAAACCTCTTGCTGCCCATTCAAGTCATCTCCATCAATGATGACCCACAACTGTCTTCATGAAAGCTTTAATAAATATGTCATTATTATTGAGCTTTGGAAAAGGATATTAGATTACATACCAGGGGAGCCAAACCCAACAAGAAGGAACATTTTTGTTTCTGCTTTCCCATAGTGTGGAGTTTTGACTCTGAAGGACTCCTAAGCTTAGATTATTTATTTAAACATTTTTCCAATATCAACTTGTTATTACATTCTTATGTACTTTTGTTTATTTCCGTTTTTAGTACGTGAATATTTTAAGCTGTTTCAAGATAAACTTGATGTGTTTAGATAACTGAGCAGTTAACCAGAAGGCTGAAGATGAATACCTGAAATTTCTACTTGATTTATAAAAGAAAGTTGAGGGATTCTTGAAAGATATTATTTCAGGAAACAATTTATATTTTACATACCTATAATAGCTTTCTAACATTACTACTTTACTTCTAAGGCATGCTGTGGAAGTTCCACACATGTAATAAAGGAGGACTTGAATTCTATTCTTCCCAGAGGCAGTCTTAAGATCTAAATTTTACCTTGATCATATATGAACTGCTGCCCTGATTTTGGCTGTAGTGGGGATTTGCCCAGAAAAAAAAAAAAAACTGGGCCTGGAGAGCCTAACACATTTTCTGGCAAAACCCGCCAACACCAGTTACAATTCTTTATTGTGTTTTCTAATGTTTAGTTTCTAAAAATAATTCTGGAGATCATTAGATAAGAGCTTTGAGAACTTATAGTAAGGAAATAATTGCCAGGATTAAAAATCCAAAGATATGTTCCAGTGGGGGGGGATACATACATACATACATACATACATATATATATATATATATTTAATATATGTATGCACTTCAAAATATTTCAGTGATCAGCCATTGCTATCAAATAACAAAAAACAGCTGCATTTCATAAAGTAACAACTGGATGGTAATTGTAACCTTAGCCTTTTATTTGACAGGAGCTTGGGGTTGGAAGGAGGGAGGGTAAATATTCTTTCTACACTGAAGATTCAGAAATATGACCAATACCACATTTGAGAAATCAGTGAGAACAAAATCAAGGAGGTTGTTAATTATTCATGAGTCTTCTAGGATTTTTAATCAAAGACAAAGTAGTATTTGAAAGCTAACAATTCCTGCAGTGCTCAGATTATCCTCTGGCAACAGGATAGAACTTTAGGTCTGGAGTCAGACAAATCTGAATTCAAATATGATCTCATATATTTATTAGCTGTGTAACCCTGGTCAAGTTATATACTCCCTTTCTATCTCAGCTTCCTTTATTGTAAAATGAAGACTATCTTCTTTTAAACATCTACCTCAGGAGTTGTTGCGAGAATCAAATGAGATAATATTTGTAGAGAAACAAAAAAAAAAAACACTTAGCACATCACCTAGCACAAAGAAGGCACTATATAATTGTTTATTCCCTTATTCCCTCTCAGAGGGTTCCTTTGAATTCTTGAGGGAAGTAGTTCAGGAAGGGATGAGGTATTGATCTTTGTAATTTTCAGTCTTGATTATTTTGGAATGTTAATCAAAACTGTATTATTTTTTACATTTATTTTTTTCTTCTATAAGATTCTAATAAGTGTTACCTCAAATTGTCAGAGGAATCAGACAATGTTGGATGGTATGGAATAGCCATGATAGTTCAACTTTCTTCTTCCAAGCTAGAAATGCTAAAATATTGTATTAATGATAAAATAAATAAAATATTTCTGGCACATATGTATCTAAGACAGAGAGTACAATTCTAATGTTTTAATCAGTGGACACTTAAGTCCCCTTCAACTCTAAATCTGTGATCCTATAAGTCTGAGCATGACTTTATCACTTACTAGCTCTGAGATCTTGAGCAAGTAATTTAGGAATTCAGTATCTGTTTCCTCATCAATAAAATGGGGTTAATGATATCTGTCTTGTCTAGATGAAGTTGAAATAAGATCATGTACATGAAGTATTTAATTCATAAAGAGTAATTTGATTATGAATTAGTTTTTTATTAAATATTGAAAATAATATTGTATATGTTCAAATCAAATGATTTAATTTTTCAGAAGGTTATGTAGTGATAAAGGCTAGCAGGACTTGGTTCCTCCTCCCTGGGTGAACAGTGAAACATTTTCTTGATAGAAACACCCAATTTGTCTAATGATTCTTTAAGATATGTCTATCAAAAAGTTGTACTACCCAAAATGTACTTACAACTCATGATACTGGAATCCTTAAAGCACATTTGAATACTACTTTATCTATTAAATAATAGTAGAATACGGTAGTAGAATAGTAGTAGAGGTAGAATAGGGAAGAAACCACTCTAAGCTCATCTATACCTGTAAAAAGGGTCCGCTGGCCTGTAGTCGAACATCATTAGGTACTGCAGAATATCATTGTGTGCCTTTGAGCAAGTTACCTCAGCCTCAGTTTCATCATCTGTAAAATAAGGATGTTAACCTGGACGAACTCTAATAGGATCTATATCTATGATCTTATGGCACTGTGTTCTAAAGAGCAAGATAAATTGGGTATCAGATACTACATCAGAGAAAATATACTCGTCCTTGATGTAATCTTTGTTGTGATATCAGTTGTAGTTAATTTATTTCCCTGAATATAAGCCATATTTATTTTCCATGGAAACATAAAGGGGCTGGTATACAAAGTTTGTGTAATTATTTAACTTTCACAGAAACTTACCTTGACATTCCTATGCATTATCTTCAGGACATCACGATGCTACTGTAAGGCCTTGAGGAATCAGTTTTCACCTTGTTCACTTTGTAAAGGAAGAATTCATGACAGAATTGAACAGTTTTGGAGGACTTTTTACAAGGGAAGATTGATATATGATACTGCTTTTTAAGAAGTAGAAGGGAACTGATGGCTTGGAAAGAATGTTTTTGAAGGGTGAGGGTTGAGCCATCATATTGATCTCTGAGGTCATTTTCAACTAAGGTTTCTTGATACAATAATAGATATTATTTAGATCAGTAAGAACTTAACTTGTTTACAAACTTCTGGAAGGCACAGATAGTATACATTTTTTGCATGCAACAAAGCTCCTGAAACTCTGTTCATATATAAATACTTGTTGAATAAATGGATTTGGAATTAATGTTAAAATTTGTCCATGTTTTCTGGTGTTAAGGATAAAGATGCCTCCCATTAATTTATTATTATAGTGAACTGTGAGGTCAGAAAACTCTTTCTAGCAATTCTGGGACGTGCTTCCTCTTCAATTTATAGTCTTAGAAAATTATGTTGAACAGTGTTTCTCAAGATGTTAGACAAGAAACCATCAAACATGCTGTTTGTTTTTTTTAAAGAAATCTTATTTTTTTTTTGTTAATGAGCATTAAAAATAATTGTTTGTAAGATTTTGCTACAAGAATTCTGTCAAGGTTTTGTTTATTGTAAGATTCTATCATGGAAAAGTTTGAGAACCTGTCCTAGTTTAAGGGACTCATTCTATACGCCACAATCTTCTCCTGGTTTGAAAGCCACTTCTCTATGCCCCATGCCATTCTATTTCTTCCTATTCCTATTTACTATTAAACTATTATTAAATAATCAGTTTCATGAAAATGTTAATTTATGGCTACTCCTCTCAAGACTGTCCTTTTACTTTTACTCAGGGCTATAACAAATTTTTATTCTGCACACTACAGCAAGTAGAATGGAACAAGCCCAAATTAGGAGTATCAAGTAGTTTTTAATGGTAGTTTTTGATGGTAATCAAGTTTTTTTTGATGGTAATAAGATGTCTACCAGGGGTTACATGTCAGGAAATCAGTGAGCTCTCCCTGCTATCCATGCTGCTGCTAATCAGATGCCTCAGGCATTGACACTTTCCACATTTCGCAGAACTCCCCCTAAATCAGCTTCTATATCAGGTGGCTAACAATAGCAGAAGGCCCCTCCTACATGCAGGTGTCTTCTGTCTTTGATGTATAATGCCTATAATAAAGGGGCCCACCCAGCATCTCCTAGACTCCTCCTGCAAATACCATTATAACAAGAGTTCCAGCTGATGTGGAACCCTGTGGAAAAAATAACAGCCTTTCTGTTCTGGTTTGCCTAGATACAGTCATTTCAATTGTAAAACACAACTGATTGAAAAGTTGTTTAATAATTCTCCTTGCAATCTTGTTTAAACTGTTGAATAACTTAGAGCAGAAGTATGGTACACACTGTGGTCATGACCTGCATCATTCCCAAATGGACCCTGAACCAGATTAAAATATGACTGGGAAATATTTAATAACATAAATAAAAATATAACATTAATAATATTATATTTTAAAATGAAATCAATAATAGGTGGCCCACAGGAATCTTTATGTAGAAAAATCTCTATTTCTATTTCACTTTGATTGAAATAAACCTTTCTGGGGGCAGCTGGGTGACTCAGTGGACTGAGAGCCAGGACTAGAGATGGGAGGTCCTCGGTTCTAATCTGACCTCAGACACTTCCCTGCCCTGTGACCCTGGGCAAGTCACTTAACCCCCATTGCCTAGTACTTACCACTCTTCTGTCTTGGAGTCAATTGACTCCAAGATGGAAGGTAAGGGTTTTTATAAAATAATAATAATAATAATAATAATAATAATAATAATCCTTTATGAGTTTCCCAAAGCAAGGAACATATTAAATATTTTGATGTAAATGTGACTGTTCTGTATACTTTGGGAAGACCTCCCATACACAAACACACAAATAGCTTCAATAAAGCAGGTGTCCCCAAATATTCATTTATTTGATTTTCCAAATGATAAGACTGTGATGAGATCATGTGTCTTCAGAAAAATCAGATTCCCCTTTTGTAGTCTAATTAAATAAAAAATCATAAAAGAAATATTTTCCTTTTAACTTTTTGCTTACATACATCAAAATAGTATCTTTAACATCTTTAACAATGAAAAACTACTAATTTTTAAAAGAAAATTCTCTTACACTCCATTATTTTGAGTCTATTTTTTCTTCTTAGATATCAATAAAAGCACCTTTCTATCTTTTATTAAGAAATATATTTATTTTTATTTATTTATTTTAATTTTATTTAATTTGTTAATTAAGAAAACTTTTCCATGGTTACATGATTTATGTTCTTTACCTCCCCTCATCCCCTTCCCCATAGTCAACATGCAATTCCACTGGGTTTTACTTGTATCATTTGCCTAGGGTGATCTTTTAGATTCTACATCCTCAATCATATCCCCATTGATGCATGTGATCAATCAGCTGTTTTTTTTTCCCTGCATTTCTATTCCCACAGTTCTTGCTCATGTGGATAACCAACATTTTGATTTCCTCTTCTAGTCCTGCCCTTTCTTCTTTTGCTATTTCCTTCTACACCAATGGTTTGCTTTTAATCAGTCTCCCAATCCCCACCCTTATTTTACTTCCTTTTCTGACCCCTCCCTTTTTATTCCCATCTTATTTTTTTAGGGTCTATTAAATTCTCTCCCCCCTCTATTTCTCTTCCTTTTTTTACTCCTTGCCTCACTCCTTCACTTGGTTTTTCCCTCTCAACTTCCCTGTAGTGTAAGATAGAATTCAATACCCAGATGGAACTAGATGCTCTTTACTCTCAAAATCTACTGAGAGTAAGGTTTGAATATTACCTATTAGCACTCATCCTCTCCTTATAATAGTAATCCTCCCCTCCCCTGCCCATCTGACTCTTTGTGTTGTATAGATTATCCTATTTTTCTTATTTCTTTAAGTTTCTCTTGGTACCATCTTTTATTCTCCCCTTTTCTTTTTTTTTTTTGCATATCATCTTAAACCATTTATTACCCCAATCTCTATCTATGAATAATTCTTCTAACTCCTATAATAGTGAATACAATTTTTGAGAGTTACAAATAACATATTCCCATATAAGAATATAAACAATTTGACCTTATTGAAGCTCTTAAAGAAAAAAATAGAAAAAAAATTCCCCCTCTCTTATTTACCTTTTCATGTTTCTCTTGATTTTTTTGTATTTGAATATCAAAATTTTCCATTTAGTTCTGGTCTTTTCTTTACAAATATTTGGAAATATTCTATTTTGTTGAATGCCCATCCTTTCCCAGGAAGTATATAGTCAGTTTTGATGGATAGGTGACCCTTGGTTGTGGACCCAATTCTCTTGCCTTTCTGAATATCATATTCCAAGCCTTGAGGTCATTTAATGTGGAAGCTGCCAGATCCTGTGTAATTCTGATTGATGCTCCTTGATATTTAAATTGTCTCTTTCTGGCTTCTTGCAATATTTTCTCATTAGCTTGGAAGCTCTTGAATTTGGCCATTACATTCCTGGGGCTTGTCTTTTGAAGATTTAATATAGAAGGTGATCTATGGATTCTTTCAATGTCTATTTTGTACTCTTGTTGAAGAACATCAGGGCAATTTTCTTGCATAATTTCTTGTAGTAGGGTGTCAAGGTTTCTGTTTATTTCTAGGTTTTCAGGTAGACCAATGATTCTCAAATTGTCTCTTCTGGATCTCTTTTTCCAGATCAGTCATTTTTCTCAGTGAGATATTTCATGTTTCCTTCTTTTTGTGAGTCCTTTGCCTTTGCATTATTAATTCTTGCTGTCTTATAAGATTATTAGCTTCTACTTGCCCAAATCTGATCTTTAAAAGCTGGTTTTCAGCTATGATTTTTTTGCTTTTCCTTTTTGTTTTGGTATATCCTGCTTTTTATGGCTTCCAGCAGGTCATTCATGGTCTGCAATTTGTTTATCATTTCATTTGATTTCTGGGCTTCTTTTTTCCAACTGGGAGATTCTGTCTTTTAAAATGTTATTTTCTTTTTTGAACTCTTTTCCAATTTTCTTGCAAATTTATTCTATCTTTTTTAACTTGGTTCTCAATTTCTAGCCTGATTTCTCAGAGAGCTTGTGATCAGTTTCCAGTTTGGGGGGAATGTTTGGATGAGTCTGCTTGTTTGTCGTCCTCTGTTGTCTTCGCTGTAGTCTGTTGTTTCTCCAAGTAGAAATTATCCAGAGTCAAAGGCTTTTTCTTATTTGGGGGGGATAGCTATAGATTGTAGTCTTGGGTGTTGGTAGCCATTGTTTTGTTGGTTTTTCCTTCCCATCTCATTCAGAAGTCTGAGTAAGGAGGGCAGTCTCTTTGTGTATTGAACTACTGAGAAGTTTTGCCTTGAGGCTATTTTTCAAGTCTCTGCAATATTTCCTGTGTGCTGCCTCTCTGCCCAATCTCTGTGCTCAATCTCCACATTTCTTCAGTCTCCTAGGGTCTCTAGTCTCACTGCTCTCAGGGATAAGTCTGTGATGTCCTCAGCCAGCCCCTGAGAACATAGAGATTGCCCCACAGAAGTCTGAGTGAGGAGAATAGGCAAGTCTTTATATTGAGCTCCAGAGAGGTTTTTGTCCTGAGGCTATTTTTTGTGTCTTTGTGGTGGAATCTGTTGTGTGCAGCCCTGCCCTATCTCTGTGCCCAAGTTCCTCATACTCCTAGAATCCCAAGTATCATTGTTCTTAGGGGTAAGTCTGTGATTTCCTCAGCCAGCCCCCCCCCATCCCCCTAGAACCTAAAGGTTGCCCCATGCTTGATCTGGCTCTGGAGCTGTGGGTGGGATGTGGGAGCGGTGATGAGCTTGCACTTTGATGGGAATAATTTTTGCCCCTTTTAGCATGCAAATACCCAAACTCTGCCTACCTTCAATGCTGCACTCTACAATAGAGCCCTCTTGCTTATGTGATTCTGGTTTTATCCTTTTGAAGTACTTTCTATCAGTTGGTGGAACGGAAAGGAAGAGCCTTGCTTCTTCTATGGGGCCATCTTAACTCGGAAGTCCCTTTATTTTTTAAATCATTTATTCTAACAGATAAATCAAGAAAATTTACATTAAGAAAAAATTATTTCACTCTTGTTAATAGAGCATATGCTCCTTCCTCTACAATGTATAAAACTTTTTTCCTGAGTTTTTTAAAGTATATAATGTCTTTATGAAACAATAGGACTTAATGAAGATTATGTGGGTGGTTGAAATTTTATTCAAATCTATGCAGTATATGTTCAATTAAATCCTTCATTCTAAAAAGAGATCAGATGTTCAATCTTATCTATGTGAAAAAAAAACACTCAATTGATTTTCTTTCCTTCTTTTTTTTGTTTACATATATTGTTCTTTATGTTCTTTCCTCATCAAAGTTTATCATTTCAGCCTATTGATCCTAAGTCTTCTACCAAACCAGACCTACTCTAGGTGGTAATAATAATATAGAAGATAGGCACAACTAAGTGAGAATCTTTAGCAGATCAACTTAAAGAAGAAACCCCACCCTATATTCCAAAACAAAAATGCACTCATACTTTACTAAATGCCATAAGATTTCCATTTAAAAGAGCAAAACTCTCAAGGAATTAGGATGAAGTTGATTTGTTTGAGATGCTAAAACATTCAGATAGACACAGGTATTATTGACAGCATGGGAAGATTTTTTCTGGGTAATGCTGCAAAAGTGAGAAAGGTTGATATTTGGGGGAATGAAGAAATAGGAAGACTAATGTGTGTGACATCAGAGTGGTTGTAAACTGGCCTGAGTGTTTTGAAAGTAGTAGCATTAAAAGAGATGTAATGGTTGTGATGAGTGTGTGGCAGCTGAGTAGTCAGCACAATAGTCCATGAAAAATGTAAAGTGTAAGAAATCCTTAATTTTAATAACTTGAAATTAAGATAGTTTTGTACATACAAAATCATTTCAGTCTAAATTAGAAAAAAAAGCATGAAACTGGGAAATTATTTTATAGTACGTTTCTTAGAAAAAGGTCTCATTTCTCAGATATGTAAGCAATTTATAATTTTTTAATTTTATATATTTTAATATAATATATTTCGTATTATTATATATTACATTATAATATATTATATCATATGATATATTATATAATAAAATATTGTTTTATATTTATATATGTATATATATATAATTTATAAAATAGGAGCCATTCCCCATTTGATAAATGGTCAAGAAATATAAATGAATAATTTTCAAAAGAATAAGTCAAAGTCCATCAATAGTGACATAAATATATTCTAAATCACTATCAGTTAGACAAATGGAAATTCAGACAACTCTGAAGTAATACTAATGAGATAAGCTAACATGAATGAAAAATAAAGTGATAGATGGTAGAGTGGATAGGGAAAATTGGGACACTAATGCAATGTTGGTAGAGTCATGAACTGATCTAGTCATTCTGGAAAACAGTTAGGAACTATGCCCAAAGGACAATAAAACCATGCAGATTCTATAACTCAACAATGCCACTACAATGTTTATATCTCAAAGGGATAAAAGGAAACATGACCTATTTGTACTAGATATATAATGTATGTATATATTGCATAACATATACATATATGTATATTTAGTGAAACTCCTTTTGTGTTAGAAAGGGATTGGAAATTAAAGAGATGGCTATGAATTAGGGAATAGATAAACATGTGGTTTATAATTGTGATGGAATAATGTACAATATAACTGCCATAAGAAATGATCAGAAGAATTATTTCAGAAAAATTTGGCAGGAGTGCTATGAACTGTTGCAAAATAATATAAATAGAACCTGGGGAACATTATACATAGTAACAGCAACACTGCAATGATCAACTGTAAATGGCTTAGCTCTTCTGATCTAGACAATGACCCAAGACAGTTCCAAAGGTCCCATGATGATAAATGTTTTGTACCTCAATAGAAAGAATTATTCAACTGTGGGTCCAGATTAAAGTATCCTTTTTTATTACTATTTCCTTTATGTTTCTTGCCCCCCCTCCTAGTATGACTAATAGATGAATATGCTTTGCATAACTTTACATATATAATTTATATCATATTGCCTTGCCTTCCCAATGAGTGAGGGAAGGATATGAGAGAGAAATATAATTTGAACAAAATTTTATAAATGAATGTTAAAAATAAGACAAATAGAAATAAAAGGATGAGAAGATCTGATGGTCATGGAGAGAGGAACACCTCAACATTATAGAATTGTCTACAAATCTTCTAACTCAATATGATGTTTGCAATATAGTGTGGCTATCGGAACGTGTTGTGCATAGGACATTTAAACACATGAAAAGTATATAAGTATATCAAACAACAGTAAAAGCTATGGTATCATACTCGATCTAGTACAGAGTATCTGAATTAGCTGTTCCTAGGCTTACTTCCAAATTCCCATTTCCAAAGGCAAGAAAGGGCATCCTGATAAAACTATTGGTAACTTTCAGGTGAATAAAGATTAAGGGTTTTGTTGTTGATATTGTGATTGTTTGTTTGGCTTTTATCTACATGGAAATTTTAGTTAATTAGATAGGTGTGTGATTTCAATGTGATTTTTAATGAAAAATCACGTGCATGAATCTACCAATTTAGCTATAGAGCCAATTATGGCTGGATAATAGCTAAATGAACATGAATACTAATTGTTATTCTATTGCTATATTAATAGATTACAAAATAATGATTCCTATAACATGGATGTGATAGAAAGTGAGAATTAAACTTGTTGGTCCCCCTCTATGAGTTCATCCTCAAATAAAACACATAGATTTTTTAATTTGTGAATTTTGTGAGTCTGGTTAGAAATAGGAAGTATAGGAGGAATGTTGGAGAATTCTTATTCTTTTTTCCATATTAAAAATAAACACTGGAAATAAAATTTTAGTTTTTATTTTTTCCAATTGTTTTTTAAGGTTTTCTTTATAGATATTAGATTGCTGTTTCAATGAGTATACTTAGTCTTCAGTTGATAACTTGCCTTCAAGCCTCTAAGAAATTAACAAAGAGCTCTATCAAGGAAGAGCCAAAATTGTTACAAAATTCCTGCATGTGTATCTGAATTATCTGTTAAAATGTGATTGGGAAATATTTAACAAAATGAATTTTCATTTCATTCATTCATTCAATAAAACATATATGATATTAATATGTTTTTGCAGTCATTATGCACCCATAGGGAGCCATATGTATTGTTTAGTGGCCTTGTTTCTTTTTGAATTTGAAACTACTCCTTTAGAATGGACTATGGTTTCCATAGGATATCCAAAGAAGTCAACAGAAACCTAGTAAAATTAGTAATTAGGCAGTAACATTAGTTAAGACTTGAGTCCATGCCAAAAGGGAAACAAAAAAAAAACAGATTTTTTTTCTTTTATTACCTAACCTGTAAAGATAAAAATTTAGGGGAGACGGGGAGACTGAAGCAGGTAGAAATTATTTTCTCTCTGCAAGGAGTATTATATTTTTTTAGAGGTTTATTGAAGAATAAGGATTAAAGAAAATACAGGATAAGAAACACGTGTCCAGGCCATTGAGTGGCCTAGACACAACCTCACCTACATTATGAAAAAACCAGGCCTGCCCCAAAAAGGAAGTCCAAGAGAGAGCCCTCAAAAGCCTTTGAATCAGCTTAAATACTTTCTCAATCTCGACCCAGGTGAGATTACAAGGCATTCTGGGGAAGTGGAGCAAAGGCTCGTGGGGATTGTAGTACTGTATTCGAGTCTATTTTTTTTACAAACCATAGTATCCTTTTATTTCATCCATCCTATGTCTCTCCTTTCCAAATCTATTATTTGCTTTTTATATGATCTCCCATCCTTCTCTTCATTACTTTTCAGGCCCCCATCCCTGCTATTCCTGCTTTGACTTTATTTTTCTTCCTTTACAATCTTAATCCTTATAGTTAACCACTTCAGTTCTAGAGGAATCCCAATTCCCCATGAACTTCTTGTTTAAACTGTGCTCATATTTTGCCAAACCCATGTTCAGGATTAACTCCCATCATATGCTCATTCTTACTCACAGGAAGCTGAAAAGAGATGGACTAAGTCAGACAACCTCTCTAAATGGGAACATTATAAATGTATTACCAAATTTTATTTGAACCATAATTTTAGCAAGGTGATATTTCTTTTTATCATTCATTAATTTCACTTTTTACTACTTAAAAAGCTATTCTAAACCTCCTCTTCTGTTCTTTCCTCTACTGTTCTGTTCTCTGCCCCTCTTTTCTCTCCTTTTTCTTACACTACCTCTCTACCCACTCAGGTAAAGACCTCACTTTGTACTGTAATGAGAAAACTGACATAATTTGGAGTGAGCCCTCTTTCCTTCTTTTTCATAACAAAAAACTTTGACATCACCAGCTTATCATTCCTCCTTCCCTTCAGTCTTTGATTATAGTGGCCCTTCTGTTCACCAAGACTAACTCCTTTGTACATACACTTTATCACATGTCTTTCTATTTTCTTTTGCTGATTGACTAATCAAATATTCTCTGAACATCCTTCAGTCTCTCCCTCTCTATTGGTTTATTCCTTACTGCCTTCAGATATGTCCAAGTCTTCTCTCTCCTAAAAAAAACAACAACAACAACAAAAAACAACCCTTCACTTACTCCTATTATTAACACAAAATATCATCCTATATTTCTTCTTCTATTGATAGCCAAATTCTTTCCAAAAGATATCTACATTAGTTGTTATCACTGTCTTTCACTCCATTCTCAACTTTTTGTAATCTGAATTTCAACCTCATCACTTGAAACTATTCTGTTACAGAATCTGATATTCATTTCTATGCCTTTATTATCTTTTAATTGCATTTGAGAATGTTAGCCACCCACTCTTCCTATATACTTTCTCTTCTATGGGTTTTAATGATACTGTTCTTTTCTAATTTTTCTCTTCCCAGTAGGATAATTTCTCAATATCCTTTTCTAGCCTATTATCCATATCATGTCCCATAAATGTGAGTTTTCACAAAAGCTCTATGCTCTAAGTATCTATGCTTGACTTTTTTTTCCCTTCTCTTTTCTTTTCTTGTCTTGTCTTCACTACTGTCCTCCTCCTCCTCCTTCTTTTTGCTTTTATATTTCAATAGTATTCCATTACAACCATATAGCACAACTTGTCTATCCATTCCCAAGGGATGAACAATTCCTCAGTTTCAAATTTTTTGCTACTACAAAGGAGCTGCCAAAATATTTTGGGACAGATAGGTCCTTTTCTTTCATCTAAGTTCTCTTTGGTATGCAAAACCCTTAGTAGTACTGCTTGATCAAAAAATATGCATAGTTTTGTGGCCCTTTGAGCATTGTTCCATGTTGCTCTCCAGAATGGTTGTATCAATTCATAGTTCCATCAAGAGTGTATTAGTGTCCCAATTTTCCCACATCCCCTCCAACTTTTATCATTTTCCTTTTTTGTCATGTTAGATAATCTCATAGATATGAAGTGGTAAAGTGGTATTTCAGAGTTGTTTTAATTTGAATTTCTCTAATCAATAATAATTTGGGGCATTTTATATGACTATAGATAGTTTTAATTTCCTCCTCATAGACCTACCTCTTCATATCTTATGACCATTTTTCAATTGGGACATGCTTTATAATCTTATAAATTTGACAAATTCTCTATATATTCGAAAATGAGGTCTTTGTCAGACACACTATAAAATTTTCCCCAAAATTTATTTTGTCCACTCTAATCTTGGTTGCATTTGGTTATATTTGAACAAAAAAACTTTTTATTTAATTTAATCAAAATTATTCATTTAATTTTTCAAAATATTCTTTATGTCTTCTTTGGTCATATATTCTTCCCTTATCCATAAATTCTGCCATAGTCCCCTAATGCATTTATGGTGTTATCCTTTAACTTTAGATGAATTTATTATGGCGTAGTTATGAGATGTTGATGTGTACCTAATTTTTCAAAGACTATTTTCAAATTTTCCCAGGATTTTTTTCATAAGATATTGAATTCCTTACCCAAAAGCTTTTATCTTTGGGTTTATCAAACACTGAGTTGCTATGGACATTAACTACAATGTGTTGATTACCTAACCTATTCCATTGATCCAGTATTTCATTTCTTAGTCAGTATCAGACATTTTTTAATTGTATTTTCCCCCAATTATATGTAAAGAGTTTCTATCATTTTAAAAAGAATTTTGAGACTTCAATTCTCTCCTTACCCCAATCCTTCAGATGTTAAGCATTTTCATGGAGATTTTATGTGTGCAATCACATAAAACATTTTTCCATATTTATACTTTCTGTGGAAGAAAACTCAGTCAAAAAAATTAAGAATGAGAAATAAAGATTCTCTGAATTCAGATTCTATCACAGTCTTAAGGATTCAAACTTCCTTCTCTGGAAGCAGATGGCATTTTTAAAAATCATTAATTCTTTGGGATTGTTTAGAGTGATTGTATTGCTGAGAATAGCTAAGTCATTCATTTTCATTGTAATACCTTCACTGTACAGTTTTCTCCTACTTTTGCTCATTTCACTCTGGCTATAACCAGGGGTATGTACTAGTGTTTCTCCTCATACCGAGACTCCACCTCTCAATCACAACCTGGTTCTACCTATGGGTAATGCAGTAAGTATCCTGCACCTAGAGCCAATAAAGGCATCCCTGTAATCTCCTTTGGAGCAGTTGTCTGACTCCTTATACTCTCTTTGACTTCAGAACTCTTTGTTGCTGATTCAGCTGCCCTCAGGCCTGTTGATG
This sequence comes from Monodelphis domestica, assembly GCF_027887165.1. NCBI lineage: Eukaryota > Metazoa > Chordata > Mammalia > Didelphimorphia > Didelphidae > Monodelphis > Monodelphis domestica. The sequence continues at coordinate 293,201,746 of NC_077230.1, forward strand.
AAGGGGGGGGACCTTATTGTCCTGCTTTAGGCACCATTTCCTCCACTGTCTGATAGATCTTTCATGTTAGCCTTACAAGTTGTTTTTGCCTAAAGAAATATTCTATTCCATCTTTTTTTGAAGATTATGCTCCAGAATCCATTTAGAGGCATTATATCTTAGTATTTTGAAGGGTAATTTGGTAGGGATTAAGTGGGTCTGTATACCTTCTCCATCATCTTGTCCTTGCCCCTCACCATATTATTTTGAGGACTACAACTTTACAGTATAGTTTGAGATCTGGACACTATAATTCTCTAAAACCTAATCAACTTTTGTGTTTAGTCTTTACTTATTTTGATACTGAAGTCTACTAAAATGTTGTACCCAGAGACTGACACTGTGGCACAATTGAATGTAATGGATTTCTCTACAAACAGAAATGCACTGACCCAGGACAATTCTGAGTGACTTAGGAGAAAGAAACACTATCCACATCCAGAGAAAGAACTGTAGGAGCAGAAACGCAGAAGAAAAAAACACATGATTGATCACATGGTTTGATGGAGATATGATTGGGGATGTTTACTTTAAATGGTCACTCTATTGCAAATAGTACTAATATGGAAATCGTTTTTGAACAATGATACATGTAAAACCCAGTGGAATTGCTCATGCTCTGGGAGGGGAGGGAAAGAACACGAATCATATAGCTATGGAAAAATATTCTAAATTAATTAATTAAATGAATTTATTTATTTAAAAAATAAAGTCTACTAAATCCCTGAAGTATTTTTTAGTGAAAACTGTAATAAAGACAGAACCAGTTAAATAACTAAATATCCTAACAGGACAGACTATGTAAGAAATAGACTTACAACTTGGGTCTCCAAATTTGATAATTCCACAAACATTTTTAAAGCACATATTATGTACAATGCACTGTGCCTCACCCTAGGAAATTTCTAAGATTATATATATATGTATACATATATATATATATACACTTTATACACCTACATATACCATACTATGTGAAGTAGTCCAGACTCCATGGGAATAAATCAGAATGCTTGGTTATCTTTTATAAATTTCCTTAGGAAAGAATACTCTTTTAAAAACACATAGGATGGAATTCTGGGAACTTTTAATATGAATACCTACTTGATTTTAACTTCTCTGATGATGAATGGGCATAAAAGCCTTTTCTAAGGAAACCAGAGGACAAATTAAGCTTACCTTTTTTGCAACAAAGGCAACACACCTCGAATAATATTAAGAAAATATGATGTAGGATCTAGGGTTTGCATGCTGGCTCCTGGGGATAGGAGGAAGGAAAATAAGGTAATTGTATTGGAGAAAACACAATGACCAGCTATGGAAATTAGGTTGAAATGGGACATATCCTTTAATTGGTGATCACACTCTTCTTGAAATAAGCCGCTGTTTCCTCAGTGACATTTTATGACTTCTCAGAAACTGTAGCACTCACATTGTAATTCAAAAGTTTAGTCTATTAAAAGCCAAACCTCAACTATTTTGACCTATGGAAATATTATTTTCAAAATGATACCATGGCTAACCCATGCCTGCTGGGCATCTTACTTCTCTTTCTTATTATGCATGATAATTTTCCATTCTTTCTATCAGGATAACATAAGCACCACTCCTAGATTATATACATGCTTGAGAGCAGTGAAAACATTACCATTCACCTTGAGATGGGTTTGTTCTCACTGTTTTGAATTAGATCCAATGATATAAAGAGGCTTGGTTACCAACTATAGACAAAGCATTGAACTAGGCATTGGGTATAAAAATTAAATAGCTCCTTCCCTTAAAATTTTATATTTTTAAAGAGAGTTCCTAATCACCCTGATGGATTAGAAAGAACTTGATAAGACCACAAGAATCCTCATTTTCATCAGATGAGTAAACTAAGACAAGAGAGGTTAAGTGTCTTGCTCAGTTACAACAGTTACTAAAGTCCCTGAGAAAGGATTCAGTCAGGTCTTCCTGACTTAAATCCAACTCCCTCTTTACTATGCTACCTAGAGACACCTCCAGAAAAATAACTCTAAAATCAACCAAATAAAAGTCCTGGAATAGTGATGAGTTAAAAATACAGGGCAGAAATATTCTTGCCATTACCAGTGCTGATTTAAAAAAAAAAGCAGTTTATGTATATTGTTACTGAATTTCAACCTCATTTGTAAAGGAGAAAGGATTCTGAATTTTCTAGGTAGTAATATCCTAAAACCTAGCTTTCTAGGTAGATAAAAGAGATTCTTTGGGTATCACGAGGCTTTAGGGAGCTTTATAGGGTGACTCAAGCACTTCTCAATGAACAAAATCATGGGTACTCTTTCATATGTCCTTCATCTATTCATTGGAAATGAAGAAAAGAACCTTGTAAAATGTGCTAAGTCAAGAAAATTCTCATGTTTATGCATCAAAATAAATGTACATATACATTATATATATGTATAAACATAGTGTGTGTGTGTATCTTTTTTATCTTATTCTTCATCCTAATTCTATCACCTTTCTGCCATGAGGTAGGTAACATCTTTCAATATTGCTCCTCTTAAATAATGATCAATCATCTCTTAAATCAGAGTTCTCAAGTCTTCCAAAGTTTGGCTTTACAGTATTGCTTAAAAATGGGGGTATATTTGTGCAAAAGTATTTATAGCAACTTTTTCTGCTGTGGCAAAGAACTAGGTAGTAAAGGCATACCCATCAACTGGGAAATGACTGAACAAGCTGTGGTATATGAGTGTGATGAGATACAATTATGCTGTATGAAATGAGGATGCTGTCAGAAAAACCTGGGGAGGTTTAAATGATCAGATACAAAGTGAAGAGGGCAGAACCAGGAAAATATTGCATATAGTGACTTATATACTATCAGCAAAGCAATGTTTTAACATCTCCAAAGGACTAATGGTGAAAAATGCTATCCATTGTGAAAGAAAGAACCGACAGAGGGGATTAAAACATACTATTTTTATGTTATTTTCTTAATTTTCTTGGTGTTTTCTTCCACAAAATGATGTCTATGGAAATGATTTACAAGATCACGTGTATAACCTATTTCAAATTATCTACCATTTCAAGGAGGGGGATGAAAGGGGGAATTCTAAACTCTAAATGTTAGAAAACATGTTTAAAAATAATTTTGGGAAAAATGGGAAAAAAGAAAGTATTATTGAATTTAAATAAATAGTTCTGATTCTACTCACTCTTCTCAGGTAACTCTGACATCATACATTTCATGATCTAGTAGTTCTTATCCTATTTTCTTTCTACTTTCTTTAATTTTTCTTTAAGATTATTATCTTTTGTTCCTATAGATGAATTCAGATTAATAATCATTTAGCAGTTTGATTTATATGATGCTGAATAAAGAGAGTATCCTAGATTATATTGTCATTTTTATTATATTGGATGAACTTATTAATAGTTCATTAATTTTTCATATCTCTTTTTATTTTTATAAAGAGTGGTTCATAGTGGTTCTGATAATATTTGTGTTTGGGGCTTGGTAGGTACCCATATGTTTTCTATATTTGGTAGTTATTTTACATGGAATTTCTCTTTCTATATCTTCCTCCTATAATTTATTTAGAATAACCAAAAATGCTAGAGATTTATATGGATCCATTTTATATTCTTAAATTTCCAACATGATTAACTAAAAAGAAAGGATGATTCTAGGGGGAGTGTGCCATATGGAGAAAGATGATTAGCAGGCCAGTTCCTGCACAACATTCTATGATAAGAGTAGAGCCACTGCATTACTCAGGCAGCACAGTTCCAGTGAGAAGGGGATTGCTTATATAGCATTTCCTAATATATGTCTACTTTCTGCAGAGATTCTGAAAAACAGGATAGTACCAAGAGTATTGGGTGAGGAATTAGGAATATTAGGACTTTGTTGTAAAAGAAGACTAATTGGACTTTTAAAGGATTTCCTTGATAGTAACTTCAAATTCAGTCCTCTTCCAGGGAACTGATTTGATTCTACATTTGTTCAAGGAAGTTTCTGAGTATGTGTTTGTGTGTGTATATATGTGTGTCTGTGTTTGTGTGAGCCTATATATGTGTTTTGCATTTTTTAACCCTTACCTTTCATCTTAGAGTCAATACTGTGTATTGGTTCTAAGACAGAAGAGTGGTAAGGGCTAGGCAATAGGGGCTAAGAGACTTGCCCAGGATCATAGAGTTAGGAAGTGTCAGAGACCAAATTGCATTTTTCTTTAGTTAGGCGATCCAGCAGATACAATGATAGATTTAGAGTCAGGAATACATGCATACAGTGGTTAAAAATTTTGTGACTTTATTTTGGCAAGTCACTTCAGCTCTCTAGGCTTTAGTTTTCTTTTCTTTAAAATGAAGGAGTTGGACTCAATGACTCTAAGATCCCTTCCAGCTCTAAATCTATGATCTTCTAATACCATAATACAAAGCAGCTTGTTGATATAATAACAATAATCTGTGAGGTGAAATAAAGGTTGTCCCATACCCTATTTGCATTTACTATATTTAGTGCTTTTTGAAGACCTGGGGAGCCCTTTTATTCACTTTTGGGAAAACCTAAACCATATACTATACTCTGAGTATATTAGGAGATTTTCTTGGAACAATTTAAGGTTGGGGCAATGAGTCAAAGGAAGAAAATATAATTTTCAAGATCATACTCCAGAGTGAATCTTGATTTCTGTGAGCTTAGAAGTTGTTGGGAAAGGGGGAAATAAAGGCCACAGGTTACATATTCACTTATTCATTAAAATAAAAGGTTTTAGCCTGACACATCTTTCTATATTAACCAAAGTTTTCATATTATTCAGATAAGTTCTGGTTAATGAAGATATGAGAATTTTGGTTGTCTGAGAATTATTGACAATTTATGCAGTACTCAAATTGGGCGTCCAACAGAGAGAACATAGTTTCAAAGAGACTCAGCAGTTTGGTTGTTTTCATAGGAGAAAAACTTTCTGAGAAGCATTTTCCTGGCTAGGTTTAAAGGTCTGGCTCTCAAACACTTCTGTTTTGGAGATATGGCATTTTATAATTTGAATGGAAAAAAATGTAAACTGGAGAGTTTTTTAAATTTTATTTTAACAGAACGCTATTTTCCTATTCATTGCTTATATTTCAGAAATTGCAAATGGTTTGTTTTAATTATTCTCTCTGATTGCAACGATTGTGCCTAGAATGAGTTTGGATCTGTGGATTTTGTACAATCCAGAATACCAAAGACCTGGTGATGCCCTTTCCCTGGCTAATGGTTTTCCTATCCACTTGAAGGACTGTCAGACTTGGCATTGTTTAAATGTCACTTTTTAAATAAGCCAAGGACTTAAAGAGAGGCAGGGAATTTTTTTTTTTTTTGTGTGTGTGTGTGTGTGTGTGTGTGTGAGAGAGAGATTGTGTGTGTGTGTTTTGAGATGTAAGTATTGAGCAAACTTCAGGACTGTTGGGGTCAATTGAAAATGAGCATTAACATGGTCTTTTCTTAGAATGAACCATAGCACTCACTCTTCTCTAGGTTCAATGTCAACAGAATCCAATCAAGATAGTCCTAATGAGCAGAGAATCTGTGAGGTAGGGTGATATTTCCTTCAGAAACACTATACTTCGAGGTTCCTTAAGCCCCCCAAGGACCTGAAATCTGTTATTGTTCCTCCTGGGAGGTCCGTTTACATTTAACCTACATCTGGCTTAATTAGGTTGACAGCTGCTGCAGGTAGTGTTGGACAAGCTCCAGGCATCACAGTGCATTAGTATCCATTTAATGGTTTAACCTTTCATAATCTGATCTCCACAGTTCAAATGAACTTGAGAGATGTCTTTTTATTGGTGGTTAATATGTGTTGAATCCTCAACCTGCCCCCCTTTTCACCACCAAAATCATAATTAACCCAGGCCACACTAAATTCTACTCACATGGTCAAAAACCTTTTTTCCTAAGGCAAGCCCATGTAACTCTTAATGTATAACTACTGAAAAGTATAAATCCTAGAGAGAGAATAACAAGTTTAGCAATGTTTAAAGAATGGCTGAGAAAATGATCTCTCTTTCTCAGTTTATTTATTGAATTTGCTTATATAAAATCTGTTAGGTAGTAAAAAGTGATTATAGTTATTGCTGCTTTGGCTACAGCCAACAAAGAAGGTGGTCTTTGGATTCTGCAGTTCACACTAATGTTGCTCAGTTCCTTCATTCAGGGAGTAATTATGAAGCCACAGAAGCTTTGGATAGTACAAATGCAATGAATCAGTTGGTTGCAGGGTTTCTCATACAAGGCTGTCTCCCACCTGCATTAAATATCTTACTCTCATTTTAATTACTTAGTATATAGAATAGTTTCATTGCACTAGAGAAGAAAGAAAGAAAGAAAGAAAGAAAGAAAGAAAGAAAGAAAGAAAGAAAGAAAGAAAGAAAGAAAGAAAGAAAGAAAGAAAGAAAGAAAGAAAGAAAGAAAGAAAGAAAGAAAGAAAGAAAGGAAGGAAGGAAGGAAGGAAGGAAGGAAGGAAGGAAGGAAGAAAGAAAGAAAGAAAGGAAGAAAGAAAGAAAGGAAGGAAGGAAGGAAGGAAGGAAGGAAGGAAGGAAGGAAGGAAGGAAGGAAGGAAGGAAGGAAGGAAGGAAGGAAGGAAGGAAGGAAGGAAGGAAGGAAGGAAGGAAGGAAGGAAGAAAAAGAGACAAACTTTATAATAACAATTGTTCTCTGTTTCATATACCTAAGCTCCAGTTAGTGAAACCAAAGCCAATTTCATGAATGCCTTTCCAAGGAAAGGTAGTATTTCCCTGGGCATGTTTATTCATAATGGGATTGTATTTTATTTAACAAATTGCTATTTGCCTTCCTGGTGGTTCAGTTATTTGAATATTTGGATCTACTTGGGGATTTTATTTTTCTCAACAAGCAAAACCTTCTGGAGGCAAGGGAACAAAGAGAATCTATTTCATCTGAGGGTCACTCACTTTGCCAGGAATGCTGTTTTCTTTGACTATTATTTCAGGTTATTATATTTAAATAAGGGTTTTCTCCCTTATAGATCATCTTTACTTTAGTTGGTCTCTGTGGATATATCATACCACTGAGTTTATTATTGCTGCTGGTCTCAAAAGGTTCTTTCCCTCTGAAGTGTATTTTGTCTTACAAAAGAAGCCAAACTGTACATGTTTCATGTGTACATCACGATCTCTTCTCCAGACATTTCTACCATAAATGGTCAGTACTTGAACCAAATCCTCAATACATTAATACAATCCATCGAGCTAGTTGAAACTGTTGACAATAACAACCTATTATGATGTGATGACACTGGAATTAGGAAGCTTACAATGGAGATGATCAAGGGAAAGCTAGAAGTTTAGGAATAGGAAAAGAGAAGGGAGAGACTTCTACTGAGATATTCTGCAGTGTTTGACAAGCTTCAGGAGAGAGCCAGGGCAACTTATATCACTAATGTGATTACTGGCAAGCTAAAAGCAGGTCCCTTCAGTGAACCCTGGCATGTCCTTCAGGCAAACCACAAGGGAGGCTCTAAATGCCAACAGGTAATCAAAGGATCAACCTGGGGACATCAACAATACAGAATGGAATAGAAAATGCCAAGTGGTAGTGAGTAGTTCTCATGTATAAATCTCTACATTCCTTCTTATTATAATCTGGAAATCAAGAAAAATAGCTCTGTTTCAGCTGAACCTACAGCAAGTCACAGGCGAAGGTTTTAAGAGCCAGGATTTTCCCCAACTCAGTAATCCTGACATGATTTATAGATAGATACCTAGACAGATACTTAGAGAAATAGAGCTATAGATATTAATATCTATATCAGTCTACCAATATCTATATCAATATTGATATCTATATGTCTATCTTTTCCCCCCTAAAACCTTAACATAGCAGAATGAACTATTCTATTCTATAATGAACTATGAACTATTCTATATCTCGTCTAATGCCAGTAAAAAGAAAAGATTGGAATAACATTAGCTGTATTCTGAATAAATAATAGCATTGGCAATGCAATAATACTAGGGTTTTGATTCACTCCTTAAAAAAAGAAATTAAGATCCAGTATTTTTCCTGCCAAGATGATGACTTGGTATTTGAGGAGGCTTTAAAGTTCAACCTGCTGAACTTATATACAATGTTAGCAAATACTCTTAAAATACATGTTTTTCAATTCACATGAAAATCAGTTTAAAAGATTTTCAACTTTTATTAATGCTAATAAGCAAAACTTCATGCTAATAATATACAAGACAAAGAACAGTTTTCATAGACTATGAACGATGTATATACTGTCTCCAACATCACTGAAGGACAATAGATTGTCTCTACTATAGCACATTGACAAATATGTCTCAACAATTTCTTTTTGTCTTAATCAACTGTAACAAAAACTATACTATGCCAATGACAACAGGAGCCTTATTGTTCCCTTGAGCCTTTCTGTTGACCATCTAGATTCCGTTTGTAGGTATTTTTTCTCTTGCTGATTAATTGAGATATAATCAAGTTCTTTTTGGTATGCCAATCAGAGAACTATGAATAGTAATTCTGTACATGTCTGAGGCTTAGGAAGCTCTGATGTTAACTTCTCAGACTTTCCTGACATGGTGAGTTTCTCAACTTCATATAACTCTCCAGGTTACTTTTGAAAAATGAAAGAGACAACTTTTTTAGGCTATATGTTTAGCATTTAAATAAATGATTCAGTTAAATAACCAAATAAACTAATAACACAGTTTTAAAACATTTCTTTTTAAAAATCTCAATTTTCTAAAGCATTAACAACATCAGGCCAAATATCTAGATCAAATGTAAATATTTTCAAGCCAAATAGGAGTGTTTTGTCTACTTGAGGTAAAAATTGTCTTTCCAAGTCTATGGATTTACATTTTTTTTCAATTTTCACAAATAAAGGAAGTCATTACCTCCCAATTACCTGCCCTCCACCACACCGAATAACACAAAACCAAGTAAAGTATTCTCTTTTTCACAATTATCAACTTTCCTCATCTTCCTCAACAAAGAGTTTATCAAGACAAGGAACCAGAAGCTATCTTTTTCCACTCATTATCATCCTTAAAATTGGTATATCTTGCATAGAGTCAGTGCTCTTCAGCACAATTCTTTCCCACCCATTTTGGTTAACAGCCATAAGAACCAAGGTGCCAAATAAGAGTCTAACAGAGATCCAGATAACATATATTCTTCCTTAATATGCCCAGTTATACTGGAAGTATTCTACATTAGCCCTTGAGTACTTGTTTAATGATCATTTATGGAAAAGATCCAAATTTCATATCAGTAAAGACAATATATCATAATAGAAGAAATGGGTATTGTCCTCTTATCTAAAGTTAATAAAGCCACAGTCAATACCACTGTCTCAGAATAAAATTAGATTTAGGAGATGCAAATGGTTATTGCTTCTCTATATTTCAGGAGATACTTATATAATAAGCCTAAAAATATATCCTCCTACTATATAAACTCAAAACATTACTGAGTCAGGAGAGGGCATGAAAAAGCATAGAATCACTTGGAATCACACCATCATATTGAAGCAAAATATAGTAAGGGACCACATACTATTGCCCTCAAAGAAATGGCTTGGGGAAGCCAATTGTGTCAAGATACCATTTTGGTAGACATGCCGCATTATGTAAATATTGATATTCATGGTTTCATTAACCTGAAATATCAGATCTAATGATGTTTCACCTCCTTCAGCTCTTCCATAGAAACTCTGATTTGGGACATAATTTGGCCCAGAGAAAAAGCATGTCATAGTGTTGGGCTTAGTGTCAAAAACAGGAGTTAAATCTTGCTTCTGCTATTTACTGGCTGTGACCATGGATAACTCATCACCATTCTTAGCCTTAGTTCTCTTATCTGTAAAATAAGATTGTTGAGCTGGATGACTTCTAAGGTCCCTTCCAATTCTAAATTTTATGATCTCTTTATGCACTTTATATTTATTATGCTTAGATCTTGACTTCCTTTAGGAGGGATTATTTTCCTTTCAGGGCCAATGATTTTCCTATTATCAACACATCTGAAGACCCCTTGGGAGATATGACATCATGCTGAAATATTGTTCCCTATACCTAGGAAGCTGTAATTATTACTTACCTGACATCTTATAACTTTGAGAACTCACTACCAAAAATGTTGTCCATATTATATCATTTTGAAAAATGTCCTTTGAGAGCTCCATCTTTCATCACTTTCCACTATGTCCTGTTCTTCTAGGTTTTCCCTATAAAAATTCCCTATATAAATCTATATATTTCTTTTACCTGGGCAAAACATGCTTTTAGAAACTGGTAGATGGAAAGAAAAATTCATTAGCCAAATAACTCCAAATTTATGGTGTTATTCTTTGAATTAAATTTGCAAAATTCCCCATGTCACTTGACATCCAGTGCAGCAATTAATTTCCTCCAAAGATACCAGGTCAGGTAATTTTTGGTTTATTTCTTGCTTCCATCCATTAATTTCTTATGTTTTCCAATGAATCTGTAGCTAGTTTGCTTTTCCTTTCTTCATTATTCTTGGTTTGCCTTCTCCAATCACATTTGGGTTCTTCTTATATGCTGCCTTTATTCCCAAATCACAGACACACTAGCCTTCATGGCATTGCCATATTCACAGCATTAATTATAGGTAAATCCTGAAATGTGGCTACTAGCTGTTCCAATAGATTTTCTAGAAATTTTAGGCATTCCCCTTAACCATGAATCTCAGTTTTCTTAACCAACAAAATGGGGATAATCCCCCTTCCAGGACATGTTATGGAGATCCGTGAGCTAATGCTCATAAAGCTCTTTGATTTTCTGGGATGAAAGCTGCCTTGTTACCTCAGAATCTTGTGCTACTTCACTTTGCAGCAGAAGCCACCCCTGGGGGAGATTGTGCATACAATTAGCTCAGTAAAATCTGAAGAGGATTAGGTGAATATGAATTAGAATAACATCTGCAGTTAAAGTAGTGTGGATAAAATTACTGGGGTGATCAATCCTTATCCTTCAGGATATAAACTGAACAGCAGCTGGGTTTGAGAAGAAAGTTCCACCCATATTATCAAATTTCCCAAGTGACCAGGTGCATTGTGGGTTGTGAGTCTGTCCTTGAGGCTTCCAATTCAGTCTTTTGTTACCAGAAAAAAAATCAGGCTATAAATGGGACACTCATTTTTATGGTAAAAAAAACTTGTGATTTTGTGGGAAACTGATAGATCTTGTGATTTATGAATTTTTAAAATCCATTTAAGCTTCAGATAGCCAGGATGTCCTAAGGAGCATTTCACCAATTCAAAGCGAATTCATGTTAATTAATGCTGGGAAAGTATCCAAAGCAACTGGTTTCATGGGCAAATAATCTTGAAAGGTCAAAATATAGTAAGAAATTCTGTCCCTTCTATCCAGTTAAAAATATAGGCATCTCTGAAAGTAACACATCTCTTCTTCCCCAGCTCCAACACTCCCAATATTAGAGTGGGAAAAATTCATTTTGTAACTTAAGCCCTGACACCCATCCCATATTAACAAAACTGAAGAGTTGGTGTTGAGTAAATGCTGTAAAAAGGAAATCTGAAACTAGAGTTACTCTAAGGAGCCAAAGAAATGGACACAGGTAAAAACAAACAATTCCAGAAATAAACATGGCAGAACACAAATAATCAGATAAAGCAAATGGAAAATTTACTTTGAATATTGCTTAAAAGTAAAATAAAATAAAAAGATTACAATTATAAGGAAAATGGTGATTAAAGTAAAGGAAGTTTAAGAATTCTAGATTTGTACATATTAAAAGGAATCATTGATTGTTGATTTACTTCTGTTCCAAGCTATAATATTCAATATTTTCCTTACACACTGTATCTTTACCTACTTTGCTTTCTTAATGTTACCCCTATACCTCTAATGCCCTCTCTATTTTACTGGCCCTATCAATAAAGAGTTTAATTATTCTCTTTAAAGCTCAACTAAAATGCCACATCTTATTCCTTTCCCCAACTGCCATAGACCAACTGCCATACAGAAAAAACAATTGAACTTGAAACTGACACTCTTATTCAGTTCTGTTTGAAACTCCAATTCTTCCTCTAGCCAGGTTCTCCACTTCTTATGATTAAACTAATATAAGAAGACCCATTTCCTAATTTCATCCTTATAGTATGGATTCTGAGGTAAAATGCAAAATCTATAAAATATTAACAAACAAAAATGAAAATAATTATATTATAGACAACTAATCAAGTTCTTAGCTTACAAAGAGGAAGTTTTCATAATTGAACAGGCAGCAATCCATCTAATTATAAGAAGTCAGTCTTTAGTCTTAATATCAATACCCAATACTCCACTTTTTGGTTGCTAAGATTAGAAGAAGAAGAAAAGAGTAAGGCAAAGACAACTCAACTACAGATATCTATTACAAGGACAGAAAAGACCTGGGTTCAAATTCAGAGGAAAACAAAGTTAAAAAACCTACTTCTAAACCTCAGTGAAGAATTTCAAATGATCACAAGCCCCAAATGAGTTTTTAGAAGAGTTTAAAAAAAGTTTTCAAAAATAAAATGAGAGGGTTTGAGGGAAAACTAGAAAGAATAAGCACAACATGAGAAAATTAAGAAAACAATGAAACAAAGATCATCCTATTGGAAAAAGAAATCCAAAAATTAACAAGAAAATAATTTATAACTTCTTAATAATAATAAAAATAAAATAAATAAATAAATAAATAAAATAAAGAAATAAAATGAATAAATAAAATAAATAAATGAATAAGTACAAATAATGATAACAAATTATCTGGAAAATAAGGAGAGAATATAAGAATTGTCAGATTATCACAAAGTTATAATCAAGAAAAGAGTCATTCACCATATTCTGAGAAGTCATTTAAGAAAATTTTCCTGAATTGTGACTAGAGGGTAAAATAGAAATTGAAAGAATCTACTAATCACCATCTCAAATGGACCTCAAAATGAAAATGCACAAGAAAATTATTGCTAAGTTCCATATCTCTGTATAATTCAAAATTTGTTACTGTAAAAAAAGAACTACATTTCCTAGGAGTCCACTGACTTCCTGTCATGACATACTTCCTGTGGAAAGGGGATATTAGGCAAGGATGTGAAGTGTCTTGCCTCTTTACTTCTTGTCCCCACCCTGGTGGTGGTAAGGTGAGTATTTGAACTGGCTGATCAGCCATAGGTACATGGTCTTTATTTTGTATCTTCTTTATTCCTTGGTTTCTAATGAATATTAATAAATTTCTTAAAATATGAAATTTTTATTATTGATATTGAATTTTAACTTTTACATTGATGGCAACCACTAGTTGGAGAAGAATCTCTCAATTTTTTAAGATAGCCTAGATAAAATTTTTTAAGCCACGTTTCTCCTGCCAAGGCTTTTTGCCCACCCCACCCACCCTCACAAACTCTGAACTCTCCTTGGAGCTGTGGTCTTTTTTTTCAGTCCCTACTTTTGGCCGGGCCACCCTCCCTATGGGCCTGGCTTTTTTCAGTTGAGGACTTTTGCCCATCTACTTGAATTTGTGTTCCTCATTCATCATTCCTTGTTCCTTGCTGCTGCCTACCCCTGCTCCTGTTCCTGTTTCTGCTCAGGCTCCTGATCTTGATCCCAAAATCTCATCCTCCTGCTATGGCCCCAGCCCCAGATCTCGGGCCCCAAACCCCAAATGTTGTTGTTGGTTCTGCTGAACTGCTGGTAGCTACTGAAGTATCTTTGGAACTCAAAAACATGGAGCAGATCTCTGTAAAACTGGTAAAAACTGGGGTGTATTTTCTTTAGGCAACAATTAGCTTCCTAACTCCCTCTACATGTGGCTGGGGAAACTAGCATTTTACCTCAGGGGGGAAGGGAATAAGGAAGTTACTCTTCCAAACAGGAATTAAATTAAAAGCATGGCATACTCTTTGAAAGAGCAGTACCTTGCATATTTCAAACAGTTTCTATCATTCATGAATGAACTGATCTTTTCCCTTACCTTGCCTTAGAATCAGGTGAGAAATTCTTCTCCCTACAACCCTTTGTCATTTGGGCCTGCCCAGTCTCCAAGATTCATACAGTTTGAGATTTCTCAAACCCATGTTCTCCCTCACTATGAGAGATACCAGGGAAGGAACTTTAAAGAGACTGGAGGTAAAGATTTTAAGCCTTTTCAGTCTCTACTATTCATGAAAGTCTCTGAATTTTATTGTATTTTCTTATTGTCTGCTTTAATTTTTAATTCTGTTGTTTTAAGTTCATATATTAATGTATTCAATATTATTCTATTACACCAAATCAGTTTAATCTACTGTATTTTAACTATTAGATATAGTCTCTTACTTTTCCCTATAATTACTGAACAAAATATTATAAAGTATTGTAAAAGGCCATAAACAGCTTTTTTTTTTCCTTTTTGCACTTTTTAATTGTAACATAGACGATGGATGGATTCAACCTGGCAAACACCCTTTGAAAAATTTAATGAGCTAAGAATTTAAATGGTAATTCTAAAGAGTCTTCAGAAATAATTTTAATTAACTAGTGGGTTCTGAATGAATGATTTTAAAAAAATATTTATATTATAAAGAATATTGTATTAAAGATAGAGAAACTGGGGACAGCTGGGTAGGACAGTGGATTGCGATCCAGGCCTAGAGATGGGACATTCTATGTTCAAATATGGCCTCAGACATTTCCTAACTGTGTGACCCCTGGGAAAGTCACTTGACCCCCATTGCCTAGGCTTTACCACTCTTCTGCCTTGGAACCAAAACACAGTATTGATTCCAAGATGGAAGGTAAGGGTTTGAAAAAGAAATGAAAATAAAGAAAAAAAAATAAAATAAAGGTAGAGAAACAATGAAATGTTCCTACCAAGGTGTTTTTATGACACAGGAAGTCAAAAAGAACTCCTTCAAAACTCTTCAGTTTGATTTACTTCCACCAGAACAATCTAGATTTCATGTTGATATTCTAGACCCAAATAAGTTTTACTTTGATTAAAAATATGCTTGCCAAGGTTGAAAGATTGGCTATATCTGTAAAAATTGTGACAAATATCCATCAGTTCATATAGCAACTTATATGAAATTTGATATTGGGTTTGTTTGCTATTATAATGTAATGGACTATTATAAGTTTGGAAATTTTGATACTTTTTTGAATGTGCATTACCTGTTGTATTGCCATTCTTTATAAAAAAACCAACTTACTTTGTGAAAATCATTTTCCCTGCACTCATAGTGAATCATGGTCAAGTTTGAAAACAAAATGGATCTCATTTTTGGTTGAGAAACATTTCTATTCTACCTTTCCTTAGCTGATACAGTGTGTCAATAATTGTAAGCTACATATTTTTTTTATTTTTAAAACTCTTTTATAATTGCTTTTGCTTGCATGTCCAATAAACTATTTCAGTTTTATTTTTTCTCTCCATTTTTTATTTGAATTGCATGTCACCAGCATTGATAAGATTTTCTTTAACTTTTTTGATTTTACAGTAATACAAGTTTAAAATACATTTGCCCTAATGGCAATGCATACCCAATAAGCTTTAGACTATGAAAATGATGCCATTTATTGTTTAAAAAAATATGGGACTTTGCTTAATGATTTTTTCTGATTCCAGAAGAATAAAAAAAGACTTATTGCACAGTGCCAAAGAAGCACAAATCTAAACTACATAGTGCCAATCAAACACATGGTCAAAGAGACCAACCAATCCCAATGGGATTGATGAAATCTTAAGCCAAGGCAAGAGGACTTGAACTTGTTTGGGGTTTGAGGTTGTAGTTGTTTTGACATATGTCAAAGGCAGGTCTTCCTTGTCCCATATTCTACCAAGTATCTCAAATTTGGTTCCTAATTGCCTCCTATAATGTAGTCCCTATTCTGTCTTTAATAATGTGGCAAACTTTCTATAGTCCTGGCTACTGATTGGGAAAGTGCATAATTACATAAATCACTTTAATTGGGTCCTGATTCAAGAACCTGTTATAGGTTTATTTTCCTTTACTTAAAACTTTTTCACATAAGACTTTGATAGTCTATATTTCATCCAGAAGTTATCTTTTCTATTTTATTTGGATTTTTTGATGTTTTTTATTTCTCTTGCCAACTGATTCATATACCTCATAACTCAGCCACACATTCCTAATGTATCCCTGTGTTTTTCAACACCCTCTTTGGGGGGAGGTGGGGAATTGTATTATTATTACTATTCTAAATTGCAAAATTCAAATTCTTTTTGAGAGTAATTTTAGGTTAAGAAACATGCTACCTCTCCAAATTCAGAAAGTGAATTGTTTGGGAAGGCAACATGAAGATGCCTCCACAGACCACAAGCTGCTCCAGAAGATCCAGAATGAACTTTGGGATGTGGTGATCTGAACTGTGTGGGGTTGAATGCAATTGTTTTGAATGTATACTCTACTGCCCCATAACTGGCTTTTTGTCAATGTGCCTAGCAATCATAGGTTTTGTTCTCTTTTCCTCTTATCCTCAAATTATTATAATTTCAAAGTTGGTTATGTTTACAAGATCTATTGGAGAGACTAGTCTTCCATGGATTTCATGGGGGAATATATAATTGAAAATCTGTTACCCTAAAAAAAGAACTACATTTCCCAGGAGCTCACTGACTTCCTGTCATTATGTACTTCCTGTGGAAAGGGGATATTAGTAAAGGGCATAAAAGTCCTGCTTCTTTACTTCCTGTCCTGACCTTGGTGGTGGTAAGGTGGGTGTTTGAACTGGCTGATCAGCTATTGGCACGTGGTCTTTATTTTGTATCTTCTTTATTCATTGATTTCTAATGATCATTAATACATCTCTTAAATATAATATTTTTATTATTGAGATTTAACTTTAATTTTTATACCTCCCAGGGCAAAGAGAAAATATTATTTTGTTTCATGGCCTTCATTCTTTCAATGTTGAAGGTGTACAAAATTTAAATTAATTTAGAAATATTCAATATTCTATATAATCCAAAAAACTGTTACTACAGACTAAAGAAAATAGAGAGGAAAGGCAAATTTTAACAATGCAGCTACTCTGAGCTACTTCAATATAGACTTTAAAAGACTAAAATTAAAACAGTTTTAATTATGCCAAAGGCACACACAAACTATTGGCACTGTATATAGAGAAAATAATTTATTCCAGTCTCCTTCAATATATAAATTCTTCTTTAAAAGGAATAATTCTTAGTTTAAAAGAACATTAAATAACCAAGTCAATATTAACCATTATTTTGTTTGATATTAATTAAATAGGGTAGCTTGGCATAAAGGCTAGAGTTAATCTTGGACCCACCAAGATCTTTGATAAGGTCTTTTGCCTCTGAAACAAATGAGCTATGTGAGCCTGCAACACTCTTAATTGTTCAGTGTTTTGCTAAACCTTTAAAAAGGAGTTGGGAGGTATAAATTGGCATTCATGAACTTAAAAAAAATACTTGAATGTTTTGATTACTATATTTCAATAGGCTTTTCTTTGAATATTTGTGCCTTTAAAACCATTATTCTGGTAAAAAATCCATAGGCTTTGGTCAGACTTTGTGCAAGTCCTCTGGGCCATGACATAAAAAAGTCTAAAAACCCCAGCTTTGACTACTTATTGCAGAAGTGTGAATCTGTATCAGCAGTCCTCACTCAGGAATTCTCTATACTAATGAAAAGATAGTTCCAATTCATTTCTCTCTCCCTAAATTTTAATGATCTAATATTCTTTAGGAAGCCTTTGTGAAATCAAATAATTCTACATTTGACCAGCAAACCAAGAGAGGCCACACCAATTCATTTCAGTTTTTAATACCTACTAGTAAATAATTTCTCTTATATGGAAACCAACTTAATTTATTGTATTTTATGGATTTACTAAATAGGGCAGTAGATAAAAAACTAGGTTTGGAATCAGTAAAATTCATCTTCATGAATTCAAATCCAGCCTCAGAGTCTTTCTTGCTGTGGGATCCTGGGCTAGTCATTTAACCCTTTTTGTCTCAGTTCCTCATTTATAAAATGAACTGGAGAAAAAATGGCAAATAACTCCAGTGTCTTTGCCAAGAAGACCCCAAGTGGGGCCAAGGAAAGTCAGACATCACTAGAAAATGACTAAACACCAACAACAAATGGATTCATAAGTCTATTGGGAGAATACTTTTCTGAATTTGTGATCTCATCAATATATACAGGTCATCCAAAATGTACATTATAAGCAATACAGATCTTCAAACCACGTGTGTCTTCTTAACCTCTATATTTCATATTTTTTATAAACTTTGTTTAGGAAAACTACCAGCTCAAATAGTAACAACAGCAACACTAATTTTAATTACATTTTACTTAAGATCCTTTTTTAATCAGCTGTTATTTATAAGAAAACTATATCAACAAAGCATATGGTAAAAAGGACACATGCTATAATATTTCATGTGTATTTTCAACAATAAGAAAAAATATAAAATGTCTCTAAAGACTATCATGAAAACTGCTGCTTAAACAGCTTCATAAAGTGAATTAATCCATCTAGCCATCTTCTATAATGTTTGTAAGTAAATTTATAATTGATAGCTAGATTAGCTTATATTTTAAATGATTTAAACTTCTTTGGAACATCTTTCTCATCAGTCCATTTCTTATGTAATTCCATTTCTCCTTTACTCCTATTTTTTTTTTACTCCTATCTCCATTACTCCTAAGAGTAAAAAGCCATTTTAAACAGGTCACTTAGGAGCTATTACAATTGTATACAGTATATCTTCTAATTAAATATTGAGTTTGCCCTTTGTTCCTTCTAGTGAATGATATCTCCATTTTCCACGAATGTCTCTACTTAGTTTTGACTCTACAGAACATTAAGCCTTCCTCCAGCATAAACCAATTACTTGAAATCTCATCACAGTATATATTGAGTCAGTTTTTGATACTCAGTACCTTCAAATTCCTCAGTTGCCTCCCCACTCTTGTTTGTGGTCTAAATGTAGAAGCAATAAACACTTACCCAAGTCTTCCTTTATAAAGGGTATAGAACTTTCCAGAAAGGACTCCATTTTCATCATCAGCTCTACTTGGTCTAACTCCATCAAATATCATGTCCCACCTCAGTTAATTTTTCAGCATCTTTATTTTTATCATCTTCCTCATTTATTATAAAGTCCTTAAGCTCAGGGACTGACTTTCGTTGTCTTATTTGCATTCCCATTGCTTAACACAGTGCCTGGAACATAGAAAGTTTTAAATGTTCATTGAATTTAATTATTAAATTTACCTTATGATAATTTTTCAGTTGTTAAAAATGACTTCAATGGTGATAACCATTTAAAAAATCTATTAAATCATAGAAGGGTTCATTTTGTGAGGATTCATTGTGACGATGGTTTTCCCCATGTCTATAGGTTTCAAAATTTAATTTTAAAGAAAATTTTAGTATAGATTTGCCTTTCATTTCTTAATTCTATGCCATATTTTAAAGCAATTTCATCATTTACTCCTATGTCATTTTTCACACTGAAGAACCTGAGTATCAAGATATATGAGGCATATGGCTAAAATAAATACAGGCCCTTTGAGTGAACAGAGGCAAGGTTTAATCTTTCTCATGAGAAGGGGTAATACCCAATGCATGGGTGCAGATAGAAGCTATTTGACACCAGTGGCCTGGGGCCAAACTTACAATTTAGGTATGAAAAACTAATCAGAACGTAAAAAGTTACACAGCATGAGCACCCCCCCCACCAGCATGAGTCCTATCACGAGTTCCACCAGTTAGGGGACATTATGAAGGGGTTACAATGTCTTCAGGAAAGATTCTTCTGACCTCTAAAGGTCAGAGGTGATAAGGAGGCCTAATGATTTCCTTTCTTTGAGATAAGAGATCTCTCACCCACACTGTCTATGGCAATAACAAAATGTCCTTGAGATATTATTCTGAGGTTTTCTTTCTCTAATGGAATCCCTCCCTGAGAAGAACAAATTAATTTTTTTCTATCCACCCAAAGAGATATGAGAATTCATTAAGGAGGATCTCACAAAGTCCTTTTAAAAATTTCTCCTCTTCATCATATAGAATGGATGTTATCTCATAAATCAATAACCCATATAGTATTTCTTTGTGGCCTTTATGATTCATGCAAAGTGAGACAAGTGTATTCTGAAGTATTACATCTTGTTTTCATTGAGGTACAATAAAACCAATTATACAAATGTCTATTTGTCTGAGGAGAAACTATGAATTGTCCTTCCGTAGCTGCAACTTTTTATCCTTTGATTTCATTAAGAGTAAGAATATATCACTATAGCTACGGCTCAGTTTTTATAGTACCACATCAACTCAATTATTAGATAAAGATCTTACATTTAAGTTATCAACACTTAAATTAATATTTAATGAGTGTATGTCTGTGCCTGTGTTCATGTATACATCTTATTCTTAGCACCCTTTCCAGCTATTTCTCCTAGAGATATAAGGAAGCCAGATAGGAATGATTGACATTTTGCATTTTTATCTGTTTCATGAATTTCAAAGGACAAAACATTTATTAACACAAAACATTCATCACATAGGGACAGCCTACTGGTGATGAGGCTCTTCACAGTCTGCTAGGCTGATCCTTGGACAGTATATTCATCAATCACCAAGACAATTGGTTAAAGCTTTCTACCATGGTAGAACTTGTCATAGATTGAACTCCAAGAACATAGTCTGAAAATCTAGGATCATCTATAGGCAATGATGTAACTTTAAAATATGACTTTTGTGGGAAAAAGACATCATATTTTGACAAAGAAAACAACTGATGAGGTAATGTACAGAATGAAATAATTGAAGGGAAAGTCACAATTCTTATAGCCTCAGATATCTAATGCAAATACATATTTTTAAAATTATTTTAAGGGTTTTTTTGTTTTGTTTTGTTTTGTTTTGTTTTGTTTTTACAAAGAGGCCAGAATAACTACTTGGAGCCATAGAAACTTGATGGGGTAGATAATTACAACTGAAATAGGGAAATAGAAGGATTAAACCTTGATCATATGGAACAACCTAAGCAATAGATGGTAGAATTTCACCATGTTAAATATGTATGACTGTGAAAATCAATAAACTAATCTTAATTAAAAGTTTTTGAAGAAGATAAAATGATAAAGAAAAAATATATTGTTGTCGAAGGATTTGACAAACAAATAACTAGTTATATGCAAAGACATATGATTAGAAGATGTAAATTTAAATTAGGAGAATAGCTAGTTAAAATGTTAAGGAGTATTAAAAATATAAATTGGTTATGAGCTTCTTTATTAAAGATATATTAAAAAGGAGAGGGAAGACATTTTAATAGTTTGGTTGAGAAATAACAAGAGTCCAAACTATTATGGTGACTATGCGAGTTTTAAGAATGATAGAGGTTTATGAAATATTGTGAAATTTGAGTCAAGATGATCTAGTTATTTATTAGATAAATGGGTCACTCAATCTGTCACGAAGAGAAAGAAGTCAAATGCCTTTTGTGTTATTTGATAGATAAAAAGTAAGGCCAAGCATATTCTGAGATGCATCTTTGTTTTGAGTAAATTAGATATCATAGAACTCAGAGGAAAGAAGAAAGGATTAGATCTATGAGGGATGATAATCTCTCAAGAATAAAATTCTGAAGACACAAGAAAAGTAAGTCTCAAGGGAAGAGAATGGATCACTAACTAAAGATTGTAATAGAGCTGGAGAATTTGCCCATTGATTTTTAAAAATATGTATAGAAAGGCAAGCAGAAACAAGCAACATAGAATGCTACATAAGAAAAAAAGGCCTTTTTGAAATAATTTCAAGAGCGGTGGTATGGCCTAGAATCTATTATGACTGGCAATGACTTTTAAGGACAAAAAAAGGAATGATTTGGTTTTTTGGGGGTAAGGAAGGACTGGGTTAAGAGTAAGATGAGAAATAGGAAGACTGAGGACTATGTTTTGGCTTACAAGGGATGATGATCATGAGTAGTGGTGAGATGGCAAAATTATACAAATCTTATTTTTTTCTTTTGTTCTCTCTTCTATAGGAGAATGATCTTTATGATAAAAGAAAATGATTAGCAATAATTGGAAATGTAATAGAAGTAAATTGATATTAGATCAGTGACTAGTAGTACTTCATCCAAATCAGCAAGATATTGATTACATTCTAGAATATTGCAAAGGCACCAAATGTTATCATTGAGCTATTGTATGTGACTTTCAAAACCTAAAATAGTATTGGAAAAGTGAGATAAGAAAATGGGAAGATGGTAGAGCCTTCATCCTATAGTCCAGTGAGCTTTCTTCTTTCTGGAATATTCAAATGTGCATTATAAAGGAGAATTTTACTGAAAATATAGAAGAGGAAACCATGATGAATAGGTACTAACATAGTTTTTATCAAGAATAAATCATGAAAAGAATATTTCTGCTAAAAGTAAGAGAGTGTTAACTCAAATGGTGTAATTTTAAAATACACTTTTCCTGTGGTAAAGATCCTATCTTGACCCATCACCATTTGATGTAGTTTTAGGAATGCTAGACATAGCAATAGGACAGGAAAATAAATTAGAATTTTTTTAAATTCCAGAGGAGATAAAAGTATTCCAATTTTTGGATGATTTGTTTATTTAGAAAAATCTCAGATAATTTGTGATGAAATGAATCAAGTTGATTAATAGCTCCAGTAAAGTAATGGGATTTTAAAAAAAATTCTAAAAAAATAGTTAATTGGATATTTGCTGCTCCTGATAAGGTGATGCCAGTATGATAAAAATGAACAAAAGATATAGACTCTCAAGAGAAATAATGAAAACCTGCAGGAATGAAATGCCCATTGCATTAATTAATATGAAATAATATTTTAGAACAATAATGGCGAAAAGTATTTGATACTAGTGGAAAATATAGAACTGTAGATCAGTAAAACAAAATAGAAAAATAAGGCCCCAAAATAATTTAATTTAGCAGTGTGGTATAAAAACATACCCAACACATTCTATTAGGGGAATAATTATGATTTAACAAAAAACTCAGAGAAAAAATGGAAGAAAATTCCATTCCAAAAAAATAAATAAAGGATATATATGCTAAATATTAAATGACAGTTCAAGACTTGTAGAAGAATAAGAGGAATGTTCAATTTTTTTTAATCAAATGGGAGATGGATATGATCATAAAATATAAAATAGATAAATTTAATTCATAAAAGGAGGGAGCTTTTTCAGTAATGAATTTATTTATGCTTCTAAATAGATGAGAAAATGAGTATAAAATATTAACATTTAATACCTCTGATCAAAATTTGACACTCAAAATATGTCAAGAAGTGACACAAATATACAGAAACAAGAGCCAATTCTCATTAAATAAGTAGTGAAAGGAAAGAAGCTTTGTAAAATATTGAACATAGATTAAGTACTGAAAAAAAAGGTTCCCAGTATCTAGGCAAAAATTGAAACATTTTAAAATCAAACAAGATTACTATTTACCCAAGACCCTAAGATAATTACTTTTTTTTCCAAAGGAAAGGAAAACATTAAGAAATTATTGAGATCTCTGCATTTCTAGGTATTTGTAAACAAAGCATATTACATTTTTATAGTAATTGACATGTTCAATCCATAATTTCATGGACACTTAGTAGACACAATCTACATAGAAATGATGCTTTATAAGACTTTATTTGGATTATTTTATGAGTGTCAAATTGTTTTCTCACCTTAATTCAATCTAATTTCTAGACTAACCTTTAGGGATTGTTTTTGTTTCTTTTCCTTTTACTTAGAACCTCAATAGAAAACTGAATATATTTGATTAATGACAAACTTATTAAGTATCAAAAATTAATACATGTTCAATACCAAATAAAATTAAGTACAAAGTAGATATATTATGTTATCTCTTGTTCTCGGTACATTATAGGCCCAATTTCTGTTTTCAATTACATGTTTCATGAATATGTTAACACCACTTCTGTAAGTTGGTCATCACTGAAAATAAAATACAGCCAATTTGTGCCCACTGTATGTCTGTCTCTTTATCATTCTTTTGACCACCAAAACTTTTATTCTTTGTAGATTGGGACTTTCCAAGATGAAGATAAATATAAAACCATAGGGGAAGTATGTTAAAACATTAGACTTTTAACATCAAAAACAGTTTGGGATTATTAAAGTTAAGCATGAAAAATTTTAATTACAACCCTTCCCATAATTTCTTTCCTACTCAAACCTATTCCCAACTCATTTTCTGTCTGCATTGCCTTTCTCATATAGATGTATCAGTGCACCTACTGAATGGTCTATTATAGTGAACATTATTCAGACAATGGCCATCTTTGTTCTATGTGGATTTTCTTGTATGAATTGTTAGGTTGATCTCCTTTGAGTAAGTAAAAGTCCTATAAAGTTTTATAGATACAAGTAATTGTCCATGAAGTACTACTATGTCTGAAGTATTGTGCCAGATTCGCAGAATAAAAAATAGTTTAAAATAAAATAATCTTTCTTCTAAAATAGCTTCTGTTCTAGTGGGAAGACAAGATATTTCTATAAGAACACACAGAATAAATACATAAGAAAGGCAAAGTTTTCAAGAACAAGTTAGAATAATAGAGACTGAAGAGAGATCAGGAAAGACTTCCTATAGAAGGTGGTATTTTATCTGAGTTTTTAAAAATAAAAGTATTCATTTTTTTCTCCTACAGAAAGTGATTTGACAGTAGCCCCCAGTTCTGTTATGTTTTTCATATATTCCTCAATTCAAGTGTATACTATTCTCACAATGAACTTGTAAATAATAGAAAATAGGCAAATAGATTAGAAGATTTTTTAAAGTTTTCCTAATTCACTTTATTAGAGTAGTAACATTTTCTTTGATTTCCCTCAGTTCCTTTGCTATATTCCATCCTGTATATGTCTTATAAAACAGTCCTTCCTTATTTTCTTTCAAGATAGTATATTATTGATTTAAATTTCCTCACTTCTTCGTATGGTCCAGTCACTCTTCCTGATCTCATGTTCTTAAGTGCTATTTCATTCATCCTCATAAACCCCTTCAGAGTTCATCTTCTGAGTCCAAATGTGATATTAACACATACTTGATGATGAAAATAGATCATTGTAGAAACACTGACAAACTGTTCCATTTTCTGTTTCATGTTCAACTGCCAGTTTTACCTATAAATGCTTTTGGGATGGTGTGATTTATATGAGCCTCATTCACACCAAACTTTCTGTAGACTTATTTTCATCTCTATTGCTTTTTAATATTTTATGAGGTGTTGCTGGTCATAATCTTCTGTCATCATTCTCTACAACATTCTACAAATGATTTTATACTTTCAGGGGATGTTGTCTTTGGCTATGAGTCTGCTTGGGAATGAGATCAAGAGCCTAGAGCCTCCCATTGTTTCTGGACTTGTTAAGCCTCCTTCTTGTGGCAACTGTTTTACATCAGTTAAAAATTTTGCAGAAAATAGTAGTGTTGTCACTGAAGGTGAATCCATTATGCAAAAACAATCTAAATATAAAGAGATTCATTACCTCATAAGCTGTTATGCCATTGGGAAATGAATTTTTTGGCTATGACAACCCATGAAAAAAAGTAACTGCTATTAACATTAGTTTTCTATTTACCCAACACTCTGGAGTAGGGCTCTTTGAAGAACCCTCCCATTTAAAAACTAATTTTAGAAAATACTAGAAAATAGTGCCCCCAGCTTTCTCCAATTATTTTCCCCTGGAATTATCCAGATACTTGAGTAAACAAAAAGTCACATAGATCCTAGTTTTTTTGGCTCCTTTTAAAAATGTAGAGGTTTATTTAACAGTGTAAAAAATTGAATTTTGAGCTGCTGTAGGAAAGAGAGAATACTTACTAACTCTCTTCTGGGTATAAACCTTGAAATTTGTAATGTATCAGTCTGGTCCAGGCATTATCCTTTTCCTTCAATTGAGCATGACCTACTCCATGTTTATCTCTCCTAGTACCACTACTGCAATTGGGTTCCTCTATGAATATCCAGATGAAAAAATGGGCAACACAGTCTCAATAGCATCTTCTTCTCAATAGCATCTCCCCAAGATCATTTCACTTTTTTTAAAAATAAGCTTATGGTTTTAAGCCTGGGTAAAACAAATTAGATTCACAGAACCCTGATCTTTCTTTACTTTTGAGAAGTTTATCAAATATAATTGCTGGTCTTATTTTCTCATAGTTTCCCTGAGGTCCCAGTAAAGATAGAATCCCAATTATTTAAAAGAAGCATAAACCTCTGTCCATTTCACTTTCATCTTTATACTTCTTTTCTCATTGTCCTTGTCTATTTTTATAGTTCCCTATTAACATATGATAGACACACCAATCAGTATGGCTATATTCAGTCAAGCTTTATTTATCTGGAATTCAGAGTGAATAAAAAAATAGTGAAAACTTAAAGTATATAAATAAACTTTGGAATAGTAATTGACTCTTTCTAGGGAGGGAAATAGAGAAGGAAAAGAAAGGAAAATATCACCATTCTACTTTCAAGAAAACTCAAATAGTTCCCATTTCAATGCAACTTGAGGTTGTGTCCACAATTTTTAGCCAATCATGACAGTGAAAGTGAGTCCTACATGTTAGTCACTTTCTTTGCTCAAATTAACTGCCATTATCATTCTCTTATATGTATATTTTATTCACATATTTCCTTGAGAGCCTCTCAATTTTATGTCCATTGAAGAAATATCACTTCTTCTATTCATGAGTCCTGGCACATCAGAGAAGTTTGGTCCATATAGCTGAGCTTTTTACCTGGGTGGAAATTACTCCATACTAGACAGATACCAAGTCACATCCAGATGAGGAAACTGAAAGAATTCTAAAATTCAATAATTAATAAGAGAGTCAGTCAATAAGCATTTATTAAGCTTATATTACTAGTCAGGCACTAAAAAATTGACCTTATCTTCAAAGAACTCACATTCCAAATGGAGTAGCAATTAGCAAATATTTGTATGTACAAACTATTAACAGAAGAAACGGAAGGTTGAAGGCCCTAGCAGTATGGGGAAAGAGAGGGGAGAAAATTATATTTGATCTGAGTCTTTAATAAAGCCATAGAAATCAGGAGGGAGTAGTTAATAAATGGAATATTCTAAGCATGGGGGAAAGCCAGTGAAAAGTCATAGATTTAGGAAATTGTGTCATGTTTGAGGAATAGTTAAAAGGCAAGTATAGCTAGAAGGTAAAGAATGTGGAGGAAAGCAGCATTAATCAAACTAAAAAGGTAGCAGAGTCACATTTTGAAGGACTTAAAATTCTAGATAGGACTTTCTAATTGGTCCTTAATATAAGAGGGAGCTCATTCAGCAGGGAGGCAACATCATCCAACCTCATTTTAGGAAAGTCACTATGATAGCTGATGAGAAATAGATTGGAGCAGGGAGAAACTTTAGGAAGAGAGAATATCCAGAAATTTATTTTAATATAAATTTTATGTTTTCTTGATAACATGTCAATACAATTTCTAAATATTCATTTTTAATATTTTGCAATTCATCTTCTTCATAACCTTCTCCCTTCCTTAAAAAAGCAGGTAATGTAATATAAGTTGTACATATATTATCAAAGAATACATATTTCCATGTTCATCATGTTGTGAAAGAAGACACTAATTGTTAACACTAGAAAAAATTAATTGGATGGAATTAAGTAAAGAATGGTATGTTTCAATTTGCATTCTGACTCTGTTCCTTCTATGGTGGTAGACATCCTTTTTTTTTTTTCTCATGGGTCTTTTGGAGTTGTCCTGTATCCTTGCTTTGTTGATAAGAGTTGATCATTATAATTGATTACCATATACATTTATTGTTGTAACTGTGTACAATATTCTCCTGGTTCTGCTCACTTTACTTTTCATTTCTTTATATGACTTTCCAGGTTTTTGATGATATAATGTTTGTCAATTCTTATGGCACAATAGTATTCCATTATAAGTATATACTACAACTGGTTCAGCCATCCCCCAATTGATGGATATCCCTTCATTTTCAAGTTCTTTGCCACCACAAAAAGAGCTGCTCTAAATGTTTTGTACAGATGAGTTCTTTCCCCTATCTTTAATCTCTTTGGCATATAGATCTAGTAGTGGTTTTGCTTTCAAAATTTATGCCCAGTTTTATGGCTTGAGAAGGAATGCAAAGGTTTGGAATAGTAATAGTCTTAACTGATTCAGAGGATTTGAAAGAGTTGCTTTTGTATAAGGAGGGCCCAGTTGAAATTAAGCATAATAAATTTGTAGTGGAACATAGACCATACAATTTGCATTTTCTCCAACTTCATTTACTATCATGTGAATGGGATTAAAGATGGTGGATTGTGGAAATAATCTAAGGCCAAATGCATTAAGGTATGATTTATAATCAAAGAAAAAAGTAGCAAATGTGTGTGTAAAGGACAATATAGAGTTGAATTAATTTATAGAACTAATTTAAAATTTCATTACAATTTTTAAAATAGTGTTGACTTGGAAATCGAAGGTACTATTCCAAAACTATATCTTCAGTTCCAATGGGCCTATATAGTTGTTAAGATGCATAAATATAGCATCTCACTTCAAAGTGACTTTAGAGGAATAGAAGCAAAGATTTAGAGAAGCACAATGATGACAAACTTTTGGAGACTGAGTGCCCAAACTACAAACCTCATGCTGCATGTGAGCCCCATGTCTTACCCCAGTCAGGGACGGGAGGAGCATTTCCACTGGGGTGCTCAACAGAGATGTGGGTTGTGTGATAAATGACCTCTCGTGAGTATGGATAAGGGGAAGGGAACAACCCCTTCTGCCATACTCTGGCACGCATCCCATAGGTTTGCCAACATGGAAGTAGGCCACCTGATGTACTATATTCATTTTACAGATGAAAAATTCTTGAGGTAAAATGACTTGCCTAAGATCACACAAAGAGTAATCATGAAAAGCAGAGTATATGTGAAAGCCAGAAAAATGTAAAGCTGCTTTCAGTTAATAATGGACCCTTTTTCATATATTTCCTCATGATCCATGTTGAAGTTGATGTCCTTTACTGACTCTACAGCTTTCCTTGGCAGACATGCCTCCATGCACATATTTTGATGCACTAGTTAGAAAGAAAGTAAGAACTTCTCTAAATCTAATTTTTCCAAGTAAATTAACATCTAACCTTGTATACTTTGTCATCCAAACATCATTAGTTTTGCCTTCTAAGTGTTAGGGGAAGCATTTTGGCCACTTTTGCCTAGATTTTTCATAAAGGAGAATTTTCAAAGTCTCAACAATTCTAACAGTAAACAACAATCCTTTAAAAAAAACAATTTTCATTAATTTTAGCATCTTCTTTAAAAGAAGAGGAAGTTTTCATAATAATTTTGAACCTTGGGACACATTTAAAGGGAAAGAAAAGACCCCATCACAATGAAAGCACACACAAACACAAACACAGTTTGTGTTTGATGCAGACTGCTTCTTCCAAGAGGGAGAAAATTAGTGTCAAGATGAAACAGGACAGGACACAGTAACTCCCATTGCCCTTTGCACACACACCAGGCAGGTGTCAAGATATGGTCTGACAGCTTGAGTTTTGGAGTCTGAAGAGAAACAACATTGAACTAGAAGTCACTGAGCTGGAAAAAAGAAATAGAGTATAGGGAATTCAGACAGTATCAGAGACTGTGGTAGGAATCTTGGAGCAGAGCCAAAAACTATTGTCAGGGCTATGATCCAGGGAAAATTGGCAACCCCTCTTGACCATTTCTAAAAGTCTTGTGCACTTCAAAGGGAGATGTGGTTGATGGTGCATGTAGGTATATTTGTTTTGAGGTTTTTAATGTGCTTCCCAATAATGTTGCTCTGTGCTACACAGAGCTCTATATATTTTGTATTTTAAAGCACGTAAACTTCACAGGGAGTCTGTAAATATTTCTTTATTATATGTATTTCTTCCCTTATTGACATCTACTAAAATGGCCTGACCTTTAACAAGAAACATTACAAAAGGTTTGAATGGCTAATACTTTAGCGGAGGTTAATAAGAATGTCATGCAGAGTAAGACTTGAGGTCTTCTGAAGGGGACCATAATTGGTGAGAGGAAGGGGCATTGACAATAACAATAAGACATGAAGAATATATTTTTAAATTTTAATCACATTCAAAGATAAGTCTACAGTCCTCAGACTTTTTGAGGAGTTTGATGGTTAAACAGATAAAGTAGACAAACCACTCACCAGCTTGCTCATCTCTTAGGATAGGGATTTAGGAATTGAATGTAAGGACACTTAGACAAATGTGTTCCTGTCTTCCAACTCTTCATCAATTTTTCTCCACAAATAAATGCCATTGTATATGTATGTAGTTCCAAATAAAATTTAGAAATCTATCATAGTTTTATAAAAAGTAAATCTGAATATTCAATGTAATCCTTTTTAATGTATATACTTGAATTTATAAAAATATAAGCATGCTAATAATATTAAAGTGATGAATATAATTTTTTCAAAGTTTCACAAAAATGTGATGAAATTGATGATATTGTCACATGAAAACTGTTTTAAACACTAATAAGGATCAATATATTGACTTTATAACAGCTTTGGCAAAATTCCCATTTCATAATGTAAGATGTTACATGATAACAAATGGTAGAAACATCAGTAATTTTTTTCTTATAAGCCAGAGAACTCTTTAATCATTAATATATAAAATGTAGTAGATAGATAGATAGATTGATTGATAGATAAATAGATAGATAGGTAGATAGATAAAAGGTAGATATAAACCTCAAAGCTAGGTACTTTCACAAGATCAAATAAATCACTTTTGTTTTAAACAAAAATAATCTTTATTCATGTTTGAAAATATCTATGTCATGAAAATAAAATAAGAATGCTCTTATTTACCAGTTATTAATAAACACACCTTTATTATATTTGATTTATAGGAAAAACATTTAAAATGAGATGACACTATAATATTATTTATCCATCCATATTCTTAAAAAATATTGGAGGGCAGATAAGTGGTACAGTGGATAGAGGACAGGCTTAGAGTCAAGAAGACCTGAGTTCAAATCCAGCCTCAGACACTTACTAGTTGCATGATTCTGGGCAAGTCACATAACCCCATTTTGGGGGCAGCTGGGTAGCTCAGTGGACTGAGAGCCAGACCTAGAGATGGGAGGTCCTAGGTTCAAATCTGGCCTCAGATACTTCCCAGCTGTGTGACCCTGGGCAAGTCACTTAACCCCCATTGCCTAGCCCTTACCACTCTTCTGCCTTGAAGTCAATACGTAGTATTGACTCGAAGACGGAAGGTAGGGGTTTAAAAAAATATTGGGATCATGGCTCTAACTTCTTTAATGAATAAATTACTTATTTTATCTCTGTGTATCAGAGCAATAATGTGAGGAACTTGCATTAATTAATTTAGAGTCCTCAGAACCAAAAATTTCCAACAAGTTTGAAAGAGTGGAAAGAAATTTTTATTTTAAAATGAATTTGCTTAATCATTATCATCTGTATGAAGGTCTTACTCTGCTTTTAATTCAAATATGCTTCCAAGTACTTTGGCTAAAGAAAGCTATCATGCTTCAAAATTATATGTAATATAACTTGATAAATAGCTTTTCTTTAATAAAATATTAAAAATTAAATTTGATTACTCTTGTGAAAACTTGGAAAACTGAATATTGCCCTTTACTCATATTTCACAATACAAGGGATTTCCCCCCTGAAACATATAAAAATACCCAAACAATAAAATTTGCATCTTTAACTGGATCTTGTATTGGAGAGCTACTTATCTTCTTAACCTCAACTGACCTTCATCAGTACATCGTATTCTTCCACATTATATAATTTTTATTGAAATACATGCACCAATTTTATTGGAATTTTCCCTTTATGTGGAAGTAGCAAAATTTTACAAAATCAATTTAATGATACAGTGTTAAATATATAATCAAAAGTGACATAGTATGGCATGTGATAGATAATTGGAGACATAAAAATCCTTGTTATACATGTGCAATCATGCATAGCGTATGCCCATTTTAGTCATGTTGTGGAAGAAGATATAAAAAAGTGAAAAAACAGTATGCTTCGATTTGTTCTTTTTGGGGTGGCAAAGAAACTGTCCATCAACTGGTGAATGGTTAAACAAGTAGTGGCATATGACTATAATGGAATACTATTGTTCTACAAGAAATGATAAATATGATAATTTTGAAAAAAAAACTGGAAATATTTAAATGAACTGATGCAAAATGAATTATAAGAACCAGGAAAATATTGTACACAGTTGCAGCAACACTGTATGACATTGGCCTTTGAATTAACTAGCAATTCTAAGGAATACAAGAATCCAAGAAACCTCCAAAGAACTAACGATAAAAATGCTATCCACCTACAGAGAAAGAACTGATGGAATCTGAATGGAAATAAAATCAAACTATTTTTTCATTTAATTTCCATTTTTTTTAATATGTGTCTTCCTTGAAATCAAGCTATTTTTTCAACTTACAAATGGTCAAGGGTCATGAATAGGTAGTTTTCAGATAAAGAGAGATCAAAACTATCAATAAGCACCTGAAAAGTGTTCTAAATCTCTCATAATTAGAGAAATGAAAATCAAAACAACTCTGAGATACCTCATCACACCCAGCATATTAGCCAATATGATAGCAAAGGAAAGTAATAAATGTTGGAGGGGCTGTGGCAAAATTAAGACACTAATACATTGATGGTGAGTTGTGAATTAATCCAACCATTCTTGAAGGCAATTTGGAACTATGCCCAAAGGACCTTAAAAGAGTACACATCCTTTGATCCAGCAATACCACTACTGTGTTTGTACTCCAATGAGATAATAATGAAAAATATTTGTATAAAAATAATCATAACCATGCTCTTTGTGGTGGCAAAAAAAATTGGAAAGTGGGGGGCTCCCTCAATTGGAGAATAGCTGAACAAATTGTGATGGAATACTATTGTGCTATAAAGAATGATGATTTAGAAGATTTCTATATGAATTGAAAAACTTCAATGAACTGGTACAGAGTGAAATAAGCAGAACTAAGAGAACATTGTACACTGAAAGTGAAACATTATGGAACTATACAACGTAATAGACTTTACTACTAGTAGAAATGCAAAAATACAGGACACTCCTGAAGGATTTATGAGAAAGAATGCTATTCACATTGAGAGAAGGAACTATGGGAGTAGAAATGCAAAAGTAAAACATATCTTATTACTTATTATTTTTATATATGGGTATATGAATTGGAGTTTGGGCTTTAAAAGATTGCTCTAGAGTAAAAATGAATAATATGAAAATAGGTATCAAGTGATAACATTTGTATAACACAGCTTGTCAGTTCTAGGAGGGAGGAGGAAAGAGGGGAGGGAAGGAAAATGAATCATGTAAACACGGAAAACTGTTTTTAAAATAAATAAATAAATTTTAAAATGTGCCTTCTTCTACAACATGCCTAAAATAGAGTTAGACTTTGCATGATTGTACCTGGATAGCACATATCAAATTGTTTACCTTCCAGGGAGGAGTGAGGGGGGAAGGAAGGGAGAAAATTTGAAATTCAAAGTTTTAGAAAACAAAAGTTAAATTTTTTTGCATATAATTGGGGAAATAAAATATTATGAAAAGTTAAAAAAAACTGTCATTCATTGCCCAATTGATAAGCATCTACTTTGTTAATAGTTTTTCAATATCACTTTCTTCAATTCTGCCACACCTAAATTGAATTGATGTGAATGTTAAGGCATCACCAAATGATGTCATTGACCCTATTTGAAAATGAATAATGAAGAAAAAATAATAAAAAAATTCATCTGGAAGGGAACACCCCCCCCCCCAAGAATATCAAGGGATTTCATGAAAAAAAAATGTGAACAGCAATGGCCTACCAGTACCAGATATTAAACTGTATTATAAAGCAGTAATCATCAAAAACGGTCTTCTACTGGCTAAGAAATAGAATGATGCATCAGTGCAATAGATTAGGGGTAAATGACCTTAGCAATCTAGTGTTTAAAAAACCCCCAAATCCAAGCTTTTAGGATAAGAAGTCACTATTTCAAAAAAAAACTGCTGGAAAAAACTGGGAAAGGGTATGGAAGAAACTAGGTATAGAATAATACCTCATACCCTTGAAAGAGCTTATGTTACATGTTTCAAGAAGAAAACTATCAGAATTCCTTAGAACTAGTCATTAGAAGGAAAAGAAGAAATATAAAGAATATAGAGGTCTTACCTGTCCATAAAATGCAAATGAAAACTCCTAGGAATATCATAGACAAACTCCTGAGCTTCCTGTTTGAAAAAAAAGTACTAAAAGTAGCCAAAACAAAAGAATTCAAATACTGAGAAATCAGTCAGAATCACAAAAGTTTAGCAGCTACCACTGTAAAAGAATTGAGCTTGAAATGCAGTATTCCAGAAAGTAAAAAACATGTGATAAAATAAAAATAATAAAATAATAAAAATAATATAACAACCAAGAATAACTTATATAACAAAAGTGGCTATAATCTTACTAAGAGTAAAAATGGAATTTTAATGAAATAGAGGGCTTCCAATGATTCCTGATAAAAAGAATAGAACTGGGTAGAAAATGTGAAATACATACAAAGGAGTAAAGATTATGCTTAAAAAGTTAAACATGAGTTTACAATCTAGGTGAGACAGCAGATAAAATGCTGGGTCTCTAGAATAAGGAAGACCTGAGTTCAAATCCAGCCTTAGACATTTATTAGCTATGTCACCCTAGGCAAGTCACTTAACTATACCTGTCTCAATTTCCTCAGTCATAAGGACATGAGGATTAAATGAGATCATATTTTTAAAGTCCTAAGCACAATATCTGATGTTTAATAGACTTTTAATATTTTCCCCTATTCTTCTAAATAAGGATAAACTGTTTACATTTAAATATGAGGAGATGATACATGTATCTTTTAAGAACTCTCATCATAAGTGGTCAAAGGGAGAATCTCATTAGGCACAGGTCCTTGGAAAGGTTCTGTTATGTTTTGAATATCTTAAAAGACTAGAAAGTGTGGGATATACAAGTAAATAGGTACATTGAGAGAAGGGCAAGAATAAATAATGAGAATAATCTCTCAAAATTGGATCACAAAAAAAAGAAGTCTACAAACAAGGAGGAAAGTTATGGGAAACCAGTGACATACAGTCTCATCAGAATACACATATGTACACACAAAAACAGGGGACAGAAGTGCATTTCACTCAACAGAGAAACAAGAGAAAAGGGAATAAAGAATTGGTAAAAAAAATATAGGTTAAGGGAGAGATTAGTTTTAAAACAAATTTTAAAGATGAGTTGGGAAACAAAAGGAAAAAAAGAAAAAGAGAGAAAAATGTGTAATTAACAATGATAACTGTATATATGAATGGAATTTAATTCATCCATTTAACATAAAAGGGAAGTAGCATATATTAAAAAGTAGAATTCAACAATATTTAATTTATATGAAGCACACTTGAAATATAAAGATACACATGTATTTAAGCAATAAAGAATCTAGATTCATGTCTATCATACTACAGTTAAATGAAAAAAGGCAGGGGTAGCAGTCATGGTATCAGAGAAAGTAACAGCAAAAATAAACTTACTTAAATAGGTAGGGAAATTACATTATCCTGAAGATTAAAATAAGTAGTAGCTTAATATCAATATTTAATTTGTATGCAGCAAATGCAATAACATCTAAATATTTTAAAGTAAAAGCTTAATTAGTTATAGAGGGAAATAAACAGCAAAATTTACATCATAATAGGAGGTCAATTTAAGCCTTTTCAAATATCAATATACCTAAGAAGATATAAAGGACTTAAACAAATTTCTAAAATTAGATTTGGGAAATTTTTGAAGATTATCAAACAGAAACACAGGAATATTCCCATTTTTCTTACGTGTATAGTACTTTCACACAAAAAATAACCATCTGTCAGGGCTCAAAAAAATACAAATTATTTCAGAAAAGCAGATATATTAAAGATACTTCTCTGGATGATAATATAATTAAAATTATGTTCAATTAAGTACTTTTAAAGGAAAGACAAAAACTATTTGGAGGTAAAATAATTCTTTTTTAAAATATATTTTTATTTTAAAAATGTTTTCCCATTTTTCCATGATTCATATTCTCCCCTTCCCCTATTCCTTTTACCTCCCCTCATCCTTCTCCTTCCCAGAGCTGATAAGCAATTCCACTAGATTATAAATGTATTATCACTCAAAACCTATTTTCATATTATTCATTTTGTAATATGGTAATCGTTTAAAGCCAAAATCTTAAATCATAAACCCATATAAGCAAATGATAAATCATATGTCTTTCTTCTGCATTTCTAATCCCACAGTTCTTTCTCTAGATCTGGATGACATTCTTTCTCATGAAGTAACTTAATTCTAAAGAATGCGTGGGTCAAAGAATCAATAATTCCACTAAAGAGTGTGACCACAATGAGACAATATATCAAATTTTTTGCAATGCTATCATGCAGTATTAGGAGAAAATTTATATCCTTAAATATTTTCATGGATAAAAAAGTATACATCAATGAATAGGATATGTAATAAGAATTTTAAAAATAAGCAATTGCAAACCCCCCAAAATATAAAATCTTGAAAGACAAAAAATACATTAACAAAATAAAAAAGCAAAAAAGGTTGTACAAATAAAACTGTAAGTTTGCTACCCCCTATACAGCAAAGCATTGGCTAATAATGATTAAGCAAAGAAAAGCAAATTATTAATATAAAAATAATTAAGTTAAATTCACCACTGAAGTATTGAATGAATTTTTAAGAACTATTTTGCCTAAGTATACCACTATAAAAAAGACAATAAAATAAAATGGATATTTATTTTTTTAGTGTAAATAAAATTCTCAGATGAACAGAATAAGAAAAAGAATACTTAAATAACCGTATCCTCAAAGGAAATTGAACAAACCATAAATGAAGGTTAAAAAATAACTGGATAGGTTTACAAGTAAAGTCTATTAAATATCCAATATTTAAAAATAAAGTATATTAAATATCTAAAGAAGAAATATTTCTAACAATAAATACTTTGAAAAACAGATTAAGAAGGGATTCTTCCTTCTATCATAAAAATATGTTCATGCTACCTAAACCAAGGACATCAAAACAAAGAAAAGAGATTTGAGATCAATATCTCAAATGAATATTGATGTAAAAAAAGCTAAATTATATATCAGTAAGAAAACTATAGCAGCATATCTTAAACTCTATTTATACATTATGACAAGGATGGACTTATACCAGGAATGTAAGGCTAATTAAACAATACAAGAAAATATAAACATAAATGAACATATGGATAGCAATAACAACAAAAAATTATTATGTTAAAACATGTGGAATAGGATATTGTCAAGATTCAACATCTATTTGATGTCAAACATCAGTTCAGTTATTATTTACATTTTCCTTTGATTAAATATGGACATCTGGGGGGAGTCCCTTTTTCTGATTTCAGGGAACTGAACCTGTTCTCTCTACCCTTCCCAAATCAGAAAAACCCAAAATTTTTCTCAAATTAGAAATTATATATATGTATATACACACACACATATATATGTATATATATATACATATATATATATATATATATATATATATATATATAACTTTGTATCCCAGTTAATTATTTTAAGCAATTGGGATTATTTGATTAATAATTTTTAACCTATAAAAATCTGTCTAACTCTGGATTCAGAATCATTATATTAACTAAGGTGTCCATATGGGTTAACATCTGTGATACCTGTCTTGCTCATAAATGGCATAGCTCAGAATATTTTCTAAGTTATTATTTATACAACATGAACTAGGATTATCATCTTTCCATGGCTTTATAGTTCTGGAAATAAATTCTCTCAACAGTGGGAAGACAAGAAAAAGGAAATGAGTATAAGCAAAAAAGAATTGAATATTTTTCACTTTTTGCAGATGATCTCCTGGTTTACGTAAAGAACTTTAAAACAAATCAACTAAAACATTAATGAAACAATTAGCACTGCTGAAAAAGTTGCAGGCTATAAAGGAAATACAGTTAAGTCATTAGTATGTGTATATTCCCAACAAAATCCATCAGGAAGAGATAGGAATCAAATTTCCTTTGAAAATTTTGAGAAAGCAAAAAAACAACTTGGGAGTCTACTTTTTGTTGTTCTGTCATTCATCAGTCATGTTTGATTTTTCACAACTTCATTTGGAGTTTTCTTTGCAAAGATATTGGAGTAGTTAGCCATTTTCTTCTCCAGGCCATTTTATAGATGAAGAAACTAAAGCAAACAGGGTTAAGAGACTTACTTGCCCAAGCCATCACCACTAGTAAGTATTTGAGGCCAGATTGGAATTTAGGAAAATGAATCTTCCTATCTTGGGGGACTGAGCCAACTTAGCTGCTCTAGGATCTACTTGCCAAAATTCAAATACAAACTATTTAGACATTTATACTTTCATTTATAAAAGGATATCATGATATCTGATTCACAGTTGTTGTGAAGAATAAGGTAATATCTGAAAGTGTTTAGTACAGTGCCTCACATTTAGAAGGCATTAACAAATGTCTACAAAAATGTCTTTAACACAAATAAAGATATTTAATAAATGCTTTAAAATTAAGTTTAATTATATATGTATATACTGAACAAATATAATAAAATTATTATATAACATAAGTTAATTTACTTGTTCAGTGCTACATCAATGTAATGATCGAAGGATTAGTTTATGTACCTCCAAAGAATAACAAAATGTATCTGGAAGAATTAAGTGAGTTAATTAAAAAAGTGGGAAGTAAGGGGACCTACAAATATAAAACTACTATACCATAAAACAACCAACAATAAAAATTATTTAGTTCTGGTAAAAATTATGTAGACCATAAGAAACATTTTAGATATGCAGTATAAAGAACTATATATAAACTTCCAAATACTTGCTGTTGGGGGAACAACTAGCTATTTGACAAAAAAGAAAAAAAAAACCTTTGGGAAAACTGGAAATAAGTGTGGCAGAAATTAGGTATAGACTAAGATCTTATACCATATACCATAATAAGCTCCAAATGGGTACATGATTTAAAGCAAAAGGGTAACAAACAAATTGTAGAAGCAAAAAGAAATTATTGGTCATATCTATGGAGAGTGGAATATTTCATGACCAATAAGTGATAGTACTATTTTTTTAATCACAATTCTCCTTGACATTATTTTAAGTCTCCTCTTATGATTTTTTATAAAAGACTTTGTCCTGAATGAAATACTGGGTCTACATACAAAACATTGTTTATCCAGTGTGAGCAGAGACTTTTTAATGACAATCTCTTTGAGGAGGCAATCTCAATCTGAAAGAGGTTATAAAATTGTTGATGTTAAGGAAGAGAGAGAGAGAGAGAGAGAGAGAGAGAGAGAGAGAGAGAGAGAGAGAGAGAGAGAGAGAGAGAGAGAGAGAGAGAGAGAGAGAGAGAGAGAGAGAGAGAGGGAGAGAAAGAGAAGGAAGAATGGAAAGAAAGAAAGAAAGAAAGAAAGAAAGAAAGGAAGGAAGGAAGGAAGGAAGGAAGGAAGGAAGGAAGGAAGGAAGGAAGGAAGGAAGGAAGGAAGAAAGAAAGAAAGAAAGAAAGAAAGAAAGAAAGAAAGAAAGAAAGAAAGAAAGAAAGAAAGAAAGAAAGAAAGAAAGAAAGAAAGAAAGAAAGAAAGAAAGAAAGAAAGAAAGAAAGGAAGGAAGGAAGGAAGGAAGGAAGGAAGGAAGGAAGGAAGGAACGAATGAACAAACGAAGGAACGAAGGAACGAAGGAACAAAGGAAAGCCTATCATAATTAGAACAGAAGAGAATAATGCTTGCAATATTTTTTCTAAACTACTATAGTGTCAAAGAATGAGAAAATGAAGGGTAGCCCATCAATTGGAGAATGAATTTAAGGGATGGAATACCCTTGAGCTGTAAGGAATTATGAAAAGGATGGTATCCAAAAAACTTGAGAACTGATGTTCATACAAGAGAGAAAAGTGAGCAGAACCAAAAGGAGAAAACAAAACAAAAGAAAACATACTATCTACACAATCAGCAATACTGTAAAAAATGTTAAAAACATTAATTTTGTGTCTCTCTTCTTCTGTTTATCTCTGCCTTTAATTCTGTTTATATATATATATATATATACATACATCTATATACATATGTATATATATGAGAGATAATTTGTTTGCTTGACTATGTATGTTCATAAAAGTGGTTTTATTTTTTCTTATTTTCTCAGTTGCAATATGAAAGTGGATGGGACTGGATATGGATCTGAAAATAAAAAGAAATTTTAAGACTTTATTTTGCCTTCATGATTCAAATGCTTTTGTTATGTGTGTCTCGGTGTGTTTTTGTTACCAGCAAACATTGGGAAAAAGTGAATTTTAGCCAATTCAATTGTATAAAGTCACTTGCCACATTGTATGTGAAGGTGAGATTTCCAGCTAAAGAATTCTTTGCAACCAAACTAGCCTAAATATACCTGAATACACAGTGGCTTTGACCTGAAGGAAAATGGAGGAAAATATATCAGAAAATGTGGTTTGGAACTAAGAAATTAAAAAAGCTGGAAGCTTCTACACTATTCAGAAGCTTCATTTCTAAATGCCATAAAAATTCCTAAACATTTTCCTATAATTATAAAGTTAGATTTGATGATACAACTGGAATGGATTTGGAGTATTTGGTGGTCCTTTTATGCCGAGGAATCTGCTCCAGCTCTTGGAAATGTTTATCCTGCAGCTTCAGCTATAGATTTTCTAAAATATCCAATTTAAAGTTCATGGAGCAGTCCATGAATACTGTGCTTTTGGCAAGTCACTGTACTTGTTTGTAAACTCACCAGTCCCAAATTTATATTATAACTAGGATTATCTGAAGACCAACTTGGCTATTG
Source organism: Monodelphis domestica (assembly GCF_027887165.1). Taxonomy (NCBI): domain Eukaryota; kingdom Metazoa; phylum Chordata; class Mammalia; order Didelphimorphia; family Didelphidae; genus Monodelphis; species Monodelphis domestica. The sequence continues at coordinate 293,242,795 of NC_077230.1, forward strand.
AGGCTATGGATTAAACCAGATTTATATAACTTTAAGAAATAGCTATTATGACTCATTGGTTAGAATGATGGAATTTAAGAAATGAAGATGAGTTTGAGTCCTAACCCAGATACTTAAGTAGCTTTGTGACCTTTAGCAGTCACAATCTTCCTCAGTCTCTTTTCTTCTCTGTAAAATGGGAAAAATAATAGCATATACCTCACAGAGGTTTTATAAGGATTAAATGAGATAACATGTAAAATGCTTTGTAAACATCAAAGCACTATAAAATGCTATTTTTTTAATTTTCTTTAGCTATAGTGAAAGGTAAACATTTATAAAACAAAATAAAAATATTTTGTAATATAATTATAGAATTTTGTTGCACTGTCATATTTTGATTTTTTTTAGAAAAAAGATGAATAGTTTAAAGAGAAAAATGTCATTTATTCATTAATTTATAGCTTTGATTAAACACCTGTTATGTGAATAGAGAATAAATTGCTACCAACAATTACCTAACAACAATTTTTTTTTTCCAATGAAGTCTACCTCTCAGAAAAATGCATTTGCTTAATACTATACATTTCAGATTATGGGATGAAAAAAGAAATAAGACTAAGTTAACACAAGATTATTCAGTTACTATGAACCACAAGATATATTTCAATTAACCCATATTTATAGTTCTCAATGATTCAAAAGCACAAACAAATATTAAACAAAAACAAAAGCAAAACAAAAACAAAACTTTAATCAGGCTCTTTTCTCTACTAATATTACTGGAGAACATGGAATCATCTTACAGTGCTCTAGGAATAGTAGCATCACTTGCCCCAAAAGAGGAGGAATACTAAATTTGATGTCTCTGGATGACTTTGTCCATTTAATTAAATGCAATATAGTAAATGTGGAAATATATTCCTTTTATTCACATTAAAAAGTAGAAAAATATTTTATGCAAAATACTACATTAAAAATATTAGACAGATAAATTTTCATTTTCTCCAACATTCCTGGAGGTCCATTCTGAATTGTGAGTTTTTTGGAAATACTTCAGTCTTTTCATGAAATGTCATGAAAATTGTTTGTATCTAAATTTCAAAATTTAGAATTATTTTCTGATATAATATCGGGTTTTCTAAAGGATATTGATAAAATTTAAATTTAAAAAAATATTGGACAGACACTGAAAAGTGCCTCACTGTTATGTTACCTAATTCACTCCACCCAATTCCCTTATTCAATATTTATAAATACAGCTTGATAAAATAAAGGGAGATGACTATAATCAGTATTCTAATCAGGAACACTGAGTTTATGTATGTATATGTATGTACACAATCATATATATGCACATAAAATGCATAAAGTATTTTCTCTTGCCAATTTAATTTTCTGACTGATGAAGTAACTAATAATAAGTTCCCTCTATAATTAATTTGAAATTTCCTTTTATTTTGATCTCTTTACTATCCTTACTCCTTAAAAATCTTCCTTGCCTTCTGTTTCATCAGTCTTCTGTGTTGCTCTTCATGTTAACTTCAAGGTGACTTAAACCATTAGGTCACCATATCTCTTATTTTATGCCAAAACATAGCCTCAGGATCACTGAAGATTCCCTGAATAAAGATATATATGAATTTAATGGAAAATTATTTTAATTCGATTTTGCAAACACACAGTTTCTTCCAAGAGATGCATACACCAATACTTCTCTAAACATGTCTTCATATGAAGATGTGCAACAGTGAAATAACTACTTAACATCTAAAGAAGCAAGGGTAGAAAAAGGTTAAATGACTTGATACAGATCATAAAGACAGAAAACTGGAGGGACAGAGTACAGAACAAAGGGAAAACACCCAGGGGCTTTTCCTCTTTGCAAGCTTGTCTCCTGACAACTGAATACCTTCTATACCAGATATAGGGATGTGTTAGCATTAGTAATTGCCAGAGTCTAGAAAGACTAGCCCAAACCTTGGTCTTTCCTGCTCCAATTATTCTGACAGACTTATCTTTATCTTTCAAATGAACGGCATAGCTCAGAACATTGAAGAGGAAGATAGACTATAGAGTCTATAATTTTACCATGTGACAAATTAGTAGGTGCAGTAGGGAAACAGACCTTTTTCTCAAGACTTTCAGAAGAAAGGAACATGATTCATTTCTAGGTTGCTGTCCATGAATTCTCAGTGACAATCTGTATGTACATGTGCGTGTCTTTTTTCATACATGTCATAAACAAAGCAGAATCATCAGATCTGTCAGGGTGGGGAGAAATTGTTGTCAGAAAGAATAAATCAGACAGAAAAATGTTTATATCTTCACCTTGCAGAGCTAGGTTATCATTTATGCATTGTTTGGCTTTCTGTTCCCTGTAGTGGGAAGGTGAATTGTATTAAATCTTTTCTTAGCCCATAGATGTGAAAAGTGGCTTTGAAGATGACTTCGGAAGGGAAAATAAGACATGATGAACTGGGCTTATGGGCCAAATTTGTACTTAATTCAAGCCATTAGTACATGTTATCAATCTTCAAATGAATCTTTTCCTCAGAGAAAACCATAAGAGGATGGTGGATTCCTAGCTTTTTTCTCCTGTGTGGCTCCTAGAAAAGATTTATGACAAACAGGCTGGATTTATAGTAGAGGTCACTTGAAAAACAGCAATTCAACTGTGATAAATGTGAGAGCACAGAGCAAATTCATTCTGAAATGAAGTTTCATGTGTTTCAGTTAGAAGAGAGAGTCTTAGGTAGAGTCAGCCCTACCTATTCACAAACTGGCTATTTAGTTTCTTTGGAAAAATCAAATAAAGGTGAAATTTTCCTTTTAAGGCTTATTTCCAGGATAAAAAAAGATAACTATATATTCTGAACTTGTCCCAGAGATGGAACTCCTGCTGAAGTAAAACAAAAAACAAAACATACACACACACACAATCACTCACACACACACACACACACACACACACACACACACAAGAAATTTCTGAACATGAAAGGTGTGTAGATAGTCATTAAGGACTCCGAGGGCAAAAACTTTGGTTTAAATCATTGGCATTTCACACAGAGCCCAAGACAGGAGCAAACCTCTCCCTATTCATCAGAGAAACACCTTGTTGTCTGTCTCTTGGTTCATTTTCAATTTTTAAAAGATAATTTCAAAGATTTACAACTAATCTTCTGTTGGCTAATTTGACTGCAATAGAGGTAAATAAAGGTGCCTCATCTTCCCTCATACCCCCACCTGATTATTTGTAGCTTTTATGTGTCAGTCTAAAAACTAGGATCTATTCTGAATTGGAGAGTCTGCCTCAAAAATAACTGGTTACGTGTATCAAATCCATGCCAATTTGCAACACAAAGTGCTCTTGGAAGAGCCCAAATGTTAAAAGACTATTGGAAAGCACACATATGGTTTTTTAAAAGAAAGGGGAGAGAAGCAGAAGCAGAAAATTTCCATGTCCCAGAAGAAACAAACTCTAGCAAGTTGTTTTTTCTATTTCTTTCTTTCTTTCTTTCTTTCTTTCTTTCTTTCTTTCTTTCTTTCTTTCTTTCTTTCTTTCTTTCTTTCTTTCTTTCTTTCTTTCTTTCTTTCTTTCTTTCTTTCTTTCTTTCTTTCTTTCTCTCTCTCTCTCTCTCTCTCTCTCTCTCTTCCTTCCATCCTTCCTTCCTTCCTTCCTTCTTAGCTCCTAGGGTGCATTAAACCTGACAGTTTTGGTTACTAATTAGTAACATCCATATTTATTAGCTGCTAGATATATTTAATAATAACGTATTACTTGCCTCCCTAAGTTTGCACCATGATACTTGGGGCAAATGAACTCCATTTTACTTCACAGTGAAAGCTTCCTCTCCTCCTTTCCCTACTCTTGACTCCCCTTCTGGCAACCACTATCCCCCAACACTCAAGCTACCCCTCCCAATCCATGTGTCCTCCTCAGAAATCAAAACTAGATCTGTTAAGCTACAGTGGGCTTTGATAAATAAACTGAATTCACTTAGGATGTATGTAGCTCATGCCTGCATTCGTAATGATTTTAAAATGTGTTGCTGCATCTTGAAAAAGAACAGAGCTTGACATAATGTTCAGTTATCAAATGCTAGTAATTGACACAGAGACAGGCTGTGCTTTACACTGGGTTATAATTAATCCACTTCAGTGACCTCAAAGGCTGCACTTCTGAGAAATCCATGACTTAAGTTTTGATTCTTTGTCAACTACTTCAGCAGACATAAATTACAAATGAGGTACTAATGAAGCATTTCATCACCTGTTTACCTTCAGTGATCAGTTCCCCTACTTTAATTTAGGGGAGGCAAGGGGTTTTGTTTTGTTTTGTTTTGAAGCTACTGTCAGCTGGAATAGCCTCTTGCTTGAAGCAGTTAATAAATTAGCACATACTTGATGGAACTCTTCTCTCTGGTCATGCTCTTTGTTCTAGTTTCAAACCACAGCATGGGGAGAAAGAAGGAATCAGTGTTGTCTCAATTGATGGGAGGGGAGATTAAAAGGGGCCTCATTTCTTTGGTCAGTATGATTTGCCATGAAGAAAACCATTCAATAAGGTTAATACCCCCCAAAAGAGGGAAGATTAATTTAGGATTTGTTATATTGTGAAAGCCTGTGCTCTTGTGTTCAATGCACTTTAGTTCAACCCCTAGACTAGTGAGTCATGATTTTCCCAAACAGTTTTCTCTCTGAATTTATAGATCTGCAATGGACTATCTTTAGGCAATAAATAGAATTCTTAAATGCAATATATGAATCAATCATGCTTTAAAAAGTGCGAACAATCAGCTTTTATTAAACTCTTACTATGTGTCACTCACCATGCCAACTAATGGAGCTACAAAGAGAAACATGAAATGGCTCATGACTTCAAGGCAGTGGAAACATGGACATATATACATAAATAAATATAAAATAAATATAAGCTGATTGGGAGAGGGAACACATTTAACTTTTAGTGTGGGAGGATGAAAAAATGATTCATGTGGAAGGTGAATTTTGAAGGATTCCTATACAAAGCTAATTTCGACACAGTATTTTGTAAAATAAATAACACTTTTAATATGAATAATCTTCCCTCTCCCATATTAACTTTGGAAGTTGTGTTTTCAAATAGCATCTCTGGTACACGTTATTTTGTACCTTTCATCAGGAAAGATTACAAAACAAAACAACAAAACAAAATATAAAAATTAATTCCTTAGACTTCCTGTGTTAATTAAGGCTAAGAGAAGTGAAGGGCTGAGTAATTATCTGCTTAATTTCTTCATTTAAAGGAGTGAAGTCCATCTAAATTATTCCTCCCCCAACTCATTTCTCTTCTTAGCAGATTTGAGGGCTTAAATTATCTAGATAATTGCCTGACCTTTCCACTTTAACTGAGGCCATTGCCTGGGAGGCTCTCTGTTAACTTCAGGAGCATGGCTCCCCCAAATTCTTCTAGTAAGCAGTTCTGATTGCTAGTTATTTGAGTGCCTTCTTCAATGAAGACAGTGAGGATTACACAGATGCCTTCTGGTCATAAATTAATACTGGTTCTGACAATTAAAAAAATAAGGATTTCCAGAGAGCTTAAGAATTGATAACCTAATTGGTTTCAGTTAACTAACAGACATATATATTCCTCTTAATCTAGGTATGATACATGTTTTCTTCCTCATTTCATTCCTCCTAAGTCTCGTTTCCATTCTTCAAGTGCTGGCTTCTCATGTTCAGGAATGCTTACCCAAACCCTTGAGGATTTTCCTAATTTGCTCCTCTCACCAATCTAATTTTTCTTTCTTTTTTTTTTTAGCAGAACTCCAGATTTCCCACTCCTTCCTCCATCCCCAGTTATTCTCTCTCCTTCTCACTTCTAAGCAGGCCTTCAATAAATCCAGAGATATCAAGGCCTGATAATTTGTCTTCTTGTTTAGAATGGTGAAAAATGGGAGACAAGCACTCTTGTGGACCTATGCTTTTCTAAGGTACAGGTTGATCGATTACTCATCAACTCAAATACCTGTAAAGCCTTCCCATTACCTCTACCATGAAATCTATAGTTCTTAGACCAGGAATTTAAAACTCTTCATGATTTGGCTCCCTGCTATTTTTTTAGCATTACTTCACATTGCTCTTCCAGCTTAATGGGGTTACCATCTCAGCTCTCTAATATCTGCATTACCCTGGGTACATCATTTAACTGTTGGGGTCTCTTTATTCATCTGTAAAATGAGGAATTCAACTAGTTTGCCTCGGAACTCCTGTCTAGCTCTAAAATCCTGTGATTTCAAATTCATAGCTTTTTCTAATATAACTCAGCTGCCATCCTTTTAAAACATCTTTTATCTCAACTGCCTAAGGAATGTCTTGGCTTCAGTGTTTAGTGTGCTATAGCTTAGACATATATTAGCAACTTCCTGAGGACAAGAATTAAATGTTTTACTGGGCATCTAATCACGTGGTCTTGGTACACTTATAGTAAATTATTGATTGATTAAATCTGGTTATTTACCACCATTAATGGTATGGGGAAATGTTTAACTTTTCAGCCAAAAGAGTTGGCTCTGATGTCACTCTAGAGGGAGCTGTCCAAGGGCAAAGAACGGTCAGAAAAGCACTGATGCTCATACCAGGTCCTCCTCACAGGCTATAGAGCCAAGTCCATATTGCCTAAGTAAAGGTGAAAGCACACAATTATCTGGCAAGCTTGGAGCCATCTCAATAGCCAAATCAGATTATTCAGGCAAAAATGAGCTAAATGGGATGGAATTCATTGGATAACTGTACAGCCATCTGCTTTTTTTTGGCTGCATAGACCTGGCCACAGAGAGTTGTCAATTTCTCATTTTTCCAGAATGGGCAACTGCCGTGTAAAAATAGTCACAGTCAGTGATTACCAAGCCAGGAACATCTTAGGAGTCTGTAAGTAATTTTGCATTCAGTGAATGGATTATATTCACCCATCCTTGTGAACTCCCAAAATATGGCTTCACACTTCAGTTATTTGTCCAGGAGTTGGTGTGCAACAGTCACTTGAGGAAATTGAGTCCTTCACATAAAGAGGATAAGTTATAGAAATTCACCCTTTATCAACCAGAGCCTAAGCAGTGGACCTCCAGGGTGCAGTGGGGGAAATGGCCAGAGAGTTCACTGTGCTCTTTTGTGCTATCATCAGTGTACAAGGACTGTAGCCATATTGTAGGTAGGGGCAGAAGGAAATCATATGTCACAAGGTATACTGGTTGTGTTATTTGATCTGTAGTATAAATGCATCTTCACTATTACAGGGGCATTAAAATGTTCCTTTTTTGGCTTCATAATTGCAAAGGTGTGGCCCTAGTCAAATGGCATTAATAGAATCATTGATAAAGAGTAAGCTATTTGGCCCTGAGGAAAATCCACAATTAGGATTTTTTTCCAATAACAAAATTACCATAAACCCAAATCTTAGCCTTTGTCTAAGGGAAGGGAGAAAACCTTGCACCTTTCTAGAATCTCTTCAAAATATTTTTCTTCAGAGGAAACATGTCACAGTGAATAGAGACCAGTCTTAGATTCCAGCAGAATTGGATTCAAGTACTACTTCAGACACATTCTATCCATCTGTCTAGAATATCTATAGATATTCTATCTATCTAACCTTTGCCAGTCACGTAATCTCTTATTACTCCAGTCAGCTGTCTAAGACTATAAATTATAGAGAAGTTGGTAGCTGGCATTAGTAGAGGGATTTTCCTTACCAGGAGTTCCCTGCACTCATGCAATCACATGTCTGGATAAAAAAGTGAATCTTAAATAGAGACAAAGTTCTATGATCACGCTAAGGTTGAAGACAGGTAGCATAGTGGACAGAGTTACTTTCCTGGGCTTGGAGTCAGGAAGATCCTAGATAAAATCTGACCTCAGACACTTATTAGCTGTGTGTCTTTGAGTGAGTCACTTAATTTTCTTTTGCCTCAGTTCCCTCTTCTAAAAATAGAAAAAAAAAGGTACCTACTGCCTCCTAGGGTTGTTGTGAGACAATATTTGTAAAGCACTTAGCAAATGCCTTTATATAGATGCTATATAAATGTGAGTTTTATTATGATTATTAGACTATCAACTCCCTCTGAATTCAGCTCCCAGGGGCACATTGCATGACTTGGTAATTTTGTAGATGGAATGTTATTCTAACTGAGGGGAAAACCTTTTTGGAAGGTGACAGAGCTTTTTCCATTGATAAATTATAGGCAAAGTGAGAATTAAGATGGAAAAGAAGGGAATCACTGTTATTTCAAATGGTATAACACTAATACTCAGAGTCCACACTAGATGCTCATATCTTATGTCAATGGTTCCCAAATCACTTAAGATTTACTGTGGTAAAATCACATTGTTTTAAATCCTGAACAGAATTTATATTTTTTAAATGTAATGAATAAATATTTGACATTAAGCTAGAGGTTTATGATATTTGTACAAATTTTGTCTATGAGGCTACAAAATCTATTTTTTGGGCTTTCAGTAACCAAAATGTAAGTATTTCAATGCAGTTAGGTGACTAAATGGATAAAGTATTAGGCTCAAACTTATGAAGACTCAGCTTCCTGAGTTCAAATCCAACGACTGTCACTTAATTAGCTGCATGATTCTGAGCAAATTACTTAACCTTGTTTGTCTCAATTTCCTCATGAATAAAATGAGGTGGAGAAAAAAATGGCAAATCATCCCAGTATCTCTGGCAAGACAATCCCAAATGGGGTCACAAAGAGTTGGACAGAACTGAAAAATGACTGAACAACAACAGCAATACTATTTCAAGACACTATAGTAGGCATGGCATTTAAATGAAGCTAAATAAGCCTAGCTTTATTTAAACTTCACAACTTTTTGTTACTACCATGGTGACCTGGGCACATAATCTCTCTGTCTCCATTATTTTTTGATCTATGAAATAGAGATAAGAATACACCTAAGTAGTAATTACTTCACAGGATTATTATGAGTATGAACTAAAAAAAATCTAATGAAGCACTTTGTTAGCCTTCGAGTAGTATATGAATGTCACCTTTTATTGGCATTTCCATTTCTCATTGGTAAAATGGATACAATAACATTTATACTCCCTGCTTTGCTGAGCTGTTGGAGGTGAAAGTCCTATGTAAATATTAGGAATATTATAGTATTACAATCCACAATGACAAAGAACTACTTCTGCACCTTTTTAAAGGGGCAAAGAGTTACAAGCAAAAAAGTTAACATCAAAGTGTTACTTGTTTACAATCTTCCAATGGAATTCTGGGACATGGATCAATCCATCCCTATCTCCTAAAATTTCTACTTTTAAAAATTTATACAATGATACCAATGTTCATGATTTTGAATGATTGAAAAAAATGATTATATCACTACATTGGTATACAAGGCAGTAAGATGGTAGAATGTATAGAGCTTTCAGCTTAGAATTAAGAAGATATGAATTCAAATAGGACCTCAAACAATTATTGTGTGACACTGTGCAAGTCATTTGACTTCTGCCTGCCTGATTCCTCAACTATAAAATGAAGATGATAGCACCTACCTCACAGGTATTTTGTGAGGATCACATAAGATAATATTTCTAAAAACACTTAACATGGTGCCTGAAAATGTCAATGTCCATCAATATATTTTAGGAAACTTTTCAATGAAAATTCAATTAATATTTCATTCATTAATCATTATAAGTCTTTGGGATCTCATTGCCAAAGGCACATATGTGGTTACAGAATAGAGTACTGAACTTGAAGGGAACAATACTTGAGCTCAATTTCTAGTTCTATGACTCTATATCTCTATGCTTCTATTTCTCCAACTGTAAAATGAGCAAATATAGTTTTTGTTAGAATCAATGAGACAATGTGGATAGAGATTTACAAGTCTTAACATGCGATGTGAATGCTTGTTATTATTATTATTCTCCTAATTTTCTATCTAGGTATATATATACGTATATATATACATATATATATATATATTTATAGAGAGATGGAGACAGATTGAGAGATTTTAAAATGCACATTTTAGTATAGTCTATATACTACAGTCAATTTTACCTTTCAGGAGTTATATATGTTACCTATTTTGTCCAGATCCATGAACATATTTCATCCTAATTCTTTTCCCTTTTGTGTTATTTCACTGCCTGTTACTACTTTATAACCAGGAAGAGTGTTGAGAAAGGAAATGGTAGTTTATTTTATTTTTATCAAATATTAGCAGTTGTGATCAAAATACAGTAAGGGGAAATGCAATCAAATTTTATATCAAGTTGTTATATTATCTAGGAATTTCGTTTCATCTGTAATCTTTCTGTTGTTAATATGAATAACTAGGAATTGGCTAGGTCATAAGGGAACATCTTTGAAAGATTTTGCAAGCTCAAATTTATTACCTTGTCTCAGAAATAGTAAAAAGCCAAAATGATTAGTGAATTCAGCTGCGTAGGAAAGTACCAAATTCAACTCTAGAAGCAAAAGAGAATTAAGGGTTTAAGAGCAGTAGAGGGAGAATCTCACTGAATTCTGTCCCAGTAAGAATATAGCCAGAGCACTGTGTTCAGTTTAAGGTGCCACAAACTAAGGAAAACTTTGATGAGCTAGGCAGAAGGCGGCAGGGATTTTCATTCCAGGATCTGTCTATGTTGTGTTTAGATAGATAGATAGATAGATAGATAGATAGATAGATAGATAGATAGATAGATAAATGTATGGATAGATAGATGATGGATAATAAATGGATAGATGGATGGATGGATGGATGGATGGACAGGTAGGTAGGTAGATGATAGTGAGGCAGAGACAGAAAGACAGACAAATAGTAATAGATACATAGATAGATAGACAGACAGATAGATAGATAGATGCATATATATGCATATATGTATGCATGCATGTATAGATATAACACAAGTTCCATATATGTGCATATTTACACATACACATTTGAGTGTATACAAATATGGACATATATTATATATAGCATGTATATATATATAATATATACATATAGTGCCTAATATACATGTATATAATACTATGCATGTATGTATATGTATATGCCTTATAAATACACATATAGGGACAAATATATATATATATATATATCAAATATAAAGTACACACATCACACATAATATACATTCTATATATGTACACTCTATACATATACTATTTATATGTTATATTTATCTATATCTATCTATCTATGTGTGTGAACCTTTGCTACCTTCATTCAGTCCAATTTGTCATTGTTCATGCTAATATGTGACACCTCAGACAGAACACAGTATTTGAGTTCCATTCTTATTAGGACCAGAATTTAGTGGGGCTCTCATTCTCCTATTATTAGAAACTAAGCTTTCTTGACCCTAGCAGCCTGAGTAGAGTTTCGCCCTTCCTACACAGCAGAATTATCACTACTCACTTTAGCTTTTAATGCCTCTGAGAAAAGATATTAAATTAGAAATTAAAAAGTTCTTTTTGAAGATATTCCTCATAACCTGACCAATTCCCAATGTATGTGCATATGTATATATTTCAATATAATAGCTTTTCTTTGTAATCCTTTGTATTTTATTTATATATTTATTTATTTATATATAAAATATTATTCAGAGACAATGTGCATGGGCTACATCTTACTGCCAAAAAGATCCATCTCACCAAACAGGTTAACAACCTTTGGGTTAGAGGAAAGTATCCAAGAGTAAAGAGCCTTAGCCTATGTCATCCAAAGAGAAATGAAAGGAACTGGGGCTGTTTAATGTGAAGAGGACAATAGTTAGAGGACCCATGGAAGTTTTGTTTAAATATTTAAATAGTTGGTGTTAAGGCTAGTGTTAGAACTAATTCCATTTGATCTCTGAAGGAAGTATTAGGAGCAATAGAATCAAGTTTCAGGAAAAACAAATTTAGATTTGACATAAGTAAATAATGAGAACTCCCCCAAAGCAGATTGGGCTACTTGAAGAGATAATGGACCCATTTCATTGGAGGTTTTCAGGCAAAGGTGAAATGACCATTTGTATTATATATAATAAAGCAACAGTTCTCAAAATTGGATCTGTAGACAGAAATTTGTGAAAATATGTAAAATTATGACACTTTTCACTATTTTGGGGGAAATGAAGGGTTTTTAAATAAAATTATTATTTACACTAATTTTGTTATTTTAAATAAATGAATAATTTAAATTGTATCTATTTTATTCTCTAATTTGATAAATAGTAATATATATAACCTACTTAAACAAAACTTCATTGGGATTTTCAGTAATTTTTAAATGTATAAAAAGATCCTGAAAGTAAAAATGTTTATGAAGCACTGTTGTGCAGAGTATTTTTTTTCACTTACATGTTGGACTACCTAACTCCCATATAGCCTTAAAATAAACATTGTGAAATTCACTGGAAGAAACAATTTTGTACTTCTGACCAACATTTGCTTTTTCTTCCTGCATTGAAATATTCTGAACTGATCATAAGATATAGAACTAGAAGGGCCTTAGAGATCATATAAGCCAAACATCTGATTTCACTTGTCAACATATGCCAGAGAAGGGAAGTGACTTGTCCAAAGTTGTAGAGCTGATACAACAACAAAAATTCATTAAATGCTTACCATTGTCTAGGGTAGAAGCTGGAAGTTATTATTACTATAATTTCAACCCACAATTAAAAAGTAATTATTTCCTTATGTTCTATTTTTTGTTTGGGAAGAAGAAAAAATATCCTGAGAATTATAAATACAAATTGCTATATTTTAAAAAATCGTCCCATAGACTTTATTTTTTCTTTTCTTTTTTTTTTATTTTATTGAATTGGTGAATTTAGAATATTTTTCCTTGGTTACAAGAGTCATGTTCTATCCCTCCTCCTCCCCTAAATCCTCTCCCACAGCTGATGTGCAATTCCACTAAGTTTTATATGTGTCCTTGATCAAAACTTATTTCCATATTGTTGATGTTTGCACTAGGATGAACATTTAGAGTCATAGAATCATAACCCCATCAACCCATGTGATCAAGCAGTTGTTTTTCTTTGGTGTTTCTACTCCCACAGATTTTCCTCTGAATGAGGATAGCATTCTTTCTCATAAATCTCGCTGAATTGTTCTGGATCATTGCATTACCACTAATGGAGAAGTCCATTACATTCTATTGTACCACAGGTGTTAAGATTAAAATTTAGGGGAAACTGATAGAAGTAGAAAATTAATTTGTCTCTGCAAGGAGTATTATATTTTTAGAGGTTTATTTAAGATTAGGAACTTAAGAATACACAAGTAAGAAAAGCATGTGTCTAGGCCAGAGAGAGGCCTAGACAATCTCACCTATATCATGAAAGACCTGTATGCTTGCAAGCAGGAACAGGAAAGAAAGAGAGGCCTAGAATCCTTTCCAAGCAGGTTAAATACCCCATCTTAATCTTGGCCCAGGTGAGAATTCAGTGATATTACAAAGCATTCTGGGGAAGTAGAGCAAGGACCTCTGGGGATTGAAGTCCTGGATTCAAGTCTCCATTTTCACACAGGTTATCAGTCTCTGTGTACAATGTTCTCCTGGTTCTGCTCCTTTCACTCTGCATCAATTCCTGACTGCGATTCCAGTTCACATGGAATTCCTCCAGTTCATCATTCCTTTCAGCACAATGGTATTCCATTACCAACATATATCACAATCTGTTCATCTATTCCCCGATCAGAGGACATCCCCTCATTTTCCAATTTTTTGCCACCACAAAGAGCACAGCTATGTATATTTTTGTACAAGTCTTTTCCTCATTATCTCTTTGGGGTATAAACCCAACAGTACTATGGCAGATTTTTAGCGCTCTTTGGGCATATTTCCAAATTGCCCTGCAGATTGGATGGATCAATTCTCAACTCTACCAGCAATGCATTAATGTCCCAATTTTGCCACATCCACTCCAGTATTCATTACTTTCCATTGCTGTTGTTTTAGCAAATCTGCTGGGTATGAGGTGGTACCTCAGAGTTGTTTTGATTTGCATTTCTCTGATTTTTCATGTACTTATTAATACTTTTGATTTCTTTATCTGAAAATTGCCTATTCACGTCCCTTGCCCATTCATCGGTTGGGGGACAGCTTGATTTTTTTGTACAATTATTTAGCTTGTTATAAATTTGAGTAATTAGACCTTTGTCAAAGTTGTTTGTTGAGAAGATTTTTCACAATTTGTTGCTTCCCCTCTTATTTTAGTTGCATTGGGTTTTTTGTACAAATTTTTTTTAATTTAATGTAATCAAAATTATTTATTTTACATTTTGTAATTTTTTCTAACTCTTGCTTGGTCTTAAAGTCTTTCCTTTCCCAGTGATCTGACAAGTATATTATTCTGTGTTCACCTAATTTACTTATAGTTTCCTTCTTTATATTCAGGTCATTCACCCATTTTGAGTTTATCTTGGTGTAGGGTGTGAGATGTTGATCTAAACCCAATCTCTCCCATACTGTTTTCCAATTTTCCCAGCAGTTTTTGTCAAATAGTGGATTTTGCTCCCAAAAGCTGGGATCGTTGGGTTTATCATAGAGTCTTACTGAAGTCACTTACCCCAAGTCTATTCCACTGATCTTCCTCTCTGTCTCTTAACCAGTACCATATTGTTTTGATGATTATTGTTTTGTAGTATAGTTAGAGATCTGGTACTGCTAGGCCACCTTCCTTTACTTTTTTTGAATTTCCCTGGTTATCCTTGTCCTTTTGTTCTTCCAAATGAACTTTGTTATGTTTTTTACCTAATTCAGTAAAAAAAGTTTTTCGGTTGTCGATGGGTATGGCACTAAATATGTAAATTGATTTGGGAAGGATTGTCATTTTTATTATATTAGCTCATTCTACCCATGAGCAATCAATGTTTCTCCAATTATTTAGATCTAGTTTTAATTGTGTAGAAAATATTTTGTAATTGTGTTTATGTAGTTTCTGTTTTTGTCTTGACAGGTAGATTCCTAAATATTTTATATTGTCTAGGGTGATTTTAAATGGGATTTCTCTTTCTAATTCTTGCTACTGCAATGTTTTGGGAATATATAGAAATTCTGAAGACTTTTGAGGGATTATTTTGTATCCTGCAACTTTGTTGATTATTTCCATGAGCTTTTTAGTTAATTCTCTAGAATTCTTTAAGTAGACCATCACATCATCTGCATAGAGTGATAGCTTGGTCTCCTCATTACCTATTTTAATACTATAAATTTCTTTTTTTTCTCTAAATGCTACTGCTAGTGTTTTTAGTTCAATGTTATATAATAGAGGTGATAATGGGAATCCATGTTTCACTCCTGATCTTATTGGAAATGATTATAATTTATCCCAATTGCAGATGATGCTTGCTGACGGTTTACGTATATACTGTTTATTACTTTTAGGAAATGGCCTTCTATTCCTATACTTTCTAGTGCTTTAAATAGGAATGAGTGTAACCGTTTGTCAAAGGCTTTTTCTGTATCTATTGAGATAATCATGTGATTTTTGTTGGTTTGCTTGTTGATATGGTCAATTATGTGAATGGTTTTCCTAATATTGAACCATCCTTGCATTCCTGGTATAAATCCCACCTGATCATAATGAATAACCCTCATGATCACTTGCTGAAGTAAAAAAGTAAAAAGTTACTAGTATTCTATTTACAAATTTTGCACCTGTGTTCATTAAGGAGATTTGTCTATAGTCTTCTTTCTTTGTTTTTGATCTGCCTGGCTTTGGAATCAGCACCATATTTGTGTCATAAAAGGAATTTGGTAGAATTCCTTCTTCGCTTATTATGTCAAGTAGTTTGCATAGTATTTAGTATTAGTTGTTTTCTGAATGTTTGATAGAATTTACTTGTGAATCCATCAGGCCCTGGGGATTTTTTTCTTAAGGAGTTATTTAATGGCTTGTTAAATTTCTTTTTCTGATACGCGATTATTTAATTATTCTATTTCTTCTTCTGTTAATCTAAGCAGTTTATATTTTTGAAAGTATTCATCTATATCACCTAGATTACCATATTTGTTACCATGTAATTGGGCAAAATATTTATTCATGATTGCCTTAATTTACTCTTCATTAGAGGAGAGGGCTCCCTTTTCATCTATGATACTGTTAATTTAGTTTTCTTCTGTCCTTTTTTTATTAGGTTGAGCAGTACTTTGTCTATTTTGTTTGTTTTTACAAAATACCATCTTCTAATCTTATTTATTAATTCAGTAGTTCTCACTTTCTATTTTATTTATTTCTCCTTTAATTTTTAGGATCTCTAATTTAGTTTTCATCTGGGGGGTTTTACTTTGTTCTCTTTCAAGTTTTTTGATTTGCATGTCCAATTCATTGACCTCTGCCCTTCTTAATTTGTTAATATATGAACTCAAGGATTTAAATTTGCCCCTGAGTACTGCTTTGGCTGTACCCCATAGATTTTGAAAGGATGTCTCATCATTGTCATTTTCTTCAGTGAAATTATTAATTGTTTCTATGATTTGTTCGTTAATTGATTTTGGAGAATCATATTGTTTAATTTCCAATTAATTTTTGATTTGCCTCTCCATGTACCCTTACTAATTATTTTTTTATTGCATTATGATCTGAAAAAGGTTGCATTTATTATTTCTCATTTTTTGCACTTGTTTGCCATGCTTTTATGCCCTAGTATATGGTCAATCTTTGTGAATGTACCATGTGCTGTGAAAAGAAGGTGTATTCCTTTTTGACCCTATTTACTTTTCTCCACATATCTATTAACTCTAATTTTTCTAAGATTTTATTCACATGTCCTACCTCTTTCTTATTTATTTTTTGGTTTGATTTATCTAGATCTGATAGAGGAAGGTACAAGTCTCACACTAGCATAGTTTTTCTATATATTTCTTCCTTCCACTCCACTGGATTCTCCTTTAGAAATTTGGACACTATACTATTTGGTGCATACATGTTGATTACTGATATTTCCTCATTGTCTATATTGCCTTTTATCAGGATGTAATTACCTTCCCTATCTCTTTTAATCAGATTTTTTTAAATTTGGCTTTGTTAGATATCATGATTGCAATCCTGCCTTCTTTTTCTCAGTTGAGGCCCAATAGATCATGCTCCAGCCTTTGAACTTTATTCTGTATCTACCTGCCTCAGGTGTGCTTCTTGCAGACAACATATGGTAGAATTTTGGTTTCTAATCCACTCTGCTATTTGTTTTTGTTTTATGGGTGAGTTCATCCAAATCACATTCACAGTTATGATTGCCACTTGTGTATTCCCAAGATTTTGATATCCTCTCCTAGTTCTGCCCTTTCTTATTTTGCCTTATCCTTTTAAGCCAGTGGTTTGCTTTTAATCAGTCTCCCTAATCCCCACCCTTATTATCATTCCCTTCCCTCCTCCTCCATTTTTGTTCCCTTCTTATTTTTATGGTCTGTTAAGTTCCCTCCCTCTTCTCTTTCCCTCCCTTTTTGTAGACCCTGCCCTCCTCCCCCCTCCCTTAGTTTTCCCTTCTCACTTTTCCTATAGGGTAGGATAGAATTTAAGACCCCAATAGATCTTGATGCTTTTCCCTCTCAGAATTGATTTCACTGATAGTAAGGTTGAAGTATTACCTATTAGCTCTCTCTTCCTATCCTTATAATAATATTCTTCCCCTCCCCTTCCCATGTGCATCTTTGTGTAGTATAGATTATTGTATTTATCTTATTTCTTCAAGTTTCTCTTGGTGCCATATTCTATTCTCCCCTCCCTTTTTATTTTTTTTGAATATCATCTTATACCACTTATTACCCCAATCTCTACCTGTAAATGATTCTTGCAATTACTATAATAGTGAATATAATTTTTGAGTTACAAATAACCTTTTCCATATATTAACATAAACAATTTGATCTTATTGAAGACCTTAAAGAAGAATGTTTCAATAAAAAAAACATTTTTCACTTTCCTCTCTTTCTTATTTACTTTTTCATGTTTCTCTTGATTTTTTTGTTTAAATATCAAACTTTCCACTTAATTCCGGTCTTTTCTTACCAAATACTTGGAAGTCTTTTTTGTTGAATGCCCATATCCTGGAAGTATATAGTCAGTTTTGATGGGTAGGGTGATCCTTGTTTGACTACCCAATTCTCTTGACTTTCTGAATATCATATTTCAAGTCTTGCAGTCCTTTACTGTGGAAGCTTCCAGATCTTGAGTAATCCTGATTGGTTCTCCTTGATATCTGAATTGGCTCTTTTTGATTTCTTGTAAAATTTTCTCCTTGGCTTAGAAGCTCATGAATTTGACAATTATATTCCTGGAGGTTGTCTTTTGACAATGTAGTATAGAGGATGTTCTAAGAACTCTTTCAATGTCTATTTTGCACTCTTGTTGAAGAACATCAGGGCAGTTTTCTTGGGTAATTTCTTGTAGCATGATGCCAATATTTCTGTTCATTTCTGGGTTTTCAGGTAGACCAATGATTCTCAAATTATATTTTCAATACCGGTTTTCCTGATCTGTCATCTTGTCAGTGAGATATTTTATGTTTTCTTCTATTTTGTCAGTTCTTTGACTTTGCTTAATTAATCATTGCTCTTCTGTGAGATCATTGGCTTTCAGTTGCCCAATTTTGGTCTTTAAGGACTGGTTTTCTGCTAAAATATTTTGATTTTCTGCTATAACCTTTTTATTTTACTTTTCAGTTTGGTTTATCCTGCTTTTCATGGCTTCCAGCTGTTTCTCTAATTGGGAATTCCTGTCCTTTAAACTGCTATTTTCTTTTTGAACTATTTCCCATGTTTCTTGCCAGAATTCTTCCATCTTTTTGATAAGCTCTGATTTAAATTCTTCAAGAGCTTGTGGCCAATTGCCATTTCTTTTGAAAATTTTGAGGCATTTATCTGTATGTCTTCTGCTATTTCCTCTGTAGTCTGTATTTTTTCTCCATAAAAAAAAAATTACAGGGTCAAACCTTCTTCCTACTTTTCTTGGTGTTGGGAAGTTGTTTTTCCTGGGCATTGTTTGCCATGACTATGGTGGTTTTTACTTCCCTTTCCAATCAGAAGTCTGAGTGAGGAGGGGAGGTTCTCTGTGTATGGAGCTAATGAGTGTGGTTTTTGCCTGAGGCAACATCTCGAGTCTACAGCTTCTATTATTTATTGCCCTTTTCTGTTATATCTTCATGTGGGAGCCCAAGGTCCACACTCTTCAGCCTGCTAGCCTCTCTCAGGGGTAGGGCTTTGGTGGTCTTAGTCAGCTGCCAAAGACCTTGAGGTGCCCTTCACTTACTCTAGAGGTGCCCCTCGCTCACTCTGCTCTGACTTTGGCTCCATATGTGTGGTGGGGTAGGGTTGATCAGCTCATGTTTTGATGGAATCTATTTCACTCCCCTTATAGTGTAGAAACGCCTAAATCCCATATACCTTCGATGCTGTGCCCTACTGTTGTAGAGTCCCTTCATTCATATGATTTTTTTTGTTCTTTTGAAGCAGTCTGTATTGGTAGGTGGAGAGGAGAGGAAGAGTCCTGCATCTAGACTGCCACCATGTTTACCAGGAAGTACCTTCCCATAGACTTTAGTATCAAAGTATCTAGTACTTATTTTGGTACCAAATTCTAAAAGTTATTAGTACACAGTAGACATCTAATAAGCCTAGGTTTCCTTCATTCTTCTTTTCCCTTAGAAGAGTGATCATATTTCATGCTAATTACTTCTTTCTTCACCTTTTAAGCAAAGTGGAAATTCTCTTTGAGGGAATTAGCATATACTAAACTTAAAAAAAAATGTATGCAGGATGAAATTATTAGAGGGCTAGCCTTGCCTTAAGAAAGTTCTAGATTTGGTCTTTACCCTCTTCTGAGATATACTGGTTGTATGATTAAGTCATTTAACTCCTCAATGTCCACAAGCAGTACTCTAAGATTCTAATTTACCAGAACTTGTGATCTCCCAAAGGGAGTTTCCTACATATATGAAGTCATAGGTCTGGACTAAAATAAAACTAAAATAGATTGAAGACTTCACTTTTAACTTTAATGGATGATTCTCTTTGATGGCTTTCTTTTTTTTCTCTTTGAAAAATAATGAAAAATCATGCAAATTTTGCTATTTCAGTGGAAGAACAAGCATTAATATGACAAACATTATCTATGTCTAACTTTAACAGTTGGACAAGTTCTAAAGTAGAAAAAAGACATTATTAATTTTGATAGATGATTTTCTTTGACTCTTTCTTTTTTTAAATAATTAATTTGTTGCACAAAAATTCTGTGATATTGCCCACCCTCCCTATCTTTCCAACACTAATGAAGTCATCATTTAAATATATATAATACATTTTGCTATATTTTGCTAATTCCTAATTATTAGTTCTTTCTTTTGAGGTGAACTTATACGAGTCATTCTTCAAACAATATTTCTGTTGCTGTATATAATGATTCTCTTGGTTCTGTTCATTCCACTCTTTATAATTTCATGTAGGTCTTTGCGTGTTTACTTTTTAAATTAATCTGGTCATTATTTCTTACGGTGCAGCCCTATTATATCACATTCAATTGCCTATGTCTGCTTTCAAGATATTGTTGTTACTTACACGTTTTAAAAAAGTTTTGTATTCCAAATTCTCTCCCTTCTTCTGACCCTACCTGTCTCACTCCTTCCTTGTTCTCCTGTTGCCCTTAGATAGTAAGAAATCTGATATAGATTTCACATATTCAGTCATGGAAAATATTTTCCATATCAGCCATTTTATGGGAAATACTTCAAATTTTAAAAAGGAGAAGAAAGAAACTTAAGTACAATAGGCTTCAGTCTGCATGAAGACTACATCAGTTCTTTCTCAGAGGACTGATGATAATTTTAATCATAATTCTCTGAGATTGTCTTGGATCACTGTATTGCTAAGAAAAACTAGCTCTTTCATAGTTATTCATCAAGAAATATTGCTGTCACTGTTTATAGTGTTCACTAGTTCATGTAAGTCTTTCCAGGTTTCTCTGAAATCATCCTTTACTGAAGATATGACTAGAGGGTTTAAATCTCCTGAGTAATCCTTCCAGAGTAAGCCATGTCAAAAGCCCATCAACTAGCACACCAATCCCCTGCTATTTCCCCTAGCAGGAAACATAACCTTGGCCAGGACATCAGGTCCTGTCTCTAGACCTCATTCTATTAATGCCTGGTCATAGTGATCCCAGATAAGAATCTCATTAAAAACCCACAAAATTTTACTGCCTTAAGTAATTCAGTTTCTCCCAAGATCCTACATGCATTCATCAGGCCTAACATCCCTTTTCAAATTCTATTTTCCCTAAGTAAACTTGCTTCCTTTACATTCTGCTGACTTGCCTTTGGTATTCTACTTTCCCCAACACATCTTTCCCCCTAGTTCCATGCTAGTTTCCTCCTTTAGAAGCATCACATTTCATCTAGGACTAGGACTAAGAGTCTTAGTCACTGTCCTTATTTCCTAAGCCATATCTTAGAAAATACAGAAAGCAAGAGCTGGACAAGAATGTCTTGTCTTAATAGTAAGATCTTTTGAGTAAAGTTGCAGGATACAAAATAAACCCACATAAGTCATCAGCATTTCTATATATTTCCAACACAGCTCAGCAGCAAGAACTAGAAAGAGAAATCCCATTCAAAAGTACCTTAGACAAAATAAAATACTTGGGAATCTTTCTCCCGAGACAAACACAGGAACTTTATGAACACAACTACAAAACACTCTCCACACAACAAAAACTAGACTTGAACAATTGGGAAAAACATTAACTGCTCATGGGTAGGATGAGCCAATATAATAAAAATGACCATCCTACCCAAAATCATCTATCTATTTAGTGTATCTATTTAGTATCTATTTAGGAACTAATAGTATCTATTTAGGAACTTCCAAAAAATTTTTTTACTGATCTAGAAAAAAACATAACGAAGTTTATTTGGAAGAACAAAGGATCAAGGATATCCAGGGAAATAATGAAAAAAAAAATACAAAGGAAGGGGGCCTTGCAGTCCCAGATCTCAGACTATATTATAAAGCAGCGGTCATCAAAACAATTTGGTACTGGCTAAGAGACAGAAAGGAGGATCAGTGGAATAGACTCGGGGTAAGTGACCTCAGCAAGACAGTATATGACAAACCCAAAGATCCCAGCTTTTGGGACAAAAATCTACTATTCGATAAAAACTGCTGGGAAAATTGGAGGACAGTGTAGGAAAGATTAGGTTTAGATCAACACCTCACACCCTACACCAAGATAAATTCACAATGGATGAATGACTTGAACATAAAGAAGGAAACTATAAGAAAATTAGGCGAACACAGAATAGTATACATGTCAGACCTTTGGGAAGGGAGAGGCTTTAAAACCAAGCAAGACTTAGAAAGAGTCACAAAATGCAAAATAAATAATCTGGAATACATCAAATTAAAAAGTCTTTGTACAAACAAAACCAATGTAACTAAAATCAGAAGGGAAGCAACAAATTGGGAAACAATCTTCATAAAAACCTCTGACAAAGGTTTAATTACTCAAATTTACAAAGAGCTACATCAATTGTACAAAAAATCAAGCCATTCTCCAATTAACAAATGGGCAACGGACATGAACAGGCAGTTCTCAGATAAAGAAATCAAAACTATTAATAAGCACATGAAAAAGTGTTTTACATCTCTTATAATCAGAGATATGCAAATCAAAACAACACTGAGGTATCACCTCACACCTAGCAGATTGGCTAACATGACAGCTATGGAAAGTAATGAATACTGGAGGGGATGTGGCAAAGTAGGGACATTAATTCATTGCTGCTAGAGTTGTGAATTGATCCAACCATTCTGGAGAGCAACTTGGAACTATGCCCAAAGGGTGATAAAAGATTGTCTGCCCTTTGATCCAGCTATAGCACTGCTGGGTTTGTACCCCAAAGAGACAATAAGTAAAAAGAATATTCAAGCTGCACTCTTTGTGGTGGCCAAAAATTGGAAAATGAGGGGATGCCCTTCAATTGGGGAATGGCTGAACAAATTGTGGTATATGTTGGTGATGGAATACTATTGTGCTAAAAGGAATAATAAAGTAGAGGAATTCCATGGAGACTGGAACGACCTCCAAGAAGTGATACAGAGCAAAAGAAGCAGAACCAGGAAAACATTAAACACAGAGACTGATACACTGTGGTACAATCGAAGGTAATGGACTTCTCCATTAGTGTCAATGCAATGTCTCTGAACAATCTGCAGGGATCTAAAAAACACTATCCACAAGCAGAGGATAAACTATGGGAGGAAAAACATGGAGGAAAAGCAACTGCTTGACTACAGGGGGGAAGGGGATATGAATGAGGAGAGACTCTAAATGAACACTCTAATGCAAATATGGTTCAAACCAAGAACACATGTGATACCCAGTGGAATCGTGCTTCGGCTATGGGAGAGGTGGGGGGAAGGGGGTGGGGGGGAGGAAAAGAAAATGATCTTTTTTTCCAATGAATAATGTTTGGAAATGACCAAATAAAATAATGTTTAAAGTGGGAAAAATTTAAAAAAATTTAAAAAAAATTAAATTAAAAATTAAAAAAAAAGAAAGAAAGACATCTTATAAAGGTATTAAAAAAAAACAGTAAGATCTCCTCCCTTCTTTCTGACACCAAGACTGAGAACTAAAAGCCTACCCAGAACCAAGGATGATTGTTCCCCCCTTTTGTATTATACCTCAGAATATAAAATCTCATTGAAGCAAACAGTTTCTGTACTGACCATGACTCGAGCCAAGACCTAACACATGGCAATTATTATATGTTATTAATAACCTAATGAATGCTGGGGTTAATGCATAGCTCTAATATGTAACAATATCATATTATTCCTGGGATCATATCACATTATATCTCATATATGATATCTATTCATGCATATCATTTTATTATTCCTTCAAAATGAAGTTGTTTTGCAATAAAACATTCCTAAACTAATGATTTCTGTGAATTTATCAAATAAAATTTCTTTTACTACATAGTATTATAAGGATAAAATGACTGCCAGTGAGCTATCATTTTGCATTCCACAGAATATTGCTTGCTGGAAGTGACACTTTAAGCAGCTTCAAATTATGACAGTCATAATTTTCAGTAATAATAATTAACATTTTATGGTACCATAAGATTTGCAAAGCACTTTACAAGAATTATCTTATTTTATCTCCAAAACAACCCTAGCAATGACTATTATAACCCTCATCTGTAAAATAAGGCAGACAGAATTTAAATGAATTGTCATGGGTCACAAAGATACTAATCAGTTAAATCAGAATTTGAACTCTGGACTTAATGATCCCATATCAAATATTTTATCTGCTGTATCCCCTAGATGCTTCTCATGTTGATTAGAAATTTATTTTTGTACAAAAAGTACCACCTAAAGCTTTGCCCCTCCTTCCAGGAACATTTTTCTAAGGCTTTCTAGACTACTAGATGCTTTTCTCATTTTTAGAACCACCTTGAACCTTCACTATATTTTAGTACTTTTTAATCATCTTTTGAAATTTTTAAAGTTTTTAGAACTTTTAGAACCTTCCCCAGAATAGAAGAAATATCATGTTCACAAGTATTTCTTCCTGTCCAGGAATGCATTGTAATTTTATTCTGTTAAGGCTTAGGAGGAAAAAGCAAATCTGCCCCCTAGGGAACCCTATGCTTTCTACTATTGAGAATATTAGACTAGATGAAACACTGATTGTGCACCTCCTATTTTTACAGTCCTATGCTGGGCAGGTCATGCGGTACTCTAGGAGTACTCTAGGCTTGGGACCAAGTCCCTTTATCCAAAAGTTTACAATCTAATTGGAGACATGTCAAGTACTCAATCACAGGACAGACAATGAATATAAAAAGACAAATGATATGACTAAATTTCTGTCCTAGTAATCTGAGCTACTCATTAACAGGGTAGGGTAAGTTGTTTTACCTTATGGACCACAATGTTGGATGCTGGACTAGAGCTAGATATCATTAAGGTCCCCCTGCTTCTAATTCTAACAATACTAAATTTTAGCTCTCCTTGTGAATGACTCCTATGTTGTTTTCCACCTTTCTATTGCCAACAGCAATGCTTTGCACATAGCAGAGGTTTAATAGAAGTCTATTGAATTTGAATACACGAATGATGCCTGGTGAGTCACTAGGCAACTTTCACTGAGCACTCATTGTGCCGCACACTTAGAACTTTTGAGATTTTGTGACCTTTTAGTCAAGGACATTAAAAGTAGGTAAATATGCAACTCAAATATAAAGTTTGGTGACTGAAATTTCATACTATTATTTTATTCTTCTTTGCATTTTATTATTATCAATATTGTTGTTATTTAAACAAACAAACCCAACAGTTCATGGATAACCACCATTTACAAATACCTAATATTAATTATTTCAGTGAACTGAGCAGAATAAAGAAGAGAATAGCCTGAGTAAGGGATTCAGTAGAAGTATATACAATTGGGAAGTCAAAATTGTCATTGTTATAGAGGATAAAAGATAAGACCTTTAAAATACTGAATTGGGAGTCAGAACACCAAATTTTGAACCAGGAGAGTATTAGTAAGTATTTGACAACTGGCTCTCCAAAATGATACACTTTTAAATTTAACTTACTTTTCTTTTAACATTTTCTCCATTATATTAAGTCTAGACAATCAGAAAAATAAATCAAGCTCTAATTTGTAACCTTTTTCCGATTTCCATTGTGGAAATTCTCATAGTGATTATTTAAAAATTGTCTGGGGTCAGCACAGCTCTGGTTTGGACCTTGGGCAAGTCAGTTACCTCTCAATATCTTCCTCTGAAAAAAGTAGCTGTGAAGCAGTAAAGAATGGATGGTCTCCCAAGCAGCAACATTGTCTGTGTAACAATTTTCTATGGGGGGATGGGGGAAGTAAAAGTAGAAATTAGGAAATAGAAACCAGAGCAATTGTATAGTTTAGAAATGAAAGACACTCAAAATCATGTACTTTTGCAACCAGTTCAATTTGCAAATAAGGAAACTGCCCCAGAAAAGCTTGCTTACAACGCATAAAATTAATCACATATGTAGAAATGGAATACAGGTCTATGACCCCTATGCCATGAAATAGGTATACATGCCTGTAGTAACACATATAAGTTATGTTAAAAATAAGGAAGGAAAAATAGTTAGTTAAGGAGGAATACATTCATGGTAGTTCTTGTAGCTTAGGAATTTAAATTAAATTTAAATTTCCTATAGGAATCTTCCAGTAGATTGTGAAACTTTTTGAGAAATACTCAATGATTACTTTCCCAATTGGTATTGAGGAGGCTCAGTGAATTGAGCACAGGGCCTCAAATAATAAATATCTGAGATAAAAAATGGCTTGACTTAAGTCCAATTCAAGCACAAGTCAAGATCACCCAGTGATGTCATCAGTTCTCTTGGAAAACAAATTACAAGATATGTAAAAGTTGGGTGATATCCCAGGATAGTAATTTAAACTCAGTTTCCACTCCTGTAAAATGGGAATGATAAAGCATCCACCTCACAGGGTCATTGTGAGGATCAAAAGAGATAAGATTCATAAAGCACTTAGAACATTGACTGGCAAATAATAGCCACAATTTAAATGCTTATTCTCTTCCCCTTTCACAATTAGAATGTGAAATTATTAAAGAAGGCATTATCAACTTTTTGTAATTGCTCTTTTATATCCCCAAAACTTAACACAGTGCTTGATACATAGTAAGTACTTTATAAATATTTTTCATTAAAGCATTCTATTTTATTAACTATAATAGATAAGAGGAAGAGAGAAGAATGCAAAATAAAGGATATCAAAGGAGATAATGACAGCAATCTACTTTTAAGGCAATTAGAGCCCCACAAATGTGGGAAAAATATGACAGAGGTGGAGTTGGTACTACACAAGATTTTAGGAGCTGTAATAATTAAATTTTAGGGAATACGGGGAGACTGAGGCATCTGAGGCAGGTAGAAATTATTTTCTCTCTGCAAGGAGTATTATATTTTTTAGAGGTTTATTGAAGATTAAGGATTAAAGAAAATACAGAATAAGAAACACGTGTCCAGGCCATAGAGTGGCCTAGACACAACCTCACCTACATTATGAAAAAAGCCAGGCCTGCCCCAAAACGGAAGTCCAAGAGTCAGAGAGAGAGCCCCTCAAAAGCCTTTGAATCAAATTAAATACCTTCTTGATCTCGGCCCAGGTGAGATTACAAGGCATTCTGGGGAAGTGGAGCAAAGGCTCATGGGGATTGTAGTCCTGTATTTGAGTCTATTTTTTACAGAACAGAAAGATAAAGGGTGAGAAAGGGGCAAAGAAGATACCAAGGATTTATATCTAAAGGATTTGTAGGATAATACTTCAGAGTGATGGAATAATACCAAAAGAGAATGAAATTCTCAAGAAATTCACTGGTATAGTTCCCAGATGTTTGCCACGTCTAGACAGTTGGTGGACAAAGATGACTATCTCTCCGTGACCTTACATCACGGTGCAAAAATCCCCACTCTTAAATGTCTGTTTAGAGGACTGCCCTGGGTGTGACTCAGGACTGATATTCAGAGGGTGACTCAAACATGAAGAAGCTGAAATGAATTAATCTCTCCTTGATGTGTTTTGTTTTTGTGACTTTAGCTGATGGCTCCCTTGATACTGTGACTCCTTTAAAGAAAAATAGCTTTTTTCATTCTGTCTGGATTGCTGTTAGAAGCAGTAGATTTGGTGTCAAAATCTGTGTCCAAACACAGATTTTTTTAGGTGGACTTATATGCCTGCTGCCTCTCATTTTCCAACTTTTGTTAGACTTGGGCATCTGAACACAAAGTTTTAGACAGGAATATTCCATCAAGGCTCGTCTTTGCTGTCAAAGTTACAAACTAGCAAATGAAATGATTTGTAGGAAGTAGCTAGTAATATTTCAACGCTATTTAAATATGAGCTGTTTATTATTGTTACAATTCCTATTGTTTCTAAGAGTCAGTGTGTCATGGTGGATAGAAAGTCAGTCAGGAAAATGTGGGTTCTAGTCCCACTTCCAGCACATCCTGGACAACTACTGTGGCCTTGGGAAAACAGGGAAAGTTAATAAACTCTCAGTGCTCTAGGTGAAGAAAGGGGGTGACCTGAAATGATAAGAGAGAATTCTCTCACTCAGGAGTTCCCTAGACTAATGTAATCACAACTGCAGTCCTCATCATCTATTCCTACATTATTTGTCATTCATAATAATGGAACATCAATAGTACAAACCCATTTTTGAGAACTTGCGCAGCATGGGTTTTGAAGTTTTCTTGTTGTTGTTGTTTTGCTTTTTCTTATGGTAAGAATAGTCAAAAGGCCACAAAGACAAATCTAGGCAAATTCAAAGAGACATTGGACAAGTCAGGGAATTTCTCTTTATCTCCATTTCTTCCTCTATAAAAGGAAATGATTGCCTAGATTTCTAAAGTCTCTTTTACTCTAAATCTTTTGATCTTGAGATCTTCTCCTATGTTGGATACCTTCTAGAGATGCAGTTCAGCTCCCTTATGCCCTCCATCACCATTAGTTTTGTGTCATGCCATTTAAACAACATCATGGCTAACCTAGATGGCTATCAAAACCAAAATTAAAATTGAACAAACCTTTGTATTGTTGCACAGGCCTGACATTCCCACTATTTGCCTCAGAGAGCTAGTCAGACAAAATTCTTTTTAGGAGCCTAACATTGCAGAGCATGGTTATTATCACAGGGCATACAGACTAAAAGGACAGGAAGGGAACTTTTATCTTGCCTAGGAGAAAGTAAACCTCAGCTTCGAAACAGCTAGTGTGACTATGGATAAGGTTTGATGTTTCACTGACCACATGGAAAGATGCAGTTGGAGTGGCCCATCTGAATTGTTCCCTTGTGTACAATGCTTTGAAACCTCACTTATATTCAGTTGTCCTGAAAAATTGGAAAGTGGACAGGGTAAATTTGGTATAACCCCCAATTACCCTACTGGAAAATACACAAAATCAAATTAAACTGCTTTTGTAAAGCTGATTTCTACATCAGAACTGCACTACACAAAATTATCTTGAGGCATTGCAATCCTTCTCTTTCTTTGACCATCATAGCACTAGGTAATACCTGCCATCTTTCTGTCAGTGCCCCCCCCCCATCATCAAAAGGAGAAATCTCTTAATTTCTCTTTCCTTCTATTAAATATTTTCATCCAAGTGCCTTACTTCTGACTTTCCAAATCTTTCTCTTTCTTCTAGGCTTAATGTCAGGAGTAATTGGGTTTACTCCTTCCACGTTCCCCATATTGACATGACTTTCAATTCATTTAAGTTCTTCATGTTTTAGGTCAGAGATATAAAACATGCAACCAAAAGGCTGGAGGTACTTTCAAGTGCAGTCTTAACTAGATTAAAATGTAATTAAATATTAACAAAATAAATAAAAATACAATAGAACAAAAATAATGCTAAATTGTGTTTTTCTAAGTGAATATGCTGACAACAGAGATGCTTTCATATGGTTTAATAGTATTATTTCTATTTGAGTTTGTTGCTCTTGCTCTAGGCAGTTCTTTATGAATATACATTTCAGAGAAAGTGTTAGTATACTTTGGGAAGAGTAATTCCCTAACGAAGAAATTACCTCCACAAATGAAATCACAAGAACATCCCATTTCCCAATCTTTCTTCAAGATTTAGTTCAGGGACCCACTCTTCTATGACATATTTCATGATCCTCCTAGATGTTAGTGTTCTCATCCTCCTTGAAATATTCCACATCTCTTTATCTGTTGGCATGTTGTGCTCTCCCATTAGAAAGTAAGCTTCTTAAGTAATGTCTTTGTCCGTATCATTCCTAGAGCCTAACTTTATAAGGTACTATTAAGTTTAACTTGGGCATTAATGTGGAAATCAAGAGGAAAAAAATAGTCTTACACCCTAACCTGAAAGCTTTGAATAAATGTGACATGGTATGAATAGACAAGGGAGTAACAGTAATTTATAACAGTAATTTTGTTTTATCATTCTCTAGCATCTTTCTCATAATAACCCTATCAGATCAATGGAGACAATATTGTTATCTCCAATTCACATATATGGAAACTGGGTTTCATGTGATAATGTGATCTGCTTGACCATGACTGTGTAGATAGTATCAGAGTAGGGATACAAACAGTTATCTCCAGAGTCAATGTACAATATATCAGTTTACAGCACTGGACTTAGATTAAATTGGATTTTATAAATGAAAACAGCATTTTTAATAACTCATTAAGAAATAAGAGTAATACTACTAATCAATATTCTACAAAATATTTAATATGAAATAAATATAGCAGGGCAGTTATTTGTCACAGGCACATTTCTGAGAGAGAGAGAGAGAGAGAGAGAGAGAGAGAGAGAGAGAGAGAGAGAGAGAGAGAGAGAGAGAGAGAGGTGAGTAAATAGGAATACATACATTTTGGATATAGCCAAAGTGGAAATTTCTTTCCTCAAATTATGTATTGAGAATTCTATTTTTCATACATATGTTTTGTTTGTTCTTTAAAAAAGCACTATTAATTGACTCTGATCACAAAAGTAATAAGTAGCACAGATAGCATCTGAACCAGTGTATTCTGACCCTCAAATCAGTGCTCTTTTCTTTATGACAAAATTGAAGACTCTGAGCATTTTAATAACTATCATGTGGATGCTAGTTAAAGAGAGTCAGCTTTTAAACAAATATAAGGGAAAAATTTACTAGCTGGTCCAAAGCACATTGGGATGTGTCCAGATTTAGTGGGTCCCCACCAAATACCTGTAGGAAACGTAGAAGAGAATCACTGCTTAGGTTGTATTTGATGACCCAATGAGTTATAAATCTTACAAATCTTAATAATCTTATAATCTAAAATTCTTATAAATCTTAATAATCTTATAATAAAAAAATCTTATAAATCTTAAATTGAGTAATTATATAATTCTGATATATTTTTTAATTATCATATACCTTCCTTAAAATCTTGTGAATGACTATTATGTCAAAATGTTTTACATAACTGTACATAAAAAATCCATAACAGATTGCTTACCATTTCAGGGAGGGGAAGGGCAACAATTGAGCAAAGTAGGGAGGGACAGAAAATAAAAGAGAATATGAAACTCAAAACTTTAAAACAATGTTAAAATTTGTTTTTATATACAATAGAGGTAAAATAAAATGTTATTAAAATAATCTTTTTTATATTGGCAGGAAAGGATAATTATATTGTCATGTAATTATATATTCATACAAATATGAAAACTGAGAAGTTAAGGTGCTTACTAAATATTGATTGATTGATAAAGTGATTTGGACATAATCTCTTATATAGTATGATACAGAGTCAGGTCAATAATCCAACAGTTCAATGGATAATTAGATGAGTCAAGATACCATTCTATGTTTAAATATGTCTTTTTTCTGGAAATTTTAAAATCCCAATTTTAGATTACATTTCTTTATGTTTCAATTTCTCTTCAGTAAATTGTTAGGATAAAACTAGATGGGTTCTAACATGCTTATTTAAGACAATCTAGAAGAAAAGGCCTCAAAAGACAAAATTCATGATTCTATATAAACTTTCCCCTCTTCTGAACTTTGTTATTTCTTTTAAAGCTACTGCTACTCTTCTATTTATAACTGATTTCCAACCTCAAAGTTTAAGAGGTCTCAGGTCTTCCTAACCTTCCAGATTCGGTTAATTAATTCCAGTCTATTTTTCTCTACACTGCTTTTAGGATCAATCTCTTCCTTTTTAGACCACATTACCAATCACAGGAAGGTTTTTATGAAATCATAACAGTACACAATAATGTATTCACTTATCCGTCTTTCTTACAAACTATACAAAATATATTAAAAAAAATTTTAACTAAATATGATTTCTTTGGTGCTGGGAGCTCTGGGTCAGGAATTTTCTTTAACAATGCCATCACTTGTACTGCAAATGATGGCCTTTGATAGTTTACTAGGGTTTATCCAGAGTTGTATAGTCAATGTATCAGGAGTAGGATTTAATTTTTTGAAGTATCGTAATACAAGGGGAAAGAGCTGTGGTTCTGAAGTCAAAGCATTTGAATTAAATTTCTGATTCTCCTGCTTACTATCTACATTACCTTGGCAAGTCAGTTTTCTCATCTGAAAAATGAGGAGGTTGGATTGAATGACCTGCTCTCTAAAACTTGATTTATTAAATTATGAAACATTCCCAAGCTATTATCTATATAATAATATATAATCTAAAATGTCATGTTATTATCATTGCTTCCTCCTAACCTCTACTACCATCATGTGTGCCTTCACATCTTTTCTCATTCTCTCTCATATTTCTGCCTACTAAACTGTTCTTCTGTCTGTTCTTCTAGACCACTTCCTCCAGGATAATTTCTCACATTATTTCTACTCAAAATTGTAGAAAATAATAGTTAGAAGTGACTTTAAAGGTTATCTACTCCATACTCCAACTAATCTGACTGCAGAAGATATTCTTAATTTGGAACCCATGGACTTTCATAGGGAATTAATTAACTTCACTCATTTTATTTTTAAATTTTCAGTAAACTCTAAATGAAATTTAGCATTTTCTTCAAGTTAAAACAAAACGTAACTTTAATTTAATTGGCTCATTCATCAAATAATCATCAAACACATGATATTGCTCCATGAACTAAAAATTTCCAGCTACAAAATTCTATGAACTGTTATAAATCAGGATCTCTGCTTTCAAATAACTGAAGAAGAAAAAAAAAACTGCTGCCTCCTTATTACATCAACAACCTTGGATTCAATAATTTTTCTGTATATAATTCACCGATTTTTCTCTTTGACTTCTAATATCTGAATTATCAACCATTTGTTGGACATCTTCACTTCTGGAAATGACTCAAATTCATCATGTTAAAAATAATCAAACCAATAATTCTGAGAGACTGGTTTCCAGGTAAGAAAATAAATTTATTCATCAGATTAGCAATAACCAATTAATCAATAGTTCTGTGATCTTTCATGGTGATGAAAGACAAAGACATTCAGCATCTTGCATCATTAAATACAATTTTGGAAGTTCATTATTCAACTCTTCCCTAGATAGCTTTAATTGATGAATACCTAATGAGGCAGTAGCCAACATTTCTCAGGCCCTCCAATTCTTTCATGATTGAAAATCTCACTCCTGATCCTATGATTCTAATGTTTAGATGAAGAAATCAGGGTGTCTGGTCAAGCATGACCTTCTCCATTTATGTCAATGCTCACTCAAGGATGCTATGATGCTGCCACACAAACATACTTGGTATTAACTAGTTCTTGTTTACCTGACAAGATGGGGTTTGAAATCTCAATTATTCCAACTTTAGAAGCTGGTCCAGGGCAGGGAATGTAAGAGAATATCAGGGTAAAGGAATAAGGAAAGAAGCTTGAAGAATATTGAGCCCCATTAGAAATAATGCCTCATTACCTGCCCCATACTTCTAAGTAACATCTCCCCTCCTGTCTTTTGTGAACATCTAGAGACTGATTTGACAACACATTGAGGAACACTCTTTTCATTGAATTAATTCTAATACTTGGCATTATTATCTCTTACAAGAAAGATGGAAACACAATTTTGCACCCTAATTTATATGGTTTGATTTTTTAAGCTATATAATGCTTATCATGTTTAAAACATAGTCAAACCTTAACAGATTCAAATTCAAATAGAAATGGAAAGCTAAACTCTATATTAGGACATATGCAGGCCACAGATTAATGTAGAAAATTATATATTAGTATTATACATGTTCTATCATGTTTTTGTTTATTTTGTTAAATAATTTAAAATTATATTTTAATCTGGTTCTGACCATTGTACTCTGGAATATTACAAGATGCAAAACAATTTGATAAGGATGTTTGATACCTCCAGTAAAGCAAACCGAGGAAAATATAATATGAGATAATGCCTTCTATAGACAGATAATTAATATATCACATATGAGTAAAAAGCAATAAAAAATTCAACCTACACCAATTCTTTCCTTCCTTCCTTCCTTCCTTCCTTCCTTCCTTCCTTCCTTCCTTCCTTCCTTCCTTCCTTCCTTCCTTCCTTCCTTCCTTCCTTCCTTCCTTCCTTCCTTCCTTCCTTCCTTCCTTCCTTCCTTCCTTCTTTCCTTTCTTCCCTCTAATTTCAAACCCAACCCTTTTTCCATCACATTATGCTACCTCCTTCATGAGCTATCTAGTGACACATTTTACTCTATAATTATGTTGAATCATTCCTTTATTGTTTTTCCTTCCTATTTTTATCTACAATATTGCCTAACTGTGCAGACTCACATTTATAGAGGGTCAATTAAACCTTGGTGACTGTGTTTGAAATAAAGAAATATTTTGATTTAGGGCTAACTCATCAGTAGAACTGATGTGCTTTAGATGATAGCTCTATTTTTTTCATGCAAAAAAATCTGAAAAAGTCATTTATTACTTATACACAACAGTGTAGATTCTAAAAAAATATATCAATAATTAAAATCTAAAAAATCTCATTATAATGTGCTATATTTACTTCTTCTTGGGAGAGAAGTAATATAGAAAAGGTATTTAAAATATTCTTTGTGTTTCTAAACCAGAGAGATACTTATTCACTTAGAGCAAATGTCATTATTGTGTAATCTGACCCTCTCTTATATAAACTCTTCACTTAACTTTATAAATATTCTAACGACTCCAAGCAGTAACCTTCTTTGCAGAAGTCAAATATCAGCAGTAAAATTTCCCCACCTCCATTGCTCTTTGACTGAATAAAGGATTAGTAGTCATTATTGATCTGGGTAGAAAGATCATAGCTGGCTACCTTTGGCAGCTGTTGTTTTAAGAATTGAGTTGCTAAGATTTCAATCCATATTGGGATCTTTTAAATGGAAAGGCAAAAAAAGCAAAGATTAAGTGTTATAGGAAGTTTACCAGACTAAACAACACAGTGAATGCTGTAAAAGTAAAATAAAATAAAATAATATAAAACCTCAAACATAGCAACCCTAGTAACAATGGAAACTAAACTGTTCATGAACCACTATCCAACAGCTCCACCATCTGGCACCATGAGGATCTACAATTGAATTGCAAGTTAAACTTCAGACAGTAATGGTAGACATCAAGAAATTTTGTGGTGTGTCATTTTAAAGAAATTTCCCAATTCCCACAAACCATGATTTTTCTTTTTCTTCATTTGGTTCACAGAAGTTAACATTTTTTTGGTTTATTCTGAGGTTAGAGATCTTCGTGCATGGGATTAATAAGGATACTCTCTATGTATTAAGTAAAAACTATTGTTGCTTATGAATAAAATCTTTGGGAAATTTTTTAAAAATATTGTTTTAGATCATTTGTTTTCTTCTTAGAATGTATGCAGATCTACATAATTTTAAATAGCAGATGTATATATAAAAAGGATTTAAACAAAAAATGCACTAGGTAGTTAAAGATATATCAGAGCAAATGCCTTTCTAAAGGATATTTTTTGAAACATAGTTAAATATCCCATTAATTTATATGCCAAATATTTTGTGTGAGATTCAGCTTGGCCTCAGAATTAGGAAAAGATCGGTTGAGGTCCCATTTTTGGCAAATATTCATTATAAGGCCATTGGTAAGTTATTTAAATGCTTGGTGGGAGCTTTAGTGGTAGACATGGAATCAGTCATCTTTCTTGAGTTCAAATTTATCCTCAGACATTTACTAGCTGTGTGACCTTGGTCAAGAAACTTAACCATGTTTGCCTCCATTCCCTCATTTGTAAAATGAGCTGGAGAAGGAAATGTCAAACCATTCTAGGATCTTTGCTAAGAAAATCCTAAATGGGGTCAAAGAGTTAGACAAGACTGAAAAATGACTGAATAATAAGACTCTAAGATTCTAAATTACAAACTTGCATTGATAGAAGGCATTCCTTCAACCTTTTGATGTAGGGAAGTCCCTTTGCAAGTGTACAAGTGGAGCAAAGATAGTGTAGTGGGGGTTGGGGAGGGAATAGATTTAGTGTGAGAAGATCTGATTTCACAACCCCAGTCTGCAATTTACTTCTACAAGTATGACTGAAGAAAAGTACCCCAATCTATCTGAACTCAAACTTTCTCATCTATCAAATATGGAGCTTGGACAAGGTAACTTGTCAAATCTCTTTCGGTTCTAAATCCCATGATCCCGTAAAATAACACATTTAGTCTCTGATTTTCCTATTTCTTTCAATGACACTATCATTTATCTACATCCCAATTTTGTAATATTTTACTTTTTTTCCTCTCTACCATTAAATCAATCATAGATTTAGAAAAAGAAGGATCTTTAGAGACCATCAAGTCTAAGTTCCTCATTTTACAGATGAGGAAACTGAGGTTCTGAAAGATGTTTTGTATGTACAATACTATTCAAGTAGATAATACATCTTCAATCTCCTGGACTCAATGCTAACACCTTTGTCTTTCCACCATGTGCTAGTGATTCTAGCTCTATGATATTTCTCTTACACTCCCCCTTACTTCCTTTTCTCAAGCAACCAATGTTTCTATTACCAGTATAACTAGGATGTCATGCTCACTCACATGGGTTATTACTGTAGCCTTCTAAGTGAGCTTTCAAACTATAATCTCACCTGCTTCCAATCCATCAGTCACACCACTGCCTGAGGCAAAGAGTGTGTCTGGGCAAAATACACTGGTCATAATGAGTCTTGTAATTGTATATTCCTTCCCTCTTCAATCTTTTCCTATCTACTAGTTCTTTCCCTGCTACCTATAAACAGAAGTTTCTTCTATCTTTAAAAAACCTTCACTAGACCTTCATATCCCCTCAAGCAATAGTCCTAAATCTTTCCCACCTATTTTAGCCAAACTCCGGGGGGCAGAAGGGGAATGTCTCTACACATTACACCACTTCCTCTCCTCTCACTCACTTCCCAGCTTTTGTAATCTGGCATACAGCCTCATCATTCAACTGATAGATACTGTTTCCCCTAAGGTTACCAATGATCATTGGCAAATCTGATTGCCTTTTCTCAGTATTTTTATTTCTTGACCTCCCTCTCCTCCTGGAAACTTTTTTCTTTGGGCTTTTGTTGGATTATTTTCTACTAGTTCTCATACTTGCCTGACTGCTAATTCCCCATATCCTTTGCTGGTTCATCACCTGTGTCATGCTTCCTAGATGTAATGTAAACAAGGCTCTGTCTTATGTCTGCTTCTATTTTTCTCTATAGTCTCTCACTTGCTGATCTGATCATCTCTCTGAAGAATATTTAGCCTTATCTCCTGAGCTGTGTTCTCACATTACCAAATGCCTATTGGACCTGTCAAACTGGGTGTTTTGACTGGGAATGATAATCAATTCCAACTACCAGAGAAGCTGAGGCTGGTGGATCTCATGGGCTCAAGAATTTTGAAATGCAGTGAATTATGTTCATCAGGAGCAAGAGACTACTAGGTTTGCCTAAGACAGAGTCAAACCTATCCCAGTTAGAAATGGAACAGGTCAAATAGCATATGCCTATCATTAATGGGAATAGGTCCATGAGTAGTCCCTCCACTTTCAACCTGGAGATAAGGAGATTCAATCTTAAAACCAAAAACTTTAATATGGCATGCGTAGAATGAACTTCTTTATATTTTCCATAAAAGCCACTACTCTAGTGAACTTCCTTATTTCTAGGGAGGCAATCACCATTTTTCCAGGCAAGTTTCTGATGTTGTTATTCTTATTTTTTATATTATTATTCTTAAATCCTCTCTCTCCCTCAACCCACCTATTCAATCAATTGTCAAATCTTACCATTTCTGCCTCTAACATATCTTTCTCAACCCCTTTTAACTACCCTAGTTCAGGTCTCCATTACTTCTTGACTGGCCTCTTGCAATAGCCTCCTAATTGATCTACTTCTCTGAAGTCTTTTTCCATTTTCATGTATCTTCCATATAAGTGCTAAAACAATTTCCCTAAAGCAGAGTTATGACCATGTTATTCCCTTGTTACTCTGATGAGTATCCATTGTTTTCGGATCACAAATTCCTCTGTTTGGCTTTTAAAGTTCTTCATGATCTGTTCTCAATCAACCTTTCCAACCCCATAATATATTCCTCTTTTTTTCCACATTCTGGAAGGCAGTTAAACTAGCCTGATTGCTGTTGCTCACCTAGGATTATCAATCCCTCTACCTTTGTATTGCCACCCCCATTAACAAGCACTAAATGGTACCTGATCTGAAGTCAGGAAGATGTGAGTTCAAATCTGACCTTAAAAACTTAGCTAGGCTAACCCCAAACAAGTCAATAAATACCATTTGCCTCAGTTAACTTATCTTCAAAAATGAACTAGAGAAGGAAATGGAAAACTGCTCCAGTATTTTTTCCAAGAAAAGCCCAAACGGGATAATAAGTTGTCATATACAACTGAAATAACTGAACAAAAATAACTACTACAACAATGCCTCAACTCTGCCTTATAGAATTCTGCTTTGTTTCAAAATTCTTAAGTACAGCTTTTTACATGAAGATTGTCTGGATTCTCTCAGTTATTAATGCCACCCCCCAAAATTGACTTTGCATACACTTGGTTTGTTTATGTTTATACATATTAACCCTACCCATACCAAATAAATCCCTTGATGGAAGAGACAGATAGGAGAAGAAATTAATTTTTTTCTTTGTATTGTTAGTGCCTAGCACACTGCCTGGCACATAACATGGAGTTGATAAGTATCTACTAATTGATTCATTAATAGAGAATGTTATTACATAATATATCACAATATTTAATGGAATAGTCAACAAACATTGATTAAGCTTCTAATGTGTTCCAGTTTCTGTGGTAAATACTAGAGTTATAAAAAGTGGCAAAAGAAAGTCCCTGCCCTCAAGGAAATCATGGTCTAATGGGGAAAATAGGTAGCAAAAAAAATGTTTAAACAGGCTATATACTAGATAAATAGAAAGTTAATAAGAAGAAAAAGGCACTAGAATTGAAGGGTTGAGAAAGGCTTCCTACAGAAGATAGGATTTTAATTCAGGCTTGATGGGAGTCAGGGAAATCTAAAGGCAGAGGATGATGTGGAAGAGCATTTTAGACTTGAGGGATAGTGAGAAAATTCTTGGAAGCAAGAAATGGAGTATTCTGTTCCTAGAATAGTCTGGAAGTCAGATTCAGTAGATCAGCATTGGCAAACCTTTTAAAGATCACTTGCCCAAACTGCACCTTTAAGCTGCCCATGAGTCCCATATAACCCCAAACAGTGGAAGAAGTAAGTCCTTGCACTGAACTGCTGGACAGAGGGGTGGGGCATGTGAAAAATGTCCTCAGATGCTGTGGAGAAGGGGAACAGAGCAGCTCCCTCTTTCATGTCAGGGCATGAGTGCCATGTCTTCACCAACACTACACTAGATCAAAGAATATATGATGGTTTGTTAAGGTATAAAATATTAAAAGTTTATGTGGGGAGGCAATTAGGTTATGAAGGGTTTTGAGAGCCAACGGATTTTGAATTTGATCCTGGAGGTGATAGAGAGACACTGGAGTAATTTGCTAAAATCTAAATTTATTTATTTATTTATTTGCTATAATAAAATATCCAGTTAACTCCGTCCTTCACTCCCCATCCCCATTAGAGAAGGCATTATTTGACATGTATACAATATATGTATATAAAAATGTCTTACATATTTCTACTTATCAGTTTATTTTCTGGAGGTGGACAAAAGCAAATCACTCTAAAAACAATATTTCTGTTGCTATATAAATGTTCTCTTGGCTTTGTTTGTTCAGTCTTCATAATTTTACATAGGTCTTTCCATGTTTTTTTCCAAAATTAGCCTGCTTGTTATTTCTAATGGCACACTAGTATTCCATCACAACCATAGGCTACAACTTGGTTAGCCATTCCCCAATTGATGAGTATCCCTTTAATTTCTAATTCTTTGTCACCACAAAGAGAGTTTCTATAAACATTTCAGAACATAATTATTACCAATATTATTTAATATTCTATTAGAAATGCTAGCAATAGCAATAAAAGGAGAAAATGAATTAAAGGAAGAAGAATGGGTGAAAATGTAATAAAATTGTCTCTTTTTTGCAGAAGATAGGATCATACATATATAGAAAATCTGAGAAATTCAACTAAAATTAAAAATTAATTATCAATAATTTTAGCAAAGTAGCAGGATATAAAATAAACACATAAATCATCAGAATTTCTGTTGATTATGAACATAATTATAAAATACTTTGTACACAAATTAAGTCAGATTTTTAAAATTGGAGAAATATTCATTGTTCATGGGTGGGTTGAGTCAATATAATTAAAATAACAATTCTACTTTAACCAATCTACTCATTCACTGCCACCCTAATTCAATTACCAAATTCAATTACCAAAAATTATTGTATTCTAAAAATGATAACAAAATTCAATTGGAAAAACAAAAGCTCAAGAATACTAAAGGAATTAATAGAAAAAGTTGGCCTGTGAAATAGTTACTCTGATCAAAACAATTATCAAAGAAAATTTTGAAGGATTTAGAATACTATTCAAAAAAGAAAGAGGTTTAGCAGTATCAAATTTTGAACCATTTTATGAAGCAATTATTATCAATTCTATCAGGTATTCATTAAGGTATAGGAAAGTAGACCAGTGGAACAGAATGGATACTGGAGTTCATTGAGTAAGGTGCTAATACAGGTATATCTGTACTTTAGGAAAAAAAAAAAACATTTTGGACACTGAATGGAGGATGTATTGGAGTGGAGAGAGAATTGAAGCTGGTAAATGTAGCAGCAGGTTATTGCAATAGTCAGGCATGAGTGAGGGCCTAGACCAGGTCTTTCTCTGAAAGCAGCTTGCATTTTTCATTGAGTCCTTTGGGTTATATACTGCTGAGAATAAGCCATTTGCAGTTGTTCACCATGTGATATTGTTGCCAACATGTTCAGTGTTCTCGCGCTTCTACTTCCTTTATTCTTTGTCAGTTTGTGTAACTCTTTCTAGGTTTTTCTGGAATCCCCCTGCTCTTCATTTCTTATAATACAAGAGTATCCCTTCATAATCATGTACTACAACTTACTCTTCCATTCCCAAATTGATGGGCATTCCTTAACTTTCCAATTCATTGCCACCATAAAAAAAGCTTATATATGTGTATGTATATGTGTGTGTGTGTGTGTGTGTTCTTTTCCTTTTTATTTTTTTAAATCTATGGGATATAGAACTGGCAATCATATTGCCGGACTAAAGGGTATGTATGGTTTTAAAACCCTTTGTACATAGATTCAAATTGCTGGCCAGAATGATTCAATCAGTTCACAACTACACAATGTGGCATTAGCACCTCAGTTTTCTCACATCCCTTCTAATTTCTGTCAATTTCTTTTCTGTCATAATAGCCAATCTGATAGAGATCGGGTGGGTAACTCAGGGTTATTTTAATTTTAATTTTTATAATTTTGATTTAGAGCTTTTTCACTGATTAGAAAAAAACATGAATTACTTTGTCTGAGGACTCTCTTTTCATAACTTTTGACCATCTATCTTTCTGAAAATGACTTATATTCTCATACATTTGACTCATTTCTTTATGTATTTGGGAAATGAAATGCTTATTAGAAAGATTTGTTTAAAAAATGTTTCACCCTGTTAGATTTAAAATAGTTTTAAGTGTTAAATAGTTGGAGATAAGAGAGTGGGAGCCAT
The DNA here is from genome assembly GCF_027887165.1 of Monodelphis domestica. Taxonomy (NCBI): domain Eukaryota; kingdom Metazoa; phylum Chordata; class Mammalia; order Didelphimorphia; family Didelphidae; genus Monodelphis; species Monodelphis domestica. The sequence goes on from NC_077230.1 coordinate 293,284,513, forward strand.
AAACTGTGATAATTAAAGTGTTTGGGAGCAAGGGAAATATATATATCAATTATGACCTCTGAAATATGTTTTCTACTGTGTCTTGGTTTTATATAAATATAAGATGGTTGCCAGGGAATATATTCCCAATTTATAAATATGCCCAAGCCAACTGGGTTTTATAGAGAAATTTAATTTATAATATACTGATTAATCAATAGAAAAAGAGAGAAAGTAAGAAAGGAATAAGAATGAATAATCAGTCAGTTGTTTTTATCACTCACCCAAGATCTCTCTAGGTAAGGCTTCTCATGCCAACCTCAGGCTCCACCTTCAAGAGAGCCTCCTTTCAAGAAATGTTTCCAGAGAATTATCCTCCTTCAGAGCCAGCCTTCTCTCCTGGTCCTCCCACAGAGCAACCTCCTCAGTCCTCCTTCAGAGCCACCTCGCTCAGAGCAAAACCTCCTCTCAGAGCAAAAAAACTCTCTCTCCCCCTGTCCTCAGACCCCACTATCTTTAAGGAAACCATCTAAGTTCCCTCCCCTCAGTTCTCACATCTACCAATCACTGTCGATGTCTCCCCTGTGCCAATGGTGGCTCTAGTTTAACCCATGACCGCCCAGAGGTCTGTGGCTTTGCACATGTCTGTTGAAGGTCATATTCTCAAATAATTAAATTTTGATCTTTGCTGCAGCCCTTCCTAAATCCTGTTACTCTGAGTAGGGTGGAGATTGTATTTTCCAAAACCTGGTTCTGTCATTCCAAGTATCTCTAGTGTATCAATTCTAAAATCAATCATGACTCAAAGAACTTCCTGTTCTATGCTTAAGCATAGGTCAAAGCCCTTTCCATTGTTTAGCAAAAGTTTTCTGTCCTAAAGTAGTCTTAAGTAGGGAGGAGAAGGACCCTCCCATGCCAAGCGTTTTCACATTCCAATAGAGTTCTTACTATCAGTAGGAAATTTTTTCCAGTATGAGATTTCCCAATGGTGAAATTTCCAACATTCATAAGTCTAAGAATTTTTAAGGTTTACAACCCTTATGATTACAATGTATTACATTCCAGTCTATTTTTTCCCACTTACCCTACTCTTTCTCTTTTCCTCCTGTCCATCTTCAAAAGTATTTTGCTTCTGACCACTGTCTTCCCCAATCTGTCCTCCATTCAATAATACCCCCCTTCTTTTATCTCCTTATCTTCCTACTTTTCTATAGGGGAAAATATATTTTTATAGCCAATTGGATATGAATATTCTTACCTCTTTGAGCTAATTCCAAAAAGAATAAGGCTCAAGAGCTCTCTTCCTTTTCCCATCTTCCTCGCCACTGTAAAGGCTTTCTTCATGCCTCTTTTATGTAAGATGATTCATCACATTTTACTTCTCCCTTCCTCCTTTTCCCAATGTATACTTCTTTCTCATCCCTTTAATGTAGAAGCTAGTAAATCCTGTGTTATCCTAACTGTGACTCTATGATATTCAAATTGTTTCTTGTGGCTGATTGCAATAGTTTCTCCTCAATATGGGAGTTCTGGATTTAGGCAATAATATTTCTTGGGTTTACATTTTGGGATTTCTTTCAGGATATGATTAGTAAATTCTTTCCATTTTTATTTTATTTCCTGATTCTAGAATATCAGAGCAGTTTTCCTCAATCATTTCTTAATAGGTTCTGTAGAGGCTTTTTTTATCATTGATTTTAAGTTGCCCAATAATGCTTACATTATCTTTCCTGGATCTCTTTTCCAGATGAGTTATTTTTCCATTAAGATTTTTCACATTTTTCTCTTTTTAAAAATTCTTTTGTCTTTGTTTTATTGTTTCTTGATGTCTCATGGGGTCATTAGCTTCTACTTGCTATTTTCTTATTATTTTCTTCAGTGAATTTTTGTGTCTCCTTTTCTATTTATGCAATTATATTTTTAAGAAGTTCTTTTTCTCAGAACATTTTGAAGACAAAAACACTTATTCTTTTAGATTTGTATTTCTAGGCTCTTGTACAATACTTTACATGTGACAGAAACTAAATAAAGTAATGATAGATGGTTTGGTTTTCTCATCCTTTATATTTTTAATTTAAATATACCTCAATCTATAGATTTTAATAGTCAATACAATATTAATAGAGAACATTCATATCATGCTTTGCTAAGCTTGAACTTCTATTTAATTTTTCTTGAACATTTAGTTACATTTTCACAGTCTGTTCAATGATTGCAGTGCTTTTTTTTCTTTTGATATACTTTAAGAATAATGATGTCAGAATGTAATGATTTATGATTGTTAGAGGATTTTAGATGAGTGTTTTTGTTTGATCCTTGCAACAACCCTGAAAAATCAGTTGTATGTTTACCCCAATTTTACACATGAAACTGAGAGAATAGGATTTGGTGACTTGATCAAAGTCAAACAGTTAATATCAGATATATCTCCATGCCAGTCTTTTTGACTTCTGATTCCAAGGCAAAATATCAATCTATTGCACCATATTGGCTCCCTTGGTTTCAAATGGATATTTCAAATTAGTTTGTGGATTTTGTTATTGTTATACATTGAAGTTTAATAGATAGAATGTAAAACTATGGATAAGTCCAATTAATATCAATATTCACTGGAAGTGAAACTATAAACATTGAATTTATATAATGTTCAAGAGAATTTCATAAACATGATAGCATTTTATTCCCACAACAATTCTGTGAGATAGATATCACATAAGTGAGGAAACAACAAAGAAAAGTGCAACAAGAATTGTACCTAAACCTATTGTGTCTAAATTTGGTATTCTTTTGTGAACTTATTAGTAGGTGAGGAGATGGGAATATATAGATTAAACCGAAATTCACCATTTTATGAATATCAGCATGGAATAATGCAAAAAGTACTGAATTTCCAAAAATCAATCAAAATGTATTAAAACCTATTATATTCCAAGCACTATGTTAAACACTGGAGATACAAATGCAAATTTAAAAAAAGAGAGTGTCTATCCTAAAGATGGCTACAAAATATTTAAGAAAGGCAACAGACAAAATGAAATTGAAAAGTATGTGGGGGCAGCAGTGGGGGAGGTAATGGGGTAAAGAAGGTTCCTGGAATGGTTGAGAAGACTAAAGACATCCAAAATCAGTGTAGCTACAGGAAATGGGGAAAAGACTTCTGAGTTCTCTCCTTAAATGGAGCTTTTGGAGACCTTGGTTCTGCCATCTAATCAGAGGGTCTAATCAGATCCCTATCTAGACCTTTGCTAGCTGCATGATTCTGGGCAAGTCACTTAATCTCTCTCAACGTCAGTTTCCTTATGTATAAAGTGAGGATAATAATAGCATATTGTTTACAAGGTGGCTATGAGAACCAAAAGATTTTTATATATAAATCTATGAGGGAGGAAGGAAAATGGTACCATATATAGCAAAGACACTATATGTGTTATCATATAATTTTTCTTAAATTAAAACTACAGAGCCAGAGTTTAAAGATTGCCAAAGAGAAGACAGTAATTAACTGTTTTTGCTAGAAAGTAGAACACACAACTAAGCAGCAAAGTAAGACAACACATTGACTTTCTGAAAATAAGTCTTGTTCTCAGTTCACTGAGCCCCATTGCTTCAGATTTTTGATTGTTCATGTCCCCATTCCAAAGTCATGTATGTCTCCTCTGTTCCCAAAGCAAGAGCTGATTTAAAAGTAAGCCCTATATGAGAAGGCAGTGATGTTGAATAGTAGTTAACATTCTTTAAATATTCTTCTTTCAGTTACATCCCAAGTGTTGATGGCAAAGAGAAACAATCCCCTATTCAAGGCTGCTTACATCCAGTTTTGTTTAATTTATTAATTTCATTTAAGTTAACTCTCTGAAGGCCTGAAGCTTAGCATGTTAATACCATTTTCCTCCCTCCCTCATGCCTCTCAACACCCCCCTTCTAAACATATACATACATACACATTATGAAAGGCTGTAACATATAAGATAGCAGACAATATACAATAGAACTATTGGCAAGAAAGAAACAAGTGACTGTTGTGATGGTAGAGTAGAGAGGTTCTCATTCCAGGCTAAGGGTCTCTGAAAGATGAAGTTAACTCTGAAAAGCAACAAGAGGGCATTGTCTTTTTATATCAAGCTACACTTTGTTTTATGGGAATAAAATCAAAGTGATGTGGAAATTACCCTAATTTCCCATAACACAAATGTTACAAAACTAAGAATAGCAAGATGTAATGGTAGCTGATCCATGGGACAAACTACAGATAGATGGCATTCTCTCTGGGTATACACTTATTTAATTAAATCACAACCTTACTGTTCCTCTGCTATAGCTTTTTTGGACTTTATATTTCTCATAATTTTTTCTGAGATCCCCACTTGTCTCGGGACTCATGCATTAAATTGTATTTGGTATAAGAGGTGGGAGGGAGTTGATAGTATTTATATAGAGTTAACTTGCAACCAGTATAACCCTGGACAAGTTATTTAACTTTTCTGGGCCTCAGTTTCCAAATATGTAAAATTAATAGGTTGGACTAGATGACATGTTAAGTCTATTATAGCTTTCAATCCATGATCCTAGGATACTACTTAAATATACTATCAACCATTGTTACCCAGCATGCCAGAGATGGTGAAGGTTAATGACAGAAGTTTTTGTCAGAGAATGATAGAATTTTAATAATTGGAAAGGACTTCAGAAGCCATCTGATCCCAACAAGAGCCAAACAACAAATCACCCCTATAAGACAGTTGGCAAGTAGTCATCCTGCCTTTGCTTGAAGGCCTCTTAGGAGGTAGAACTTGACATCTAAAGAGATCAATTCCATTTCTGGACATCTCTAGTCACTAAGAACAACCAACCTCAATTTGTCCTCAAATGTGTCTTTTTGTCACTTTTCTTTCAAGAGTGAATTTACCTGAAGCCTTCCTGATCTAATATGACCTTGGAAGATCAGTTGATATTCTTCACCAGAGCTACCCATTGATATTATCCAGATAGATAATTAACCTGTTCTTACATCTCACTTTGATTCAAAGTAAGTGGTATTTCTTCTTCCCCTGGGAACTGTGCAAAAATAGTTGTTTTATTCCAGAGGTGAGAGAGTTTTCCTTTGGACAGAATATAGGAATACATGGCCCTATATTTAAATAGTGAGCATTTTTCCTCTATTTTTTCAATCCAAAGGAAATGTTCCTACTAGATGAGTGTCTAAATATGTTTCCTAAAAATTCTAAGTCTCCTGAAAATTGTTATATACTGAATTGTACACATAGTTCTGCCTTGTAGTATATAAATGTTAATTTATTTCTTCTTCCCAAGATAGCAGTATATATAGCTGTGATCTGTGAAAAGCATTAGGTTTGTGTTCTGGGGGGGGGGCGAAAATAGGGCATCTTCCATATGCTCTATAGTTGCCTTAGATTTGGCTCTAATAGAAGCATGGGATTTATTTTGTGTCTTTAATGCCAAACTAGATTTTCTGTTGTGCTTTTGCTTAAGTCATGAACTCCTTATCATTTATAATGACTAAATAGTCAATTACAGGGTTTAATTTGGCTAGATATGAGAAGGAAACTGCCAAGATTCTTGTCTGTGGTTTGTTGGGATAACAGTGGGAAGTCAGGAGGATAGAATCACCAATGAAGCCCCTATGTTTAAATCTAACAAATTTCCTTGTCAATGCATATATAGGTCCTATGATCATAAATCTTTTGGTAATACAGTATCCTAAGTAATAGTAAAACAACCATTTTTATCGATTGATAAGCATTTATTGTAAGTGCCTAGTTTGTTCCAGAAACTCTGAGAAGTACTAGATAAACTAAGAAGGAAAAAAAATCTCTTGAGGAAGATGCATTCCAAAGTGGAGGCAAGAACATATATCTAGATATATCTAGATAGAGAGAGACTATTAAAGCTTAAATTTTTGAGGACATCTAATAGGTAAAAATGGCACTAAGACTTGGGGGAAGTAAAGTGGTACAATGGATCAAGAACTGGATCTGAAGTTTAAAAATCATTTTCTTGAGTTAAAATCTAGTTTCAGACTCCAGTTGTTTTGCTTAATCTTGTTTACTTCAATTTTCTCACCTGTAAAATGAGTTGGAGAAGGAAATGGCAAGCCATATCAATATCTTTGCCAAGAAAACCCTAAATGGGGTCACAAAGAGCTAAATAGTACTTAAAAAATCTGAACAACAGCAACAGCATCAAAGACTTTTGAGACACCTTGTATGTAGAGTAGATGAAATTGGTAAAAAGTGAGAAATATTTCTGACAAAAGGCAAAATTTGAGCTGATGCTTCACAAAAGGCAGGGAAAATAAGACACAGAGAGGCAAGCGGGCAGAACATTCAAAAACTGAAGAACACAGAGCTACAGGACGAGGATTTGGGAAAGAGCATTGGGTTCAGTGAAATGTATAAAATCCAGTGCATTTAGATATTAGAGTGAACTGAAGAGTGAGGTTTAAGGAAAATGGGAAAAAAAGGTAATTTGTGAAGAGCTTTAAGTGCACTGGGACAAAAGGTAATCCCAGGAAATCCTTAAACCCGCATGGAGAACAGAAATAAGAGCCAGATGGCAGCTCTGCCACAAATTATCCAGCTCCAAGAGAAGACCTACCTGAGTAAAGAGCAAGGGATAAGTTCAAAACTTAGCTGTGTGTCTCTGAGTTAAAGTTCAAGTTTACTCACCTATCACCATGAATCCTGCAAGGTTTGCAGTGGAATAACCAGGGGAGGAAACATAGTCAAAGGGGAACCAGCAATTCAATTGCTATGAACTTGAAGAAATTCCCAGTGGGCTAAAAGTAACTGAGTAACAGCTGACTACTGACTACTGAAACTCAACCACATGCATTCAAACAGCTTTGGTCAGGAACTTGTCGAGCACAATTACATATATCAGATCTTCTGTGGTAGCAAAAGTTGGAAATTTGGAGGATGTCCACAATTGGGAAATGGGTGAACAAATTATGATATGAGTGAAATTAAAATACTTGGAACTATAAGATGGAAATAGTTTCATAAAAAATCTAAGATTGATATAAAGTGAAATGAAAAGAACCAAAAGAACAATCTATACAATATAAGAAATATTGTAAAGATAATAAACTTGAAAAAAAACATATTAACTCTGATCCTCACAATGGCTCATCACAATCACAATGGAATATGCTATCCACATCCAGATAGAAAATTAACAGACTCACCATGTAAAATGAAACTCATTACTTTCCTCCTATCCTTATTTCTTTATTCCTTCATTCTTTCTTCCTTGTTCTTTCTTCCTTCTTTTATTTCTAAACATGTCTTATGCAGAAATTTGTTTTGTATGACTACACATATTTCTAATAAGTTTTGTTTTTTCTTGCCTTCTCATTGGTTTGGGAAGAGAGTATAGGGAAAGTATTCATAATAAAAAAAGAAAAAATAATATCCTCTTTTTTTTTAAGAAAAAGAAGTTTATTGCAATAATCCAACTGATAAATGTGAACTGAACAAGACCGTGACTTTATGAAAGGAGAGAAAGATATAGATATGAGAAATGCTGTGAAGGCAAAATCAATAAGAACTGACAATTAATTGGATCTTCTGGATGGAGCAGAGTGAATGAGACTGAGTAGCTGAAGATTAAACCAAGATGATGAGCCCAAATACTAGAATGCTATTGGGGGAGTTTATGCCCAACAGATAAGATAGAGAGAGAATTTAGGGGTACAGTGGGAAATGTGCTCTGCTACAAGACATCACTTTGAAATTTTTGAAGTGTGACTAGAAGTTGAAATGTAACTAGAGTCTGAAGAGAGTCTAGGACTAGATGTGGGAATCTAAAGATTGAGTAATTTCAAAATGGGTGTTCCTAGTGTCTGTACTGAGTCCTACGCTCTTTTTTCCTTTTTACTTATTGATCATCTTATCAGCTTCCATGCTTTCAATTTTTATCTCTATGATAATAATTCTCAGATCTACTTATCTAGACTTAACTATTCTCCTAACCTCTAGAATAACATCTCAAACTGCCCACTAAATATTAAAAACTATGTTCCATGGAAAACTTAAATTTAACATGTCCAAAACTGAATTCATTATCTTTTCTCCCAAACCCTCTCTACTTTTAAACTTCCCAATTACTGTCTATACCGCCACTGTACTGTCATTTGCCTAGCCTTGCAAAATAGGTGGCCTCCTTGGCTAGGTATCATTCTCACTCCCCATATCTAATTTTTACCAAGGTTATCAATTTTACCTTCTCATATATCTTATGTCTCATCTGTCACTTCTTTCCTTCCTTTAACACCATCATCACCCTAGTGAAGACTCTCTTTGTTTGATGCCTAGAGTATTTCAATAGTTTGTCTTTCTGCTTTAAATCTCTGCACAATTTACTCCATCTCATCAATCAGTAAACATTCATTAAGCATTTTCCATGTTATAGGCACTCTACTAAACACTGGAGATACAAAAGAGGTAAAAGACAGTTTCTGTCATCAAAAAAAGCTGACAATCTAATTAGGAAGTCAGTATGCAAACAAATATTTACAAAGCAAGCTATATACAGGATAAATAGGAAATAATGAACAGAGGGAAGGCAATAGAATTAATAGAGTTTGGAAAAGGGTTATACTGAAAAAAAAGAAGAAAAGGATTTTAGTTGGGACTTGAAGGAAACCAAGGAAGTCAATAGGCAGAGTGGAGTCGAATGAGCATTCCAGGTATAGAGGACAAGCAAAGAAAATGCCCAGAGTTAAGAGATGGAATGGCTTGTTTGTGGAACTTCCAGGTCAGTGTTACTGAACTGAAGACTATGTATCAGGGAAAAGGGTTTAAGAAGACCAGAAATTTAGAAGGGTCTAAGTTATAAAGGGCTTTGAATACCAAATAGAACATTTTGTATTTGATACTGGAGACAGTTTCCTAAGTGATGGGAGAGAACGTGGCATAATAGGACCTGTTCTTTAGGAAAATCACTTTAGTAATGGAGGAGTAATTTATAAGGGGAGAGACATCTTGTCTTCAACTCTCAAATTAATCTTTCTAAGATATATCTGATCATATCACCACCCTATAAAATAAACTTTAGTGCCTTCCTATCACCACAAAATCCTCTGTTTCTCATTTTATAATTTTACTGTCTTCTACCTACCAGGATTCTTTAAAAAAATAAAAGAACCCCTTACCTTTTATATTAGAATCAATATTTAGGATTGATTTCAAGGCAGAATAGCAGTAAGGTCTGGACAAATGGGATTAAATGACTTGACCAGGGTCACATTGTTATGATATTTCTGAGGGTCACTTTGAATCCAGTACCTCCCATCTTCAGGCCTGGCTTTCTAACCACTGAGCAACCTACTTGCCAGCCCACTAAGATTCTTACACTTTATTCTCTTTCATGGACTCCAAGACCAAGTGACACTAGCCTCCTTGCTGAGCCTCATAAAAGATATTTCACTTCCTAATAAAAGAAACTTCACTTCACTTCTGGGAATTTTCACTAGCTGTTTCCCATTCCTTGTATTCATTACACCTTCTGCTCTACCTCCTAGTTTCCCTGTCTTTCCCCAAATCTGAACTAAAATCTTTTCTTTTCTGGGAAGCCTGTCTTGATTCCCATTAGTACCAGTAACTTCTTTCTGTTGAATATCACTTAGTTATCCTGTATATATCTTATTTGCAAACATTCATTTCATGTTCTCTCTCCTATTTGACTGAGTGCCTTGAGAGCAGGGACTTTCTTTGTATACCCAGTGCTTTACACAATGCCTGACACAAAGTAGGCACTTAATAAAAATGTTTACTGAATTGTTAAACTGATTGAAATAATGGGAGCTGATGAGATCACCATATAGGATAGTATAAGGGAAAAAAGGGTAATAAAGATTTGCAGAGAGTCCTTGTAGGATACCCATGGCTACAGTAATGACTGCAAAGGAATCTAAAAAAGTAGCATTTGGACAGATAGAAGGAGAATCAGGACAGAGCAATGTCATAAAGCCCTAGATGGGTAAGAAAACTCTAGAGATTGTGATCTATGGAAGTCAAATGCTTCAGAGAAATCATAGAGGACCAAGATTCAAAATAATCCATTTAACTTGGCAATAGAAACATCACTGGTACAGTTTCAATTCTGGAAATGGTTGGAGGCAAGCTGGGAGTGGAGTTAGAAGAAACTGAGAACAAAGGAAAATACAGTTTCAATTTATATGGTTTTCTTAAGCTTGGTCACAAAGGGCAAAAGAATTGGAATAAAAGTTATTGGATGTGGTAAGATTTGGTGAGGATTTCTTTTCATTTTATTATATGGTAAAGAAAAGGGAAACATGGGCATGTTTGTATATAGCAGGGAACGATCTAATAGATTAGCAAGAGAGTGAGGATGGTAGTAGAGGCAAGTTGCTGGAGTAGTCCAATAGGGATAGCATCAAGGGTGCATGTAGAAGGATTCCTTTAGATGAGGTGAAAGGCCATCTGCATGGAAGATGAGAATGAAGGAAGAGATGACAGAGGGAGATGTATGAATGACATATCATGAGAAGGGAATGAGGGGAAGCACTCAGTGAAATCATCCATTTTTTTTCAAAGCATGAAGCAAGATTGGTTGACAGGGAATAGAAAGGGTGCTGTGGGAGACTGAAGGAAGAAGATTTGGAATAGTTATCATAGACAGTAGGTTAGAAAATCAATTAGGGAAGAAAATAACATTTATCTTGCTGCATTAAAGATTAGGAAATAAAAATTTAATTCCTATAAAAAGACAGTATGGAAAGTATACTAGATTTGAGTCTTAGGATCTGTGTTCAAATGATGTTCCTGCTACTTATTACTTGTATGACCTTAAGGGAGTCATTTAAATTCTCTAAGCCTAAGTTTCATCATCTTGAAAATGAGAGATTTGGACCAAAACCTCATTTCCTAATCTACATCTATCATCATATCATCTTTTAACCAGTTAAGTTCAGAACTATTTGGTTCTTGATTTCATTAAATCAATGATTCATTAAACTGACTAAATATTAGATATGTGTACATATATATGTGTTTGTATATATCTTACTGAATAGTGACAAAAACAATTACATATATGCAGATACACAGAAGGTGCAAAATAAATGTTATTGTAGCTTTCATTAAAAAAATCTTTATGAAAAGTCGGTTTTATTTTCTTTGCTTTGTTAGTGGTATTCTGTCAATCAGTTAATTAATAGGTATGTGCTAACTAAATAGTATGTGCCAGGAATTTTGGGAACCAGAGGATTAATTTAAAAGAATGAAACTATTCTGACTATAAAAGATCTTATTTTCTAGCTAATGTCTACATCAAACTGTATTGGAAAAGAAAATATTCTTCTTAGCCTTTAGGTAGTGGGGACAAGAGAAAAACAAGATCTACATGCAATCCAAACAAGGTGGTTCACCAGTAAGATCACCCCCATCTGTAGTATCACAGGATCACCCTAAAATAGGAGAAGAACTCTCAAGAAGATCTTGATTGATCTAGAGAAGCCGGACCTTTGAAATGGTGGTCCTTTTCTATAGTGAAAGCACAGTTGGATGGAACAATAGGAGGATCATTAGCATACTTCTCCTAATCCACTTGCTAGCCAAAAAATGGAAAAGGCTTTTGGTCAACATGATATCTTGATTATGTTCCATATGATTGCTTCCATTGTCTTTCAGCAGATTATGACTTTAAATTCCACAAGGAAGTTTTAGTACGTTTCCTTTTAAGAAAATAAAAAGTAAAAAGGACTGTGAGAATTGGCCTCTCATGCCCCATCTAGTCCTGAGAATCTGTGATTCTGCATGAATCTCAAATAAATCACCTTCACAGGCTTGGTCAATGCACTACAAATTTCTGAGTTTCCTTATCATGTTTTCCACCATATTTTTGCAAATAACAAATAAATGCTTTTATGTGAAACAGAGAAGGAAAAGGGAATAAAACAAAGATCTTTCAAACAAGCTCCTTCAGTTCTATCCCAGAGAAGATTTTTTCTAGTTGAAGTTAAGCTTCAAGCTAGCTAGCATCCCAAGAAATCTACCACAATAGCTTAAAAATTGTTTCTAATTCATCACTTTGGGGAAAACTTGTAAAGAATGAGATTTAAAATCTCTACATACAAATTCTCAGACAGTTGCTTTAAACACACAGAAACTCCCATTATGCCATTCTTCAGTCCAAACGAAGTTCTGGCAAGAACTTCCTGTTGAATCTGTTGAATTTAAAAACAGATCTGAGTCTTGGCATGAGTTTCCTACTGTCTCCTGTTCAACTTCACCTTATATTCCACCCATGAGCATAACCAATAAAACCTGTACAATAAGATGTATAGAAATCCATTTTCCTCCAGCCTAATGCATTTAATCAAGTGCAACAGTTGTGTGAGATCAGTTTTGGCAAGAATCTTTGCAGGTGCAGAATTCTATTGTTGAGAGAACCGCACTGTGCCCACTACATTGCTCTTATGGCTCAGACTTGAATAACCTGACTCTTTTCTTCCAAAATTTTAATGAGGGAGAGAGTTGCATGCTGAATAACTAGATGTGGATTATTGGAGGCATGTGTGGGTATGTGTGTGTGATACAGAAGTGCATGTGTTTCCCCCCTAATTTTAAAATAAAGACTATAAAAGGTTGAAAATATAATTAATTATAATTGCCATGATTCTCTCTGAATGAAGGAAAATATATTTAACATGGGAGTTGAATGACAAAAAATATGGTTTGAAATAATTTTATCCTGAAAACTAAAATGTTCATTGGCTCTTTTCTACCTTGGCAAAAAGTCATTAAGTCAATTTATTTTTTCATTCAGATAAGCATCATGCTTTTTTTTTCAAAGTAAAAAAAATATGCTTCAATCTTCACTCTGAGTACATTGACTATAACACTGGAGGTAGAATAGCATTTTTCTTCATGTGTCTTTTGGAATTGTCATGGATTATTTTTGTATTCCTCAAAATAGCTAAGTCCTTTACAAATGATTATTAGTAGTAGTAGTACAATACTGTTCTCTTTGTGTCCAATGTTTTCCTGGGTCTATTCATTGCACTTTAAATCCTTTTGTATGCCTTCCCATGTCCCATTACCCCCTGCCCGGAACCATTCCCTTTGTCTTTTTCTACTTAAAAATTGCATTCCATCACAATCATATACCACAATTTGTATAGTCATTTCTAATTGAGAGAAGTATCTTTTTAAAGCAAAATCACCAGAGAGGTATGTGCTAAGGCATTCCATTGGATTTAAACATGAACCATATTCCAACCTTAGTGATGACAATAATGCCTCAAAACACAATAGCTGCCTAGTGAAACCACTTGATATCAACTTGGAGAGAGTAATACTTTATAGTGAACAGGAACAAAGTTCTAAGGTGACAATTTAATGTTGGCAACAGCAGAAATATATGGTGAAGCTTTAGGTGGAAACAGTGAAGAAGTATGAATGTGCCTTCTTTCTTCTATTCTGTCTGAGTGAGTACTTCCTCTAAATCTATTTGTATTTTTTTTCATTAAGTCTTGCAATCAGAGAAAACTATAAAGAAAAATGGGAATGTTAGGCAGAACATTGCAGGATCATAGAATAAATGCTTTTGGGGAAGAACAAGAGAAGAAAGCATGGGAAATGTACTCAGACATCTTAAGAAAAGGCAGATGTGCATTTATGATTTCTTTTTTCTTAAGACCATCATAGAACTAAAAGTATGTGGTTTTATGTGTGAGAGAAGTTATCAGAAGGCTTTGGGAGGATATTTATAAAGAAAGGAAAATGAAGGGAATAGGGGAAATGGCTTCCCTTTACATATAATTTAACTATATGTCTACAGGGTTTTTATTTTTGGGGCAATAGGAAACAGGTTGTTTATTCTTACTTTTTCCTATTCATTGTCTGCAAAAATGACACAAAATTATTTTGCTTGTGATCCTCCTTAGTTATTCTTCATTCTAATCCCACTTCCCAAATCTGTTTTTTTTCTACTTTTAAGTTTATTTCTAAATTAGACTTTGTATGTTTAGTGTGTTTTCCATCCTCTTTTGTCCATTTCAAATAGAAGGGAGATTAATCTTAGATCTATTTCCCCTAATCTTCCTCTATGTTTGTATGTGTTTTCATATACCTTAATTATGAAAAAGAGTCAGTTTTAGTTGCCTACTTTATTCTTTCCACATCATTGGGTCCCTTCTAACTTACTTTCCCTCCAAAGTTTTAAAAAAATTATTCCCTCAATATACCTTCTAGATATTATGGTTCTGAAGGGACACATAAAAAAAAAAAAAGTTTGGGCTGTGTCTAATGGTTGTTAAATTATCTCTCCTTCACCGGTTTTCCAGTTCAGTGTTTTCAAATAAAATAGCTTACACTTGTTTCATTGTTTTCAATCTTTTGATTTTGTTCTACTGTTCATTGCTAACACATGAGTTCATTTTTTTTTCCTTTTAGTTGTCTTGGATAAGGCTTATTACTTTCTTCTCTAAGCTGATCATTCTTCCATTTCTTTCTTTAAGAGCTCTTAATGACTTTTTTTAAAATTTCATTACTTTAAGTATTTGGTTACTTGTGGAAAATTCCCTTTTGAATATCTATTAGTAATTGTTTCTGGTATAAATAATCAGGTTTTGCTGGAGTGAGTATTTGGGAGGTGGAAAGTCAACCTCCAATTTAGGCAACTATTTTAATTAAAAGTCTCTGCTCTATACCATTTAAAGCTATGAGCTACAGAATTATAGAAAAGCTACTTCTTTTTTAGGAATTGCATCTAGCATATTTATATAAAATCCATAAAAAAAAAACTTTGTGTTCTTCTGGAACTAGGTATTATATCAACTGACATTTTCTTGTGAAACTACATAAACAATCCTTGATGATCCATTGCTTAGTCCACTGCTTTTAGTCTCTAATTGACAATTTCATTCATTTAAAAGAATTCATTCAATAATATTTATTTAATTCATTGTTGGGGTTAATTTGTTCTACAATTTGAATAAGCACATTCTCTGGCCTCTGAAAGCTTGCATTATAATTGGAAAGAAAATCTAAGTGTATGTGTGCATTCTATAAGGAGACAATAAAGAAGGAAGTGGGTAGGCAGTGAAGAAAACAGAAAAATATACAAAAAAATTATTCTTAGTAAGAGAAAGGGAGACAACATGAGACAATTAATGGAGTATCAATTGTGGATTCAGAGTAGACTTGGGTTCAATTCCTGTCTTTGTGCAGACTGGATATTTGGTCAAGGTAAATTAATATCCCTATTTCCTAGGAGACTCTCTGGGATACAGTTACAAATGTGCTCCTGATTTGCATTGCTAGAGGAAGTTTCTACTCTGGGTATGTCTTTTACTAGGTAAATCACAGGTCTGAATCAAGTAGGAAAGAAATGTTATTCTGTACTTGTGGACAAGATGGAAGGAAGAATACATGCAAATATATATATATATATATACATATATATATATATATATGTGTGTGTGTGTGTGTGTGTGTGTATGTTTGTGGTGTATACCCATATCCATATGTACATGCATATGTTCGGTGAAGAGGAGGCTTTTTAAAAATGCTTTATTGATGATTCTCTGAGAACTAGTTGATTCACTTACCAAAGATTCTTACCTCTTAATAAAACTATCTAATCCCAAAGTTTCTGAGAGGTAGGTAATTCAAAAAAGGATTGGAGAAGGTCCATTGGAACCTTATCAACTGGCAGAAATGGTTTCCTCATCTGAGAGTTCATTACAGAATCAGTTCCATTCTCTGTAATTAAAAAGCATATTTAGGCTAAACAAATTAACTTATTGCTTATTCCACAACTATCACCTCATCTTTATATAATGAAGATGTGTGCTTCAAAAACCTCAGTGGGAGAAGGAAGCTAAAGGAGCCCATAATCTATATTCATAAACTTCTCAATTAAGTAGCTCATCTTAGAGTGAGATTGGGGGAGATTTAATAATTTGGAAAAGGTTTAGAATATGAAGTATAGAAAATATGATAAAGAATCAGGAAAGGATAGCTAAATAATGGTAAAGACCCAAATGACATTTGGGATCACATATTTGTAATGGATCCAATTAGGTTTTATGGTTTTCTATGCATGCTCTGTAATTAAGGGATACATAGCAAAAATAGAGAGTAAATGGATAATATGAGTTCCCTAAGACTAGGGATTAGCAAAGACGGAGTGGCAGAATGATCAAGGGGGCAAATGACTCTAGGTTGTTCATGAGCACTACATTGAAAGGGTTAAAAGAAGCAGTGAATGGTTTAAGGAACTGACCTCTCAACCAGGAAGTGCTCAATTTAAGTATTACCTCTGATACATATTGGCTATATGGTCCTGAGAAAATAATTTAATCTTTCATTGACCAAGCCAACTTTTTAAGACTATTCATTATAGAGACAGGGATAACTCCTATGGGAGAGGGTGTTTCCACATCTGGAAATCATAGATAGTCTTTATTTGTCTATTGAAATCATATTAAACATTTGGTCAAAGCTGGGTAGGATATTCTTCCCCTAAAGAAAGAAATGTAGGTGAATTAAAAAGATGGTTAAACATGATCATGCATATGAAGAATAGGTTAATCAGTAGTGAAAGCATGAGAAAAAAATCAAAGACAATGAAATCATGATTAAGGGGGGATTTTGAGAATTCATGATACTAATAATAATAGGTCAAACAGGACCAGCACTGTCTTGGTTCCTATGGAATATAAAAAGGTCAAAGATGTCCTCCAGAATATGGAGGACATAAAGAAGGATATAGGACACAAGATTTGTACAGGCTGAGAAAACATTGATAATGAATTGGCACCACTAGAGGAAGAATCCACATCAATGAGATCAAGGGTTGAATGAAAATCTCCTCTTTTACATAAAATCCACTTTGATAATTTATAAAAAAAAAATAAATCCAAATAGCCCTGTGAGGTATATAGTGTAAATATTATGAGAAATAACCTATATAGAGCCAGATAGGTAGCACAATGGGGTCAAGCCATGTTCCTGACTAGGGAAGACCTGAATTCAACCTAACTTTAGATATTTAATTAATATGTGACCTAGGGCAAGTCACTTAACTTCTATCTACCTCAGATCACTCATTTTTAAAATGGAGGCAAAAATAGTATATGGTTCCCAGGATTGTTTAAGGATCAAATGATATAACATTTGATAAAACACTTACCACAGTATCTGGCCCATAGATTATATTTTTAAAATACTTGTTTAAAAAATAAATTCTTTTGTGAACTACCAAGAATAATGAAGCATGACTGATCAGAGACAAAAATCCTCAACGAAATGCTGAAGTGAAATAAAAGAATGGCCAGGAGGGTGGTAGAAAATGGTGATTAGGTGGGAGAGAGGGAAGGAACATGGATTTCCAAAAAAGAGAGGGTCCATTGAGATAGCAAAGATTCACTGTATCTTGGTCACTTCTCTGCTTACTGAATTCCTCTGTAGTCGTGTTTACTTTTTCATGAATACCAAACAAACAATTGCAGAATCCAAATATCTGAGTTTAAAACCTTACAGGCTATTAATTCTAAGCCATACCTGAACAAGAACTCTTTGACATCATAACTGACAAGTGGTCATACAACCTTTGCCTGAAGACCTCCTGTGACTGTGAACCTCTTACTCCCTGAGGCAGTTCATTCCACTTTTGAGTAGCTCTAATTGTTAGGAAGTATTTTCCTGATTGCAAGTCTAAATGTGTTTCTTTGAAACTTCCTCCCAGTGCTCTTAGTTCTGCCCTCTAGGGACAAACAGAACAACTCTAATCCCTCTTTGACATGACAACTCCTCAAATACTTTAAAACAGTGATCCTAAATGCACACTAGGTTTTTTCTTTTCTCGGATGAAAATCTATAATGCCTTTATCCTAAAATGGAATAAACTTGAAGACTTTTGCAATCCTGGTTTCCTTGCTCTGTATGTTCTCTTGATTATCCTTATCATTATTAGAATGTGGCTCCCAGCAACCAATTTTAGTTTTTATTATAAGAATACTATTTCAAAGCTAAGAGTTTCAATTAAAATTATTGCTTTTTTCCCTCAAGTCAAAGAGAACACTTTAGGTTTACTTCTGTCTGTTTCATAAGGATTCAAGCATCCATGATTGATAAAAAAAAAAAAAAAATCATGTCCCAAAAGTCTTAGTGCAGATTTGAGGCTTAATAAGTGAAACTTATTGCCATATTTTACCACCTCAGACTTCTTGTGAGGGTCTGATTTTCAGTGGAAAAGGTTTTTGAAAATAAAACAAATTAAATAAAACCAAACCAAACAATAATAAAATGGAACATATATATATTTTTGTATTCTTGATATGGGGCTATTACTGAAATTCACCCATATTGGTCAGAAACAGTTTTCATTCCCTATGGAATATGATAGCAAGCAATAGAAACTATAGTATCTATTAATTTCTGTTAAAGTCATTCTTTATTTCCTGAATCTCTTCTGATCACACAAGTAGTTGTTGTCTTTATATTTGTTTTGGATGTTAATTCAGAATCAAGTTTTCCTGTACAATCAGGTCATCATTTGAACAGATGAAAATCAAAGTAAATGCCAAATTGAAAGCATAAGTCCTAAAATTTTGAAATCAGGGTAACACTAACTCAATCTAAAATGTTGACTCCTGAAAATGGGAATTATATAAAAATAGGCATTGTTTCTGAATAGTATTATTTGTTACATTCTAATTGATATAGGGGACTAGGCACAACACCCTAGATTCTAGAAATATTCCCACCAACAGATGTGAGCAAGAGAAACGCAGCAGTCATGAACAATATAAACTTAGAGTACAAGTATGCATTCAAAACAAAATAAAGTAGGATGACAGAAAATCATGAACTGTAATGCCTCATAAAATAGTAAAAGTCAGTTTTTTTGGGGGGGAAGCTAGCAGAGAAATTGGCACAAGATCTAACTATATCACAGAAACTCAATAAGATTTATTGATACAGCCAGAAGGAAGAAAATGAACAGATATGAAATGAAACAGATCTTCTAGAATACCTATCAGTAACTGTTTCTCATAAAAGTAATAGGGAGTTTATGGTTGTTCTCTACCACTTCAGTGTCCATTGAACTTTGTGAAGAAGGGACAGTGACAATGGCAATCTGACCAGTATTATAAATAATATAGTACAGGGTTTGATTTTCAATATAGTTCTAGAGGGGAAAGGTTAAAAAAAGTAAAAGATGAAATCATAACAGGGTTGACAAAGGATGATGACTCTTATTATAAATATAATGAAGGGAGCACAAGGGGAAATGAGAAGAAACCAGAAACTATATCTGTAATTCATTTGTCTTCCCTCAGTGGAGATATTAATGCTCACAACAACCACCTTATTAGGTAAGCAGTGTATTGACCTAAAAAATGACATAAGTATGAGTTATTATTACAAAAGACTACACCATTAGAGGTTCCCAAAATGATGGTGAGGTGTAGAGAACATAACTTCTCTTGTTGTCTATTGCTTATTTATGTCAAAACCAGTTGACTTAGCAGAATAAAAAGCAGTTTTAAGGGCTTTCCTCCTACCAGACATTTGGTAAACCTTCATGAAATTATCTGGAAGGGCAACCATAGAAAACACTGTATTCAATAATTCACTAATACTAATATGGAGTGGCCTTTATTTATTTATTTTTCCTGTAGAAACAATTTCTGATGATTGTTTTCTGATGTTTTAGGATTCATATTTTCTACCTTCCTTCTTATCCCCATTCCTCTCCAAGGCAGTAAATAGTCTGAAATAGGTTATACTAATGCTTCCATGCAATACATGTTTCCATATTCATCAGGTTGTGACAAAAGACAAATATCACACATATAATAAAAATGTATGAAGGAAATAAAGAGGAAAATATCATGCTTTCATTAGCAATCAGTCATCTACAGTTCCTACTTTGACTGTAGATAGCATTTTTCATCACATGGATATCTTGGGACCTTGATTTGCTGATAATAGTTTAGTCTTTTACAGTTGATCATTGAACATTGTTGATCATATTTTTGTTACTGTATACATAGTTCTCCTCATTCTGCTCACTTCACTTTGCATCAGTTCATATAAGTCTTTCCAGCTTTTTCTGAACTCAACCATTCATCATTTCTTATGGCACAATAGTATTCCATTATGACCATATACCACTTGTTCATCCATTTCCCAAGTTATGGACAATTCCTCAGTTGATAATTTTCTTCTACTATAAAAAGAGATTCTAAAAATATTTTGGTACAGATAGGTCTTTCTTCTTTATCTCTGATCTCTGAGATATAGACCCAGTAATGGTGTGGCTGGGTTAAAGGGCATGTATGGTTTTATGGCCACTTTAGCCTGGTTCCATATTGCTCCCCAGAATGATTATATCAGTTCACAGTTCCATCAATAGTGTATTTGTGTCCCAATTTTTCCACATCCCCTCCATTATTTATCATTTCCCTTTTTTGTCACATTAGCCACTTTAATAAGTGTAATCTGGCATCTCAGAGTTGTTTTAATTTGCATTTCTCTAATCATTAATGATTCAAAATATTTTATATGACTATGGATATTTTAATTTCCTCCTCTGAGCACTGCCTGTTGATAATATGGAGTGAATTTTAAAACAAGAAGACATATATACCCTTAACTAGCTCATCAATATCATTGAAGATAGCTTGTACAGAATAAAAATAAAAGATGCATTCATTATTGATGGATAGTGTCTGAATGTCTTCCTATTTGCTAATTTAAGGGAGGAATAGGAAGAAACCAATAAGAAGGTTCAAGGGCTGAGAGGGCGACTCAGCAAAGCACTGTGGAGTGCTTAGGGTGTGATGGAGCACAACAGACAACATGGCCATCCAATGCAGCTGAGGAAGTATCCAGGTGTAACAATTTTTTGTGCCACTGGACCCAGGCTTCCAACGCTGAGAGAGTGGGACTGTCTCTGTGCATCAACTTTTCTACTTAAATCTTCATGCACACATGTTTTTGTGCACACTTATTTACATCACATATGAAAGCGCACAAAGACAATCCTCATCCTCGGTTACTGAAAGACTACTCCTCCTACTACTACTACTATTGAAACTTGGTACACTAAAAAACTGCTTTAGTGAAAACCACGATGGTTTGAAAAAACCAGTCTAACTATTGATGCTGATAAAAACAATGCCTAGAAAATAATATGCTTGCTTGACAAACAGCCCTTTAAGTTAGGTCATAAATATATACCTTGGACAGAACTGCAGGTGGACAATGAACTGGGCTAGAATCTAATTGGAGGTAGAGATCAGACTGAATTAATGGGAAATTGTGCTTTCAGCAATCTCAAAAAGCTCACTAATCATAAAAGTCTACTTTTTAAACATCAACTTTCTTCTAGTGAGGTCAAATTGCTACAAATCATAGAACACCGTGATTTTATAAGAATTAAAAGCTTGTCACTCAGCACAGTTCCTGACACATTGTAAGTGCTCAAAAATCTTGATTAAGTTACTTAAAGGATAATGAAAAGGCATCTAGTCATTTGTAGTATTCTCTTGGCAAAGATAGGTGCATTAAAGTGACTGTAAAATAAATCAAGGATATCTGGTATAATCAGAAAAAGAGTTGGACCACTTATGCAGAGAGAATTTGCGCATTAGAATATGAGCTTTTTGAGGTCAAGGACTATTTCATTGCTCTCTTGGTAAACTCAAAGTCTAGAATAATGCTGAGCATATAGTAGGAGCATAATAAATGCTTGCTGGAACATTTATTAGTTCAGAGATAAGAAAGAGACACTCATGGTATTTCACTGGTGGTGCTGCCAAGATATTTAAAAAATAGATAGAAAGTAGAGATAAGCCTTCCTTGTTCTTCAGTAAAGGTTTTAAAGGAGGAATAATGGACAATTACATGGTATCAACCAAGCATGGAAGAGTTCTCTTCTGGGCTGTTGGAAGGACTACCCCTCTAATGGTGAGATAACACTCACCTAACTCTTGAAGTAAGTACTATACCCCTTCTAAAAATTTAGAGTATCTGCCCTGGAGTCAAGTAGCCAGCAGCTTACTCTCCTGCAATTGATCTTTCCCCCATCATCATCCCCAAAGTCCACAGTCATCAATAAACTTAACTCATATATGCATGCTGTAATTCTCACCTAAGTGTTATCTCCTTCCCCACTTTAAGGAGATCTAGGACACTTTGTTGCTTTCATTAGTAACATGAGATAAGCCAAACAGTTTTGGTAGCTTTCTTCCCTGAGGAAGGCTTCAGTTTAGGTAAGAATCATTTTAATTAAATTAGTTATTTCTGGAAGATATTTTTTTCATAAGTATAAGGAAAATACTAGTTTAATTTTTTTTAACCTCAATTCAAACCAAATCAAAGATGTGGGTTTTAGCCTCTATCTACCATTATCTGTGTACCTGTGAGAAGTTCACTTAATTTCTCTAGACCTAAATTTCTTAATCTATACAATGAAGGTTTGAGTTAAATTATTCTCAAGGTTTTACAAGTTCTAAAATTCTGTGATTCTTTAAGTGCCCAGAAAGCTACTAATTCTTTATCATGTTTTCAAAATGCTTTCCTTTTTCAGAATGGAGACATGCTAATAAAGGTACAAACTTCCTGTCAAGAGCAGGAATACTTGAGATTTTTCTTTTTTTAAGATGGAGGAACAAAGGATTTATTTTCCTGAAGGATAGGGGGATTAGATTAAAGTTTTCTTATTTCCCATTAACTGCTGAGCGTTTTATTCCAGCCTCTCCCACTCCTTCCACAACCATTCCTGCCGCTCTAAGGCTAAACTTGGTCGTAATGTATGGCTTGCCCCCAGCTTCAAAGCAGTGCTCACATTCACAGATAAAAGGCTCCCCAACGCACTGTCCAAGCTCTGTTTGCCCCGAAATGATGATATGAGCAAATGATAAATATCCTGACACAAAAAGCTATTTTTCTGGGGAGACCACTGCATCATAAGCAAACCTTTGTTGCTCTATCTGCCAACCAAATGATCTGTCCTCTCACTGAAAGGCTCTGGAGTCCACAGACTAGCTACTGCAAATCGCTGCCACGGTGGGACAGAACAAAGGCTCAGTCCAAGCCCAGTTTTCATCCCCTCCACTCCTCAGTGCAGGGCCAAGTTCAACTCAGCCATCCATCACAGCCCTGGAATGTGCACTGAGTGAATACCCACATTCTGCCAAGGCAGAAGAAAAGCTGGGTCATTGACTCTTCACAGAAAGCAGGGAATTCTCCCACATCAAAAAGGCACCAGCAGCCTTCATCCAGGTCTGCACTGTATAATGGGTAGATTTTCAGCAAGTGCTCAGAAGACAAATGAAGCTTTTATCTGGCATTCTAGTCTCCTTGCAATGGGAGTTTACGTTAAAGCCACTTAACTGTCTGGAGTGCAGCCCTGTGGATTACCTGTTTGTGTGAATCAAGTACATTACCTGATCATGTGATGTAGAGAGTGGGGGAGCAGCAGGGGAAGTGGGCTCTGTAACTGGCTTTGCTTTGAAGGGATTTTCAGCAATTTCAGGACCCTTACAAAGACTTCTATACATTCTACCCCCTGCGGCCCCCACCCAAAAAGGGAGGATTAAAAATAAACAATGCTGGGGAGCTAAGCTGTTTGGCTTCTATTTTTCCCACTTTCATTTTTTAGTCCTGTTCTCCTGCAAGCTTTAAAAAGCAGTCACTCATTAGCTGGCAAGAACTGGGCTGCGGGGAATAAAAAGTTGCCCCCTCAGGTAGCCTTTACAAGCTTTTCAGTGAAGTATCTTCCATGGAATTAAGCTAACGCCTCTGCAGGTAAACTGAACTAGCCCCTTCTTGAACAGTGGAGTTGAAAGTACCTAAAAGACCCTAGTTGGAGGTTAGGAATGTAAAGTGTTATCTGTAAGCTGAACTGAACTACCTCAAATGATTTATTACACCAACCTTCATCAAGGGAAGGCTTTTTGGAGGGTTCCTAGGATGTAATTTTGCTCCCATGAAAGAACTGGGTTTTAGCCATCTTGATACCACCAGTGACCAATTAGCCATAGTCTGGGAAAGAGTTGTGTCTGTGGGGGTAAGGGTGGTCCTAGGGCAAAGGGTGGGAGTGTTTGTCTGCATCTCAACTAAAACTGAGATAACTGAAGTTATCTTAAATTTCAACTTTGGAGTTTCTTGGGAGTGAAGAACATTTAATCTGTTCAGATATTTCATAATTCCACTTGTTTCTCTGTGGAATTCTCAGGTTGAAGCCATATATATATATACATATATATGTATATATACCCCTAAGAATATTATGTATATGCATATGTGTAGACAAATTATATAATATACATATACTATATATATATACATATGCATGAGCATATAAATATATTTGTGCCATCAGGATATCTTATGACTTAAACAGGCAGAAAGGACCAAATGGTTTAGAAAATGCTCCTTTGAATTCTGTGGCACTGAATCTTTCATTTTTTCAGCTTCTATCATTCCTGGGTTATTTGATGAACCCTAGTGCTTTTGACCACTTCAGCCCTTAAGGCCCAAGAGCCATATCTGAGCAACGTGCTAGTAAATTTAATCTTAGATGTTTCAAATTAATTTTCCTTTCTCTTAGATGCAGATGGGGCCCCCCATTTAAAGAAAACACAAGTGAAAATCTAAATTTAAAAAAGAGATCAATTAGGGAGTGATTATTCATGTCCCTAATGGATTCTGCACCTTGCCAAAAAGTTCAGCACAGAATTCAATTAAATTGTGAAATTTCCAGTTAAAGAACAACTCAGTGGTAAAATGTTTCACGTGCATTTTTATAGGTACACTTATCACATTGTCAGCTATATCAATGCCCTATAGAATATATTAAAGATCACTCTCTTTATCAGTTAAATGAAGAATCTGGGCTACATATGGCATCTAATATATTTTTTATCTCTAAATCTATAATTCTACAAGCACTTCCCTTCCCTTTTAAAAATAAGATAATGATTCTTCTCTTAAAAGAAGGGTCCCTTTCTTTATACCTTTCTATATCTATGTTGTCTCTTTGGTACTTCACAGCAAATAAGTTGATAACTGTATAATAACACTCTAGAGTATGGGCTTCTACATAAAAAAATATCAATGGCTCCCACCTAACTAACACCTTTATGCACATAAATATTAGAAGATATTCTTTTTGTTTGTTAAAAAAAAAAACTTTTAACTCTTTTTTTAAGCACTTCATTTGTTAAGAAAGCAATAAGCAAAATCCTTGGCCAATCCTTTAGTATTTGAGGATATGAAACCTATGTTTATAGCATGGAAAACATAGCATCTTTGGAAATAGTCTTTTTTTGGGGAGGGAGCTTCTCCTAATGACTAACTGTTTCCTCACCTTTTTTTTTTGTCAAGTGTTTAACTCTCCCTTGGATCATTATCCCAAATACAAGAAAACATTTTTTAGTGATTCCATTTACAAAAATGAACTTAGATATCTGGAATACATTAGTCCCTCCCAAGGTTTTATCCCCTGACTAGAGGAACTAAGAAAAATCATTTAATAATTAAGAATTGTTTTTAAAAGCCCACTAGTGCTTAATATATCTAACCTTTTTACTTTGCCACATTGGTTGGAGGGAGAAAGCGAGCTGGGTTAAGGTGGAGGGAACAAAACAAAACAGGACAAAAACTGGTTTTTTGACTGCAGTCAAGTCATTTAACATTTAGGCATCCTTTGACAAGTCTCTGAAACTAGATGTTATAACTGAATTGACACACTAGAAAATTACCACGTTGATAAAATTTTAGATAGAAGCTTTAACAGATAATCCCTAATATAAAGAGAATACAAATTCCTTGAAATTAGGGAAAGATTCATTTAATATTTTTATTCCTAGGTCTTTGTCCACTATCTGGCACAAAATAAGAATTTACAAAATTATTTATTGTTATATATTGAATTGAATCACATCATTTCAGGACTTACTATGCAAATTCATCAAACTCATGTTAACTTCAATTATAATCTTTCAGAGCATTTAGCTTTTCAAACTCTAATCTTTTTAGTACCTGTAAGCAAGCTCATTCATCCCCTCTAATTTTTAAATGGCTCATCCAGTGAACATATATTTACCTATATTAGTCTTTTTTCTAAGATTATTCCACCCAGCATTCCAGACTTTATCATTCTGATTTCACTCTCTTCACTCACTATTCCCAGCTCACCTTCTTTAAGAAACAAAATTGGTGATTCGGAGTGCACTTCAGGCTCACTTCTAACCTTAGAAAGCAAATAGCCCAGCTCCAAAACAGTGGTGTTATGGAAATGTCATTAGCTAATGTTATCTAAATGTTTCTAAACATTATCAGGCTCCTACTTAGAAAAAAAATGTAGGCACATTTTTGAGATAAGACAGCAATCACAGAGTTGGTCCAAGGTATCCATCTGGTAGTGTCATTTCTCACTTTATTTGAACTTTTATTCTGCTGTGAAATACACAGAAGATAGTGCATGGTATGCCAAAGATCACCTACTATAACATGCCATACTATTTGGCATAATTGACGACTGCAAATACATTTTCTCCATTTTAATTTTAGTAATTAGGGCCCTTGGTGTTTAAGAAGAAAATAGAACTAAACCAAAAATACTTCTGCAACTTCTCCATGTTCTAATACATTTTATTCTCATTCATAGACAAGAATGCTTAAAAAATGAGACATATAATAAAACCTAAGTGAGTAAGGGAAAAGCTAATATAAATCATAGATTAAAAAAATCAGTGTTATCTTTTTAAGTACATTCAATAGCTGGAATTAGCCTACCAAAGTATCTAAATAGTGGCCCTTTAATCAACAGATAAGAATAATATTTAACTAGCATAGTGAATGTATGAAATGGTGCTTTTAAAATATAACAAAGTAGTTTTCTTTGAATATTTATCTATATGTATATATAGCCTCCATATTCCCCCAAAGTACATAGTCATAAAGTGCTAGAATCATGGGATGGGTGTTAGAAAGGACCATAGACATGGTTTAGTCCAATTTTCACTATTTATAAGCAGTATGAGAAAAAATAATCTGAAGAGGCTAAGTAATTTGCCTTTTACATAATGGGTTGAGGACAAAATAAAAACTTACAAATTAAAAAATATATATATAATTCAAAGTTAAGCTTTACTTTATGTTATCCAAATAATCACAAATTCTAAACTGGTCTGGTCAAAATTAAGACTAGTTTCCTTTGTTATATTTATTTATCATTCTGCCTCTTTTCAAGCCTGTAATTGCTTCAGAAAAATGATAATTGCTATATAAAAATAAAGAAAAACATTTTTAAACATTAATGAATTATAAATTTGCTATTTGACTTTGAGATATTACACAGAATAGAACAATTGTTCTTGTTGGTATGGCAGAGCTGGCTGGTGGAATTGTGCTGCCACCTGCTGGTCATACTATAGAAACCCAGTCCTTTACCTGTTCTTTCCTTTTCATTGAATTTTTTCCCCCTCAAATATCTTAGGCAAGTATAGAATTATCCACATCATAATCAGAGGAAAATTGTAACTTTGAAATGTGAACAACAAAAAGGTGAAAACCATAAAATTAGAGAAGGGTAGAGAAGAGATAAAAAAGAAAGAGAAAAGGGAAAAGCGAAAGACAATGGCAAATCACTATTAGATAAACAGTTTTTGACCCAGTCATAATATTATCAAGGAAGACAATATAAACCTATTATTTAGAAGATGTGCATAGTGTCAGTCTTTCTAGGGCTGATTCTCACCTTCATCCACTCTAACCATAGGAAGTTAGAAATGTCAGATCATCTTGTGAAGATGCTGGGCAAGTCCCCCTCTCTACACTGACATTCCTTCCACCAGGATCACCAGCAGAATTCTGGCCCTCAAGAAGATGACCTACATTTGTGATATATCTACCCATGAATATAGTATTTTTCTACCCTTGCTGAGTGCCAAGAAGTATTTTCTGCTGTTAAAAAATTCTGTAGTACAATTTGCCTTGGCTCAGGGAAATTACAGCAGGTGATACAATTGCTGAACTTAAGAGGAAAATGGCATGGGATCATAGAATCTCATATCTGGAATTAGAAGGGAATTCAAAGACTACCTAGTCCCATTTCCTTGTTTTACAAATGAAGTTGTAACCAAGGGATAAATGATTTAACAAAAAAGTACTCATCCAGGAATTAGTAGAATTTGAACTAACAAAAGTCCTTACCCCTCCATTGCTCATTTGTATTTCTTTGTGTGTCTGTCTCTTAATAATTTGTTTTATTTTCTCCCTGGGTCTGTCTCTATCTCAATCTCTATTAATCTTTGGCTGTCTCTCTACGAGAGCTGTTTTAAAGATTAAGCAAGATAATATACACAAAGTGTTTAGGAAAATTTAAGACACTAGTATATATGTTATTCTGTCCATGTCTCTTGTGTTTCTAGGTCTCAAAAGTTTTCTAGATCCATCTCCAGCCCCACTCCCAATGTTCTCCTCCTTTTTCATCACTACTATTTTTTCAGGGTTTGGGCTTCCAGATTTTGCTCATTTTTCTTTATATCAGGCCCAAGTTTAAATCTATTAACCCTATAGAAATTTGTTGTATTGGGGGAAGGCCAGGTGTTTGAAGCAGTATTCTTTTAGAATATTTTCTTTCATTCTTTTTATCGCAGTGATTGTCCAAATGCCAGGAACTACTATCAATAATTTTATAATTCCTGTGATTGCCATAAGTCAAGGAACATTAGAACTGGTTAAAGGCCTTAGAACCTATCTGAAGTTATACAGTTCCAGGACCTCACTTTCCAGGGCTCTAATCCCTGTATTCTGTCCTCTTGTTGACTCTGAATATTAATGTAGGAGAAAACAAAAGACCAGTGGGATGGAAGCCCTAGACCTGGCTCTGTTTCTAGCCATGCCTGCTTTGGCCCTACTCTAGCTTCACCCTTTAAAAGAAAATTCAGTTTACTGGGAAAATAAATAAAAATCAATGAGGACAGAGAGCAATACTTTATCCCAAAGCTGGTATTTTATTCTATTTAAGATTCTATGAACATTGATGTTGTTTCATTAACCATAGATTTCCAGTTATTGAAGTGATTCATTTATTCATATTCTGAAGTCAAGAAACATTTAACAAATGCTTTCTGTGTGTTTATAACTGTGACAAACACTGAGGGGGGGGGAGGTTAGATGGTGGTATATAATGGGAGTTCAGTGTTTGCTGAGCCCTTTTATTAGGACTGCTTTCCTCCTTTGGTGTTCACCTGCCACCCAACTCTGTACAATGACACCAAGAATCTGCAATAAGCATGGCAGTCACAGTCCAGTAAACCATCTTGCCAATTAGGCTAAACCAGATTGAGAGTACATGATAGGCTTCAAACCCATCAAGAAGTTAGGGAGAGGTATCTACCCCAAGCACATGAAGATTGCCCCAGGGGAAAGGGCTGATGAGAACAATTTGTTCCAACATCCATGAAGATAGTGAAATGGAGACCTTAGAGCTTGGTTAGACATAGAAGTAGCCAAGGTCATCCATTGCATCCCAAGTCATCACCAGTTTTCTTAACTTTTGCCTTGGCACTGGACTTCAAGGATTAGAAGAGTGAGTGAGGCCGGTGACTTTGTGCAGCTCTACTTCATGTCAATTCAATTTGTATTCACACCCAACAATATCACTGGTGATGACATTTTGGTCCTCTTCAAGTGTAAAGGATAACCAATGAAGCATTGGAGACACAAAGAAAGGAAGAAAACATGGTAGCTGCCTACAGTCTAATGGAGGGGACAAGCAAATACCTATGTACAATCAAACCTTGGACTTGACAGTTTCAGAACTCTTTGTATTTGACACATTTTGATGAGAAAAAAAAAGTTGCAGTATTTGACATTTGCTTGGCACTTGACACACTTGCTAGAACTTGTTGGCATTGAGATCTCAGGAAGCTCATGCATGTTTCAGCTGAAACAAAGGATCATGTGTTAGCTCAGGAGCACAAAGAAGAGCTCAACTCTTGAGAAGCTGCAGGAACTTCAAAGGGAGAAGCCACAGCTAATGGCAGAGAAGTTTGTTTCAGGTGAAGAGAAGACAAAGGAAGATATTCCCACTTTAGTAATCAAAGGGATGTGTGCAAAATGGATGATAATACAAAATTTTGTTGAAAAATATCACCCTGATAAAGATTTAATAAGCCAAAATCTAAATGTGTTAAATGACCAGACCACTTCCCACTTTAGTAGAATTTTGAAACACAAACAAAAACAAACATCACTGTATAAGTTTGTTGCGAAGCTTACATCTGGTGAATCTCAAGCAAGGTTCCGGGGGCATAAGGGACAGAAAAGAGAAAAAAAAAAACTCCAGGAAGGCAGTTGCCATCTGCTATTAAGGAAAGGGATTCCTCTTCTAGATAGTAACATTTCACCTTCCCACCATTCCCTTAGGTCATGTACTCCTTTCAATACAGGTAAAGTTAGGTTAAAATTATTTTATTTAATCTAATTATTGCTTTTTTACTTTTCTCTATGTATTATTGTTTATTTAGGAAAATACAACTCCACTAGTATATATAATGACTTATAAAATTTGGATTTTCTAGCTGTCTAGAAAGGATTAATTCAATTTACATTATTCCTGATGGGAAAAATTAATTTAGTTCCTAATCTTTTTGGAACTGACTTGCCATCTAGAATGAATTAATGACAACTAACAAGGTACCACTTGTATAAATATAGAAGATATAAACAAGGTAAATGGAAGGTAATCTCAGAGAGAAAACACTGGTTGGGTGTAGGAGGGTAGCTGGCAATGAAGAACTCATGAGTGCGGATGATTTCAGCTGGAGATAATCAGGAAAGTAGGAGGCAGAAGTGAAATGGAAAACTATTCCAGGCAAGGAGGACAGAGTTAATAACTATTTTGTAACCTGAGCACTTAGAAAAGTGATAGCAAACCTTTTAGAAACTACATGCCATGCCCTACCTTCCCAGACTGTGTGCAATGCCCCAACCCCCAAGAGAACAAGTGCCACCACCACCCCACATTTGGGGGTGGGGGTCAGGCTCCCAGCTGGGGGAAGCTCCCTCCTCCTGCCATAGGGACCCCAGTAGCACAGGGGGTCAAGCAAGGGAGCTGCTCCCAAACTTCCCAAGATTCTGCTTCCCAGAGTCGTGAAGGTAGGGGAAGGCTGGGGGGTTGGAGGGTGACTTCTTATTACAATGTGTGGTGCATGTCCTTGTCCAGTCTGATTCGAATGGAACCCCATATGGACTATGATTGGCTCTGTTGCTAAAATGCAATCTCAAGGCCTTTTAGGCTGCTTATATTTGCATAACAATAGTACACTAATGCTACCACCATTCTGGGAGTGGGGCTGCCTATTGGGCTGTGACCCATGTGCAGGTGGGAGCAGGGGGCAGAGACAGTTAGCCTTTGGGGTACAGGGTCACCACCCCGCCCCACCTCCCAGACTGGGGACTGCTGGGAAAGGAAGAAATTAAACTGGAGATCTTTTAAGGGGTGGGTCCAGGTCCACTGACAGAAGAGGAGACAACCTTCTCCTGATCCCCTGCAGTCCCCAGGCCCAGACAGGGGAGGGGAAAAGAGAGAGGAGTTGCCCAAGCCTCTATTTAGGGGAGGAAGTAAGCACAGAGGGGTAGGGAGATGCTGTGGAAAAGGGGAAGGGAACAGCTCTACTGGGGGATCACGCATATGCTCACAGAGAAGTCTCCGCATGCCAACTTTGGCACACATGCCATAAGTTCACCATCCCGGACTTAGAATGTCTAAGCCTCTACACTTGAGCCTATAGTGCCTGTGCTGGGTCACATAATAAAAACAAATATAAAAGAAAAATTTCCTACCCTTGACGAGCTTACATCACTGAGAAAAGGAATATATGTTATTGACTAATTAACGAAGTTCAGAAATCTGTGGAATCATCTACACAACTACACAACTACCCAAACACATAGATGTTAAAAAACTAAATGCAACATTGGCATTATTTTTCCCAGAGATAATGGTTTGAAAGTAGTAAAAACCAGTAAAAACTCCTGAACTTAAAGAAAGACATAAGTTTAAACTTTAACTTCTTGAACTGTCTGACCTTGGTCAGGTTATATAATTTCTCTAAACATAATTTTTAATTACTTTTTCCAGATTACATGTCAATATAGTTTTTTATATTTATTTTGTGACATTTTGTAATCAGTATTCTCTCCCTCCTTCCTAATTCTCCCCCCTTCAACATGATATATTATCATATAATACATATTTACAGGTTTACTCTGTTGGGAAAGAATATACATATTGCTTACACTGAAGAAAAATTAATGGAGGAAATAAAGTAAATAATGTTATGTTTTTAGTAATATTTGGAATCCATCTGTTCGTTCTATGGCAGTGGATATTCTTTTTCATCATGAGTCCCTTGAAGTTGTTCTGAACCCTTGCCTTGTTGATAATGGTTAGTTGTCATTCACAGTTGCTCATAATACCTTATTGTTAACTATGTTCACTGTTCTCCTTATTCTGCTCATTTCATTTTGCATAACTTCAAATAAGTTTTTTTTTTAGATTTTTTGTGACCATCTTGTTTGTCATTTCTTATGGCACAATAATATTCTGTTACAAGCATATACCACAAGTTGTTCAGCTATTCCTCAACTGATAGTCATCTCTCCTGTTTCAAGTTCTCTGCTACCACGAAAAGAATTGCTATAAATATTTTTACACAGGTGGTTTCTTTCCCCCCATCTTTAATCTTTTTGGGATACAGATCTAGTAATGACATTGCTCAATCAAAAGGTATGCAGTTTTATGGCCCTTAGGGCATTGTTCTAGATTGCTCTTCAGAAAGATTATATCAGTTCACAGCTCCACCAACAATGTATTAGTGTCCCGATTTTTTCCACATCTCCAACATTTATAATTTCCATTTTTTGTCATGTTAGTATGTTTGTTGGGTGTGAGGTAGTACTCAGAATTGTTTTAATATGCATTTCTCTAATTAATAGTGAATTAGAGCATTTGTTTCATATGACTGGAGAGTTCAGAGACTAGTTAGTGTTTTCATTTTAATATATGTAATTTTAATCATGAATGTTTTCTACTCTTTCTGTTTTTTATAATGCCAAATCACTTTATAGAAGTTTCATCTTACTTCCTTTAAATCTTTGTATTTGTTCATTCATAGGCTACATTTAGTTTTTCAGATTTGCCATTTCATACAGTAAAAATATTTCATGGCATTAAATGTCACAATTGAAAGATATACACTTTGTTACTTTTTTCTACTTCCAAAATTATTTTATTAGGATTGTTGAATTCATGATTTTTCTTTCTGATTGAATCTTCTTTGGAATATGTAACCAGTAGTGGGACCAATGGACCAAAAAATGAAACATGTAGTGACTTTTCTGGCATAACTACAAATGCAATAGGTTCCTTTTCTTTTCTTTCTTAAACCCTTCCCTTCGGTCTTAGGATCAACACTGTACATTGTTTCCAAGGCAGAAGAGTGGTAAGGGCTAGACAATGGAGGTTAAGTGACTTGCCCAGGATCATACAGCTAGGAAGTATTTGAGACCAGATTGCATTTTTCTTTAGTTAGGTGACCCAGCAGATACAATGATAGATTTAGAGTCATGAATACATGCATACAAAGAAGTTATAAATTTTGTGACTTTATCTTGGCAAGTCACTTCATCTCTCTAGGATTTAGTTTTCTTTTTTTTAAAATGAAGGGGTTGGACTCAATGACTCTAAGATCCCTTACAGCTCTAAATCTATGATCTTCTAATACCATAATACAAAGCAGCTTGTTGATATTATAATTATGATCTGTGAGGTGACTTGCCTAGGGTCACATAAATAGGAAATGTCTGAGGTCAAATTTGAACCCAGAAAACCTCCCCTCTATAAGCATGACTCTCGATCCACTGATGAGTCACCTAGCTACACTCTAAATGCAGTAGTTTTTGAGAATGTGTATATCAATTAATTCCCCCAACAACACCATTTTAATGTATATTTCTTCCAATAGCCCCTTCTATATAGACTATTTCTATTTTAGTTGATTGAGAGCTAGCCTCAGGAAGGTGATAAATTCAAGTTAGGATGAGCTATTGATTACTGATTAGAGATTGTTATTTAGTGCTCTAATTTTGTAGTAAAAAGTAGTTCCAGCTATTAGTAGATTTAACACCTAAGTTAAGTCAACTATAAAACTTAAGATGAATGGCAAACTAATCATTTAGATGTAATATACTTATATAAGATGATCAAATTAATTATTTTGACATAAGAATATATATGAATGGCTATTTGTCAAAATGCCCTTCCTCTGCCCTTTCGAAATTCATTTATCACTAGCCTACTGAAGACTAATCAAGAGGATGGAGATTCTTTGCCTCATCAAGATTCTAGATCTCTTCAGGAGGCTGTCAAAACCTACTTTCCAAAATAGTATAGGTACATGATAGAAATATGCTCTAATACAATGCTAGAATTATCAGTAGTCCTACATTAGATGTACCTTAATCTGCCCATTTTATGCCTAAGAGTAAAATGTTGCCAATCATCTATACTGGAATCCCCCCTGCATACCCACTCCTCAAATTATTTTTAGACTTCTTTCCCTTGTTAAAAGATACCTTGATGTTATCCCCAGCTTTATTCAATTTTTCCTATTGTAAAAATAAAATTGGCGCCAATACTCAGTATCTCAGATCAATTGGGTATGCCTGTGGAGTCACTGACTATGTATGCCTTGAATGGCTCATAATAATGTACTTGCAAAGTATGTTCTCCCAGGGTATTTACAGATATGAGTATTTAAGTTTTGCCTAACATGCTGGTTGTATAACTTTGGGCAAGCTATATAAATGCCTTGGATCTTTGTCTCATCTATGAAATGAGAGGATAAGACAATATTTATTCTGAGGTACCTGCCTTAAAGATTCTATGAACCCACAATCCTATGTGTTAGCAATGACAGAGAAAGGGAAGAAAAGGGAAAAGAGAACATGGACAAACTTTCAAGATTTCATGCTACTTCCAGGAAAATAACTCATTTTAAATTTAAATTCAGTTCACTAAACCTCTCTTTTTCTATATAGATTCAACTCTAAGAACAAAAACTCACTTATTTGACAAAAATTGCTAGGAAAACTGGAAAAGAGTATGACAGAAATTAAGCATGGTGAATGCTTCACACTATTTACAAAGGTAAATTCAAAATTAATAGATGATTTAGAAATAAAGGGTGATACCATAAACAAATTAGAGGAGCACAAAATAGTCTGCCTAATAAATCTAGAAGTTGGTACTTTGAAAAAAAATAAAATAGACAAAGTACTGGTCAATCTAATTAAGAAAAGGAAAGAAGAAAACCAAACTGACAGTATCCAATATGAAAAGGGAGACCTCACATCTAATGAAGAGGAAAATAAGGCAATCATTAAAAACTATTATGCTCAATTATATGGCAACAGATATGGCAATCTAGGTGATATGGGTGAATATTTACAAATATATACAAGGATATCCAGGGAAATAATGAAAAAAAAAACACATATGATGGGGGCCTTGCAGTCCCAGACCTTAAACTATATTACAAAGCAGCAGTCATCAAAACAATTTGGTACTGGCTAAGAAACAGAAAGGAAGATCAGTGGAATAGACTAGGGGAAAGTGACCTCAGCAAGACAGTATATGATAAACCCAAAGATCCCAGCTTTTGGGACAAAAATCCACTATTTCATAAAAACTGCTGGGAAAATTGGAAGACAGTGTGGGAGAGATTAGGAATAGATCAAGACCTTATACCCTACACCAAGAAAATTCAAAATGGGTGAATGACTTAAACATAAAGAAGGAAACCGTAAGTAAATTGGGTAAACATAGAATAGTATACATGTCAGACCTTTGGAAGGGCAAAGACTTTAAAACCAAGCAAGACATAGAAAGAATCACAAAATGTAAAATAAATAATTTTGACTACATCAAATTAAAAAGCTTTTGTACAAACAAAACCAATGTAACTAAAATCAGGAGGGAAACAACAAATTGGGAAAAAATCTTCATAGAAACCTCTGACAAAGGTTTAATTACTCAAATTTATAAAGAGCTAAATCAATTGTACAAAAAATCAAGCCATTCTCCAATTGATAAATGGGCAAGGGAAATGGATAGGCAGTTCTCAGATAAAGAAATCAAAACTATTAATAAGCACATGAAAAAGTGTTCTAAATCTCTTATAATCAGAGAGATGCAAATTAAAACAACTCTGAGGTATCTCCTCACCCCAAGCAGTTTGGCTAGCATGATAGCAAAGGAAAGTAATGAATGCTGGAGGGGATGTGGCAAAGTAGGGACATTAATTCATTGCTGGTGGAGTTGTGAACTGATCCAACCATTCTGGAGGGCAATTTGGAACTATGTCCTAAGGGTGACAAAAGAATGTCTACCCTTTGATCCAGCCATAGCACTGCTGGGCTTGTACCCCAAAGTGATAATGGACAAAAAGACTTGTACAAAAATATTCATAGCTGCGCTCTTTGTGGTGGCCAAAAACTGGAAAACAAGGGGATGCCCATCAATTGGGGAATGGCTGAGCAAATCGTGGTATATGTTGGTGATGGAATACTATTGTGCTAAAAGGAATAATAAAGTGGAAGAATTCCATGGAGACTGGAACAACCTCCAGGAAGTGATGCAGAGCGAAAGGAGCAGAACCAGGAGAACATTGTACACAGAGACTGATACACTGTGGTATAATCGAATGTAATGGATTTCTCCATTAGTGGCATTGTAATGTCCCTGAACAATCTTCAGGGATCTAGGAGAAAAAACACCATTCATAAGCAGAAGATAAACTGTGGAAGTACAAACACCGAGGAACTCTAATGCAAATATTAACAACATGGCAATGGGTTCGAATCAAGAACACATGTGACACCCAGTGGAATCACGCGTCGGCTATGGTGGGTAGGGGGGATGAAAAGAAAATGACCTTTGTCTTTAATGAATAATGCTTGGAAATGATCAAATAAAATATTATTAAAAAAAACTTACATTCTGTCAGTATCAGTTCTAAGACAGGTGAGTGGTAAAAGCTAGGCAATTAGGTTTAAGTGACTTGCTTATTGTAAAAATGGACTGGAATCCTGGACTTCACTCCCCACAAGCCTTTGCTCCACTTATCTAGAATGCTTTGTAATCTTACCTGGACCGAGATCGAGAAGGTATTTAAGCTGATTGCAAAGGTTTTTGACTCTCTTTTGGACTTCTGTTTTGGGGCAGATGTGGCTCTTTCCATAATGTAGGTGAGGTTGTGTCTAGGCCTCTCTGTGGCCTGGACACATGTTTTCTTATCCTGTATTTTCTTTAAACCTTAACTTTTAATAAACCTCTAAAAAATATAATACTCCTTGTAGAGAGAAACTAATTTCTACCTGCTTCAGTCTTCCCTAAATTTTTAACTGTTACAGTTTTTGGTGACCACTAGATTGGATGAGAACTTCTCAAATTTTCTAGCCTAGATAATGATTTCTTTAAGCCACGTTTCTCCAAGATGCTTTTTAGAAAACCATCTTGATCAGCTCCTGCCTGCAGCCCTCTCCGGCTCCTGCTTCTGCTCCTGGCTTCTCACCTGGTGCCGGAGCTCCCAGCCCTGCTTTTCTGAGCACTGGCTCTTGCCCTGCCCACCCTGGAAGTCTGTCTCTCACCCATCTGGCCTCTGACCCAGAAGGTTCATTACCCCAGCCCCAGACCCAGGAGCTCAACCCCAGCCGGCTCATCACCCAGATCCTTGGAGCAGATCGCTCAGGACTCATTGGGTCCAGCTGGTAACAGTATTGGCCATGTGGGCGGAGGGGAGAGATGAGAGGGAAAGGAGAACGGGTAATTTTCCCTTAGGCTAAACTCCACGTGCATGGGGGTATTGACCACAGGGAGTCTGTAGCAGGGGAGAGAGAAGAAACAGTTTTCAAACAGAAACTTAAAAAGCAATGGGCTGTTTAAAAGGATACCTTTTGACTGTTCTGGTAATTTCATTGATTTCACCTGTGTGCCAGAAGAAAGATTCAGCCCAAAGATTCAACTTTGAATTTGCAAATGGGTGGCTCAGTGAACTGAGAGCCAGGCCTACAGACATGCGGTCCTGGGTTAAAATCTGGCCTCAGATACTCCCCAGCTGTGGGGCGCTGGATGGGTCCCTTAACCCCAAATGCCTAGCCCTTACTACTCTGCCTTCCGACAATAGACATTTAAATGGATAAACACACATAAGGAACTTTAAAGACTAAAGGCTATATTCTAAGGCATTTCAGACTCTAATGGTTTATACAAATCTCTGTACTCTATTGCATTTTTCCTGATTGTTTTAAGATTTAACTTTGTGATGTTAAATTCATATATTACTGGACTGAATATTATTCTGTTACACTGAAGGTTGATTGAATTTATTTTGAATGTACTGAGTTTTGAAATTCTGTTGTTTTCCCCCATAACTGTGCTGAACAAATATTATAGTAATTAAGCCCATATGAAAAAAAACAGCCTTTCTATTTTGACTTTGTAAATTATCAAATAGAGGAGAGATGGACTTCATCAGAATTTGTTATAATTGTGTAACAACCTTTGGAAAATTTAATATGCTAAATATCTCAAATGATATTAAGGGCTTTTTAAATATGATTTTTGTAATTTTTTTTTAACAATCTCTGGTCATTTTTGCCTGCCCCTACTATGAGGTAAGACCCATTACAGTAGCTGAAGTGAAATTTATTTATAACCCTCAACCTTCCCACATTTCTAAATATGTGAATGGAAGTTGGGGCAATTAATCTCAGGGCATTTGTATCCCTAAAAAGCCTCCAAAAAAGTAGCACCCCTATATTTATACTCTTCAGCTCATTACTTGCACCAGAATGATATATAGATTTCTTGATTATGTTCTTAACCCAAGATGAGTTTTACTTTGTTTAAAAATATGTTTATTAGCAAGGTTGAAAGATTGCTACGTTTGTTAAAAAAAAAATCGTGTGACAAATGTCCATCAATTCATAGGTTTTAAAAAATGCCATACAGCAACTTATGTGAAATATGAATGTGTTTGTTTGCTATTGTAATTAATTGGGCTATTGAGAATTTTGGGGATATTGATATCTACATATTTGTATTACTGTTCAATTCATTTGCCTTCTACTCACAGTGGAGCATGGCTAGACATGAAGAGGAAATGGATCTCATTTTTGGTGAGAAAGCCTTGCATTTTATATTTTCTTAGCTGACACAGAGTGTCAATGATTATAAGCTATATTTTTGAATTTTAGAAGCTCTTTTATTATTATATTTTTCTTGCATGTGCAATATACTATTTGTTTTTTTTCTCTCCTTTTTATATTTGAAGCACATGTCACCAGCATTAAGATTTTCTTTAACTTTTTGACTTTTCAGTACTATAAGTTTGAAATACATTTGTCAGAGAATGCCCAAAAAGCTTGTGACTATAAAAATGATGCCACTAATTGTTTAAAAAATTATGGGACTTTGCTTAATGATTCTGTCTGATTCCAGGACAAGATATACACACAAGAGCCATTGAACAGAGCCAAAGAAAAGCCAATATAGGATGGATTGATGCACTTCTAGGCCAATACAAAGGTCTTGAACCTAGTGTGAAGACTCGAGGTTACTGTGTTTATCATTGCTAGACATAGGCTTTCCTTGTGTCCACACTCACTCTGAAGATACTCACAGAGGGGTATCCCCAAAACTTGGCTCCTACTTGGCTTCTATAATCTGGTCCCCTTTTCTGGTCCCCTTCCATAGTGTGCTACCTTTCTGTAGTCCTGGCTACTGACTGGGTAAATGCATCATTGCTTAGATCATTTTAATTGGGCCCTGATTCAAGGACCTGTTATAGATTTATTTTTCTTTTTACTTGGAAATTTTACACATAAGACTTTGATAGTCTATATTTTCATCCAGAGTTTTTTCTTTTTTTTAATTTGGATTTTTCTGATATCCTTTTAATATCTCTTGCCAATTGATTCATATACTTCATACCTCAGCCATGCATCCCTAAGTGATCTTGTATTTGTCAATCACCCTCTTAATGGGGGAATGTAAAAAATATCATTTAAATTGCAAAGTTTAAATTCCTTTTGAGAAGAATTTTAGGTAAAGAAGATGCTACCTCTCTGAATCCAGAACTGAACTGTTGGAGAAGCCACCATGAAGAAGCCTCCAGACCATAAATGCACAAAAATGAACTTTGGGTGTCGTTGATTGAACATTTATTTGTATGTATACTTTTATGCCAAAGAGGACTGCCCCCTAACTGGCTTTTTGTCAATGCGTTTCAGCAATTATTGGTTTTATTCTTTTTTTCTCTTATCCTCAAATTATTGTAATCTTTAAATTGATTATGTTTTCATGATCCTTTGGAAAAAATTAATTTTTTTCAAATGCTCAAACAGGAGAATGAAAAAATGGACTGGAATCCAGGACTTCATTCCCCACAAACCTTTGCTCCACTTCCCCAGAATGCTTTGTAATCTCACCTGGGCAGAGATTGAGAAGATATTTAACCTGATTGCGAAGGTTTTTGGCTCTCTTTTGGATTTCCATTTTGGGGCAGATGTGGCTCTTTTCATAATATAGGTGAGGTTGTGTCTAGGCCTCTCTGTGGCCTGGACACATGTTTTCTTATCCTGTATTTTCTTTAATCCTAACTTTTAATAAACCTCTAAAAAATATAATACTCCTTGTAGAGAGAAACTAATTTCTACCTGCCTCAGTCTCCACTAAATTTTAACTGTTACATTATGGACACATAGCTAGGAAATGTCCAAAGCCAGATTTGAACCCATATCCTCTTGGCTCTACGCCTGGCCTCTGCTTATGCCTTCTGCTTTCTAACTGCCCCTTCAATTCTGTTTTTTTTTAGTTATTTTCATCATTATTTCTATGCCTCTTTTACCAAACTATTAATAATCTTTTCATAATTTTTTTTGCTTAACTCTTATAACTTTCATGAAGTTTTTCCTTTATTACTCTTTGATTAAAATATTTTTTTCTCTTTTTAATTCTT
This sequence comes from Monodelphis domestica, assembly GCF_027887165.1. NCBI lineage: Eukaryota > Metazoa > Chordata > Mammalia > Didelphimorphia > Didelphidae > Monodelphis > Monodelphis domestica. The sequence continues at coordinate 293,325,593 of NC_077230.1, forward strand.
TATCTCTTCTAGGAATTCCTATTAGTCTCATTTCTAATCTTCATTTTCTCTTAGGCTTTACTTTTAAATGTTCTAAAATTATAGTCTTCTGAGCTTGAGGGTTTTTTTTTAAACCCTTACCTTCCATCTTGGAATCAATACTATGTATTGGTTCCAAGGCAGAAGAGCAGTAAGGATTAGGCAATGGAGGTTAAATGACTTGCCCAGAGTCACACAGCTGGGAAGTGGCTGAGGCCAGATTTGAACCTAGGACCTCCCATCTCTAGGCCTGGCCCTCAATCCACTGAGCTACCCAGCTGCCCCCTGAGTTTGAGTTTTGATCTTCCCTGACTTCAGAGTAGTTTTTATGGTTTCTTTTTTACTATTTTATTATTTTTTTCTAGTCTACTTGATTTTTGGACTTTATGTTAGAATTGGGCTCTGATTCCCCTCTGTGGGTAGTATGGATATCTAGTGTTCATTTCTATAGTTTCTGTATGTTTGGTGTTGTCTAGCTTGTCTTGAGGCCTGCATATTGTCTGTGCATCCATTGTGGTGTGATTTGGGTAGAGGTGTATTCCTTCTGGACCATTTCTGCTCATCTCCACTCTGGAATCATGCCCCAGCACTGAGTGATGAATGACATCCCTGGCCAATGGCTCCTGGTCTTGCACCCATCACTAGTATACAAGCTCCCTGATATCTTGTTTGCCTGGGTTTTTAGTCCTCTTCCCATTCCTAAGCTTTGGGCTGCTCCCTATCTCTTCTGTCCCAGTCTCAGCCCTGTGCTTCTGCCAAAACTGTTTTGCTTTCAGTGCATTCTTGGCCAGTCCCCTACTTCTGTGTCCATAGACATTCCTTTATTTCCTAGACTGCTCTAGACTAGAAAATGATTCGCTGTGATACATGCAAGTGTGTATATATGTATATGTATGTATATATGTGTGTATTTGCTTTCTTGCCCAGAATTCAGTTTGGTATACACTCATATGAATTTACATGTGCATATCTATATCTTAATATATCTATATCTATCTATCTACATTTGCTTTTCTGCTCAGAATTCAGTTTGATGTGTTTTCTGTGGTGATTACAAAGAGGTTTGGGAGAAATTTTGGCAGTTTTGCTTTTTCAAACTGTCATCTTCATTCTGGTCTTTCACCCAACTCTTATGTATGAATAATAGAATTTTTCAACATTCCTAATGACATTCCTCAGGCTGTAGAAGTAGGTGACAGTCCCCTTTAAGGAAAGAATGATAGCAATATTTGAAAGGTCAGACTCTGAAATCTAAAAGATCTAAAACGCTTATTAAGGGTTCAAAAACTTTTCCTCCAAAACAAAATCATCCTCATTTACAGTATAGACTCAGATTATTGCTTTTTTCTTCATTCTTCAATATCAATTGGGATATACTATTGATCTGTCATAAAAATAATTATAGTCTAGACTTTCAGAGTGAAAAGATCAAAAATGCATCTTCACTGTATATTCTAGTTATTAAATACAATTATATTATCTTTTAAATTATCCAAAGTAAAATTTACTTGTGAAATGAAATTCTTTAAGTATGAAAATACATGGTTTCAAAAGTCTGGCAGAAGACCTGATAAGATCTGATAATCAGGCCTAGCAAACAAAGACCTGACAAGAATTGACTCTGCCTTTTTCAAACCTAACCTAACAGTCCCTCTCAAATATTAGAATATAAAAGAAAAATTGTAACATACTCAAAATCCCAAAGTTAAAACATGGAACTTTGCTTAGTCAGGTTGTTGTGGGACTTATTGAGATGAACCCCATGGGTTTGGGATGGGTACCCTTTGCAAGAAAGCAAGGCTCTAACATAGCTTAGAAATAAAAAAAGAAATTTTTAAATTTGGAATTCACGTTGAATTTGGCTGGGATGACAATATGCAGGGATTTGACACCTACCTCCTAGAGGAGATATGTTCTGGGTGTTTTATATCCTTACAAAAACAGGGGCTGAGTAACCAGGAATGAGGGGATGGAAAGGGGTTAGGCAGGAGTGGTGGTATGTTTGTTTGTGTCCTGAAGACACAAGGGGTGACAGGAATAGTTTAGGGGACAAGTAAATGTCCTCGATTAAAACTGGATGGTATCAGAGCATAACCAGAAGATGTATATCTGTGTCCATATGAAAATCTAGGGGAGAATCCAAGAAGAATATTTTTCTCAGTGATCTTGCCTTTTCTCAGCATCACAAGAATAACAAAGAAGAAAAGAAATTTTCCCGCTTACAATTTGACCTGAAACACTTCTAGGATATGGGATGTACAAAGGGAAACCCAGAGTCTTGTGCCAAGAAGCTGATAATTTATTATAAATTATCTTTTAACACTTTAAAAAGCATACCAATAGTGTTTCAAAACCCAATACAGAGGAAACAACTTCATATTTCAAAATGAAACAATTCTATACATTAAATATATTCTTATTCCCCCCCCACTTTACTACTTGCCCTTTAATCAAGGAGTAAAAATATGTTATGGGGGTGAAGAGGTGCACCCCTTCGGTTCAGGAAGGATGCCTTTTTGCAAGAATGCAAGACTCCTAAACTTAGCTTAAAAATGAAAAGAGAAATTTATTAATTTAGATAGTAATGTTGAGAATGGCCAGGAGGATAGTACAGGTGGAACAGCAAGATAGGAAGCTGATCCCAGAACTCATCAATTCTGGGGATTTTATACTCTTACAATAAATACTGTCATAGTGTGGATATGACTCTAGAGTGGTAGCCACTCAGGCATTCCATGGAGGGGTTAGTTATCTGATTGGGGTCTGCCAGAGACATAGGGAGTGACCCTCTTGAAAGATTCCTTAGTTTTAGGGGACAGGCAGATGTCTGAGATGTAGCCTAATAGAATCAAGGAGTATCCTGGAGGTACATCTATGTCCATTTTAAATCTAAAGGAGGATCAAAGAAGGGCAATTATCTCAAAGTCCTTGGATGTTTTTAGGCTAGGAGTCACAAGGATATTAGGGAGGAAAAGAGTTTTCCTGGTAATGGTTTGCCTCAGCTTCTGGGGATACGATGCCCATATCAGTTATAACATAAAATGGGATAAAAATTATCAACTAATGTTATGTATTTTAAGAATAAAAAGAAACTTAAAACAGTTTGTTTCAATTTTCTCCATTGAAAAATATGCAATTGAAATAATAACTTTCAGAAATTAATTTATCATTTCCCTAAATAGCCAAATAAATTCAGAATAATTTAATGCTTTAGTATTAGAATTTAGAATCAGTTCAAATTAAAATTCAGAACATTGTATAAGAAGATAGCATCACAACTTTTCAATAAATATTTCTTTTGAATTTAATTTATAATTTAATAATGTTAAAATTAGAAAATAACTTTTTAACATAAGATCTTATAATAGTTTAGCAAATTGTATCTTATGTAAGCAATATTTAAGAATTTACAATATGAAACAAAATTACCAAATTTTCAAATGAGCTGACATAGAACCACTTTATCAAATTTAAACCTTGTATTGTTGTGTCATATCAATAAATTAAATTACATAAAAGAAATTATTTCAATAAACAAACAATAATAACAACAAGCAGAATATTTATTATTATTATTTACATTGAGTTTTGATGCAATAAAGTTATAACCCAATAAGAAAATTCACTTTCAATCTTCAATTTGAAAATATCAACTCTCCAAGGAGTTGGATCCATTTTTTGTTCATTACCTAAAAGCCAATCAATACTTTAGTCCCTTTAGTCAATCCTGAAAAGTTCTAATTTTAGAACAATCTCAAGTCCTCTTCCCCAAGAAGGTAACTGGCAGGTTGTGGCCTACAGGAAGTACCTGGGGTAAGAGGAGGAAAGAATCTCTGAACAGAGAACAGGAAAGATGCTTGTTACTAGATTTTCTGAAGCAGCAGACAGTAATCTATACCAAATAGAAATTTATATTTCTTTGTTAATCCTAAAACCAGATTTAGGAAAGGGGAGATAACAATGCAAATTAAGAGGGATATTTTAATTCAGTTGGGGTTTTGAATTACAAATTTCTCTAGAGGAAGCTCACCCCAGGAACTTTAAAAAAAAATCAACTCCACATATTCTTTCCAAGTTCTAGAAAACTGGATGACACTGATTCCTATTCCTATTCACCTACAAAATTTTGTGGATTTCTAGACAATTTGGTTTAATTGCTAAAACTCAAGGCTGGGTCCAACTCAAACCATGATTATATCTTGTAAAACCATGAATTATCACATTCATTTTAGGCTAACAAGGTCAGAAGATGAGACAATTTGACCCAATACTTTGCTTTTAATTTAAAATAACACAAGAAATTTGACTTTTCTTAATGATCACTTCAATCACTGAGAGTACTTCAATCTAAAATAGCTATTAACCTATATATGTATATATATTATATACATATATATATGTATTATAGCTGCTAATTTAGCTCTCACTTCTATTTACATTGAAATTATTCACCCAAAATTAATTAACAGGCCATAATTTAAAAAAAAATGTTTTCTAACAAGAAAATTTTTACTAACCCCCTTAAGTTTCTAATTAATTTTTCTATATTCTCTCTAATTCCCATATACTGGCCACTATCTGGAAATAAATGAAAGAAAAAGAGATGTAACCTCCCATTATAGAGCAAACAAAAATACAAAACAAGAGATTTTTCTACATTTGGCAAAAAAAAAAGACACAAGTTGGACACAGGATCACAAAATAGACTACTTTATAATTTTGCAGTGATTATGAATGCCAAATTAACAAAATATTAAATGTAGCTGTTGTGAGGTGTCAAGGTATACTCCTGGGGTTTGGGAAGGTTATCATTTTTTTAAGAACATATTTGAAGAATTCTTTTTTTTTTAATTTGGTCAATTTCAAACATTATTCCCTGGTTACAAAAATCGTTTTCTATTCCTCCTTCCCCTCCCCAAACCCTTCCCATAGCTGGCATGTGATTTGACTGGGTATTACATGTGTCCTTGACCAGAATCCATTTCCATATTGTTGGTATTTGCACTAGGATGTTCATTCAGAATCTACATCCCCATCATATCCTCTTCTACCCATGTGATCAAGCAGTTGTTTTTTCTTTGGTGTTTTTACTCCCCCAGTTCTTCCCTGGATGTGTATAGTGTTCTTTCTCATAGATCCCTTCAGGTTGTTCAGGATCACTGCATTGCCACTAATGGAAAAGTCCATTTCATTCGATTATACTACAGTGTATCAGTCTTTGTGTATAATGTTCTTCTGGCTCTGTTCCCTACACTCTGCATCAATTCCCAGATGTTGTTCCAGTTCCCATGGAATTCCTCCAGTTTATTGTTCCTTTCAGCACAATAGTATTCCATCAACAACATATACCACAATTTGTTCAGCCATTCCTCAATTGACGGGCTTCCTCTCATTTTCCAATTTTTTGTCACCACAAAGAATGCAGCCATGAATATTCTTGTACATGTCTTTTTCCTTATTATCTCTTTGGGGTACAAACCCAGCAGTGCTATGGCTAGATCAAAGGGCAGACAGTCTTTTAGAACCCTTTGAGCATAGTTCCAAATTGCCCTCCAGAATCGTTGGATCAATTCACAACTCCACCAGCAATGTATTAATGTCCCAACTTTGCCATATCCCCTCCAGCATTCATTACATTCTATTGCTGTCATGTTATCCAATCTGCTAGGTGTGAGGTGATAACCTCAGAGAAGTTTTGATTTGCATCTCTCTGATTACAAGAGATTTAGAGCACTTTTTCATGTGCTTATTAATAGTTTTGATTTCTTTAACTGGAAATTGCCTGTTCATTTCCCTTGCCCATTGGAGAATGGCTTGATTTTTTTTGTACAATTGGTTTAGCTCTTTATAAATTTTAGTAATTAGACCTTTGTCAGAGGTTTTTGTTATGAAGATTATTTTCCAATTTTTTATTTCCCTTCTGATTTGGGTTATATTGGTTTTGTTTGTACAAAACCTTTTTAATTTTATGCAATCAAAATGATTTATTTTACATTTTGTGACTGTTTCTAAGTCTTACTTGGTTTTAAAATTTTTCCCTTCACAAAGGTCCTTATAGTTTCCTTCTTTATGTTCAAGTCATTCACTCATTCTTAGTTCATCTTGGTGTAGGGTGTGAGGTGTTGATCCAAGCCTAATCTCTCCCACACTGTCTTCCAATTTTCCCAGCAGGTTTTATCAAAACCAGGGGCTTATTTTCCTTAGTCAACAATTAGCCTCCTAACTCCCTTGCCACATGACTGGGGAAACAAACTGTTTCTGAGCATTTTACCTCATGGGAAAGGGGAAGGGAAGAAGGATGTTACTCTTCCAAACAGGAAATTGAAAGCATGGAATATTCTTTGAAAGAGCAGTAAATTGCATATTTCAAAACAGCTACTATCATTCATGAGTGCACTAATCTTTTCACTTTTCTTGTGTGAGATTCAGGGTAGAAATTCATCTCTCTACAACCCTTTGCCACTTCAGCCTGCCCAGTCTCTAAGATTCATCCAGTTTGAGATTCCTCAAACCCATGTTATCCCTCCCTATGGGAAATACCACAGATCTGACAAAAGAAATCTGAATGGAAAGAGAAAGGAACTTTAAAAAGACTGGAGGTGAAAATTTTAAGCTTCTTCAGACTCTATTGTTTTATGAAAGTCTCTGTATTTTATTGTATTTTGATGATTGTCTGCTTTAAGATTTAATTTGTTGTTTTAAGTTCATATATTAATGTATCCAATACTATTCTGTTACACTGAATCAGTTTAATCTACTCTCTGTTAAGTATTAGCTATATTCTGTTACCTTTTCCCTATAACTACACTGAACAAATACTATTGAATATGCTCATTAAAAAAATAAAACAGCATTTTCTTCCATTTTGGCTTTGTAAATGGTCACACAGAGGATAGATTGACTTCATCAAAACTGATTAGAATTGTATAACAACCTTTGGAAAATGTAATGAGCCAAATATCAAATTGATTTTAAGGGGTCTTTAGACATGATTTTTAGATTTTTTCTTTCAACAATTCTGACTGATCATTTTGCCTACCTCACAGTTATTTGTAACAAGAGGTAAATGGTCCATTTTTATAGCTGAAGTGAAGCACTATTATAATCCCCACCTCTGCATTTGTAAGAATGTGAATGGATGGAATATAGTCTCATACCAAAGGACCTGGGAAATTGGTCCCAGGGTATGATACCCCTGGATGGCTCCCAAGGGAAGCATCTCTCATTTGTAACTCCTCAGCTTACTATACTCTTTCACTAGAATGTTCTAGATTCTTGGTGACATTTTTAGACTCAACATCAACAGTATATAGAGGTTTTTTTTTTTTTTTCTAATTTCCTCTGCCACATTTTGTAATGATGGCAGTAATAGGAAAAAAAAAATATCTCAGCCAAGGTTGAAACATTGCTACATCTGAAAAACTTGTGACAAGTACCCATTAGTTTTAAATGTCACATGGCTGACTTATGGGAATCCTGATGACAATGGGTTTGTTTGCTATTGTAATTAAATGGGCTATTATAACTTGGGATTTTGATACTTTTTGAACGTGCATTACCTGTTGTACTACTATTCTTTATTAAAAAAACTATTATTTAGTGAAAATTATTTGCACTCACACAGAGTGGATCATGGCTAAATTTGAAATGGAATGGATCTCATTTTTGGTGAGAAACCTTTGTATTCTATCTTTCCTTAGTGACACAGTGTGCCAATGATTTTAAGCTATATATTTTTTATTTTTAAAACTTTTTTTAGTATTGTTTTTGCTTGCACGTGCAATATTCTATTTCAGTTTTATTTTCTTCTCTCCTTTTTTGTATTTGTAGCACATGCCACCAGTATTGAGAACATTTTTTCTTTAAATTGTTTGATTTTGCAGTAATGTTAGTTTAAAATACATTTGCCCTAATGTCAATGCATACCCAAAAAGCTTTAGACTATAAAAATGATGCCATTGATTGTTTTAAAAATTCATGGGACTTTGCTTAATGATTTTGTCTGATTCCAGGAGAAAGAAATACAAAAAGACCCATTGCATGGTGCCAAAGAAGCACTATTTTTAACTGCATAGTGCCAATTGAGCACAAGGTCAAAGAGACCAACCAATTCCAATGTGATTGATGAAATTTTGAGCCAAGACAAGAGGACTTGAATTTCTTTGGGGTTTGAGGATGGGGCTGTTTTGACATATGTCAAAGGCAGGTCTCTCTAGTCCCACATTCTACCAAGTATCTCAAATTTGGCTTCTACCTGGCTCCTATTATCTAGTCCCTATTTTGTTTTTCATAGTGTGGCAACTTCCTGTAGTCTTGGCTGCAAATGGGTAAATAAAATATTACTGCATTTTGTCCTACATACTTGTGGGATAGAAATTACTTTAATTGGACCATAATGCAAGGGCTTATTATGAATTTATTCTTTTTTATTCAAAATTTTATTTATGTAGATTTTTGATATTTTGATTCTGATTTTGAATTTTTTCTTTCTCCTAAAAATGTTTACTTTTTCTTCCATTTGTTTTTCTTTTATGTTTTCTTTTTCTTTTGGTAATTGATTCCTGCATCTCATAACTCAGTCATGCATTCCTAAGTGATCTCAGTGCTTTTCAACACCTTCTTCAGGGGGGAATGTATTATTATTCTAAAATGCAAAGTTTAAATTCTTTTGAGAGTAATTTTAGCTTAAGAAATAGGCTACCTCTCCAAATCCAGAAAGTGAACTTTTTGGAGAAGGCACCATGAAGATGCCTTCACAGACCACAAACCGCACCAGAACATCCAGAGTGAACTTTGGGATATGGTGATTTTAACCGTGTGGGGTTGAATGCATTTGTTTTTGTATGTATACTCTTATGCAGAAGGGGACTGCCCCCAACTGACTTTTTGTCAATGCACCTAGCAATCATTGGTTTTGTTCTCTTTTTTCTTTTATCCCCAAATTATTGTGATTTAAAACTTGGTTATGTTTACAACATCCATTGGAGAGACCAGTCTTCCATAGATCTCAGGGGGATGTGTATAATTGAATATCTGTTACCCTAAAAGAGAACTACTTTTTCCCAGGATCCCACTGACTTCCTGTCATTACATACTTTGTGTAGACAGGGGATATTAGGTGGGGACATGGTGGGTCCCACCATCTTTGGCGTCTTGGCTCGATGATGGTGAGTGAGATTTTCAACAGGCTAATCAGCCACGGGCACGTGGACTTTATTTTGTATCCTCTTTATTCCTTGATTTCTAATGAGCTTTACTAAGTCTCCTAAAATATATTTTATTATTTGAGATTAATTTTAATTTTTACAATATCCTGTCATTCCACTGGAACCCAAGGACAGTTACTCCATTAAGAAATCCAGAGAAGGAGAATTCATTAGAAATTTTTATTTATTACTTCTATCTTTCACTTCTTAAAGTGAGCTTTTTCAGTAAACATTCATTTTCATGGGAGCAGGAATCAAGATAGCACCACCAGAGAGCACCATTGCACTGCTCTAGACTAGCTATGGTATAAATTGTTCTTGTCAATAAATTCGAATAAAAATTTTTTTGATAAATTTTGAAGATTATCCGCATCTCCATTCATCATCTTTATTCCAAATAGTAATTATTTAATTTCATTTTATGAAATATAAAATATATAAACACCATAAAATAATCAAACAGTGTTTCCAGACATTTACAATCCAAGACATACTTTTAAAAAGCATAAAAGAAGAAAAAATATGAAGGACAATCAACCCCAAACTCAGAATCAAAACACTTAGCCTCTGGTTTGGTTGAATCTCTGATGTTACATTTGTGTATGACTAAAAATCAAATACTCTTTGAAACTCCAATTGATCATATCTAAAATGGAGTTAAATTAGACTATGTTCTTAAAGGTCATGGACTTCTTTAGAAATCTGGTAAGGCTTAATCGATCCCCTTCTCAGAATAAAGTTTTTTAAATAATTGAAGGAAATGCTGGATTGTAGTTAGAGGCTATTGAAAATGAAGATGCCCTCTTTGATTTGATTAGCCCCTTGATATATTCTCAAGAACCTCAGGTTAAAGAACTCCTGGACAAAATAATCTTTAAATTCCCTTCCATCTCTGACATTTTAAGACTTTTTAATAAAAGTTAATAGCCTAGGGCACAGTAAGTAAGGCTTTGCTTCAATTCAAATAACCCAACACATAACAAATTCATTCTGCTAAATAAATGCATATCTTATCACCTTTAATTGCCACTCCTTCTCTCAGGGACCTGTGTTATTCTTTTAAAGCTATCCATTCTAATGTGATTACAAATGATGATAGACTAAAATGTTACTTCTCCCTGGCTGCCTGTTTGTATTTTAACAAGAACTTTCTGGAGACAAATCATTTTGAGACTGGATATTTGGAGCCAACGGTACCCTTTCATATATAGGATGTGTAAGAAAGAATGAAAGAAAGCAGGACTTTTGCAAAAGAGACTAAAAACAAGGTTTTGCAAAAAAGGGTTGGGTCACAGGAACAGAACTGAAGGAGCTATTCCAGAATCTGGGGAAGGGATAAAACAGGACACCTGAGGCAATTGGAGTTCCTTTGTTCCTGTCCTTTCAGGGGAATGGAGAGGTAACTTCCTGTTGGCAATTCTGTCTAAGCCTGTGGGAAGGTGACTTACCTATTCCCTGAGAGCTGGAGTTTCCTACTTTCCAGCTATGGGGAGATCCTGATATCTGGTCCATCCCTGTCTCTACCTGTGTTCCTATAAGATCTGGTATCCTAGGGTTTCTGACTTCTGTGAGAGTGAGCTGCCAGGACCCAGTGAAACCCTGTCAGTGAGAACAGCCCAGCCATCTTAGCTTTTGGCCTAAAAGGTTGATGGCTCCAAGAGGTCAAGCTATAAAATATCTGATGAACTTTTATCTTTCCTACCATTAATTTGGAGGACTAGTTAGATCAGATTATATAGATAGTATTGGGGTTTACAGGTAGATAGAGTAGAGAAAGGTTGCCTGAAGAACTTGAACACAGCTTCATGAGAAGCCTGTATAAGGAGGGAGGAGTATCCAGATTTTATAGCTTAGGGATTCCTTCCCCTGGTCCTCCTTCCTTCCTCTTTGATAATAATAATCCTAATTTAATCTTTTAACAAGCCTTAAACTAGTCAGATAGTGTTTGGCCTACCACCTGCTTCTCAGGCCTACACAGGCCTGTTGGCTAGTCTCTAAGTGGTATACCAACACCAAGTCCACAAACCTTTCTATTCATCTTATCAACCTATTTCAGATGGGAAAAGACCTGTAATTGCATCAGTTTAAAGAACCCCCTCTATCATTGCAGATTGGCGGCAGTTTAGTAATTTTATCTTTGTTGTATAGGCTAAATATCCACAGTTCTTTCAACTGTCCATGATGCAATATAATCTCTAGGACCTACTTCTCAAGATGATTAGCATTCTCTGGAAGGCAGTTTATCAATTTTCAGTTCTTTAACACATATTAAAGAGTAAATTGCTAATAATAAATAAATATTAGCCCTCCAAATTGAATTCCTCATGACTAAAATTGACACCTTAGCTTCAAGATGTTAAGACTATGATTTCAGATATCTGAGGAAGCAAAGGAAGCATATGGGGTTGTTAATCAAAATATTGCTGATGCACATGAAATTGTAAGACTGTAGGAACATAAACTAAGGGGGTTCAATTATTTCCTTTATCACACACGTACACGTAAACATACACATACACACACATTACCCAGACCATCTTTCTTAAAATGAATATAAGGGGACAGCTGGGGGGACTCAGTGAATTGAGAACCAGGCCTAGAGATGGGAGGTCCTAGGTTCAAATCTAGCCTCAGACACTCCGTAGCTACATGACTCTGGGCAAGTCACTTAACCCCCATTGCCTAGCCCTTACCACTCTTTTGCCTTGGAACCAGTCCTTAGTATTCAATCTAAGATAAGGGTTTTAAAAATTAAAATAAATAAAATAAAATGAATATAAATCCAGTCTTAAATGAAGGGAACCACTAGGTGGACTCCTTGAGTCAAACCCCAGGAGTCATTTCAAAACCCAGATTTCAGCCTGGAGAGAGACTGAAAAATGTGGAAAACAAAATAAGACTTAAAAACTCAGACATCAAAACGGACAAGCTTTATCCTGGGTCTACAACGATGGGCTAAAAAATCAGTTCAAATATTCTCATACTCTCCGGATGAGTCAACCATAGCATTTAAGGTAGAGAAAATAGGCTTTCCCCAGCTAGCTGCTCACATTAGCTATATAGCCACAAACATTACAATAACACAGAGTACCAGGGCTCCAAATGAGCAAAGAGACTAGATACCCTTTGGCTGGGAGTTAGGCGTGAGGGTTCAACCTTGACATAGTCACTACTTCATCATTTAACCCAGGGAAAATTTTCATCCAGAAATTGGCTACTTAGTAAAACAATATATATACATATATTAGTTTTAACTTCATGTATCACTTTGATTTATGAGGTAGCAGTACCAACAATTCCAGAGACCAATAGGGACTCAGTGGATGTCCCCCTCTCTTAGAAATCATGAGGATATTATCCCAGTAAAGATCTACTTCTTTTATACATCTGGCTTGCCTTTGACCTTGCCTAGACCTTCTAACTTGGACCCACCAAGCTTAATGAAAACCTGGGAAAGCTAAAAGAATGTATTATAAGTTCTTGTAGCTCTCCCAGGTTTTCGTTAAGAATGGTGGATTTATATAGGCACAATTCTAGAACAGTCCTCCTCCCATAGATTTTCCTTGAAAAATATTTTTTCTTTTTTTTTTTTTAATTTCAGAAGCAACATAATAGATTTTGTTCCAACGCCTTAATTTAACTCCATTTGTGTCTCTCCATTTCTAGTGTGTTTCTTATAAAGAACATCATTGGATACTGGATCTGATACATTCTACTATATGCCTCCCTTTATTATTTTATTCTTCTATTGCCATTCACATTCACAGTTATGGTTATTAACTTTTTATTTCCCTCTATCCTATTTTTCTTCTCTTAATCTATCTTTTTATTTTGTCTCTCCTGTAAAGTCTGCTTTATAGCAAATATGGAAATATGCTTTCTATCATGGTACATCTATAACCAATAGCAAGTTGCTTACCTTCTCAGGGAGGGGAGAGGAGAAGGGAAGAAAATGTGGAACTCCAAATGTTAGAAAAGAAACACAAACAAGTATTTTTTTATATATAAATGGGAAAAATAAACTATTACCATCATTACACATGCAAAAAAGTCTTTTGATTCTGACCACTGTCTGTTTTTATATGCCCTCCCTTTTATCACTCTCTCTTTCCCTAATCTCTTTCCCCCTCCTATTTTCCTATTGGGTAAGACGGATTTTTCTCATGAAGTATGTATGATATATGTCTTTATGTGTGTATTATATGCATGTATATATATATATGTATCCATGTATAAATGTGTGAATATAGATATATACATAATAAAAATTTCCTTTTTTGAACCAATTTAAATATGTGAAATTCAAGCATTGTTTCCATTTCTCCCTTCACTGTAAAAGCTCTGCATGGTGTGGCTCTTTTATGTGAGATAATCTTCCCTATTTCTTCCTCTTCCTCCCTCCTTCTTCCAGGGTGTACTACTTTTTTGTCTGTTCTTTTTTTTATTTCATCTTCCCAACATAATTCGCATACTCCTGGACCCTATTTCTCTGTAGAATCCTTTAAATTGCCCTGATAATAACAAACTTCTTAGAAGTTATACGTAGCATCTTTCCATATAAAAAAGTGAACAGTTTAACCTTAGAATCTCTTATGATGTCTTTTTCATGATTACATTTTTATCCTTCTCTTGAGTCTTGTATTTGAAAGTCAAATTTTCTATTCAACTCTAGTCTTTCAGTCAAGAATACTTGGAAATATTCTATTTCACTAAATATCTATTTTTCCTGATTAAAAAAAGATTACACTCAGTTCTGCTGGGTAGGTTATTCTTGGTTGTAATGCCAGCTCTTTTGACTTCTGGAATGTTACTTATTTAAGGTGATACTGTATAGATAGCACCCAGAACTTTAACCAATAAATAAAATGAGGCTATCCCCAAGCATAAAATTATTTATTAATAGGAATATGTGATTTAATAAAGTATAGATCAATGCCATGCCTCCATTTGCACCAAAAACCTGCCAACATTTTTTATACCTAGGTAGGTGTTTTTTCCTTCTCATTTGCCTATCAGTACCTCATTTGAATATTTTAATAAGGACATGTGTTTAGAGAATTAGCCACCTTTACCTTTACTTCTCATAGGATAATGAAGGACGATTCTTCAGGTAAGTGGATTCCTATAGATTCAATAAGCTAAGCAAATGTGATTGACCCAACCCACTCTGGCATTTAAGAAATGTAGAATTCTGAAGCTCAGAGCAGTTTAGAGAGTGCTTATCTGTTTATTCTCTATTCTTTTCTCCCTCAACCATCTTCCTAGAGTGTTTTGAATTCTCTGGTTCAAGGGATAGCTTGTGATTGTGGGATAGTTTTTGACTTGTACTAATCCCTTCCCCATATCTGTTTTCATGTGTATGTTTAGATCCTTTAGGGTCATTGATTTCTGGATTTTATGGGTAAAAATCTTTTGCTGTTGGGTTTAATTCTGATCTATTTACATTTTTTTCTAGCTTCTCTTATACTTTGAAGGTTGATGTATGCACATGCTCTGTAGGCCATGGGTTTATGACTGTTTGTATGGTGGGGTTTGTTATTTTGAATTCTACTTGGACTTTCTCACAATTCTTGTGTGTTATTTTGTCTATGGGGTTTAGAGGATCACTGTAATGCTCCTCCATTGTTAATGTTGTTTCATGGTGCTGTTTTTGGTTGGAGGATTTGCTATAATTCTTTTTGCTCTCTATTCCCAATCCATATTTACATGCTAAGAAATTTTCTAAATATTTCTTGATTTGCCCTCTCTGAGGAGAGAAATGTAACTTCCCTCCCCCAATCTTCAAAGTCTCCTTCCTCTCAGATACCCTGAATTCAGTCACTTGCTCTTATGAACAGCTGGTTTATTCTAAAGGAACAAATGATGGGTAGGGCTATTGAACTGAGGAATAAGGTATTGGGAAAGAGGGAGTGGGTGGTCCCTAGAAGTAACTTAACCCCTTCTCCCAAAGTCAGGCTTTGCCTGCCTACCTCCCCCCCCCCCCCCCCCGGTAAACCTTAAAATTTCTTAGACTTATAAATGTTGGAAATTTCACCATTGGGAAATTTCATACTTGAAAAATTTCCTACTGATAGTCTATTGGAATGTGAACCCCCCCTTGGCATGGGAGGGTCCTTCTCCTCCCTACTTAAGATTACTTTAGGACAGAAACCTTTTGCTGAACAATGGAAAGGGCTTTGACCTATGCTTAAGCATAGAACAGGAAGTTCTTTGAGTCATGATTGATTTTAGAATTGATACAATAGAGATACTTGGAATGACAGAACCAGGTCTTGGAACTTCCAATCTCCACCCTACTCAGGGTAACAGGATTTAGGAAGGGCTGCAGCAAAGGATCAAGATTTAATTATTTGATAATATGACCTTCAACATACATGTGCAAAGCCACAGATCTCTGGGCGGTCCTGGGTTAAGCTAGAGCCACCATTGGCACAGGGAAGACATGTGATTGGTAGATGTGAGAACTGAGAGGAGGGAACTTGGATAGTTTCCTTAAAGACAGTGGGGTCTGAGGACTAGGAGGTTGGAGAGGTTTTGCTCTGAGAGGTTGAGCTTGGAGAAGCTTGCTCTGAAGGAAGCTGGAGGTGGAGGCCCCTGAGACTGTTTCTCCATTTTGGTCATGTGAGTGATAGGGACTGATCTCTTATCTTTGCCTCAGCTATCTAAGGGCTTGGTCCTTTTGGCCCAGCCTAAACAGAGGGGGTATTAAGCCCCATTCCCTTCTCTCTCTCTCTCTCTCTCTCTCTCTCTCTCTCTCTCTCTAATACCTTTCTTCCTCCTGTTTGTAATTAAACTCCATAAAAGGTTGACTGCTGACTTGAGTTTTCATTAAGGAATTACATAGCTGAATTCCTTGGCGACCTTAAATTAATATATATCAGTCTTTTAAAGTGATTTCCTTGTCACACCCCCCAACCCCATTGTGAAGATGTCCTGGCTTTCTAACTGCCTTGGATAGTATAACAAGTTCAAGTCCTTCAAGGGATTCAGAGGAATTCTTATAGTGAACAGCATCCTATTGAAGTCTTATTCACTTAGCTTGTCTTCTCTGGAAACTGGGTTAGGAGTCATAGGAGGAGGGTGCTGGTCCAGAGGTCTGCTCACATCCTCCTTTCTAATGGGTTTTCCAGAAAGAAGTCACTTCCCAACTGTCCAGATCCTCTAATGTCCTTTCTCCTTCCTTCAGAGCTCTCTCCTTCCTGCCCTTCTCCTGTTCCAGTTCATCCTTCAGCCTGCAAAATCTGTTTCTTTCTTCCTTCTGGCAGGTTAAGTCCAAGTTCCTCTCTTACAGTTAGCTGGTTCATTAAACCCAGCTTTCTTTAGCAATCTTTGGCTAGAAAAAACAGAAATTATCTTCATCAGGTTTTCACTAGATAAGTTTCCTCTACTGTAGACCAGGTCACTGAAAATCTTAATGATGGGAATAGCAAAGATAAAAGGGGCATATGCTAGGAAAGGCAAGGAAAATGTTGAATTTTCAGATCAAATTGTTTATGACCTCCTGGAGGGGGGAGGGAAGAAAAGGAGGAAAACAATTTGGAATTGATAATTTATGAAACTGTATGTTGAAAATTGTTATACCATTAATTGCGGGAATTTTTTTTAAAGAGAAGTTGGGTTTTGTTTATAGGAAAAATAAAGAATCCCTGCCAAAGTGGATATCTACAGGGAGGAGGGCTGAGTAATTATCTTATTGAGTTACGCCCTTATAGAACTGCCTGACCTTCACAGGTTGGAATCTGGTAATATAGATGGATTCATCCAGGAATTTTGGCAATAAATTATATAGTCCTCCTTTAATTTTCCTCAGTTGCTTAATCTTGTGTAACCCTGTGGTGTCATGAGATTTGAATGGTTTATTTTTGGCTGCTTGAAGTATATTTGCTTTGACAAGAGAATTTTAGAATTTGGTTATAATACTTCTGGGTATTTTCATTTTGGGATCCCTTTCAGGTGGTTTCAGGTGGATTCTTTCAATTTCTATTTTACCTTCTAATTATAGTATATTAATGAAGTTTTCATTGATATTTTCTTGAAATATAAATGTCTAGACTCTTTTTTTATTCTAGCTTTCATGTACAAATTTGACCTCTCCTCAATCTCCACATCAGTTGTTTTTTGAGATTTCACATTTTCTTCTATTTTTTCATTCTTTAAATTTTGTTTTATTGTTTTTTGATATTCCATGTAGTTATTAGTTCCCAATTGCTAAGTTCTAATTTTTTTGAAGTTATTCCTAGGTACCTCTGTCTCTCCCTACCCTCTTCTACAACGTAAAAGGCATAACTCAACAGAAAGATATGTACATATAAATTATGTCACTTCTATTTCTATTTATTAATTCTTTCTCTGGAGGTGAACATTCATGAGTTATTCTTCAAAAATTAATTCAATAACTGAATAAAATGTTCTTGTGTTTCTACTCTTTTTACTCTTCATTATTTCATGTAGGTCTTTCCAAGTTTTTTTTTCTTTCAAATGAACTTGCTCATCATTTCTTATAGTACAGTAGTGTTCCATAACAATTATATACCACAATTTGTTCAGCCATTGGCAATTGATAAACATCCCTTCAAATTCCAGTTCTTTGCTATCATAAAGAAAGCTACAATAAATATTTTTGGAACATATGGGTTCCTTTTCTGTTTCCAAGATTTTCTTGGGAAATATGACCAACAATGATATTGCTAGATCTAAAGGCATACACAATTTTATAACTCTCTGGTAATATTTCCAAATAACTCTCCAAAGTGGTTGAATTTATTTGCAGTTCTTCCAGTATTGTATGTCTCCCCATTTTTCTATATGACATTTGTCATTTTGCACTTTTATCATTTTAACCAATCTGATAGATGTGAAATGATATTTTAGAAATATTTTGATTTGCATTTTTCTGATTAGCTAGGATTTAGAATATTTTTTAATATACAGAAATATTGCTTTGATTTCTTAATCCCCAAATTGTACATATATTTTGACCATTTGTTATTTGGGGGAGGCTGGTATTCTTACAATTTTGACAAGGTCTTTCATTTAGATATGAAACCTCTATTTAAGCAACTATCAATTTTTCCCTCAGTTTTCTACTTTCTTTCTAATCTTGTATACACTAATTCTATTTTTACAAATTCTTTTTTTAATTCATGAAATCAAAATTATTCCTTTTATATTTCACAATCCTCTCTGTCCTCTTATAAATTTCTCTTCTATACATAAATCTGATAGGTACTAAGTTTCCTGTTCCAGTTTCCTTATGATGTCTCTCTCTTGCTCTCTCTCTCTCTCTCTCTCTCTCTCTCTCTCTCTCCCCCCCCCCTCTCTCTCTCTCTCTCTTTCTCTTTTGCTTAATTCATGTATTCTTTTTGGTCTTAGTGAATGGTGTAAGATATTGGTCAATAATTAGTTTCTGCTAACTATTTTGTCAATTATCTTTGCAATTTTTACCAAATAGTGAGTTCTTATCCCAAAATCTTGGATCTATACATTTGTCAAATACAAGATTACTATAATCTTTTACTATTGTTGTGTGTCTGTTCTTAATTCTAATTCTTAAGGAAACATTTATCAGTGAATTTTTGTACAGAATTCATGTCTTTAACTTTAACTTTTAGGTTCAAGCATTCCTTATTTTAACTTTTGTGTTAGCAACCATATATATTCACAGCTATCTACATTGTCAAGTGTATAACTACAAAACGGAGGAACATATTCTTAAAAGTGTTCATGAATTCACTTCAGAAAGTGCTTAAGTAATGCTTCAAGTAAGTGAAGAGAGAATTGAAAAAAGGGAAAAAATGGATGCTTTAAGGTAAATGATATGATAGTTAGCCATTACCCTCTAACTGATGCACTTGTGGCTGAGCAAGCATCCCACCTTTTCCACTGCACATGCTGCTAGGCTCCTGAGTATTCTAGCTGACATGGAAAAGTAGAGGATTAGCACTTGCCCATGGAGAACCAAGTATGGCTGGATCAGGGCAGTGTTGGCAAAACTTTTAGAAATTGTGTACCCAAAGTGTACTTCAAAATGCCTAAGAGCTCTTTGCATTACCCCAGACAGTGGAGGGAGAAAGTACTTGCATTTGATTGCAGGTGGAGGGGTGAGGCATGTGAAAAATATACTCAAGTGTTTTGAAGAGAGGGAATGAAGCAGCCCCTTCCAGCATACAGGGGCATGAGTGCCATGTCTTCACCAACACAGGGCTAGGGATTCACCCCAAGGCATGTGATTTTCATCAGGAAAAACTATATTCAAGATCTTTTGACATTACCATTTTGCCCTCCCCCATTCCAGCATTGCCTTTCCTTTCTTCTGCATTTTTGGATTGCTTTTATGACTTTTGTATTAGGAAAGTACATGTTATCATAATTAATGTTTATAAAAATTTTATGCAGAAAAGTATTTCTAGAAAAAGGGTTTTTGGGGTTACAGGAACCTAATCACCTATTCCCCTGGGTCTAATGTATCAACATTCATGTTTTGTTTTGTTTTGTTTTAATTTCATGTCATTTTCTAGCAATGTTGCTATTCCAAAAGTTACAAATCAACTATACCTCTTTTCATTTGACCAATTCAGTTTTTTAAGGTGTTATTTTCTTTGGGGTGTGTGTATGTGTGTGTGTGTGTGTGTGTGTGTGTGTGTGTGTGTGTGACAAGTTGTCAGTTGTTTTTTCATAAAATTCTTCCTTTGCTTTCATTTCATTACTTAGTTTTCCCTGTACCACTATGATTTGATTTTGACATTTTTTTTTAGCTAGGAATTTTTGGGGGACTCATGTCCAATTCACATTTTTCCCATTTGAGGTGACACTTTTGACTTCATTGTGTTCAGAGTTTGTTTTGATCTTCCCTGTCACCATAATAGCTTTATATGATCAGATTCATTTTTGTTTGCTCATTTTCCAAACCTATTTCTTGATTTTAAACTTCATGTTGCATTTAAGTTCTGTTGGTGGTGGTAGCATGGTACAAAAAGGGGCACTGTTCTAAGTTAACCTTTTCTGAATTTATGTTGTCAGTGTTATTCCTGGAATTTGGTAGATTTTTTTTTTTTTGTGCTTCCAAGGTTGCATAAATTGCGAGGAGGCATGTTCACTGTTTTTCTTGTGTGCACTCTGGTCCTTACCCATGGAAAACCTTTGTAATTCAATCAGTCCAGATTTTTAGGTTTCCTGTTGCCTAGGGATTATGAACAATACCATTACTAAGAATCTTTGATCCCTTGTCACTAAAGTGATACTCTTCCTCAGGGATTCTGCTCCCTTTGGGTTTTTTTTTTCATTTTTTGTCATTCAAAACACATTTACATATTGGTCATTATTGTAAGAGCAAAGTCCTACATAATCAATGAAACCAAAAATACAAGAGTTCTTTCTCTGGAGGTAGATAGCATTCCCTGTAATAATTTTTTTTTCCAGAATTGTCCCAGATCATTGCATTGCTGAGAGTAGCCAAATTTTCACAGATGATCATTGTCTAATATTACTGTTATTGTATACAATGTTCTCCCAGTTCTTCTTGTTTCACTCTGTATCAGTTTCTTTTCTCATAGCACAATAGTATTCCATTACCAACATGTACCACAATTTGTTCAGTCATTCCCCAACTAATGGTCATCCTCTCAATTTCTCATTCCTTTTCACTACAAAAAGAGAAGCTAAAAATATTTTTGTACAAGTGGGTCCTTTCCTGTTTTTTATTATCCTTTGGGATACAGACCCAGTAGTGGCATTACTAGATTACTGATGTATTGACCAAACTGATAGGAGTGTTTTAAATTTACATTTCTCTAATCAAGAGTGATTTAGAACAATTTTTCATATAATTATTGATGGTTTTGATTTCTTCATTGGAAAATTGCTTTTTCATATCCTTTGACCATTTTTTAATTGGGGAATAGCTTACATAACTATAAATTTGACTTATTCCTTATACATTTGAAAAATTAGACCTTTATCAGAGACATTGGGAATACATTTTTCCCAGTTTGTTTCCCCTCTAATCTTGGTTAGGTCAGTTTTGTTTGTACAAAAGCCTTTTTAATTTAATATAATCACAATTATTCATTTTACATCTTGTAATTCTCTCTATCTCTTATTTAGTAATAATTTCTTTCCTTCTTCAAAGATCTTCTAGGTAAACTGTTTTGTCTGTTCCTAATTTAGTTATGGTATCATTCTTTATATCTAAATCACATATCCATTTTGACCCTATCTTATTATAGGGTTTGAGATATTGTTTTATACCTAGCTTCTGTCTTACTGTTTTCCCACTTTCCCAGCAGTTTTTGTTAAAGAGTGACTTCTTTTTCTAAAATTTGAGATCTTGGGGTTTATTGAACACCAGATTGCTAAGGTCATTTATACTCCTGTATATTGTGTATCTAATCTATTCCATTGATCTACCATTCTATTTTTTAGCCAGTTCTAAATTGTTCTCATGATTGCTGCTTTATAGTACAATCTAAGGTTTGATACTGCCAGGCCTCCTTCCTTTACATTTTTTTCATTAGTTCCCTTGATATTCTTGATCTTTTGTTCTTTCAGGTGAAATTTTTATAATTTTTTCTATTTCTAGAAAATAATTATTTGGTAGTTTTATTGGGTTGGTACTGAATAATTAAATTTAGGTAGAAATATCATCTTTATTATATTAGCTTTGCCTACCCATGAACAATTGATGTTTTTCCAGTTGTTTAGATCCAATGTTATTTGTATTAAAATGTTTTATAATTGTATTCATATAATTCTTGTGTTTGCCTTGGCAAATAGATTCCAAAGTATTTTATGTTTAGAGTAATTTTAAATAGAACTCTTTCTAACTCTTTCTGTGGGAGTTTGTTGGTAATATATACAAATGCTGATGATTTATATGAATTTATTTTGTATCTTGCAACTTTGCAAAAGTTATTAATTATTTCAAATAGTTTTTAGTTGATTCTCTTGAATTCTCTAAGTATACCATCATATATCATCTACAAAGTGTGAGAGTTTAGTTTCCTCATTGCTGATATTAGTTTCTTCAATTTCTTTTTCTTTCCTTATTGCTAAAGCTAAAATTTCTAATGCAATATTAAATATAAATAATGGTTTTCTGCTCCCTTTAAACCAAAGGTATCTTCTGTGCCCTTGAACTATGAGTCAGAAGTAAATAAAGGCAATGAAATTGCCAAACAGCAAATGATTCTGTATCCAGTACTAGTACAGGGATCACATGTAGTCTCCTTCTGCCAAGAGGCCAGACCAATTATCATTTTTAGTTTGAGAACTCCCAAAGCTGCTGCTGGTGCTGTAGTCACCTGGTCCCACCACTGATCTTATACGTATGGGTTTCATTTCAGCCGCCATCCTCATGTCACAATTCTCTTTATGACCTCCTAAGTTGGTTGAGTTAAAAGACTTCAGTTGCTCTACCCAACTCCTGAATTCTATTTAAGGCATTATTTTAAAGTTATTTGAAGGGGAATGATAAGAGGCCTCAATTAAATACTTCCTTTACTCTGCTATCTTGACTGTCCTAAGTCATATCCCCTTAAAAAATCTTAAAGAAATAAGATCATGAGGAAAGTTTTTTATTCAACCTATGGCTGAATCAGGTCTCTGAATCTAAGGTAGAAATAAATCTGTCATTGTAAGTGGAAAGAAGGTAGAACTTCTTTTGCTTTTATAATATACTGCAGACAGGAGCTATATGATTGTTGCAAGGGACCAAAATTATTTTTTTGCACAAAGAGAAAACAATGCATTATCTTAGGAAGAAATTAGGGTAATATTCCTTCCATAAATAAACAGTTGGTGGCTAAATGTAGCAAAAATATTTTGTTTCATTATAAACTGCTAACATCCATGTGTATATAGCTATTTTCAAGTTAGATAAGAGTAATTTGACTATTAGAAAGTACATAAAATGAACTTTTATATGAACTTTTAAAAAGATTTAAATCCCCTTGCAAGGGATATAAAAAGATGCCCATTTCTTATTTGAACACTTTGGTGCCTAGAATGGGCACTGTCAGCATCTCATGTATTAAAAAATATTAAATAAAGGTGAAAAGCAACAAATTTCAAAAGCAGAATGGTAAAATGACTAGTTTGAAGACAGAAATGGATGAGGCTGAAATGCATTGTGTTCCCTCAGCAAATTTGCAAATAACTATTTTTTTGTAGAATTAAAAGACTGAAACTCACAAAATCAGAAAAAAATAAGTAGATGGAGACTATCAGATGTTTTAAAAAGCACTTTGTGTTTATAATGAATGGAAAAGGGAGTTCATGAGTTTTTAACTCATTAGGAAAAATAAATCACAGAGAAACCAGAGCCTCTGATCTGAGATACTACTGATGTTGGCTTGGACTCAGGTTCAGAACCTGGCACAGCAGCTGTATTGGGGAGGATTTGTGGTTGGCTCTTGGCTTGCTCCTTACTCCTTGCTTCAGACTCCTGTTCTCTGTGCTCCCCTTTCACCCCAGGACCCCAAAAGTGCTCTGCCTACCTTTTAGGTTTTTCTTTTCTTAAAAGTCGTTTCTCTATTTCTTCTTGTTGGTTCTTTCATTCCTGTATTCATTTTGTGGTGCTATTTTAATATCAGTTGGAGAGGATTCTCATGGTGCTTTTGAGCTTCCCGGCTTCTACCCTACTATCTTGGCTCTGCCCCCTAATTTTCCAGATCTGAGACATTGAAATGAGTGAATAACCAAGCTAAATAGAAAAAAATAGATTGGAAGGGAAAGCTAAGAAGGAAAAGTGAAAAAAAAAAGAGAAGGGTATGGAAAAATCAGAACAATATGGCAAAAATAGCAGGAGAAGAATCAGATGACAAAAAGATTTCTGATGCTAGTTCCTGATTGAAAGAGAGCTAAACTTCAGATCCATCTACAATATGATAGATGTGAAGGTTTCAGAGATGCTTGTTTTTTTTTCTGCTGTCCTTACTGTTTTGAGAAGGTAAACTAGAAAGAAGAAATAAAGGTTTTGCAGATGATTTGCTGTTGGATCATCTGACTTACAACTGATTGCATGATGGAGAATCTTGTGAGGAAGATGTGTCTGGACTTGACTGACTTATCCAGAAATAGCCAGCTTGATGTTTTGTAGTTCTTTGGGCTAATGGGAACTTGTAGCATATATCTTAATATAATAATTGCTCAATGACCTTTTTAAAGTACGAATGTGAGATAAAGGATCTTGTCAATGTTTTAGGAGTTTGAGAAAAAAAGAGCACTCTCCTGAATTAGATTTGATACTGACAGAAAGTAGGAGATTAAAAATATGTTTAAAAGAAAAAATAGAAGATTTATTCAGTAGGAGAGCAGTGAAAACCAGAAAAAAGTTTTAAAAGTAGAAAAGTGACTTCATATATTACATATATTCTGATAACACTAAAGTCTATACTATAGAGTTGTGAGTTGCCCTGATTTCAAGTTTACTCATTCCTTTTTCTCCCTCCCAAATTTCTGTTTAGGAGCCCTCTTTCCTCAAAAGATTTTAAATGAATTGGCAGGAGACTGTGATCCAGGTTTACATGCAGGTTGTGATGTATTTATTATATGGACAATTTGGAATACAAAGATTGCAGATTTTAAAAATTATTAAGTAAACGGTTATGATTAAGATCTAATGATGTCATCATCGTGAGTGTCTTATATGTAAGAGAATCACTCTGGTAGGGGGTCAAGAAGTTAGTAAGGCAAATGTATCTCCCATAGCAGTTACCCTCCCAGGGCCCTGATTGAGTTTGAGTAGAACCTGAGGTGTCAATCTTTCTCTGTGAACCTATGTCTTCCAGTCAGTGTTAGAAAAGAATATAGTAATCATGCCAGTCTTAAAGTGTCAGAAGCAGCAGCTAAGTGGTACAATGGATAGAAGGCTGGGCCTGGAATCAAGGAAGATTCTATTTCAAATCTTGATACTAGTTTTTGATCTTGGACAAGTCATATAATCCTGTTTTCCACAGTTTATTCATCTATTAAATGATCTGAAGAAGGAAATGTCAAATCAACTTCAGTATCTTTTTCAAGAAAACCCCAAATGGGATCATGAAGAGTCAGATATTCCCAAACTGACTGGAAAACAATAGCAACAAAGAGATGGAGGAGAGTAAGAAGGAGATATTATATCCTATCAGTATTTTCTCAACTTCTTCCACTCCTACCTTAAAGGTCCGTCACTTAATTGAGAGTGCCCAAGTTCAGGAGGGGTAAGGAAGGGAAAGAAAGGCTGAGGAATGATAGTGTCTGTTATAAGTGTATCTTGGGCTACATCAGGTTAAATAAAAAAAAAAATACAACTCCTTTCCCACCCCACCCTCCAATAGAAATGGAAATGTTTCTGGGTCTGATAATTTCTGCAGCTCATCACTTCTCCACATCTAGACTTTCTAAGTCTGTACTTTATTGGCTATGGTATTCCTAGTAGACAAGATTTTCTGTTGTAAGATGTCATTCCTGAAAGGAGGATGGAGAAGAAAGAAATCCCTTTCTTTTTCATTACTGCACTCTAGAAAAAGTTTTAAAAAGTTTTAATAAGAAATCAAAAAGATCAAGTCTAACATGTCATTTGTTTTTATTGTAAAAGTAACCTGATGAATCAATTCACCAAGAGATCTTAGTGATTAAAAAGATAATAGCATGGTTTTAAAATAAAATTGGACCAATAGTCAAGAAGCCTTGGTCCTACTAATGCATTGCTGGTGGAGTTGTGAATTGATCCAACCATTCTGGAGGGCAATTTGGAACTATGCCCAAAGGGTGATAAAAGACTGCTTGCCCTTTGATCCAGCCATATCACTGCTGGGTTTATACCCAAAGAGATATTAAGGGAAAAGACTTGTCCAAGAATTTTCATAGCTGCTCTCTTTGTGGTGGCAAAAATTTGAAAAATGAGGGGATGCCCTTCAATTGGGGAATGGCTGAACATATTGTGGTATATACTGATGATGGAATACTATTGTGCTAAGAGGAATAATGGAACTGGAGGAATTCCATGTGAACTGGAACAACCTCCAGGAATTGATGCAGAGTGATAGGAGCACAACCAGGAAAACATTGTACACAGAGACTGATACACTGTGGTACAAAGGAATGTAATAGTCTTCTCTACTAGCAGCAATGCAATGACCCAGGACAATCCAGAGAAACTTATGAGAAAGAACGCTATTCATATCCAAAGAAAGAACTGCGGAAGCAGAAACACAGAAGAAAAACAACTGTTTGATCACATGGGTTGATGGGTATATTTTTGGGGATATAGACTCTAATGATCATCCTAGTACAAATATTAATTATATGGAAATGGGTCTTGATGAATGACACATGTAAAACCCAGTGAAATTGCTTGTTGGCTATGGGAGGGGGTTGGGAGAAGGGGAAGGAAAGAACGTGAATTGTGTAACCATGAAAAAATATTATAAAATAATTAACTAAATCAACTTAATTTTTAAAAAAGACTATAGCATACCGAAGTTATAGCACATAAGGATTCTGGAATCTCTAATTTCCATATTCACACTTCTTGAACCTTGTGCCATAGCTATAAATAAAAAAATAATAACTAAAATTTGAGCAACCACAGCAACAACAACTTTGACTTGGAGCCATGAATTATGGGACCACAGTGAACCTCTTGAGCCAAGTAGTCCAATTCATTCAAGTCACACATTTCCTAACTGTATGAACATGGAAAAGTTACTTTTCCTCTCAGCCTCAGTATCCTCATCTGAAAAAGGGATATTATAATATACACAATAGCTATCTTAAAAAATTGCTATGGAGAAAGCACCTTTGTAAACCTTAAAGCTCCATTTCTTTAAGTTATGAGTTATTGTTGTATCACTTAAATTTATTTACTATATACTGAGAAGGACAATTTGCAGGTAAAAACTCTTCTTGGGAAATCTTCAGTCTTGATTTCATTTTTTTTTAAGTGAGTGGGAGTAAAGAGAGATATGATGTACCCAAGTATAGTATCTTTTTCTCATTCTTAGAGGTAGCTCACTTATTGGATATCCTAATCTTTAAGAATCAAGAGTGTAAATAGTGGCTCCCTATCAAATGACCATTTTGCAAAATTTAAATATTGAACATTCCCCTTCATGCAATAGCTTGTCCTGATTGGAATCAGAATCCTTCCTTTCTGTCACAGGGTCCCAATACTTAATTTTGAGAATATTTTACCTTAATACATAGCCGCCATTATCTTGTTGTTACCTGCTTTTTGAAAGTTTGTGATTTCAAGGGGCTGATTACATTATCTAGGGAGATAGTCTTATTATCAATGGCCTTGGGGGCCAATATTAAGTAACTCCAAAGTTGCCTTTTCCAGGCAGTTTACACAAGATGAGACAAGGACATTACTTTATATCAAATAAAACAAGTTCATTAAATGGGTTTTGCTGATTTGACTTCACTTTCTGATGTCCTGAACTTTCTAGGATGGTGGTATTCCTAGGGGAGGGAGGTGGTCGCATCTCCCAGAGATCCTCAGTAGATACATCATAGATCTTGATCCCCAGGAAAACCTGGTAATAGAGGAAATTAACTTGAGAATAGTCCTCAGACAAGAAGGATTGGGTTTCTCCCACAGCCATAGCAAAACTCTTAAGGAAAGAGGAAGGAAGCAGGAAAAAGGTCCCAGGGCAGTAAATATCAGGCAACAGCCAGTGTGTGCACCATCTGTGGCTCCTTTCTTTAGACTATGAAAGCCGACTTCTAAATGGACAAGCTGGGAAGTATATCCATTTTTTACTGTATATGCTTGCTTTTGTAGCAGGAACAATGACAGAAAGAAGCTAGCCAACAGCAAAGGGCCCCACCCACCAAGATTCTACTTCTTCTCATGTTTTTATAAAAGATAGAGTCACCACAGTGATGTATGCAGCAGGATGGACCCTTGGCAAAACGTGAAGTTGGCAGCACTGAAGTCAATAAAGGTTGCTTTTGAAGCTTCTTATGTCTCATTTAAATGCCCAGTCTCCAAGGTTACATGGAAACTGTTCCTCAAAGAACCTATGTGTTCCAAAATATTTATAGCAGATCTTTTTGTGGTGGCAAAGAATTAGAAATTGAGGGGATGTCCATTTATTGGAGAATGGTTGAACAAATCATGTTATATAATTGTGATAGTATCACACTATTGGGCTATAAGAAATTATGAGCAGTTTTGTTTTGTTAAAAAAATAAACTTGGAAAGAACAACACAGGATAATGAACAGAAAAATGAGTAGAACCAAGAGAACACACAGCTACAGATTTAATACTTGAGGAAGAAAATTGTGAATCTTATCTCCTGAGAGTGAATCAAAAGGTTGGTAACATGAAAGACATAATTTGTATGAACATGTCTGTCTCCCAGATGATGCCTTCTGTGATGCAGGGTGGATAGTGGGGGCAGCGTGGTGGGAAGCTGGTAGATAAATTTTATTAAGAAAAATCAATTTTAAAAAGTGAAAAAAAGAACAAACGCCTGGGTCCTTAGACCCTGATCCGACCATGAAGTATGTGACCTTGGACAAGCCACTAATTTACTCTTTTATAAAAGGAGTAGGTGGAAGGTGGTGACTTCTCAGGTCTTTTCAAACCATAGAATTTTAAGATTAATGGGTTGGAAGAGGAAGCTACAGTTCCGATATAAATTGGATACTTTGGGAGAAGCACACTTTCTTTTCAGGCCACCAGTCTGACAATCAGCAAATCATTTCTTCAGTGAATTATCATTGTTATTAGCAATTACCATTAATATTATTATCATGAACCTTGGGAGCTTGTTCTGGCAGGGGAGCGCAGCTACTTGTATGCCTTTGACCGAAGAACAGTATGTCTGTATAGGGAAGGTAGTCCCTATAGTAGTCCCAGGAGGGAGGAACATGGAGTGGTGAGGGAGGAAGGGGACACCAGCCTAGCCAGCCAGATCAGCTGAATCAACCCTGGCGATCAATGGCATGACACTTGTCGCAGCCAGATTACCCTCACATATGTGTTGGCTGGGCGGGGGTGGAAGAGGGGAGGGAAAGAACATGAATCATGTAACCATGGAAAATATTCTAAATTAATTAATTAAATAAATAAACAAAAAAGAAAGAAAAGGCAAAAGAAAAAACCATCATTGACATGATCTTGGCCTACATTCAAAGAAATAATGTCCCAAACAAGGGAGGTGAACATCTTACTATGTTTTGCCCTAATCAGCCCATATTTCAAAGTATTGCATTTCATTCATGCTATTACATTTCAGAAAGGATGTGGAATAACTGTGATGCACCCAGAAGAAAAACCAAAAATGTTTGAGTAATTTTATATCATAAACCAGGCTCAGAAGCATGATATAGTACTGACCTAACCATTTTATGAAGCTCCTTTAACCATAGCAGATGAGCTAATCATTTCTTGATTTGACAAAATAATAATTTCATCCTTCACAAGTTGGTGAAATGAGCATGGGAAGCTCTGCTCTGATCTAATTCTTCCTAAACAGGAGGTGCTACTTTCTGAAGTAGAAATAATGGGAAGTTTTGGAGGAAGTGACCACTCTATTGTATAATTTATGATAAAGAAATAGAGAAAAATTGCTCAAATTAGCAGAAGTGGAAATAGAATACTTAAGTAATCCTATATCAGAAAAAGAAATTGAAGAAGCCATCAATAAATTCCCTAAGAAAAAAAGTCCCAGCACCAGATGGATTCACAAGTAAAATTTCCCAAACATTTAAAGAACAATTAATTCCACTGCCATATAAACTCTTCAGAAAAATAGCTGAGGAAGGATCTCTATCTACCAATTTCCTTTTAATGATTTGTACTGGTATTCATACCTAAAACAGAAAGAACAGAAAGAAAGAAAACCATAGATGAATATACTTAATTGATATTAATGCAATAATTAGTATTGATGCAAAAAGTTTACAAAAAATACTAGCAAGATTACAGTAATATTCCACAAAGGTCATGCATTCTGACCAGTTAAACTTTATACCAAGAATGTAGGGATGGTTCAATATTAGAAAAGCTATTAACATCATTGACCATATCAATAGCAAAACCCACAGAAACCATAAGATTATTTCAATAGAGGTAGAAAAAGCTTTTTGACAGAATACAACCACGATTTTTACTTTAAAAAACTAGAGAATGTTGAAATAAATGGAACATTCCTCAAAATGGTAAATAGTATCTATTCAAAAGAACCAGCAAATATTAAATGTAATAGAGATAAGCTAAAAATCTTCCCATTAGAATCCGGAGTGAAACAAGGATGACTATTATCACCACTACTATTCAATATTGTATGAGATATTCTAATGATAGCAATAAGAGGAGAAGAAGAAGAAGAAGAAATTGAAATATTTGGCATAGGCAATGAGGAAATCAAGCTATCACTCTTTGTAGATGATCTGATGGCATATCTAGAAAATTCACCAAAACAGTAATTGAAAAAATGTACAATTTTAGCAAAATTGCAGTCTATAAAATAAACCTACAAAAATCATCAGCATTCTCCATACTACTGATAAAGTCCAACAGCAAGAGATTGACAGAGAAATCTCATTTAAAATAACTGCAGACAATATAAAATACCTGGGATTCTACCTATCAAGACAGACCAAAAAAGATATAATCACAGCTACAAAACACTTTTCACACAAATAAAGTTAGATCTAAACAATTGGAAAAAAAAACATTCATTGGTCATAGATAGGCCAAGTCAATGGGATAAAAAAGATAATTCTTACTAAATTAGTTTATTTATTCAGTACCACAACAAAATGCCCAAAAATTATCTCAAAGAGCTAGAAAAAAAATAACAAAATTTATCTGTAAGAACAAAAGACAGAATATCAAGAGAATTAATGGAGGTGGGGGGTGGGGAGTGAAGCAAAGTGACTTAGCTATACCAGATCTGAAACTATATTATTAAGCAGCAACCACCAAAATAACCTGGTACTGGCTAAGTAAGAGAATATACAATGGTAAATTACCATAGTAGCCTAGTCTTTAACAAACCCAAAGATACATAATTTTGGAAAGAACTCCCTTTTGTACAAAATTGCTGAGAAAACTGGAAAACAATTAGGCAGAAATTCAGCATAGATTAACACTTTGCACCATATACCAAAGTCAAAATGGATACATAATTTAGAAAAAAAATGATGGCACCATAAACAATTTAGGGGAACATGAAAGTCTTCTGTCAGATCTATGGAAAAGGAAAGAATGCATGTTTGAAAAAGTAATAGAGAATACTTATAATACATAAAATAGAAAATTTACCTATATTATATTATAAAATGCCTATATAAACATAAGCAGTGCAACCAAGATTAAAAAGCAAACAAACTGAGGAAAAAATCTTTATATTAAGTCTCTCCAACAAAGACTTCATTTCTCAAATATTTAGAGAACTAAGTCAAATTTATAAGAATACAAAGTACTTCCTTATTGACAAATGAAATGGTCAAAGGATACATACAGGCAATTCTCAGATGAAGAAATTAAAGGTACTTTTGGTTTTATGAAAAATGCTCCAAATCAATATGATTAGAGAAATGCAAGTTAAAACAACTCTGAGGTACCCCCTCACATCCATTAGACTGGTTAACATGACAAAAGAGAAAAAATGATAAATGCTTGAAGGGATGTGGAAAAATTGGGACAATAATACACAACTGATAAAATCATTCTGAGAGCAATCTGAAACCGCATTCAAAGGACCTTCAAACTGTGTATATCCTTTGATCTCGCAATATCACCACTCTATCTGTATCCAAAAGAGATTAAACATAAAGGAAAAGAATCTACCTTTACAAACATATTTGGAGCAATCCTTTATGTGGTAGCAAAGAAGTGAAAACTGAAGGGTTGTCCATCAATTGAGGAATGACTGAATATGTGTTATATGCCGGGAAGACAAATGAAGTGATGCAAAGCAAAGTAAGCAGAATGAGAGAACATTGTACACAGTAATAACTATAGTGTGTGGTGATGAAAGACTTAACTATTATCAACACAGATCTAGGACAACTACAAGCAACTCAGGACAATAAAAAAGATATCCACCACCATAGAAGGAACAGATGGAATCCAAATGCAAATTGAAATTTATTATTTTTACATTATTTCCTTTGTAGTGTTTCTGTGATCTTTTTCTGTAGTGATAGCATTATGTGTCTTCTTTCTGAAAATGATGAACATGGAAATTTGCATTATATGATCATAGATGTGCAACCTATATCATATTATCTGGCTTCTTGGGGAGATGGAAGGATAGGAAGGAGAGAGAACATGTTTTACAAAATATTGGAAAATTAACACTTTAAAATTGTATTGACATAGAATCTGGAAAAAAAGTTAATTATAATAAAAAATAGAGATGAGAATGAAATAATTTAACAGGCTCTCTAGATCTTTCAGAAATAGAGTTTATAAAGGATTCAGGGAAGAGAAAGATTTTTTAAAGGTAATTATTGGTATGATTAATAAAATGTTTTGCCTAGAGTCAGGGAGATATGTTCAAATCTGGCCTCAGTCACTTACTAGTTGTATGACACTGGGCAAATCACTTAACTTCTGCTCTCAGTTGGCCATATAGCTGAAACAGATTAATTTTTTAAAACTGCCAAACAGACAGTCTTGCTCTCTTTTCCCAAGGAGAAGGGAGGATTACTTTTCCCTCCTTCCTCTTCTCAGTTACTCCAAGAAAAGGATTTGAGATCATTCTGTTTCAATTGTTCTTTACAGTTCTAGATGCAGGCAGTGAAATCTCTACAAAACCTGGAATGAAGTCATGGCAACCATGGAAGAAAGACTCCAGATTAGATGTACATCCAGCCAGATCAATAGGAAAGACTTGAAAAGCTGGAGTTAATCTCAAGGGATGTCTTGGTCTTGAGGTGGGACTGGGCTATATATAGGAACTAAGTTTACCTGTGAACCCCATCTTCTTCCTCTCCCCAGAGCATTAGGCTGTTACAGGAGTATAGGATTATACTTCCATATGCTTATTCTTGTTTTTAAATTTAAAATTACACTAATACTTTAGGGACACTTTGAATATACAAATACCTATATGAATATATCATATTCTCATATATACAAATGAAAAATACATAATTCTATGATCCTGAAATTGCATTGGATTTAATGTGACTTCTAATGAGATTTCAATTTTTTCTTTCTGAATTGGTTACATTCCATTAATCACTGATCTTTTTACACATACTCAACAAAATTCATCCATGGAAATAATTACTTCTTTAACAAATGCCAAATAATATCTATCTATATCCATTACAAAATACATGCCATTAGTTTTCAGTGATTATCAAAAACTAAGACTAGTTTAAGTAGGAGCTTTTATAAGGGATGAATTATTTCTTATCAACCCACACCTCCATGAAATACAGCAAAAAATCATAATCACACTATTCATTAAGTACTTCCACAAAATATCTTATGATTATTTTACTTTAGTTGTTTTTTTTAAGGTGGAAGGAATTCATAGGCAGGATTTCAATCAGTGACATATATAGAGAAAAAGAGAGAACAATAAAATATTTCTATAACATCTTTAAAGGTCATTGACTATGATCTCTCTCTTCTCTCCTTCTCTTTATCATTCATTTTGGCATCATCCACCAATCTCTCCTTTATTCTTCTAATCTCTGATGATAAGTCCTTCTCCTTACAAGGTTGACTCCAGTATATGAAACTCTATCCTAACTCCTCCATCTTCTCCAAAAGATTGCACCCTCTATTAGTCCCTTTAACTCTCTTCAACTTATCTCTGCTCATCCCTCCCTTTAGGCTCCAAAATCCTTGACCTTAAAAAAATTTTGATAGCTCAAGCTATCTTCTTGTTTTTCTCCTCTTTTAGCCAAACTGCTAGGAAAAGCTAGCTACACTGATCTCTGTTTCTCTATTTCATTCATCATCTCTTTGCCATCTGGGTTAGGACCTCATTACTCTCCTAATTGCCAAACTCATGTTCTCTCTTTAGTCTGTATCCTTCTTGACCTTTCTGCTTCATTTACCATTACTGGTCAACTTTTTCTGCATAATCTCTCTTCTCTGGAATTTCATGAAATTACTCTCTCCAGATTCTCCTCTCCCTGATCATTACTTCTCCATCTTCTTTGCTGATTAATCCATGTCATGCCCCCTAAATGTATATATTCCTCAAAGTCCTGTCCTGGGTTATCTTCTGTTTCTTTTCAGTTTCTCTCTTGATAACCTATCAGTTTCCGTGGATTTAATGACCATTTCTTTTCAGTTTATTCCCAGCCATATCTTTAGCCACAATCTCTTCCCTGAGCTTTAGCCACACATTTCCAGCTTCTTATTGGACAATTCAAACCAGATATCCTAGGGACTTTACAAACTCAACTTTTCAGAATCAGAAATTACCTTTTCCTTAAAGCCACCACTTTCCCAAACTTCAATTTTTCTGTCAAAAGGACCATCATTTCCGACTCTGGTTTTTATCCTCATGGTTATACCTTTCACTCCACATCAGGATGCTAAATCATGTCATTTCTGTTTCTGCCCTTTAACTTTCTTACAATACCTTTTCTTTATACATGTAGCCATTACCTTAGTTCAGATCCCCTTTACTTGTCTTCTAAACAACAGCAATTTCCTTCTCATTCATCTCTCTGCATCAAATCTCTCTCTGCTTTCATCTATCTACCATATTGCTGCTGAAGTCATTTTCCTTAATCACAAAAATGATCATGGCATTCCCTACTCAATAAACATCAATAGCTCTCTATTACTTCTAAGATATATAGCTATTAATGCCTTTGACAACCTACTTTTCAGCCTCACTAAACATTATTCCCTTCCCCCTTACTCATTAGACCAACAAAACTGGCCTCTTAGTTCCTCCTTCTCCTATTTCCATAACTCTGAAATATTTCCCCAGAAATATAGAATGCCCTCTATACTGTACTCAAGCTTATAGAATTATTCTCTTTCTTCAAGCCAGAACTCAAGCACCACATTATTCATGTCATTTCTGATCCCCAAATGCTAATACTCTCCCTCCCAAACTACTTTGTATTCAGATACTTCAAATTCATTTTGCATTCTTTCTGCATTATATATGTATATAATATATATTTGCATAGACAGTATCATTTCCACTTTGCAACTTCCCCTTCATAGTTTCAATTTATAATGGGTCTGCATTAGAAATTAAGTGGGAATTTGGGGGAGTTTTACAGGAGCAGTAAACAACATCCAAAGTCCAGCAGATGATAGAGAAAAAGTTTAGAAATCAGAAATGAATAAAATATGGTTAGTATTGTATAATATCAATACAGTTTATCTTTTAATACCATAAACATAAGAATTTTTATGTTAAAATAGGCAAAAAGCAAGTTTGTGAAAGTTAAGGTTTGTGAAAAGAATGCTAAAGTCAGTAGACTATACACAAAGGCCAGAAATATGGAAATATCTTAAAAACTTTAGAAATTCATATATGCATAAAATATATGTACTGGTATATTATTTTATAAATTGTTGGGGGCAGCTGGATAGCTCAATGGATTGAGAACCAGGCCTAGATATGGGAGTTTCTAGGTTCAAATCTGACCTCAGACACTTCCTAGCTGTGTGATCCTAGGCAAGTTGCTTGATCCCCATTGCCCAGCCCTTACCACTCTTCTGCTTTGGAACCAATACAATAAAACAGAAGGTAATGATTTAAAATAAAATAAAATAAAATAAAATAAAATGTCTTTGTTGAACATGCAGTAGGTTCAGTATCGTTCTCAAATTGATTTCATTTTTTTTAAATTCATATTTATTTTGCATTTCTTTTTTCATATGATATTTTTACTTAACATTGACCTACATGTAGCCTATGACCAAATACTTAAACCAAATTTTATAATAAAGCATTATAAACACCACATAAAAGAAAAATTAAAAATTCAGATTTCTTCTCTGATACAAAGGGAGGGCCAAACAATTTTAGGTGAATTTTCCAGATTACATGGGTGTTACACTCCTATCCCCACAATGTGAAAGGGATACATGTATGTATGTGTATATACATGTGTTTATCTATTTACATATATGGAAGTTGTCTTCCATGATTTAATTTAATCTCTTTGAAAGGAAGTGTTTTTTTTTTCTTTTTCTATGTGTCTCTATATCTACGTGTATCTCTTTCTAGATTTACAAAGTATTTTCCACAGTACCATGCTATCTGTGAAGCATGTGCAAGCTGAATCTCAAATATTTCTTTCCCCCTATGGTTATGTAGCTAACAATCATCGGGAACAGATTTTAAAGCCAGATCTCTTGACCAGAGCACTGTGTGCACTATGGTCTTGGGAGCCTGAAGTATTGAGTTCTCATACTCATTATAGAGCTACAGAGCTATATAACTTTGGACAAACTATATTAGGCCTAAAGTTTCTTTATTTCTATAAAAAAGGAAGGTGGGCTTAACTATCTCTAAGGTCTTTCCCAACTCTTATTTCTGAGAATTTATAATGACCAGGAGTTACAGTGCCAAACTCAAATAGTAACTGAGGGCACCATTCCATAAATAAGAATTCTCGTGGGCTGAATATTACTTCTACAACCATTTAAAAAACAATTTATATTTTATTTATTTTGTTATCTATTCACTGATTTTGTTTTAATCCTTTCTTGGCCTCCCTCAGGAGTAACATGAATAGCATATGACTCCATGCAACCTCTTTCTGTCAGACAGGCCTGCCAAGTGTTTCACAACTCTGAACTAGGAAATACCAAACTAATTCTAAATAATATGGATAAGGATAATGAAAGGTTGTTGAGAGAATCAAAATGTTGTAGTTATTTGTGTGTGTGTGTTGTATCTCCCTTACCAAAATGCAGCCTAGGAATCAGGGATTATATTTAATCTGCCCAAGAACCTAGGACAATGCTAAAGATTTAGTTGGATTTGCCATTTCAGTTTCATGGATTTTTGGCATCCCCCTCCAACAAAACTACCATTTTGATTCATTCTGAATAACTTCTTGTTCGTTTCTGCCCTTAAGTATATTATGAGGGTGGAGGAGTTCCTTCGGAGTTACAAGGATCCCTCTTTGCTTTCTCTTTCTACCTTTGAGGGAAAGAAATAATCACTGTGAACATTAATTAGTAAGTACTTCAACTAGTCCATGTCTGATAAGTTAAAAATAAAAGTCCCACTTTCTTTGGAGAGACAACTTCAATTCATTTATGCCTTCCTCACAGTGACAATAGCTGAAGTTAGGGGTTGATGGGGAAAGGATTAGGTGCAGAGTTTTGACTCACACTTCTTTTCTTTTGCTTAAGGATCATAGCTGAAATAAGTGGCATGATCATATAGGCCCTCTGCTCATTTTTCATGAAATCAGATTTGGACTAGATTAGAGCTTCAAGAATGGATATTTCCTTGATAGACATCACATAATTCTTTGCATGACATGTTCAAGGGCAGTATTTGGGGAATGATATTATCCACAGTAAAATCATCTTAGAGGTCAGTTGCAGACAAGCTGTCCATCACATGCATGGCATCTCAATCATTCATTGTTCACAGATGCAACTCTTAGTTTAACCCAGGAACCCATTTGAACTTGGGCATATATTTCATGCCTGCCTGTAAGCCAACTGACTGCATGTGGCATAAAAGAATTATTAGTTTTTCTGAATCCTAAAAGAACAAGGGGGTCTCTTTTTCTTTCTGTCTTTGTCTCTCATCTGTTACTATCTCTGATCCCTTTCTGCCTTTGCTTCTCTGTTCTTATCTCTGTTTCATTCTGCCTCTCATCTCTTTCATGATATATCTCTATCTTTCTGTCTCATCTCATCTCTATCTCTGTCATATGTCTATTTCTCATCTCTTTCATCTCTCTTATATCTCTCATTCAATTCTCTGCATCTACTTTTCTATCTCACATCTCTTTATCTCATCTCTCCCATCTCATCTCTGTCTCTATGTGTCTCTCTTCTTTGTCTCCCTTCCTTTCTCTCTCTCTCCCTCTCTCTCCCTCCTCTCTCTCTTCTTTTCTTTCTCCCTCTCCCTCTCCCTCTCCCTCTCCCTCTCCCTCCCTCTCTCTCTCTCTCTCTCTCTCTCTCTCTCTCTCTCTCTCTCTCTCTCTCTCTCTCTCTCTCTCTCTCTGTGTCTATCTATATGCCTCTCTTGTTATTGTTAGGCTAGGATCATGTAGGCAAACATATGGCACACATGCCAGAGCATGTCAGAGGGGGATGCTCCCTTTACTCTCTCCACACATGCTTGAGGACATTTCTCTCATCACTTGCCCCTCTGTCCAGAAACCCAATGGGAACCCTTCCTCCTTCCCCTGTCTAGGGTAAGATGGGAGGCTCACATGAGGCATGTCAGTTGCATTTTGGGTACTCAGTCCCTAAAAGGTTCACCATCACTGGCCTAGGCTATTGTGATATCCTGGCATGACTGAGAAGTTAGGCATATTATAAGAGCTAGCCAGCTAATAAATGGGTGTAGTGACTGATAAATGACAGTGAAAGTTATCTAAGTTCTGTCTTTGTTTCATGATCTGCTTTCACTCTCATCCATACTCTTTATTCCATCCAATTAACATAAACAAGCATCAATTAAATACCTACTATGTGCTAATCACTGTTTTTAGTGCTGAAGATACAAAGGGGCAAATGAAACAGATGCTGAACAAATTCTTACCCAAGGACTATACATCCTATTTCAGAAAAAAAAACACGTACAACTATGAGTATTTGCAAGTTCTATGTAAAATATATAAAAGGTAGTTTAGGGATATAGGGCATTAGTAGCAAGGAAGATCAGGAAAGGATTCCTGTCAAAGTTAGTCTTTGGATTGAGTCTTAAATGACAAAGATATTCCAAGACATCCTTGATGTCTCAGTAATTTTTCACAGCACCCCTACATCAAAAGAAATACTGAATAATTGTACTGATTAGGTTATTTTGATAAAAACTTATAAATACTAATTAATAGCTATTTGAAAAAACATAAATACTTAATCAAAAACTTAATATTCTCATTTCATTCTTAAATAACAATTACTAATGGGATTTATGTGTGCCTATAAAACTTTTTAAACCTTAGAATCAGATTGGACACTACCAATTTCCTGTTCCACATGGATTTTTGCAGACCCCCCTTTTTATTGTTGTTTTTTTTTTATCATAGCAACCACCAAACCACTAGCTTTGAAAAAAAAGATACAGTATTGTAGAAAGAAAGTCCAAGTGGTTACTGGCATAGCTGAAAGTCCAAGTTAAAAAGCCATACCCCAAAATACTGAAGCACATCATTCAAAGGAGCATAGTTCAAAGTGCTAAATTTATTTGTGGTTGGACTCTGAATATTTATATATGGAATCACCAGGGATTTAATTTCTAAATCCCAAAATGAATTACTAAAATAAATTGTAATTTATGGTAGTTTATTTGCAATAGAGGGAAGATATTAAGGAAGAGAGAAAAGGGGAGAGAGAGATAGAGAGATACATCTCTGGCTTCTTCTGATATCAGTTAGAATTTCTAAGCCCCAGCCAGGGGAAAAAAGTCTCAAGATGATGGGCCTTTCTTGGAGGTTTTATGCCTCCAGAAAGGCAGGGTTACTAAGTCAGCATTTTCACTCGCCAATGGTGACCATCTAAATGGAAAGAAGTCTGAGTGTCTGTCTTCTGGTCACTTCTCAAGTGTCTGTCTTCCAGTCTCTCCTCCAAGTCAGAGACCACTTCGATCTCCTTGAATCGAATATCCACTTCTTTTGGCCTCTGGTCCTCTTTTTAAAGATCTTTTTCCTCTTGTGTCACCTCAACTAAATTTCACATTTCACCAATCACAGTAGATGCAGGACTGACCACTCTTTAGTTCATACCTTCTTTGGTTAGATTATACCTTTTTGGGTTACTTAACACCTTTTTTGGTTAGTTCACCTTTTGTAGTGACTTAACACCTTTTTGTAGTTAAAATGGGTAGATCTACTTAAAATACTGAGTTATCACCTTTGGGGAATTAAAATATAAAAACAGATTGTGGATTAAAATTCAATCTTCCCAATAAAGGAAGAGCTAAGTACCTTCATTGTTACAGCCAGGAGATTACAATTTAATCTTTACAATAAAAGAAGAGCTAAGTATCTTCATTGTTACAATGAGGGGAGAGCTAAATCCAATCTTCAGAAAAGTAATGTGGAAACTGATTTTCTTTCTTGAACTAGTAATTCACATAGTTCCCATTAGAAAGAAAGTGAGTCTCATTGTGTTTCCCTCAGTATACTTCATTTCCTCTGTGAGTTTGCTCTGCTGTCCTAGAGTATCCAAAGCGTGTAAATTGGGAACTGCAGAGAAAAAGGGATCTCATTAAATTGAGATGAGGAGAAAATGCATTCCAAGCTTGGGGGAACCACAAGATCAAAGACTTCTAAACTTAAAGCATAATTTATTTAGTGTCTGAGGGCCAATAAGAAAGTTGTCTGTACCATAGAGTGATAGAAAAGGAGTAATATATAGTGAAGATAGAA
Source organism: Monodelphis domestica (assembly GCF_027887165.1). Taxonomy (NCBI): domain Eukaryota; kingdom Metazoa; phylum Chordata; class Mammalia; order Didelphimorphia; family Didelphidae; genus Monodelphis; species Monodelphis domestica. Next base: position 293,366,322 of record NC_077230.1, read on the forward strand.
AGATAGATTGGAATCAGTACTATGAAAACCAAATAAGAGTTTGTCTAAAAGGCAATATAGGACATCCAAGGGAGTTGAGTAGAGGAGTAATATGGCAGCCATATCTATGCTTCAGTAATGTCATTTTGTTAGTTCTGGAGAGTAGATAAAAATAGAGAGACTTGAGGCAGAAGTCAATTAGGAGACCATTTACATAGCCCAGACAAGATTCAATAGTGAGTGCATTTATCTCACTTCATAGGATCAAAAAAGATTCAGAGCTGAAAGTGACTTAGACATCATGTAATCCCTTGTTTTACAAATGAGGAAATTAAGGTCCATAGAGGATAAGTAACTTGCTCATTACTTCAGGCAATAATTGATAGTGTCAAAATGGGAACTCAAGTGTAGTTATTCTAAATTCAAATTTTCAACTTTATCTGTCTATCAGTCCCTAAATAAGCCATATTTTGGAGTTAGTTCCTTTTTTTTGCAGAACATTTAAGAAAAGCCTTTTGCTGAGATTGAAGTTTATCTCAAAATCAGTCTCTATGTCTGCTGATTGAACTGCTTCCCTGGGCACTGGCACCATTTATGGGTGTGAACAGCTTTTTCATACCACTTTCTAGTTACCTATTTGTCCTATTAGAGTCATGTAGTTGACACAGCAGACAGCTGAGAATGGATTCAAGGAGACTTAAGTTGAAATCTGACCTCAAACATTTACTAGTTAAGGGGAGTCCCTTAGCTTCTATCTGTCTCAGTTTTCACAACATAAGCATAATAAGAGTCAAATGAGGTGACATTTATTAAGAACATAAGACAATTCCAAGAAAAAAATGCTCATTCTCCCTTCCCTTTGGCCATCTACTATGTTTTGTCTTCCTTTTTTTCCTGTTTTTCTAATTAGTTAGTACTTGCCCAAAGTTATACCACCAGGTGGATATTACTAGTTGGTTGCTTCTTTGGCCCCAGATCCCAGGCTAGATTTTAACCATAGGGTAGCTTTACAGGTATTTCCCTAATTTTGCTAACTTCCACATTGTCTCTCTACTCAAGTCTTCCAGCCTGGCTCAGTGCTCTGGTCTTGTTTTTATTTATCATATCCATGGGTGCCTATGGTCTCAACACTCACAGTGTTGACATAGAAATATGTGACTGCATTAGTTCAATATTTAGCCTCAGCAACTGGAATTGTCCATTCATAGAGAAGCTATTGTACCTTGAAGAGAAGAACTATGGATAAATATTTTAGGAGATAAAATGCTCAACTTTCTCTTGCCTATGTAAAAAACAACACCACTATTTTAGTCTTTCCCCAAGATTCTATTTCCCCCAAATTTCCTTGAATTGGCTGCTTTTATCTGGACCTTCATAAAGATATTCTCAATTCAATTTATGTGAAGGATTTAAAATTAAAAACATAACACAATTGATAGCCCAATCAATTATTCAAATAAAGGAGAATAACCTCCCATTTCCTAATTGTACACTTATCTCTATACTTCCTAGTATCATGACTGATGTTTGTAATGAGAATTTAGAATTCTATATTTTTAATCTAAGCTAGTATTACAAGACAATGATTTTTTTCAACCATGGTTGCCCCAAGCTAATCTTATAAAAATTCCATTTTATAGTTATTTTAAATTATTTTTATTTTGTTTCTATCCAGGGACAAAAGGCTAAGCCAAAACAAGGTGATGTTTACTCTCTTCTGACTTTTAGTATCAGGCTTAACGTGTTAAAACTTGTAATGACTTGGGAGAAAGGCACTAAAATTGAAGTTGTAAATGATTTAGTGATTGATTCTGCTTTTTAAATTAAAAATTAGTAATCCAAAAATTCCAATTCCACTGAGCACCTTTTATAGTTTTCTTAATAGTGTGGATATTGATTTTGAAACAACAATACAGGCCCAATTCACCCAGCAGACGTGCTTATGGAAATATTATGCTTCTCAGGAGCAGAGTCCTCATCGTGTTTCAGCAGTCACCACCTGTGGAAAATGATCTTCAGATTTCTCATTTGTAATTATACACACCTTATAGTCATTTAAAATTCTGAGAAGAGGTCCATCTTTTCTCCTGACAGCTAAGGTCCTCCAAAATGAAGTTAGTGCTACCAAAACAATTACATCCTAACAGTGGTAAAACAAGACAAAACAATCACACACACACACACACACACACACACACACACACACACACACACACACACAATTTACTTGTACTTTCATTTCAAAATTGTAGAAAAATAAATTGCAGTCTTTTGTCACTTGGTAACAGCTGCTATTGGAACAAATGGCCACCTTTCCTTGGAGTCACCTTCACCATCTGCTCCTCTTTCAAATCCAAATGCTAAAGCAATGTAAGAGAGGAGATTTAAAAGCAGACATGTGTTCCTTATCGACTTCTGCTAACATCTGTTCTACTGCTTTTATGTTTCTGACACAAATCCTGGGAAATGATTTCACCGATACACAACACTGACTTTTCATTGCAAACAAGAAGGCACTCAGCTGTGTTATGAAGTCCACCACGAACCAGATGTATTCAGTGAGTTAGCAAATTAGTAAGAGACATCAAGAACTCAGCATGCTGGTCAGTGAACCTCCAAGTCTGCCTGGCAATTCCACATAGAAATGGATTTGGTAGGTTTCTATATATTTCTTCAAATTCTAGAAAATGAGATGATGTGGTAATTTGGGTTTTTCAGCCATAGAGTGACTAACAAAGAAGTATAGCTAATATTAGCCTTTCAGTATATTGTGATTTTACCAGAGTCCCTTAAAGGGGCAGCTAGTTGGCACAAAGATTAGATTTCTATGTCTAGAATTAGGAAGACCTGAATTCAGTTAAACTCTCAGATACTTAGTAGTTAGGCAACCCTGGGCAAGTCACTTAACTCTGTTTGCCTAAAAAAAATAAGAATCATCTGAGTATTGTTCATTTTTCCCTTGCCTTACTTACAACATACTGAATCACAGGTTGCAAGAGTTAGAAGTGATCACAATAACTGTGTAATCCAACTAATAATTGGAAGGCATCCCCACGGAATCAATACAAAACAAGTGGTTATCCAACTTTAGCTTGAAGACCCTTTGGAAGGGGGAACCACTCCTCCAAAGAAACAGGTTAGCCAACTTTTGAACAGTTCAAACTGCTAAGAGATAATTTTTACTATGATGTGACCTTGCACCAAGACATCTCTCCAGGATGAAATCTCCAGTTCTTTCAAAAGATTCTCATGTAACATGAATTCAAGGCTCTTCACCTTCCTAATTTTTCCCTTTCTGGACCCTTATTAGTTTGTCAATAGCCTTCTTAAATCATGGTGCCCTGAAGTGAACACAATACTCCAGAGGGGAACTGGTAAGGACAGAATACAGTGGGAATAACTATCATATCACACTTTTGACTAGTAATTTTTTTCAAAATGAGTACTTTCTGGTTATATCCCCACACCTTAAATTTTACTCATTAATAGAATAGAACTCTGAACTGTATTTTCCTCAATTCTGAAAAAAAAAAGAAAAGAAAAACGAGAGACTTCTTTGACTTTTCATTATTCTGGAATGTCATAAACTACTAGATCAAAAAAATAGAAACCCTAATAGAATCTCACTCTGGTATCTAGAACATGGTCCCATAGGATGAGATAAGTGAAAGATATGAAACAAGAGCTGGGTATAAGTAGACACAACTCTCTGTGTAACTCTTAACAAGTCACTTTATTTCTTTAGGCCTCAGTTTCCTTATTTGCCAATTGAAGAACTTATTCTAGCTTATCTCTGCATTCCCTTCCAGCTTTATGGTTCTATGATCCTAAGAGTGTTTCATTTTCAGTAACATCATGAGATATTCATAAAGTTCACCAAGCATTTATTGAACTCTTCATATATGCCAATCCCTCTGCTACATCATGAGTTTACAAAGACAAAAATGAGTTTGTAAGCCTTAAATAAAAGGTAGAATTTTATTGTTCAATTGTTTCATTTGTGCCCAATTCTTCATGACCCCATTTGGGATTTTCATAGTAAAGATACTGGAGTAATTTGCCATTTCTCTTCTGCAGCTTATTTTACAGTTGAAGAATTGAGATAGATTAATAATTAAGTGTCATGCTCAGTGTCACACAGCTAGTGTCTGAGGCCAAATTTGAACTCAGGATCTTCTTGACTTCAGGTTCATCACTTTTCATTGTGCCATCTAGTTGCCATGATTTAACTGGGGAGATATACAATGTACATGGAGAAGGGGAAAAAAAACATATACAGGACAGAGAGAGCTCTAAAATAGATGAAATCAGGAAAGGTTGATTGTAGGATATGACTGACACTTGATCTCATCCTTATTTTTTTTAATTTGAAAATTTTTATTTAACTAATTAATTTAGAATATTTTTCCGTGGTTAAATGATTCATGTTCTTTCCCTCCCCTCCTCTCCTTCCCACCCCTCATCTGTCATTGAACAAGAACTATTTCCATATTATTAATATTTGCATTAGGGTGATCACTTAGAGTCTACATCCCCAATCATAACCCCATCGACCCATGTGATCAAGCAGTTGTTTTTTTTTTTTTATCTCATTCTTAAAGGCAGAGAGGGTTCTAGGAGATTTAGGTGAGGAGGGAGAACATTCCAAGTATGAGACACAGCCTGTGCAAAAGTATAGAGGCTAGATATGAAAAGTCATTTATGGATAATAACAAATAAGCTACTTTAGTTTGAATGTTATCCTGTACAAAGACAAGCCTGACTTAATCACCTTGGAAAGGTAGACTGGGGCTGCTGCACTATGCAGGGCTTTAATGTTGAATGTTTAAATGGGTTTTTTATAGTATTTTAGAGGCATAGAAAGTAACTAAGAAACTTTTTTTTGAAACAGAACATGGCATGATCAGGCTTGTGCTTCACAAATGTCAATTCTACAGCTATGAAAAGAAAGTAGTGAAAAAGAGGAGAGGTTGCAGGCAAAAAGACTACTTAGGGTTACATTGTAATAATGTAAAGACTTGGGTTGTAGTTGGGTGACTGAAGACAAGGATATATTCATGAGAGGTAATAGAGAGAAATGATAAAGTTATCATTTAACCAGGAGGAGGCTTCAAATTCTGTCTGTTATTTAGAAGCACCCTTTGATATTATCTCCCCTGAATAGTCTTCAAAGACCCAGGATTCAAACTTTTTTTTCTATCTTTTCCCCTTCTTTAGGGAACAAAGTTATAAAATGTTTGAGTTAGAACGGAGCTTGAGGCTTAAGTAACCTAGTCCTCTCATTTTACCAATAAAGAAACTGACATTGAAAAAGCGGAAATGACTTAGTGGCACAGCAGCTAACTGGGGATACTGAGTCTTGATCCCAGTTCTCCTATCTTTTGATTACGAGCCTAATGACTTTTTGCTAGAAAGACTAGAACCAGTTTGCCAAGATTTGGTTAAAGACCAAAATACTCTGTGTAGAGACAGGAATAATATGAGGGACAATTTTCTTCATCATCAAACTATAATGAACATTCATACAGTACCTAGTTATTATCCTTATTCATTGTGCTAGTTATTAGAGGTATCTTTACAGCCTTATCCCATACGAGTTCCATATCTGTATACTCTAAGCGTCCCAAAATGGACACTTCTTTGCTTTGTCACTCTGCCCCATCAATAGATTTCACTCACATTCATTTATGAAGATGACTCCTTCTACTTGTAGTCAGTCAATAAACATTTATTAAACAGCTACTAAGTTCCAGACACGATACACTAAGTACTAGGTATACTAAGAAAGGTAAAAACTGTTCTTCTCAAGCATCTCTTAACAAATAATCTATATTCAGATGTAGGATTAGCCAAAGATAATCAATAGAATGCACTAGTTATGTAGCAGGGTCAAGAAAGATTCATTCAAGGAGGGAATTTTAGGATGAACCCACCAAAGTGAGGAGGCAGGAATGAGGTTGGAGAGAATTCCAGGTGTGGGGGAAAGCAACAAAAATTGATGAAGGGGGAAATAAGATGTTTTATGGGAAGAACAACAAGGAGGTCAGACATACTGAATTGCAGAGTATGTGGAGGGAGGACATAGGTATAAAAGTACTAGACAGGTAGGAGGGAGCCAGATTAGGGAGGGTGCTTCCAAAGCTACCCAAAAGCTCAAACTTATATTTGATTCAGGAGATAGGAAACTACTGACATTTATTGAATAGGGGAGATGAAATAGATTATGCTTTAGGAAAATCAACTTGACAGTAGAATAGAGATGGACTAAGCAAAGTAAGGTGAACAGATAATAGAAGGACGGTAACTTTATAGAGAATAACAATGTTGAAGAAATTAAGAAGTCTAATCAATGCTTAATTACCAAAATGACAAGGTGGAAATGGTCAACAAATTGTAGGACTAGACATTTTCTTTCATCTTTATACTCCTCTACAAAATAGTAACTGTTTGTAAGAGATTAAGTGATTTCATCTGTTTCCATAGCCCAGGACACCAAGAACACTCTGAGGCAAAAACACCATGATTTAATATTCTAATTCCTAACCCCTGTGGTTCTGTCTCAATAACCTCTCACTCAATACTTGCCACCCTCAGTCAAAGCTGCGTAAGACACGAGCTTGCTACAGAATTGAACTCTAATCTTTCTTTACCCTACCGTCTCCTCTCAGTGTTGTAGAATAAAAAACAAAACAAAAAAAAACCCAGAAGTTTGCTTTAGTTAGGACAGCAACATAGTAATACTGTTTTGCAACAGAGCTCAGTAAGGGAGCAGAGAGACTGAGGGAACTGGGGCAGGACACAGCATGTGTGACTGTGTGGCTCCCCATTAAGCCTGAGGGAAAGACCCCAGTTGTAGCCAAGAAGTCAGTTGAGGCAGAGCCTGAGGCCAGTGAAACAGAAATTGCCCAGCATGGGAGGAGGTGAAAAGAGTTTTGAGGACCAGCCCACAGGCAAACTACAATCAAAGGGGAAGGATTAAGAGAGTGAGAAATGAGGTGGGGTGGAAATACAGCTTTAAAAGGCTTTCAGGAGAAAGAATATATAATTAAAGATCATAAACAAAAACAGACAAAACAATAGGAAAGATATTTTCAACCAGGGGAATTTGGTCTTCAGATTAGCTAAATAATTCTGGACAGCTATGAATAAATACTACAAAATAAAGATAAAGAAAAATAAATTGCCATCTAATCAAGCAATCAAAATCTTGATAGCTGTTGTCTAAAAGCCCAGCTCATTCTTCGTCCTTTTCCAATGAATTTAGTATGTGTTTCACCATTTTCCTCTCTTTCACAATTCCTGTCCTCATACAAGGGGACTTCAACATATAGATTCACTTTCCCTTAAACACCCTCACTACTCAGTGCTTCAACCTCATTTCTCATGATCTGCTTTTCTACCTACTTCAGATACATACAAAGATGATCACACCTTCAATCTTGTCATCACTCACAAATGTACCACTTCCACAACCCAGATTTCAGAAATCCTCTTATCCAAACATAATTTATAGGCTTTTCACCTCTCTTTCTGAGTTTCCTTATAAAATCTTACACTTCATCCATACCATGGCTTCCAATCCCCTCATCCCTCTATTTCTCCCTAGGCTGTCTCCCTTTCACTAGCCACTTTCTTCTCTCTTCCTTATCTTGACCCTGTGATGAACTAATTAAATTCTAAACTATATTCTTCTTTTGAATACCTAGCCTATTTATCATTCTATCAGTCTTGTCTTACCAAGCCTCAGTCCTGGATTGTTATCAACATTTTGCTCCAATATGCATGCTTCTGAAGAAAGGGGAGAAACTCACACAATGGTTCTGACATTACAAATGTATATTATACAGCATCAATTATGCCCTCCATGCTATTAGGCAATCTTTCTATTCCTGCCATATCAACTCATTATCCTATTTTCTACTGAAGCATTTCCAGATCTTTTCATCCCTTCAACAACATCCCATGGTTTGCTCATTCTCATCTTTCTAGCTCTGAACCTGGCTTTATATTTTATTGATAAAATTAGGGCCATTCACTATGAGGTCCTTCTTCTATCCTCTTCCTTATCTCACATTACACATATGCCTTCTGCCATTATCTCCTTCTTTTCCTCTAACTCACATGAAGTAGTCTAATACCTTACTAAAGGTAGTCCCCTAAACTGCTCACCTAATTCCATTCTGACCCATCTTTGCCAACAAATTGTTCCATCAGTCCAAATCACTTATTTTCAATTTCTACCTGTCACCTTGCTCATCCTCTACTGCTTACAAATATGACCATATTTGTTTCATCCTGGAAAAAAAAAATATGTAGTTCTACCAAACTTGCTATCATCCTGTATTTGTTAAACTTTGTATCTTAACTCCTTGAAAAAGTCATTTACACATGTTTCCTCCACTTTCCCTCCTCTTTCCCTCTTCTTAACTCCTTAAATAACTCTTTTGTCCCTTAACTTTCAACTTCATCATTTCACTAAAACTATTCTCTTCTAAATTACTTGTGATCTCTTATTTGCCAAATACAGTGATTTTTTTCTCTATCCTCATTCTCCCTACCTCTCTTCAGCTTTTTATACTGGTGATCAATTTTTACTCCTGAATACTATTTTCCCTAAAGATGTTAGGGATATTTTTCTCTCCTTGTTTCTATCCAACATGACCATTTCAGTCTCCTTGCTGGATTCTCATCTACATCACATATCACCCACCCATTTCTCTTCTTCCTCTATACTAATTTACTGGTGATCTTACCTCCCATAGACTTCATTACAATCTCTACATTGACAATTCTCAAATTTACCTATCCTTCCCCAACCTTTCTGCTGACTTCCTATCTCAAATCTCCAACTACCTTTCAGAATTCTTGAATTAGATTCCAGTAGACATCTTAAACTCAAAAAGACCAAAGTTGAACTCATTTTCCTTTCCCCAAGCCACCACCTTTCCTATTACTATAGAACACATCATCATTCTTCCAGTTTTTCAGTTCTCCAAGAATCTTTACTTTTCATCCCCAACATCCAATCTGTTGTCAAGGCTCTTCAGCTGAGGAGGAGCCAAAGAAAGATGTTCCCACTTCATTAATCAAGGAAATATGTGCAAAATGAGCAGAAATTAAAAATTTTCTTAAAAAGTATTCCCTATAAAATTTTAACAAGCAGATTTGTAAATTGTTAAATGACCAGAGCATTTTCCACTTTAAAGGAATTTTGAAACAGGGATTAAAAGAAACATCACTGGATAGGATTTTGGGGAAGTTTATCCTTGGTGAATCTAATCAGGGTTCCATTATCAGGTGATAAGGGACACAAAAGAGAAAGAGAAAGAACTCCAGAAGGACAGTTGCCCTCAGATATTATGGAGGGGAACTCCTTTCCAAGACAGTAATATTTCTCTTTCCCACCATCCTGTTAGGCCACAAACTCCTCTCAATACAAGTTAAAATTATTTTAATTAATTTAATATTTTTAACTTAAGTCTATGAATTATTAATTATTTAATAAATTACAACTCCATTTATGAATACAATGACTTGGAAAATCTGGGTTTTCTAGGTGTCTGGAAGGGAATGATCTAACTTACTTTATTACTGATGGGAAATATTCATTTGATATTTGACCTTTTTAGTACTCATCCTGCCTTCTGGAATGAATTAATGATGAGTACCATACATACCCATATAAATATACATATACATATACATGTGTGTTGTTTGGACAGATTTGTTTATTTATTGTCTTCCTCCTTAGATCATATACTCCTTGAGGGCAAAAACTGGCTTTTCCCTCTTTTTCATATCTCCAGCCCTTAGCACAGTACCTGGCATGTGACAGCTACTTTATAAAAAAAATAAATGGTACCTGAAAGGTTAAAAAAATGCGGCAGCCAAGGACAACAAAGGAATGATAACAGAATGACCATTAAAAGATTTATTTCCCAATATATACAAGGAAATAACAGTGAAAGCAGACAGCAAATAGAAATGATTTTGGAGAAATAGGGCTAAAACATTACAGACTAAACCTCATAATATCTGATTTATAGATGAATAATTTTATCCTCAGGGCCACATTACTAAGTGGGAAAATGCATGAAAAGGGAGAGAGAAGGAAGAAAATAGTCTAGAGAATGTTATGTTTCTTAATCAAGTTCAAGAAATAGGGAAATCTTTTATTGGTGGGAGGAGTTACCAATGATAAACACTCCCATAAGGTAAAGAGAGATATTGTACAAATGTAGATGGGGATCTTAGACTGTGTATACCTGTCAAAGATTTTTTGCTTAGCATGACTACTCATCCTGACCAGGAGGAGTCAGAGCTCCTGGGGACAAATGACATTACACAGTGTGAGAGAGTATTCCCTTTAGAAGTAGGCACATGTTGGGGTGGGAAATGACCAATGTAAAACTGGAGATTTGAACCCCAGACTTCAATCCCCAGAAGTCCTCGATCCTTCCCAGAATTCCCTATAATCTCACCTGAGTCCCCACCTGGGCAAGAACACAATTTGTATTTAAACTGGCTGCAATGCCTACTTCAGCTCTCTCTTCCTCAACTTGAAACATTGCAACATGTAGTAATTAGGCTGTGAATGGGCTAATCAGCCCTAGGCACTTCGCTTATTATTTTGTATCCTTGATTTCTAATAATCTTTAATAAACCTCATAAAATATAATATTTTTTATCAGTAGAGACTAAATTTAACTTTTACACCATAGGGAGGGTGAAAGTTAATAATCAATTCCATATTCAAGAACAAAGGAAAAATCCTATCTTCAGGCAATGCCATTTCTATCACTTGTAGAAGATGCCCTTTTAAAGAGTGAGTAATAACAGTTAAGAGTGGGGTTATAGCTAAGTGGTTTAGTGGATTGAAAGCCACTCCTAGAGATGAGTTCAAATATGGCCTCAGACATTTTGTAATTGTGTGACACTGGGAAAGTCACAACCCCATTTCTCATCCTTAGGATACTTTTCCTTAGAACCAATACATAGTACTGATTCTAAGACAGAAGATAAAAGTTAAAAAAAACAAACAAACAGATAAGGGGGTCAGGGGAGAAGGACTATAAGTGAACAAGAGAAAATACCTAGAAAAAGAAACCCCAAACAGGTATCATATGAGTTTTAAATCCATCACAAGATAAAGACTAAAGAAATATTACAAAAACATAAGGGCCATGAATCAAAGAATAAAAGTCTAGAATAGACAAGAAGATAATATAAATAATTAAGAGAAAGAAAAAAGCAAATCCCTGTTAGGAAAAAAAGGTGCTAAAATAAAAATTTAAAAACTAGTAAGTAAAATACATTGAAAAATGGGAAAGAAAAGAATGGAAGAATTTAATAGCTATGTAAAAGAAGAAATTAAAAAGAAATTAGTTAAATAAATCCCCAAATCTAGGGAAAATGGTAATAAACTGGAAAGAATAGGGAAAGAAATAAGGTGAAAGAAAACTAATTAGAAAAGAATTATCTTAAAGTAAACTAAAATATCTGAAGAATATTGCTATTTCTACAAAGTAAGAAAGGAGAAATACAAATTTGTAAAAAAAATTAAAATAGAGATAAATGTATAATAAAAAGCCTAACATATATTTTAAAATATAAATCTATTAGGCAATCCAAAAAATGAAAAATGATGACATATTAGATGAGAAAACAAAATCCAACAAACTGTAGTCGAGGCATTGCCATAAAGGCAGGAGACCTCTTCTTCTCCCTACTTGGGCTGCATAGTCAAGGTCCTAGGTTGAACTGTGTACGACCTGCCCAGCTGCATGCTCAAAGTTGGAATAGTCAGCAAAGGGAGGTTTGATAAGGTTTGTGAGAAACTGCAAGGTTGGAATAGTCAGCAGAGGGAAGATTGATAATGGCTGGGAGAAACTGTGAGAGACTTTGGGAAACTTGTTTCTCTGCCCTTGTTTGGAATCCTCTTGGTTCTTCCTTGTGCCTGGCAGGTAACATCATGAATTCTTATGAATCTGCCCAATTATTGGTTCCTGCCGTTGCTGGGCAGTAACATCATATCTTCCTGTGGGTCTTAATCTGTATATGCTTTGTCTGAATCCAATAAACTTTGTCGTTATGCATTTCATATAGCGTCCATTTGTTACTCTTCATTTTGTTACCCAAAGTAAGGTCACACAGGGCTGGCTGACCCTGGAGATGAGCCTTACACAAAGTATTTCTTTTAAGAAGATGGCAGCTTAGCAAGCAGCAAAAGTTCAGACCTCGTGGAAGACCCTTCCTTACTGATACAGACTGAATGCTCCTAGGGCACCGAAATTCAATCTGAACAACAGGACAGAAGCGGGGAACCCTCCTTCTGGACTCAAATCAAAAGGTACACCCCCCCAAAAGCTGGAATCCGAGAATACTCAGGGCTAAGGGGAAGGCAGAGCAAAGGTCCCAGGACCCCTCCCCCACAACCCAGAGGGCTGAGCCCCCAGCAGCAGCAGGAACCTCTGAGCGGGCAAAGGTGCTGTTTTGCAGGGTCTACCTTGGGAGCAGTGGGGCACCGGGCTCAGAGCATCTAGCTTGGACAGCGGGGAGGAAACCAGGGAGAAAGGGGGCCTTGGCTGGGTCCTCCATCGGGCTCCAGTCTCACCCTTGCCTCAGGCACATCCAGACCAATCCAGTTGAACTAATCCCATCAGAACTCCTCAGAGTTTAGGGAGGTGGGCAAAGGCACTTGAGGACAGCGGAGAAGTAGCTTGAGAGAACTGGAGAGAGCCTGGGCAGCCCAGCCTTCCAGGAGTCTTCAGAGCCTCAGTGCTTCATACCACATACAGCCCAACCCAATTGAACTCAAACCAATCAAAAGCCTCCAGAGCACAGGGAAGCTAACATTCCTCCCCTAGAGACTGTACCAAGAGATCTGACAAAGCTCCAAGAGGGGAGACTGACAGCCCCAAAACCAAAACAAAATGAGAGGAGCAAGAGCACAGCCAAATACGGGGAGCAAAGAAGAGGTAAACCCGAGCAAACAACAGAAAAAGAAGAAAGAAATTACAATAGACAGCTTCTGCACAGATAATGAGCAAAGAGCGAATGAAACAGAGGGGGAGGACCCAGCAAAGGAAAAATCAGAAATCCCAGGGAATTGGATATAGGCTTTGGAAGAACTCAAAATGCAATTCAAAACACAATTAAGAGAGGCTGAAGACAATTGGGAAAAGAACTTAAAAACTAAGATAAGTCATCTGAAAACAGAAAATAGTGTCTTGAAAGCCAAAATCAACCAGCTGGAAAATGAGGCAAAGGAGATGAAAGATGAGGCAAAGCAGATGAAAGATGAGGTGAAGAAGATGAAAGATGACCTCCAAAGAAAATCAGACCAAAAGGAAAAGGACGACCAAAAAACTAAGGATGAAATCCAGTCTTTAAGAACCAGAATACAACAACTTGAATCAAGCAACCTCACAAGGCAGCAAGACACTATAAAACAAAACCAAAAGAATGAAAAAATTGAGGAAAATATGAAGCATCTCATTCACAAAACAGAGGATTTAGAAAATCGTTCAAGGAGAGACAATTTAAGAATTATTGGCCTACCAGAAGACCATGACAAAAGAAAAAGCCTGGACATTATATTACAGGAAATTATTAAAGAAAACTGCCCCAAAATCCTTGAAAAAGAGGGAAAAGTGAAGATTGATAGAATCCACAGATCACCTCCTGTACTTAATTCCCAACTGACAACACCCAGGAATGTTATAGCCAAATTCAAGAACTATAAGACCAAAGAAAATATATTACAAGCTGCCAAGAAGAAGTCATTCAGATACCAAGGAACCACAGTGAGGATAACTCAGGATCTGGCTGCATCCACACTGAAAAAAACAAAGGCATGGAATACAACATTCTGGAAAGCAAGGGAACTAGGTCTACAACCAAGAATCAACTACCCAACAAAACTGACTATATTCTTACAGGGGAAAGTATGGTCATTCAACAAAATAGAAGAATTTCAAGAATTCGTAAAGAAAAGACCAGACCTGAACAGAAAATTTGATGTCCAAGCACAGAACTCAAGAGAATCATCAAAAGGAATAATAAAGTAGAGGAATTCCACGGAGACTGGAACAACCTCCAGGAAGTGATGTAGAGTGAAAGGAGCAGAACCAGGAAAACATTGTACACAGAGACTGATACATTGTGGTACAATCGAAGGTAATGGACTTCTCTATTAGTGGCAATGCAGTGTCCCTGAACAATCTGCAGGGATCTAAAAAACACTATCCACAAGCAGAAGATAAACTGTGGGAGTAAAAATACCAATGAAAAGCAACTGGTTGACTACAGGGGTGGAGGGGATATGACTTAGGAGAGACTCTAAATGAACACTAATGCAAATACCAACAACATGGAAATGGGTATGAATCAAGAACACATGTGATACCCAGTGGAATTGCGCGTGGGCTATGGGAGAGGTGGTGGGAGGGAGGGGAGGGAAGAAAAGAAAATGATCTTTGTTTCCAATGAATAATGTTTGGAAACGACCAAATAAAAATTAAAAAAAAAAGAAACACATTTTAAAAACAGACACAAAAGAATGAATGACTGAAATAAAACTTACACCACTATCAAAGGAATCTTGTAAAAGAGGAGGAAAATGGAGACTGAGACTCTCCTCTCTTACTAATGGAGAGGGGTGAACAAAGGTTGTAACCCACTGAATAGATTTGTTTCTCCGGTGAGAAGTTAAAGGAGATGTGAAGGAAAAGAGATGTGAGGAAAAACTGAAAGGTCTGAGGAAAGATGGCTATGTCTCTCCTTCCCCAAGGTTGGCTGACCTTAGAGCTTTGGCTTATCCATAGAGAGAGAGAGACAGGAGAAATCTGGCTGCCTCTCTTCCCAAGGATAAACCACAAACTATATCATTGAGTCTTCAATGTGGGCTCAATTGCTGGGAAGGATGTTATATCCCAGACAGTCCTTTCAAGGGCAAGGGTTTTGTTATTGAACCATTCCCTATAATCTCAGTGACAAGCTGGATTTTTGCTTGTCCCAGATGAAACAAGCCTTACTTTGGTCTTGTTCACTATTCACTCAACCTCTACCTTCTCATGTAAACCCACAACCAAACTCAAACTGACATAAACTGAAATTTATTTGAAGAGATGGGAAACAAAGGGGTTAGAGGGACAAAGCAGTAGGATGGAGGGATAAGGATGGCCTAACAACTATATTTTCCAGTAGTTGGTTTTCAGAGGTCCTTGGACAGAAGCTTTGTGCCTCAAGCCTTTTTCCCCAACACCCTGTTTCTTATTTTTTTTTACACTACATTGACTTAAACTTAAATCTCTATAATATATCCAAGGAAAAACAAAAAAGGAGGAGACCCAGAAAGATAGAGGGCAGAATGGCTCTGGGTCAAAGAATCCAACTGACTCTCAGTCTTGAGTAACTGCAGTCAAGTCAAGGGAGGTTGTGGAGGATTTCTAGCTGGAGACAGGTACACAACTAGAGGGAAATCAGGTCTTTTTCCCTCCTGAGGCTTCAGATATCCCTCAGGTTTCTTCCAAGGCTGGAAGTGTCCATTTCTCAGAATTCTCTCAGCTGTCAGTTCTCTTTCTCAGAATCCTCAGCTGACTCTTCCCTGCACCCAGGCTAGTCTGTCCATCAGACTGTAGGATCCTATTAAGGTCTCTTCTCAATACTTAGCAGGAATTGTATTATCTTATCAGAAAAAGCAAAAACAAAAATTTGCAACGTTTTGTTGTTCAGTCATTTCAAGTGTATCTGACTGAATGAATGCTATCTGGAGTTTTCTTGGCAAAGATGCTGGACTAATTTGTCATTTCCTTCTCTAGCTACTTTTGCATATGAGGAAACTGAGGCAAACAAGTTTAAATGACTTCCACAGTATCATATAGCTAGTGTCTGAGGTCATCCTCACTCCACACTTTTCACTCTACCCATTGAAATATCTAGCTGCCCAATATGTCATACAAATAGATAAACCATGAATGAATTCTTGATCATAAACCAATATTTTAGAAATTAAAATCATAGTGTAAAAATTAACCAAGATACAAGAAAATAAGCAACAATATGGAAGTGGTAAAAAAAAAAGTTTCAGTGTCTCACTCTGTTAGGGACAAATCTAACAGATAGATAAATAATAAACATCAACAACAAAGGACATATATAATTAAATTGCTGGAGAAACTGGAGCCAAAAGACTTATGTCATCTTCTAAATTAGACCACTAAAGAATGTATTTATTTCTCAATACCATATACAAATTTTATTAAAAAAATAACCATATGTCAGTGTGCATTCCAAAAAAACTGTAAAAATGCAGAAATATCAAATAAATCCTTTATAAGCCATATTATAAAAAATATAACCAAATAAAATTTAGAAGATTACAAAAAAGAAAAAAAGGGTTAGTTAAAATTAAGATGTATTTTTTCCCATCCGAGATCTTGAACACTGACATCTCTCTATAGATCCACTGGCTCCAATGCACTCCAGTTTAAGAACATCCTACCAAGAATATGATTTCATTTACAAAATATTATGTTAAAAATGGCATGAAGTTATGAATAGTGTGATTCCCAGAAATCAAAGAAAAGCAACTGAGGCAAGAAAAGCCCAAATAACATTTTTGTGAATCTAAGCTAAGTCAGATCATCCTTCAAGGAATTATGGATCAAATTAAAATGATATCAAATAAATGCAAAATAGTACATATTTACCAGTATTTTCTTGGTGGTCTGTTCTCATAGGATATAACATTGGATAACATTTGAACTCACTCACTAAATTTGGATTTAAGATCCTATATTGTTGGGGGCAGCTGAGTAGCTCAGTGGATTGAGATCCAGGCGTAGATATGGGAGGTTCTGGGTTCAAATCTGGTCTTCAAACACTTCTTAGATGTTTGACTCTGGTCAAGTCACTTAAACCCCATTGCCTAGCCCTTACCTCTCTTCTCCCTTAGAACCAATACATAGTTTTGATTCTAAAGTGGAAGGTTAAAAAAAAAAAAAAGATCCTATATTGTTAGCTTGGCAAAGACACTTTAGGGAATCTTATCAAAAGAGAGCCTGAGCTGGATATAGTATTGAAGGAATTTAATCTCATCTAAGAACATGACTAAGGCTGCTAGGATCTTTTGAGTTCATGAGTTCAGAGCTTCAGTGGAATAATATTAATAAAAATATTTGTAATAATGATAGCAGTGATAATTAGCATTTTGTATAGCACTTAAATGTTTGTAAAGAACTTTATGGATATTTCATTTATTCTCACAATTCTCAAATATATGCTATTATTATTCCCATTTCATAGATAAGGATATTGCAACAGACAGAGGTTGTGACTTGCCCATCTTGGAATTTTTATTGACTACTTCATCAACTAAGTTGATCGGGTAACTATACTAAGTTTGGCATTAATATGATGAGTCACTGGAACTGAGAGGTGATCAAGATAAGGGCTCTTGGTTGCCCAAAGTAAAATGAACTGTGCTGGGTTGAAAATAGAATAAGTGAAAGTTCTTATGTGATTAGTGATACTGTGAACAAAATAGCCTTTGTACTTTGTACCAAAGAAAACATCATCAGTAGTAACAATCAAAAACCTAAAAATATAAAGTGGCATATTCAGGTTATTTTCAGCAAAAAACTGAAAGGAGAATAGAAATTTCCAGATTTTTCAAGAAGAGGCAACATTTTAAAAAGTTATACAATTGACTGAGGATTAGAAAATATAATTTTTAAATTATTTTTGTTGATTATAAAGAAATCTCAACACTGATTTAGTAAAACAAAATGTAATCTTACATAGTTTCTTAATGTATTCTCATGAATGCAAGCTTTTGACTTACATATTGAATCCAAACTTGGAGAAAATCCATAATCCCATTCCCTCTCACTATTACAATTTATTATCTCCTTTTATTCCCTTCACTTTTTCCCCATCCAGCTCCCTCCAACCCTGCCATGCTGTACACACACAGACACTGAATACCCTTTTGAAAATCTCAAAAACTCAATTGTTACTTATGGTTATATTGCTGCAATTGTAGGTAGAAGAATCTCCAGCTCCTATACAAGTGCTTAAGGGAACAATGTCAATCTTTATTTTCCATGTAGAAAATTTGGAAGTACACAAATGATAAAAAAAAAAAAGTATAAAGATGTATAGTGTGTATCAGTAAGCTTTTTGTTTGTTGTTCAATCATTTTAGTAGTGCCTAACTCTTCATAACCCAAGCTGGGGTTTTCTTGGCAAAGATATTGGATTGGATTGGGCTTCTTTGGCCCATTTTACTGGTAAAGAACTAAGGAAAACAGGGTTAAGTGAATTGCCCAGGATCGCATAGCTAGTAAATGTGTGAGGTCAAATTAAATTCCAGAAAATGAGTTTTCCTGACTTCAGGCCCAGCACTCTATCCATTGAGCAAACTAGTTGCCCTCCTCAGTAGGTAATAGTACATAAATATTGATGAGTTGCAAACAGTAAATGATATAAAGATATTATCTAGAAAAAATGCATGATCAGGAAAAGACCAGCTGAGTATGTACCAAGAGCAATAAAAGACTAAAAGACCTACAGAGATCACCGTATTTGGTAAAAAACTGATAAGATTTTCCTCCCTAATCAGAGAGTTTTCCCCTTGGATTGGTCAAAATTTCAGCATTGACTCAAAGGTTCAAATTTCTTCAGGTGGAAAATGAATATAGGGTTATTAGGAGAAGTGAGTCAATAAAGCAAAAAAAAAAGAAGAAGAGGAAGAAGAAGGTTGAGATTTCAGAGTTGAGACTTACTTTTACTAGGAAAAAGAGGAAACAGTTGACAGTCTGAGTTTCAGAGCTTTATAGAATTAAAAAATTGCCAAAAAGACTTTAGGGATCAGCTTGTTTGACTCTTTTTACTAATAAATAATTTACTAACAAAAATTACTCATTTTACTAATTAAAAACCCAAGTCCCAAGAAATTAGTCACAAAGCTAGATTTTCGCAAAACTGGGTTAGGATCTGAATCTAATTGCTCTTGCCTTTGGAAAAAAAAGACTAAGATAAGAATCAAAAGTTGAACATTTAGTAGATAGGTAAGAAAGATGGGAAAAATGTCTAATAATCATAAAAGTTTGTATTTGAAAAAAAAAACTTTGTTATTGTAGATGAAAGAATACTTCCCTAAGTTCAGAAAGCACTAAGGTAGGAGTATTAAAATGACTCAATCTTGACAGCTCCTGGAAAAATATAATTGGCTAATTTATATCTTTTTGATATTCTCCCACATAATAACCAGTAAGGAAAATGTGCATTTGGTCAAAGGAAAAACACAAAGGTTAATGTGAACAAAAGGACATTAATAATCTGGGAACAAAATTAAAAAGTCTTATTCACATATAAGAGGAAACTGAATTATAAAAGATCAGCATTTTTTCATCTTAAATGACTTTTTTAATAATCCACTGTATGAAATTTTATATGTGAGAGAAGTTAATTTATAATTTCAGTTTAAGGCCTCTCAGGATTGCATGTTTTCATATAGATTATTTTACCCCACAGAAATGGTATATTTCTGTTAGGGATACTGAAGATATTACTTCTTCCTGTGGTTGATGAAAAGAGTTTAGAAAGAATGATTTGGGGAAATTGTCATATTTTTGTATTTTCACTTTGAGAAGGCTCTTTATTTTCATTACATAGAGAACTTTTCATACTTACAAACAAATGACTTGGTAATTCACAGTAGCTCAGTGAGAATGCAACCTTTTGACTTCTTCCTTCTCCCCTATTAAGTAAAAGTTCTGTCATAAGTCATTTAGTTGAGCTCTGCTTTGAGCGATAGGATGCCCTTGGCAGACTGAAGACAAAGAGATGATGGGCCATAAATCACTGTCTCAGGGAAGGACAGATTTGGGTAAACGTTGCTGCTATGAGTTCATGTTTGGGGAAAGAGCAAAACATAGGGCAAAGCATGTCCTCAGCTCCATCAATAGTAATTTAACCCAGAAAGCTGAGAATTCAAAAGTATAATAACTCTCAAGTAGTTGGTTTAATTTAAGGAAGGATTTATTTCATTGGCCTTAACTAAATTCTATACTTGGGAGAAAGAAAAGGAAGGCTAAATGGATATGTTGTATCAATTCAAACTATTTCAACAAAAAAAATGTACTAAGAACTTACTATATACAAAGAGCTATCATGGACACTGAGGATATAACAAGAAAAATAGAATAGTCCTTTCCCCTGAGGAGCTTAACAGCTTTAGGTGAACACAGACGTTCACAGATTGTTCATACAGAGTATATTCAAGGAAATGCAAAATAATTTCAAGACAGAGGGAGAATACTAACAAATGGGAGTTCAGAAAAGGCCTCATGTGAAAGGGATAATTGTTGTTGTTCATTTGTTTCAGCCAGGTCTGAATCTCCATGACCCTATTTGGATTTTCTTGGCAGAGATGCTAGAGTACTTTGCCATTTCCTTCTCCAACTCATTTTACATGAGGCAGACAGAGTGAGTGACTTGCCCATAATCACATTGCTACTAAGTGTCTGAAGCCAGCTTTGAACTCAGGAAGATGAGTTTTCCTGATTCCAGACCCAGGACTCTATCCACAAAGGAGCACCTGAACTTGCTATTAATTGATTTAATTCTCCCCATAAAATACAAAAGATGGGGGTGGAGTGGGGTGAGATGTACTGCAGGTGATTTGCTCTTAAGAAAGAAGATAAATGGATCCCCAAACAAGGCTGGTAGATAGTAAATGATTAATCTGAATTACAAACCAGATCTCATAGGACCATAAGTGGCCAATCAAGAAATTGAAAGATCAGTGAGTTAGTCCCTGTATATTTACAGAAATAAAAACGGCAGCAAGAAATAGTTGAGTGTACTGTCCCATGATGTCCAGTGACAATATGTCAAAATGAATAAATTAACAAACACAGAGAATGCCAAACATATGTCCTCTTGACAAAAAGATGGAATCTTTTCCCTCCCTACTCCTTGTTTTCTCTTCAAGTGTCTTACTTCTCTATGTTTCTCATTATTTAGAGTGAGGTTAGATTAGCCAGAATTTCTTAAGAACCCTTCAAAGTGTGACATTATTCTTGATTATTGGAGTAGTTATGACTTCCTGAAGAAATTTGTACAACCTTAGAGCAAAATAAATGATACTTCATTCTCATATTACATTGGGCATCAATTGAACTTGTGTATAATTATGAAAAATTAGAGTTGGAAGGGTCTTTATATGCCATTTAATCCAACTGGTAAATCATTTTGAACTTGCTCTATAATATAAGTAATTAATGGTCATATTATCTCAACTCAGAAATCCACAGTGAGGGGGAACCAACTGCCTTGTGAAGTAACTTATTTCACTTTATGCATCTTCGAACTGTTAAGTATATTCCATAAAGCAGTCCAATATTTGTCTCTACAACTCCCAGTTATTGATTCTAGTTCTACTCTCTGAGACTAATCAGAATGATTCTCATCTCTTTTACAGATACCATTCCATCAAATATGAATCCATCATATGAATCCAAATCATGTATTATTTTCTCTAGGCTAATAATCCACAGTTACTTCAAATACGAAGAGATCTCAAGGCCTTTCATTATTATAAATCCTTTCATGAATGCTTTTTTCTATAGCTATTCACAGGCTTAATAGTATCCTTACCAAAAGCAGGATACCTGAACTTGACTATAATGCTAATACTTAAGAAGAAATAACTTTCTTAGTCACTATATTGTAATATGCTAAATGTAATATTTAGAAATTGATTGGAAATATATTAGTTAGAAAAAAGATTGTTGTGGCCACAATTTATAAATTAACCCTTAAGTCATAAGGATGATAATAGCTTTTAATAATTTAATTTGAATATAAATATAGTCTAAGAAAGAAATAAGGAAGGAAGAAAATAGAAAAATATTTCCTAGCCTTCCACCCTAATCTTACCAGCCCAGGAGAGTGTCTTCTGCCCAAGCCACCAAAGCCAAATCACAGAAAGACCTCCAGCCAAAGACCTCCAGAGAAGGAACTTGATCTCCTATATGGTCCCATTGTTTAAAATAGTCCTCTTTCTTCACATCACTTCCTTTCCCTGTGGGCTGTTTTATAACATCTCAGTACCTAAACTCTGTTTGGACCATTCTAGCCAAGCTGATGGACTGTCTTGGTGAGAAGAAAGTCCATGACCCTGGAAGGAGGTGGTTCCCCTGACACAATGTCACACTTTTGACTTATAAGTATATCCACTGAAAATTTGAGGTATTTTAAAGATAAACTTCTATTTATCACAGTCTCAGGTTTTTTGAACCCAGGTGGAACACTGCATTTATTACCTGTTAGGTGCTAGACAGTGCATTATGTGTTTTACAAATATTATTTCATTTGATTATCAAAATAATGCTCTAAGGCCAGTGCTATTATCACCTTCATTTTATAATTGATGAAACAGATGGTAAGTATGTGAGGCTAGATTTAAACTCAGATTTTAATTCTTGACTCAAACCCAGTGTTCTACTATTGGGCTACTTATCTAGCTGTCCCTAAAACACAAGAAGGAATTCAATCTGAAGGGGGATGGTTAAAATAATTGTGTTGTATAGACAGAAGATATCTAAAAGACCTCTGGGGCATGCACTATAGATCTCCTTCTAAGTTAATATTGAATCATTAAAGGTGACTTTATTAGTAATAGCTATTCCCATGATCTTATTGATTTTTAGTAATTCCCAGTAAGAAAACTTCCTCAATGAATGCACATTAGCATTTACTCTGAAATTTGTCTGAGATTTGTCAGGGTCAGAAAGAAGAATAAGAGTTAAGTAGCTCATCAAGGACCAAACAGCTAGCAAATATCAAAAGTGTGATATAAACTCAGGTTTTAAACCAGTTCTCTATCTATTATGTCATGCTGCCTCAGTCCTTATTTTTTAAATGTATGGCATTTAACAAATCCTCGAATGCCCTTAAACTTTTTAATTTTTATTTGCTCTTCTTTCTTACATCAAGCATCTTCAATACCATTCACATTGCTAGAATTGGACTCATTATCTTTTTTAACTTATTGCCTTTAAATGAATAAACAAAATTCTTCCTTCAGACAAAATAGTCATTTGGTATTTTTGTTCATAAGCATTAACTCTTCAATATATAAAGAAAATAATACAACTGTATAAAAACTATGGAGTTCTATCATTTAAACTTTGTTTTACAAAGTGTTTTTTAAATAGAATAAGCAGTAACAAACCTTTTTTATCCTGTTCTGAATTTTTTGTTTTCTTCTATGTATTGTTAACGTTTTATTAATGTACTTTTGTTTTTTTCTCTCTGTCACTACTTTTAGAAACCTCTGTCTCATAAACTCTCCCTTTCATCACTATATAAGCCCTACCTTCAAGCAATGACATGTTTACTGAACAATACAAAACATCAGACATATAGTGAGAGGCAAACTCAAAGACATTCTCCAATGGAAACCTCATTGTTCTCTCCCAACAGCTTTATTTTCCCAGTACAAATCCTTGGTGTTTCTTTCTGCTTTATTGTGTTTTACTTGCCTACATCATTCTGTCAACATCAAAGGGGAAAGGCTACTTCTATCTCTGTGTGGCTACCACCCAATGCCATTGACAGTATTTCTCTATATCACCTAGAAAGCAATCTCTTCCTATGGAGCCAATATCCACTTATTTCTTAGACAATAGTTAATTTAATTTTATAAAAATAAGTGCTTAGGTATTCTCATCTGAAAAATGGGGATGATTACAATGAGGTCTCGTGTGGGGGTATCATTAGGATTAACTACTTTATAGTGAGGAGACATAAATGGTTGCCCATTATACATGTATTCATTTATTCTTTCATTCTCTAGGTCAATTTGCACAGTATGTTTGCTTTAGAAAAGAGCCTTAAACACTTAAAAGAGATAGCCTCTAACAGGAGAGCAATTTACCCCTGATCTATCAGTAGAATTAGGTCCAATGATTTTTTTTCTGAGATTGTAAAATATAAAATTGCATACAGACAACCAATAATCAGACGACCACAGAGAATAGAATGTAGTTGCTGTGACTATGCCTAGTCAAGCCAAGGAGAAAACTATATGAGAGAATTAATGCAGTATTCTTTCCACTCCCAACACAGGAGGGATGCTATGGATTTATTTGGCATCCTTACAAGAAGGCCTGGCCCTATACTTATCTGCCTGACCCCCTTTTCTAGTATCTCCCCAATCTTCTTAGCTAGAGCCACTTAGTCCCCATAGGTAGGTTCAAACCCTTGCCAGACTCTAAGAACAGTCTTTTAACTGGAAAATGAAGTCTAAAATCAGGATGTCACTGGTTTAGGTTTAAGTCAGGTTTCCTTTTAATACTATACTGACAAAGTGCCCCTAGTTGAAAAAAAAAAAAACCCTTGTCTTGATTTTTACCCTTAGTTCGAGGCATCTCCTTCAAATATCAGTTCAAATAATCAAGTCACAGTTTTGCCTTCCTTTGTGTCTAAGTCTTTGCCTTGGTCCAATGTATTTTATCTTAGTTACATTAAGTCTGGATTCTTATCATTACTTTTTAGATGCTCTTCCCTCTCAGAACTGATTTCACTGACAGTAAGGTTTAAGTATTTCCTATTAGCACTCTCTTCCTCTCCTTCTTATAATACTATTCTTCCCCTCGCCTTCCCATGTGCCTCTTTGTGTGGTATAGATTATCCTATTTATCTTATTCCTTCAAGTTTCTCCTGGTGCCATCTTCTATTCCCCTCTCCCTTTTTTTCTTTTTTGCATATCATCTTAGATCACTTATTACCCCAATCTTTATCTATGAATGATTCTTCTAATTACTATAATGGTGAATATAATTTTTGAGAGTTACAAATAACATTTTCCCCATGTATTAATATAAACAATTTGATCTTATTGAAGCACTTAAAGAAGAAAGTTTTAAATAAAAATCAACATTCTTTCCCTTTCCCCTCTCTTTCTAATTTACCTTATCATGTTTCTTTTGATTTTTGTGTTTGGATATTAAACTTTCCTCTTAGTTCTGGTCTTTTCTTTACAAACACTTGGAAATCTTATATTTTGTTGAATGCCAAAACTTTCCCCTGGAAGTATATAGTCAGTTTTGATGGGTAGGTGATCCTTGGTTGAAAACCCAATTCTCTTGTCTTTCTGAATATCATATTCCAAGCCTTGCAGTCTTTTAGTATGGAAGCTGCAAGATCTTGTGTGATCCTGATTGGTGTTCCTTGATTTCTGAATTGTCTCTTTTTGGCTTCTTGTAAAATTTTTTCCTTAGTTTGGAAGCTCTTAAATTTGACAATTATATTCCTGGGGGTTGTCTTCTGAGGATTTAGGGTAGAGGGTGTTCTGTGAACTCTTTCAATGTCTATTTTGCCCTCTTATTCAAAAACATGAGGGCAGTTTTCTTGGATAATTTCTTGTAGTATGATGTCAAGGTTTCTGTTATTCCTGGGTTTTCAGGTAAACCAATGACTCTCAAATTGTCTCTTCTTGACCTGTTTTCTTGGACAGTCATCTTCTCACTGAGATATTCCATGTTTCCTTCTATTTTGTCAAACTTTTGATTTTGCTTTATTAATTCTTGCTGTTTTGTGAGATCATTGGCTTCTAATTGCCCAATTCTGGTCTTTAAAGGCTGGTTTTCCACCATAATCTTTTGATTTTCCTTTTCAGTTTGGTCTATCCTGCTTTTCATGGCTCTCAGCTGCTTAATTTTTGTATCTAATTTATTTATCATTTCATTTGATTTCTGGGCTGCTTTCTCCAATGGGGAGTTCCTATATTTTAAACTGTTATTTTATTTTTGGACTATTTCCCACTTTTTTTGCCAATATTTTTACATGTTTTTGATAAACTCCAATTTAAATTCTTCAAGAGCTTGTGGCCAATTTCCATTGTTTTTGGAAGGTTTGGATGCATTTATTTGAAGGTCCTCTTCTGTTATTTCCTCTGTAGTCTGGATTTTTCCTCCATCAAAATTATCCAGCATCAAAGCTTTCTTCTTGTTCTTCTTGGTGTTGGAAAGTTGATTTTTTACCATCACTGTGTTGGTTTTTCCTTCCCTTTCCAGTCAGAAGTCTGAGTGAGGAGGGCAGGCTCTCTGTGTGTATGGAACTAAGGAGCCTGGTTTTTGCCTGAGGCCACCTCTTGAAACTCTGTGCTTCTTCTATTTGCAACCATTCTCTGCTCTATCTCCATGCCCAAGGTCTGTGCTCTTTTGCCTATTGGGGTCTCAAGTCTAGCTGCTCTTAGGGGTTGGCCTTTGGTGGTCTTAGTCAGCTGCCAAGGACCTAGAGGTGCCCTGACTTCATCAATGATTCTAGCCTGCGCTGGCTCTGAATCTAGTGCACTGGCTCCATTGGTGGGGTGGGGGAAGGTAGATCAGCTCATGTTTTGGTGGAAGCTATTTCACCTCTTTATAGTGTGGAAATGCCCAAATCCCACATACCTTCAGTGCTGCCCCCTACTGTGGAGTCCCTTTGTTCATATAAATTTGGTTTTTTTATCCTTTTGAGGTAGTCTATATTGGTAGGCATTGAGGAGAGGTAGATTCCTGCTTCTAAATTGCAGCCATGTTTACCTGGAAGTCTTCTTATTACTTTTTATCGCCTAGTTCTTTAAGAAATTGGAATCTAGACCATGTCTGGGCTCTATAATTTCTGCAAGATGAACTGGTTTCCAAATTGGTATCTTCCTGATACTCATTGATCCTCTTATGTTGAATTTTCAGATCCTTATAATGTTGAAACCCACTTGGATATCTTCCCATCAGCTACTCTTTTTTTACTGATTTTTCTTGTCTTTAGGTATCATTAACCTTTTGTATGACTTATCTCACTAATGTCAAGTCCTGGTTTTACATGAAATTAATACAAATATGTAGAGTTTGTCTTTGGGTTATAAACAGGGCCACTCCTATCTCAATTTTATTTCATGATTTTCCCTTTTTTTAGCATGCCCCACATAACTTAGGCACTGTGCTGTCACTCTCTTCCCTAGGTATTCAGGGCTTTCAAATGCCAGGATCTAACTCCATGGATCTATCCTCCAGAGAAACCTAATTTCTCAACAGAGGATGATGAGAGGGAACAGGTAGGGTGCTGCCAAAAAGAATGGGGTGTAATAAAGCTGAATAATCTTCCAACTATTTGTTTTCCTTAGTTGGTTAGTTCAAAAAAATAAATACTTTTGTCATACTAACACTGTGCCACATGCTATTGGATAGAATCTATTTCATTAGAGATGCCTATCAGTTGTAATGCTAAATGCACTTGCTGTCTTTAACCATTCATTTTCTTCTTAATAACTCAGTGTCATAGTGAGAGGAAGGGCACTGCAGTGTGTAAAAAGTTGACCTTGGATTCTGAAAGACCTTGGTTAGAATCCTGCCCCTCTGACTCATAGTAGTTACATGATCATGGGCAAATAACAACATTTCAGTATCCCAAGTACCTCAATGAGAGTTCCTCACACCACTGAACTCATAGATATCTAACATTTATATATGTATCTCTCTATATAGTCATATATATATAATATTTTAAGGTTTACAAATAAATTTTATAGCACCCTGAGAGGAAGTTAGTAGAAGTATTATCATGACTTTACATTTGAGGAAACTAGGACTCTAAAAGTGTCTCATATGGAATAATATGGCTGATAAATGAATGAAAAAAGATTCGCTTCTGGACTGAGAATACTGTACTCTATTCAGAACACCAAGGCAATGCCACCCTTGCCTCCTTCCTTCAGAATAACATCTATTCACATTATTTATGATATTTTATATCATGTATACATATTATACATTGAATATATAGTATAGATGTACACATATCTATAGGCATAACTATTTCTATAACTATGTATATGTACATACTTATATGTTTATGGTCTTTAACACTATAATGTGAATTCTTTGAGGGAATATACTGTCTTTGGTCTTTCTTCATATGGGCTTAGCTCAGTGCCTGTAACATATTAAAGAACACAATAAACGTTGGTTTGTTGGTTGACTTCCTTGTTACTGCATATGTATTTTTCTCTCTTTTTTACCCATATCAGTCATGTCAGAAAAGGAAACACACAAAATGCACACAGACAGACAAGATAAAACATAAAAAGAAAGTTTAAAAAATGTATATTTCAATTTGCATTTAGAGCTCAGCCATTCTCTCTGAGGGTGGAAAGTATTATTCATTATGGTCCTTTAGTCTTGAATCAGTATCTTGATCAGAATATCTAAGTCATTCATAATTGATCATCCATACAATACTACTGTTGCTGTGTACAATGTTGTCCTAGGTCTCCTCATTTGACTTTTCATGATTTCATATAATATTTCTGATGGTTTTCTTGAAACTGACTTGCATGTTATTTCTTCTGCCATAATAGTATTCCATCAGTATCATATGCCATAGTTTATTAAGCCATTCCTCAGTTAATGACCATCCCCATAATTTCAATTCTTTGCTACCAAAAAGGTACTACTTCAAATAATTTTTTCTACAAATAGGTTCTTTTCCTTTTTTATCTTTTTTTGGGATATAGACCTAGTAGTGCTATTGCTGGATGAATGGGTTTATGCAATTTTATGGCCCTTTTGATCTAATTCCAAATTGTTTTCTAGAATGATTGGATTAGTTCATAACTCTACCAAGAGAGCATTAGTCTCCTAATTTTTCTACATCACATCCTATATTTGTTATTTTTCTTTTCTGTCATTTGAACCAATCTGATATGTGTGAGGTGGGTGATGTAAGGGTTAAAAATTAATGGTTTGACTGAAATTACATGAAATTATGTGATTGCCAGTATTTATTATATCTTGAGAAGAATTTTATTTACAAATATTTACAAAATATAGAGGAAACAATAAAGTATAGAAATGTGAAGGGGATAGGGAAGTTATCTATCCTGTCTTAATCCAGGCAGAAATTAATTAGTTCTCAACCAGGAAGTCCAGTAGTGGGTAACCACATGGCCTCCTCCAAAATGGAAGCTTGTCTCTCCAGAAATTAGGGAAGGAGTCAGACTTTCACTAACCCCACGAAGTAGTCCAAGAGTCAGAATCCAAGTTGAAGCCAAGCTCCAAGCCACAGTCTGCAACGAATCTCCCTCAAAGACTTTCTCCATTCAGGAGACTATTTCTACCAGAGTGAATCAAGCCAAAGGATACATGGCTTTTATGGTGCTAAGACTGCCCAGGGGGCAGTGTTTGTGGGAACCAGTTGTCACCTTCTGGAGGGGTGAACTCTTATCAAAAGTCTCTGAAGGTATTCACTCTGATCATAGGATTCTTAAGTATTGAATCTATTACTCTCATCTTCTGAAGGTGTAATAAACCCTTATCAAAGGATTCACAACTTTCTAGAGTTGTCACCCATTGTAGTAAGTAACTTGAAACTCCTCCATTTAGTTCAAGCTTTTGTTGGTTCAGTCCAAAATTGGAAAAAGGAAAGTTAATCCTGTCTTCACAATCTAGGGAGATACTACGTAGGAATACTTAAATTATTGTTTAACCAAGTGCTAACTCAAAATAAACAAAGGGAATAAAGATTTCTCTTTCACAAGTGTAAATTCAAAGAGAATGAATAATTTCTTTTTACAGTGATATCACAGGATTGCTTCAATTTGCATTTCTCTAATCCATAGTGATTTAGAGCATTTTTTCATTTTATTATTGATACTTTTTATTTTTTCTTCTAAATACTGCCTATTCAAATCCTTTGACCATTTGTGAACTGTGGAATGGCTCTTTTTTAAAATTTAATCAATTTCAAACATTATTCCTTGGTTACAAAAATCATATTCTATTCCTCCCTCACCTGCCCCTGCCCTTCCTGTTGCCAACACACACTTCCACTGGGTATTATATGTTTCCTTGATCAGAACCTATTTCCATGCTGTTGATGTTTGCACTAGGATGTTCATTTAGGGTCTATATCTCCAATCATATCACCCTCGACCCATGTAATCAAGCAGTTGTTTTTCTTTGGTGTTTTTACTCCCACATATTTTCCCTCTGAATGTGGATAGTGTTCTTTTTCATAGATCCTTCTGGGTTGTTCTTGGTCACTTCATTGCCACTAATGGAGAAGTCCATTACATTCTATTGTACCACAGTGTTTCAGACTCTGTGTACAATGTTCTCCTGGTTCTTCTCCTTTCACTCTGCGTCACTTCCTGGAGGTTGTTCCAGTTCCCATGAATTCCTCCACTTTTTTATTCTTTTGAGCAAAATAGTATGCCACCACAAAGAGTGCAGCTATGAATTTTCTTCTATAAGTCTTTTTCCTTAACTATCTTTTTGGGGTACAAACCCAGCAGTGCTATGGCTGGATCACAGGGAAGCCATAATTTTAGTGCCCTTTGGCATAGTTCCAAATTGCCCTCCAGAATGTTTGGATCAATTTACAACTCTACCAGCAATGCATTAATGTCCCAACTTTGCCATATCCCCTCTAGCATTCATTACTTTCCTTTGCTGTCCTATTAGCCAATCTGCCAGGTGTGAGATGATACCTCAGAGTTGTTTTGATCTGCATCTCTCTGATTATAAGAGATGTAGAACACTTTTTCATGTGCTTATTAATAGTTTTGATTTCTTTAACTGAATATTGCCTATTCATGTCCCTTGCCCATTTATCAATTGGAGAATGGCTTGATTTTTTGTACAATTGATATAGCTCTTTGTAGATTTGAGTAAATAGACGTTTGTCAGAGGTTTTTGTTATGAAGATCGTTTTCCAAGTTGTTACTTCCCTTCTAATTTTGGTTACACTGGTTTTGTTTGTACAAAACCTTTTTAATTTTATGCAATCAAAATAATTTTTTTTTATATATTGAGACTTTCTCTAAGTCTTTCTTGGTTTTTAAATCTTTCCCTTCCCAAATGTCTGACATGTATACTATTCTGTGTTCACCTAATTTACTTATAGTTTCCTTCTTTATGTTCAAGTCATTCACCCATTCTGAGTTTATCTTGGGGTAGGGTGTGAGGTGTTGATCCAAACTTAATCTTTCCTGCACTGCCTTCCAATTTTCCCAGGATATTTTATCAAATAGTGGATTTTTGTCCCAAAAGCTGGGCTCTTTGCTCTTGTCATAGACTGTCTTGCTGAGGTCACTTACCCCAAGTCTATTCTACTGATCCTCCTTTCTGTCTCTTCGCTTATTATGTCAAATAATTTGGATATCTGTTCTTTGAATGTTTGATAGAATTCACATGTGAATCCATCAGGCCCTGGGGATTTTTTTCTTAGGGGGTTCTTTGATGGCTTGTTCAATTTCTTTTTCTGATATGGGATTATTTAAGAATTCTATTTCTTCTTCGGTTAATCTAGGCAATTTATATTTTGGTAAATATTTATCCACATCACCTAGCTTGGAATATTTATTGCCATATAATTGGGCAAAATAGTTTTTAATGATTGCCTTAATTTACTCTTCATTGGAGGTGAGGTCTCCCTTTTCAGCTATGATACTCTTAATTTGGTTTTCTTCTTTCCTTTTTTTTTCATTAGATTGACCAGTAAGTACTTTGTCTATTTTGTTCCCCTCCTCCCCCAAAATACCAGCTTCTAGTCTTATTTATTAGGTCAACAGTTCTTTCACTTTTGATTTTATAATTTCTCACTTAATTTTTAGGATCTCTAATTTAGTTTTCTTCTGGGGATTTTTAATTTGTTAGCTTTCAAGGTTTATGATTTGAATGTCCAATTCATTGACCTCTGCCCTCCCTAATTTGTTAAAATATGAATTCAAGTATATAAATTTTCCACCAAGTACTGGTTTGTCTACATCCTATAGAATTTTTAAAGGATGTCTCATCGTTGTGATTTTCTTCAATGAAAATATTATTTCTATGATTTATTCTCTAACTAACCAGTTTTGGAGAATCATATTATTTAATTTCAAATTATTTTTTGATTTGGCTATCCATGTACCCTTACTGATCATTATATTTATTGTGTTATGATCTGAGAAGATTGCATTCATTAGTTCTGCTTTTCTGCATTTGTTTGCCATGTTTTATGATCAAGTACATGGTCAATCTTTGTGAATGTACCATGTGCTGCTGAAAAGGTGTATTCATTTTTGTCCCCATTTATTTTTCTCCATATATCTATTAACTCTACTTTTTCTAAGATTTCAGTCACATCTCTTACCTCTTTTTATTTATTTTTTTAAATTTGATTTATCTAAATTTGATAATTGTAAGTTCAGGTCTTTCACTAGTATAGGACTGACTAGTATAGGATTGAGTCTTTAAAAAAAATAAAGTTGTCTCACTTCTCTATATATTGAGAAATGAAGACTATCAGAGAAACTTCCTGTAATATTTTCCCCCTATGTTCATGTTGTCCTTATTTTGGCTACATTTGTTATTTTTTTGTGGTGAAAAATATTTTTTGTTTCATTTAATTAAAATTTTCTATTTTACTAATTATAATCCTCTATTCCTTGTTTGATCATTAACTCTTTCCTTTTCCATAGATCTGACAGGTATTATATTTTCATTCTCCCCTATTTTTTATGGTATAACCCTTTATCTTGGTATACAGTGTGAAAGATTGTTGTGTACATAGTTTTTGCCAAACTGCTTTCTAGTTTTCCCAGCAATTTTCACCAAATATTGAGATTTTACTCCAAATGTTTGGATTTTGGAGTTTGTCAAATACTAGATTACAATGGTCATTCAAATCTATGTATTCTCTACTTAATCTATTCTGCTGATCTATGACTCTATTTCTCTAATAACAGATTGTATTGATAATTATTACTTTGAAATGTAGTTTGAAATCTTGTTCCACTAGGCAACTTTGCTTAACATTTTTTCTTTGATTCCCTTGATATTCATGACATTTACTTGATGAATTTTGTTACTATTTTCCTAGTTCTAGGAAATGATTCTTTGGTAGCTTGATTATATGGAACTGGATAAGTAAATTAACAGACAAAATAATAATTTTTATAGAATTAGCTCAGCCTACAAAACAATATATCTCCAATTATTTAGATTGATCTTTATTTGTATGAAAAGTGTTCTGTAATTTTGTTCATTTAATACCTGATTTTATCTTGTAGGTAGATTTCAGAATATTAAATAATGTCTTTATTTTTTTGTAAACCCTTACCTTTTGCATTAGGATCAATATTACGTATTTTTTTCCTAAGGCAGAAGAACAATAAAGACTATGAAATGGGAATTAAGGGACTAATCAGGGTCACAGAGCTAGAAAGTATCTGAGACTATATTTGACGTCAGGACCTCTAATCTCCAGGCTTGGCTCTTTATCCAATGTACCATCTAGCTGCCCACTTCTGCAGTTATTTTAAATGGAACTTCTTTTCCTCTCTTTTGTTGCTGCATTTTGTTTGTAGTTCATAGAAATGCTGACAGTTTATGTGTCTTTATTTTATGCCTGGTAAAACAGATGAAGCTCTTCACTGTTTCAATAAAATTTTAGGTAATAATCTAGATCTCTCCAAGTATATCATTATATCATCTTAAAAGATTGGCAATGTTGTCTTTTCATTACCTATTTGAAGTCATCCAATTCATTTTTCTTTCTAATAGCTGCATTTCTAGTAAAATAGTGAATAATAGTGGTAATAAGGGACATCCTTGCTTCTCTCCTGATTTCACTGGGAAGGTCTCAAGTTTATTAGAATTATAGGTAATGCTTGTTTTTGGTTTTAAAAAGATACTATTTATCATTTTAAGAAAGATTTCATTAATTCCTAGTGTTTTTAATAGGAATAGATTTTGTATTTTGTAAAAGGTTCTTCTGGACCTAGAGATGTAATCATTTGGTTTTTGTTGGTTCTGTTTTGATGTGGTCAATTATGTTGATATTTACATGCTTATTTCCCAAGTATAAATCCCATTCAGTGATAGTAGATGATCTTTGTGTCATTTTGCTGTTATATCCTTGCCAGTATTTGATTTAAAATTTTTTCTTCTATATTCATTAAGAAAATTCAACTATATTTTTCTTTTTTGGTTTTTATTCTCTCTGGTTTAGGCCATAATTTGTTTCATAAAAATAACTTATTTGTGCCATAAAAAGAATTTAATAGGACTCCTTTATCTATTTTTCAAATTATCTTTTTAATTATTCCTCAAATGTAAATTTGTAAATATGTCTGCTTTGGGGATTTTTTCTTAGGGAGTACACTGATAGTGCATACACTTTCTTTCCCTAAGAAAGTCTTATTTATATATTCTAATTCGTCTTCTTTTAATGTGGCTAATTTATATTTTTGTAAATGTTAACCCATTTCACTTAGATTGTAAGTATCATATGCATGTTATCAAGCAAAATAACTCCTAATGTTGCTTTAATTTCATCTTCATTGGTGGTATATTCATCTTTTTTCATTTTTGATCCTAATAATTTGGTTTTCTTCTTTTTAGTTCATAATATTGTTTTTCAAATAAAATCAGCTTCTAGTTTTGTTCATTAGTTCAAAAATTTTTTTTTACTTTCAATTTTATTAACATCCCCTTTGATTTTAAGGATTTCCATTTTGGAATCTAATTGGAGATTTTAAACTATTCTAGGTTTTTTTTAATTATATGTTCAATTCATTGATTTACTTTTGCTCTCTTTTATTGATTTAAATATTTAGAGATACAAAACTTCTAAGTATTGCTTTTTCTGCTTTTCACAAATTTAGAAAATACTCCTTTCTTATCTCATTCAGTTTTCTGCAGAAGTCCATCATATCTAACTTTTCTAAAATTCTATTGCTAGCATTAACTTATTTATACTCATTTTATGGTTAAAATTATCGAGCTCTAAGAGAAGATAGTTGAGGTTCACTCACCACAATGGCTTTACTATATGTTTCCTCCTGTAATGAGCTTAACTTTTGCTTTAAATTTTTGATTGCAATGCTAATTGATGCATATATGTTTAATATTGATATTACCTCATTTGCTATAACTTTTAACAAGATGTAGTTTTCCTGCATATTTCTTTTAATTAGAGCTATTTTTTGTTTATGTTTTATCTGACAGCATGATTGCTTCTTCTGCCTTTTTATTTCATTTGAAGTACAATAAATTCTATTCCAAGCTCTTATTTTAACTCTGTGTATCTCTCAGTTTCAAATGTGTTTCTTGTAAACAACATATTGTTGGATTCTTGTTTATAATCCATTCTGCTATCTGCTTCCATTTTATGAATGAGTTCATCCCTTTCACATTTACAGTAATGATTACTAACTATACATTTACCTTTATCATACTTCCTTCTACTTATTTTTCTCCCTTGCTTTTTATGCTGTCCCTACTCCAAAGCCTGTTTTTCTTCTTATCACTGCCTACTTTTAACTGCCCTCAATATTTCTATTACAAATTGAGTATATAGATTCTTTCTTTGAACTAATTTTGATGTGAGATTCAAGTATTGCCCACCTCACCTACTTCCACCATTTTCCTTTCACTGTAAAAACTCTTAATTGTATGTCTTTTATTATAAAATAAATTCCCCCATTTTTTCTCTCCTTTCCACTTTTCTACCAAGGTATCCCAATTTCTCAGCTAAACATAATTTTAAATCAACCCAATATAATTGACTCATTCCCATCCTTTCTTTCTAATTGTCCTGTTAATGGGAAAATTCTTAAAAGACACATGTATCACTCTTCCATATAGAAAGGTAACTATGTTAATCTTATTGAATCCCTTTTGATTTCTCTTCCATGTTTCTCTTTTTATGCTTCTCTTTAGAATTATATTTTAAAGTTAAATTTTCCATTCTGCTCTAGCCTTTTAATCAAGAATGCTTAAAAGTACTCTATTTCATGTTTTCATTTTTCCTAATCAGTCTTACCAGTATGTTATTCTTGTGTGTAATGCCATTTTTCTTACCTTTTGAAATATCACATACTAAGTCCTCTGGTCATTTAAGGTCATAGCTGCTAAATCTTGTATGATCCTGACTGTGGCTCCATGTTTGGCTGAATGGTTTATTTTTGACAGCTTAAAGCATTTTCTTTTAAATATGGGAACTTCAGAATTTGGCTTTAATATTCTTGAGGGTTATCATTTTAGAATCTCTTTTAGGTGGTTGCTGAATTCTTTTAATTTCTACTTACCTTTCTTGTTCTAGGATTCTGTGTGATTTTCCTTGACAGTTTCTTAAAATATATTGCCTAGGTAATTCCTTTGATAATAGTTTTTAGCTAGTCAAATAATTCTTGTTATCTCTCCTTGATCTATTTTCTTGTTAGCTGTTTTACTGGTAAGATATTTCACATTTTCTCTTTTTTTCATTCTTTTGACTTTATTTTTATTGTTTCATAATGTTTCATGGAACCATTAGATTCCACTTGTCAAATTCTGATTTTTATGACATTTATTTTTTCCCATGCGATTTTGTGTCTCTTCTTCCATTTGTCCAATTTTGCTTTTTTAAGAAGTTATTTTCATTGATGATTTTTAGCTTCTTTTTCCACTTGACCAATTCTGTTTTCTAAGGTGTTTTATCTTCAATATTTTTGTATCTCTTTTGCCAAACTGTTAATTATCTGTTCATAATTTTCTTCCTTTGCTTTCATAGCTTTGCCTATTTTTTCCCTACAGTATAATTTGATTTTTGAAATCATTTTTAGTTTTTCTAGGAATTTTTGTGGACTTGTGTCTTATTCACATTTTTTTTTCTTTTGAGCCTTTTCATATAGCAGTTTTAACTTCATTGAATTCTTCTGAGTATATATCTTGATCTACCTTGTGTGAATTTCAAAACTACTCAACCCTGTTCAAACCATTCTTTAGAGGATGGGATTTGGCTATTTCCTGATCAATAACAATGGAGATACTTGGAATGACAGAATCAGGTCTTGGAAACTACAATCTCCACCCTACTCAGGGTCACAGGATTTAGGAAGGGCTGCAGCAAAGCTCAAGATTTAATTATTTGAGAATATGACCTTCAACAGACATGTGCAAAGGGGACAGACCTCTGGGTGGTCCTGAGTTAAGCTAGAGCCAACATTGGCACAGGGGAGACACAGAAAGTGAGGTAGAGGACAGCTGAGGAGTCTGGGGACTTCCTGGGTGGAGGAAAGGAGGTTGTTGGAGCCTGGGTGCTTGGAGTGGAGGCCCTGAGACTGTTTCTCCATTTTGATCATGCGAGTGACAGAGAATGATCTCTTTTCTTTGCCTCAGAGATCCAAGGCCTTGGGCCTTTGGCCCAGCTTAAGCAGAGGGGGTATTTAAGCCCTCCTCCCTTCTCTCCCCTTTTCTCTTCCCCCCCTCTGTCTCTCTCTGTCTCTCTCTGTCTCTGTCTCTCTCTCTGTCTCTCTCTGTCTCTCTCTCTCTCTCTAATACCTTTCTTCCTCCTGTTAGTAATTAAAAACTCCATAAAAGGTTGACTGGTGACTTGAGTTTTCATTTAGGAATTACATAGCTGAATTCCTTGGTGACCTTAAATTAATATATATGTCTTTTAATGTGATTTCCATGTCACACTTGTCACCATAATATATTTTTTGTTTGCTCATTTTTCTAGCCTCTTTCTTAATTTTCAACTATACCTTAATTTTGAGCTTTGTTTCCAGCCTATGGGTTGAGGGGCACTGTGTTAACCTTCACAATTATTTTCACTACTGTTTTCACAACTAATTCTGAAGTGCTTAAAGTGTTTGGTCTGTCCAAAATGGTGTCATCTGCAGAGAAGTGTAGTCATAGCAATCTTTGTCTGTACTGTTGTACTGTGAAGATTAAATTTAACTCTCCCCTGATTATGAAGATTAAATTATAATCCTTTCCCATTTTTAGGTTTAATCACCAAAAGTATAAATACCCTACTTACAGTAGTGGGGAGATCTGCCCATTTTTAGATTTAATCACCAAAGGTATAAACACCCCATTCACACTTGAATGAGGGAGGTCTGTGACCTATGTGTGCAATAGTGGGTGACCAATCAGAATTAAACTAACTGCCCCTGGGCAGTCTTAAAGCAAAGCTTCAACTGCGTTTGGTAGACATACAATTAGGGGAAGGCACAGGAAGTGACACAAAAGAAAGTGTCTTTAAAAGGGAGTTATAAATTCCTGTGAGAGAGAGTTCTTTCTTTCTTTGCAGTGGAGGTTGGTGGAGAATCTTCTGACTGGACCCAAGATATGGTGAGTGAAAGGCTGACTCCTTTCCTATTAGATTTTCTGAAGATACTAGCCTCAGGAGAGACTTTCCCTGGTTCTCAGCTTTGCCAAGGCCCTAGGACTAACTCTCCCTGCCCATGTTGAGTCAGGGACTGGGAGTAAAATACTTAGTGCTTAGGATATATATCTTACCTTAACCTCTCTCTGAATTTCTTACTTTGCTCTTTCCATATTTTGTAAATAAATTGTAAATAAATATCTTCGGAATAAATTAAATTCCTGGCGACTCTATTTTAAATATAATCCAATCCAACCTTAAAAATAAATAACCACTTTTCCCCCTTATAGTACTCTTGTCCTCATCTAGGAAGGACACCTGATCTCTGGAATTATAATCAAAACTTCCCCTATGGGTTTCTACTTCCTTTTCACTGAATGTGTTCCTCTAAAATGCTCCTCTCTTCCCTGAACTCTGACCCCCAAAGTGAAAATTGTCAATGAAGTTGCCAAACAAAATCTGGTCTTTCATCCATTGCTAAAACAAGGATACTCTGTAATCTTTTTTATCCTGTTTACAGGTCCCCTTACCATCTCTGGTTTGAGATCTCTTGAAGGTGCTACTGCTTCTGTCAACACTGTCTTGTCTCATCATTGCTGTTCATCTACCTGAGCTCCAGGTCAATCTCCTCCTCATGTCAAAGATCTTTCATTTTTTGTCTCCTATTGCCTTGGGTAGGAAAGATATATCATTTTCACCTACTGTAGGCTCTGCTACCCCAGAATTTTACTTTGGTTTTATGTTAAAGTTATTTGATCAGAAATGTTAGGAAAACTGAACTGAGTGCTTTTTCTACTTTCCTATCTTGACTATACCTGCAAAAGTACTTTTTTCTCAACTTAATTGCAAGCTCTTTGAGGTTAGGAAGAATTATTTTTATTCTCTAATGATGCTAACTAAAAACAGGTTCTTTCTTATAATAACTGATCAAATATATGAAATAATATGAGTCAATCACTGAAAGTTATAATTTCACATAGCTAAATTGTGAGTGGTTGCATATAACAAAAAAGAATCAAATTTAGCCCGATGTTGGAAGCATGGCAATATTATTTCATAAATTCTAATTTTTAACCATGTACATATAATAACAAATCACTTGTAGATTTGATATTTTTTGTAATTTACTACATTCAGAAAGTATTTGAATAAGCTAATTGAAAACTTAAATAGTATAGTAGAATGTATCCAGTAAGATGACTCTTTAGATTTACCACAGATTATACTATCCTCCTTAAAAAGTAAGGATATCAAAATGCTATTTCATGTAATATAAAAGAAAAAGCTTATAAACCAAGTAATCTCACTGGTTAAACATTAAGATCATAAAGACAATGTATATTATGCGATGAGTGCTATATGAACATGAAAATGCATATTTGATGTGTTGCTCCTAGCAATACATTTTGAAAAATAATTTCAAAATTTACATGAAAACATGGAAAAACACAAATCTTAGAGAAACATAATGCTAATTATTATTCCTATTTATTGTAATTTTCAAATATTCTTGAGTGACATTAATTCTTGCCTTTTATTAAAATATTTTGCAAAAAATTGGTCTTTGGGGTAAGAACAAATGATGGTGTCTGCTGTCTAAGGACCAGAAAAGCTGATTTTAGGTAAATTAATCACTAGTCCCTTACTGAAGGAGGATTTGAAATAAAGAAAATACCAGATTAATTTCTTTTCTATCTTAATGACAGTGGCAGATAAAATAAACAGTTTTAAGCCATATAATAATGTTATCTTTTTTGTATGTGCTCTAAATATTACATTATAAAAACATAGGATGACAGATTTAGATTTGGAAGTGAATTTAGAGACCATCTGATTTAATCATCTCAGTTTAAAGATGAGGAAACTGAAGACTTTCCCAGATCCCAGATAGTGTCTTTCTGACCCCAGATCCAATGATCTTTATCTGAAAACCAATGAATGAACATACTGAATCATATAGTTCCAATAGAGTAACTGAATCATAGCAATCTTGGGATGAGAACAGAGATGGGAATTTCATTTTAATAGTCTATATTCAAACAGTTAATCATCCTTAACACTTAGAGCTCCTTAACCCTGAGCTTTCTTGGCAGACACTATGATGCTTTTTGATGCTCTGGTAGGATAATTGACTTTCACATCATGTAGGAACAATAACTGCTCAGTGTTCTATTCGCTTGCTAAGGGCTGTTGATCAACACATTCCATTCTGTATGAGAATTTATACTGAAAATGTAGACCTGGCCCCAAATGGATAACATATCCACATACTTAATTTAAAGAAAGAAAAACTCAAGACCTGCCTACTCACCCTCAGAAAACCTTTAAGCTGCAAGCCATCTTTCCATGGAAATGAGGGTCATTGTTTCTACTCGAAAGATTATACTACTCTTTAGTTGTTCTATCACTCTGACTTTGAGAGTGGCACAGCAAATTGCTAGAGTCAGTCCTTGAAAAGATTTTGATGACAGGCATTACTTCTGAATCCATAATGGTGAAAATGTTTTACATTACAGACTGAAGTTGGCTGGTCAGAGAGGGGATTAGAGGAACATTGAGATTGTTTTTCAAAGACAGGAAGAGTTCTTCCAAGAAGAGGCCCACAAATATGTCTACAATGTACTATAAAAATTATTTTTGGTTACCTTTGATTACAATTTTCTATGATCTCAACTTCACTGGAAAGAGGTAGAACTGCTTTGGATTGCAATAGTGTAGAATTCATGTCAATGGGAGTACCAAAAACAAAACAAAACAAAACATTATAGATCCCTACCCTACTTTTCATTGGAATTCCTAAACCCAATTATTTTTGTCATGTTATTCACATCGCTGGAATGACAACCAGGAAGGGGAAAGACAAAAAATGATTTATTGACCATTTAACATGTGCCAGGTATTGTGAAAAGCACTTTACAAATATTATCTCATTTGATGTTTACAATAATTTGGGGAGGTAGTTCCTAATATCATCATTTTACACATAAACAGAGTCAGAAAGAGGTCAAATCATTTGCCCAGGTTCAAAGAGCTAGTGTCTGAGAAAAGAATTGAAATAAGATTAGATTTCCTGAGTCTGTTCCCAGTATTCTATCCATTGAGCTGTTTAGTTACTCCAGCAGATTAGAGTTCCAGAACTTAGTCTGTTGTTAATTTAGTGTGGTTAAGTCACTTCTGTGTGTGACTCAGCTTTAATATCTGTAAAATAGAGATTGTAAAGAAGATAATCTCTGAATTCTCTTTGAGCTTGAAATGTCAAGAATTCTGTTCTATAAGGAATACATACTCAAAGCTTGAAAATATTTGACAGTAATGAAAATTCAAGAATGAATTTGGGGAAATAAGACCTTGTCCTAAGAACTTAGTTTTTCCTTTTTTCCAGTATCTATCCCCGCCTCTCTACTTATTTGTGTTAGAGAGCAAGAAGAAATATCCTTTGTTGCTATAGCAGAGTCCTAGAAAAGTAGCTTCTAAATAAATGGTGGCTTATACAATTTAAGAAATGAAAATTATTCCTCAATATATTTTCCTTTTTTCTCCCCAGACTCATTAAGATCTCTTCTATATTCATAACTTCATGATATCTGACAAAGCTAAAGCAAAAATAGACCAGATAAAAAGAGATAGGGAAAGTAAATATATTCTGTTAAAAGGTAGTATAGACAATGAGGAATTAGCACTAATCCACATGTATGCACCAAATAGTATAGCACCCAAATTTCTAATGGAAAAATTAGAAGAATTAAAGGAAGAAATAGACAGTAAAACCATATTAGTGGGAGACTTGAACCAACCACTATCAAATTTAGATAAATCAAACCAAAAAATAAATAAGAAAGAGGTAAAAGATGTGAATGAAATCTTGGAAAAATTAGAGTTAATAGACATATGGAGAAAAAGAAATAGGAACAAAAAGGAATACACCTTCTTCTCGGTACCACATAGCACATTCACAAAGATAGATCATACACTAGGTCACAGAAACATGGCTTACAAATGCAGAAAAGCAGAAATAATAAATGTAACCTTTTCAGATAATGCCCAATAAAAATAATGATCAGTAAGGGTACATGGAGACCCCAATCAAAAATTAATTGGAAATTAAATAATATGATACTCCAAAATTGTTTAGTTAGAGAAGAAATCATAGAAACAATAATTTCATTGAGGAAAATGACAATGGTGAGACATCCTTTCAAACTTTATGGGATGCAGCCAAAGCAGTACTCAGAGGAAAATTCATATCCTTGAGTGCATATATTAACAAATTAGGGAGGGCAGAGAACAAATTAGGGAGGGAAGAGATCAATGAATTGGAAATGCAAATCAAAAAACTTGAAAGCAAACAAATTAAAAAGCCCCAGAAGAAAACCAAACTAGAGATCCTAAAAATTAAGGGAGAAATTAATAAAATCAAAAGTGATAGAACTATTAAACTAATAAACAAGACTAGAAGCTGGTACTTTGAAAAAACAGACAAAATAGACAAAGTACTGGTCAATCTAATTAAAAAAGAAAATAAGAAAGGCAAATTAAGAACATCAAAGATGAAAAGGGGGACCTCACCTTGAATAAAAAGGAAATTAAGGCAATCATTAAAAACTATTTTGCCCAATTATATGGCAATAAATATACCAACCTAGGTAATATGGATGAATATTTACAAACATGTAAATTGCTTAGACTAACAGAAGAAGAAATAGAATTCTTAAATAATCCCATATCAGAAAAAGAAATCCAACAGGCCATCAAAGAACTCCCTAAGAGAAAATCCCCAGAGCCTGATGGATTCACAAGTGAATTCTATCAAACTTTCCCAGAACAACTAATCCCAATACTATACAAACTATTTGACATAAGCAAAGAGGGAGTCTACCAAATTCCTTTTATGACACAAACATGGTACTGATTCCAAAGCCAGGAAGGTCAAAAATGGAGAAAGACAACTATAGACCAATCTCACTAATGAATATAGATGCAAAAATCCTAAATAGGACACTAGCAAAAAGACTCCAGCAAGTGATCAGGAGGGTCATTCACTATGATCAAGTAGGATTTATACCAGGAATGCAGGGCTGGCTCAATATTAGGAAAACCATCCACATAATTGACCATATCAACAAACAAACAGACAAAAATCACCTATTATCTCAAAAGATGTAGAAAAAGCCTTTGATAAAATACAACACCAAATCCTATTAAAAACACTAGGAAGCATAAGAATAGAAGGGTCATTCCTAAAAATAATAAACAGTATATATCTAAAACCATCAGCTAATAGCATCTGTAATGAGGATAAACTAGATGCATTCCCAATAAGATCAGGAATGAAACAAGGATGCCCATTATCACCTCTCTTATTTAACATTGTACTAGAAACACTAGCAGTAGCAATTAGAGAAGAAAAAGAAATTGAAGGCATCAAAATAGGCAAGGAGGAGACCAAGCTATCGTTCTTTGTGGATGACATGATGGTTTACTTAAGGAATCCTAGAGAATCAACCAAAAAGTTACTTGAAATAATCAACAACTTTAGCAAAGTTGCAGGTTACAAAATAAACCCACATAAGTCATCAGCATTTCTATATATTTCCAACACAGCTCAGTGGCAAGAATTAGAAAGAGAAATCACATTCAAAATCACCTTAGACAAAATAAAATACTTAGGAACCTATCTGTCGAGACAAGCACAGGAAGTATATGAACACAACTACAAAACACTCTCCACAAAATAAAACTAGATTTGAGCAATTGGAAAAATATTAACTGTTCATGGGTAGGATGAGCCAATATAATAAAAATGACCATCCTACCCAAGCTTATTTATCTATTTAGTGCTAAACCTATTGAACTTCCAAAAAATTTTTTTATTGACTTAGAAAAAACCATAACAAAGTTCATTTGGAAGAACAAAGGGTCAAGGATATCCAGGGAAATAATGAAGAAAAAAATACAAAGGAAGGTGGCCTTGTAGTCCCAGATCTCAAACTCTATTATAAATCAGTGGTCATGAAAATAATTTGGTACTGGGACAGAAAGGAGGATGAGTGGAATAGACTTGGGGTAAGTGACCCCAGTAAGACAGTATATGACAATCCCAAAGAGTCCAGCTTCTGGGACAAAAACCCACTATTTGACAAAAACTCCTGGGAAAACTGGAAGCCAGTGTGGGTGAGATTAGGTTT
Source organism: Monodelphis domestica (assembly GCF_027887165.1). Classification (NCBI taxonomy): domain Eukaryota; kingdom Metazoa; phylum Chordata; class Mammalia; order Didelphimorphia; family Didelphidae; genus Monodelphis; species Monodelphis domestica. Next base: position 293,410,681 of record NC_077230.1, read on the forward strand.
GGATCAACACCTCACACCCTACACCAAGATAAACTCAGAGTGGGGGAAGTACTTGAACTTAAAGAAGGAAACTATAAGTAAATTAGGTGATCACAGAATAATATACATGTCAGATCTGTGGGAAGGGAAAGACAAGGGATACAAATATGCATTGGTTATTGGATAGACTGACTAGATGGGTTGAAGCATGTCCGTCCAAAAAAAGTGACACTGCCAAGGTAGTGAAATTTCTATTGAAGGAGATTATACCTAGACATGGCATTCCCAATACTCTCAACTTGGACAAGGGGTCCCACTTCACTTCCCAGGTTTTACAAGGAATCTATAAGAATTTGGGGATTAAGTGTAATTACTATACAATCTATCAACCCCAGAGTTCCAGGCAGGTTGAAAGGATGAACAAAGAGTTAAAAACACAAATAGGTAAACTCTGTTCAGAAACACATTTAAAATGTGTTTTTTTAATTTAAGATGTTTTGCCTCTTGCTTTGTTCAACATTAGAACCAGGCCTAGGACTGACCTGCACATATCACCTTTTGAAATGCTATATGGTCAGCCTCTTTGGCATGGTAGGACAGTAAAGCCACCTTACATGTCCATGCTAAGAGGGGAATGAGTTCTTCATGAATACTTAAAACAGATACAAAGTAGGATTGAAGAACTAAGGAAACTGGGTTTGCTTGTGCAGAGAATAACACTAGATTTTTCATTGCACAAGATAAAAACCAGGTGATAAAGTCTATGTCAAGAACTGTAATAGAGAATCTACTACAGAACCTAGGTGGACTGGACCAACAACGATCATAATGACAACCCCAACGTCTATAAAGTTTGATCAAAGAGATCCATGGTTCCATGTTTCGCATGTGAAATTATATCACAACCATAATATTGAGTAGCCCTAGGAAAATAAGTGATAAGCAAATGCAGTCCCTACTGAAATCACAGGAAAGCACATGAGAGCCATCAAAACACAGAAAATGAGAGCCTTGAACAAATTGAATTGATTAAAGCATGGAAAAGCACCTCTAAAGCTGAAGTATATAGTACAGTCTTTGAAAATATGCACCCATTAACACCAAAATACACAAATATAAATGCTTGCCCCCATGCATTAAAAAAAAAAAATTGATACATTATGGCACTCACGAAGATTTCAACTCACTTCCATGCAAAAGTAACTTTTCACTTATACTTGCACACATACGTAAAAATCCTAACTTTCACACGTTTGTGGTTTGTTCGTGTTTTCCTGGGTTCCTGATTATTGCAGTGGATCCTGATTTGAAGAACACGAGTCTTCAATCAAGTCTGGATGATGGTGAATGGCATTCAGACCAGACGAAGGACCAGAGTGGAAAGGAAGAGAATTTCTATAGGCAACATGACCGGACATGGAAGGACTTTGGAACTGTGAAATTTGGAACTTTTGGCCATGGAGGTTATGTAAGGAAGCATCGTACATGTGAACATCACATATATTTGCATGCACATGCTACATAGCAAAGTAAGATATCCACGGATTGGGTAAGTATACAACATGCACAAAAACAAATGAACACACTGACAAAACATTCTGTGGGAAATTCAAACAGACTTTTCTGCATGAGTTTGCATAGAAATCTACAAGGATGCACATATGTAAAGTTGTATTAAGTCATTAATTGACGAACTAGCTAACTTTTAGAGTAAGTTCATTAATAATCTAACTACTAATGATAGTAATAGCCTAGTGAATTGGTCTAACGCTTAGGAAATAGAGACATAGAAGTTCTATAGTACAGAACTTAGAATGTATTATAATTGTGATTTAGCATTTGTTAGTGATAGGCATTTTACTTAGTAAATTTATAGGCATGAGGATAAGTCATTTGCATGTTCACAATGTTATTGAAATTGTTGAGATGATTTGGAAATTGTTACTTGTTTTGTTATGGAAAACGATGTCATGTAATTCCCCTACCTAAACCATTTTCCTATGACCCATTCTTAGCTTAACATTTGGATAGATAAAACAGCTAAGATGAGTTTAGGAGTTTGTTATTGGCGGGGGGAGGGTAAGAGTATATATTTCAGATAGCAAAGAGTTAAGATAGAATTATTATTAATAAGGTAAGTATCACAGAAAATAAAATGCAAGTTGCACTTTTTTTTTTTGCTAATAAAAGGGGGGGATTGTGATAGAGACATGAAAGAGAGAGATTTTGCAAGACTTGTGGACCAAGATGCAGAGCTGGAGATCTAGTTCTAGATGTTGTCAAGAGAAGATTCCAATGGAATATTCCCAGTTGTTGTCAGTTTGCGCTGACAGGGGGGAGCGGCTTTTGAACTTTATCTCTGACTGGGAGACACATTCTCTCTCCCTGGAGGCTTGAAGCTGGCTGAAAGACTTTTGTGAGGCCCATTTGATTTTTTTGTTGTTTTGTTTTGTTTTGTTTTCTCTGACTCTGAGCAGTTGAAGTTGACACTGAGAGGAAAAACTTGGCTTTTGGGACTTGGTCTTGGTCTCTCTGGCTCTGAGCAGTGGAAGCTGACCAGGGGAGAAGCTTTGAGCTGGTGATCTATAAGAGAGTTGAGCTGGCCAGGAGAAAAGGAGAGACTTTGAACTTTGTTTTTTTTTGTTGTTGTTGTTTTGTTTTTTTGGGGGGGATTAAGCTGAGAGATCTGGCTGATTAGTGAAGAAGAAGAAAGAAGATTTTGAACTGCTATTGTCCTCCATCTTTCTAATTGTCTAAAAGTCATGCTTGTGACTCCCCAAACCCTCAATTTTATCTCATTTAGATTAGGGAAATTCCTCATCCCTCTTACCTCAGTTTCCCATCCTGTTATCCCAATAAACCCTTGACTGAGACAGCAACTAGAGTATCATTATAGTTTAACTCAGGAGGGAGGGAAGGAGACAAAGGCTTCAAGAAGATCTGGGAGGTGAGGGAGGCAAAAGAGAGAGTTTGGTCAAGGGAGGGAGTGAGGGGGTTAGGAAATCGATTGATCTATCAGCAATCAGTAGACAGAAACCCCAGAGCAAATCCCATAAGCAGTGTCCCTTGTGTACCAGCATCTCTGTGTGGCAGCATCTCTCAGCACTTTCTCTGTTCTACCTCCATTATCAATAAGAAGGTTTAGGTCCCAGTAGCAGCTCTCTCTAGTCACAGCCAGTCAGAGAACAACAGTCATTGCTGAAGAAATAGATTCCCCTCAGTTCACTTTCTCCATTTCTAGCAGTAACAGTTTCTGCTCAGCTTACTTCTTTATTACAATAGCAGGAAAATGTTAAAGTTGTAATGTGATTCAACTATGGTTCTTAATAAAAAAATTCAGAATTATACAAAAGAAATCACTATATTACAAAGATCCAAAATAGAAGGAAAAAAAATGTCAGTTATATACCAAAGTATCATTGTTGCATTTTTTGTAATAGCTAAAAAAAGTGAGACTCAATGACTGGGGAATGATTTTGAAAAGTGTGAAACATAAATGTAATAGGTTATTTATTAAGCCTTAAAAATACATATAAAAAGTAAGAGGTTTTATGAAAATATGGATAGTGAAGATTGAAAATGAAGTTAGAAGAACCATTACCACATGTTTAAATATTATCTTTTCTGTAGCTCTAACATTTGAACTCTAGTCCTACATTTATAACTCCCAGCTGCACCTTTCGACATGTCTAATATCAATTCAACATCTTTCTTCCCAAATTAAATCATTCCCTTGCTTTTCCTGTTTCTGAAGCATTAAACTATTCAACCAACAACTCAGGTTCAAAACTTTGAAGCACTCTGTAGCATTTTTCTTCCTATCTTCATTCTCCTCTTCTTCATGTCAACCTTTCTTCTTAATTAGGTATTGCCATGCCTACCCTACCTCTATAGTATAGTATAATATGCTGAAATTCCTAAATATCAGCTCAAATTATTTTGATCTCCTTACTCAAACACTCTGCCCTCATAAACACACACACACACACACAAAATCTTTAGTTTGCTATTTTAGGATATTGTAATCTGACTCTAATTCATCTCCTATTTGTTTATATAAGCATTTTATTCTGGTCAATTAACCATATGTATGATAATTCTGCTTTTCTGTATTTTATGAATATTTTATGTCCTAGCACATGGTTAATTTCTGTAAAGTTCTCAGACAAAGCCAAGTTATATGTATACTTCTGATTCCTAATGAGTAAACTCTAGAGATACAGCCACTCTGACTTACCTAAAATTCTACTTCATTCTTCAAATTTTTTTCTTGTTTATCTTTTCTATTCATAAAGATCTAAAAGTTAATGTCTTGTTAATGTCCTTAACCATTGTTGTTTTGCTATTTATCCCTTAATTTGTTTTTTCCCTTTGTGGTTAGATACTATCTCATTTGGTTCATTTGTGTGTGTGTGTGTGTGTGTGTGTATGTGTGCATAGTTGCAATTATTTCATTATTAATGGTTCATTTAAAATAATATTTCCTTGCTTATATCTTTTAATAGTATCTGTTGTAATTATTGTCTTATAAATCTGATTTCAATGGATGTGCCTGACATAATAGATTCCTCAGGCTTTCATTTTAAATCTCCAAATATTTATGTTTTAAGTGTGTTGCTTATAAGCAATATATACTAAGATTGTTTTGTAATCCATTCTGCTAACGTCTAATCCATTTCAGGAGTCAGTGCATCCCATTAGTATTTATGGTTATTATTGTCAATTGTGTTTCCTTCCTTTATACTGCTTTATATTTTCTTTCCTCTTTTGTTCCCTACAAAATTTCATAAATAAGGTAAGGAAAGAAAGGATATGAGATGAACACACTTTTTACTTAGCCCCAGTACTTGGCTTTTTACTTAGCCAATACCCTGGATCATTGGTGATATTTCTTTCTCTCTTTTCATCATTCTTTTATGATACATCCTTTGTTTTTATTCTATTGCAGTAGTTTACTGGCTAGGCTACCTGCCTCAAGTCTTTCGTCAGTGAGGCTTGGTAATCAAAGTCCTTTATAACTTGGCCTTATCCTAAATTTATATTATTCTTATACATAATTCATTTCCAACTAACTCTTGAACCCATTGATACTGGCTGCCTAATGTTCCTGACACTAGACACTTGATCTTTATTCTCTCAGCATTTTAAATGTGTCTCTCCCAAGCCTGGAATTCTTTCCTTCCTCATATATTCCCATCTTCTGAATCTAGAAGGAACTTTTCCCAATCTCTCTCAATGCCTTCCCTCTAAAATGATCTTCAATATATCCTGAAAAAAAAAATATATATATATATATATATATTTGTGTGTGTGTGTTGTCTCCCCCTTTCAGACTGAGATCCTTGATTGCATGGATTATCTTTTGCCTTTCTTTTTATCTTTAGCCCTTGAGCAGCATGCCTACAATCTAGGAGTTGTTTAGTAAATGCTTTTTTGACCGATTGATTCCAGAGTAGAACAAAAGGAAAGTAAGCATGTGTGGCCTCAGATCCTTATGAAATAGTGATTCAAGAAAATCCAGGTATTTAACAATAAGAAGAGAGGGATGACACATGGAAGAAACATCTAAATGGCTAATTCCTCCCTCTGTCAGACAGCCAGTTGGTGCAATGGAGAGAGCTCTAGGCTTGTAGTCAGGAAGACCTGTGTTGGAATTCAGTGTCAGACACATTACCTGAGTGATTCCGGATAAGTCACTTATCCTCCGTTTGTCTCAGTTTTATCAATAGTCAAACAAGGATAATAACACCTACCTTCCATGGTGGTTATGAGTATCAAATGAAATTATGAAGAGATTAGCATAGTATGTGGTAAATTTCTTCCCTTCCCTAGGTTTTCTCTTCTTCTTTCTTCCCTGGAATGATATAATCCTGAACTTTCCCTCATTAGTATTTTACTAATTGTTCAAAGACTAGGTGGTAAGTTATTTCCCTCACAATGATTTTTCTAGTAGGTTTCATGTAAATTTTACTCACGTGGCATTTAGTGTGTGGTGTTTTAGGCATCTGTTTAATTTGTCCTGAAATATTTTCAGATCCATGAGACTCAAGATTGTTTTAAAACATTTCTTTCTTTATCCCTTCCATTGCCTTGTACATAGCAAAAGTTCAATAAATATTTAGCAAGGAATTAATGTTAAGACAGACAAAAATACCTTTCTGCTCTATGGATGGCATAATGAACTTTGCCTCCAAGAAGCAAAGGAAGCAAGCTCAACAGTATTAGTTTCTTCACTAATAGAACCAAGCCAGAAAGAACCAAATGTCTTCTGTCAAAAATCATCACCACAACTAGGCAAGGCCAATTTGTTATAGTAAAAAGGACCTTGGTTTAGAGAACCTATGTGGCTTCAAGTCCTGGTCCTTTATTCCTTGTATAATCTTAGGAAAGGAACTTAATCTCTTTTCTCTCAGTTTCCTAATCTGTAAAATTAGGAGATTGGATTAGAAACCTCTAAAATCTCTTCAACCTTTAAAAAATGTTGACATGTCCCTGGAAATACAAAAACTTATTAGTGACTAGTGCACTAGACATAATCTGTGTTCAATATGTTACTGGCAAAGCCAAGACCTGTTTTTTGCAGTTGTCTTATTTCTTCATCATTTATTTTTTCAACTCTAATTCCTCTTTTGTAAATTTGTAAATCATCAAAGAAGAAGTCATATGAAAATTACAGGTCAAATAAATTATGAATTATGTTCTATCTCATGAAAAATTTCATATAAAAGAGATTCCAAAATTCCGACAAGGTCATGCACTTTTCCTCCACTTGACTATATTGTTGAGCTTGGATTTCTCAATGTCCTCTTTAACAGAGAAAATAAACCAATGTTAAATTATTGAAGGAGTGCACTGTCTCTTCTAGTAAACATTCCTTTCATGAAACACAAACAAAAATCTGACTAGAGAATATATGTGTGTATACCCACATATATGTATGCAAACAAAGTATGAAATAATCTTCCTAAGGATACAGATGTATCAGACATATTTTAAATATTTCTTCAGGTTCACACTTGAGTTTTGGTCACAGAGTCAGAGATGCTAGAGCTTAAAGGGGACTTAAAAAATAAATTTGACCTAGCAGAATACTAGTAAAAGTTTCTTACAGTCAGGGACCATTTTTCTTTATCTTTGCATAGCCCCATCACCTACATAGTGCAATTCATTTTACAAAGTAGGGGTTTATTAAATATTATTAAATGGAATTTAATTCCTCTCATTTTATAAGGCAGGAAAGTGAACACCAATGGGCCTAAACTTGCAGAGATGGTACCTCAGTGGTAAAAGCACGACTAGAATCCAAGTCTCAAGATTCCTTAGTCTAGTTCCTGTTTTAAGATCATCTCCTCCTTCTGCCCTTTGAACTTAGTTGACAATAGTTCACAGTATTCTATTGCCTAGTATGAGGACTTCTAGGAGAACCTGATAGCACTTTAATTAGTGGTGCCAATGTGACAGAGGCTGAGACCAAAGAAAAAGTGCCAGGGTGAATAGTGTGTGAAACTGATCACCTCAACAGGGGAGGGGCTCCAAGGGATTGGAATCTTGAGGAGGAGAAGACTCTGGCTGGGAGACGAGTTGCTCTCTCAGTCTTGAGAAGCCGAAGAGAGAAGGTGGAAAAATACTTTCTCCTGAGGGTTACCCACTTCTTCCTGCTGATGACTGGAAATCCTTCCCCCCAACATTTCCCAGTTGAAGGGACTTTCGGAAGAGAAACCTGAACAGACTTTAACTCAGCTCCTATTGCCCAGGGGTGACTCAACCTGACTTTCTCTCAGGGTATCAGGCTACCAAGTCCTGAGTTACCCCCAGACTCAAGGAGGGAGGGGAAAGAATTTAGATAGAGACAGTGACACCCTTTTCCCACTTTACTTTTCCCATTCTTTACTGCCAGTTATTCCTTTGTATTATCCTGATTGAGTGGACATCAAAATACTTATCTGCTCCTCAAGCTGTGAACAAGCATGAGTGAACAGATAAAGGGGAGACCCTTTGGTCTTGAGTAGTGGAGGGGGGCAAGAGGGACAAGAGCAAATTGGGGAGAGCAGTTTTAGCTAAGGAGGAAAGGCAGAAGGGGGTAACCCCCTCTCTTCTTAGCTAACCCTAAACATCAGTTGTCTCCCCTCAACCCCACTTTGAGAAGGGGGTCTCCTCTCTTTCCCCCTCTCAATACCGAAAATCTTAACCCCTTGATTACAAATTAACCTCCCCTTATAATTGGAACCAATTAGGTTCCAAATGCTCCATTTGGCAAACTGGATTTGAACTGACCAAAGTAAAGTTAAAGGAGTGTTCCAAAGTTAGTTATTTGGTCTTAAATACAATTAAGGTATAATTTTACCATGCTTACCCCATTTCCTTCCTTACAGCTATACTACTGGGGTACTGAATCTCAGTAGCCTTTATTAATGTGAATGATATTGGGAAAGATAGGACAAGAGAGAAAATATTAATTTGGAGAAGAATAAGACATTTTCTCCTTCAGTACTTTCGGATTGCATATACTTATTTGCAGGAGGCTTATTCACAGGAACTCTTAGCTGTCAAGGTGTTAAGATTTTATGCTCATAAGTTCTTGAGGCTACTGATATTTTATGAAAAAAAATCATTGAGATGTTTTTAAAGTAAAAAGGAAAAGTACCATTTTCCAAAATATGGCTTCAGTGCTTCCATTTAAGTTTTCTGCTTCATAATGGATTATTTCTAGGGATGGACATTTCCATTAAAAAGCCAGCTCTATACAAGAATGATGATGTTAGCAATAATAAAATTTAAATAACATCTGAAGGCTTGCAGAACTTATATATATATATATATATATATATATATATATATATATATATATATATGTGTGTGTGTGTGTGTGGGGGGGTATATATATATTTCACTTGATTTTGTGTAGTAGGTATCTCTATTTTATAAATGGGAAAACTAAGGCTGAAAGAAATTAAGTGACTTATCCAAGGTCACAGAGGTAAGTAAAAGTCTGAAAAGGAATTTGATCCCAGGGATTCCTGACCTCAAATTCAGCACTTTATTTACTGTTTCACCTAGCTTTTCAACATGAGACAGTATAAGTCTGATGAAAAAGACTTTCTCCAAAGTGAATCCTCTGAGAACTTTGATGTATATACACTTCTATGAGATTCTTGAGATGTTTGGAGGATTGACATGTGATGAATAAAATAGTCATCAAGCTTCAGTAAAGAGAATTAACATGGTGCTGAGGGATAAAATGAGAATCTATTTGGTAGTCAAAGTAGTCAAAGGTAGGCAAAGGCAAGACATCCATATAGTAGCAGTCCTCCTGCGCATAGGCAGTAAATTATCAACTGAGTTCAGAGGCCATGACGTCAAAGATAAGAGAGGATGTAGACAGAAAGGTCAGAAGAACAGGAGGGAATATGAGGAGCCCACCAACTTCAGAAAGAACCAGTCTGAGAAAGCATTATTGTTTGAGGAATCTGAGCAATTTCAAATATAGACAACTAATGCATGTATAAAGTGAATTATAAATGCAAAAGTGTAAGCTAGTTTGAAGACATCTTACTATCAACCTTATTGTTTGGGTTTGCTTTTTTTTACTCCCAAGAGGTTCTAAATTAACAAAACCTGATTATCCTCTTGTTATTAATTTGAGGATATTAATTAATTCAAACCCAGCTGCCTTCTGACTGATAAAAATGTACTTTATTTCTTTATTTTTTTAAAAATTAAGCTCTAGATGAAAAACACAAATCTCTCCAAGTCTTTTTTCTTAGAGTGAGAACTTTACATATTGCTACTCTCATTTTTCTTTAAGTTATTGAATAATGTTCCCCCTGCCTCTTGGAAAAAAAATCCTTGACTTTCATAACATACTATTCATACATGTCAGGAACATTTTTATTCTGGAAAATCTATTGGTACAGCAAAGATGTTTCTATTTCACTGCATGAGGGCAATGGAGCGGCTATAATCCATACTGATAAAACACAGATGGTCTCTGCAGAGTTCCCATTCATCTTTCATGGTGAGTGTTGCAATTAATCAGCTACTTTCCCCTGTCACCTTCTTCTAGCAAGATCATCTACTCAAGAATTCACACACCCTTTCCTTGATATATATTTGGAGCCTTTGTGTGGCACCTGGGATAAGTCTGATGGGGGCAGGAGAAGAGAGCAACAGGTGTGCATTAAAAGTATCCTATTCCATTCTGACTAGTGATCTGAAGCAAGACCTAACATCTCCAGAAAGAAGAAATTAAAAAAAAAAAGTGATTTTCTTTTTGAATGCTTTGGGATCATGTTAAAGCTACTTTTTTGGCAGAGATAATTAGTTAGAAACAGCCCACTATTACATGAAGCAAAAACAAAACCTACTTTGAGATAAGAACAAAAGTGGAGCTTCTACTTCTGTTTTGCTGAATGATCATTGACTCACCTGTCTTTGGCTCGCTAGCCCTAGGATCATAGTCTCATACTGTAACTTTAGAACTGGAAGGGATCTTAGAGATCACTTGGTCCAACTCCATCATTTTACAGATTAGGAAACAAAGACTAGAGGTTTTAAGTAACTAGCTCTAGGTAATACTTTTATTAAGTGACAGAGATGAATCTTTTCTTTTCTAACTCAAATCTTCTGAATCCAAATCTAATCCTCTTTCCATTGGCCATTAGTAATTATCTATATATAGGTCCAAGCTGGAATGCTTACTGTATTTTATTTTGAGCTCCTTAGCCCCTGCCTTCCTCTTAGTCAGTATTTCCATTATAGCTCCAACTTTCTTGGTCCTGGTCCCTCAAACTGCAGCCTAAAATGCATTTCTTCTAATACTCATGACAGTGATATAATGAACAATTTTAAATCACAAAGTTTAGGAAGATATATTTTTCTTTTGTTTCATGTCAGAACATAATTTTCCTCAGTATAGAGTCCATAGAGTATAGATTAGAATCCCCTGATTAAGGGCAAATGGCATGATTAATGCTGAACTACGTAGCCCATTATTGTTCAGGCAATTTTTAGTCATAATCTGATTCTTTGTGAACCTATTTTGGGTTTTCTTGGCAAAGATAATGGAATATTTTGCCATTTTCCTTCTCCAGCTCATTTTACAGATGAAGAAACAGAGGCAAACAAAGTTAAGTGGCTTGCCCAGATGACACAGCTGGGAAGAATCTGAGGTTAGATTTAAACTCAGGTCTTCCTGACTCCAGACCCAGTGCTCTAGCACTGTGCCACCTAGTTGCCCACTCATTTGCCTCTAAGTACTTCTTAGATATTACTATCATTCCTTTCTCCAGAATCTTCCATTGTTTTAATAAGCATAGATAAAACAATAAGATAACAGTGAAAAGCAGTACAAAAGTTTAAAAAATGTTTGGGTAAACCATATCAAGGTAGTGCATGGGTAACTGGAGTTGATGTTTAACTTGTTGCATTTTATTTATTTTGTTAGTTATATTTTATTATATTTTATTTTGTAAGTTTACTTATTTAACTAATTAATTTAGAATATTTTTCCATGGTTACATGAATCATGTTCTTTCCTTCCTCTCCTCCCACCCCCTCCCATAACCAATGAGAAATTCCACTGAATTTTACATGTGTTATTAATCCAGACCTATTTCCATATTATTAATATTTGCATTAGGGTGATCATTTAGTCTATATTCCAAATTATATCCCCATTGAACCATGCGATCAAGAAGTTGTTTTTCTTCTGTGTTTCTACTCCAACAGTTCTTCCTCTGAATGTGGATTATCTTGCTACATTTTAAATGGTTTTGCCACTGTATTCTTCCCCCTTTAAGCCCAGCACAGTCTGTTCATTTGAAAAAAATCAGGAGCTTCTTCACCAGACTTCAGGAAACAAGACTGAAACCACCTAGAGAGTCACATATTAATCTGCTGTAAGCAATGGGCTTCCTTATAGCAGCTTAAGGACTTTCAGTCTAGTGTGTTGTTCTGTTCAGCTAAGCTGTTTCCTCTTGTCCACAGCTATTGTGCCTAGAATAAAAATAACCTTCTGTCCTTTCCACTGGCATTTTGTGACTTATTTTGTATGTGATTAGCATTTTATCAGAAAGTTACAAATTGTCCTTTAAGCTAGAGACTTTTAAAAAAATCTGTTGCATTCTTCTGTGTGATTTTATTATGTTAAAAGGAGAAAAAACCTGTAGATGATTTTCAGAGTGATATATTTTCAATTACATAATGGAAAGCAATAGGAAAATGTTATTCTACATCCTCAAATTCAATTTCCATGGATTTTAAGAGAGTGGATCTCTCAGGGTGTTCTAAAAGTCGAAGTGCAAATTTAAGCTATTAGAATTTAAACCTGCAGTAAAAATTTTAGAACACCCCTTTTTAAGTGGTCTGTGGACATTTCCTAGAGCCCCAAATCCCCGAAAAAAGGATAAAATTAATTAATTAAAGGAACCTACAATGGTGTTAGCAGAGCATGGCAAAATTACAGGGAAAGAAAAGAATTAGTTTTGTGTTCCTTATCCTTAAGCAGTGGACTAATCTTTCTCCTACTCTGGGGTTTCTCATAACCTAAGAAGAAAATTAATTTTAACTTCAGGGTTGCTTAATCTGGACCACATAGATTTGAATATTCAGTTATTATCTCTTTATAGTCTCAAATGTATTTGTACATCCTTAACCTCTCTCTTAGCCTCCTGTTAAAATCTCCAACTGCCTATTGGACATCACAAATTGAATGTCCTGTAGACATCTTAAACAATTTAAAAACTAATGTCATTACCTCTTCCCCAAAACCATGTTTTGAACTTCTTTTTTACTGTTCAGAGCCCTATCATCCTCCCAGTAACCCAGGCTCAAAATTGAGGTGTTATTTTGTCCTTCTTATTCTATGTCTCTCCTCCATAGTCAACCCTCCTCCATTGCCATATCATCTCTACTTTCATGGCATCTCCTCTTTATCCCTCCTCTCCTCTAACACTGTTACTATTGTGGTTCAGACCTTTATCACCTCTCACAAGGCTTATTATAATTCTCAAGTGGTTGATCTCTTGGCCTCAGGTCTCTCCCCACAATAATGCATCCTGTACTTGAGCTATGAAACTGATTTCTCCCAAGGGCAGATTTGACCATCTCACCTCTGACCCAAAAACAAATCTTGTTTTGATTTTTGTTGTTGTTCCTCCATTTTTCAGACATACCTGACTCCTCATGACCCCATTTAGGGTTTTCTTAGCAAATATACTAGAATGGTTTTTTGCCATTTACTTCTCCAGCTTACTTTCCAAATAAGGAAATTGAGGCCAATTGAATTAAATGACTAGTTCAAGATCACACAGCTAGTAAGTGTATGAGGTCATATTTGAACTCAGGTCTTCCTAATTGCAGGCTCAGTACTCTGTTCACTGTACCACCTATTTGCCCCATTTTGATTTTTAAATTCCTCAAAACCAGATCTCCTACCTTTTTGAACTCCCTATAACTCACTTCTTTCTACATACTCTGATCCAGCAACTTTGGCCTCTTTCTTATTCCTTTCACAGGGAAATCTATCTCGTAACTCAGAGCATTTTTATCACTGCCCCCATGCCCAGAGTGTTCTCCCTCCTCATCTCTACCTCTTGCCTTCTCTGGCTTCCTTCAAATGCTAGAAAAAAAGTCTCACCTCCCTTAAAAAATCTTTTCTTATCTCTTCTATTATTAATGCCTCTCCCCAACTCTTAACCCCATAAACATCATGTTTGTGTATGGTTATATTCATGTTCTCTCCTCTGTTATAATGTAAATTCTTTTAGGCAGGGACTACCTTTTGCCTTTCTTTGTAAGCCACAGTGTCTATCATATAATATATAATTCATTAATATTTAGTTCCTTCATTTCTCTACCAATGAAATCATAGGTTTAGAATAAAGAAATAAACAAGAAACAGTTAATATGTTTATTGTACTCTAATGCTTTCCTTTTTTCCAATGCAGATCTGTAGCTGCCCTGCAGTTTAGTCTTAGAGATAAGTCTGCAATACTGATAAGTTGTCTTCTCACCTAAGTTGATGCACAGTTAAGAAATGCCAAGGACGGGATTTTAACCCACCTTTCTCCAACTTCACAACCAACATTCTATCTACTACCTAGTAGCATGCTAGTACAATAAAATGGCTTGGTGTCCTCCATTTTCTTTTCTTCCTTCCCCCCTTCCCTCTCTCCACCCCATCATGTCCCTTCCTCATTGGGCAAGAGGGAAACAAAAGTTCCTCCCAAAGTTGCTTCCTCTCCATTTGTCTACTCTAGGTTCTGTCATGGGAGGAATTTGGTGAGCTTTCTGAGGCTTGCTTTTTCTTCCTCTGGTCTCCCAAACTGGGTCTGAAGATAAAACATGCATATTTCACTGTTGAAAGTACCTTATCAAGTATTACTGAAGTCTGACTCCTCTTTGCAAAGAAATATAAGAGGAGGCAATTTCTCTCTTCTCACATTCAGCATCTTCACATCAGTCTTAATACAGATGTTCCTTCCACATCATGACTTTCCCCTATCACACTTCCTATATATTGCAGGTCAGCATAAGAAATTAAATGAGAATTTTGGGGGAGTTTTGTAGAAGTCATAGATGATATGGAAAGGCCAGTAGATGACACAGAAAAGATTTAGAATCTCAAAAAAGCATAAAATGTATGTGTAGTACTATATAATATCAACATATTTTATCTTTTAATATGGTAAACATTTCATAAAAGGAAAAAGAAAAATTCAGACTTCTTCTCTATAATGAAGGAAGGGCCAAAAAAATTTTACACGTATTTTCCAGGCTTGGGGAGAGCTATACCCTTAACCCCCATGATATGGAAAGGATAACTGTACTCTTAGGACTTGTCACTCTGTAGATGTGGATTTTGGAGTAAGACCATTGATATGCCCAGGAAAACCTTGTTCTGAAAAATCCCAGTCTAGTTTGGAGTTGTACTATCTGACTTTTTGCAATGAACTGTTTCTGTGCTGGCCATTCTGAGACCCCCATAAGACTATCAAGCAAAAATGGACTCCACCTCCCCAAAATTTGCTAAGATAAAAGGACAAAAGTACTGTTCGAGGGAACTGGAGTACACCATGAATTCCTACTTGGCATAGGTCTTTTATTCAAGTTGTTGTTTGCTAAAGCTAGGAAATTGAATTAGATTTGAACCTGTTCTGTCAATCAATGTCTATTTATCAAGTGCCTACCATGTGCCAAGCACTGTGTAAGACAGTAGGAATACAAGTATGAACAATGATATAATCCCTATTCATAATCCAGCTCAGATGCAGAAGATATCAATGACATATATAATGAAATATAATGTTAATAAATACATATACATACATATATGACAAATAATTAAATGCAAGGTAATTTGAGAAGAGCACCAACAGTTAAGGGCATCATGAAAGGACTCCAATAGAAGATAGATGATAGAAGATTTGCATCTGAAAGGAAGACAGGGGTTTTCTGAGGCAGAGGCAAAGAATGGGTTCCAGTGCAAAGGCATGGAGATTGGAGCTGGAGTGATTTTAGTCCATGGACATCACTGCTTCCATTGATGACGGCACTTGTGTTTTCTTCAGGGCTTTGTTTTGATGATGTTTCAGGTGTAATTTATTATGTTGGTTTGCTTTCTTGAGCTGCACATGTTATTCATACAGAAAGTAATGAATAACACAGTCTCATCTATCAGCTATGCCACATCCATAAGTGAATTTTTGGGTAGGGGAATACTTTGTACTCAACACTTTAAGTTTCAACCCTTTTTCTCCAAAGACCAAGGTTTTTGAGGAGAGACCAAGGTTTTTGAGGAGAGGATCCCTGGTTCAGATATTATATTTTCTAATTAAATATTCCTTTTATATAATCTAATTTAGGGGAATTTAAGTCATTTTGGTATCATGGCTTCCTTTGTCAATCTTATAAAGTCATAAACCCCTACTTAGATGTTTTTTTCTAAAAAGTCATAATTAAAAGAGATGTCAAATTTTAGTTAAAACATAGTGAAAATAAATTCTCAAATTTCAAGGACCACTGGAAATTATTCCCTCTCCCAGCTTAAGAACCTCTGATCTAATTGGTTACCAATTATCTTAAGGAGTTATAGATTTGACAAAATTATATTGAGACAATAATCACATTTTTACTGACACTGGGAAGAATAAAATGGATAGGAACATGTGATCTATAATACTAGAAAAGATATCCTCAAATCCTGAGAGCTACCTAAAATTATAAAGGGAGTTTTACAAATTGAGTTGTAGGAACCAGAAATATGTGTCAATGTGAATAGAAGTTGATAAAATAGCCCCAGAATTTATATGTATTACAAATGAAACCACTGACCATGACTTCTTTAGGTTATTCTGACACAGATGATTTTACTTAACCCCCAACTTCTTGGGCTTAAGACCCTTTTAATTTAACTGTGATTCTGGGGTATTCTTCCAGATTCTGAGCCTGCCCCATTTTTTATTCTTTCAATAGTTACTTAACTTAATAACTGTCACTCATAATTCCTTTTGTCCCATATCCTAGCACTATCCCTTTTGGGACATATTATTCCCCAAATAGCCTAAGGTGTCCCCTGTTGTCAGCAAGAAAGCCAGCAATTAATATAGGAAACAATAAGGCAAGGGGCAAGCTGAACATCCCCAGTGTGGTCCCCTGGGCAGGTGTAAGTGAAGGAAGAAGGGTGACAGTTGGCTCATGAAGCATGATGTGTGAGAGTCAATGGGCAGAGAGAAAGTTAGATAAGCTGAGGCCAGACTGGATTGTGGTCTCTCTACTTCCATGTGGGGATTGACAGGACTGCTGGAACTACTGTGGTATAGTCCAAAAGTCACATAATGGAGGCTATATATTAATCCTTTCTTTAAGAATGAACTATTTCCTCACTCTTCTCTCATCCTCACCTTTCTATTAATGAAACAATTAAAATCTATGGCCAGACATTCCATTTTTAAACTTAACAAAAGCTATTGTGGTCGTAGGGAAGACTAAGACATGAACTTAGAAGACAAAAGTGCCCAGAGTTACAAGAAACATTTCAAAGAAAAATGCTAACTGGACCTAAGATCACTAAAAATTTCAGGAACAGTTAAAGAAAGATCAGAGTGGTAAAGGAAAAATTGGGGAAAGAAATGAGAATTATACAAGGAAATTTTGAAAAGAGATATAATAGTAAAAATTACAAGTTCAAAATGGTAACAGAGGAACAAAGAAAATACAAAAGAAAATACCTTAATGCTTAGATAGTTAATACCTTTAATTAGATTTGTTAGTAGTTAGATAGTAAAAAGAGGCACAAAAGTCACTGCAGATAAAAACTTGAAAGGGAAAATTGACCAAATGGGAAAAGAGGTACAAAAAACTCTCTAAAGAAAATAATATCTTCAAAACTAGAAATGGGTGAGTGGAAGCTAGTGATTTCATGAATGAGTAAAACAGAGACAAAAGGCTGAAAAATGGAAAAATTGTGAACTATATCATTGGAAAAATAATTCATCTGGAAAATAGATTGAGAAGAGGTGGAAATGGTAATGGAACATTATTTCAACATCATTGACAAGAAAACCCCAAATAAGATCACTGGGAGCTGGACAAAACTAAAATGACTCAAAAATATCATAATGTGAATAATAATTCAGAAAAAGCTGAAACTAAACCTAAAGGAAGGTCAAATAGATTGATGGATAAACATGAGAAAGAAGTATTCAGTATTCTAAAAATGCAGAAAAAAGAGAATTAAAATTCAAGTGTCACCTTCTTGCACTAACTACTGCTAATGTCTTTCTGTTAAAACTAACACCTTATTTTGTATATATTGCTCATGTTTTAATACAAATTAATATATTTTATCTCCCATCAGGATTTTTAAATGAGTCTTTCTTAAGGGAAGAGACTACTTCAAATTTTTTCTTTTTGCCCCTATTACCAGCTCAGCATCTAGAATTCAGTAGCTAATATATAAATGCCTGTCAATTGATTAATCTCATTGATGTGGATACAGAATTATTTTTATATGAGTAGCAATTCTTCCATGCCTGAATATTCTGTTTTACAAATCTATGTTCTTTTACAAATTCATTGTAGGGCATCCAGCCAACATGCTAGAGATCTTTCTTACTTTTACTTGATATTACATGTGTAGTAACTGAATTCTGAGGCTATCTAAAAGTTATCAATCACTCCTATCATGTGCTCATCCCATTTTTGATGACATCCTTTACTTCCAATATTCTAGAGATGATAGTTTTTCATTACTCATAGCCATAAAACAATATGGGAAGAATATTGCTATTTTCAAGATAAACTTTTATTTCAAGGAAAATTTTCAGTACAGCTTCAAAATTTCTTATTCATAGTCTAGAGTATACAAATATAGACTCCAGTCCACTTGCATCTTTCCATTCAATTTTCAATCCAAATCATTGTCCATAAAAATAATTTATTTAAAATATGTATGTATGCATGTCTATAAACATGTGTGAACATGTAGACACATACACACAGACATAAACACACAGACATATATTAATGGATGAGTTCTATGGATTGTCAATCCAAATCTTCACATTTGTTTTATCAGTGTGAATGGTTTGGTCAAGCTCTCTTGGAGTTTGGATAATGTGCAGAAAGCTCTTCAGCATTTAAGGGAATTGATGTCATCAGCACATTAGTCACAAATAGAAGCATCCAGAGTACCTTACAATCAAAATGTAATCCATCTTTGACTTAGACTTTGTAGTAAATCTTCCCCATGACAAAGATGATCACTTTTGGTGAGTATTCTCTCTTCTTTATTCCTATTTCTTACTTGGCATTAATATTTAGATAATCATTAAACATGATATCTGTTGGTTGTAGTTCAGTTATCATCAGTCATGTCTGATTCTTTGTGAGCCCATTTATGGTTTTCTTGTCAAAGATACTAGAATAGTTTGGCATTTCCTTCTTCAACTCATTTTACAGATGAGGAACTAAGGCAAACAGAGTTAAGTGACATACTAGGCTCATATAGCTAGTAAATGTGAGTCCAGATTTGAATGCATAATTCGGCTCAACACAATCCACTGCACCACCTACATGCTTTAAACATTTTATTTATTATTATGTATTTTTAGGAATTAATTGTGAGAGATGAATAAAAGCACTCTGTTGGAGGAAAGTCATTAATACAGAATTTTGTTGTTAATCAGAGTAAAACACTTTGTGGATATGATAAGTTGCTACATTGTGTTATATTATGTTGCTAAATTATATCCTATCACTTCTATTACATTCTATTCTATAATCTCACTCTATAATGTTATATAATGGTGGGATACTAAGTTTTAGTCAATTACTATGTATTGGCAAAGATATGGTATTCTTTGGAATATTACTAATAACTGGAAGTGGACAATATTTTCATTAATTTTCCTAACCAGTGGGAGAGAGAGGAGACTTTAGATCTTTGAAAATGCTTCCTGACTGAGAACCTAATTTTTCAAGTCATTTGCAACTAACAGCTCAATTTCTCTTTGTACCACACCAAGAAACTACTTCAGTATTAACTCCAGGGAGACTATCTTATCAACAGTTTTGAAAATTCAGTAGAACAGAAGTCTCTTTCTAATATAAGTACAGTCTTTCTTGGCTCACATCACAGATCTCAGTTGCCATTGATCCATGGTCCTAAATCACGATATAGTGGACTTTAAAAAGAAAAATCTAGAATTATTTCCTCCCAACATTTCTGATATTGAAATTTTTCAGAAATTGTCTTTCATATATTTAAAATATATGAATATATATTCAAAACATATTTAGAAGAGCTCAGAATTCTGATTATTAAAGCATTGTGTACAAAAAGCTGAGTGAGGAAAATTTTATATCAAGCTGTTCTTTTAATTTCAGAGAAGGAGGCAGCATAAAAATAATTAAAAATAATGAAGGTATAAAGGATTAGCACTGCCATAGAACCAACAATGAAGACAGGATTAAAAAACAATAATAATAACTCTCCATGTGCTGCCAGTAAGATTTACTTAAAATGATGACTGACAATAATCACTTCTATTACAGACTAACTGGGACAAAGCATAATGTGTCAAACAAATGAGTGGATTAAAAGAAAGAATATCATAGATAATGAGAACTGGATGAAACTTTAGAGATCATACTATCTCACTCTTTCACCTTAATGATATCTAGCATTTATATAGTGCTTTGAGATTTGCAAAATGCTTTAAAAATATTATATCATTTCATGTTTATTATCTCCATTTTCCAGATGTGAAAACTGAGATAGATAAAGGTTAAGTGACTTTCCCAGTGTCATATAGCTATTAAGAATCTAGTTTACACCGTCCCATTCCCTGGTCCCCAGTCATTCTGGAACCCATGCAGGATAATCTGAGTGTCATAGCTAGTACCCTTCCCTCTTACCTTTCAACTCCTCCTATACAGATTGCTTGACTGCCCACATGCGTTGGATAAGATATATATCACCAACTCTATTCCTTCTGCTAAGATAGAAAATCTGTAGATCTTATGATCCACCCTGCTAATTCTTCCAAAGAGCTTCCATCTGTCCTACCTCTATCCTATGTAGAACATAATTTCTTACCATCTGAATCGCGACTGAACTCTCAGGACTTCTTTTTCAAAAACTGGACTTTTTCATCTTCATAGTTTTTTTCTTGTAGTGGAATTTTCCTTTTATATGTTTTCTCTTCCAATTGTGATATGAACTCCTTGAAAAGGGGTACTGTAGTATTTTCTTTTTATTGGATCATTACTTGACACTTAAAGACTCAGAGTCAATAAATATTTATTGGGTTTCTGCTCTGTCCCAGGTACTGTACTAAAAGCTAGAAATACAAAGAAAAGATATGATAGTTCCTACACTCAAAGCTCAGAACCATTATGAAATTCTATATCCAGGGTAGGAAATTATAAGTTGAATGATCTGGATATACTCTTTAAGTGGTAGAGGATCTAAGAGAATTTCTCTGATGCCCTCCCTGCATGCTCAATCAGAAGTAAGGAAAGGCATCAAGGCCTGGGAATATTGAAAAGTATTGTGAGTGTCAGAGTTAGTGTCATCTTACAGAAAGATCAAGTTCTGAAAAACAGAAAGTCTAGGAGAATGGCCTGGCTCATAATAAACACTTAAAATGCTTATTTATTCCTCCATATAAAATTCCAAATCTATAGCTTTTCCCAAGTATGTTTGAAGTGTCACTCAAAATGCACATATTTTTGTATGATTTATAAAGGTGCCATTACTTGACAACTGATTTATGCTGCCTCTTTCATTGAAATTAAGTATGAGAGTGCCTCAAAGAGATAATAAAGAAAAGTGTTTGTACAAAAATACTTATAGCCACACTCTTTGTGGTGGCAAACAATTGGAAAATGAGAGGGCGATTGATTGAGAAATAGCTGAATAAATTGTGGTAAAGGTTGGTGATGGAATACTATTGTGCTAAAAGGAATAATGAACTGGAGGATTTCTATATGAACTGGAAAGACCTCAAAGAAATGATGCAAAGTAAAATGAGCAGAACCAGGAGAACCCTGTACACAGAAAGTGAAACATTGTGGAATGATCAACTGCAATAGAGCCAGCTACTAATAGTAATGAAATGATCAATAGCAATCCAGAGGGACTTATGAAAAAGAATGCTATCCACATCCAGAGGAAGAATTGTGGGAGTAGAAACACAGAAGAAAAAAACACCATATGATTGATCACACAGTTCAATGGGTATATGATTGGGAATTTGGGGTTTTAAGAGAACACTTTGTTACACATATGAATAAAATGGAAATCGGTTTTGAGCAATGATACATGTATAACCTAGTAGAATTGTTTGTCAGCTCCAGGAGTGGGGAGGGAATAGGGGAAGAAAAAAACATGAAACATGTAACCATGGAAAAATACTCTAAATAAATAAATTAATTTTAAAAAAGAAATTAAGTATGAGATCATTTAAGTATGAGATGTTCCATCATTTCTCAGACATTTTCCCCCTAGTATGAGACATATGTCAGTTATTAGTACCACAAATTCTGAGGCATGAAAAAATCAAATCAAAAAGTATTTATTAAGTACTTAGGTGCATATGGTTCTGTAGAATTTAAGTCAATGTATTATATCTTCATATCTTGTATTATTTTTAAATGTTTACTTTCTGTCTTAATTTTAATTCTTTTAATTTAATTTAATAATAATTTAATAATAAATTTAATTCTTTTTTTTTTTAAACCTTTACCTTTGTCTTTGAATCAAAACTGTGTATTGGTTCCAAGGCAGAAGATTGGTAAGGGCTAGGTAATGGGGGTTAAGTGACTTGCCCAGTGTCACACAGCTGGGAAGTGTCAAAGACCAGATTTGAACCTAGGAGCTCCTGTCTCTAGGCCTGGTTCTCAATCCACTGAGGTACCCAGCTGCCCCTAGTTTTAATTCTAAAACAGAAAAATGGCAAGAGTTAGCTAGGCAATTGGAGTAAGGTGATTAGCACAAGATTATATAGCTAAGAAGTGTCTGAGGTTAGATTTGAACCTAGGTTAGAGCTCCCTAGCACTATACACTCTGCTTCCTAACTTTCCCTTTCATTTAAAAAAAATTTATTTCTTAATCCTTTACTCAGCCTAGATATCTTGCGTAGTGCCATAGCATTTTCTATTTGGACCTATTCTCTGATTTTTAATAACAGCTTTGAATTAAGACACCAAGGACCTGCTTTTCATATATTCACTTTACAGAAAAATCAGCAATATGAATTAAGTGACTTCCATGTGCACTAGGGAGTCAAAGAAAGGAAGGGAAGGCTTTCTCTGCTTTCAAGGAGCTATATTCTGATTGGGGAAACAAAACATAAACACATAAATAGATGGAAGGTATATAAAGAGCACATAAAAGGCACTTTAAGAGAAGCAGCCATTATGAGATGGAGGGAATCTAAATCTCCAGAAAGAGATGGGATTTGAAATGTCTTACAAAAATTAAGAAAATATCACCTTCAAAGAGTGTTAGCTTTATTTCTTCATTACCTATTATAATTCCTTCAATGTCTTCTTCTCTTATTATAGTAGTTGGCATTTCTAGTAAAATATTGAATAGTAGTTGTGAAAATTGGCTTTCTTGGTTAACTCCTGATATTTTTTGAAAGGTTTCTAACTTATCCCCACTACCTATAGTGTTTGCAATGGCTTTACGTAGATGCTATTTATCTTTTTGAAGAATGTTCTATTTGTTCCAGTATTTTCTAGCATTTTTAGTAAGAATGGGTGTTATGTTTTTTCAAAATCTTTTCCCTATGTTTATTGAAATAATCATGTGTTTTTATTTTTTATCATTGATATGGTCAATGATGTTGATAGTTTTCCTAATATTGAATCAACCCTACATCCCTTATATAAAATCTTCCTGGTAATAATGTAAGATCCATGCGATATTTTGTTGTAATCTTCTTGCTAATATTTTATTTAAAATCTTCACATCGATATTCACTAGGAATATTGGTCTATAGTTTGTTTTTGTTCTTCCTTATTTAGGTATAAACAACATATTTGTGTCATAAAAGTAAATTGGTAGAATTCCTTCTTCAGTTATTATAAATAGGTTATATAAAATTGGAAGTAATTGTTCTTTAAATGTTTGATAGAATTAACTTGTTTTGTTCAATCTGGCCCTGGGGCTTTTTTCTTGGGGAGTTAATCAATGGATTGTTCAATCTCTTTTTCTATGAAGTGATATAAGTATTCTATTTCCTCTTCTATTAATCTGGGCAATTCATATTTGTTTAAATATAGATTTGTTTTACTTAGCTTATAAGATTTATTGGCATGCAATTGGCCAAAATAAATCCAAATAATTGCTTTAATTATTTCTTCACCACTTATAATTTTACCCTCTTCATTATTAATACTGGAAATTTGGTTTTCTTTCTCTTTTTTGATCAAATTAATCAATGGTTTATCTATTTTATTGATTTTTTCATACAATTAAATTCTTGTCCTATTTATTAGTTCAATGGTTTTATTACTTTCAATTTTATTAGTTTCTCCTTTGATGTTTAGGCTTTCAAATTTGATATTCAATTAGAGGTTAAAATTTGTTTTTTTAATAGACTTTTTTTAGTTGCATAGCCAATTCATAAAACCACTCTTTCTCTATTTTATTTTTGTAAGCATTTAGAGATACAAATTGTTCCCTATTTATTGATTTAGCTTCATCCCCTGAATTTTGGTATGTTGTCTCCTTGTTGTTATTCTCTTTAATGAAATAATTGATTGTTTCTATGATTTGTTCTTTGATCCATTCTTTAAAACAACATTATTTATTTTCCAATTAATTTTTGTCTGTTTTCTCCATAATTTTTCAGTGTAATTTTGATATCATTATGAATCTAAAAATGATGAATTCAATTTTGAAGCTTGATCTTTTTTGAACTTGATCTTAAAGGAACTCCAGCTTGAGACCTTGGTCTGCTTTTGGACTTTTTCCTTAGAACTACCACATGGGGTGAGTGATAAAAGCCGACTCCTTTCCTGGATTTTCTGAATGGACTAGCCTCAGGAGAGGCCTCTCCTCTTGAGAGAGGCTTTGTGCATCCCTAAGTCCTCTGCTCAAGGCTGAGGCCCCTCCAGCTAAGGACTAATTAGTCCTGCCTGGGTTGAGCCAGGGGTCTGAGCAAAATACTTTGTGTGTTTAGGTTAGATATCTTACCCCATCTTCTCTCTGATTTTCTTACTTTTACTCATTCTATATTTTATGAATAAATAGTTAAAAAATCATTTTGGAATTGATTAAATTCCTGGTGACCATATTATTAAATAATCTAGTCCAACCTTTTATGGTAATCCTTTACATTCTGTCCCTTACAACATATAGGAAAGATCATGAACAACTACTCTCTCCCATAAAAATGATCAATACACAAAGAAAAAAGCCTGACCATGGAAAACTCAGTAATAGGGAGGACCAAAGTGTAAACTCAGGGAAGGACAGCAATGACAATATGGAAATGTGTAAATCTTCAAAGAAAAATATGAAAGGATATCAGGCTCAAAAGGAACTCCTGGAAGAGCTCCAAAAAGGATCATAAAACAAATAAGAGAGGTAGAAAAAAATTGTAAGTGGAAACCTAAAAAAAAGTTAAAAAAAATTCAAGCAAAGAAATGACTTCCTAAAAATTAAAACTGAACTAATGGAAGTTAATAACTCTATAAGACAGCAGGAAACAAATTGACAAACAAATTCAAAAGAACTTTTTAAATATAAGAAAATCTGAATTATCTCACTGGAAAAACAACTATCCTGGAAAATAGATCTAAGAGAGATAATAAAAGAAACCTTATTTAATGGTATGATCAAATAAAGAGTATGGACACCATATTGTAAGAAATTAACAAGGAGAACTGCCCTGATATTACTGAACAAGAGGGGGAAATAGAAATTGAAAGAATCTACCAATAACCTCCTGAAAGAAATATCAAAATTTAAAATCACAAGAATATTATGTCCAAATTTAGAACTCTCAGACCAAGGACAAAATATAGCTAATATCCAGAAAAAAAATCAAATATCATGGAGTCATAGTCTGGATTACATACAACCTTTCTTCTTCTACATTAAAAGACTTAAAGGTATGGTGTATGATATTCTGCAAGGCTAAGGATCTAGGACTATAATCATGAATCACCCAATGAAAGTGAGCATAATAGACCGGGACAAAATATCTTCCTATGTTCAAACTGAAATTAGAAATAAAGGAAAAGTTTGGGGTGCCACATTTTTAGAGAGAAACTAATAAGCCAGAGAATGTCCAGAATAGAAAAACCAGAATAGTAGAGTCTTTGATTCATGTTGTATTAGAATAAATTGCAGGAATTACTATAGGAGAAGGTTTTCCTAAGAAAAAGAAGAGTGAATTCAGACATAATTGCCCTCAAATATCTGAAAGGTTATCATGGCAAAGAGAGTTTTAGATTTTTTCTTCTTCCCCAAGAGGACTGAAAAAGGATCAATGAATGGAAGGTGTGAAAATGTATCTTGAGATTATATGTATGAAAAACATTAGCAACCAGATTTGAACATAAATGGGATAAAAGACTTCACAGATTAAGTAGTTTTCCACTCACTGGGGCTGGAATAGTTGGATAAATATTCTTTGGTTTTATTTTAGAGGGTTTCTTGTTCAGGTACAGACTAGATTAGATAATCCTCTAATTCCACTTTGAATTCTGGATTCTGAAAATCTACATTTTATCTCTTTGTTTGTTTTGAAGTTAGTTTATCTCATCTTGCCCAGCATAGAAATGCAGAGGCCATTCACTTGTAGTCCTAATCCAAATATTGATGAGAATGGAAGCTTTAACTTTTTTCTCTCTTGGGCCAGTTCACTCTTTCTTAGGAAGCCCAATAGCCCTCTGCTCCCAGATAGTAACCATATTTGGGCTGGATTTAGCATGGAGACCTGATCAGTTTTAATCTAACTATAGATGTGAACTCCCAAATTTAAACTAATCCACCAACCTCAGTTTCCATACTAGTAGGATAACAATTGTGTACCACTATGCCAGGATGAATGTCATTTTCCTTCTAAAAGGAACAAATATATGGAAGAAGTCAAATGCCTCATCTGTATCAATTCGTTGAACACATATATAGAAAGTTGGCCTTGGCTACTGATAAACAATAAATATATCATACTCTGAAATCCCACCCCCCAAAAAATCCATTTTCTACTAATAAAATCATTCTTATTAAGTATAAATCTGTGATCTGGAGACTTTATTTTGCAAAATTTATAGAGTGAAATCCAAATTATAAAAGAACTTTTCCATTAGTTAGTCCAAGAAGTTTGGACATTCTCTCTCAATATCAGTAATTTAGTACTCAATTAGTACTCAATACACTGAGATATTTTTTAATTAGGTATAATTAATGAAGAAAAAGGAGATTTAGAGGAGATGTGATTGCAGATTTAAAGTCCCATCCAGTAGGTGGGAGATTAATCGAATTGTCCTGTCCCCAGAAGGTAAAACTAAAAACAACCAGTAGAAGTTACAGAAACATACAAGAAGAAACCTCTTACAAGTAGAATTGTTTCAAGGTATTTGAAATGCTTCTTTGGGAGTTAATGTTTTCTGTTGCTAACTCTGTGAGTACAAACTGGATGACTTCTTGTTGAGGATGCTGTAAATGAGATTCCTGCATCAGGTCCAATTTATACTCCATGACCACTGAGTTCTCTTTCAATTCTACTATTTCATGATTTAATGACATCTCCCATTGTTTTTCAGTTAAATTTGTCAATAATTTCCATGTAAATATTTAAAGGGAAGTATAATTAATGGCATGTAAATATTTAATGAGTGGCTCACCAGGGGAAAAAGTATGACTACATAACACTTTTAAGTTTAATCTGCAATATTAATATTTTCTGTACAGATTTCTTAAGTCTTAAAAAGCAAAAAAAAAAATAGTAAATTAAGCCTTTACTTATAATGTCATTTATTTCCGGAAATAAAATGGTAGGAATATCAAAGTGGAGCAGTAGACAGAGTGCTGGAACTTAAGTCAGGAAGGTGTTCAAATCTGACCTCAGATATTTCCTAGTTTATGTGAACTGAAGCAAATGACTTAATCTCTCCCTCTATTTCCTCAAATGTAAAATGAGGATAATAATAGCACCTTCTTCAAATGGTTGTTATAACAATCAAATTAAAAAATATATTTGTAACTTATATAGCACAGTTTCTGGCTCATAGTAGACCAAAAATATAGACAATCATAATTCAACCATCAGCTCTCTCAAGCATGTATGAAATGCTATAAACATGATAATCTAGCTTGATTAAAACAGTTAACGGAGGAGATCTAAAACCACATAATTTTTGGGTTGCATAGCATCCTTTGGGATTGTTTATCATAAATATAAAAGAAGAGTTCACAAATGCTTTAAGTAGAAAACTTAAACAACTTCAGTGACAGAAGTAAATGATTGCTTTGTTCTAGGAAATTTCAGTGAGCCCTGTTTTTGGCCATCACCAGAGAGAGCTATCCTTCTTGCACATTATTTACTACTCAAGATTAAAAGAATTGCCGGATCAATTATTATAGTGACTTCTACTCTCCCCTTCCATAACACAGAAAGAGCTGAGTACCCTGTGTATGACAAACCACTGGATTTTCAACTTCTTTGGTTAGGGAACTAAAAAGATGAAGAAACTTCCAACAATATAGGTTGGTACTTCCTTTACAATTGGCACTTGACCAAGTCATGCAGCCAATATGAGTCAGGCAAGACTTAAATCTAAATGTTACTGGTTGCAGGGAAAATAAAGAGATCATCTTAGAAACAGGAAAACCTTGGTTCAAACCATACCTCTAAATGTGTGATATTAGACAATTCACTTAACTTCTAACATAGAACTCTTTCCAAAACATGAAATTTTAAAAATAATCTTTAAATTAAATCCTAAAAAGAGGGGGGGGGAATAAAATAGTGTATTAAAAGAATGATAAACAACAGGAAATTTCATTCCTCATCCTGGATTTCATGCAAACTAGCTGTAGGATCTTAGATTTGAAAATTTCAGTTTCCCCTTTTTAAAAACTAAGATGATATTATCTGTAATGATATGATTTAATGCAAAACAAGGTAACTTATGAAAAAGAATTTTTAAATGTAAAGAGTTCCTTAAAAATTGGGCATTTTCATTACTTAATAATCAATGGAATAGATAAAAATGTAGTTCTTTCAAAGATATTGGAAGTAGTGTAAGTGTGAAATCCCTTACCCTCCTTTATGATTAACTTCATGATGATTAATTTAGTATCAACCTTTATGATTATTTCATTATATCTTGATTTAATCAAAATTGTAATTTTATCATAGTTAAACAATGTTAGCATAAGATAATTAATATTATTCCAACCCTCATGATATTAGTAGTGTTTATCTAGTAAATATGACTTGGAACTTATAATTTTGTCTCATGACTGATTTTTTCAGGCTGATCCAATACCTCTGTGTGACTGACTTTATCTGTAAATGACACTTTCATTTTTCTGTATTATTTTTACCTTGGTATATAAGTTGTAATAAGTCTTTTGAGCATAAAAGGAGGCCATCTCACAAGATCAAAGGTCTTTGATCTTGACCAGAGTCCAGCTTTATTGTGAGACTGGCCCTTTCTCAATAAACCTATTTCTTTTTGGCTTGAAGGCTTTGTTTCTTTTATTAGCATTTCTGATCATTAATTTTTGCCAAAATAGAGAAGGGAATAAATATTTCTATAACATTATATTTTGTGCCAGACAATATTCTCAGGATTTTAAAAAAAAAATATAATCTTATTTTTATCCTCACAGCATCATTGTGAGGCAGATTCTATAATAATCCCTACATTATACTTGAAGAAATTGACACAGACAGAAGTTCAGTAACTTTGCTAGGACCATAGCCAGTAAATAACATTTGAAGCTAAATTTCAACTTAAGTCTTCTTTACTCCAGTTCTAACAGTCATCCCTCTACACTACCTCATTACCTCAAAGTAACCATTTAATGCAAGGGAAAACATTATAGGAAATATTATGTTATTTTGTGTATTTCCAGAAAGAAGCAATTTTTCTATTGTTCCATTATAATTATTTACTCTAGCAACCTATGAAGAGTGATATATAATTATTTTATGAAGAACTGCAGAAATTGCTAAGATAATAAATTTTCTAGTGCTTTTAGCTAAGAAAAACTATGGGAAAAGAAATAACTTCACATAACAAATAAACAGAAAACCAGAAATTTACCAGAAATGAAGGAAATTCCAAAGACATTGTTTGGTTAGTTACAGGAGAAGCAAGAGGCAATTCAGAAAAAAATAATGGGATGATTATGAGCTACATATTAAAACAATGATATTTCCATTCCTCTCCTACATTCCTAAACCTAAAGATTGTTTTGTTGTTCTTTGGTCATTTTCAGTTATATTTTATTCTTCATGATTCCATTTAGGGTTTTCGTGTTAAAGATACCAGTAGTTTGTCATTTCCTTCTCCAATTAATTTTCTAGATGAGGAGCTGAGGCAAACAGTTTTAAGTTACTTGCCCAGGATCAAGCAGCTAGTATATTTCTGAGAACAGATTTGAATTCAGAAAGATGAGTCTGCCCAGCTTCAGGCTTGGCACTCTTACCCACTGTGCCATCCAAAATCTAAAGACTTTCCTGTATAATTTAGCACAATTCATCTACACAGAAAAAGACTTGTTAATGCATCAGATCAAAAGTATAATCTGCTTAAGATGAAATGACAGATTCCTTTGTTGGAAAATATCCAAAGAGGGTTACTGATAAGTAAAAAGCCCCAATATGTACCCAAATATTTATGGCAGCACTTTTATTATAGCAAAGAACTGTAAACAAAGTCAATGCTCATCAATTTGGGGCATGAATAAATAAATCATAATACCAGACTGTAGCAGAATATAAGTGTGCTGTAAGGAATTACATATGTGATGAATAGAGAAGCATGGAAAGATTTATATAACCTGCTATAGAGCAAAGTAAGTAGAGTCAAGAAAATGATATGCATAATAACTACAATAGCACAAAAGGGAAGTTTACATACCAAAAAATATTTCAGAATTAAAAAAAAAACGAAACAAGCATGGTTCCAAAGAAAGCATATGAGAAGATACCCATATCCTTACCCTTAGCAGATTTGGGAAGTGAATGAATGAGACACATTGCATATATTTTAAGACTTTTCCAAAGTATTGTTATTGTATGCTGGGATTTTTTCCTCTTTTTTATTCTTAAAATGTTACTTTTTATATGAGAAGCTTTTCTGAAAGAAGGTAGAAAAAGGATACTGGGGAAAAATATGGTCATATAAAAAATAAATAAATATTTTTAAAATAAAGAGAAGAAATCACAGAGATGGGGGGAAAGCCAACTTTTGAAAGATGGGTGGAAAATAAAGACATATAGGCTAACCCACTTAGCATATATTAAAGCTCAGTCTTCTGAGCCCCTGATTAGTGGCTAAGGCCAACTTTGAACTTATGTCTTTCTGAGATGAATTCACAACATATCCATTGTACAAACTAGCTATCTATATAGTATTATGCCCATATTACAATAGTAACAATACAGTAGTAATTATATGTATATATGTATATAATATGTATATGTATATATGTAAGATATCCTATGTTATATTATGTTAATATTATATTAATAATACTATACTAACCTGATGTTACTACCTTAATATGTTTATATAATTTAAAAATAGACATGTTGAGGATGAGTGCCCACTTTTTTTGCTAATGGATTGAATGAACAAAATTGTTTTAGAGTCCATTGTTCAAAATCATTGGACTTAGAGTTAGAAGGACCACAATAAAATTTTGACTCCATAATTAACTAGCTATGGTTAAGAATACAAATGACAACATTCTTAAAACTCAGTATCCTCATTTGTAAAAGAAGGATAACAGTACTTGAACTACTAATACCACTTGAATAAGTTGTTCTAAGGAAAAGGGCTTTTAACCTGTAAAAAGCTATATTAATGTATTTTGTTATTATTACTGTTAGTACTTCAAACTTTAGTGACCTCACTGATATGTATACTCCAATACAGATTACAGCCTGTTCCTCTCTGTAATTTCTTGCCAAAGACTTCCAGTAGATTCTCTACGGAAGTTCCAACTAACACCTTTAATGTCGTTCTCTAGATCTAATGATAAGAGTATGGAGATTAATGGGGTTTTCAGACTATATATTGATTATACCTTATTTTTATTATTTGTGCAATCTACTTTTTTCCCAATAAAGGATATTTCAGATAGTCCACCTCACCTATACAAGAACTTATTGGAAATAAATATGTTTGTTTTGCATGATAATATATGTTTAACCCAGATCTAATCACCTGCCAGCCCTGGGAGGAGGAAAGAAAGAAAGAGAAGGAGATAAGTTCAATCAGATAACTTAGGGAAGGACTTTCTGATAAACATGGAGGTAGTCTAGACACAGGACTCTTTCTCTCCTCACCACCTACCAATATAGACTACCTCAAAAGGCCAAAAAAATCAAATCCATATGAAGGGTCTCTACAGTAGGGAACAGCATTGAAGGTACATGAGATTTGGGCATTTCCACACTATAAGGGGGTGAAAAAGCTTCCACCAAAATGTGAGCTGATATATCCTCCCCCACTCCACCTAAGGAACCAGAGTCAGAGGCAATACACGCTAGAATCAGTGAGTGAGTGAGTGGCACCTCTAGACCAAGTGAGAGGTACTGCTAGAGCAAATGAGGGGCAACTCTAGGTCCTGGGAAGCTAAGACCACCAAAGACCTACCCCTGAGAGTAGCTAGACCTGAAAACCCAGCAGGCTGAACAGCAGAGACCTTGGGAGACAGTGGGGAGACAGCACAGAGAAAGGCAGTAAACAGTAGAAGCTGAAGAGATTTAAGAGGTGGCCTAAGGTAAAAAAAAATCCTCCTTAAGCTCCATACACTGAGAGACTGCCCTCCTCACTCAGATTTCTGATTTGAAAAGGAAGGAAAAACTAACAGAGTGATGGCAAATAATGCCAAGGGAAAAAACTTCCCAGCAACAAGAAAAACAAGAAGGGGTTGAAAAATTGGCCAAAAGCTCATGAAGAATTCAAATTGGAGCTTATCAAAAAGATGGAAGCCTTATGGCAAGAAAAGTGGGAAATAGTTCACAAAGAAAATAATAGTTTAGAGGACAAGAACTCCCAATTGGAGAAACAGCCAGAAGCCATGAAAAGCAGGATTGACCAAACTGAGAAGTAAAATCAAAAGATAATAGCAGAAAATCAGACCTTAAAGACCAGAATTAGGCTATTGGAAGCCAATGATCTTGCAAAACAGCAAGAATTAATAAAGTAAGTCAAAAGACTGACAATATAGAAGAAAACATAAAATATCTCACTGACAAGATAACAGATCAGGAAAACAGATCAGGAAGAGCAATTTGAGAATCATTGGTCTATCTGAAAACCCAGAAATAAACAAAAATCTTTACATAATACTACAAACAATTATCCAAGATAACTTCCCTGATGGTCTTGAATAAGAGGGCAAAAAAGACTTTGAAAGAGTTCATAGAATACCCTCTACATTAAATCCTCAAAAGACAACTCCCAGGAATGTAATTGCCAAATTCAAGAGCTTCCAAGCTAAGGAGTAATTTTACAAGAAGTCAAAAAGAGACAATTCAGATATCAAGGAGCACCAATCAGGATTACACAAGATCTGGCAGCTTCCACACTAAAGGACTGCAAGGCTTGGAATATGATATATAGAAAGACAAGATATTGGGTTTTCAACCAAGGATCACCTACCCATCAAAACTGATTTTGGGGAAAGTATAGGCATTCAACAAAATAGAAGATTGCCAAGTATTTGTAAAGAAAAGACCAGAACTAAGTGGAAAGTTTGATATCCAAACACAAAAATCAAGAGAAACATTAAAAGGTAAATAAGAAAGAGAGGGGAAAGGGAAATTTTTTTAATTAAAACTTTCTTCTTTAAGGGATTCAATAAGGTAAAATTGTTTATATTAATATATGGGGAAATGTTATTTGTAACTATCAAAAATCATATCACTATTATAGTAATTAGAAAAATCATTCATAGTAAGAGATTGGGATATTAAGTGGAATAAGATGATATGTTAAAAAAAAAGGAGGGGGGAATAGAAGTTGGCACCAAGAGAAACTTGTAGGAATAAGCTAAATAGGATAATCTATATCATACAAAGAGACACATGGGAAGGAGAGGAGAAGAATAGTATTATAAGAAGGAGAGGAAGAGACTGCTAATAGGAAATACTTAAACCTTACTCTCAGTGAAATCTATTCTGAGAGGGAAAAGCATCTAGATCCATTGGGGTATAGAACTCTATCTTACCTTACAGGAAAAGTGAGAAGGAAAAACTAAGGGAGTAGGGGGCGGAGAGTACAAAAAGGGAGATAAAGACGGGAGGAGGGAACTTAACAGATATTAAAAAGTTTAATAAAAAGGGAACAAAAAGGGGCCAGAAATGGAAGAATATTAAGGGTGGGGATTAGGGGGACTGATTAAAAACAAACCACCATTTTAATAGAATATAGCAAAAGAAGAAAGGACAGAACTAGAAGAGGATATCAAAATGTTGGGGAATACATAAGTGGCAACCCTAATATTCAATATGAATAGAATGAACTAATCCATAAACAAAAACAAATAGTAGAGTGGATTAGAAACCAAAATCCTACCATATGTTGTCTACAAGAAATACACATAGGGCAGGTAGATACTCACAAGGTTAGAATTAAAGGTTGGAGCAAAATCTATTGGGCCTCAACTGAGAGAAAGAAGGAAGGAGTTGAAATCATGATATTTGACAAAGCCAAATCAGAAATAAATCTCATTAAACAGGAAACTACATCCAGATAAAAGGCAGTATAGATAATGAGATAATATCAGTAATCAACATGTATGCACTAAATGGTATTACATCCAAATTTTTGCATAAAATTCAATCCCATTACCTACTCTACACTGAAAAAAAGTTTCCTAGGAATGATTTGATTTCTTTTACAGACTTTTCCTGTGTGGTTACTATGTAGGTCTTATCAAATTTTCTCATCTCATTTGCAATTTGAGATGTTATTTCATTAATTTCTGTTTCATTTTCTTTAATCTGGCTCTGCCTTTCTCTTGCCTTATTGCAATGACTATCATTCACAGAATCACTTTCTTGCACCAATTTTTACACTATTTCCCAATGTTTTACTATTATTTTTAACTGCAGCCTCATTATTACTATTTCTTCTATCTCCAAGTTCTTAGCTTCATAATTCACGTTTAATAATCTCTGAATATTTTGGTTTAGCTCAACTTTCAATTGATTTTTGCTTTTCCTTCAGATCATGAACCTGTTGTGAGGACTTCAACTTGCAGTGTGAGAAGCAAGTTGATTTCTTGTACCTATTTCCTACATTATGTTTTTCTCTGTTATAATTCTCTTGTTTCTTTTTTAAGAAACAGTCTCAAATGCCCTTCTCAGTGGCAAAAGAAACACTCCCTAATTTCCTTTTGCACTGATCTCACTAGGTAACTAGTTTTCTGGAAAACAGGTTTTGTGTATCTCTTTACTGTGTTTAGATTTTTGATTTCTTCTATTTCCTTCTGCTTCAAATCCTTTTCAGTCTTCTCTAACTTTTCCTTAAGATCTTTAACTTCCTTGCTCTGATCTGAACTATTTTCAAATAGGTAACCTGCAGCCTGTCTCAATTCTATTAGGGAAACTGAATCATACTTTGGAAAATAGTTTTTAAAGAATGTCCTTAAATTTGGTGTGCATCTCCTCAGAAACTGTCTACGTACATGGCCAGCTGTCTCTTCATTGTCTGTTTCTACACCTAAGATTGCCTCTGCCATTTCTGACAGACAGTCTATGTATGTGGCTGGATGTTTCCCTTTTTCCTGCCTAATCTTATCAAATTTGGACCATGCACCAGGTTTGGAATAGCATTATTTGATTACTTGGAACAAATCCTCCCTACATCATTTGAGATATGACATAGAGGTCAGATTGGCAAAATCTAAATCCTCTCTCTGTTCTGGGATAGGCCAACTTTTCAAAGTGGTATCAGATCTAGTTTTTTCCACAAATTTCCTTTGTTTCATGGGAATTGAATAATTCTGATAAATGAAATT
Source organism: Monodelphis domestica (assembly GCF_027887165.1). Classification (NCBI taxonomy): domain Eukaryota; kingdom Metazoa; phylum Chordata; class Mammalia; order Didelphimorphia; family Didelphidae; genus Monodelphis; species Monodelphis domestica. The sequence goes on from NC_077230.1 coordinate 293,446,394, forward strand.
CCAAATCTTCAAAATCAGGATCAAAGATCCTTATTGCTCTCTTCAGCTCCTTGTGGGCTTTAAAGGGAACGTCCACAAATTTTGGAAATTGACATTTAACAGACTCAAGTTCTTGTGGAGTAAACTGTCTATGGGCATTTGAGTGAATGGCACCAGCATTAGATGTTAGCTTGGTGACTTCCTTCAATGGACATATTTTCTCAGGGGCACTAGCAGCCTGGGTCTCATTATCACTGCTACCCTCATTTAATTGAGGTACTTCCTCTGATTGTTCATTGTCCTTGCCCTTAACTAGATTTAAACCCTTTTCCTTAATGAGTTGTTCAAATAGTGCCTTAATCATTTTTTCCAAATTGTTGTCAATTGCCATAACCTTCCCTGCCTTCAATGGAACCATAAATCTGTAAACTTTTCTCACTTTGGTTAGGGTCTGCAACATAGCCATGAATAGTATATATACTTGTACCAGGACTTGCCATAGAATTAATTCATTTTGGAAAGGTAATTATAACATAGTAATTGTCAAGTTTCCTACATAATCCACAGTCTCTACTACCAGTTGAGTCAGTTTGCTGTAAATAATATTGTAAACCCAATAGCTATTGATGGTTGTTATGATCACCACACCAAAAACTACCTGTTTGAACATTTTTACTATCTTTCCTGCCTGTGGGATTGTTGGGTACTGTCAGACTTGGGGTGCCAATTGTTATAAAGAATGTAAGCTGAATAGAATCTATTACTTCTTGAGTTAGAGAAGGTGAACTGAGGAGAAACTTGTTTCTTCACAATGTCTACTATTCTCTATCTGGCTGTCTGTGATTAGAGAGGCTGCTACAGGAATCTAAAACTGCTGAGGGAATCTCAGGCTGCTTATTGGTAATGGAGGACAGAGAAATGCTACTGGGGGATGTCACACACACAGGGATGCTGGTACACAGGAGACACTGTTCTGGGAAATCTGCCTATTGATCCCTAATGATGGCTGATTTATTTCCTAACCTCCTTCCTCCCTCATTCTCCCTGCTCCAACTGCCACCCTTCTCCTCCCAAATTTCCCTCCCCGCCTGAGTGAATTAAAAAATACTCTAAAGTTCTTTCTCAGGTAAGGGGTTTATTGGGATAACAGGATGGGAAACTGAGGTAAGGGGGATGAGGAAGTCCCTAGTCTAACTGAGGTAAAATTGAGAACATAGTCCAGTCACAAACTGTGACTCTGAGACAGAGAGATAGAGGACAATGGCTTTTCAAGATCTTCTTTCTTCTTCTTCAGTTAGGCTTCTCCTTCTTGTCAATTTCAACTGTCCAAAGTCAGAGAACTTCAAGTAACCAAGTCAGCCCCACCAGAGTCCATAAGCCAAGTCAGCTTCATAAAAGTCTCTCAGCCAACTTCAAACTCCAGAGAGCAAATGTGTGTGTCCCCCAGTCAGAGACCCAGAGACCAAAAAGCCCCTCTGGTCAGCTCCAACTGCTCAGAGCCAGAGAGCCAGAGACTAAGTTCAAAAGCCCAGTTTCTCTTCTTAGTATGGCCATCCAAAACATCCAGGGAAAAGGTGACTTCAGTCCCAGATACAGAGATGCACCAAAAGCCCCTCCCCCAAATCCAAATGCCAACACCCAGGGACATTCCATAGGAATCCTGGGTTTTGCATTTTAGAGCTGGATGCATCTTGGTCCATAAGTCCTGCAAAATCTTCGCTTTTCATATATCTAACACAGAAACTAGTGGAGTTGAAAGAGGAAATAGATAGTAAAACTATAGTATTGGGAGAGCTGAACTTACCACTGTCAAATCTAATTAAATCAAATAAAAAAATAAATACAAAAGAGGTAAGAGATGTGAATGAAATCTTAGAAAAATTAGAGTTAATAATAGATAAATGTAAAAAAAATAAATAGGGACAAAAAGGAATACACCTTCTTTTCAGCAGCACATGGTACATTCACAAAGATTGACTATTTACTAGATCATAAAAACATGGCAAACAAATGCAGAAAAGCAGAAATAATAAATGCACACTTTTCAGTTCATAATGCAATAAAATAGTAATTAGTAAAGGAACATGGAGAGCCAAATAGAAAATTAATTGAAAATTAAATAATATGATTCTCCAAATCATAGAAACAATATTTTCATCGAAGAAAGTCACAATGATGAGAAATCCTTTCAAAATCTATGGGATACAGCCAAAGCAGTACTCAGGGGAAAATTTACATCCTTGAGTTCTTATATTAACAAATTAGGGAGGGCAGAGGTCAATGAATTAGACATGCAAATAAAAAAAAAACTTGAAAGCAAACATATTAAAAATCCACAGATGAAAACTAGATTAGAGATCCTAAAAATTAAGGGAGAAGTTAATAAATCAAAAGTGAAAGAACTATTGAATTAATAAATAAGACAAGAAGCTATTTTTTTTTAAAAAACAAACAAAATAGACAAAGTACTGGTCAATCTAATAAAAAAAAAGGAAAGAAGGGAACCAAATTAACAGTATCCAAGATGAAAAGGGAGACCTCACCTCTCATAAAGAGGAATTAAAGCAAGCATTAAAAACTATTTTGCCCAATTATATGGCAATAAGTATGGCAATCTATGTGATATGGATAAATATTCACAAAAATATAAATTGGCTAGATTAAGAGAAGAAGAAATAGAATTCTTAAATAATCCTGTATCATGAAAAGAAATTGAACAAACCATAAAAGAACTCCATAAGAAAAAATCCCCAGGGCCTGAAGGTGAATTCTATCCAACATTCAAAGAACAACTAATTCCAATAATATACAAACTATTTGACAGAATAAGTAAAGAAGGAGATCTACCAAATTACTTTTTATGGCACAAATATGGTACTGATTCCAAAGACAGGCAGATGAAAAACAGAGAATGAAAACTATAGACTAATCTATTTAATGAACATAGATGCAAAAATCTTAAATAGAATACTAGCAAAAAGACTCCAGCAAGTAATCCTGAGGATTAATCATTATAATCAGGTGGAATTTATACCAGGAATACAAAGATGGTTCAGTATTAAGAAAACCATCCACATAATTGACCATATCAACAAGCAAACTAACAAAAATCACATGATTATCTCAACAAATGCATAAAAAGCCTTTGACAAAATACAACACTCATTCCCATTGACAACTCTAAAAAGTATAGGAATAGAAGGTCCTTTCCTAAAAATAATAAACAGCATATATCTAAAACCATTAGCAAGTATCATCTGCAATGGGTATAAGTTAGAAGCCTTCCCAATAAGATCAGGAGTGAAACAAGAATGCCCGTTATCACCTCTATTATTTAACATTGTACTAGAAACACTAGCAGTAGTAATTAGAGAAGAAAAAGAAATTGAAGGTATTAAAATTGGCAATGAGGAGACTAAACTATCACACTTTGCATATGATATGATGGTCTACTTAAAGAATCCTAGAGAATCAACTAAAAAGCTAGTGGAAAAAAAAAAAAACTTTAACTGCTCGTGGGTAGGGTGAGCTAACATAATAAAAATGACAATGCCACCCAAACTTATTTACTTATTTAGTGCCATACTCATAGAACGACCAAAAAACTTTTTTTTTTTCTAAATTAGAGAAGATCATTTGGAAGAACAAAAGATCAAGGATATCCAGGGAAATAATGAAATAAAATTTGAAGAAAGGGCATCTAGCAGTGTCAGATCTCAAACTATACTATAACGTAGTGGTCATCAAAACAATATGGCACTGGCTAAGAGACAGAAAGGAGGATCAATGGAATAGACTTCAGGTAATTGACCTAAACAAGATAGTTCATGATAAACTCAAAGATTCCAGCTATTGGGACAAAAATCCACTATTTGATAAACAACTTCTTGGAAAATTGGATGGCAATATGGGAGAGATTGGGATTGGATCACCATCTCACACCCTACACCAATAAAAATTCAAAATGGGTGAATGACTTGAATATATAGAAGGAAACTATAAATAAATTAGGTGAAAACAGAATACTATACATGTCAGATCTTTGGGAAAGGAAAGATTTTAAAACTAAGCAAGAGTAAGAAAAAAATCACAAAATGAATTTACATTAAATTAAAATTTTTTTGTACAAAGAAAACCAATGTAACCAAAATTAGACAGGAAACAAGAAATTGGGGAAAAGTCTTCATAACAGAAACCTCTGACAAAAGTTTAATTACTCAAATTTATAAAGAGCTAAATCAATTGTACAAAAATTTAAGCCATTCTCTAATTGATAAATGGGCAAGGGACATGAATAGGTGATTTTCAGATGAAGAAATCAAAACTATTAATAAGCACATGAAAAAGTGTGCTAAATCTCTCATAATCAGAGAAATGCACATCATAACAACTCTGAGGTACCACCTCACACTGAGCAGACTGACTACTATGACAGCAAAGGAACATAATGAATACTGGATGGGATGTGGCAATGTTGGGACATTAATACATTCCTGATGGAGTTGTGAATTGATCCAACCATTCTGGAGGACAATTTGGAACTATGCCAAAGGGTACTAAAAGAACGTCTGCCCTTTGATCCAATCAAAGCACTGCTGGGTTTGTACCCCAAAAAGATAGTTAAGGAAAAAAGACTTGTACAAGAATATTCATAGTTGTGCTCTTTGTTGTGGTAAAAAATTGGAAAATAAGGGGATGTTCTTCAATTGGGGAATGGCTGAACAAATTGTGATATATGTTGGTGATGAAATACTATTGTGCTCAAAGAAACAATGAACTGGAGGAATTACATGTGAACTGGAATGACCTCCAGGAATTGATGCAGAGTGAGGAACAGAACCGGGAGAACATTATACACAAAGACTGATACACTGTGGTACAATCGAATGTAATGGACTTCTCCATTAGTGGCAATGCTTTGACCATGAACAACCTAGAGGGATTTATGAGAAAGAACAATATCCACATTAAGATGAAAAAACCGTGGGAGTAGAAACATAGAAGAAAAACAACTGCTTGATTATATGAGTCAAGGTGGATATGATTGGGGATGTAGACTCTAAATGATCATCCTAGTGCAAACATCAACAATATGGAAATAGATTCTGATCAAGGACACATGTAAAACCCAGTGGAATTGAGTGTTGGTTATAAGAAGAGGTAGGGGAGGGGAAGGAAAGAACATGATTCTTGTAACCAAGGAATAATGTTCTAAATTGACTAATTAAATAACATTTTCAAAAAAAAACTTAGGACACTTTGTGTAGAAATTAGTTATTATATTAAAAAAATTTTTAAATAGCATAAGCTGTTAAAAATAAAGAGTTTAATTTGGAAAAAGGAAATGAGTATGTTGCAATCAATTCACAACCATTATGAATTCCTTTATTGTCATTTGAGTGACCTTTTACTTTAATTCTTTGGAGTTTCACCGCTTAACTAGAAGTATATTGTTAAAAAGATAGGCCTTTCTTCCTGAATGAAAATTGGAAGTCTTCAAAATGCTGTACAATCTTCTAAAGTTCATCTAACCCATTAAAATCATTTTCATTTCTAATCATACCACCTTGGAAGCACTGAAAACCCATGGAGCTCCAGAGCTAGTTCTGAAAATAGCAACAAGAAAAACTAAAACTTGGAATAGTGCCTACTCTACCCCAGGAACAGAACTGAACTTTAATATAATGTTAAAAATACAGAATAAGCTGGAAAATGAGCAAACAACAACAAAAAAAAGAACCTGCCTATGGAAAGTTACTTTTTTAATATTAAAAGCAAATTAGGAGAGCATGATATTTTGTCTGTCATATTTATGGATGTAGAAAGAATTTATAATTAAAGAACATGGATAATTTTGATTATATCAAATTAAGAATATCTTATATGAACAAATGCAATTCAGTTAAGATTAGAAGAGCAGCAGGAAGCACAGCAAGTTTCTCTGATAAAGGCCTCATTTCTCAAATATATGATGAGACCTGAGACAAATTGATATAAATGTGAATAATTTCCCAGCTGATAAATGATCCAAGGATATGAACAGGCAGACTTCAGAAGAAGAAAACAAAGCTATGTATAGTCATGAAAAAAAATGTTCTAAATCTCTGTTGATTACACAAATGAAAATTAAAAGAGCTCTAAGGTACCGCCTCATACCTATAAGATTGCCCAATATGACAGAAAAGCAAAATGACAAAAATTGGAAAGAATGTGGGAAAAGAGAGACACTAATACATTATTGGTTGAGTTGTGACCTAATATAAGCATTCTGGAGAATATAATGTGACTTTGCTCAAGGGATATAAAACTGCATCTACCTTGACTTATAGTTCTAGGTCTACATCGCAAAAAAATTTTTTAAAAAGAATGAAAAAGGTCTACTTATACAAAAATATTTATAACAGCTTTTTTGTACTTGTAAAGAATTGGAAATTGAGGAAGTACACTTCAGCTGGGAATAGTTAAACAAGTTGTGGTATAGCACTTTGATGGAATACTATGGTGTTATAAGAAATGATGAGTAGGAGGCTTTCACAGAAACCTAGGAATGCTTACATGAACTAATGCAAAGTAAAATAAGCAGAACCAAGACACACAGTGTATATAGTAAGAGCAATATTGTATGATGATCAACTGTGAATGACTTAGCTCAGTAATTGTGAACCTATCATATGGGTGCCAAATATGGCACACAGAGAACTCTCTGTGGGTACCCAGCCATGATTACCCTCCCCCCCAAGTTGGTTACTAGAAAGGCACAGGGACTCAGAAGGAGCTACTCCTCTCTCCCCTCTCCACTGCACCTGATGATATTTTTTCACATCCTCTACCCCTCTGTCCATCATCCCAATGGGAGCACACAAAAGGGTAAGGTAGGCTGCGCATAGGAGGAAGAGCTGGAGGAGAGCCAAAACTTGGGCCATTCCCTTCCCCTCTCTTCACCCAAACCTCTGCTCAACAGTCAAATAGGAGTGCTTCCTTCCTCCCCTGTGTGGGGTAATGGGTATGGTGGTGCAAATCCAGGACATGGGGTGGGGTGGGGCACAGAGTCACTGGGGACAGACCCTACACTGGACTCCATCTGGGGGGTGGGTAGAGGCAGGACCTGGCACTCTGTCTCTAAAAGATTCACGATCACTTACTTAGCTATTCTTAGCAATACAATGATTTAAATAATCTGAAAGAACTTATCAGAGGGACTTCCAGGTAATCATGGCTGCAGAGTAGATGTGGCTCACTTCCTCTCCTCAGACCCAACAACACAGACAACCTCAAAAGACCCCCCCTCCAAAAATTAAAAAAAAATCCTCATAAGAACGGAGGGACCCCACACTAAGATGAAGAAATGAAGGCAGGTGCAATTCTGGCATTTCCAAAATATAAGGGAATGAAAAGCTGACCTACCCTCCCCCACTCACCAAACCTATGGAGCCAGAGTTAAAGTCAGCACTGGCCCAGAATCAACAAGTGAGGGAGGGGCACCCCAGGACTGAACAACAGGCAGCCCCAGGTCTGGGGACCTGACTAAGACCAGCAAGGACCTACTCCTGTGAGTAGTAACACCTGAAACCCCAGCAGGCAGGCAAGGGGCATTCAGATCGTGGGTGCCCAGAACTAGTGTGCTATAATCAACGAGTGCGTAAATGGATCCCCTGAAGTGAGCAAGGGGAACCCACAGGTCTTGGAAATTAACTAAGACCACCAAAGACCTACAACTGAGGGCAGTAACACCTGAAACACCAGCAGGCAGGGGAGAGCAGACCCTGGGCTCCCCCAGGAAGATAGCGTAGCTGTGGAGAACTGAGAATTTGCCTGAGGCTAAAGCCTTGATCATAAGACCCTTACACTGAGAGCACGCCCTCCTCACTCAGATCTCTGACTGGAAAGGGGAGAAAAAAACATACAGATGGCAAACAGTGCTCAGGAACAGCCTCCCAACACCAAGAAAAGCAAGAAGAAAGGGATGACTTTTGGTTACATTTTATGGAGGGAAAATACAGAATACAGAGGAAATAGAAATATAAACAAATGTGCAAAAACTGTCCAAAAGAAATGGAAACTGTCCACAAGTTCTTGAAGAATTTAAATTGGAAGTTATCAAAAAGAGGGAAGCCTTCTGGAAGGAAAAATGGGAAATAATGCAAAAGGAATTCAGCAATCTGAGGGACAAAAACATGCAATTGCAGAAGCAGCTTGAAGCCTCAAAAAGCAGGACAGATGAAACTGAAAAGAAAAACCAGTCTTTAAAGGTCAGAATCAGGCAACTGGAAGACAATGGTGTTGCAAAAGAGCAAGAATTAATAAAGGAAAGTCAAAAGACCAAGAAATTAGAAGATAACATAAAATACCTCACCAACAAAGTGACAGATCTGGGAAACAGAGGAAGGAGAGACAATCTCAGAATCATTGGTCTACCAGAAAAGCCAGAAATTAATAGTAATCTTGATATAATACAGATTTTAGAACAAGGGGGCAAAATAGGCATTGAAAGACTTCACAGAATACCCTCCACACTAAATCCCCAAAAGACAACTCAGAGGAATGTAATTGCCAAATTCCAATGCTTTCAAGCAAAAGAAAAAATCTTACAAGAAGCAAGAAAAAGACAATTTAGATATAAAGTAATGCCAATCAGGGTCACACAAGACCTAGAAATTTCCAAACTGAATGACCGTAAGGCCTGGAACATGATTTTCAGAAAGGCAAGAGAGCAGGGTCTGCAACCAAGAATCAGCTATCCATCAAAACTGACTATATATTTCCAGGGGATACTATGGGCATTCTACAAAATATTCCACATTTTTTGTAAAGAAAAGACCAGAGCTCTGTGGAAAGTCTGACACCCAAAAACAAAGAGCAAGAGAACTATGAAAAGGTAAATATGAAGGAAAGGGAAAAGGAGAAAAATGTTATCTTTTTCTTTTATTCAAACTCTCATCTATAAGGATTACAATTATATCAAATTATATATATTAATATGTGGGGAAAATGTAATGTGTAACTCTCAAAAATTGTATGCATCATTAGTGTAGTTAGAAAAATCATGCATAGGGAAATATTGGGGCAGCAAGATGATATGGAGAAAAGGGGGTAAAGAAAAAGGGAGGGGGGAATTGTTGATGCTACTAAGATATACTTCAAGAAATAGAAAAAAACTAAATGGAATAATCTTTCTCACACAAAGATGAACATGGGAAGGGAGGGGAAGAACTCTCCTATAAGAAGGAGTGGAAGAGAGTGCTAATTGGTATTACTTAAACCTTACTCTCAGTGAAATCAAATCTGAGAGGGAAGAACATTTAGATCCATTGGGATCTTGAATTCTCTTATCCAACAGGGTAAGAGAGAAGGGGAAATTAAGGAGGGGATGGGGTAAGGAGTATAAAAAGGGAGGGAAGGAGAGGGGGGAGGGAAGTCAACAGACCTTAAAAAACAAACAAACAAACAAAAAGCAAAAACTATCAAACAGACAAGAATGGAACAAAAAGGGAGGGGTTAGAAAGGGAAGAATGTCAAGGGAGGGGACTAGGGGGACTGATTTAAAGTAAATCACAGGTTTAAAAGATTATAGCTAAAGAAGAAAGGTCAGAATTAAGGGAGGATATCAAAATGCCAAGGAATCCACAAGTGACAATCATAACTTTGAACGTGAATGGGATGAACTCACCCATAAAAAGTAGACGAATAGCAGAATGGATTAGAAAGCAAAACCCTACCATATGTTTTCTTCAAGAAACACACATGAGGCGGGTAGATTCCCACAAGGTTAGAATTAAAGGATGGAGTAAGACCTTTTGGGCATCAACTGATAGAAAGAAGGCAGGAGTTGCAATCATGATATCTGATAAAGCCAAAGCAAAAATAGACCTGATCAAAAGGGATAGTGAAGGTAAATATATTCTGTTAAACAGGAGTATAGACCATGAGTAAATATTACTAATCAACATGTATGCACCATATGATATAGCACCCAAGTTTCTAATGGAGAAACTAGGAGAATTGAATGAGGAAATAGACAGTAAAAACATATTAGTGGGAGACATGAACCAACCACTATCAAATTTAGATAAATCAAACCAAAAAATAAACAAGAAAGAGGTAAAAGAGGTGAATGAAATATTAGAAAAATTAGAGTTAATAGACATATGGAGAAAAAGAAATAGAGATAAAAAAGGAATACACCTTCTTCTCAGCACCACATGGCACATTCACAAAAATAGATCATACACTAGATCACAGAAACATGGCATACAAATGCATAAAAGCGGAAATAATAAATGCAACCTTTTCAGATGATAAGGAAATAAAAACAATGATCAATAAGAGTACATGGACAGCCAAATCAAAAATTAATTGGAAATTAAAATATATGATACTCCAGATCGGTTAGTTAGAGAAGAAATCATAGACACAATTAATAATTTCATTGAGGAAAATGAAAATGGTGAGACATCCTTTCAAACCTTATGAGATGCATCCAAAGTAGTACTCAGAGGAAAATTCATATCCTTGAGTGCATATTTTAACAAATCAGGGAGGGCAGAGATCAATGAATTGGAAATGCAAATAAAAAAACTTGAAAGTGAACAAATTTAACCCCCACGGAAGAAAACCAAACTAAAGATCCTAAAAATTAAGGGAGAAATTAATAAAATTGAAAGTGACAAAACTATTCAACTAATAAATAAGACTACAAGCTAGTACTTTGAAAAAAAAAACAAACAAAATAGACAAAGTACTGGTCAATCTAATTTAAAAAAGGAAAGAAGAAAAGGAAATTAACAGCATCATAGATGAAAAGTGGGACCTCACCTCCAATGAAAAGGAAATTAAGGCAACCATTAAAAACTACTTTGCCCAAATATATGGCAATAAATATACAAATCTAGGTGATATGGATGAATATTTACAAAATATGAATTACCTAGACTAACAGAAGAAGAAATAGAATTCTTAAATAATCCCATATCAGAAAAAGAAATCCAACAGGCCATTAAAAGAACTCCCTATGAAAAAATCCCCAGGGCCTGATGGATTCACAAGTGAATTCGATCAAACATTCAAAGAACAACTAATCCCAATACTATACAAACTATTTGACATAATAAGCAAAGAGGGAGTTCTACCAAATTCCTTTTATGACACAAACATGGTACTGATTCCAAAGCCAGGAAGGTCAAAAATGGAGAAAGAAAACTATAGACCAATCTCCCTAATGAATATAGATGCAAAAATCTTAAATAGGATACTAGCAAAAAGACTCCAGCAAGTGATCAGGTGGGTCATTCACTATGATCAAGTAGAATTTATACCAGGGATGCATGGCAGGTTCAATATTAGGAAAACGATCCACATAATTGACCACATCAAAACCAAACCAACAAAAATCACATGATTATCTCAATAGATGCAGAAAAAGCATTTGATAAAATATAACACCAACTCCTATTAAAAACACTAGAAAGCATAGGAATAGAACTGTCTTTTCTAAAAATAATAAACAGTATATATCTAATATCATCAGCTAACATCATCTGCAATGTGGATAAACTAGATGCATTCCCAATAAGATCAGGAGTGAAACAAGGATGCCCATTATCACCTATATTATTTAACATTGTACTAGAAACACTAGCAGTAGCAATTAGAGAAGAAAAAGAAATCGAGGCATTAAAATAGTTAAAGAGGAGACCAAGTTATAGCTCTTTGTGGATGATATGATGGTCTACTTAAAGAATCCTAGAGAATCAACCAAAAAACTAGTCAAAATAATCAACAACTATAGTAAAGTTGCAGGATACAAAATAAACCCACATAAGTCATAAGCATATCTATATACTTCCAACACAGCTCAGCAGCAAGAATTAGAAAGAGAAATCCCATTCAATATAACCTTAGACAAAATAAAATACTTAGGAATCTATCTCCTGAGACAAACACAAGAACTATATGAACACAACTACAAAACACTCTCCACACAACTAAAACTAGACTTGAGCAATTGGAAAAACATTAACTGCTCATGGGTAGGATGAGCCAATATAATAAAAATGAACATCCTACCCAAACTTATTTATCTATTTACTGCTATACCCATTGAACTTCCAAAAACATTTTTTACTGATTTAGAAAAAAACATAACAAAGTTCATTTGAAAGAACAAATGATCAAGGATATCCAGGGAAATAATAAAAAACAATACAAAAGAAGGTGACTTTGCAGTCCCAGATTTCAAACTCTATTATAAAGCAGTTGTCATCAAAACAATTTGGTACTGGCTAAGAGACGGGTAAGTGACTTCAGCAAGACAGTATATGACAAACCCATAGACCCCAGTTTTGGGGACAAAAATCCACTATTTGACAAAAACTGCTGGGAAAACTGCAAGACAGTGTGGGAGAGATTAGGTTTGGATCAACACCTCACACCCTATACCACGATAAACTCAGAATGGGTGAATGACTTGAACATAAAGAAGGAAACTATAAGTAATTTAGCTGAACACAGAATAGTATACATGTCAGATCTGTGGGAAGGGAAAGACATTAAAAGCAAGCAAGACATAGAAAGAGTCACAAAATATAAAATAAAAAAAATTTTGATTATATCAAATTAAAAAAGTTTTTGTACAAATTCAATGTAACCAAAATAAGAAGGGAAGCAACAAATTGGGAAATAATCTCCATAACAAAAACCTCTGACAAAGGTCTAATTACTCAAATTTTTAAAGAGCTAAATCAACTATACAAAAAATAAAGCCATTCTCTAATTGATAAATGGGCAAGGGACATGAACAGGCAGTTTTCAGCCAATGAAATCAAAAGTATTAATAAGCACGTGAAAAAGTGCTCTAAATCTCTCATAATCAGAGAGATGCAAATCAAAACAACTCTGAGATATCACCTCACACATAGATTGGCTAATGTGACAGCAAAGGAATGTAATGAATGCTGGAGGGGATGTGGCAAAGTTGGGACATTAATTCATTGCTGGTGGAGTTGTGGATGGATCCAACCATGCTGGAGGACAATTTAGAACTATGCCCAAAGGGTGATAAAAGACTGTCTGCCCTTTGATCCAGTCATAGCACTGCTGGGTTTGTACCCCAGAGATAATAAGGAAAAAGACTTGTACAAGAATATTCATAGCTGTGCTCTTTGTGTTGGCAAAAAATTGGAAACTGAGGGGATGCACTTCAATTGTGGAAGGGCTGAACAAATTGTGGTATATTTTGGTGATGGAATACTATTTTGCTAATAGGAATAATAAAGTAGAGGAATTCCATGGAGAATGGAACAACCTCCAGGAAGTGATGCAGAGAGAAAGGAGCAAAAGCAGGAAAACATTGTACACAGAAACTGAAACACTGTGGTACAATCAAACGTAATGGACTTCTGCATTAGTGTCAGTACAATGTCCCTGAACATTCTACAGGGATCTAGGAGAAAAAATACTATCCACAAGCATAGAACAAATTGTTGGAGTAAAAACACCGAGGAAAAGCAACTGCTGAACTACAGGGGTTGAAGGGACATGATTGAGGAGAGACTCTAAATGAACACCCTAATGCAAATACCAACAACATGGAAATGGGTTCCAATCAAGGACACATGTGATACCCAGTAGCCCCTTGGCTATTGGAGAGCTGGGAGAGGGGGAGGAAAAGAAAATGATCTTTGTTTCCAAGGAATAATGTTTGAAAATGACCAAATAAATTAATGTTTAAAAGGAAAAAAAATAAATTATCATAGAAAATGCTTTCTACCTCCAGGGAAAGAACTGATAGTATATGAATGAAGATTGAGGCATGCCTTTTTTACTTTATTTTTCTTCTTATTTTAAATATTTTTTATCATAGCTAATGTGAAAGTATTGTGCGTGACTAAAAATGTACAATCTGACTCAAATTGCTTGTCTTCTTAAAAGGGAGCAATTGAATGAGGGAGAGAATTTGGACCTCAAATTGTTTTTTATAATGACAGTTAAAAATTACCTGTAATTGATAAAAAAATAAAAACTAAATGGAAATATATCTTTGAAATATATTTTTTAAAATTCATACTTTCATATTTTACTGCCAAAGAATTGGGAGTAATCAATAGTTTTAGCTCCCCAGAGCATGAAAATTTGGGGATGGAATAATAAACAATATCTTTAATTAAAATTTTTCTTCTTCATTATGACTCAATAAAAATTGGGGTGATCCTTAGATACTTTCACACAATGTTTTTTTTTTAAATATAAGCTCTGGAAGAAATCCTTTTCCAGAATAAGTCTGTCTCATCCCTACTAAAAATGTGTTGATCAGTGATTTTACCATTTTTGATTATTTTCTCTAAAACATCAGGAATATTTAGTGATTGTATCCTTCTCAACACTGGCTGGCTCTCCAATAATGTTTCCATTATTCCATTGAACTTAGTTGCTAAAGCGATTAAATCAGCCAACATTTGCAGTAAGAGCTTCTTCATTATAAACTTCATTTCCATTTTTTTTACTGACAAATCTGAACCTTTTGTCTGAAAGGTTATTCTTCTAAGAAAAAAATGCATGTTTTTATTATAATCTTTAATTCATAGAGACAAAAGATTTTCCATTTCTATGACTGTAAAACTTCTATTCCTTATGGTTTGCAAGTGACAAAAACAGGATGCAACTTTACCTTTTCATTGTATTTTACCTGTATTTTTTACAACTCTATACTATAAAGTCATCCAACATCTCATCCTACTGTAGCACCATGCTTATGTCCCAATGAATTGCATTGTATTTTTGTTCTAATGTAATGACAAGTCTCCTTCCTACAACCCCTGCCAATACTGGCAGTGTTTCTATCTAAAGAACTGCCAAATTTGTCCATTTTGCTGATATTTTTTAAATTATCATGACTGTTGATAATATGGTATGCAGTAGCACATCATATCCACAAGCAAGTATAGATTTTCAACATGGTGGCATGTTAAAACCCTTGACTAGCTAACATATGCTGCATTAATGGGATTCAAAATCAACAAATGCAAGTTGCCATCATTTTATGATATATAGCAAGTGTAATTTTGCATTATTCAAATTTATGTTAATAATAAATAAAACTACATAATATGTCCCTTTTAACTTAGTATTTATTTTCCTGATATACTTTCTGAGACTACAATATATATTCAGTCCACACATCTCCCAATTTTATGTTTTTTTCTGATATTCATAATCTGACTATTGTTAAATAGGAATTTTGTTATTATATTGTTCAAAAGAAGTTTGTATGATTGACACATGCATAGGAGACATCTTTATTATAGAGAGCATAAGATAGCATTTTCTCACGTCAAATATATTTTTTTTATTTTTATGGTCAATTAACAAAATGTATAGTGCATTATTGTAAATTTTACACATTTAAGTTAATGTAGTTACACAGACCTTGTCTGCCACAGAACATAATTTATGAAAACCTGCTTAATCTCTCTCATTCTTTCATTCATGATACCTTTGAGGAATATATAGATTATTCTCATAAAAAATTTGCAGGGGGAGAAACTATGCAGAAGTTAGTAATATGTTCTCATTTGACCTTTTCTATTTTAAGTATCCCAAGTAGCTTATTTCAAGTCTTTTACAAGTCTTTCCATCTTTAGATGTCCTTTAGTGTTTTCCAAATTATATAACCTGCACTTTATTTCAATTACTTTATTTCAATTGCTATTCTCACCACTGTCTACTCTGTTTCCTCATATACCACACTGGGGACTGTGATGTAACAGATCAAACATATTAACTCTGTTACTATGGATAAAAGATGTTTATTGTAAAATATATTTTCTTTTTTTTTTTTCAGTTTCCACTCTACTGTCTTTCATCCACTTAAATTGTGAAATGTCTTCAGGATTACATACCCTAGTTGAACCTCTTGCTATATTCTCTGCAAATGTTTTATCTCTACTTGAAGTTTTATGAGGTAAAACTGGTAATATTCTTTCATCACCTTCTGTATAATTTTTATGGATGAATTTATGTTTTAACTCATTCTTGCCTTTGAGAGACATATTTATCAATCTTTCAAGGAAATAAGCATTTTCTAGCTAAGTTCGTTTCTAGGCTCTCTTGATCTCTTTTTGGTTCTTGATTGGCATTGGTTAAAATTATTTTAGAAATGATAGTCTAGGAATGGATACTTTGGAAAAACAATTAAAATAGATAAAATACTGGTTAATCTAATAAAAAAGAAAGAAGGGAATCAAATGAACGGTATCAAAGATGAAAAGAAAAAGCCTCTAATGAAGAGGAAATTAAGGTAATTATTAAGAAATATTTTGCCCAAATACATGGCAAAAATGTGACAATCTAGGTGAAATGGATGAATATTTACAAAAATATAAATAGCCTAGATTAATAAGAGAGGAAATATAATATTAAAGAATCCCATCTCAGAAAAATAAATGCAATAAGCCAGTAAGGAACTTCCTAAGAAAAAATCCCCAGGGCCAGATGGATTCACAAATTACCAGATGGATTCACAAGTTAATTCTATTAACTATTTAAAGAGTAACTAATCCCAATAGTATACAAGTTATTTAACAAAATAAGCAAAGAAGGAGTCTTACCAAATTCCTTTCATGACACAAATATGGTACTGATTCCAAAGCCAGGCAGATAAAAAACAGAGAAAGAAAGCTATAAACTAGTCTCCTTAATTAACATATATGTAAAAATATTAAATAAAATACTAACAAAAAGACTACAACAAGTTATCACAAACATTATTCACTATAACTAGGTGGGATTTACACCAGGAATTCAAGGATGGTTTAGATTAGGAAAACCATCCACATAATTAACCATATCAATAATCAAACAAACAGAAATAACATAATTATCTCAATAGATACAGGAAAAGCCTTTTACAATATACAACACCCATTATTATTGAGAACACTAGCAAGTCAAGTACTAGAAGGGCCATTTCTCAAAATAATAAGCAGTATGTATTTAAAACCATCAGGAAGTATCTACAATGGGGACAAGTTAGAAGCCTTCTTAATAAGATTAGGAGTAAAGCAAGTAAGGATGCCAATTATGACCTCTAATATTAATGTTGTACTGGAAACTCTAGTGATAATAATGAGAAGAAAAATAAATTTAAGAGATATAAGTAGGCAATGAAGAAACTAAGCAATCATTCTTTGCAGATGATATGATGGTATACTTAAAGAATCCTAGAAAATCAACTAACAGGCTAGTGGAAATAACTAACAACTTTAGCAGATTGGCAGGGTAGCAGATAAACCCAAATAATTCATCAACATTCTTACATATTTCCAACAAAACTCAACAGAAGTTAGAAAGAGAAACTCCATTTAAAATCACTCTAGAAAATGAAAAATATTTAATAATCTATTTGCCAAAACAAGCACAGGAATTATATGAACACAACTACAAAATACTTTTCACACAATTAAAACTGGATCTAAATAATTGAAAAAACACTAATTGCTCATGGGTATGATGAGCTAATACAATAAAAATGATGATCCTACTCAAATGAATTTACTTATTCAGTGCCAAACCTATCAAATTACCCATTTTAATAGAATTAGAAAAAAATATAACAAAGTTCATCTGGAAGAATAAAAGATCAATTATATCAAGGGAATAATGAAAAAATGTGAAGGATGGGACAGCTTTTGGGACAAGAACTCAATATTTTACAAAAACTGGGAAAATTGGAAAACAGTATGGAAATATTTATGTTTAGATCAACATCTCACACCCTACATGAAGATAAAATCATAATGGGTAAATGGCTTAAATATAAACAGTGAATTCATAAATAAAGTCTGTGAACATAGAATAGTATACCTGTTAGATCTGTGGGAAAGTAAAGAATTTAAGACCATGCAAGTGACAGAGAACATTATAAAATGTAAAATGAATTACTTTGATTATATCACAAAAAAATCAAGTCATTCCCCAATTAACAAATGCTCTAGAGATATGAATACTCAGTCTTCAGATAAAGAAATAAAAATTACTAATAATCACATGTAAAAGTGTTCTAAATTGCTCCTGATTAGAGAAATGCAAATCAAAACAATGCTGAAGTCCCACCTCACACAAAGCAAATTGGCCAATATGGTAGTAAAAGTAAGTGATAAATGTTGGAGGGGATGTGGCAAACTTGGGACACTAATACACTACTAGTGGAGTTGTGAATTAATTCACCCATTCTGGAGCACAATTTGGAATTATACCTAAAAGGCTTTAAAAGAATTCCTGCCTTCTAATCCAGCCATTCCACTGCTGGGTTTGTACCTCAAAGAGATTATGAGGAAAAATACTTGTACAAAAATATTCATAGCTGCTCTCTTTGTGGTGACAAAAAACTGGAAAATGAGGGGGTGTTCATCAATTGGGGAATGGCTGAACAAATCGTGGTTCTATTGTGCTGAAAGGAATGCTAAACTTGAAGATTTCTATGTGAGCTGGAACAACCTCCAGGAATTTATGCAGAGTGAAAGGAGCAGAACCAGGGGAACATTGTACACAGAGACTGATATACTGTGGTACAATCAAATGTAATGAATTTCTCTACTGGCAACAATACAATGACCCAGGACAATCCAGATGAACTTATGAGAAATAATGCTATCCATATCCAGAAAAAAGAACTGTGGGAGTAGAAATGCAGAAGAAAAACACATGATTGATCACATGGTTCAAAAGAGATGTGTTTGGGGGTTTGGTGTTAAGAAGTTCACTCTACTGCAAACATGAATAACATGGAAATAGGTTTTGAACAACCATACATGTATAAAGCAGTGGACTTGCTTGTCAGCTCTGGGAGGAGGGAGGAAGAAGGGGAGGGAAAGAACATGAATCATGTAACCAAAGGAAAAGTATTCTAAATAAATAAATAAATTTTAAAAAAGAAAGAAAGAATAATAATCCACATACTATCTGCTCTTTTATCAATATTTAAATTTTTTAACATCAATAGTATGTAAGGTAAGTCCATTTTGAGTTTCTTCAATTGTATACCACATTTTGCCACTTTTATTGTTTTCATTTAATTATTCATTTATTATTATTATGTTTTCCATTGAGCCATCACAATGCTCTGTATAAAACATTGAATTGGTTAGAAGACTTATTTTATTTAGAATTTATTTTATTTATTTAGAATTGGCTAGAAGATTTTATCTCCTTTTTTTTTGAGATAATACTTGTATGACATTAATGCCTCTAAGCCTCAGTTTCCTCATCTAACAAATGGAAGTAAAAATACACCTATTGGCTTCCTCACAGAAGTGTATTTAAGCTTAATTTATTTAACATGTTGAAGATTTTGAAAATGAAAAAGATGTAAATATCATTTATTCTTATTACCCTAAGAAACCAGTGGTATGTGGCTATACAGGCAACTTATATGTCAAGTTACAACTTGATTCCAATGCAATAGTAATTTTTGACATTATTTTGGTGCTAGCCATTCTCAATGCCTCTCAATTATCTAATAAAAGGAAGTATTTATGATATTGTGGCATGAGACTATAGAGGCATTATAGTACTGTGAAATGAGAATTGACTTTGGTGTCAGAGGATGTAGATTCAAACCCCACCTCTCATCCTTACTAGGCATATAACCTTAATTAAGTTGCTTAATCTCCCTGGGACAGTTACATCATCTAAAAAAGGGGGAGCATTGAAGTAGATAGCCTTTGAGGAGCCATACTTTACACTTTTAGTCCTATCAGTAGTCTCCAAGCTACTGTCCAAAAATTCAGGGCTAATCAAAGAATCTGTTTGTGGTATATTTCTCCATACTTAGTTTTTTGCTAGTCCTGGGAAAGGCAGCATTGCTCATTGCTGAGTCCATAATTTTAAAGGCTTTCTAGCAAAGTGAAATCTACCTGAACTTGCACTGTGGAGGCTTAGTCTTTGAGAACAGTGATAACTTCACACAATGATAACACATTGGAGCAGTATTTTGTGGAGGATTTTGTTAACATAATTATGGCATGAGAGTATGGTCAATTAACCATAATTACAAATTAAATTCAGAGTTCTAAAACCCCTACAAAAACAATATTATTTCATATTACTAGGTCTTATACTTCATAAGGAATTAAATTTAGGGCTTTGACTATGTGAGAATTCTAAAATAATAAGGTGGTCACCAATTTAAAATATTATAGCTCAAGTCAAAATGACTTTTAATAGCTTTCATTTACAAAGAGGGGGAAAGAGTGACCATAGAAAAATGCAAAAAAAGGGTAGTGAAGATGTCTAGCCTATCACACTAAATATTGCTCTGGTGCTCTTCCAAACCCAACAGGGCTTGTTAACCCTGAATCACAGGACCAGAGGACCACCCACAAGGCCTTCTCCAAGAGGGGAAGGCCTCTCTGGAACTAATCTCTCCAGAAGCCAGAAAAGGAAGGCCAGCTACTCATTCACCCAAGAAACAGTCCAAAAGCCAAGGTGTAAAGATTAAAATTTAGGGGAGACTGACGCAAGATAGAAATTAGTTTCTCTCTGCAAGGAATATTATATTTTTATGTGGTTTATTAAAGATTAAGGATTAAAGAAAATACAGGATAAGAAAGCATGTGACTAGGCCAGAGTGAGGCCTAGACACAACCTCACCTACATTATGAAAAGAGCCACATCTGCTTGCAAGCGGAAAACAGGTAAGAAAAAACACAAAAGCCTTTGCAATCAGGTTAAATATCCCATCTTGTTCTTGGCCCAGGTGAGGTTTTCATTGAGATTACAAAGCATTCTGGGGAAGTGGAGCAAGGGCTTCTGGGGATTTAAGTCCCGGATTTGAGTCTATTTTTCACTGGAAGTGGAGCAAGGGCTTCTGGGGATTGAAGTCCTGGATTCGAGTCTATTTTTTACATATCCCCGTGTGATCATTTTTGGAAAAAATTAATTTTTCCCCAAAAGGATCATGAAAACATAATCAACTTGAAGATTACAATGATGTGAGGATAAGAGAAAAAAGAACAAAACCAATAATTGCTGGACGCATTGACAGAAAGCCAATTAGGGGGCAGTCCCCTTTGGCATGAAAGTATACATACAAATAAATGTTCAATCAACTACACCCAAAGTTCATTTTTGTGCAGCTTGTGGTCTGGAGGCTTCTTCATGGTGGCTTCTCCAACAGTTCAATTTCTGGATTCAGAGAGGTATCATGTTTCTTTACCTAAAATTCTTCTCAAAATGAATTTAAACTTTGCAATTTAAATAATAATATTCCCTGTGTTGTGGGTGATTGAAAAATACACGATCACTTAGGGATGCATGGCTGAGTTATGAGGTATAGGAATCAATTGGCAAGAGATATTAAAAAGATATCAGAAAATCCAAATAAAAAAGAAAAATTTCTGGATGAAAATATAGACTATCAAAGTCTTATGTGTAAAAATTCCAAGTAAAAAGAAAAATAAATCTATAACAGATCCTTAAATCAGGGCCCAATTAAACGATCTAAGCAATGATGCATTTACCCAGTCAATAGCCAGAACTACAGAAAGGTACCACACTATGGAAGGAAGAAAAGAGGACCAGATTATAGGAGCCAAGGTTTTGGGGATTCTCGTCTGTGAGTATCTTCAGAGTGAGTGTGGACACAAGGAAAACCTATGTCGTAACAACATGTTAAACACAGTAACCTCAAGTCTTCACACTAGGTTCAAGACCTTTGTATTGGCGTAGAAGTGCATCAATCCATCCTGGATTGGCTTTTCTTTGGCTCTGTGCAATGGCTCTTGTGTGTATATCTTGTCCTGGAATCAGACAGAATCATTAAGCAAAGGCCCATAATTTTTAAAAATAATTAGTGGCATCATTTTTATAGTATAGACTTTTGGGCATGCATTGACAAAATGTATTTTAAACTTATAGTAATGCAAAATCAAAAAGTTAAAGAAAATTTCAATATTGGTGACATGTGCTTCAAATATAAAAAAGAGAGAAAAAAATAGTATATTGCTCATGCAAGAAAAATATAATAATAAAAGAGCTTTAAAATTCAAAAATATAGCTTATAATCATTGACACTCTGTGTCAGCTAAGAAAATATAGCATACAAGGCTTTCTCACCACAAATGAGATCCATTTCCTCTTCATGTGGCCATGATCCTCTGTATGAGCAAATGAATGTTACAAGGTTGTTTTTTTTTTTTCATTTTTAAAGAACAGTAGTACAAATATGTAGTATCAATATCCCCCAAATTCTCAATAGCCCAATTAATTACAATAGCAAACAAACACACTATCATATTTCACATGAAGTTCACATGACATTTTAAAAAATCTATGAATTGATGGATATTTGTCACAATTTTTACAAATGTAGCAATCTTTCAACCTTGGTAATAAACATATTTTTAAAACAAGGTAAAACTTATATTGGGTTAAGAACATAATCAAGAAATCTATATATCATTCTGGTGGAAGTAAAGTAGTGAGCTGAAGAGTATAAATGAGAGGTGCTCCTTTTGGGGGGGCTTTTTAGGGGTACAAATGCCCTGAGATGAACTGCCCCAACTTTCATTCACATATTTAGAAATGTGGGAAGGTTGGGGATTATAAAATGTATTTCACTTCAGCTAGAATTGGCCTTATACCTTGTGGTAGGGGCAGACAAAAATGACCAGAGATTGTTAAAAAAAATTCCAAAAATCATATTTAAAAAACCCTTAAAATCAGTTGAGATATTTAGCACATTAAATTTTCCAAAGGTTGTTATAGCAATTGTAACCAGTTCTGAAGTTCATCTATCCTCTATGTGACAATTTACAAAGGCAAAATTTAGAAAGGCTGTTTTTTTTTTTTTATATCTGGGCTTAATTACAATATTTGTTCAATAGTTATAGGGGAAAAAACAGAATTTCAAAACTCAGTACATTCAAAATAAATTCAATCAACCTTCAGTGTAACAGAATAATATTGAATGCAGTTAATTAAAATCTCAAAGTTAAACCTTAAACAAAGCAAACAAAAAAATGAGGTAGAATACAGAGATTTATATAAACCATTGGAGTCTGAAACATCTTGGAATCTATAACCTCCAGTCTTTAAAGTTCCTTGTTTTTGTTTTTGTTTTTTTTTGTTTTGTTTTGTTTTGTTTTTAATTATCCATTTAAATGTCTATTGTCCAAAGGCAGAGTGGTGAGGGCTAGGCAATGGGGGCTAAGGGACCCATCCAGGGCCCCACAGCCGGGGAGTATCTGAGGCCAGATTTTAACCCAGGACTGTATGTCTTTAGGCCTGGCTCTCAGTTTGCTGAGTAGCAGAGTTTTCCCCCCAAAGTTAGCTAAAAGGAATGCAGGTGAAGTCAATAAAAGGATCAATGCAATGAAAAGACATCCTTGTAAAATAGCCATTGCTTTTAAGTTGCTGCTTGAAAAAACCTTTCTTCTTTCCCTCTTGTCTCTCCCCTCCTACACTCTGATCCACACACGTGGAGCCAATACCCCTGTTACCAGCTGGTAGAAATGAGTCCTGAGGGATCTGCTCCAAGGATCTGGGTTGAACAAGGACTGGGTGAGCTAAAGAGAGCACCGGGGTAGGCCAGGAACGACAGGAATGCAGGCAAGCAGGGCTGGGAGCCAGAGCGGGCAGCCAGGGTGGGCAGGTGAGGTGCAATCTGCAAACAGGTCTGGAGCCTGGAGCGGGGGCTGCAGACAAGGACACATGCAGGCAGGGAGAAGTGGCCGTCCGAAGCAGATGGAGGCAGCAGGGAGGCAGGCAGGCAGGCAGGGGCCAGGTGGGCGGCAAATGCAAAAGTTCATGAGAGAGCCTGTGAGCTATCTAATGGCTGGAACAAGCAGCAGCTTTGCAAGGGTAAAAAAAAAACCTTGACCAGAGAAATGTGGCTCTAAAAATTTTCTAGGCACTAGCTATTAAAAGCTGAACTTAAGATCAGTAAAGAAAAGAATCAGAAGATTGATATATTTCGTTTTCCCGAAGTGGTTAAGCCAACTGTAACAGTTAAAATTTAGGGGAGACTGATGCAAGATATAAATTAGTTTCTCTCTGCAAGGAGTATTATATTTTTATGCGGTTTATGAAAGATTAAGGATTAAAGAAAATACAGGATAAGAAAGCACGTGACTAGGCCAGAGAGAGGCCTAGACACAACCTCACCTACATTATGAAAAGAGCCACATCTGCTTGCAAGCGGAAAACAGGGAAGGGACACAAAAGCCTTTGCAATCAGGTTAAATACCCCATCTCGTTCTCAGCCCAGGTGAGGTTTTCATTGAGATTACAAAGCATTCTGGGGAAGTAGAGCAAGGGCTTCTGGGGATTGAAGTCCTGAATTCCAGTCTATTTTTCTCTGGAAGTAAAGCAAGGGCTTCTGGGGATTGAAGTCCTGGATTCGAGTCTATTTTTACAAAGGTTCCAAGTCCAAGTCCAAGTCCAAGTCCAAAGTTACCTCCAAAAGGCAGGTCACCAGATGAAGTTCCAAGCCCAAGATTCAAGCCAGAGCCCTCCAGCCAAATAAGTTCAGGACTTTCTATAGTCACTTCTTGTCCCTTCCCCTCTTCACAGGGGCCAGTCACAGCTTCCAAATTGCCTAGCACTGTCCAGAAGGGCAGAGTCTGTGCCATCCACCTTTCATTCTCTAATGGTGCCAACTCTTATCAGAGGATTCACGAGTTTCTGACTGATTGGGTTAAAAGGGTAGAGCTCTCCAAGTAACTGACTTGTGAATTCTTACTTGATAATAAAGTATTAAGTAAATGTTTCTTAGCTTGATTAACTCAGACAAAGAGAATAAAGAACCCCTGTTCATAACATATTACATATTTAGTATGTTAGCATTTTCCATGTGTTTAAAAGTTTTTTTTAATACATCCAGATATTTAAGGGTTCAGAATAATATATTGCTCTCCACTGCATGTTTTAGTCATTTTACTTAATATGAATCATGTGATAGCAGAAAGAAAACTGGATCTGGATTAAGGAGACATGAGATCAAGTACTGGTACCAATTCTTACAAGTTATTTGATCATGGGAACAATTCATAACCTCTGAGTTTTAGTTTCATCTTCTATAAAATAAAAACATTAATGTTTGAACTACTTATCTCTCATGTATATTATACTTAAAGAACTTTCAAAATCATAAAAAAATCTGTGAATCAGATCAATGTTTAATATTTTAGACTTTTGAAGTAATATTATAGCTGATAAACTCACAGATAGTCTCACAGTGTTACCATTTAGTATCCCAAATTGTATAACCCTAAATAATTGTACATTCAATTAATAGATTAATCTAAAAAAATTATTTTATGTCTAGATGTCCCAAAGCAATAAATGTCAGAATAACAAAAGAGTGAGCACAATTAAAGTCTTTCCTGATTTATGTATGAGGAAATTATTTTTTTTTCTAAAAAGCTCTCTGAACTATTACCTAATGAATACAAATGTTTAATGATAAAATCTATTTTGTCACCCAGGATAATTTAGTAAGAATTGCCATACAATCTATATGTTAATTGAAAAAAAACCTATATGTTAATTGAAACATTTTTAGTTGTAAATGGGTCAGTCTTGTGGGAATGCTTTAACTTGAAACTCAATACATCCAAAAGTGTATATATTGCCTTTCTTCTAGGCCTGGCCTTCCTCCTAACTTCTCTTTGTGGCTAGGCCACTCATGTTACCAGCTGTAACAGAGGCTAAGATCCTTAGTCCACTGAATTTTCTGTCTCCTTCAAATTTCATACCAAGTTCTGTTTATATATATATATATATCCATGATATCTTTTGCATCTGTTCTCCTCTCCATTCATATGGCTGCCATTCTAATTCAGGCTCTCATCATCTCTTTCATGAATAAATTATTATAATCTCCTCACTGGACTCCCTGCCTCCAGGGTCTCTTCTTATATCTATCAGTAAAGGAATTGATGTTTTGTTCAGTATCTATTCCACCCCTTATGTACAACTCACAAAACTCTCTCTCTCTTTCTCAGTCTTAGTCTCTGTCTCTCTTTCACACACACTCACACAAGTAATTTAAAATGACTCCAGAGGACTCGTAATATATCGTATCAAGTGTTTTGAATATGTCTTAGAAACCTAAAGTAGTTTTATTTTTTCTGTACCCAATGTTAAAACTCCTTAACTTATAGCAAGAACCTGTAAATATCACCACACTGTCACTTATTCTTCAGTATCTCCTTGCCAACTTCCTAGAAACAATGTCCTGAAAGATTCAACTCCTACATCTCCTAAACTCCTACCAAAAGGCTTTGCTCCATGGATTTGTGAGTGTTGGGCATGATTTTCCATATTAGAGAAGATCAGCTCTAGCCATCTTCACATTAGTCCTTGGCCATATCCTTGCTGGTTATTGCATTGCTTCATATGTACTCTATATTCCTTTCCTTACACTCTACCCATTTTCCAATTCTAACCACAATCAAGTCAATACTGCTGTTATTTGAAAAGGTTTGTTGGTTTATTGCGCTATGACTCCCCTTGAAATTTTTCATCCAAAATACCCCACCCTATAGACCACCATCATTTTTGTATTAAATGTATCATTTTTTTCAATAGGCTTATCTTTCTATCAGAATTTAAGCTCCTTGAAGGTAACAACTGTTTGTACTTTTGTTTTTTGTTTTTGTTTTTTGTTTGCATTTTGAATGTTTAGTACAGTGTTTGGCACACAATAAGTAATCGATAAATGTTTTATAAAAAATTTATTCATTCATCAAATGCTAATCATCTAGCACCATGATCATTAGCCATTTCTTATATGTAATATAAATCATCTTTTCTATGCTACACTAAAAATTGTGTCTGGGCTATGAAGAAATATGCCAGATGGAATGATGGGGAAATCCAATGTGACATTTATTTTCATATAAGTCTATACATATATAAATGAATAATATATATTGAATTTTAAATTAAGTTTAATTTATTTTGCTTTGAGCTTATTTTTTAGAGTATCTAGATATAACTTGAGATAATTAGATATAGCCTGTGACATATCATGGAACATTAAACTTAGTTTCAGAATGACCGACTTGGAATTTAATCTATGATGAAAAAGTACTCCCATTAGTAGAGTAGGATTGCGAAGATCACTCACTTGACTAAATTTCTTCATATAAACATTTATTTTTCATTGAATTCATGTCATATATAATAATATATTCCTTCTGTTAAAAATCATCACTGAAACTGAGGAATATGATGGTAATGGAATTCATTGCTGCATAGTATACATATGTATGTGTGTATATATGTAAATGAATATACATATACTAATACAAATTATCAGTTAGAGTAGTGAAAGTAATGCTACAAAACTCCATATTAAAAGTGTAATTCAGTAAAAATCCTTCTACTTCAACTAATTTTCAACATGCAGTATAGAAATGCTATGACAAAAGCTGAATACTAAACCTTGTTTTCAATGATGTGAGCTGTACCTGGAGGGCAGTGTTTATAGTCTAATGTTCTCTTTGCTTTTTCATCTTCTGTTCATATCTAGAAACACGGGGATATTGACATCTCAGCATATTTTCTAGCAGTCATTAAAGTCAAGTGAGATCAAGGCCACTCCCAACAGGCTTATCCAAATGAACAACTAGAGAGTCTTGACCTCAATATAGCCCATAAATAGAAAACTTGGCAAGCTCTATGTAGACAGTTTTCTATCAGTCCATGAGATCCTAAATAAAAAGGAAGCAAAAACCCCACAAAAATAAAGGAGAGAATATCCCAGAAATTTGATTGTGGCACCAACATATAATTGTCTTTTAAAAATATTAATAAACATGCTTAGAATATAAACTGGAATTTTTCTGTCACAAATCACTGCTGTGGTCCAAAACTCATCTGCTCAAGGGAGCTTTAAATTACCTTTAGGAATAAAATTCCCATTAGTATTTAAAAGCATTTCTTCTCTCAGGGAATATTATGCAAGGAGAACAAGTTTCAAATCATATGTCTTTCAGTAGCTATTGCTTTATTCTTAGCAACATAAGTCTATTGAATACATTTAAAAGAAAGATATACAGGGCGCATTAAAAATCTGCCATGTAAAGTGAGGGAAAAATAGCAAATCTTGATTATCAAATTGCTATGATTGGAACCCTACTGGGCTATAAGAAATGCTAAACAAGTTAACTTAAAAAACATAGAAACACCTACATGAAATTGTGAAAAGTGAAATGGGGAGAACAAAGAGAACATTATGTACAGCACCAGAAATATTGTTCGAAGAATGACTTGTATATGTTTAACTCCTGAGAAGGAACCAATAAATAGAAATGAGCAAGAAATAGTTTTATACATACAAAAATGTTTTGTCAAATGATGACCTCTAATTGGGGTGAGGGAGAGAGGGATGGAATTACCTGCATATTTTAATAAAACAAACAAATAAATAAATAAATTTTAATTTAAAAAATTGCTCTAAAGTTTACAGAAAGAAGGATGAGAGTCACAAAGATAGAAAGGAGATATACCTTGGACATCTCTAAATATGGGATTTTGTAGAATACAGATTTTGTACTTACAGGGAACTATTGAGGGATAGTCTAATAGATTTTTTAGAAATGATGAAACTAAAGTATAGATGTTGAAAATGCCTTGTCCAGGATAAGAAAGGCAGTATGTATGAGAGTTAGGATTCAAACTCAGTTCTTTTGACTCCCAACTCAGCTTTCTTTCCACCACATCATTTTGTCTTGACTGTATTCAAGACACAGTGGGGATTTAAAATCCTTTAAACAATGATTTGTTTCAGGGTCTAAGTGATAATTAACATCCAGGATACCCAATTAAAAGCTTTCTATAACATCATATCAATCATTTCTAATCTGAAAACACTTCCAAGGAAAAAGAAGAGAAGAATGATCTTAGAAACATGAGAACACTATAACTATCTCTTAATGAAAATCAACTGATTCATTCTGTTTCCTCTCATTTTAATTAAGCCCATAATCATCTTTCATTTTATTATTTATTATAAAGCTAGATTTAATTAGGCATGTCTATGAATGCAACTGAAACAGACTTAATTCTCTTCTGTTTCCTTTTGTCAGGGGTATAGGTAAGGGAGAGGAAGATATTTTGGAAGGGGGAAATTTTATCCTGATCTTCTCTGGCATCAAAAAAGCAGTTTAGCTGAATTCTTCATTTTTTTAAACCAGTTGGTTGGACTACACAAAGAAACAACACTGCATGGTTACTTTGTCACAATTCCTCTGGGAGAAAAATTTAATATTATTATTGTTGTTGTTGTTGTTATAAGCATTTCAGATCAGATTTTGGACTATGAGAAAAGAAACTGACAGCAACCAGTGGAAATCTTAGCTTAAAATCAGTACGACTTATAAAATAATCAGAGTCATGTAAAGGAAAACAATGCCAAGATACATCAGAACTCTGATTAATATAGTGACCAGTATCATCACTTCAGAGTATGGATGGTAAAGTATTCCCCAGATTACTCCTGGAGAGAAGCCTTGAACTTTCAGGGCAGAATGAGATATATGCTGTCAGAGGTGGCCAATGTGTGTGTTGTTTTGCTTAAGTTCCCTTCCTTATTACAAAAGAGGATACTATTGAGGGTATGAATAGTTTGAAATCAGTAGAAAGTGTTTTCAATGTAAGAAAAGGACCATCAATAAACATTTAACACCAACAAACAGAATTAATTAAAGGTACATTGTATGTCAACCACTGTTCTAATTGATGAGGATACAAAGAAAAAATAAAAAGAGCCCTAGCTCCCAAAGAGTTTACATTCTAGTTGTGGAGACAAAAATACAAATAATTACTTACATTTAGGATATATATGATGTAAATGGATAGTAATCTCAGAGGGGAAGGTCAGCACCAAGTTAGAGAGACTGAGAAATATCTCTTGCTGAAGGTGAGATATGAGTTGAATCTTTTATTTTTTAATCAATTTATTTAGTCAATTTAGAAAATTATGCCTTGGTTACAATAATCACATTATTTTCCTCCCTCCCCTCCACCCACCTTTCCCACAGCTGAAACGCAATTTCATTGGGTATTACTTGTGTCCTTGATCAGAACCTATTTCCATGTTGTTGGTGTTTGCATTAGAATATTCATTTAGAGTCTACATCCCCAATCATGTCCCCTCGGCCCATGTGTTCAAGCAGTTGTTTTTCTTCTGTGTTTTTACTCCCACAGTTTTTCCTCTGAATGTGGATAGTGGTTTTTCTCTTAGATTCCTCCAAGTTGTTCAGGATCACTGCATTGCCACTAATGGAAGAAGTGCATTGCATTCGATTGTACCACAGTGTATCAGTCTCTGTGTACAATGTTCTCCTGGTTCTGCTCCTCTCACTCTGCATCAATTCCTAGAGGTCATTCCAGTTCATATGGAATTCCTCCAGTTCATTATTCCTTTGAGCACAATAGTATTCCATCACCAACATATACCGCAATCTGTTGAGCCATTCCCCAGTTGAAGGGCATCCCCTCATTTTCCAATTTTTTGCCACCACAAAGAACACAGCTATGAATATTTTTGTACAAGTCTTTTTCCTCATTACCTCTTTGGGGTACAAACCCAGCAGTGGATATGAGCTGAATCATGAAGGAAGTGAGGGAGGTAAAGAGGTAGAAATAAGTTGACAGAGCATTTCATTCTTGGGGAGACTGGAGATGGGCAAGTAGGCCAGTGTTATTAAAATATAGAGCTGGCTAAAGAAAGTGTGAGAAGACAGGAAAGGAAGAAAAGTATCAAGCTCTAAATGTCAAATAGAGGACTTCCTATTTGATCATGGAGGTAAAAGAGGGCTATTGGAAATGCTTGACTAGTTGGGGAGCTTAGATTGACATGACATATAACCTATGTGTTAGAAAAAAATCATTATGATATCTTAATGGAGGATCATTTGGAGTAGGAAGAAACTTGAGAAAGGGAAAATAACCAGAATTTTCTTGCAATAATCCATTTGACAGGTGACACACAAATATACACATGTATATAGCCACTATATGTTGTAAAAGTTAAAATGGTTGATGTTGTAAACTGTAGTGATTAAAATAGTGGAAGATATAAATTGTGATAGATATAAGAGTGGGTGAGTAAATTTGACCGCAGAAAATATGTTTCTCTACAGTGTCTTGGTTTTTAAATAAAATATAAGGTGGTCGCCAGGGAATATATTTCCAATCATGAATATGCCCAAGTCAACTGGGTTTTATAGAGAATTTAATTAATAATACAATGAGTAATGAAAGAAAGAGAGAGAGAGAGAAAAAGGAAATAAGTATGAAGGGCCTTAAGCCAACATGGCCTAGACCTGAGTCTTAAGAGAGAGAGATCAGTCAGTTAGTCTTTTATCGCTCACCACAAGGCCTGTCTAAGCAAGGATTCTAGGAACACCAGGCCAGCTCCATCTCAGCTGATTTCACCAGAGAGAGTTCCAGCCAGAGACTGTTTCAAAGGGCCTCTCTCCAGAGCCTCCAGAGGGACAGAGTCCCCTCAGAGGAGCTCCAGTGAGGCCTCCTTAGAGATTGTCCTCCAAGAGCTTCCCTTCTCCAGAGCCTCTCTCAAGAGATTCTTCCCAAGAGATCCTCATAAGAGATTTCTCCAAAAGGATTCTGCTTTTTCTTATATAGGGGTTTTCCTCCTATGTTACCTCCCCTAAGTCCTTACATCTACCAATCACTGTAGACATTTTCCAAAGGACAACCCATTCTAAAAACACTGCTGGGTCGACTAATCCCCTCAGTAAGTCTGAACCAGAGAAAACACAGCTGAGTTGACTAATCCCCTCAAGAGAAAACCTCTGAATAAGTTTTCACCTCTTTGCTCCTGGCAAGTTTACAAGTTGCCCGACCTTTATAGGTACCTAGCATCCCATTGTATCAATTCTAAAAACAGGCATGGCTCAAAGAACTCCTTACCTCATTATAAGCATGGGCCCAAGTACTTTCATTGTTTAGCAGGGAGTTTTCTCCCCTAAAGCAGTCTTAAGTACAGGTGGAGTAGAGGTCCTCCCATTTCTGATCCTGGCGAGTTCTCACAGTCAAAACGAGGAATGTTTCCAGTAGGGAATTGTTCCAATTGAGAATTCCCCGATGGGGAAATTTTTAACATTCACAAGTCTGAGAAATTTCAAGATTTACAATGTATGTATATGAAAACATATATATATATATATGTACATATATATATATATTCTTTCTTCTATAATATATATACTTTCACACATAAATATACACATATATAAATATTTCCTTTATAAACCCTAATGCTAAAATAAAAAATCCAGTGTCTTAATATAATGTTTAGAAATCTACTGGTGGGTGGTTTAAGGGGTAAATTAGGGTTGTTGACTGAATATCTTATACTAGTGGTCATCAGGGATTAAAATTCAATACCAATAAAATACTCAAGTCAGTTTGAAATTTTTATGGTGGTTTAATTATAATAGAAGGAAGAAATTAAGAAGAAAAGAGAGAGAAAAGGGGATTGGACTGCTCTGGCAAGCCAGATAGGAGTTGGAAGTCAAGGAAAGGAGGAAAGGAGGAATCAGTCACCTCACCAACAAACCTCAAATGCCAAACCCACCAAGACACCAACAATGCCACCATGAGCTCCCCATGTCTCTGAGAGGGAGAGGAAGTCTCCAAGAGAGAGGGCAGAGAGAGGAAGTGACGTGAAATATATAGACAGTTCTTTACATCACTTCTTGCATCCCACATGTACCAATGGTAGTTTAAGCTTGGCTTAGGGCAGCCCAAGGGGTCTGTCAGTTGGTTCTGATTTGTCAATTGCTAGCACATGTAGGTCATAGGCCATCCTCCTCACAGTTAATCCTTAAGTGGGGGTCTATACATTCCTTGGTTGCTAAAATTCTAAAGACTAAGCAGGGTGGAGTAAACCTAAAATTCACAGTGGCAAAACCAAGGTGCTTTAAAATGCCTGTGACAGAATTTAAAAAAAATCATATTAAATTAATAGTAAGGTGGTACAAAGAATTGAATATTGGACCTGGAGCTGGGAAGACTCAAGTTCAAATTCTGCATCAGATACTGACTTTATGTGTGATGCTAGGAAGTTTTATAACCTCTCAGCCTCAGTTTCCTAATCTGTGTAATGGGGATAATATAGCACCTATCTCACAGGTTTGCTGGGAGGATCAGATAATTGCTAAATATTAAACAGAATCCTAAGATCTTTGAGTTGAATTTGTTTCTGAGCATTCCTATCTAGGTTTTTCATAATCCCAATTAACTCCAAGCATCAGATAAAAACCACTGCTTCACTCAAATAGTTGACCACAATAATCCTTTTCTCTTAGACTCCACATTATTCCAATTGGCTGCATTCACTTTTCCTATTTGGCTTGATAATCCCAACCATACAGTGAATCCCCAATATGAAGATTTATTCCTCCTAAAGGAAAGACATTTACTCACTGGAGCAGAAAGGCACAGTGCTCTGTCCCTGGTTGCCACATAAGTACATAAGAGAAGGAGGCTTTTAGTAAAGCTTCTTCCTGAATATTTTAACTCTGCCTCCTTAGTGAGCCGGCTAAGTGATCCAGGAAAGAGATATTTTCCTTTAGCATTTTTGATCTCATAATGTATTGAATTTCTCAATTTTTATAACACTATTCTCCACTTCACACATACACATATATTTGTGAATAGATAATAGCAACACCAGTCAGTTAGTACATCCTTTGGGGTGAAAAGGGATATGATGTTTGGCAGCCCAGAATAAGATGCAGCTCCCAGGCTGGATAATTCCCTGAAGTTGCTGTTAAAATGATCATAGTGAAATCCCAAATGGGTCAGAATTCACGAAGGAGAAATTCCATAACCTCCTTCACTAAAGATGATGATAAAACTTGTGACAATTTTTGTTTTTTCCCCATTGAATGAGGGAAAGGGTAAAATAAAAAGAATTAGGGCTCAAGGCATTTGAAATTACTCCAAGTAAAACCGCCCAGAGAATCAATACTCAATTAATGCCTTTAACACTCCTGTTTTCTTGTTGGAAGGGAAGTTGCACAAGACATATGGGTTGCCACTATAAGTTTAGCTTCAGGGAAAAGCCAGGTACTTTTGGTGAATTTAGGTTATAACAGAGGAGAGAACTATAATAGGAATCTTGAAAAAAGACATTGTTCACAGGGGCCTCTGGGAAACCTGACTTTTGTTTCCTCCATCAATTTCCTTCTTCCCCTTTCAGTTTCTGGGACTTTTGTAAAGATGTTTTGCTTTCCTTAAAAGTCAATGTAGTTTTTTCTTTCATTTCTTTTGACCCAATTTTATTCTCTTTTTCTTCAAGTTCTATCATCTCATTTCACAAACACAATATTTAATCAGACAAATATTGGGTTAGTGAATATATATGTATATAATTTTATTTCATATTACATTTATGTATATATGTACACACACATATATAATATATAAACAGCTAACTGTCTTTTGTCTCTCCACATTGTTGATAATTTATTTTTCTCCATAATTAGCAGGTAGGTGGCCCAGTGGGTAGAATGTCAGGCCTGGAATAGGGAAAACTAATCTTCCTGAGTTCAAATATGACCTCAGATACTTACTAGCTCTGTGCCTCTGAACAAGTACTTAATCCTGTCTGCCCCAGTTTTCTCATCAATAAAATGAGCTGGATTAGGACATGGAAAACCACTCCAGTATCATTGTCAAGAAAACCCCAGAAGGGATCAAAAAGAGTCAGACACAACTGAAAATTACTAAATAACAACAAAAAAATCCCTCCATAATTAACCTGCAAAAGCATGCAAAAGCAAGCTACCAATCCTGGTCTTTTTCTATAGGAAAAGTCTTGAGAATTAATGATGTATTTTTAAAGCACTAAGCTTAAAAGAAGAAGGTCTGGAATCAATTTTAGCATTTCCAAAAGGTTATAGTAGATAGAGAATTGGATTTAGAGTCAATAAGACATGAGTTCAAATTCTTTCAACCACTAATAAGCTGCATGACCCTAGATAAGTCATTTTATATCATTTACCTCATTCATATAAGTGATTTTCCTCATCTATAAAATCAAAGTGTTAACATCTATCTCATAGAGTGGTTATGAAGCTGACTATAGAAAATTTAGCTATTATTACTAATTACATGACTTTGGGCAAATTATTTTCATCTCTGAGTCCCAATAATTCAGGAATAATTCCTGCCATAATTCACAAGGTTGTTATGAATCTCCAATGAGATGCTGATGAAATCAATTTAATAAATTGCCAAATTTATCGCATATTTGTGATATAAACACAAATGGTCAATTCTAAATATCTAGATTATGCAATTGATTATTCTATTCATTTATTTTATTTCTCTTATGTTCAATTTGTTGTTCATTTCCCTTTACCAGAATCAGAGCGGAAAATTGCTCAACAGTGTGGTAGTAGTTTTAGCATTTGTGGTAAAAAACTTTGTAAAGGAAAACCAAAAAATAAGCTTTAAATGTACATCTATTTCCTTTCCATATGATTTTATTATGTTTGACAGTGTGTTTGACTGGTGGGCAGGCCACATTTCCTTTTTATCTTTATATGTAACCTAGCAATGGACATGACACATAGCAGATACTTAATAAATGCTATCTGAATAAATGAATGAACCCAGAAGGCTTCGATGACTCTCAAATGTTTCCTTCATTAGCCTGTTAATGATGTCTGAAGTCCCATAAATAGATATTTCCATTAAGCATGATATCTTTCTTCCTCTTTTAAAATTAATATTTTCTTAAGAAGGTTGATAGTTCATTGTGAATGTGTCGATAGGATAGACCTCTTTCCTCCATGTATAGAGAGATCTGGAACAGTCAGAAACCACTATACATCAGGACAGAAAGAAATTATTAATTTAATTACATTTTCTCTAGCCTCAACTAAACTAAAGATAAAGTTTTCTTAGAGAAATAGATTAAAGGTAGAAATTAAGGGTAGAAGTTTTACAAAAAAGGTACAAACTCTTGTTGGGATTGTTGCCTTCCCTATCACTAAAAGTGATAGGTTTGGCAACCTTCATTCTCTCCTCCTCCTCCCGGCAAGAAGAATGCCCTCTTATGTATTCAGAAATATTTTAATCACAAGGATCATTCTTCTCTAGGCTCCATTTCAAACTTTCCTGGGCTACAGAAACTTCTTCATTCTGAAGTCTCATTCTGGCCTTAGATACATGGATTGGAAATCTCCAAATCCAAAGACTCTCCCTCTGATTTGGATAGCTTTTCTCACCACTTAAAAGAGGCTCCCAGTCCAACCACATCTTTTTTCCTCTCTGGGCTTCATGCCAGATTTCCTCTACCAAGTACCTGTGCAAGCTACCTTTATTGTCACCCCCTTTTCACCTTCCTTTTGTGTTACTGCCTGCCCCCCATTAGAATGTGAGCTCCTCTCAGTCACGGACTGTCTTTCTTTCTACTAGTACTTAAATTCTCAGTACTTAAAGATGGTGTCTGACAAATAGAAAGAACTTAATAAATTATTTTTGACTAAGTGACTAGAAAGGGACAACAAAATGGTAAAGGGGTTGTAAAGAGAGTGCAATATCCTATCCTTTGACCCCTAGGCAAATTAGGTTGATTTTTCTTAAAAGATATTGGAACCTTACTGAAGATTTAATTGTCTCTGGAAATTTAAAGGCCTAATCAGCTGACATCACTTCTTAGTCAACTAAATAAAAATAAACAAGAGGAGCTCATTTTTCCCTTTAATGCTTGGCTGGTAAACTTTAATTGGCAACTCAAAGGTGAAGGAACTTCAATTAACTGAATCAATTTTGGATTGTATATTTTCAATTCATACCTAGATTGAATAAATTTATCCTTCAATAACTAAGAAAATATCCTTTGGTTCACTCTTGAAGGACTTACTGGTATTTTATTCTGTTCTACTATTGAACCTAAACTACCTGGAAACCAGCTTGAGTTAGGTCTGACCCAGTAAAGAAGACCAGAAAGGGGTACAAGGAATAAAAGATAAGGGAAAACTTATAACTATTCGACACAATTTTACCTCTGTTCAAATTAATGTTGGAAGTTGATTCAGGTACCAAGACCTTCCTTGTCTTCCATGACCACAAATAATAAAGATCTACTTGGAAATAAGCTCCATTTATATGGCAAAATTGCAACTGATTCCAATAAAGAATGCCAGTTGAACACTTGATATGAAGTATTTTCAAGGGATTACATCTTAAAATGTTTTGGTAATTTCTCTTTTGATTTCTTCTTATAACCTATAAAGTAAGTTGTTTCTTTATTTGAAAATATTTTCTTACTTTCTTTGTCCTAGTCATTCTCCCTTAAGTAACTAATATGCACAGTTAAAATCAGGTCATTAGAACACAAGTACACATCCATTTTCCCCTCTTTTTTCTTCTCTTTTTTTTTCTGTTAGCTGTTAACCTAGTCAGAGCTGAATGGAAGTGGAAAGAGGAAAATGCAACTGAAACTTTAATTTCAATGTTTATCTGGGATGGGAAAAAAGGTCAGAGATAACCCCATTTCTTCCTTCAAGGGAAAGTTTAATATGGAGACTACCTGTCTTGGTGACCCTCTGAGATGTAAATTACTTCTGCTAGGGCCTGAACAGGTTCAATTTGCACTTATTGTCCTACCCTGTAGCTTGGGTAGTTACCTTCAATTTCTGGTTGCAAGGGAAGAAGGAGGAGAATTGAAGGAACC
Organism: Monodelphis domestica; assembly: GCF_027887165.1. Classification (NCBI taxonomy): domain Eukaryota; kingdom Metazoa; phylum Chordata; class Mammalia; order Didelphimorphia; family Didelphidae; genus Monodelphis; species Monodelphis domestica. The sequence continues at coordinate 293,484,090 of NC_077230.1, forward strand.
CTTAGTTTAGATATAAAAAGGCAATATAAGCTTTAGGCCATGTGAAAGGTAGTTATGGAGTAGTCAAGAGAACTTTTATCTGAAATTAACCTGCAATCAGACCCTGGCTGTTTATTTCCTATGAACATTCCCTAGCTATTCAAGCTTAGGCAAATCAACCTCTTTAAGCCTCAATCTCCTCACAGGACAAATAGAGATGGTAATATTTCTACCACCAACTGCACTGGAGTGTTGTGAGTAAAGGGCTTTGTAACCCTTAAAGTGATCTATACACACGACTGCAACAAATCTTCAAGAAAAGAAAATATGAAAAGAAAGAGGAGAAAAAAATAGAGACTGGGACCTAGTTTCCAGTGTGCTTATTGGAAGAACCAGGATAACGAATACACAACAATAATGCTATCATTTTTCCTTTGTAAAATTTTGTTTTCTAATACAAATTTTCCTGCTACATATAATAACAAATATTTTAAAATAATAGACTGAGAAGGGTTCCCTGCTGTTTTATAGAAACAAGGGATGGATGATGTTCTGAACCTAGCTTGAAACATAGAATATAAGAAATTAAATCAAACCCCTGTCTTTCTTCAACCTGAAGGTGTTGCTAGTGATCTACCATGAGCTTTCAAGTTGAGAGGGGTGTAGAAGAGGAAAGTTACAGGGAATGTCCTATAAGTCTCTCCATCATTAAGCATTTATACCTCCAGACTGGTCAGAAGATGTTCAATGCCATTTGACTTTTCTCCAAATTCAGAATTAGCTTCATATACCTACAGGCTAGGTGGCACTGTGGATAGTGCCTAGGGCCCCGAATCAGGACTTTGATATAAATTCTTCCTAGGACACTTACTAGCTCTATGGCCCCAGATAAATCACGTAGCCTCTAAAAACTTGGTACACTCATCTGAAAAATGGAGATAATAATAGAAGTTCCCACCCAGGATTGTTATAAAGATCAAATGAAATAATAATTATGAAGGACTTAGCACAGGGCTTGACACATGGTAAGACCTATAGAAATGTTGACTTATTTTTTCCTTTAGTGTTAGCTCTATATCTAAACTGCTATGTAACTTAGTATTATTATCATCATCTGTCCATATTTTCTAGAAAGTCCTTATCAATCAATTAATGACTTGTTAGAATCTGTCTCAGGCCTCATGCATAATCACCATTGAGCAATGGAGCATCTAAGAAACAGTTTTTCAAGATATATATATATATATATATATATATATATATATATATAAGCTAAGATAGATATTTGAATGCAATCATGTATATTCTATCAAGATTATTATCAATGTGATAGGAAATAGTTATTGATATTTCATCAACCTATGCTAAAATTAATTAATCAATAATAATATTATTATGAATATGTGGGGAAAGACTTACTGTTCAGGTTAAAAAGACAGTGATATTTTTTTCCATCAAAATATGTACCTCAGACAGGTGCTATGGATGGACAGCAAAATTTGGGTTCATAATTAAATAGAAAAAGATCATATTTGAGAAATTAAACAGTCCTTTAAATGAATTCAAATGTACTACTGTTTCTAGAAAAAGTCCATTAATTTAATTGATACTTAGTGACAAGATAAAACTATGAATGGTGATGCACCACTGTATTTAAAGAAGCAAATGACAAATGACAATCAGAATAACAGAATCTTGCATTTGGATGAGATCTCAGAGACATTTTCATCCAACCCGGAAAAGAATGCTCCTTCTATTACATCCAATAAGTGATTGGTCTTTATTTGAAGACCTCTAGTAAAAGAAAACCTATTCTTTGGGAGACAGTTCATTCTACTTTTGGGTAGTTCTAATTGTGAGGAAATATGTGAACATGCCAATATCTACCCCTTTCAAATGTCCATCTTTGTTTCCTAATACTAGCTGGTGAAGCCAAGCCAAATAAATCTACCTGGTCCCACATACTACCTTGCAAATTGTAAAACACACCTGGCACTCTTAATTTGTTTCTTCTTCAAGACTATACATCCCAAATTCTATCAACCCATTCTCCTGGAGTATGATCTCTAGGCCCTTCATTATCTTAGTTTTTGTACTCTTGGTACACTCCATTTCCAAAAACATGGCATCTAGGATTCATCATAATACCCCAAATTTGATCTGATCACTAAGACATAAATGAGTACAACTGTTTCTCCATAGTCCTTGGAACCACATCTCTCTTAATACATCCTAACATTAGTTTTTTTGGGGGTCTACCTCATCACATTGTTGACTTGTACTGCACTACTTAGTCAGTCCAACAAAACCTTGAGTCCTTTTTTCATATAATTTGTTGTCTAATTGTACACAGTCATTTTGAACTTGTAAAACTGAATTTTGAACCCAAATGTAGAATTTTATATTGTTAAAATTTTATCTTATCAAAATAAAACAGTTATTCTAAAATGTCAAGATCTTTTTGGACTGTCATCTAATGTCTTAATAATCCCTGCTTGATGGTGTCATCTGTAAATTTAGTAATTATAACATTTATGCTGTTATTTCTTTATTTTACACATATTTTAAAAACCTTAGTTGGTCCAACAAACATTAATTCATATTTTACCATATGCAGGCACTGTACTGGGTGTTGAAAACATCGATTTTTAAAAAATGGTAAGTTCTTTGTGCATCCATCTCTTCAGACAACTCTCTACACTTTCCTAATCAGAATTCTTGCTTTGTGCATCCAGATTTTCATTCTTGCAAGATTCTCATTCCTTCAGAGCATACTTTTCGTGAAGAATTTCAGTTTAAATGGTGATAGTGTCCCTTCTCTGAGCCCTGTGGAATCTGCAGCTCAAAAATCTACAGAACAACTAAAATTCTACTGGTTTCATTCTTTAACAAATTTGAGAGAATCAAATAACTCAAGGGAAAATGGAAAGTAAGTTATTAAATTTAAACAATCTGTAAACATTTATTAAGTTCCAAATATGTCAGGCATTGTGGTAGGCACTGGGATACAAAGACAAATATGAAACTCTTTCTGACCTCAAGAATACTACATTATTTTATGATAGATAGCATGTACATATAAAATATATAGAAAAGATATGTAAAGTAATTCCTCATTTTGTTTTTTTTTGTTTGTTTGTTTGTTGTTTTTTTTTTGAGGTGAGGGAAATGGAAAGCACTATCAGGGAAGAAAATAGGGATAAGTCTCTCGTGGCAATTGATACTTAAAATGAGTTTTGAGGAAAATATAAATTCTAAGAAAAGAGGGAAAGAGGAGAGTATGTTCCAGGTATAGTTAGCAGCCACAGCTAGCAGCAAAAACACAAAGATGGAAGATAGATATTAGGCTTAAGGAACAAAAAGAATATAAGTTTAACTGGACCTTAAAGTGTGCTAATGAGAAATAGCTTATATTTAATAAAGCTGGAAATATGGTTTGAGTTCTGATAGCAAGGGTATTTAAGTGAAAAACAGAAAAATTTACACTTGTTCTAAGAGATAATAGGGAATTGTTGCTGTTTGTTGAGGAGGAAAGTGTCATGATCTTATAAGTGCTTTAGGAAAATTACTTTGGCAGCTATGTAAAGGATGGATTGAGGAGGAAACTTGAGACCAAGAAACCAATTAATAGACATTGCAATATTTCAGGGGAGAGGTAAGGAGAACCTGAACTAGAGTAGTGTGAATAAGAGGAGAAAAATGTAAAAATGTTGTGGAGGTAGAAATGGAAAGATTTGGAAACTTACCAAAAATCTGTGGGGGAGTATAAGAAAATGAAAATAATGCTGAGCTCTTAAAGTGAATGAATGGAAAGAAAGTGATATCCTCGACAGAAATGGAAAAATTTGCAAAACAGAAGAATTTGGGATAAGGAAGAATGAAGAGTTCTGTTTTAGACATTTGAAACTTGGGGTGTAATGGGATATTGGAATGTTATAATAGGCACTTGGTGATATCAGACTAGCTCTAGAAAAGGATTAGGCTGAATACATGAATCTAGAAACCATTTGCAGAGGAAATCACAATTAAGTTTGGAGTAACTGATAAGTTAAATTATCAAGTGAAAAGACATGGAGACAGAAAAAGAAGGGACACTAGGACTAACCTTTGATTATGGGAATATGATATTAATGATAACCTAGCAAAACATTTTGAGAAGGTGATCAGATAGGTTTATAATAAATAGTTTAATTTGAGAAATGGGATGCTAGGACATATTTCAAGGAATAGAGAACTGAGAGGAGAGGAAGAGGAAACAAGTATAGATGAAATATTGATGAAACTTTCTAGGAGTAGAGTTGAACTAGTTGGCTATAGAATTGAGAATGAAAAGAAAGTTCAGAGCAAGAGAGATACTTTGAAGATTTTTCAAGGCCAAACAGGAAATAGGGATTCCCTGTAGCACAGCTGAAGGTCACCAAAGCTAGGAAGGATTCCTAAGTAGGTGCAGCCAAGGAATGGATACAGGACATGTAAGGGATAGGGTTAAGTTAGATAGGGATGAGATGCTGGAGTTTAGATAGGGGATTGATTTACTCAAGCAGCCTAGGATTCAGTATCATTTTAGCTGGGAGAACAAGAAGTATTGAGACTTTGCTAGCTATAGAGAATGAGTCCAACCAAAGTAACAGTGCCTAAGAATGATCCTGGTAATGACAACAGATACTAGAAAGCTCCACCTCACAACTATGCCTGATGCCATTTTGATTGCCTCTGCCCACACAGAGCTCTCCACTATCTCTAGTCTTCTAGTGGTCTCAGCAGAAAGCCATCCTTGCTTTTAGATAGATACACTCTCAATGTGTCCCCAGTAGAGAAATGAACATCAAGAGAGCAAGATGGAACATATAACCAGCAATGACCAATGCTAAAAATACTGAAAAAAGTCACGAGAGAAGGAAGACTCCAAGATCAAATAGAAAATCTTCTTTTTGTTTTTTAAAGTCCTTTGTAATCTGGTTCCTTCTAACTTTCACATCTTCTTATGCCTTATACAACCTAACACTACAATGCATTGCATGATTCAATAACACTAACTCCTCTGTAGTTCTTCCCATAAGACACTTTATTTATCTTATGACTCAGATTATTATTCTCTGACTGTCCCCCCAAACGGAATGATCTTGCTCCATACTTCTATCTCCTGGCTTCTTTCAAGGTTCAGCCAAAATCCAACCTTTTACAAAAAGTCCTTTCTCATTCCCCCTTAGGGCCTTCTGTAATGGAGGGGGGAAAGGAATAGAGTCCCCCACCACTGAATTCAGGACCAGAGTGTGATAGAGATGAAATGAAGCTAAAGGGTGGAGAGAGAGGATAGATAGTTTCTCCCCTCTCCTTCCTCAATAAACCCAGACTAGTTGTCTTCAGGGCTATTGACTACTTTTCTTCAGAGGCAGGGCAGAAGTAAACAGCTTCTTCTTCCTTGGGGAGGAATATAGTTCTCCTCCCCAAAGCTTCCGGTTCCTCTCCCTGAATATTATGAGTAGGCACTAGATCTATAGAAAAAACTTTTTTATTCTGAGGAACACACAAAGGGTAAGGTAAGTGAGATTGAAGGATAAGGTTTTGGGAAAGTGGGAAATAGGGAGTCCCTAAAACCTAACAATTTATGCCTTCTCCCCAAATGCTACAGGGTCAGGCTTTGCCTGCCTGACCCTCGCTGTCCTGACTTCTAACTGTCCTTGTTATGATTTGAAGTTCAAGAATGGCTTTGGAGGGATGGAGAGGAAAACTTCTTGAGATGTATAGCTTTATATCAAAAGACCTATTCATTCCTGTTGTCTTCTGCTGGATTCAAGGAGTCTAGATTCACAGAAGGATGACCAGGGCTCAGAGCTGCTTTCAGGGTTTCCCAAAGAGAAGTCAAGTTAACTGCTTGGATCTTCTCAGCTCTTCATTGTTCTTTCTTTGTAATTCTCTGTTCCTCTTGCCCTTCCCGGCTTGTCTTGTTCCTCTGGAAGATTGAGTCTCCTCTCTTACACTTCCCTCTGATACAGTGATGCTAAGTTGTATATGATTTTTCATGATCCCATTTGGGGATTTTCCAGAAGAGATACTGGAGTGGTTTGACATTTCCTTCTCCAACTCATTATACAGAGGAAGAAACTAGGATTAAGTGACTTGTCCAGTATTGCACAAGGTAATAAGTGTCTGAGGTCAGATTTGAACTCAAAAGATGTGTCTTTCTGGCTTTAAGTCTGACACTCTCATACACTATTATTTCCAGTTTATTCTGCACATATCTTGTTAGAACATAGCTGTTTGTATGATGTCTCCCCCACTAGAGTGTGAGGTCCTTAAGAATAGGGACCATTGTTTGCCTCTTTTGTATCCCTAGTTCTTAGCATAGTGCTGTACTTAATAAATTTTTGTTGACCATTTAACTTGGATAACCAGAAACATTATATAAACATGAATACAATGCAATATAAGAACAATGTGAGAGCTACATTTTGCCCCTGATATTAAAAGAACCAATGAAAATCATATTTCATGGATCTACTATAAAATACTTACTGAAAAATATTATAAGTGACATGGGTTGAGAAACCATGAATTTGGAGAGATCTATATTGGTTTCATCATAAAAAATGTATGAGAGTATCAACATCAGTGTAGGAGTCAATATTGGGCAGTAAAAAGGACAATGGTTAGAAAATCAGAAAACAACATCTGATCCTAGGTCTACCACATAAAAGCTATTATTACATCAGATAACTTACTTGACCCAGAGTTATTACTAACAATATTGATACCTGGATCAAGCAACACAATGCACCTTTAAACATTTATTTGTGAGGGCAGCCCCATTATACTTTTAGCCTAGAACACTCAAGGCTGATATTGAGTAGACTACCAAAAGAGGAGTAGGGAAGGAAAGGTCAGGAAACTTCAATGATATAAATTTTTAAACACTTTTTAGTTTCATCAACTTCAGATCAAGCCATAATCTCTCAGGTACAGCTCTGATTTGACCTTTCTGGGCTTCACATTTTCTATCTCTAAAGTGACACAATTAATCTTAATCTTCGCTTGGTTCCTTTCTAACTCACACTCTCCAAATAAATTCAATTTACAAACTGACCAAAACATTGAGTTTTACTAACCTTTCTACCAATGTCATAACAATGTTGGACTTAAAATCAATCATATAACCTAAGATTTGGCAGCTAGATGGCACAGTGAATAGGCCTGAGGTCAGAAAGACTAAGTTCAAGATAGTCCTCAGACACTTACTAGATGTGTTACCCTGGGCAAGTTACTTAACCCTGTTTGCCTCAGGTCTTTATTTATAAAATAAGCTGGAGAAGAAAATAGCAAACCATTTCAGCATCTTTGTTAAGAAAACTCTAAATGCAGTCACAATGAGACAGACACAACTGAAATAGTCATTGTGACACCCTGAGAAGAGCAAGTCATGTTTTTAATTATTATTAAAATTCTTAAATAATTATGGCATGATTTTGTTCCAAACATTTCATTTCCATATCTTATTCAATTCAATTTTTAAAATTATTGAATGCATAGGTGATTCAAGGTTGAAATTACATATGGTTCCTGCCCTTCAGGAACTTACAGTATGGTAAGGGATATCACACACACACACACACACACACACCCCCCATCTGAAATTATATTGAAAAATAATGCAGGATAAATTCTTGTGTGTAATATGTGTGTATGTGTAAAATATGTGTGTAAACAAATTGTCATGATAAATCCCAGCATAGAAAGATCAAAGGGTGTGGAGAAGCAGAGAGTATATCAAGGGAAGTATAACAGAATATATTTGAGAGTGTTGAATATATAGATAGAAATGCTATGAAGAAAAGGTTAAAAACAGAGTGGTAGGGCAGCCTGTAGGTAATTTTGAATGGTAGGAAAGGAAGTTTCTTAAATAAGCAAGTGGGAGTTGTCAGAGATGTTTGTTTAGTTACACAACCAAATCTTTGAAAAAGGAAGATTACTCTTATATAGGTATAAAGGATGCATTGAAGTGGGATATGAGTAGAAGTGGGAATACCTAGTAGTAGGCAATTTCATCAAACCAGACAAGTGAAAATAAAGACTTATTTTGGACTGACTACAGAGGGAATAGAAGGGAAGGGAAGGTCCTAAAGAATAGTTTCCAGACTTAGAAAGTCAATTGCAAGTAGCTGAGGAGAGAGTGAATGAGGAGGAAGGGCAGACATTGAATCTGGGCAGCTTAAAGATGAGAGCTGTAAGAACTAGGAGCAAGATAGAAGAGTGTACAAGGATCAAAAGAAGGGCTTTTTGAAGAACTGGGGAGATGTGAATATGTTTACAGGCAGAAAAGAGAGGGATAGTGAATCATCAGGAGAGAAGGAGAGAATAAAAGAGATTGACAGAGGAAAAAAAAAAGAGAATGAATAACAAAGAATGAAAACAAAAGAGAATGAATTAGAATGACTAAGAGAGTGAGAGAGGATGATTGCTGGAGGTAGTAGGCAAAGACATTAAATTTAAAATTAACAAAGGAGATTTCTTAGACTCTATGTGTGACCCTAAGCAATTCTCTTAACCCTGTTTACCTCCCCTCCCTCATCTGTAAATTGAGCTGGAGAAGGAAATGGCAAGCCACTCCAATGTCTCTGCTAAGAAAACCTCCAAAACCAGAAAAGTCAGACTTCAGTAAAATAATTAAGCAAAGGAGATGTCTTCCTCTAAACTAGGAAGATAAAGTGGTTATGCTAAGCTTTCAGGAGTAAGTGAAGACTTTCCTATAAAGGTATGCTCAGTGCTTTCAAGAAAAATAGTAGCTAAGTCACCTCCTATAAAATGTAGGACCTGGGTATGCATTCAGGAGCTCAAGGAACAATGAAAATACTTGAACTAGTTGCAGTAGGAAATCAGATAGGAATCATATAGGAGTACAAAAGAAGAATCACGAAATAGCAGTTAGATTCCATCTGAGTTTTTGCAGCACATACTTATAGAGAAAAGTTATAAAAATGTACCTACAAATGTCCACCATCAAAAACTACCACACCTGGCATGACCTGACATGACTAGAATATTATTTCATAATATAAACTCTCTACAAATCCCATGATACCTAATCTTTAATCTGGTGTTCTATATATGATATTGTTAGAGAAGGGCACTAGGAGACGTGATGGAATAATATGTAGTGGCCAGCAAGTAGTCTGACCTAGAAAAATGTGTACTTTCTCCCCAGTCTACCAGGTAATCTCCCCAAAGCCCTTTAAAGGGTTTCTGTCAATTGCTCCAGTTAGATGGGATCTCAGAGTTCATCTAACCCAATCCCCTCATTTTATGTATGAGTAAACAGATATTTTTGAACTTTTTCTAAAGCACCTTTTCAATTGTATCATGGTTCTCACAATGCTTATAGCTTCAGTCATATTATTGGTTCTCCTTTCCCTACTGGACCTCATTCCTTTTTGGAAAGCAGATAGGTAAGGAACTCAGTCATGTGAGAAGAGAAATTAAAATATTTAAAATATGTCATTTGAATTTCTTAAGCAAAAGTTACCATACAGGCTTTTATCCTTCACATCCAAAGCTGGTACTACAAATCTAACCCAGGAAGGGTTTATCTTCTAAATGGTGTCCAGTAATGCTCTTGGATTGCAACTAAGCTTTCTAGTCTCCCAGCCAGTTCCCCTAGTGACCAGTGGCTTAGGTTTCTGAAACTGTGGCTGATATCAGAGCTACAATGTGTAGTTATAGTACAAAGCGATTGTTATGAACTGAAACTGTCTTCCTTGGCCTCATTAGCTCTCTAGCCAACTTTTTTCCAGCTTCTCAGGTAAACTGTTATTGTACATTAAACCATATTTTGTTACCTGCTTCTGTAGTCTCTGGAAATGGCATGACATTTCCACCTTATGTCACTTATGATTCTCTGGGGGGATTGTGTATGCATACACACTACTCTAAGGAGACAGCTGTAATTGCCTTCTGTATGCAAAACTGAGAAAGTTTGTTCCAAAGGATGGTATAAAGTTAGGAAATAAAAGTGAAGTACAGTAGCTGCTTTTCTGCATACCACCAAGCATTCATTCAATCAGCATTGTAAACACTCACTGGGAACAAGGCAGGTCCTAGCAAATGAAATCATTGAAGCGAGGAAGAAAAAAACAATTAACAGCATCCTATTATCTCTGAAGCCTTGAAGAAAACAACTCTTCTGTGGTCTTGCTTTAAATGGTTCTGATTTGCAAATCATTTTTGTTTCTAAATTACGCCAGGGTTGCCTTAAAAGAAAGAAAGTCCTTTTGCCACCATCAGAAAAGCTCCAAGAAATGGCCAGGTCTGATTGATTGGAGGTGTTTATCCAAAGCCTCCAGCAGGCAGCCATTACAGCATTAGTCATCCAGCCCAGCAGGAAATGTACTAGAGCAGCAAATGCCCCCTCCTACCCCCACTGAGGAAAATGACCCCCTACCCTGTGGAAATAGACTAGCTCATTCTCAGCACTGTCCTCCCAGTTTTTATCAGTTCTTTTGTTCCCTCACGACCAGGAGTTGAGGGATATTGAATTTTTTAAAAATATGAACCTTTACATCTTGTTATATTTGTTTAAAATCAAGTTGTCTACCAACTTATATCAGCCTCAAACTGCCAGTGGGAAATTGGATGGCAGCTACAAGATTTTGTGGCAGATTCTAAACATTCTGTTAATTGATTAAAGGAATTACTTAAAGTGATTATTAAAACTGATTTTTAAAATAAGAGAGTCTCTGTTGAAGAGTAGAGTTTTCCCTATTTTTTTTCTAGAATTTCATCTCTAGCAATTAGCTAACTTCACAGATCTAAGAGACAGAATAGACCTCAGAGACCAACTAGTCAGATAAGTAATTAATCTACAGTCTACCCCTTAACTTGTAGCCTCTACATAAAGATTTTTGAGTGTGTTTGAGCACCTCAGCAACACAAGGGTCTTTAATTTTCCATATTTCACATTATAGAAATAAAATGGAAAGACATCTTCCTTCAAAGGTCATCCAGTTCAAACCCCACATATTCAGGAAGAGGATATGGAGACCAGGGAATATAAAATGACTTGCTCTAGATCACACAGAAGCAGAGTTAAGGTTACAACCTACACAGAGATGTACTGATACATGATTAACAACCAATCCCCCTCAAATGTACCAACAACACACTTTTTTTTTCACTTTAAACATTATTTTATTTGGTCATTTCCAAACATTATTCATTGAAAACAAAGATCATTTTCTTTTCGTCCCCTCCCCCCTTCCCACCACCTCTCCCATAGCCGACGCACGATTCCATTGGATATCACGTGTGTTCTTGGTTCGAACCCATTTCCATGAACAACACACTTTTAAGGTAAATCCGCATTATTTACATTTTCTCCATCACTTTATTAAGTTTAGACATTCAACAAAACAATAAATCAAGTGCTGATTGCTCATTTCTATCATGTAAATATTCACAGGGATAATTTAACATTTGGTTCTGATTCCAAAATCTATAATGTTTCTCTAGTTTTAAAGATTCACCTCTCTAATAAGTGAAAATCTAAACCTGAAAATGAAATGAGGCAAATTAGAAAGGAATTTTTTACTTCTTTTGAAAAATCTATCAAGCCAAAAACATTTATTAAGCACCTACTATTTGCAAGCTGCTGGGTGGAGTTGGTGAGAGGCAAAAGAGTTCTAGATTTTGCCAATCCCCCACCCATCTTTCAGGTTTTTCTATCTTTCAGTTTTGAGAGAGAAGACAAAAAAGGCCATTCCACTTTGGGTCCCTGAAGGAAAAAAAGCTTCACAAAGACATGAGAAGAATGGGAAGTTTCAATCATTTCCTGGTTATCAGCTTGCTACTCTAGAGACTTCAGCTGTTTCCCCTTGGGTGCCAACCAAGAAACTCTTGGTTAAACTGAGTTATCTCACTCCCAGTAGAAGAGTTCCACCACTCTGTATTGTCTAGTATATATTTTCCAATTTATAACTTCTCTGATTTTCATTTTGCTGAGTTGTATAAATGGATTTCTTTGCTATTTAATAAAAAAGGACCCCACATTTATCAGAACCTTTGTTCTTCACATAATTTCAAAAGGACCCCCTTTAAAAAATAAGCTCCACTATTGTATACAAATTATTTGATTCATGAAATACAATTATTTACATAACAACTAAGCTATAATGTGAAGGGCAATAATTTTGCTGTACAGTTCTTTCCATCCTGTCCCACTCTTTGAGACCCCACTTGGAATGATTTACCTTGTCCTCTTCCAGGTCAATTTACAGATTCAAAATAGGTTTAAGTGACTTGCTCAGGGTCACAAAGCTAGTTTAGTATCCAAGGCTATATTTGAACTTGGTCTTTCTGATTCCAGGCCTGGTGCTCTATCCATTGCACCAACTCACTGCCAGTGAAAAATTCCACTAATATTTTGTGAGGTCTACTATAAATCAGTGGCATGAGGTCTGAAAACATAGGATGGTAGTTTAGATCTTAACTGCCATTTTCTACCTGAGTGACCTTAGATCACTCTTATAGCACTTAGATAAATATTTCCTAAGAAAGTTTAATTAACAACAACATCAAAAATAGACAAGTCACTTGATAATTCTGTGCCCCAGTTTTCTCATCTGTAAAATAAGAGTTAGATTCAAAATCCCTTAAGTTGTTTAGCAGTTCTAAATCTAAGATCCTATGACATGCATTTCTCTAGACTTCAGGTTCTTTCTCTGTAAAATGAGAGAATGAAGGGGTCTGACTAAATGATCTTCAATATTCTTTCTAGTGCTGACATTTTGTGTCTCTCTGATTTTTCAGGCACATATTTACTATGTAGGGAATATACATCCTTGTAGTCCACTAATGAAGTGGTGACAAACTCAAATATAATTTGGCTACTTGGCCTATATATGGATCTCTTTGGGTGCATTTTGACTTAGAAAATTACATATTAGCATATTACTATGTTCTTATATTTTTTATAGTGTTAAATATTTTTCAATTACATTTGGGAGTATTTTAGGCTGCAATGCAATCTGTTGGCCATGTGTTTGACACCTTTGTTTTAATACAAGAATTCTTCACTTAGCTTCATATATAAAGTGTCCCCAGGTAGATTTCAAGGGATATCTGAACTTGACAATGGAAAAAAAATACATTTCTATTTTCAGTAACTTCTAACTGAAATGTAGCATTTTCTTCAATTACTTAAAAACATAATGCTGAGAAAAAGCTTATATCAGTAATGGCAAATCTATGGCACATATGCCAAAGATGGCATGCAGATATCTCTCTGTGGGCATGCATGCTTCCCCCTACCAGAGTTAGTTACTAGAAAGGCAGAGGGATTCAGATGGAGCTGCTCCACTCCCCCTCTCCACACAAGTCTCTTCCTCCCCATAGTGGAGAGCTTGGGTCACTCCCCTCCCCTCCTTTTCTCATTCCCCTGGCTGGGGTAAGATGGGGTAGGGGCTCATGGAACACAGTCTGGGGGGACAGGGCACAGCACATGCTCTTTAAAAGGTTCACCATCACTGGCTTATAGGATTCACTGGGCTACAAAAGGGGAAAATTAGTTTATGAACATAAAAAGCATTAAGAATGCTTGCCTTAGTTACCGACCTGAGGTAGAAAATTTATCTCTCTTATAATACTACTTAAAATTGGAATTATATTTAGGTACCATGGAGAAATGGACTTAACAGAATGCTAATATGCCTGGAGCTGGGCAAAACAAAGGGAGTGAAGTCCTGAACAGGGAATATACACATGTTTATGTATGTACATATGACATGCATATGTAGCATGATCTAAAATTATTCACAGTTTTAAAATCTTAGAATTCTATTTTTAACAAACCATATTTATGAACAGTCATTCAGTACACACACACACAAATGTTTAGCCATTATGCCATCTCCCCTTGCATTATTTACAAAGTCTTATATATTTTTTTAAATGCTTTGGCTCTTCATTGTGGAAAATCCCCTCTGGCAAAGAAGCTTTTCAATATATTTCCTATGTCTTTTTATGGTGTATAAACCTATAGCATAGTTTAGTAGAAATTAGCTTTCTCTGAAAAATAGATAGAGAAAAGACTTGCTAATTGACTGTTTTCATTAAATTGATTTTCAGAACTGTTCTGGGCACAGTTAAAGATGAGATTTTGTTATGCTCGTTAAAAATGTGTTAACCTGCACAGATGGAAGAAACCGTTGGTGGTGATTCTCTAAGATCCAGACTGTGCTCTCTGATCATTATGCCAGTTGCTCTCACTGATTCCTTCCTTCTTTGTCTCCTCACTTATCCTTAATATTCTTTTTCCCTGAAAATTCTAGAAGAAATATAACTTGCCAATATGATGGCTTACACATCCCTTATGTTGGTGGCTTTCTTACCAACACTTTCTCAATGACCCCCACAAAGGCCCCATGAGTACCTCTCACTTTTCTGACTCATTGTCCTCGCCCAGATCTAGAAATTTTCAGTAGATGACATACTTCTAAGAGAAATCAGGCAGTTGGATGGGGCAGTAAATAAAGTGCCATACCTAGAGTCAGAAAAACTCAGTTTCCTGAATTCAAATCCATCCTCAGACACTTAGCTGTGTGACTCTGAACAATTCATTTAACCTTCATTGCCTCCATTTCCTCATCTGTAAAAAGATCTGGAGAAGGAAATGGAAAAGTATTCTGATACATTTGCACAGAAAACCCCAAATGAGGTCACAAAGAGTCAGACATGACTGAAACAACTAAACAGCAACAAATTAAAAATCAGCAGCTTACCTTGCAAACACAAAAGCTCATAAACTTCAAAACATCAACAATTTTATTTACAAATTAGTTGAAACAGATAGGATCCCACACCATCACCTATTCAACAAACTAAAGGTTCCCAATCACCTCCAGCATAAAATATAAAATTCTATTTGATATAGTGGCATGAGCTCCCTTGTTGTTCCTCCTACTAGTCACTTCACCTTCCCACTCTAGGAATCTTCACTGGTTATGCCCCCTGTCTGGACTTCTTTCACTCATCATCTCCAAGTCTTGGCCTCTATATAATTGTTTCCATCTTGTCTCTCCCATTAGACTATAAGCTCTTTGAGAGCAGGAATTGTCGTATGCCTATCTTTGTATCCCCAGAGCCTAGTACAATGCCTGGAACCTATTATCCCCTTGATATTTTGCTATCAACAAAATTAACCTCTTAGTGTTTTGTCAACTTTAAGGCTATAAAGTGCAGAAAAGGTGCTGACCGTTGTTCATAAAGGAACCTTCCTTATTTGTAACTGTATCAATAGAATCATAAATCCAGTTTCTTTTGTATTTACCTAAGATACAAATCTTCTCTGCCACCATTTTGAAAAGTATCTATTCAGTTTTTAAGTAAACATTTCAAGTAATGTAGAATTCACTTCTCCCTACTTCTCTGCTGAGCCTACTCCATTTTTTGGACAGCTCTAATGATAAGAAAGATTGGTCTTGTTTTAAGCTGAA
The DNA here is from genome assembly GCF_027887165.1 of Monodelphis domestica. Lineage (NCBI taxonomy): Eukaryota > Metazoa > Chordata > Mammalia > Didelphimorphia > Didelphidae > Monodelphis > Monodelphis domestica. The sequence continues at coordinate 293,499,548 of NC_077230.1, forward strand.
ATATGTCTTCCACTGACTTTTCCTCTTTTGGTCTTTGTTCTGTCCTCACAGATTTAGTAGATACTATATACTTTTTCTCTTCCATATGACAATCTTTCAGATACTTAAAGTAAGCTTCCATGTTCCCATTAAATCATTTCTTCTATAAATACTTCCAGTTTTTGCAGTTGAACCTCTAATGACATAGTCAAGAGTTCTCTAACTATCATGACTGCGCCATTATGGATTTACTCAAGCTTAACAGTATATTTGAATAATGAGAATGGGAGGCAATATGATGGAGTGGATAAAGTAATAGTGTGAAATTCAAGAGACTTGGACTCAAGTGTCAGATCTACAATATAGTAGTTTTGTGAACTTCAGTAGAGCATATAACCATTCACGAGTCTCAATTCTCTTTTCTGTAAAATTTGAGTGTTGGCCTAGATGACTTTAAAGTAGAGGTTCTTGACTCCAAGTCCAGTGTTTTACCTATTGTACAAGCTATCTGCCTTATGTTTATTAAATAGCTACTGTGTAGATGGTCTTAGGATCATAAGGACACCAATAAAATAAACATTCAAGAAGCCATCTTTCTACTGAAGGAGGTAAAAACACATCCTATCTCAGTTGAACATGACACTTTTATAAAAACTGACCATATTTTAGACCATATTTATGAACCTCATAATTGATGTAGAAAAAACAGAAATATTAAATATATAATTTACTGCCATTATGCAAAAATATTTTCAATAACTGGTCATTAAAAATTGCATTTACATTATAGCTCTTCCAGAGTATGATGGGAATAGGGAGAATATTCTCTCTCCTCTCCCCACCAGTACAATGGCAAATATTTCCTTGATGCAAAGAAATTTCTTCAGTAGGAGACTCTACTGACAACAAGAGGGGTAGGTAAGAAAGAAGACACAGACAGAAACAGATGGACTGAGCCCCATATCCAATAGCCTTCAGTTAAATTGCAGAGAGGATTAGTCCTGAGGAACTTCTTGAAAGAACCTGCCCAGCACAATTGATATCACCATAAGAAGTAGAAAGGTATTAGATTTATGCACTGTTGATGATATGAGCTTCCTTGACCACACATCTTATCTAAATGAATTCATCTCTATTAGGACTTACATTGTGGGTATCTCCTCATGCCACTGATGTTGGATAGATTCATACACCTCAGAGTTATTGGGGGGATACTTCATTACTATTCTTCATACTATGCCCTTTTCATGAAATTCCTTTGCTTTGAACTAATTGTATCAAATGAAAAATATTAAAGGTGAACAGAATGGTAGAGACTAATGAGGTATAATCTTTAGAATACAAACCCATAGAAAACCTTGGGTATGGTACAGTCACATGAAATATATTAAAGTCCATTGCAAACTTTAAAGCATTATATAAATGTTATTATTAATACTGTTTTTATTTTTATCCCTAAGGGCCCCAACCCACAAGTATGATTTAGTTTATATTCCAGAGGAGGTGTTACAATTATTTTTAACCAAATGATATCTTTCCCTTTTTTCTGAGGGGGGAAATGGTTATTCTTCATTTATAAGTGTTTTGTTTATATTACTAGGGACAAAATAGTTTTTTAGTTGATGAGTAAATTCATCTTCATTTCAGAATCAGGAAAACAATGGTGAAAATGGTATGCTCTAGAGTTTCATGAGTCTATATTTATTCACTGTAACAGTCTTTTTTAAATGGCAAAGAAACAGACATGATCTCATTAACCTTCTATTTCCTATGAGGTAGCAAGGAACAAGGGCAAATGAGAAACCTGAGGCATGAACAGATGTCAAAAGCACTTGCCCAGGCTCACCCAGAGGTCTACAAATAGAATTAAAATCATCTCCATCCTTCTGAAAACCTTGATCTTCCAGGGCCTACTGTATGCTTCCCAAATATCAGATTGCCATAGGAATTGTCGAAAATGACTGAGAAGTAGAGACTATATAAGGGTCAGATCTAGTTTCATAAAAATATGATTGGGAAAAATCTCTGAAAATTCTAAATCCTCTTTGATAACCCATTGGTCAAAAGTTTTTTACTCATCAATTTGCTAAGTACCTCTCTCCCATGTCTTTTCTCTCTCCCATGTCTTTTCCAGTCCTCAGGGTTAGAAAGGAATCACTGAACTCTGGCTCCTAGAAGACTATAATCAATTCAATTCAATTCAACAGGCATTTATAGAATACCCTCAGGTAGCAATTATATAGACCTTAAAGGTTTTCAAAGCCTTTATATATCATTTGATTTTCACAACTCTTTAGGATAGGTGTTATTATTATTTTAATTTTACATAGGAGGAAACTGAACCTTAGGGAGACTAAGTGATTTGTTCAGGATTACAAAATTAGTAACTGCCTGAGGTTGGATTTGGACCCCTGTCTTCCCAACTCTATGTCTACAATTCCACCTATAATTTAACTAGCCTCCCATAAAAATTTACCTTATCTATTTGCCGGAAAATGTCCATGGACTTTTGAAATATAAAAACAAATACAAAACCATTTTTGCCCTCAGGGAGCTTACATTTTACTCTGGTGGGATAAATCACTTTAATTCTTTTTGAACAGAAAAAAAAGTCTTGATGAGACTTATATTTTAGGAATATTATACTATAAAGATTCTCCTCCCCAATTCCAGTCCACCCTTAGTAGAAACTGGCTCCTGAAGGGAAGAGTTATCTCATTTCAATTTACATATCCTCAGGCCTTGTAGTTAATAAGCATCAAATAAGTGTTAGTGAAATTGATCACAATATTTTAGAAAGAATGCTAAATCTAGTAACTGGAGAAACCTAGGCTCAAATTCCATTTCTGACACTAGCAACATTGCCATGGACTAGTCATTCAATCTCTTCATTAAAATTCCGAGGACTGCAGTACCAACTCAAATAGCTAGAGAAAATCTCTACATTTTACAAACCAAAAGGCAGGCAAGTCCCTATCCATAATCATATCATAAGCAGATAGATGGGACAGGATGCTGGACTCAGACTCAGGAAAACTTGAGTTTGAATACTACCTCAAATACTTACTATCTATGTGACAGTGGCAAGTTATTTAACTCCTTAAATTCAGTTCCCTTCCTCCCAGGGTTGTGAAAATCAAATTTTAAAATGTGTAAAAAGAAAATAGGCATAAATTTTAAACAGCAACACTATATAATTAGTTTTATTAAAAAGGAAAGAAAATGAACAAACATCAGATGTTCCAGAGCAAGAATATTATATCAGTGTCTTCTTTCAGCAGCTCACAATCTTCCAGCCTTCAGTAATTGCCATTATCCCTTTCAGCACTGGATGAAGCCTGGACACTAGTAACAGGGAAAGAAAGTGAAGAATTCCTCTCCTAGATTGACAACTGATTAGGGTTCTTCTATGTATCCCAAACTTTAGTAATAAGGCACCAGCCTAGCAATCTTTTTCAAAGAATTGTGATCTAGTGGAAAGAGTATGAGATTAGGCCCTAATTTGGGTTTGTGTGACAATGAACAAGTCACTCACTACTCATTGGCTCTGTTTTCTAACTTCATAGTGTATAATTTAATTTATTTCAATACCTACTGTACTGGGGAATTTAGGAAAGTAAAATATAAAGGCAAACTATTCATTTGTTGGGGCTTATTTTGTTTGCTTAGATCTCCACTGTGTCTGTACAAACAAGTTTATCAGAAGAAGACTCAGTATACTTTCTTGTAGAAAGTCTTACTTTCTTCTCTTTGGGAATTCAATTTCTTCCCAAGAAGAAAGGGAAGATAGCAATTCTTTCTCTCTCCCTTTTAAATTTGCAGATGGAATGACTAAAAATGCAACCAAACTCCACTGCTGTTCTGAAGCCTTGACTTTAAGACTAGGCATCTCTTTATTAGACTTGGAATCATAGGGCCTGGATTCCAACCATAAGCTACAACTTATTACCTGGATGTACATGTATTAGTCATTGCATGTTTTTAGATCTCATTCATAAAATGAGAATGGGATTGGACTAGATGACCCAAAAAGTACTTTCTGTCTCTAAAGAAATGATGCCACAGATCCCACTCAAAAGATTACATCCTTGAAGTCAAATGACTCGGTATAACAACATAATTTATTTTAATTTGTCCAAAATATGTACAAACCAGAATCTATAATTTTGGCCTCCAAAATATCCCCTCTATCTCCATAGATTTTCATCTTTAAAAACATGATATGACCTTTTCTCTTTAGGTTGTCTTCATACTATGGTTTATTGTATAAGATGCTGTTGTTGACACACACACACATATATGAATATATACACAAGTATACATATACACACATATATATATAAATAAAGCTTTTTTTCCAATTTGCCAGAAATCCAGTCAGAGTCCACTTCAAGTAGTTTCTTTTTTGAGTTTATTACTTTAATATTGCATTCATTTAAGATTGATTCTTACTAATTTAGTCTCTTCCATTGCTATGCTTTTCTATCTTAAATCAGAGCCAAAATAATTTCGATAACTACTACTTTATAACATTTGATATCTGAAAGTTCTATTCTCCCTTCTTTCCTGTATTGTAAAAAATTCTTTTGAAATTATAGATTTTTCATTTTTCCTTATGAATTGTGTTAGTATTGTGGAAATTAGTTAAGTAGTAGCCAGAGAAGGAAGTTTTAGTCCATTAATTTATAGGACCCATAGAAAAATTGGTAGTCATACAAATAGTGAGCAGGATTCTTAAAAAAACACACACAGGAAAACTTACATGAACTGATGCAAACTGGACTGAACACCAGGAGAATATTGTACAATTTATACCAATATTGAACGCTGACCAACTTTTAACGTGAGCTGTCCTCAGCAGTACAATGATCCAAGGCAATTCAAAGAACATATGATGAAAAATGCTATCCACCTCCACAGAGACAACTGATGAAGACTAAATGTGAATTAAAACATTCTTTTTTAACATTCATTATTAACCATTTTAGCCTGCATTTTTTTACAACATGTCTAATATGGAAATGTTTTGCATGGATACTTATGCATAATCTGAATTAAATTACTTGTCTTTTCAAGAAGGGGTGGAATGGAGGAAAAGAGAATATGGAATTCAAAAAATTTTAATGATTATTAAAAATTTTTGTTTAATGTAATAGAGGAAAAGATTAAATTTATATAAAAAATTTCTGTATCAGCTTTCTAAGGAGATAACCATCTTTTTAGATAAGCAGGTTTGTAACTTTGTTGTTTAATTTAACTCTTTACTGATACTCACCTCACAAATCCATTATGTTGACCAATCTTGGTGCTACTACTACTTTCTAAACATTCCCATATGAGTCTCCTCCCTTATCTCTTAATCACCATGCTAGGTTAAGACTTCATTAGTTCTTTGAATATTTGGTAGAATTCACTTCTGAATGTATCAGGCCCTGTGTCCTTTTATATAGGAAGTTCAATTTCTTTTTCTGTTATGGTATTGTTTAAGTATTTATTCCCTCTCTTTTTTAATATGGGTATATTATATTTTTTGTAAGTATTGATCTATTTCACATATATGGTCAAACTTATTGGCATATAATTGGGCAAAATAGCTTCCAATAATTGCTAAAAATTTCTTCTTCATTGATTGTGAACATGCCTTTTTCATTTTTGATTATAAAAATTTGTTTTTTTATCAAGTTAACCAGTGGTTTATCTATTTATTTTTTCATAAAACCTACACCTTGTCTTATTTATTAGTTCAGTTGTCTTTTTACTTTCAATTTTATTTATCTCTTCCTTGATTTTCATGATTTATAATTTTGTGTTTAATTGGAAATTTTTAATTTGCTCCTTTTTTAGTTGCATGCCATATTCATTGATTTGCTATTTCTCTATTTTATTGAGGTAAGCATTTATACATATGAATTTCCCCCTAAGTAATGTTTTAGCTGCATCCCATAAAATTTGATAACTTTTCTCCTCATTTACTGAAGTTGTTCATTGTTTCTATGATTTGTTCTTTTGACCCATTCATTCTTTAGGATAAAATTATTTAGTTTCAAATTTATTTTTAGCTTGCTGCTCTATATCAAGTATAATTTTTATTGCATTATGATCTGAAAAGTATGCATTTGATATTTCTGCTTTTCTGCATTTGTTTGTGAGGTTTTTATATCCAAATATAAGGTTGATTTTTGTGAAAGTGCCATGTACTGCTGAGACAAAGGTTGATTCTTTTCTATCCCCATTCTCTTTTCTGCAGAGGTCCATAACATCCAATTTTTATTTCCTTCGCTTATTTACATTTAATTGTTGTGTTGGGCTTATTTATCTCTGAGAGGGGAAGGTTGAGTTCCCCCACTAATAATGTTTTACTCTCAATTTCTTCTTGTAACTCATGTAACTTTTCCTTTAGTAATCTGGATACTCTACCATTTGATGTATATGTGTTTAATATTGACATTGTTTTATTTTCTATTATTTGTTATCATGTAATTCCCTAAGGGAATAGCTTTAGGGCATGATTGCATTTTAAAAATACGTCATGGGAGAGTGACCTAGGCACAATGACCCAGAAAGGATAAAGTTAGGATCCAGGGGTTAAGGAGAAGAAATAAAAGAGGGGGTTCCAGGAAGTGGTCTCTCTCTATTCTCTAGGACGAATGGGGAGAAAATGATGGCTGAGATAGATAGCCTTGTGGAAAAGTGCCTACAGAGCAAGATTAGAATAGGCTAAAATCTCCCTCTATCTTTATGCTCTCTATTTCAAGTGAATATTACTAAACTAAATGAAAACTGAGGACTTATAATTTAGTTTTAACACATATCTTTTGATTAGATCAATTTTTCCTTTTGTTTTACCTGAAATCATTGTTATACCTGTTTTTTTTTTTTTACTTTAGCCAAGGCATAATAGATTTTGCTTTAGTTTCTTACTTTTACTCTGTGGGTTTTTCCCCATTTTAAATATGTTGTTTTAATTTGCATTTCTCTAATCATTAGGGATTTAGAATACTTTTTCATGTGCTTATGGATAGTTTTGATTTCTTCACGTGAAAACTGCCTATTCATGTCTCTTGAACATTTGTTGATTGGGGAATGGCTTGATTTTTTGTAAATCTGACTTAGTTACTTATATATTTGGAACTGGCTAAGACTTGCTAAGAGGCAAAAGGGTGGATCAATTGAATAGACCAGGGGTAAGTGACCTGAGCAAACTAGGGTTCGATAAACCCAAAGATTCCACTTTTGGGAACAAGAACTCACTATTTGACAAAAACTGCTGGGAAAATTAGAAAACAGTATGGGAAAATTAGATTTAGATCAACATCTTAGATCCTATGCCAAGATAAATTCAAAATGGGTAAATGACTTAAATATAAAAAGTGATATCATAAATAAATTAGGTGAGGGAATAGCTGGGTAGCTCAGTGAATTGAGAACCAGGCCTAGAGACAGGAGGTCCTAGGTAAAAATCTGGCCTCAGACACTTGCCATCTGTCCAGCTGTGTGACCCTGGGCAAGTCACTTAACCCCCATTGCCTAGCCCTTACCACTTTTCTGCCTTGGAACCAATACACATTCCAAAACATAAGGTAAGGGTTTTTTTTTTTTAAATAAATAAAGTAGGTGAACATAGAATAATATATCTATCAGATCTCTGGGAAAAGAAGGAATTTTAGACCAAGCAAAAGATAGAGAACATTACAACAAGTAAAATGAATGACTTTGATTATATCAAATTAAAAAGGGGTTGTAAAAACAAAACTAATGCAAATAAAATTAGAAAGAAAGCAACAAACTGGGAAAAACATTTTAATAACAAAATTCTTTGACAAAAGTTTAACTAAGTCTTTTTTTAGTTTTTTTTTCATATTACACGTGAATAAAGTTTTCAATGATCACTTTCTGATATTTTGGGATTCATGTTCTCTGACTCTCCCATTCTTTCCCCCCTTCCTAAGACAGCAGGTAATATGATATAGGTTGTACATGTATTATCATACAATACATATTAGTACATTCATCATATTATGAAAGAATACACATATCACTTACACTAGAGGAAAAATTTATGAAGGAAATAAGGTGGAAAATAGCATTCAGAATTTGTCAGCAGTGGATATACTTTTTTTTCTGTCATGAATGCCTTGGAGTTATTGGATCTTCACATTACTGATAATAGTTGTCACTCACAACTGATCATCATATTTTATTGCTGTTATTTTACACAATGGTCTCCTGGTTCTGCTCACTTCACTTTGCACCACTTCATGTAAGTCTTTCCAGAATGTTTGTGATCATCTTTTCATCATTTGTTATGGTGCAACCGTATTCTATTAGAATAATATACCATGACTCATTTGGACAGTCCACAATTGATGGAAATCATTTCAGTTTCCAGTTCTTTGCCACAAAAAAGAAAGCTGCTACTCATGTTTTTATAATTGAGAGCCAGGCCTAGAGACAGGAGGTCTAAGTTCAAATCTGGCCTCAGACACTTCCTAGCTGTGTGACCCTGGACAAGTCATTTGACCCCCACTGCCTAGCCCTTAACACTCTTCTGCCTTGGAACCAATACACAGTATTGATTCCAAGACGGAAGGTGAAGTTTTTTTTTTATATTATTATTAAAAAAATAGGTCCCTTTCCTCTATATTTGATCTCTTTGGGATACAGACCTAGTAGTGGTATTGCTAGGTAAAAGGACTTAATTTTATAGGCTCTTTGGTCATTGTTCCAAATTGCTTTCAGATTGGTTGTATCAGTTGCATCTCCACCAGCAGTGCATTGGTGTCCTCATTTTTCTATATCCCTCAAAAATTTTTATCCTTTTCTTTTTTATCCATTTTGTCCTTTTTTTAAATCAGATATTAGCCAGTCTGATAGGTATGAGGTAGTACCTCAGAGTTGCTTTAATTTGAATTTCTCTAATTAATGGTGATTTGGAGCAGTTTTTGTATGATTATACATATTCCTAATTTTTTCATCTGAATTGCCAGTTAATATGCTTTGACCATCTGTCAACTGAAAAATTCTTTATATTCTTATAAATTTGACTCCATTTTCTATATATATGAGAAAGGAGGCTGTTTTCACAAACATTTGCTATAAAAATTTTCACAAGTTTGTTGTTTCCCTTCTAATCCTGGTTGCATTGGTTTTGTTTGTGCAAAAATGGTTTAATTTAATGTATTCAAGGTTATCTGTTTTACTTCTTGCAATGTTCTATATGTCATGTTTAGACATAAATTTTTTCCTTGTCCATGACATGGAAACTATTTCATGCTCTTCTAATTTGTTTATGGTATCATCCTTTATCCTTCTAAATCATGTATCCATTTTTACATTGCCTTGGTGTATGGCATGATGTTCTATTTTCCAGTTTTTCCAGGAGTTTCTATTGAATAGTAGGTTCTTCCAAAAGGTTGAAACTTTATGTTTGTCACACACTAGGATATTTTAACCATTTAATAATGTGTTTTGAATGTCTAATCTATTGTATCAATCCACTACTCTATTTCTTAGCCAGTACCAGATAGTTTTGACAGTTGACACTTTATAATAGAGTTTGAGATCTGGTACAGCTAAAATACCTTCCACTGTATTTTTTTATTCATTCCCTTGATATTCTTGGCCTTTTAAGATGCAGATGAATGTTATTATTTTTTTTCTTGTTCTATGAAGTATTTTTGGGTAGTTTGATATGCCACTGAATAAATTAGTTTAGGTAGAATTGTCATTTTATTATATTGGCTCAGCCTATCTCTGAGCAGTTAATACTTTTTTCAGTTGTTTGGATGTGATTTTATTTATTTGAAAACAGCTTTGTAGTTGTGATCAAATAGTTTCTGGGTTTGTTTTAGCAGGCAGACTCCTAGGTAGTTTAAATTATGAGCAATTATTTAAAATGATATTTATCTTTCTATCTCTTAATTTTGGGCTTTATTAGTAGTATAAAGAAATGATGATGATTTGTATGTTTTTTATATCTAGCTACTCTACTAAAGTTATTAATTATTTGAATAAGTTTTCTGATTGATTCTCTAGGACTTATATCATCTGCAAATGACATGTCTTTTCCTACAAGTAAAAGAGTGATTCATATATCATTTATGATATTAATAAAGTTTCAAAGCCTCCTGATTGAGGAATATGAGGCAGTATGTTCTAGTACTCAAACTATTACCACTTTCTTGAAAATACTTTGAACTTGGACCCCAGTGGATATAGCAGAGGAATTGAACCCCAAAATGCCCATAATACCAACTATATCCAAACCTTTGTCGTCATTAAGTGGTAATCACTGAGGAGAAGGAGCCACTGACATGGATTAGGTTACAAAATTAAATGCTTTAGCACCTTGGAAAGTAAAAATAATTTTCTAGGAAGTCTGAAATAATTTTTATCAGGTATATTGAACCTTAAAGCAGTAGTCCTACATCCTTGCCATGTTATATCAAAATTTTACCTTGTGACTGTAAATAAAATACCTTCCCTTTCTTCCCCCTCCCTACAATGCCTTATCTGTATAATTAGATAGTTCAACTACATAATGGGTAATATCCTCAACAATCTGTGAATTTATGATTCTAAGGTGGAAAATGGCCAGGAAATGGGAAAGAAATGTCCCAGGTGAGATTAGAATTTTGCAATTTTAAAGCTAAAAGGGAATGTGAGCAGTCTAGTAATTAAAATCAATCAACATTTATTAAGGCCCAATTTGGACTAAGCACATAAAGGGAGGTATAATGATCAATAAGAGATGGATCTTACAACATTATATAATGTCTTCCTTTCATGCATGAAGAAAATAATTTCCAAGTGACTTTCCCAAAGTTGTAAGTCAGCAAACATATATTAAGTACTATATCCAAGGTACACGTTAAGCACTTAAGAAAATCCCTGAACTCAGGACCTCATATTCTACTTGGGGAGAGAACATATAAGAAAATATGTCTATCCAAGATAGATTGTTGTTGTTCATCCTTTGATTTCTAAGAGGATCAATGATCAACAATGTCTTGACGCACATAAATTGTATTTAAGGGAGCAAGAATTACATGAAGTCTTCAGCCTCACTCTCTTGTCCAGAATCATGGGAATTCAGTGACAAGACAAAACTAAGGATGACTGATAATGGCCTAGTTGGCAGCAAATGATCTTAGTGTCTTCGATCCCTGACCAAACTCCAAACACTCCCTAACACTTGTTTCAGCCATCTTTATTGTTTTTGGAGAAGATTGTTCACATCCATCCCTCTAGAAGAAGTCTGCACATACTTGAGGTAGATATGTCCCTAAATTATTCCATCTTGGTAAAATACAGCACACCTGGCCATCTTGGCAGATGGGGTAATTAAAGTTGAGAGTAACCAATGGATGTGAGTTTACTCTCAACTTGGCTCACCCCATCTGCCAAGATAGTTTTACCAATGGGTGGCCACTGCACATGTTACAGATTCTTAGAGTCACAATTGGGTGTTTTCAGGGTGCTATCAAGCCATGATGTTTGACACAGTCACACGTGGAAACTGGGAGTTGCAAAGTGGCCCCTAAGAAGGATGGAGACACCCACTCAGCCCCACTCTGTGTGACTTCTCTCACTAACATCCCTTACTATAGGAATTGCTATGATTATTGTTCTCTCCCTAGCTTCAGGAAAAATAATATGAGAGCAAAATACTTGTAGGATAAATACTAATATTCCACATTATCCCCCCAGAATATCACCAAAAGATCATCAAACCTAAAAGACTCTTATGAGTTAACTTCTAACAGAACTGTACTCAAAATTCTCCACCACCATGTACAGGCGAGGAACAAGTTCTCCTAAGCCTCAATAACCCTAGGGAGAGGCTGGTACACCATGCCTCAATGACTTGTTTTACCAACTAAAATCTGTCTTGGAAACTCCCAGTGTAACATTAGAAAAATCATTTTTAAAAATGGATTGTTTCTGTTATCCTTTTTGATTCCTCAACTTGGCTACAGTGTTTGTTGATTGTCTTCTAGAACTCCTGATTGATTATCTCTTTTGTTAAAACTAACAAATGCTTTTCTTTGATTGTCTGTAAATCTAAGCACCTCAAAGGTTAATGAAAGAACTGACCTCTAGCTATGCCAGCTGTGATGAAAACATTTATCTTTTGCAAAAGCTTTGTGTGTATACTGTCAGAATCTGTAACAATATGGTATATAGAAAGATCACAGAGTGTTAAATAAATGATTTGTTAAAAGTTAATTTATCACTTATCCAATTATCTGTAGAGAATATGTATGTTGAATAGTGAAACTGTTTGCCAAGAAAATATGTAACCATTGAGGGGTATAAAGATAAACACGACTCTGGGCCAAATGGAGCAGTTCCGTGCAAAGCCTGGCCACAGGTTGACACTTCCAGCTGTCTTCCTGTCACTCATTCGTGCCTTGACCATTACACCAATTGAGCACCCCCAAAGCTGTGGACAAGGTGGGCCCCTAGAGGCCACAGCAAGAGTTGAGTGAAAGGTCGATACCAAAGGAGGACGATCAGTCCTGAAAAGAGGTTATACAAGTTAGAAACAGTATAAATGGAGTTAATCTCAGAGGGAAGGGGACAAAAGCAGCAAAGCCAGGGCTAGAATGTGAGTCTCCAAAGTCTCAATCCATTGTTCTTTGTACATTAGACTTTCTGTCAGGTGTGCTGTATTTTACCCTATCCCTTCCCATTCTTTTCATTAGTTCAATAGGAAGTACCTGGGAGAGTTGGGAATTAAAGATAGCTGAAAATGGATGACAAACCAAAAGAGGGCTAAGAAGCCTTTGCCAGCTTTAAAAAAATTTCCCTAGTACCCATTCTACATAACAATCCTTAGTTCTCTGCTATTTTAACATGATATTAAAATAATTATAAAATATTAGGGTCAGAATAATAGTTTGGGAATTTATATCTTAGAGTATCAAGGATACTTTCATCCCACCAATCTAATGACAAAGGAGTATGACAATTATCTCTATTTTAGCCTAAAATAGGTTAAGCTCTTTGCCCATGCTCACAGAGCCAGTAAGTGCCACAATTAGGTTAGACCTCTTGACACCAAATCTGGGACTCTTTCCATTACATCAGGAATTCTAAAATGAGAATTCACAGACCCCCAAGAAGTCTATAGACAGATTTCAAGGTGTCCATGAACTTGGAATGGAGAATAAATATATCTTTATTTTTGCTAGCTTTTTGTTTCCTTTGTACGGATTTTCTTTGTGTTTTATATACTTAAAAACATTATTCTAAGAAGGGGTCCATAAGTTTCACCAAAGGCATCCCATGACACAGAAAAAGGTCAAAACTCTCTTCACTGCTATGTAATTGCCCAGAAGGGACCCTAAAGATTATCTAGTCTATCTACTTTATTGGACAGATGAGAAAACAGGCTGAGAAGTTTTTGCAGTTAAGGGAACTTTCACAGTGAAACAATAAAGAACCCCAGCACCATAACGAATCACTTTTGTTTTCAGAACAGGATGTGGCTAACATGAAAAAGATAACCCCTTAATGTGAATCTTAGATCACCCTTAGCTTTTCATGGACTAGGAAAAAATGTTCTAATGATCTCTCTAGTATCAAAGTAATTTTATTCCATTAGTCAGTCGAATAGTTAAGGAATAAAAAACAGGAACAAAAAGATCATTAACCATGAAAGTTATACACATCTCTAGATATTCAAATAGCAGATCAACCAAAAAAGGGGGGAGTTGGTGGGAAATGTACAGCTTTAGGAGGTAAATTTTGATCCAGGTGCCTTTAATTGCCAATCCATGTCCCCACTGCTGCTTTAATGCCACCCCTGGAATGCTTGGAAGATGGAAAAATCCTTGATAGGAACAGGCCTACAGTCTGCACCAAATCTCTCAGAGCCCCATTCTCAACAGTAGCTGCTCTGTGTTTGAAGTATATCTTCTTAACAGATTTAGGCAAAGATCAGGGTGAGGGGTAGAGGAGAGACTTCCTTAAATAAGAAGTCACTGTAAATATAATTATGTCAAGTGGATGAGGAGAGAGGAAAGCTTTCATGACTCTGGAGGACCCAGCTATTTTACAAGAGGGTGCTTTATATCTAAGGTTTTAGCTTCCCAGAAAGGAACCTGAACTTGCTGGGACAACAATAGAGCCTCTTTACTTGGCATTCCAGTCCCAGGATCTAATCAATCTGAGGATTTCAAATCTGATGACAACAACCACCCCTTAAGCACAGAAAAACTGCAACCCAAAGATCAAAAGAAGTTAAAGCTCTAGTCAAGCCAGTCTGCCTCCCTGAAAAGAATTTTGTCCCATTCCGTTTTAATTCACTGTTGCTCATCCTGTTGAGTATCTAAACTAACTGAAGACTCAAATGGATAATCTCGTATTTAGTTGTCTAACATTTAGTGATTTCTGGAAGATCATTTAGGCTATTGGACCTTGATAATTCTTTATGCTTCTGGAGACCTTTGAATTCTTACTAGAAGTGATTTATTACATCATTAACTTTTATATCCTTGAGGTTAAAGAATTTGTCATGTGTTATTTTTGTATCCCCATATCTGGAATGGTGCCTGCATATAGTATACACTTAAGAAATATTTGTTAAATTGACATCTGCAGGAAGGGGTCTGTGGGTATGAAATATTGCATGTGCTGTCAGACTTAGCTGATGGCTTGGTTACTTTTATTTAACTACTTTTTTAGATTTTATTTTTGGAACCATTTAGGATAGCTTACTGAGAGCATGGGTGGGATAAGAATATAGATTCAGAAATGAAAATGTGATAGAAGTAAAGGAGAGAAATGAAAATGAAATGAATGGATCACTGGGATTTATTAGATTTGGTTCAGGGACTGTAATTTTTCAAGAAAAGGCTTTTTAGCTAGGTAAGAGTTAGGCTACCTACAATCTCCACTCTCTGGCCCCAGGAACAATATCTGACACAGCTACACAAGGAGGAGAAGTCAGCAACTTGTAGCAAGCCTAGTTTAGGGTAAGTAGATGAATGAAATTGAGCAAATCCTGCTCTTTTCCTCTGCAGAAAGATGAAGATTAATTAAACTTATTGAATAATATTAGCAACAAACTTAGTAACTTGGACTTCTTTGGAATTTCCATGAAGCCAAAGTAGCTGGAGAATGATGATAGAGTATAGTACCTTACTCTCACTAGCAGTTCCTAAGCTCCTCAAATAAATTTGTACCTAGTACATGGAAAAGAACCTTCTCAATGAATTCTCCCTTCTCACAATAAACAGGAGACTGAAGATACATTTTCACATGCATGAGCTGACAATTTTTCACATCTTTGAAACTAAATGTTCTACCTTACAAGATCAATAATTAACTAGACCAAAATCAAAATCACTACTTTGACAACAGGGCTGCAGCTCTCATTGTAATGATCTGGCCAGCCTATTGCAGCAAAGAAAGGATATCAACGCTCTGAGTCCTGGCCTGGAAAAGATTTTATTGAAGTTAGCAGGGGAAGGTTCTTGGGTGAAAAATACTAAGCAAGGAGCAAAAGCAATATTTACCAAGGCCAAGGAAGGGCTTTATTTTTTAATCAGGAATTTGTCTAAATAGAATGAAAGAATGTTTATGCATATAACAAAAGAGATGAGTGACAAAAGAAAGTTCCCATAAGCATTAAAATATTTTTAGCAGTATTTTTTGATGTAGCAAAGAACTAGAAACAAAGTAGATACTCATCAACTGGGAAATGGTTCAACAAATTGTGATACATTAATTAATGGAGATATAGAGAAAAATTGAAAGAATTATCTGATGATGCAACATGAAAATCATAAGCAAAAAAAAGGAAATACACAGTGACTAAAATAATGTGAATAGCAGTAAAAGAGCAACAAGAATGAAGTAAGGTATGAAAAGTGCTTTGTAATCTTAAGGTATTACATAAATGTTATCTATTATTATTCAAATGCTATGAAATTATAATGGCCATGCTTCTCTGTAGAGCCCTATCTTCTTAAAAAAGTTAGAGTACCATGAACAACAATGCATATGATCTCAGACTTTTAGATGCTTTCCCTTTATTTCCACTTTAATGGATGGATCTCTTCAAAGAATAAAGTTACATGCCAGTAAATGTAGTGGTACAAAAACAAAAGATATCAATATACTCTATTTTAAAATAAATGGAATGGAAGCCCAGATGCAAAGCTATGAGAAAGGATCAAACCAGGATCATCAGCTAATTAGCCCAGGGAGGGCTATGGAAACATCAGAAACTCCACAGTGCTGAGATGGGTTACATGTAGGACACCAGAAACAAAATATTGTTGCTTATACAAGGGATGCTAGGAGCCATCTGCTACTTAAACCTACCCTGCCCATGAAAGACAAATAAACATCAGCTGGTGCCAACACCTGTGACCATATGTGCACTAGTTGGAGGAAATTACCAGGATTGAATCTCTACACGAGACTATGGCAATAACATAGGCAACACAGCAGAGAACATTAGAACCATGATGGATTGGAGAGAGCTCAGGATTTGTAGTTAGAGGCTCTGGATTTGAGTCCTAACTCTGTTACTGAACTATCCGTGAGACTTTCAATCAATCACTTCAATATTTTGTACCTTTTCAAATTTTAACTTATTAAAATGATCTTATTACTTTTATTTCATCAAAATAAGAGATTTTAGAGCAGATGAAGTTGGAATTCCCATTTTTAAAATACTATTCTATAATATTAACCTGTAAGGATGATTTGAGCTGGAAGGATGAATATGCAAGTGATGCATTTGAAATATTATCACATAGGAAATGATGGCAGCAGTTTTCCATCTCTGTGGAGAACTGTACAAGAGGAATGTGACTGGAGTTGCAGAAGGAAGGATGAATTCATGCAAAAGAAAAATCATCAAGAGATTCACAGTAGTTTTGCAGATATCAGGGACTGCTATCATGCACTTCTGCTCAGTGTCTGGTGTGAGTGGGCTGAAAAAAGCCAGGATCAGCAGGATAACCATAAAGTCATAGGAACAAGGTATTAGTTGGTTCTGAAAACCCAGAGGGATGGGAGATTCTGCTGGGAACTCCTGTCAGAGGGCTCTGTCAGGTGCTACGTGAGAGTGTAGGACTATGGACTAGTGCGATGTTTGACACTTGGCTAATTGCTGACATTCCAAAACCAGTAGGGAAGGTTTGGCTAAGTAAATATAAAAGCAAACTCTTCCAGAAGCTTTGGGAATGAGAGAAACAAGGAACTGTTGTAATAGTTTGCAGGGAAAATTTCCAAGGAGAAGGCACAAAAGACTGCAATTCATCTTAATTTCTGGCAACTATGAACATGCAGGAATCTTTTCTATTCCCCTGTAGGGCATGTATTATGTATATGTTTCTTCATAACGGGCCAACAATTTTGCGTACTGCAGATTTAAAGTGACCATCCTACAAAAAAAGGTTAAAGGGCTTGAGGAAAAATAATTATGGTAGGCAAGTAAGGGTCCAGAAATCTGGATATAGGCAAATATTATCATAGTTTCCCAAAGTAAACCTCAAGAGTAGCTTCTAAAAATTAGACTGTTTTGACAAAATTCTAAATGGTTCATTAAACATAAACATAAAACTGTGGCCTAGGGAAAAAGGTGATTACCAGAATCCAGTAACACATTCCTTTAGATTTAGTCAAGACAAAAAAAAATGACCCCATTTTTAATGCTGAAAGTATCATCTGACTATTGGATATGGGCAACGCTGAAGACATGGAATATGTCAATTTTAGTATACTCTTTGACTAGGGTCCCAATTGTATCCACATGAGAAATCTGTGGCTTCTGTTGTTCATCATCTCTACCAATGGACCAAAAACAGTGAGGGCTGCCACTGCGGCAGGGAAAGGAATTATTATGACCAGCAAAATATATTGAAAAGGACTGTGAAATGAAGTTATGGAATGCTGCCCTGGACTAGTGATCTTTTACCAGACAAACCTTTATCAAAACAAAATAGCCTTCTATCTCTTCTTCTGATTTAGCTACATATTTGACAGACTAGAATTCCTTCTATCCTAACGCTCTTGCCTTTTGCTACCTTAATCTTTGACTCAGAAGTGATTTCTACCAAGATGACAATTTCTTTTACGTGCTATTTCTCCATTCTCATCCCAATCCATTTTAGCACAATCTCTAGTTTAATCACTGATGTTCTCATCTCTGTCTTTTTTATTATTTCCTCTGGAATCCTTATTTTACCATCATTTCCTCCTATATTCTAGATCTCTTCTTCTAGTCCATTTTTTTCTTGTGTTCAAAGAAATCAGGCTTGCACAAATTATACCTAACAATATTGCTGTCCAAAGATGAAGTAACTACTTTATGAGATGGCAAATTCCTAATCAGTTGGAATGCTTACGTAGACCCTGGATGACCTCATGTCAGAAACTTTATAGAATAGATGCTAGCATTTGTATAGTGAGTTAAACTGGAAAAATTAAAAACTTTGTTTCTGATTTAATTTTTCTGGTACTGTTCCAGTCTTTTCTTTGGACCTAAACTATAACTGCTTTCTCTTTCCAAAGGTTCATTTAGATTCTACTCTTTGACACACAACTAGAATATAGCTCATGTAAGTGGTAAGTATTGCTTTTGTGTCATACCCAGGATATCAGGCCATATCTACTGACCACTGATTAAGTAAAGATAGTAAATACAATTCTTTAGGAGTTTTCATCATCACTTTGGGCAGATGCATGATTGCGATAGATATATCTTCATAAATCACTTAACTTCTCTGTGCCTTAGTTTCCTCAACTATAAATTGAGGGAATAAGATTCAGTGACCTCTGAGGTCCTTTTGAGCCCTACAATTATATTCCTATAATTGATATAGCCATAGCCAACTCTATTAATTATAGACTTTAATGGTTTAAGGCCCTAAAGACTATGTCTCCCCTCCCTCACTCCCATTGTCTGACTTTGGGGCAGTATTTTCTTCCTTCATGCAGACCCTAAGACCTAATCATGAAATGCATCTGCTTCCCTGGAGACTGGGCTCCAGCTGTAGAAATGCCCATGACAAATCTCAGTGAGCACCTCAAATTGGAGCTATCAATTGGAAGCAATCCAAAGTGCCATCAGCACTGCCTATTGTCAGACCTGGGCTAGGGCAGATTATTGAAGGACACCATGTGGACCTGCGTTTTCATCAAATCTCTTTCCAAAATAACTGAAAAGGCAAATTGTACTTCACAATTTCCATGTTCTAAAGTGAATCAATGGAAGCACTTGTATTGATTGTCAGGCAAAACCACAGGACTTTAGTTTATATTCTTTTTAAAGGTGCAATGAAAGTCAAGATAACTATTTAGGCACATGAGGCATTTTGGAAATATTTTAATAAAGTGCCATTTTTATAAATTTTCAAAACTGTAAAAGAAAACCTGTGAAGTGTTCCTGTGTGGAAATGTGATGTGTTTGAGTATAGCTTTGACTATTTTACATGTGACTGTGTGTCCCTACATACCCAAACACAAAAGAATACTTCAGGCACTTCAAGCCAATTGTTCCTTTCTTTTTATACTTTTCCATTTTTCCATTTTCTCATATTTCTGCCATCCTCCTCAAAGTCCTTCTCATCCTTCAACTAAATTACTACAACACCTTTCTCCATGGTCTCCTTGTTCCAATTTTCTGTAGCTCTGGTTTATTTGAATATGACTAACAAACTAATCTGCCCCAAAATGCTAACTACATCATGTCACATTTCTTCTCAAGAACCTACAAAGATTCCCTATTTAGCTTATCATAACACATGTAGACTCCTAGATCCAATTTTCATGCCCTTCATAACATGTCCATCACTACCTGCTCAAGTGTATTTTTAGTACTCTCCATGAGAGTTCTGTTCATGTCTGACTTAATGACCTCATTTGGGTTTTTCTTGGCATAAATGCTAGAGAGGTTTGCTGCTTCCTTCTCTAGCCCATTTTACAAGCTGAGGCAAACAGGGTTAAATGATTTGACAAGAGTTATATAGCTTTATCTGAGGCCAGATTTGAACTCAGGAAGATGAGCTTTTGTGACTTCAGACCTGGCATTCTATCTATTGAATCATCTAATTTCCCTTTTAGGATACCTTTATCCTTCCTCTCCAACTATCCAAATTCAAATGGAAGACAGTTCAGAATCATAAAAAAGGGTTCTGAACTTTTGAGTTCTACTGTTAGCTCTGCTACTAGCTATATGACTTCAGTTTATTAATTTGTAATGAGTACAATTACATGATCTCTAAGGTCTCTTGCATCTATTATTGAGTTGTACATCCCTTCCATGATCATTTACCTGATTGCTTTAGATGCTCACTCATCCCTCCCTTTCCTGAACTCTTGTTTTACTTATAGTAAGTCACATCGAACTTTATTATATAATTATCAATAACTTGCTTCATGTGTGTTAGTATTTGTTCTCTAGGGAAACTGAAAACTGGGGAAGTGATGTTGTCCTGTATTTATTTGGTATCCTGTACAGCACAGAACAGGCACAGAGGAGATATTCAGAAATATTTCCTGATTGTTTATTTTGAATGAGCTCTCAGAATAACCTGTGTTCCAAGTCTTTGGAGTGATAGGCTGACTTTTATCCACCAGAACATACTAACTTGCTCCAACTATCTCCTCTCCTAGTGGAGAAAAAGATTATGCAGTTTGTATCTAGGTTTAATAAATAACAAACTAGGACCACATGCCTTCATCCATACTCCCTAAGGAAACATTTTCTCATTCAGTTGTGCCTATAACTAAGGCACAAAAATGGCAACAGATCTACAATTAGGGTACCAATTCTGTCCAACATATGGCCTAATTCCCTATTTTCCTTTTATCCAGTTCTTTGCTGCCAGAAGGGATATACCTCTAAGAAAAGTGCTTTTTAGTCAGCCAATCATGGGCAACTTTCTTGACTCCACTGTCCCAAAATAGCCTTCAATCGTCTTGCCCAAGGGTAGGCCCAGAACTCCCTTGGAAATCATTAGTTTTCATTCATCTCTCATCATGCAAATGCTTCCCCAAATGGAATAAAAAGGATAATTTAAATGCAATATGCTTAAGCAGGACATTGAGCTCCTCTCTAAATGAACATTACACAGCAATAACATGGGCAATAAAATTATAATTACTAACTAATTCCTTAATGTCAACTGTCCCTTGGAAAACTAATGAGGAATTTAATTGTTCAAGACTAACAGACTAAACTTTAACAAAAAATGTCTCGATGGGCTGTAAGATCCAAATCTGACTAAAATCAATTATTTAATCTATTTAAATACATAAAAGTAATGAGTAGGCAGATGGTGAAACATTTAGATTTACTCTCAGAAATTCATTAAACTGAATTGTAGAACTGTTTTGATAATAAGTGTTAAATTTCTGAGATTCAATGGAATGGACATGCTCTTTTAAAAAACAAAACAAAAAAAGACATATTAGTCAAAGGAAAAAATCTAACCCTTCACACCACTGAGGACATTACTTTCCCTAATTTACAATAATAGCCTTGGGATTATAGGTTCAATAGTTAAAATATGTAACAAAATAATGGCATTTGTAAAACTGACTCCCTAAAGCAAACAAACTGAGATGCCAAGGGAATGCAAAACCTTTTTAAAAATGAAAAGAAATCTTTGCTTGATTAATCTCTAAATAAGACAGTTAAAACAGGTCTCCTGACTAGAACATGGGACAGTTCAGAGATCTCCATTTAAATCTGATTGGTTACTTATTAGCTGCTTAATAATTTATCAGGTTATCAAAATAATAGGATCTTAGATTATTAAAGCTAAAAAGAATTGACCCTGTAATTTTTAAATAACTTTTTACTTTACAAAGATAGCATGGTTCAGGCAAAAGTCACTGAATATTTTGGTTTATTATATGGGAAACATGTCCTCAAAGTCTACAGTAGACTTTGAGTAAGGAAGATGTAAATACAAATCCTGCTCCTATTTTTGCCACCTAAATATTCATGGGCAAACTATGTACATTCTCATCATTAATTTCCTCATCCACATTGTCTATATGAATTTCCTCCCTATTAAAATATGAATTCTTGATAATAAGGATTGTGTTACTTTTATCTGGCACAGTATTTTCCCAACATTTAGAACAGTGTTTTGCACATTGTAAGCACCACATAAATTTTTCCTTCCTTCCTTCCTTCCTTCCTTCCTTCCTTCCTTCCTTCCTTCCTTCCTTCCTTCCTTCCTTCCTTCCTTCCTTCCTTCCTTCCTTCATCTGGTAAATGGGGATAATAAAACATCATAGGATTCAGTTTTGTGAGTCTTCTTTACAGGGTTGTTGTGATATTCAAATGGGATTCTGCATGAAAAATGGTTTATAATTTTTAAAGCATGATAGAAATATCATTTGTATTATTTAGAGATGAGAACTAGAGGAACAATGTCCAAATATGCCAAGTGTCACTGTATCCTTGTGGAATATGCTTACTGTATCAGGGCAAAGTAAACTCCCTTCTTAAATGTTTACTGACTTTGACTGATTTAACGCAGAGTCAAACCTGAGCATCTGTGCCTGTTATCTGATTGCTAGGCAGAAACTGGTTCTGAAGTAGAAGGGAAAGTATCTCAGAAGGAAGTAACCATTCCATCTTAGAACTCATGATAAAAGAAAGGCAAACTGCATACAGTCCGACAAAAACTAAATATGGGGAAAGCAGATTTTCAAGAAGCCAGGGACAATATAGGTAAGATACTAAAACCTAAAATTCCATAAGAGAAGTCAGTATAAGAGAGATAAGAGTGTTATGATGCCACGTATTTGCATTTGGAGAAAAAAGAACATGGGAAAAATCAGGTAATTGAAGATGAATTTCTAAAAATATAGCATGTTTTGCAGAGAATAACTTGAGGTTGATGATTAATGTTAAGTACTAGAAAAAAAGGCTTTCCATTGTTACTGAAGGCATAAGAAATCTCTAAGGAGACTCTTACTAGTAGGAACAATGATAACATATGATAGAAAGGAGGCAAAACTACACAATTTTATTTTGCTTCTTTTTCCTCTACCAAGGAGAATAATCTCTGGAGTGAGAAGAATAAAAATAAAATCACTAAAAGAAAATAATTATCCAACATATATGAGGAATTGACACAATTATCTAGATGTCCTCAATAAGTTAAATTCAATATATTTAAATAAAGTATATGCAAAAGATACAGAAAAACTTGCACATGTGATTGTTTAGTCACTGTCAGTGATCTGAAAAATCTTAAAGAATGAAAGGTGTCATAGAATAAGAGACATGAAATTGTCAGAGTATTTAAAAAAAATAAAAAGATAAAGGCTGGAAATTAATGAGCTTGACTTCAATGTCTGGTAATATTATAGGTGAAATTGTTAAAGTGATGCTTTGTAGGTGATCATAAAGGAAAGTAGAAAATAACCAGAAAAATTCAATAACATATTCTCCAAGAATAGGTAATATCTAGCAAAGAATTTCTGAAGGTTTTGGTGTGCTCTTGATGGACAAGATTAAGAGATATACAAGATATAATACTATTCTTAGGAGAATCTGAAACCTGATTGAATGACTAACCTATAGAACTTTTTTCAAAACAAAGTTAGATGCTGGTTTGAGAGGAATATTTTAAGAAAGATGTCAACCTTAAATGAAGTGATGAAAAGTAAAGTGAGAAGAACAAAGAGAACATTGTCCACAATAATGTGTGATGATCAAATGTGAATGACAACTATTATCAACAAGGCAATGATCCACTACCACTCCAAGAGACTCATGACAAAAAAGGACATCCACTTCCATAGAAGAAACAAAGTCCAAATGCAGTTTGAAACATACCATTCTTTACTTATTTTCTTCATGAAGTTTTCTCTAGTGTAAGCAATATGTATCTTGTTTTGCAATATGATGAACATGAAAATATGTATTACATGATTATATATATATATGCAATCCATATAGTATTACCTACTTTCTTGGAGGGGATGAATATGATGGAGAGGGTTGCAAAATGTCAGAAAATGAATATCAAAATTGCATTGATATGCAATCTGGAAAAAAATAAATTTTTTTTATGAAAAAAGAAATACGTTATCAAACTGAAGTATAAGCTGAGGAAGATAATTTGTATGGTGAAGAACTAAAAATCCTTCTTAGCTCTCTGCAGTCAGGCTTCTGATCTCATTATTCAACTGAAACTACTCTCTCCAAAGTCACCAATGATCTCTTAATTAAAAAATCCAATAGTCCTTCCTCAATTCTCATTCTTCTCTTTAAAAACTATTTTTAAATTTAGAATATTTTTTCATAGTTACATGATTCATTATCTCACCCTCTTCCCTCCTCCATCCTGGAGCTGACAAGCAATTCCACTGAGTTATACATGTATCATTGTTCAAAACCTATTTCCATGTTATTCATATTTGTAATAGAGTTATCCTTTAACATCAAAACCCTAATCATATCCCCATCGAACTATGTGGTCGATCATGTTTTTCTTATGCATTTCTGTTCCCACAGTTCTTTCTCTGGATGTGGATAGTGTTCTTTCTCACAAGTCTCTCAGAATTCTCCTGGATCATTGCACTACTGCTAGTAGAGAAGTACATTACATTTGACTGTGCCACAGTGTATCCATTTCTATGTATAATGTTCTCCTGGTTCTGCTCCTTTCACTCTGCATCACTTCCTGGAGGTTGTTCCAGTTCACATGAAATTCCTCCAGATCATCAATACTTTCAGCACAATAGTATTCCATCACCAACAGATACCACAATTTGTTCAGTCATTCCCCAATTGAAGGGTATCCCCTTATTTTCCATTTTTTGTCACCACAGAGAACGTGGCTATAAATATTTTGTTCAAGTTTTTTTCCTTATGATCCATTTGGGGTACCAACTCAGAAGTGGTATGGCTGGATCAAAGGACAGACAGTCTTTTAAAGCCCTTTTGGCATAGTTCCAAATTGCCTTACAGAATGATTTGATCAATTCACAACTCCACCAATAATGCATTAGTGTCCCAACTTTGCCACATCCTCTCAAACATTTATTATTTTCCTTTATTGTAATATTGGCCAATCTGCTAGGTGTGATGTGATACCTCGGAATTGTTTTGATTTTTATTTCTCTAATTACCTCATTCTTCTCTTAAGAGTTTGTATCTCTCCTATGGAGTACTAAAGACACTTGAAACTAAATTATTACAAATCAGTCAGCCCTAGGTCATATCTGAACCATCTGGTTAGCCCTATAACCACTTCCTCAAACCTTTAGTCTAACAGTAAAATTAGGATAGTCAAGAATTTTTTCAGCAACAATTGGGTCCAAATAGAGTCTTCATTATTGTTTTGAATGAATATTGACTCATGGAGTTCTTGAATTTTTAAATAATTTTCTCAGGGCCTATGTGTGAGGCATATCCTGTTTCTGCATGTAGAATTTTGTGCATCGCAGAGATAAAGATTATACGAGATAAGGTCTCTGTCTTGAAAGAGTTAGAGTTAGTAGGCCTTCACTTCTGAGTTCAAAAGGTATCCTACCTTCATCTATAGGATACATTACACTGAAATAATAACTTGCCTTAAAATAAGAGGAATTATTGGCTACAGATAAAATAAAATAATTAAATTCATATGTTAATCATTAAATTTCCCTGTATGAAGGAATTCTTAATTTACAGAATAAAAAACAAACTGTAGGTGTATATTATATTATATGTACACACACACACACACACACATATATATATACATATACATATAAGATTACCAGTGGAAAAGAACAGGCATTTACAATAGATCATAAGAATTTGATTCCCAAGTCAAGTAAAGAAAGGGTGCACCTACCTGACATAGATGAATTCAGATCATGAGGACCAGACAAATGAAATCTCAGAGAACTGAATGAGAACTGATAAATTCATTAACTGTTAGTTATTATAATGAGGAAAATTTTGATTGTCTAGAAAAATAGAGGAGGGGAGGGAATAGAGTCCATAAATTATTGGCCAATGAATCACTGAAACATAAACTCTCAAAGTTAGAAGAAAGCTGAGAGGGCATATAATCCTTTCCTTATTAAACTTTATCAAAGATCTAGCAAGTGATCATCTAGCACCATTTTAGAATATGCATTGAGAGGCAACCCACTTCACTTTTTGAAAATTGTATTTTGGGGTCATTTTTCTTTAACTCAATTTCCTTTGACACAAAAATTTCACCTGAGGTCATTCACATACATATTGACTCATTCTATCCTCTGGTATTAAGAAGAAGAAAAAAAAAAACTATCCATTCTTCTGTATACCTGCCCTTCAAATAGTTGAAAACCGCATACACTCTCTCTTTTAAATCTTCTCTTTTTTCCAAGATATTTATCTCCAATTCCTTTAAGAAAAATTTATGTGGCACAATGTCTTTCACCAGTTATATTGCCTTCAGGATGATTTCCAGTCTAAAATGTGGTGCCCAAAACAAAATACAATGCACAAAATATGGTCTTAACAGGGAAGAATACAGAGGGATGGTCAGACCACTAGCTATGGATATGATACCTTATTTAATATACTCTAAGATTTTATTTATCAAATGTTTTATGAATTCTCAGATGTTTTATCACACAATTATTTGAAAACTATTTAAAATCCTGAAATTTCTTTTTAGACAGATTATATAGCTTAGCTATACATTCTGCATATTGAACTTTGACCACTCATTTTTTTAACCCAACTGAAAGGCTTTAAATTTAACCTTATTAAATGTCAATATAATAGATTTGTTCCATTCTTCTAACTTATAAAATGTTTTTGGAATTTTTGTTATCCTACATAATATGAACTCTCTTTTCCTGTTATGGATCTGTAATGACAACAGTATGGTTGGTATTGTTTATAAAATTAATGAAAACCAGCAACTAACTTGAAAGATTACTATCAATGTCCTACTTGACACCCTGACCTCTCAATCATTTTACTTCTACATTCTAATAAAATATTATTATATTTTTTAAAACACTGCTTTCATTGTTATTCTTTAGTGGAAAACCTTACAATCTTCTACCCAAATCTACAGCTAATCCACACTTTTTAAAATGTCTTTAACCCTTACAATCTGTTGATTATTTAACATATTTCATATATATTATGAGGTGGATTTTAATTCATCTCTGACTAGTCTTCCCACCTAGACTGTTTTGTTGTTGTTCTGTCATTTCCAGTTGTCTGTGAGTCTTCATGACCTCATTTGGGGTTTTCTTGAGAGATGCTGGAGTGGTTTGCAATTTCCTTCCTCACCTCATTTTAGAGGTCAATGAATTGGACATGCAAATCAAAAAATTGAAAGTGAACAAATTAAAAATCCCCAGAAGAAAATTAAATTAGAGCTCCTAAAAATTAAGGGAGAAATTAACAAAATTGAGAGTGAAAAAAAAACTGTTGAACTAATAAATAAGACTAAAAGCTGGTATTTTGAAAAAACAAACAAAATAGACAAAGTACTAGTCAATCTAATTTAAAAAAGTAGAGAAGAAAACCAAATTAACAGTATCATAGAAGAAAAGGGAGAACTCACTTCCAAAGAAGAGGAAATTAAGGCAATCATTAAAAATATTTTGCCCAATAATATGGCAATAAATACAGAAATCTAGGTGATAAAGATGAATATTTACAAAAATATAAATTGCCTAGATTAACAGAAGAAGAAATAGAATTCTTAAATAATACCATATCAGAAAAAGAAATTTAACAAGCCATCAAAGAACTCCCTAAGAACAAAATCCCCAGGGCCTGATGGATTGATAAGTGAATTCTATCAAATATTCAAAGAACAGCTAATCCCAATACTATACAAGCTATTTAACAACATAAGAAAAGAGGGAGTTCTTCCAAATTCCTTTGATGACACAAATATGGTACTGATTTCAAAGCCAGGCAGGTCAAAAACAGAGAAAGAAAACTACAGACCAATATCCTTAATGAACATAGATGCAAAAATCTTAAATAGGATACTAGCAAAAAGACTACAGCAAGTCATCACGAGGGCTATTTACTATGATCAGGTGGGATTTACACCAGGAATACAAGTATGGTTCAATATTAGGAAAACCATCCACATAATTGACAATATCAACAAGCAAACCAAAAAAATCACATGATTATCTCAATAGGCACAGAAAAAGTCTTTGAAAAAATACAACACTCATTCCTATTGAAAACACTAGAAAGTAAAGGAATAGAATGGTTTTTCCTAAAAATAATAAACAGTATTTATCTAAAACCATCAGCCAACATCATCTGCAATGGGTATAAATGATGCATTCCCAATATATTAGGAGTGAAACAATGATACCCGTTATCACCACTTTTATTTAGCTTTGTACTAGAAACACTAGCAGTAGCAATTAGAGAAGAAAAAGAAATAGAAGGTATTAAAATTGGCAATGAGTAGACCAAGCTATCACTCTTTGCATATGGCATGATGGTCTACTTAAAGAATCCTAGAGAATCAACTAAAAAGCTAGTGGAAATAATCAACAACTTTAGCAACCTTACAGGATACAAAATAAACTCACGAGTCATCAACATTTCTATATATCTCCAACACATCTCAGCAGCAAGAATTAGAAAGAGAAATTCCACTTAAAATCACCCTAGACAATATAAAATACTTAGGAATCTATCTGCTGAGACAAACACAGAAATTATATGAATGCAACTACAAAACACTCTCCACACAATTAAAACTAGAATTAAACAATTGGAAAAACATTAAATGTTCATGGGTAGGATGAGCAAACATAATAAAAATGACCATCCTACCCAAACTTATTTATTTATTTAGTGCCATACCAATCAAACTACCAACAAACTTTTTTACTGAATTAGAAAAAAAAAAAACATAACAAAGTTCATTTGGAAGAACAAAATATCAAGGATATCCAGGGAAACAATGAAAAAAAATGTGAAGGAAGGTGGCCTTGTAGTACCAGATCTCAAACTATACTATAAAACAGTAGTCATCAAAACAATTTGGTACTGGCTCAGAGACAGAAAGGCAGATCAGTGGAACAGACTTAGGGTAAAGTGATCTCAAAAAGACAGTCCATGACAAGCCCAAAGATCCCAGGTTTGGGGACAAAAATCCAGATTTTTGTAACCAAGGAATAATGTTTGAAATTAACCAAATAAAATTAAAAAAAAAAAGGTTCAACCCCCTCCCCACAACAAACAAACAAACAAACAAACAAAACAGATGGGTTAAACCCTACTGAGTGTAACATAAGCTTCAAACCCTTTGGTAAATTAGGGGAGCATTTACTCCTAGCATGTGGAGACTTTCTCTGATAGAAGGGGCAGATGAGAATAATTTGTTCCAAGAACTACAAAGATAGATGAATAAGACACTGGGCAGCCTTAGAGCTTGGTAAGACATCAAAGAAATCAAGATCATCCATTTCATCCCAGGCCAGCACCAGTTGTCTTAACTTTTGTTCTGCCATTGGACTTCCCATGACTGAAAGAAAGAATGGGGTCAATGATTGTGTTTAACTCTGCTTCATTTAAAACCAATTTATACTTGAGCCAAAAAAAAAAAATCTCCAGTGATACAATTCTGGTCCTCTTCCAGTACAAAGAACAACAACCAACTAATCAATCCCAATCAACATATATGTGTGTGTCGTTTGTGTATACATATATGCAATGTGTGTATATGTACATATGAATATATTCCTTGTCCTTGACTTTTCTCTCAGAAGGTGAGCTTCCTGCAAATAGAAATTACTTCATTCTTTGTAGTTCTATCCCCAGCACTGAACACAATCCCTGGTACAAGGTAGGTTCTAAAGAAATACTTGTCTATGGATTGTTAACTGATATCATAGGATTAAGTTAAAGTCTTGCCTATGATACCAGTGGTTTCCTCATCTATAAAACAAGGCTAATAATAACTATAATTCTTACATGTCAGGATTTTTGTAAAAGAGATAGTATTTGTAAAAGTCTTAGCACAGTGTTTGGCACATAGTAGTCACTTAATCAATACTTGTCACCCCTCCTTATATAGCAGTTTTCAAACATAAAAGAATTATGTAAATGCAAATTATTATAAGGATAGTTAAAATGTTTTGTAAACTTTGCTAGTAGTTGTGAGCAACTATTGGAACTGGCACCAACACTGAATGATTACATTTAATATTTCTAAGTCATTCCCTCCTACCTTAATGCCTTACAAAAGCATTATAAAAATGCCCACTCTTATTACTTAGAACAACACCTGAAACATAATCATCCCTCTAGTATTTACTTCTTTGCAGATAAGAGAAGTTGTGAAGAAGAAACCTTGTGATAGTGAGGTTTTATCTTTGTTTTGCATACATTAATCCCATCCCCCACTGAAATTATGGTTTTTGGTTTTTTGAAAATGGACAAACACAATCTGCAGTATAACAGCTGTGTCTATTACTCTGCATCTGTTTCATGGCACACATTTGATAGCATACCAGTGTATTTGATTAATGTAAAAATTTTGAAATCCATTTAATACAAATTTGCTCCTCCCTTTATTTACTCAAGGAATGAAAGTTAACTCAATGTGTAGCTGAATATCAAAAACGATGCATTGTTAATATTGATAATTTTTGTCAAAATTTTAAAAAGAAAGATTTCAGTTTTGCAATATGGGAGGGGAATAAGATTTGGTAGCTTACTAGAAAAGAAAAAGAAGAAAAGACGCATTTTAAGGGACATGAACTATGCCAAGTATTTTACAAATATCTCATTTGATCTTCACAACAATTCTAGGAAGTAGGTGCTATTATTATTCCTACTTTACAGCTGAGGAAACTGAGGCAGAGTAAGATTTTCCCAGGGCCACAGAACTATTTTAAATGTCTGCCTCAGATATCAACTCAGGTTTTTGTAGGCTTAAGCCTAGCAATCTACCCTCTCTACCATCTAACTGCCTTCTTCCTTCTACCAATTCCAGTCTTCATCTTCTCCACAATTTATGGTGTTAGTTGCCTAGAACACCAAGTTTGGTGATTTGCCCAGAATCACACAGACAATATATGTCAGAAGTAAGAACCTTAATCTTCCCAGCTCTAAGGCTACCTCTTAGTTCACTATTCCATGCTGCCTTTTGTCCCTCTAAATTATATAATTGAATCTGAATTGGAATGGTCCTTAGAAGTCAGATAGCCCAACTCAAACTTAATAATGAATTACATTTATATTATCGTGGATATCAGTTCCTCCAGCCTTTGTGTGAAAAATTCTGGTACACAGGTACCATCTATCTCAGAAGTTCTTGACTGCTTTTTGTATCTTCGCTCAATTTGGCAATTAAATAAAGCCTTTCAACTTCTCCCAATAATACTTTTAAATGAACAAAGTAAAAGAATAGGATAAAAAAGAAATCAGTCATATTGAAATAGTTAATAATTTTTTTCCAAAAGTTCAAGAATCCCTCTCCTCTACTACAAGAACATTTCTTCTTATTTGTTAACCCCATTAATCATTATTTAAAATCTAGTTGTTTGGAAGCTTTTCCTTATGTTTAGCAAAAATCTAACGCTCTGTGACTCTGGTCCCCAATCAGCTCCCTGCTCCCAAATGGCACCAATAGTTTTATTATCCTTCTGTGGGATAAAGATGAGTATACCTAAACCCTTTGTCTTTAGAAGTATGAGGCACTCTAATTGTGAAAAGTCTTCTTGACATTAAACATTCACCTACACACACACACACACACACACACACACAGATACACACACCTTAATAATTGTGGAAAGGAAAACTGAATCAAGCTTTGGGCCTTTCTGACACTCAGGTGGAAACAACAGCAGTTAGAATGTTGGAGGGAAGATATTGGCAATGATGATAGTTGGTGGGGGGAGGGGACTTGGAGAGTGACAGTTGATCTCCAGGACACTCTCTTTCCTGGCCCTCACTCAGACTGGAAGGAGTGCTCTCTCCCTGTCTCGGGATAGAAGTACCTCTATTCCTGGACTTTTCCCAACTGTGTGCTCTACCTGGATTCCTGTGATCGTGTAATGGAACAAAGGATTTAAGGGGAGCAGTTTGAACTTTAAGGCCTGTCTTTAGGGGCGTCAGACCAAAGAGACAGGGCCAAATGCTCTGAAGGTCAGAACCTTTTCTTCCTCTTGCTGTCTACTGCTAAAGACTTTGAACTTAAGAAAGCTAGCACAGATTATCATAGACAGGAATAAGAGAAACCCTCCACCAGCCTGCAAGGCCTGGCCTCAGCTCAAAAGCTGAGAGACTCAAATCCAATCTAGGGAAATCCTGATTCCCCCTTCCCTGATACCTTCCCAACCCAAACTTGTTATTAAATTCATCTTGACTTAAATAACCCACAGCCAGATAATAGGACTATCATTTCAGGTGGCATAGAGGGAACTGAACCTCAGGACAGCCATTGATCAATAAATAGTCCTAATAAACCTGCTAAGCAACCTTGGTCTGGGGGAAGGCTTTTCCCTTAGGAGGATCCATGCTTACCTGCTCTGGGGTATCTTCAACATAAATCAATAGAGAAGACATTCTCTCAACCTATCATAGTTGGCTCATTTCTCAGAAACCCCATTTTTCAAAGACATCCTCTCAACAGGGGGTATCCTTTTACCTCACCAGCATCCATATTCCCTCTATCCCTTTAACTCCCCCCGTTCCCTGTTACAAAAGCTTCCTTATTCCCACTACCTCTTCAATCCTCTACAATCCCTTTAATTATTACATTATAGAGACAATTTTGATGACTTGAGAGTTGAAGCATTTCTATACCTTGAAGAGTCATGTAATAATCCAAGGAAATGGAAGCACCATTGTATGAATCATAGAAAAATATAGACATTATGTAAATAATCTTAGCAGAGTAATGAGGTAGAAAAAACTAATTTCACCAGAGAAGAAATAAATGACCTGGCTTGCTACTTGATAGGGGCTAAAAGCCACTGAGCTTTAAGGACTAATGTTCATTTTCTAATGCAGCTGCTTCAGTCATTTTAGGAGATTGTCATTCCTTGATAACAGGAATGGTACCTAAAAGTCAAATTGACCAGGCAAACCTCTAAAAGGATGTATTAATGATATTCACATGCATACATGTATGCAAATACCCTCAATATAATGTCCCCATTTATGTATGCAAACATATATGCACATACTGTGTAGATATGCATGTCCATGAATATACATGTGTACGCGCATATACACGAATACATGAGTATACTTGTATTTGTATGCATGGCATGTGTACATTATGCATTGTATATATTGTGAATATATCTAGACAATATGTCTGTGTATGTATACATATACATACATAAGAAATAGCAAGAAAAACAAACATCCTTATGATGGCATATATTTGTATTCTCTGCTACCAAAGAGGTAACTCAGGATTTCTGAGCTGCAATAGGGTAACCTATTTAAACAACCAAGTATCCAAACTAAGTTTGGCCTGAGCGTGGTGAACCTCTGAGGAATGAGAAGATAGGGTAAAAAGGAGGAGAGAGGTCCACTGTGTTTCCTAATGATGATGGATTAGCCCAATTTGGAAAATGGAGCAAGTCAAATCAGAGTTCCAATGAAAATTCGAGTGGGAAGTCAGTGAAAGATAGTGTGAAAGGAAATTCTTGGTTCTCTTTGTCTATTATGAGTTTGCACTTGTGAAAAGGGAATTCTTTGTTCTCTTTGCCTAATTGGAGTTAACATTTTGGAATAACAAAAACATAAGTACCCTTACTTAGTGACTCATTAGACTGAACCCAGGATTAGCCTTCTTTTGTCTACTTTTGAATTAATCAACAAAAGCAAATACTCCCATACTTAACCCTAAAGTAAGGGAAGTCCACCAATTCTTACTCCTAGGAGGAGAGTTTACACCTTGAGAGGTGAGAATCCAGCAAGATACTTGGAAGAGCTCCACCTCTTTTTCTAACTCAAAAAGTCAGAAACTTGTGAATTGTTTTAAGAGTTCACACACTCAGAAACATGTGAATCCAAAGGTGTGAATCCTAGGAGGAGAGCCACTATCTTCAGAGGATGAGAGGTGTGACAATTTTGGAAACTGTTATTGGCCTCTGTGAAGAGGGGTGGGGATAGGAAACTACCATAAAAGCCACAAAATCCTTCAGCTGTGAGGCTGGTGAAGTTGAGTCTCATGGAGAATGTCTCCTGGAGATAGTCTTCGAGGGAACCTCATTGGAGACTGCAGCATGGATCCTGACTTCAATTTAGACTCCCTTCCTAGTTTTCTAAGGCACTATCTTCCATCTTGGAAGAGTCCATGTGATTACTCACTACTGACCCTCTTGGTTGACAAACAGTATAGGTATTTTCTCTAACCTCTTTCACATTTCTCTACTTTATTGTTTCCCTTCTATTTTGGTAAATAAAGTGCATTCAACCATTAAATTTAACGTTTACAATAGAAAGCCATAATCTAAACAGAAACAATGAAAAACCAACATGCATACCTAATATTGTTATGATAAATAAGCAAACTGATTAGAAATGACCAGTCCCTTGTTTCTTTACAGACTGATTTCACATTACTCATTTTTATGCACTCAAACTGGCCTACTTGTTGTTCCCTGTACATTGGGCCAGCTCAGGGCTTAATGGATAGAGTTTTGGGCCTGGAGTCAGAAAGGCCAGAGCCCAAATTCAGTTTTAGACAATTATTAGTTGTATGACCATGGGCAAATCATTTAACCTTTGTTTGCCTGTTTCCTATGAAATGGAGTTAATGTTATGATCATATGAAATTGTATTTGTAAACTGCTTTTCAAATGTTAAAAGATTACATAAATGTTAGCTGTTATCGTACATAATAACAATCTGTCTCCCATTTTGCACAGCCTGGTCCCTGTTCTTGGAAGGTATCTCTATTGCCTAGCAATATCTTAACATAGCATTTTGTTTATAGTATAATTCAGAATTAAAGAATTTTGGCGTTAGAAGGGGCCTCACTAGGCATGTACTCCAATCTAGATCGGAAAAGAATTTCCAGTATAACATACCCAAAAAAATGATCATTTAGACCACTGATATCAAACTCAAATAAAAACAAGGGTCACTAAAGCATGCATATGCCACAGTGGGCAACAAATTGACTTAGAAAACTCCTTAGCATTCTTATTTATATTATTAAATCTTCCTCAATTATATATTACTATTTTTACTCAGTAATGTTGCAGGTATCCCTATATTTAAGGATTTAGACTTAAAGACCTACAAGTTATTCTAGTTCTTTTCTTTCACCTTCCCTATTTAAATCCTCTGTTCAGGATCAAGAAGCTTATTTTCCTTATTATGATTCTCCCTTCCTGTGATTATCCTCCCTCTCAAACTACTCTTCCCTATTTTCCTGCTATTTCCTGAATGATTCGGTTGTGTGTGTGTGTGTGTGTGTGTGTGCATTTGTGCCTGTGCATTCATGTAGTTTACATAAGTGTTTAATACACCTTCCCCCATTTCAAAAAAAAAATGTTCATCCTTCATTTTCATTTCCAAAGAGAGCCAATGGCATCAAGTAGTAAATATTGACTCTCCCTTGAATTGGATTTGAGTGATATAGAGTTACACAAAGTCACTAGTCTCCCTGTCTCTTTCAGTCATCAAAGTCCAATGGCAAGACAAAAGTCAGAATGACTGATGATAGCCCAGGATGTGACAGATGACCTTGCCATCTGATATCTGATCAAGCTCTAAGCTCTTCACAATGCTTGCTTCTACTATTTTCATGGCATTGGAATAAATTATTCTCATCTGTCAGGGGAAGTCTTCACATGAGTGGGGTAGATATCTTCTAAGTCACCAAAATATTTGAAGCCTTTTGGTTAACCTCAGTCAGGTTAGCTGATCTAACTAGAAAATTATATTGTGTGGCCATTGCTCAAGCTACAGATCCTTGGAGTCATAGGTGAGAGTTAGGTGGCAAAGGAGGAAACCAGCCCTGAAAAGGGCTTGACAACCTCTCACACCAGAGATACTAGTCTTCCCAGAACATTTCACACATTTCATGCACATTCCTCAACCCTTCTATTCCATTATTCTCATCATGTACCTTTATAATGAGAAATAGTACTTCCTTAAAACCATTTTACTTCCCTTCTAAATTAGCATATTCCTCCTTTTTTCTTCCTTCTTTGTACTTTTCTAACATCAAAAGGACACCACTTCTCCTCTAGGAACTCTGCTTTTCTTATTTAATTCTTTCACACCTTTTTGAAGACATTAAGGTTCTAAAGGAATATTTTCCCCTTCTACTAGAAAGGTAGCATTACCTTTCTAATAATAATAATACCTTCATATATCTCCTAATTACTCTGATAAATTGACCTTTCTAGGTTTTTCTGGACTTGTGTACTTGCATTTGTCCTATTTAGTTCTCATCTTTTAATCAAGATTACTTCTAATCTATTACAGGACCACATTTCCCTCTGTAAACTTATTCTCAGCTTTTCAGAATAAGTTATTATTTGATATTATTATCATTTTTAGTAGAAGGTTCTAGGTATTGTGTAATCTTGATTGTAACTCCTTGGTGTTTGAAATAATTCTTTTTGCAAGCTTGCAGCATTTTTTTTTTTATTTGATGTGGGTCCTTGATAGTTTAGCTATGGAATTCCTTGTGTTTTTTTTTTAATTTTGGGGTTTGTTTCAGTGGATGATTCATAGTCTCTATCTTTAATTAGCCTTATGGTTCTAATTTGGATAGTTTTCATTTCTTATTTCTTTAAATAGAGTATCCTGGATTTTATTTTTTAATAAATCACAAGTTTCCAGTAATTCAACTATTATTAAATTCTCTTTTCTTGTTTTTTAGATCAGGTACTTTTTAAACCAGGTATATAACATTCCAATTTTTCAAGTTTTTGGTTTTATTCTCATATTTCCAATTGTCTCACATAGCCATTGATTGATGATTGATTTATTCTAATTTTCAGATTCCATTTCTTAGAAAAGCTTTACTATTGTCTCTTCTAAACTATTTATTCTTCAATTTTTTTCAATAGCTTTCAATTATTTTTTTA
Source organism: Monodelphis domestica (assembly GCF_027887165.1). NCBI lineage: Eukaryota > Metazoa > Chordata > Mammalia > Didelphimorphia > Didelphidae > Monodelphis > Monodelphis domestica. The sequence goes on from NC_077230.1 coordinate 293,536,571, forward strand.
AATTGCTTAATTTCTATGAGGTATTTAGTTTCTATTTATAGTTTTTTTTTTCCTTTGAGTCTCAAACGCAATAGGAAAAGGGACTCTTCAAATATAGTAAGCACAATATAATCAGAGATATAAAACCTGTCTCAAGTCAGTGTAAGTGTAATGTTCTCCTGAAAAAAAATCTTAGATTCATCAGAAAGTCCTAGGATAGGGACCTTGGACACCCCAGGCACAGCACTCACATGTATGATACTAATCAACATACTACTTCAGTGCTCAGACTGGGGCAGCCCAGAGTCAGAGGTTCCAAAGTCCTAGCACTTCTCCTGAGACACCAAAAAAGAGTCCTGATGATGAAAAACTTTGAACCTCAAAGTTCTAAGGGGAAAGGCAAACTCAGGACAGGGGAAATCAGTGTAAGAATCCAAAGGCACCAACTTGAAACCAAGTGAGATGAGCATCCCTCCAAATTACAGTAGTCAATGTAGTTTGGCCTAGATATAAATCTCCTATGTGGGAATCTAAATTTGGGAAATAAATTTTTAAAAAGTACCATTCAGAATCAAAAATTAACTCCAGGGGGCAACTGAGTGGCTCAGTGGATTGAGAACCAGGCCTAATGACAAGAGTTCCTAGGTTGAAATATGACCTCAGACACTTCCTTGCTATGTGACCCTGGGCAAGTCACTTAACCCCCAATGCCTAGCCCTTACCACTCTTCTGTCAATATACAGTATTGATTATGAGATGGAAGGTAAAGGATTTTTTCAATTAAATAAAAAATTTAAATTAACTCCACAACAACTACATGAAGAGACTTAAAAGAAGAAAAGGTGATTTCCACAAAAAAAACCTAAATATATTATAGAAATAAAGCAATCAGAAAAAAATAGGCCATGTAACAGTGTAGCGGAATATAATATATATGAACAATATTATGAAGTGTGATAAAGGATGTAAATTGCAAACCCTTCCATCCTTTATCACAATTAATTGCAAACCTTTCCATCCTTTATCACAATTGACAAAATTGTCAAGACATGGCAGCAGACTGGATATGGTGTAGGGAAGGTGAGAAAGAGTGAGGAGTAGAGAATGACATTCAGAATGTGAGCCTGGGTGATTGGTGTATTTGTGGTACCTTCAACAGTAATGGGAAAATTCAGAATTGGGGTGGGGGGTGAGTAGCATTTGGAGGGATAACTAATGAATTCAGTTTCATATATTTTGATTTTAAGATGTTTACATGAGATTCAGTTCAAGATGTCCAAAAGTTTGAGAAGTCCAGAAAAAGGTTAGCACTGGATATTTAGACCTGAGAAAGATCAGCTCAGAAATGGCAATTAAATCTTTGGGAGATAATAAGATCACCTAGTGAAATATTATAGAAAGAGGAGAGAAGAGAATCCAGACCTTGAATGAATATTGATTTAAAGGAGACAGAGAAGGAGTGGTCAGACAGGTAGAGGAGGAACCCCAAAACAACAATGTACCAGAAACCTAGAGAGAAAAATCAAAATAGGTATTATTGACAGTATCAATGTTAGAAGAGAATTCAAGGTTAGAGACTGAGAAAAAGTAATTCAATTTAGCATTTAAGAAATTATTAATCATTTTTGAGGGAGCAGTTTCATTTAAATGATGAGGTAGACAGTCAGACTAAAATGATTTAAGAGGAGACAAAAGGAACTGATGATAGAGATATTTCTCATAGAGTTTAGGCAGAGAGGGGAGGAGAGACATGAGACAAAAACTAGTGGGGATAAATGATTCAAGTAACTATTTTTGAGCATTGTGAAAATATGTGTTGTTTATAGTAGTAGGGGAAATAACATGCATAAGTGCAAGAGAGGGAAAAGCTGCAGTAGAAACTGGTATGAAGTGAAGTCACATACATGAAGATAGGTCAATTTGTCAAGAAAAGGGCCACCTTTTTATCTGTGTCAGGAGTAAAGGAAGAGATAATTGCAAAAGTCATCTAGGTGATGTGGAATGAGGAAACATAAGAAGAGAGGGATCTCAATAACTGATCACAGATTTTTCAGTGATATATGGTGCAAGATTTCTAGGTAGCATAGAGGCAGGAGAGGCACAGAATTGAGGAGGGATGAAAAAGTTTAGAATAAAGATAAGATCAAAATAGGTATATGATGTAGACATAAAAGGTGATGCCAAAAACAAATAATGGAAGCTTGAAATAGTTTACCTGTGAGATCTATTGATAATGAAAGAATTTAGGATCAAATGAGATCAGAACATTATTGGATGTTAAATGGATAATTCTGATTATATTAAATCAAAAACCATTCTTATAATAAAACCAATGGAAGCAATAAAGAGAGCAGAAAACTGGGGAAAAATTTAAAGTATCTCTGAAAAAGGTTTAATTTCTCAAATGTATAAAGAACTGGGTGAAATTTACAAAAATTTAAGTCATTCCCCAATTAATAAATGGCCAAAGAATAAGAACAGGAAGTTTTTAGATTAAAAAATCAAAGCTATCTATAATTACATGAAAAAATGCTCTGAGTCATTATTAATTAGGGAAATGCAAATTAAAACAACTTTGAGATACCATCTTTCACCTAGCATGACTAATATGTCAGAAAAGGAAACTGATAAATTTTGGAAGCGGTGTGGGAAAAATTGGGATACTGATGCACTGCTGAAACAGTTGTGAACTGATCCAACCATTCTGGAAAGCAATTTGGAACTATGTCCAACAGGCTATAAAACTGTTCATACTTTTTGACTGAGCAATGTCATTGCTAGGTCTATGTCTCAAAGAGATTTTTATAAAAGGGACAGAAAGGATCAATTTGTGCAAAAATATTTATAGCAAATCTTTTTTTGTGCTAGCAAAGACTTGGAAATCAAGTGATGGCCATCAACTGGGGGACGTCTGATCAATTTGTGATATATGATCATAATGGACTACTACTGTGCTATAAGAAACAATGAGCAGGAAGATTTCAGAAAAACCTAGAAAGACTTACATTAAGTAAGCAGAACTATCAGAACATTGTACACAGGAACAGCAATATTATTGTACAATAAACAACTGTGAATGATTTAGCTATTCTCAGCTATACATTGTCAAGAATAATCCCAAAGGACTAATGATGAAAAAGCAAATAACCTCCAGAGAAAGAAGGAAGCATACTTTCACTCTATCTTTTCATTTTTTGTTCAAGTTTTTGTCAACAAAATTTCTGATATGGAAATATATTTTACCTGAGTGAATGTATATAACCTATATCAGATGCTCTCTGCTTCAGGAAAGGAGGAAGGAAATGAGGAAAATAATTTGAAACTCTTTTTTTAATGAATGTTCCAATTTTTTTACATATAATTGGGAAAAAATAAAATATTTGTAAATAGAAAAGTTTTGAAAAAGCCACAGTGGTGAGTGCCATGATGAATTAATTAAGGAAATGTAACTGCAGTATCCTCGTGAGGGCCCATTTGAGATTATGTACCAAAAATTTGTAGTGGGTTCATTCAGCATAGTTTTCTGATTTTCTCCAGCTTCAGTCAGCAATAGTAAGAATAAACATTGTTTGTTTGTCTGTTTATTTTTATAAAACACACACTATTGCCTTTACATTACCAACTTCTCAATATTCCTTCAGCGTTTTGACAAAATTGTCTTACCTTGATGCCAATTTGGACAGCACATATTTGATGTGCTTAAAATGGAATTAATTTTTTTCTTGATGATACAAGTATGTGCAATCATATTTGGCTTGAACTTCTCTTTGACACTTTCCTCAGTAGCTCTGGTCAACTAGCATGTTCTGTTGAATTCTTCTTGCTGTTTCTCTTTTTCAACTAATTTCCTCTCCATTCCAGTAGTGATAGCTCCACAAGCAAGACCATACTGCTACCTACAAGCCAAACAATCTTAAAAGACTAATTAGTACTTCCCTACCCCCTGATTCTTTTTCCTCAGAATCATTCTACTTAGGATAGGGAGAAGCATTTTCAAATGTCTTTTTGATCATATCTGTCCTCTTCTCAGAAGATATCAAAGGCTCCCAATTGCTTCTTAAAACCATTTCCTCTCCAATCAAGACCATACAACTACTCATCAATTATTCTCTTCTTATTTCACTTTTATCATCTTCCCCTATACTCTGGCATCAACAGACAAGCCTGATACAAATTGCCTGGTGGCACAATCACATGGGTCTCCTTAATAGCCTAAAATGGTATTCTAAAGCTGGAGTTCAGATCTTCTTTTCTCCAATATTTCAGATTCCTTTCAGTGATTTTGTGGTGCCATCCATCATGACAATCAAAGTATCTTTCAGGAAGCAGGTCCTGTGGCAACCTGTTTTCTGTCTTTCAAAATCTGCAAAGAGTAGAAAAGAAGTTGCTAAGTTGTAAGGTGATTAATTTGGATTCTGAGATACCTAAAAATGACAGTGAGTTCTGAGATGTCCTGGGGAAAATCAGAACTCCAACCAATAAATTAAATGAATGAGATGATAGATTATTACTGATAGTATGAATCTTTTCTGTGACTAACTGAAAAGCACAAAGCTAAAATGGAGAGAGGTATTTTATCCCTCATTCTAATTCATGCTCTCAGCAACACTATGACCCACCTGATTTTTATCTCTCAAATGAGGCTAAGGATACCTCTTAGCAAGTGTTATCTCACATAATTCCTTCTGTCTGGAGAGATATAGCTATGCTTTCCCAAACCAAGTTAAACCTCACTTTTCATTCAGGCTATTCAGGAAAAAATCACCTTACCAATCAATCTCATATGATTTTGGTTACCACTCGGATTGCTCAAGAAATATCCATATTTCTGTCTTTATAAACTATTGTCTGATGGCTATGTTGACACATTTCATTCCATATGGGTTTTCTAACTTATAAAAGTTCTTCCCTTATTTCTTCCCTTATAAAATCCTTCAGGAAATGGACTATTTTTTATGTTCATTGTAACTATGTCATTTTAATAAATCAAAGAATATCATAATTAGAAGGGAACTCACAGGTCATCTAGCCCAAGATATAACTGAACAAGAATTCTATCAACAATATCTTTAACAATTGGTTATTTCAAAGCTTTCCTTCCATAAGGAATGGACTGGAACCATACTATTTTACTTCCACTTTCCATAAGCAACTGTGCTTCATTTGAATTCCAAGGAACATGATGTCCTACCTAAGATTGGAGACCTGGAGGGTAAAGCATTAAACTTCTCTCTCAAAACTTTTCTTTATTGAGGTTGAGATTTGGTTTATCTAGATAAATCTCCACTTTCCATCTGTAACTGAATTTGTTTTGAACTCCAGGGAACATGATGAACATAATGTCCCCATGCTTAGTACTTGATGGTTCTTTCATCTCAGCTTTACAGATTCCTTTTGGGTGTTTTCTTCCCTTGGTAGATCATAAACTCCTTGATGGCAGGGACTGTCTTTCTTTTTCTTCCTTGTATTCTTATGGTTTAGCACAGTGCCTGGCAAATAGTAACAGCTTCATAAATGTCTATTGATTTGAATCATTTAGCCATTGCTGGAAGAATTCCAGAATAGGATACCTAAGAAAACCTCTAATTATCAGGAAGATTTTCCTAGCATCAAACCTAAATTTGCCTTTTCACAATTTCTACTTATTCTAGCTTGTTCAGAAGTTAAACACATGGCTAATCTCCTTTCCATGTGATAATTCTTCAAATGACTGAAAGAGCTATGATGGTTTCAGAGCTTTCACTTTCCAGAATAAATATGACCACATCCTTCATCAGAGTTTTAAATTTCTATTTGTTTGTTATAATAAAATTCCCAGGTATTCCTCAAATTCCTTGTGTTTGCTGCACTAGAGAAGGCATCATTTAGCAAAAAGATATATGTATATATAAAACTCTGGAGTAATATACAAATTGTTCCTTAAACAATATTCTGGTTGCTATAAATAATGTCCACTTGATTCTGCTCATTGCACTCTTCATAACTTAATTTAAGCCTTTCCAAGTTTTTTTCTAAAACCTATCCTGCTTATCATTTATTATAGTGCAGTATTATGCCATCACAGTCATATATCACAAATTGTTTAGCCATTTCTCATTTGATAATCATCCTTTCAACTTCTAGTTCCTTGCCACCACAAAGAGAATTGCTATAACTATTTTAGAATATATGTTTTCTTTTCCATTTTCCTAGATCATCATAGGAAATAAATCTAATAGTGATATATACACAATTTTTATCAAATTTTTATCAATTCTATCAACAGTGGATTAGTGTCCCCGTTTTTCTACATTACCTCCAATGTTTATTGCTTTGGGTTTTTTTTTATCATTTTACTTAATCTGATAAGTATGAGATATCTTAGAGCTATTTTGATTTGCTTTTCTCTAATCAATAATAACTTAGAGCATCTTTTCATATAGTTATATATAGATGTGATTTCTTTATCTAAAAACTACATGTTTATATTTTAATCATTCATCTATTAGGGAATAGCTTCTGTTTTTATACATTTGACAAAGTTCTCTATACATTTTTGATATGAGATTTCTATCTGAGAAATTGTCTTGCATGACATGACTTTTAATTCATTCCCCATCCTGCTTAACAATTCCTACCAAAATGTGATACCTTTTCATAAAGTCAGTCCAGTTATATAATCTGGCTTGTGACTATTGAATGTGTGAAAAAAAAAACATGTTAATGAAAGTAAACCAGATTTCTATGAGCCTCAGAGACCATATAATACTATATGTACATAAAGGAATATATAATGATGCTTCCAGAGATCCTTGATTTCATCTGTTTATTTTCTCAACCAGTTTAGAATCTAACCTCTCAATATATAGTTTAATGATTTTCTGTGACAAAAAAAAATTCCCAACTTGTGACCAGTTTTCTGGTATTAAAATGAATCTCTCCACATAGATAAACTGATGATAAGTCATTTATTGTCAAAACTACAATGGAAGCCTTCCCAAGCTGGCTAGATTTATCAGTTTCTATTCCACTGGCACTATATTCAATACCCTAGAGATGCACCTATGTCATGATGAAGTGCAGGAGAAAGAATTTAGAAAAAAAATTAGTTTGTAGTATATTGAAAGTGGACAGTTCATATCATTCACTGATTCATTCAACTCCCATTTATGACCTATCAGCTATAAGAAGTGTGCTATACAAAGGTAAATTAGATAATCTCTGGCCTCAAGAAACAATATAAGTGATATACTTTACTATGATAAAAAATAGAATATAAATAATTAAGAGCACACAGTTCTGAGTCCATTCAGAGGAAGAGATCAATTCTAATTGGAAGCAATAAGGAACGGTGAAAGCTTTACCTGTAATTTCCCAAAAGAAATTCCAGTTTTCAGTTAACTGTTATCAAATATTGGCTGGACATTATATAAATTCAATCTCCCTGTTATCTTTTGTTTTAAAATAATTCATTTTCAGTTCAAATTTGCTAATACATTAGGATTTCATTAACCTTTTCCACTGTCTAGTTCCTGGTAATAAATGATATCCACTCTGGGCAGGATTTATTTATTCATACATAATATTTCATACTCTAGGGAAAACAGAACCATAAGTTGCATGTTAATAAACCTCATTACAATTTAGATTGGTATATTATATTATGATAATTGGCATTTTTAATAAAAATGTGTTGGTTAATTAACAACCTACACTATCAAATATAACCTTGACAGTAAAGAAAATTGGAAAATTTAAAGTTGTTGAGCTTGACACTCCCAGTACCTCCATTACTTCCAAGAGAGTAACTTGGAGGCATATTAAGTTTTCCAGGCCACAAGGGTATCATTTAGTCCTGTGATTATGCAGTGATTCATTTCAGGTTTTGCAGTAATATACTAAATAAATGAGGATGACTTAGTATTTCTTGGCAGGATGCCAAGGTGAAGATAGCATCACTTATTTACAGGGTTTATATAAGGGCTTATTTGGATAAGTGGTCGACAAGGAAGGCAGAGGTGACATGAATTGACAGGGAGGAGTGAGATTGAGATACGGAGAGTGGGGGAAGGGAAATCAGATGAACATCCTAAATCAAAGAAACAAGAAATTTTGGGTAGCAAAGCAGAGATTAGGAAAAGTCCACAGAACTTAATATATTAAAATAAGTTCTCTACTCTCACTTTGGGAGTTTAAAAAGTTAATTTATTTCTCAGGAAAAAAATGAAATAATTTAAGTTCTTGCTGAATATGGCATTATCAACAGCAAATATTAAGATAAACATTATAATTATTTCCCTTAGGCTAAACTAGTAATCCTTCCAAAGTAAACTGACAACCAAAAAAGATGGTTAAATTGACAGAATTTCAACATTAAAAAGGATCCCAGAGACCATCCTGTTCAATAATAGATTAACTATCTTTTCTAAAATGGACCCACTACCATCTCTTATCAGCCTTTTGGCTAAACAGACCCCACTAAATGACCATCTGTGCTTTTCAGTAATACTAACAGGCAGTCCACTTCGTGTTTAGATATCTTCAAATGTGAGGAAGTTTCTCCTGGCATAAAACCTAAATCTGCTACTTTGTGACTTTATTAATTGATCATATTTCTGTCCTCTGGGATCAGCCTAAGTCACAGAAACATGGTATCAGAAGTGATTTCTAGTCCAACTTATATCTAAAAAGAAATTCCTCTATAATATCTCTGAAAAACAGTTATAAAGCCCTGATTCAAATAAAGGGAGTTCATTGCTTTCGAAGTCTATACTTTATGGCTAATACTCCCCTCTAGGGGTAAGTAGAACAAGGCTAATCCCTCTCACATGTCAGTCCTTCAAATGCTTGAATGCAGTTATCACGTCCTCCCTAAAGAATCTCCCAGTTAAACATGCTCATTTCCTTCAAAAGCATAATCTCAAGGTCCATAATTTAATTCAATACAATTTTAATCAATTTCAATAATAAACAATGTTCTCTGAACTGTGAGATGCTGGGAACAGAAAAAAATACAAAAAACAAAACAGTTCTCAATATTAAAGAGCTTTCAGGTGCTCATTACATTGTCTGGACCAGCAATGTCCATCCTTAAATGTGCTGCCTAGACCTTAGGGGGCTTTCTACTTCATGTAGAAGCATGTGAAAACTTTCCCTGAAGGTATGGGTGGATAAGATCAGTTTGTTCCAAAGGCCATGAAGGTTACTGAAGTGAGCAAAATGGAGCACTTAGAGCTTGGTCAGGATGTCAAAGAAGCCAAGGTCATACACAGCATCCAGGACCATTTTGCAAAGTATTCTGACTTTTGTCCTGCTACTGGATTTGATGACCAAAAAAGAACAAGGCTGACGAATTTGTGCAACTGCCTCACTAAAATACAATTCACTCACAAGTCAAGACATCACTTCATGATGTCATTGGTGTTCTTCAAAAAGCAAGATTGAACTACAACCTAGACCTTAACAGAATGTTGGATGTGGTCTGATAATGACAGATAATGGCCATATTATCACATCTTTAATTAGCATTAAACCCTCAGTTATGCTCAAAACTGCATTAGCTAATTAGATCTGATAAAACACTATGACTCATTCATCTCCTATAGTGTCCTAAAAATTTCCTGGTATTTTCTTTTTCAGATGGACCCCCAGGCATCTCCAATCTTTTACATGCGTAATTGATTTTTTGATCCCAAATTTAGGATTTTTATATTGAGATATTTCTATTCTAATTGTGCCATGCAGTAAATAATTCATCCATTCTTGATTTGTGCAAAATACAGATTTAATTAGCCTGTTGTATTAGGTATCATTCAAGCGATTTCTAACAATGATTAACTGAATTGAGCCACACACACATCCTTGAGGATCTCCACTACTGTTTTAAAAAAAATAAGAGAAAGGAAGGGATCATACCCCCAAAGGGGAGGCTTGTACCCTGAGGTATATAGAGAGAAAGAGAATGAAAGGAGAACCCTCTCAAAAATGGGATTCAGGAGGAGACAGTAGATGCAACGAGTTGGCTCAGAGAGAGGAGAGGGGGTTTGAAGATTTTCCCCCTTCTGCCTTCCCTCCTTAGCTAAAGCTGCTCTCCCCAATTCACTCTTGTCCCTCTTGTCCCCCCTCTACTATTCAAGACCAAAAGGTCTCCCCTTGATCCATTCACTCACACTCAGCTTGGGGAACAGATAACTTTAATATTAACTCAATCAGATAATACAAAAGGATATAATGGGCAGGGAAGAATGGGAAAAGGAAAGTGGGGAGAAGGGGTCCCTGTCTCTATCTAAACCCTTTTCCTCCCTCCTCAAGTTTGGGGGGAACTCAGGCCTTGGCAGCCCGTGTCCCCCTGAGAGAAAGTCAGGTTGACTCACCCCTGGGCAACAGGAGTTGAAGTAAAGTCTGCTCAGGTGTCTCTTCAGAAAGTCTCTTCAATTGGGAAGTGTTGGGGGGAAACATTTCCAGTCACCAGCAGGAAAAGTGGGTAACCCTCAGGAGAAAGTCTTTATTCACCTTCTCTCTTCGAGGTCTCAAGACAGAGAGACCCTCATTGCTCTCCAGCCAGTCTTCTCTCCTCAGGAAATTCACTCCTGGGGCCCCTTGTTTGTATTAATTTCAGTTTGAGAACTGCTTGGATGAGGTTTCACTATCAAAGACTCTTCTGTCCCCACTCCCTTAAACTGTCTTGCAGTCACTGGTTCAGGGGCTAGACAGTCATTGGAAGTTTGATATTGATCTGTGCTAAACCCATTCCCAGGACTAGTATCTTTGAGTGTTATAGGATTTTGTGGCACTAGAGAAAAAGTGCCAGCCTCTATCACATTATCCCTGACACTACTGTTATAGTTCATATCGAATCTTTGTGTTCATTGTCTATTGCCTATTTATGTTTCTATAATCTGTGATTCACATTTAGAATATATCAATTGTTTGTGAGAACGATTAACTCATGCCTGTGAGGAGAGGAAATGGTGTGAGAGAAAGAAGAGGCCTTATTTTTCATTATTACTTTGACAGAAGATACATGGGGCCCCAATTTCTCTTCTGTGAGAGAACCATAGAAATGGAAAACAGATTTTGGAAGACATGCATATGGGAGAAAACTGGCTTGTCTACATCATCCTGATTTGTATCTTATCTTTTAGAGACATTGAGAAATTTCCCTTTGAGAGAGACCCAGAATTCTTGTGAATAAAGATCTCTCTCATTGGGAGATCAAATTTACATTGTATATTGCTTTATATGCTCATATCTGTATGATATTTCTGACTTATTGCTATTTCCTTAGATCAATGAATTTATTCATTGTGACAATCTTTTATATGACTAGCATTTGGTGGGAAGGGGTCTAATTGGCAGACATGAGTTTGGGATATCTTCTCCCCCACCTACAATTAGGTAAAAGACTGAAACCTAAAAAATATAATTTTCTAGGCTAATAATATAGGGGAGATACATATATGTATATGTGTATATATGATACATATATATATATATTTATAGTCAATACACCTCTATCAAAGAAGTGGATGGTATCCATGTTCCCCTTCTTCTGCTTACTTCTAGTCAGGAATCAAAGTTTACCTTAGAGAGAGGGGTGAACTAGATTCCCTATGTATCTATGAACCATATTTAAAAACAAAACAAAAGATGTGGACATAGACAACCAGTATGAGCAAAATTTATCTCAAACTGATTTTCTTTTAAAATGTTTAACTTAAATTTTTTTCAACTACCTATAGAAACAATTTTAACAATTGTTACCTGACATTTTGAAATTCACATTTTCTCTCTCCCTTCCCTTTGCTCTCCTTTAGGTGGCAATTAGTCTGATATAGGTTACATATTTCTGATCAAGGTCCTACCATCACAGAGCAGAAGTCCTTTGATCCTCATTCTGCTCATGATATGATGAATGAATGAAAAGATCTTTCCATTATCCCTAGCTTTCTTTACTAGGCCCTTCTTTTTCTGAGCTTTGTTACTCCTGACACTACTGGGTTACATATGTGTGTATATATGTATGTATGCATGTAGAGGTTACATATATATATATGCTATCTTATAATACATACTTCCATATTCCTCATGCCATGTCAGAAGACATATTGCACAAACAGGATAAAAACTCATAAAGGAAATAAAACAAAAAATGAAATGCTTTGATGTTTAATCAGATTCCAACAGTTCTTTTTTTGGCCATGGACAGGATTTTTCATCATGAGTCTCCTGGAGTTATCTAAGAAACTTGCATTGCTGATAATAACTTAATTCTTCACAGTTGATAATCATACAATATTTATCATGCTGGATATAATGGTCTTCTGCTTCTTTTCACTTCACTTTGCAACAGTTCATACAAGTCTTTCCAGGTGTTTCTGAACTCATCCTCTATATCATTTGCTTTCTTTTTTATTTTATTTTCCCCAATTAAATCCAAAAATAGTTTCCAACATTTTAAAAAGAATTTTGAGTTTTCAATTCCTCCCCTCCCTATCTTCTTACTCCCTACCACTACCACTGCAATGATAAGCAATCTGATTTAAATTTTACCTTTGTCATTATGTAAATAAGTTTCCATATTAATCCTTTTGTAGAAGGAGACTTAAAATTAATAAATGAAGTGAAAAAGTTTGTTTTTCTTTGGATTCATACTCAATCAGTTCTTTCTTTGGAAGCAGATGGCATTTTTTTATCATGAGTTCTTCATACAGTCATCTTTTGCAATATCACAATTCACTTATCATGGCTTCGTTGATTCACAAGTTTAAAAATATATATCTAATTCTGTATTGTGGATTTTTCTCTATATCATGAGATTTTGAGAATGAATACCAATCTGTATACTATGGAAATATAGTATGCCACTACTGCTTGCACAAGTTTTCCAAAGTGACATTGTACACAGCACATTATTGGCTGTGTTCTGTATCATGGGTGCTGATTGGCTCAGGCACTATAGCATCAGTCTGTTTGCTCTCCAGCACTATGCCCATTTGTTCAGCATCTCTCCTTGTCCACTTCATACGGGATCGCAGCACATAGTGTTGTTTTGCAGTGTTGTGTTTTTGTGAAGTTTTCAGAAAAGTTTGAATTGATTTCAAGCCCTATGCCACCCAAACATTTTGTGCCTCCTAAGGCTTCTAGCAGTGAACCCAAACTCCAAATTATGTAGGTTTAAGAGTGTAGAAAGTGTTTAAGAGCATATGAAGTGTTTATAAGAGTGTGGTAAAGGTTAATAAGAATGTGGAAATGGTTTCTAGGAGAGTGGGAAGGATTTTTAAAGCCTTAAAATATAGATATATAAGTAATAAAATAAATATAACATTGCTTTTTCAGGGATTTTCACCTATCATGGCGGTCTCTGGAAAGTAACTCCCACAAAAGGTAAGGGATCACTGAAATTGATTTGGATTATTGTTATGCTGAGAATCACTATTGTAATAGAAGGATCTGAGGGGGGAACAGGGGGAATGGAAGAAGAGAGGGAAATGGGGAGAGAGGGTGAAGAGATTCTTCTTCCCCTCTCTTTTCTGGGAGAGAGGTAGCCAAGACTTGGTCCCCTGACAGAGGGAATATGTCTCCTCAGAGAATAGTTCTGGGAGATGGAGGATAAGAACTAGAGAGATTAGCTTTGGTAAGATGACCCACTGCCTCCCCTTTGGTTCCAACTATTGTTGAGAGGCAGGATGGATTCTTCTGCCTCTGGCATCCTTAGGGACACCCACTGTCACTTCCCTTCAGAAACCTTGGGTCACCCCACTATCAAGGAGAGATATTGTTCCTTGGGTTAGGCAACTTGGATCACTGGTATCCTGAGTTAATCTTCCCCTTTTTGGGGAGAGACGTGATTCTCCCCAAATCTTCTGCCCCCTTTTCTAATGTCAGAAGCCAGTCAGACCTAATTCTAAAGTAGTAAACAATTTCTTTGGGTTCACACAGGGAAGGAGAGGTAAGGGTGTCAGATGAGGAAAGCAGGGAGTATGAAACCCTAACACTTGTCCCCTCTGGAAGACTGCCCCCCAAGTTCTTGGAGTTCAATGCTTAGTGCCTTGAACCCTCTTCCAGCCAGCTGATGGTAGATCCGTATTCCACAGCTAACTAGCTTTTAATTCAGGAGTGCAAGAAGGTCAGGGAGAAATATAGAAGGAGATCTTTGACAGAAGATTTCTCTGTAGATGGCTTCCTTTCAAAGTCCCTGTCTACTGTAGTCACAGATGACTCTGTGCTATTGTTGACAATGTAGAGGAGGTATCCAGGGTTTCGTAGGGAAAACGTTTGATACCCTGAGAGATCCAGCTTCTTCCCAACTTGAGTGGTTGCCTCCTTCCTCTCACTCTCAGCTGAAGAATTAGTGACCAAGTGACAGTTGGAGCTCACTGGAGTCCTGCTTTTATTTTTTCTCATCTTTGCATCTCTCCCATGCTTTGGATTAATTACTCCCTTACACTGTTATTCACAGTTCATCATTTAATATTACTATTAATGTGTAAAATTTTCTCCTGGTTCTTCTTATTTCTCTCTGCTTCAGTTCATCTAAGTCTTCCTAGGTTTTTGTCCAAGCCCGTCCTGCTCATAATTTCTTTTTTAATTGTCATGCAAAACACACTTCCATATCGGTCATTATTATAAGAGCACACTTATATATAACAAAACTTCAAAATAAAACTATAAATTCCAGCTCATAATTTCTTACAACAAATTAGTATGCTCAGGGAGGAGTAGAATCTCTGGTATGGAGGGCTTGTTGTGCCATCTTAGGGCAGCTCTCCAACCTCTGACCCTCACCTGACACCCAGCTCTCACTTGTGGCTCCTAGTAGCTGCTAGCATATGGCAGCGGCAACACCCCAGGCAACGACTTTGACAGGCCGGCTAAACCTTGTGAGGGTAGCCAGCGGGTCGTAGACCCCTGGTGAACTAAGGTTTTGCTCACCCAGCATGTGAAGACTGCTTTGGCCGAACAGACGGAAGAAACCAATGAGAAGGTTCAACGGCTGAGAGGGCGATGCAGCAAAGCACTGAGGAGTGCTTAGGGCGTGTTGGAGCACAAAAGACAACAGGGCATTCCAATGCAGCTGAGGAAGTCTCCAGGTGTAACGATTTTTCTTGCCAATGGACCCAGGCTTCCAAAGCCAAGAGAGTGGGACTGTCTCTGTGCATTGACCTTTCCACTTAAATCTCCTTCACGCACAAGTGTTTTTGTGCACACTCACCTACATCACAGATGAAAGCACACAAAGACAATCATCATCCTCAGTTACTGAGAGACTCCTACTACTATAATTTAATCAATAATTCCCCAGTTGATAGATATCTTTTCACTTTCCAGTTCTTTGCCACCACAAAAAGATGTGCTTTAAATATATTTGTACATATAGGTCCTTCCTCTTTTTTTTTTTATCTTTTTAAGGTACAAATCAAATAAAGGTATTGCTGGGCTAAAGGTTTTATAGTCCTTTGGGAATATGTCCTAATTTCTCTCTAGAAAGGTCAAATCAATTTGACACTCCCCTAACACTACATTAGTGTCTCACTTTTCCCATGTCCCCTTCCAAGCCTCATTTTCCTTTTCTGTCATAATAATCAATTTAAAAGCTGTGTTATTGTACCTCAAAGTTATTTTAATTTGAATTTCTTGAATTGATAGTGATTTAGAATATATTTTACATCATAATAGAGAGGTATAATTACTTTGAGAACTGTATTTTTATATCCTTTATCCATTCATCAAATGGGGAATGACTTGTATTATATATTTGAGTTATTTCTCTACATATTTGAGAAATGAAACCTTTATTAGAGAGACATAAATTTTTTTCACTATTATGTTTACTGTGTATTACTCTCTATCCCTTCCTTCTAACACATTTATCTTCTCTTTCCTTTGATTCTGTCTGGTCTCAAAGATGTTTAGCTTCTGACCAGCATATCACTCTATTTGCCCTCTTTTCTTTTGTCCCTTTCACCTCCTATTTTCCTATGAGTAAGATAGATTGCTATATTCAATTGATTGTATATATTTATAATTCTAATGAGAATGAGGTCCAAGTGCATCACCCCACCTCTCCCATCTTCCCCTCTACTCTAAAGCTCTTTCATGCCTCTTTTATATGAGATTATGTCCATTCTATTTCTTTCTTTCCCTTTTTCCCAGTGCATTCCTTTCTCACCCCTTAATTTTATTTTTTATATCATCCCATCATATTCAAGTCACACTGTTACCTTCTGTCTATGTATACTCCTTTTGATACCCTAATAATGACAGTTTTTAGGGGTTTGAATCATCTTCCCAGGCAGGGATGTAAATAGTTCAAGCTTATTGAATGTCTTTTGATTTCTCTTTCCTGTTTACCTTTTTATACTTTTCTTGAGTCTTCTATTTGAGAGTAAAATTTTCCATTCATCTCTTTTCTTGTCATCAGAAATGCTGGAGAGACCTCTCTTTCATTGAATATCAATTTTTTCCCTGAAGGAAGATGCTCAGTTTTGTTGAGCTAAAGGATTTTGGGTTGAAATCCTCTAAAATGTCATATTACTGGCTCTCTGATCCTTTAATGTAAAATTGCAAAGTTTGTGTTATTCTGACTATAGCTCCACAGTATTTGAATTGTTTATTTTTTGGCTACTTACCATATTTTCTCCTTGATCTCAGAGTTCTAGAATTCAACTATCATATTCCTTGGATGTATTCTTTTGGAATCTATTTCAGGAAGTGATCAGTGTTTTTTTCCCCATTTTGATTTTGCCTTCTGGTTCTAGAATATCAGGACAGTTTTCCTTGGCAATTTCTTGAAAGATGATTTTCAAATATTTTCTTTGATCATGACTTTCAAGTAGCCCACTCATCTTAGATAATCTCTCCTGGATTTATTTTCCAGGTCATTTCCAGGTTATTTTTCCAGTGAAATAGTTTACATTTTCTTATATTTTTTCATTCTTTTGATTTTGTTTGATTGGATTTTTTTATGTCTCATGGAGTTATTAGATTCTACTTACCTAATTCTAATTTTAAGGCATGACCTTATCGAATGAGCTTTTGTACCTCCATTTCCATTTGGCCAACTCCACTTTGTAAAGAGAAATGACCTTCTAATCACATGCCATCAAAAATGAGGAATTTTCCATCAGTAATCCCAGCTTTGAGTGTGAGCAAATATCATTGAAATATATTAAATGAATAAAGTTTTTCATCTACTTTCATGGATTTTGAGGTGGTACCAGGTAGAGTATATCCCTGGAGGTAATGCAGAAAGGGATTGCACATATGTTCATGTTATAGCTTTGAAATATATGACATTTAGTAAAAGCTACCCAAATGCTAAGTGGTACTGGGGCCCTAATAGAAGACTTGATATGACTGGAGGAATACAGGCATTTGTAGTTCAAGCTACTTGTACAGAAGAAACACTTTAATCCTTCAGGGTACTCTGGAATCCTAAACAGAATTCACTTAATTCTTGGAAACAGAACCAGAGCATAATTGTTATAATTGTATTTCCTTACATGGACATGTATGCTTGATTAATAGTATACTCTACTATCCCACAACCTTATTATTATTTTCTATCCTGTTTCTTTTGAGTAAGGTGTTTCAGAGTCATATTTATTTCATGTTTCTGGCCCTGCCATGCCTCAGTGATACCAATTAGGTCATTTTATTTTTTTCCTCCTTGCTTTTGAATATATATATATATATATATACACACACATATACACATATACACATATATATGTCATCCTGTTTGTTACTCATACTTGGTGCATTTGTGCATAGATATTTAAGACCATGGGTCTTATTATTGACTCATTTATAAGATTTTTACCTTCTGGAAGACTCTGAGCATCTCTATTTGTGACCTTATTCTTATATTATGTCTATCATTTAGGCTATCTAGCTCGGTGGAAATTAAATGTCCAAATCCTTCTCCCCTCCTAGAAAATATATTGTAACTTGGTGAATATAGGTAGTAAGTAATCACTCTCCCCCTTCCTTTTCATTTTAAAGCTCTTATAATTATATTTTCAAGTTTCCATACTAACTTATTCTTACTAACTTTTGTTAGTTGCTTCTATCCTTTGCTAGTCATCTGTCATTTCTATAATTAAAGGTTGATCCTTCATCATTAAATAACTATACTTTGTATAACTTTCTTGGCCTTCCTACACATCTTCTCTTTAGTTAAATATCTCCAATTTCAAGGCCTATGCCTCATTACAGTAAGATCTCAAGGATGATTGCCCTTTGATCACTTTGCTTTGAATGTTCTACAGCTTATTAATGTCCTCCTTCAAATGTGTCACTCCAAGCCAAATGTGGTATTCCAAATATAGTTTTACAGGAAGAGAGAACAGTGTTATGAATCACATTATGACCAGAACTATACATACCTCAATGTTCCTTGATAGTCTGCTTCTAATAATCTAAGCTAAATGAGTATTAGCTTTGGGGGCTGGTTCATGTTGAATTTATAATCCCTTCCACATTTTCAAATCATTGACCAATTAATTGAATTTCATTAACCTGGTAAATAACACTTAAAAGTATCATATTTTGCATCATGAATTGCTCATGTCTTAAAAGAACCTTTAGCATTTTTTAGCGACATTAACTATGGTTTTGGCTAGAATTGCTTTAAAAAAGAGGGGGCAGGCTTTAAGTTTTCTCCTCTTTCCTAAAAATATTGGTAAACCTTATTTTGTGGCCATAAGAAGTGGTAACATCAAACATACCCTTTCCTTCTAGAAATGTGGTGATCTAGGAGTGGTTACTGTGGTAGAGGCATGGAGAGAGAGAGGACTTGTAAGCCAAATATGCAAGAAACAAGCTTGAGACCTGATCTACAAAATCAAGGAGAAGGTTCCAAACAGAAGGTTCCCAGGAGGAGGAGGCAGTTGAAGATGGAGGGGACTTTGAGTCTGGGTCTCTCTCACAGGTGTGACTGGACTGATTTCCCAAATTCCTCCTATCCCTCATTATAGATTAGGGGAAACCGCATCCCTTTTTCCTCAGTTTCCCATCCTCTTGTTTCCCAATAAACCTCTTACCTGAGAAAGAAAACAAGCTTATCTTTACAGTCCACTCGGGGGGGAGGGAGGAAGCCAAAAGGCTTCAAGAAGTGAGTGGTTAAGGGAGGCAGTGAGGGAGGAAGAGGGTAGGAAATAGATTGATCCATTAACTTTCAAATAGGGATCAATAAGCAAACCCCAATTTTATGTGACCTTTCTTGTGACAAAAGAAACATTCCTTAGTCTCTTTCTGCACTGGTCTTGCCTTATAACTCGGTATCTTTTGACTAGATGTTGTGTAAGTCCTAACTGTATTCAGATTTTTAATTTCCTCAATTTCCTTTTGTTTCAAATCATTCTCAGTCCTTTCCAATTTTTCCTTAAGATCCTGGACTTGCTTACTTCATTCAAAATTATTTTCATGTAGGTAACTCATAGCCTCTCTCAATTTGATCAGGGAAACTGAGTCATACTTAGGGAAATAGTTTTGGAAAAATACTTTCAAATTGGGTGTGCATCCCCTTAGAAATTGCCTATGTACATGGCCCGCTGTCTCTTCAGTATCAGCTTCTGGACCTAAGATTGACTCTGCCTTCTCTGACAGACATTCTATGTATGTGGCAGGATGTTCCCCTTTATCCTGCCTGATGTTGTCAAACTTAGCCCATGCATTTGGCTTTGAACAGCATTGCTTAATGACCTGAAGCAAATCCTCCCTGCACATTTTTAGATAGGACATGCAGGTGGGATTTGCAAAGTCCATGTCCAACCTTTGCTCTGTGGCAGTTAAAAGAGTGCCTGGCTTAAATTATGACCGCAGAAAATATGGTTTCAAGACAGTGTCTTGTTTTAAATCAAATATAAGGTGGTCGCCAGGGAAAAATTCCCAAATATTAAATATACCCAAGTCAGCTGGGTTTTATAGAGATTTTAAATAATACAAATGAGGAATTAATGAAAGGGAGAGAGAGAGAAAAAGGAAATAATGAGAAAAGGGCTAGACCAGCCTAGGCCAGCATGAGCCAGCCTAGGTTGAAAACCCTAAGAGAGAGATCAGTCAGTCTTTTATCAACTCACCACAAGATTTGTCCAAGCAAGATTCTAGTGTTCAGAGAGACACCAGTTCAGGCCAGCTCAATCTCCAGAGAGAGTTCTCTGAGCTAGAGTCCCGAGAGAGAGTACCTTGCTCTCAGCTTATCATCTCCTTTTAAAGAGAATTTTCTCCCATGTCACCTCCCCTAAGTTCTCACATCTACCAATCACAGTAGATGTTTTCCAAAGGACAGACCATTCTTAATTCACACCTGAGTAGGCTAAATTTTTGAGTAATTCACACCTGAGTAGACTAAAATCTCTGAGTAAGTTCTCACCTCTTTGTCCCTTGTAAGTTTACAAGTTGCCTGATCTTTATAGGTACTTAGCACCCTTTTGTATTAGATCTAAAAATAGGCCCAGCTTAAGGGTTTTTTGCCTTATTATAAGTATGGGTTAAGTACTTTTCATTGTTCAGCAAGGAGTTCATAACTCTATCTTCCCCTAAAGTATGCTTAAGTAGGAGTGGAGTAGAGGTCTCACATTCCTGATCTAAGCCCCTTCATTGTTTAAAATGGGGAATGGTCTTAACCAAGTGTTCTGAAATAGGGTCTGAGAATTTTTAAGGTTCACAGCTCCACAGTTGGCCAGCTAGTCAAATTGCTGTCAGATTTAGTTTTCTCCAAAAATTGCCTCTATTCATGGGGGCTGAACAGTTCTGACAATAGGAACTCGACATCTTTGAAATCAGGATCAAAGACCCTGAATGCATTTTTAAGTTCCTTTTGCGATTTAAAAGGATTGTCCACAAAGTTTGGGAAACAGCACTTTATGGATTCCAGTTCCTGTGTGGAGAAATATCTATGGGCTTTTGAGTGTACTACACCAACATTAGTAGTTAGCTTAGTGGCCTCTTTTAAAGGAAAGATTTTCTCAGGATCACAAACAGCCTTGTTTTCATTTTCATTGCCACCTTCAGTTTCCTGAGGTACATTCTCTGTTTGCCCATTGTGTTTGCTCATAACTAGATCTAGTCCTTTTTCCTTAATCAGTTGTTCAAATACAGCCTTAATCATGGTTTCCATGTTGTTATCAATGGCCATAATCTTCTCTGCCTTAAGGGGAACTACAAATCTGAATACATTCTTCACTTGGGTTAGAATCTGCAACACAGCCATAAAAATTACATATACTTGTGCCAGGACTTGCCAGAGAACCAGTTCATATTAAATTGGAAACTGTAAAATAGACATTGTTACATTGCCTACGTAATCCGAAGTTTCCACTACCATATGGGTAAGTTTGCTATATAGTAAATGGTAAACCCCAAAACAGGTAATCATAGCAATGACCACCATTCCACAAACAATTTGTCTAAACCTTTTTTATTTTGGGAAACAAGAGGATGGGAAACTGAGGAAAAAGGGATGAGGTTTCCCCTAATCTATAATGAGGGATAGGAGGAATTTGGGAAATAAGTCCAGTCACACCTGTGACTCCAAGATATCCAGAGAGATGGACAACTGTTTAAAATTTTCTTTTCTTCTTCACAAAGCCACCAAGGTCTCTCAGCCTAATTCCAGAAGCCCCCCTCAAGGGTCCTTCAGTCTGGGACAGAAACTAAATAATAGTTCCCAGATTCTTCCCTCTTCAGTCAGGCTTGCTTCCTTTCTTGTTCAGTCACCCTCAGAGAGCAAGAGAGACCCAAAGTCCCCTCCATCTTCAACTGCCTCCTCCTTCTTCTGGGAAGCTTCCATTTGGAACCTTCTCCTTGATGTTGCAGATCAGGTCCCCAGCTTGTTTCTTTCATGCTTGACTTTCAAGTCCTCTCTCTCTCCATGCCTCTACCACATTACCCACTAAGGAGTGTTTTGGGCATACCAAATATAGACAGACTGTGAGAACTGACCAGTAAGAACTAGCCAATACACTTTTTTCCCCCTGCTCCCTAAAGATATCCCAATGACTTTCAGATTTTTCACCTGTCTTGGAGTTCCTTCTAGTGACTAATTAAAAATGTTCAACAGTCAGTTCTTTACATCACTTTTTCACAGGGGAAAATTTAACAACCTCTGAGGATTTAAAAAGGTTGCTGAACCATTGTCAAGGTCATAGCAAGAAAGGTTTTTCATTAATTTTAGATTGGCAAAAGATAAGAAATATTGTAATTGCCACATTTAGCCATTCAGTGCACCAGTGCACTTTTTACTTCACAGACAGCCAATTAAGGACTTTATTTAAAATGTATGAATTGTGGGGTTGTCATTAAAGTTATGATTCTGAAGACTTCATTTATTTTGTTTTTCATGGGAGGATGACAGAGATGCAGTCATTTTTCAGAGCATTGACTGGATCATTAAAGTACTGTAAATAACAATGATTTCTATTGATTGGGTTAAGGTTGGCACAAAGGTCACTGAAATTTAACACTTTAAAGTTCTAGGTCTGATACTGATCTAGCATATAAAGCACTTACTAAATAAACTAAGGATTTGGGGATCTGGTCTAAGACAACTTTATTTCACCTAAAATTATGATTAACCCAAAAAGCCAAGAAGTCCCCATGTCTGTCCAATATGACCTTGACACACAAATAACATGCTTTTCTAATTTTATCTAAATCATATGATCACTTGATTACTGAATATAATATTAATGGATTTATATATGTTATAATGATACTTTGTCTCAGCTCATGAAGCATCTTTCTCTAAAATTCATTTTTAATTCATTTGAATTATAGTTAACATAACAAGGGCTCTGTAATACAAATTCTTAAGTGATAGTTATGAATTTCCTTTGGATACTTTGGTTATACTTATAGGAAGCCATGATATTGTATCAATTAAGAAATCAGCTGATTCACTAAGAATTCAGTGCAAAGTATAGCAGATTATCCATGACTATGATGTACGAACATCTGAGAGAAGACTGAAAGTCTCAGACAGTGCTGAGGAGAAGCTATCACTGAGATTGATGGGTTGATTAATTACCACCAAACACTCTACATTGTCAATGTCTAAAGCTTTAGTCAATTTGCAACACAGTCCAGAACATGTGTCTTCTCCAGGAAGAGATGATGATGATGACAACAATGATGGTAATGATGAGGAGGAGTAGGAAAAGGAGGAGGAGAAGGATGCCTAGCATTTATGCAGGGCTTTAAGGTTTACAAAATACTTTTAGGTACATAATTTTATTTCATGCACATAATCATTTTCTCCTTTTTACAGATGTAGAAAAGTAAAGTGGCCACAAAGACACTAGTACACAGAGAAAGTCACTGAAGAATATAAAATTCCAGAAGCTGCACTTCTCTGCCACAAAAAAAAAGAGAAAAACCCGGCTCACTA
This sequence comes from Monodelphis domestica, assembly GCF_027887165.1. Taxonomy (NCBI): domain Eukaryota; kingdom Metazoa; phylum Chordata; class Mammalia; order Didelphimorphia; family Didelphidae; genus Monodelphis; species Monodelphis domestica. The sequence goes on from NC_077230.1 coordinate 293,559,921, forward strand.
TCTCTCCTGCTTTCTTAGATGCTCAGCTCAATAAAAGCAGTGGAATGAGATAGCCTTTCAGAAGATTATAGAGTTCTCCTTACTTTTCCCTGCCATGCAGGCAGTTTCAATATTCATGAGAAATATGTGACATTTCTGAGACTATTAGCAATAGCTGCTTCCTTGGCCACAGCCCTTAACAAGGAAGATTCCAAAAGACTACCATGACTTTTTTGACTGAGTAAATAGAAGTTCTATTTATTTCATCACATTTTGAATCCCTCTTACCTTGGCAAAATTTTGTCACAAAGTAAGCAGCAAATTGTCATCCACAAACAAGAACATCTGAAGGACCTCACTATTTGGAGAGAATCCCTCTTATGTTTAGACTCAGTTAAGCATCTCCTGTGAGATAGTAATTAATACAAGGTAGTAAATAAACTGGATTGCACTTGGGGGTTTGAATAGTGCTTTGAATTATCCCCATCTTCTGATTTAGATGAAGATATATTTTTAAAGAATTTATTTTTCCTAAAACCAATATTCTTCTGGTTATGAGAGACCACAAAGAATAAGAGTTTAAATATTGCTAATGATGAAAAAATTATTCTAAACTCATTTCTAGAGGTTGTCTTTAGATTTATTTGTTTGTTTATTCATTAATCTATCATTCTGTCTGTCCAATTGTTTGTTTGCACTTTGACATATCCTATCTGTCTATTGTTCTCTTGAACTTTTCTAAAAATAGAGACTCAGGAAGTTCTAATGGGCCCCTTCAGTTAGGAACTCCCCAAGTATTGAGGGACAATTTTGTAAATAAGGGTGGTTCTAGAAGAAAATAGCAGGTCACTTAAAGTCAAAGGGTTAGCTATTTCCTACTAATAAGCAGAACTCAGAGGTCAAAGTGCAAAGTCTAAAAAACAAAAGTATCACAATCACTGAATCTCAGAGATAGAAAGAACCTCATAGTCTATGTAAAACAGCATCCCCTCCATGACCACCCTGATAATTGGTTGAAGGAGCTGGGAAAATTTAGCCTGCAGAAGAGCAAACTTTGTAGACATGATAATTGTCTTTCAATATTTGAAAGTTCCTTTGTCTATCCTATAAATGATTTAATATTTATAGAATGCTTTGCAAACAAATTTACTGTAGAGCGCTATATACATTGCTAGCTATGATTATCTAATATAGGGGCAGTGATTAGAAATCCCAAAGAAGCACAGTTTGATTTTCTGTAAGAAAACAAATAAGCAAACAGCTTCCTAACACTTAGAGCTATCCAAAAGTAGAATGAATTATTTTGGAATATAATGTGGTCCCTTTTACTAGACAGCTTAAGGCACAGGTTGGGTACCCATTTGATGTGTGTGGTGTGAAACAAATTCTTTTCTCAGGGATGGGTTTAACTCAGTTTTTAGAATCCCTTCCAAGGATAAAATTCACTAACTCTCATAAAATTTTTACTTCCTCATTCTACAAAGCAGCAAGCTAAATGGAGCTGATGTTTTGCTATTTTAAATTGTTATTGACATAATTTATTTTGACATCATCTTCATTTCTGCATGTGACTTTTTCCCTCCCTAAGTTATGTCTTGTAATCAAGAAACAACAACAAAAAAGGGAGAGGGGGAGAAGGGAAAGCCATTTGGCAAATCTAAACAACACATCAACCATATCTGACAGTATATGCAGTTTTCCATATCCGTAGTCTTTCACCTTAGCAAAGAAGAGAAGAAAGTCTCTGCTCTTTAGTTTCTGCTCTTTTGGGGGGATAGGCCAAACTTGATCATAATTATTAACACATTAAATAGTCTCATATGAACTGATTTTTTAAGTATTAGTCTGCTGTTTGTCTGGCCCAATATTTTCTTTAAATCTCTGCAAGCCTTGTTTGTGCCTGGGATGGTCGTATCAGAGGACAATCATGTCATACCTGAAGTCCATAAGCACAGCATGTTTTTGCTTCACTTTATGGAAAAATCCATGTAGCAGAGAAATTTGGAGCAAATATATTGTTACCTTGGTTTTTTACATAAAGGTTTTCTGATTGTGGAAAATGTAGATACTATCAGTGAGAACTATAATAATCTGTGATGATATGATCCTTAATAGGAAAAAACCATTTGTCTTTGAAATATATATTTTATAGTTACATGTGGCCACTAGGCAGCTCTCTGATGTCCCAGAACTCACACAGTATGAGGGATAGCATAGAAAGAGATCAAATGGCAGTTTGAAATCATGAAAGACAACAGCCTAGGACTATAAGAAATGGGAAGGTTATCTAGATTTTTAGATGAGAAGCCAAAGTGTTGTATTGAGCAAAATTAAGGAACATATTTGACTGAATAGAATCATGTCCAGAAGCTTAAAGTGAACAGTGAAAAGACAATGAGAAGACCACTCTAGAACCTTAAATAGAGAGGATTAGGGGTAAAGAGACAAGATTCAGTGATGCTTTGAGGGAGTAAAAGAATATGCTTTTATTATTATTTTCACACTAAGTAGCTTTACTACTTTGCCAAAACCTCATTTTCCATATTTGTGGTTCCAAGTATGAATTTTTTTAAAAATCTGAGACATTTACTATGTGTATTAACAATAACTCACATTCCTAGAAAAACTCATACATAATAATTCATATGAATTATTATTAAGTAATAACTCATATTATTATATTTACATAGTGCTATCAGATTTATAAAGCATATTACACATATGAGCTCATTTGATAATTGGGGTAGATGCTATTATTATCCTTATGATGTAGGTGAGGAAAGTAAGGCTGAGATAGGATAAGGTGGTGCCCAGGATCACACAAATCAATAAGCATTTGAACTCAGTTTCCTGACCTTCTCTAGGTCCAATACTCTTTTATGTCACAGAGGTCACACAAGAAACTATTCTAGGCCCTGTGCAAACAAAGAAAAAATGAAGCATCCCCTTCTTCAAAGTATTTCTATTCTCCTAGAAAAATATAAAGTATGCCCTCATGAATACATAAAAGAGAATTTGCAGAAGAGTAGTAACAGTCACCCACTAGGTGACAAACTTCTTCACTTTGTAAAAAAAAAAAAGTATAAAGTAATGGTCATAATAACACACTTACATAGTATTTGACAGTTTACCATGAGTTTTTCTCAAAACAATTCCATGAGACAGGTAGCCTTCCCTATCCTGCTCTGAGATGGGGCTGGAGATAATATCTGAATGAGCTGGTGCTGACTTCCCTGGAGAAAGGAGATGAGGAAGACATCTGTTTGAATGGTTCCTGTTTCAGGGACACAGAATTATTTCTGGAAAAAGAAGTTGTGGTCATGGACCTGAGAGGTTAAACAGAGGAGCCAAAGACAGAAGACAGTATCTAGTTTAGAAGTAGGGAATTAATACCAGTATGAAAATACTATGAAGAAGGAAAAAAGAGACAGTCCAGTCATATACTAGTAAATGTTTAACACCCAGCTCAAAGGAAAATAGCATGCTTGGCATTTTTTAAGTTTAAATGTTATTAGTATTTTCCCATCATTTTCTTAAGTCTAGACAAGCAACAAAACAATAAATCAAAATCCCTAGCTTACAAAGTTTTCTAGTCTGAAAAATTTAAATGACTGCATTGAAAATTGAATAATTAGCTTTCTTGAGTTCATCAAAACTGGCTTCATCATCCCCTGCTGAAGTGTATCTTGATAATAAAGTGAATTTATACAAATGTATTAAAATTGGCTATCTACTGAGTAGATCTCTCTGGTTTCTCAGGAAACTACTATAATTGTGAAAAAGTTGCCTGGATAAAGAATTAATTCATTGGAAAGAGAGAGTGATTTGCCACAAGACAGTGTGGATTTGATTCCTAGTCATGTGACTGGAGGTTGGGGGGAGCTAGTTATAATGCCCACCCAGACCTATGTCTTTGTACTTACAGTGGTTATAATAGTGCCTCTTATTAAATGTTGTCAGGAGTGGTAGGGAGCTAACTAGAGGAACAGGAACTTGAGTGCCAGTAAATTATGTGAACTTTCAAGAACTCAGATCCTTGCTCTTATGCAAGTGATGACAGAAGCAGGAATTGAACCTAAGCATTCCAGGCTTCAAATCTGACTCCATTCATTATGTCATGCTACCTATATAGTCACTGATGTTGCGTTTTGTCAGTATGATGAAAAAGACATCTTCAAGTTGTTTCACATTGTATTTCTTTCATTAGGCAGTGATCTGTAGTGAATTTTTCTGATGATAATAATTTGCAGTTTTTTAGAGTAATTAGGATCTGCAGTTCTTTGTAGTTCTTTGTTCATACCCTTTAACTATCACAGAATCATTGAATGTAAGATTTGGAAGGAACCTCAATAACCATATACTTCAACCTGAATTCAAAAAGAATCTTTGAATATGAGGCATCATTCAGCCTCCAAGTGAAGACTGAGACAGGGGGGTGCTGCAGAGGGAGAGGGGGAATCTCTCAAGGCAGCCCATTGCCTTTTGGCAATCTAATTGTTAGAATTTTCCCTCTGGCTTTAAACCTAAATTCACCCCATTATATTTCCTATGCATTTGCTCCTGGTTCTATTTTCTGGAAGTAAATTGAACAAATCTAATCCCTGTTTCTATAAATGTGTAAAAGAAACTACTATATTCTCCTTGAATGCAGTCCAGGCATTTCTTCTTATTTTTATATATTTGTTTTTGTTTGAATGATTGTTTTTAAGCTTAGGTCTCCATATCTAGCCCAGACAAAATGTGGAGAGGTCACTCATCCCATTCAGGAACAGCACTGGAGTTCTGTCTGCTCCAATTCCAACCTGGAATGGTTTGCCCCTCTGGAGAGCTCCCTGTTCCCAAATGCTGAGCATACTGTTGTTCAACAAAGTACATGTTGGCTGCAGCTATGAACTTTCATGGTCAAGAGATCCTGCAGACATAGCCTAAGGCTGTGATGGCATACCTATGGCACTGGTGCCAAAGATGGCATGAAGAGACCTCTTTGTGGGCACACATGCCATCACCCTCCAGAGTTGGTTATGAGAAAGGTGAGAGGTGGTGGTTGGAACTGCTCCCTTCCCCCTCTCTGCCATGCCTCCCTACTCTTCTGCCCAGCAGCCCAATGGAAGAGTTTACTCCCTCCCCTAAGGAAACAGAGTTCTTGGACCATTCCCCTCTCTTTCTCCCTCCTGTCTGGGGTAAGCTGGAAGCAGGGAGTGAGGGGAAATCAGTCTCTTGGAGGGGCCGGGCACAGCACACTATCTGGGGTAATAGGGCATAACACACAGTCTGGAGGGCATATGGCACAGCATATAGTCTCTAAAAGGTTTGCCATCATTGCCATCAAATAAGATATGTACAATCACTCCTAGCCCTTGTTCTTATATATTTGTGCTAATTTCCTTCATATTGTAGATATAAAATCTTTGTAAACATGCAAATATTTCTTTCTGGATTGACAAATTTATTTCTTATTCTCATGTTGTGTTTTTATTTTATGAAAATGCTTTCTAATATAATAAAGTCCTATGAAATTTGGAGTTAGAAGGGATGTTACAGGCCATCTAGTATTAACCCTTTCTTTTTTTACAGATGTAGAAAGAGGCCTAGAAAAGGTACCTGATTTATCCAAGGTCACACAAATTCATGTCCAGGATTTTAACCCCAGCAATCTGACTACAAAAACAGTAAATTTTCAACTATACCATGCAACTCCCCTCTTCATTTTCAGGTAATCAAAATGATCTATTTTTACTTTTGAGAGTTTCCTATATATGTATAATTTTTAGAATATTCCCCCTGGCTACAATTGTGAAGGATATCTCCTTCCATTTTCTCCATTCTTTATAATATATGAACTTTCATATTTTGATCACAAATCCATTTGGAAAATGATCATATTATAAGATGCTCCTCTAACCCTGTTTTCTGTGAAAGTTTTCCAATTTTTTCAGTAGTTCTCTGAGGCAGGAGGAATTATCAAAGTCATTTATGTTTTAACTTAATGGCATCCTAGGCTACTAAAATTGATTTCTTTTTCAAATATATACTTTTCTTGTTTATTCCACTGATATTTTTTTCTATTTTTAAACTGGTACCAAACAATTTTGATGATTCCTCTTCTATCATACAGTTAGAGGTCTGCAAGCACTATGCTCCCTTCATTCCTATTTATTTCTCCATGGTTTTCATTCAGATTCTAGACCTTTTGTTCTTCCAAATGAATTATGCTATAATTTCCTCTAGCTCTCTAAAAGCAATCCCTTGGTAGGTTGATTGTTGTAACACTAAATCTATACATTAATTTAGGTAGTATCATAATTTTTATTATATTGGCACAGCACAACCATGAGCAAATAAATATCTCTCCAGTTATTTAAGTCTATCTTTATTTCTCTAAAGAGTATAGAGTATATAGCTCTTTCTGAAGTAATAATACCTTACCATTCCTCCTCTACACACACACACCTCAAACCTCCAGTCCCACTGCTTCTACCCTTCTCTCCCAAAGCCAAGTAAGCTTAAACAGATACTGAAGAAATTATGTTTCCTTCTTTGCTCACATACAGGCTTTCAAAAACAAAACAAAACAAAACAAAACAACCATAGCCTAGAAACAGGAATACATTGAATGCATTGCTTAGTCTTTTCTTTTTTTTTTTAACCCTTAGCTTCCGTCTTGGAATCCATGTATTGTTTCCAAGGCAGAAGAGTGGTAAGGGCTAGGCAATGGGGTTAAGTGACTTGCCCAGGGTCACACAGCTGAAAAGTGTCTGAGGCCAGATTTGAACCTAGGACCTCCTGACTCTAGTCCTGACTCTCAATCCACTGAGATACCCAGCTGCCCCCTTAGTCTTGAAAATTTCTTCTTTTTTTCTTTTTAGTCTTGAAAATTTCTTGAAAATGGTATTTATTTACTCCCCCCAGTCAGGTTTATAGGTTTTTCAGATTCAGTGCTTATCTCATCACTTGTTTCTCTTTTCAAGAACTCAAGTGGCCTCTTTTGTTGAAGGTTCATCATTTTTTAGTCAAGACTAGGCTCCGTTTAGCAGGATCTGTTATTTAAGGATGCATCTCAATCTTCTTTGATCTTTGGAATACTGTCTTTCCATCTCTATTTTGATTTGTTGTATATTCAGAACTATCTTGAGCTATTCCAAAAGCCCATGCCTCATAGATGAAGGAAGGGCTTTTTCCTGGCTGCTTCTAATATTTATTGTTTTTATATTGCAATTTAACCCAACTTGCCTTGGAATGTTTTTTTGAGTTTTGTTTCTTTTCCTTTTTAGTGATATATAGAATCAAATAATTAATATCTTATTGCCTATTTTTTAAGCTTCTGGGAGGTGTTCTTATATTATTTCTTGCAGTATAACATTCAAGACTTTTCATTTATTATTTTTATGAGTTTGGAATTTCCTATAATCCTAAAATATACCTTACTGGATAGAAAGTTAACCTCAGCCAGAAGACCAGAGTTCAAGTTCCATCTCTGGCACAAAATGGCTTTCTGACCCCAAACATTTCCTTGTAACTGAGGTCATTGCTTCAAACTCTAAATTGAAGGATGAGCTATGCATGGGTATACACAGAAAATAATAGCCAGGTTCTCCTTCACTACCCAACCTATCCCTTCACAAGATCCATTATATTTGTCCCCCAAAGATAATAGCAATAGAGAAAACATAGCTATTAAGCAATCTTTAAACTAAGGGGGGAAATACACAGATGAAATGAACATCTATAACATGCTACGCTGTTCATTTGTTTGTGCTGAATATGTTGAAGAATACTTGCCTAATTATAAGTGATTCATGGCTGATGCCCCCTATACTCCAGGGAAGAATTTCCTGTGGGAGAATCTAGCATTCAGTTCCACAACAATTGCTAAGTCTCTTTTTGCTACAAAATGTTGTAATTATAAGCTTTCAGTATGAACCCTGTGAGAGAGAAAGAATGTTTATCTGCAGATTTAAGGAAGAAAGGTGAGAGGGAAATGTTTTCTAAACTTCAGATTTACAGACCCCAACAGGCCGCACTGTAAATGTAACGAAGCTTAAGAAACTGGAAATACGTGTCTACCCACAGATACATAAAAATGAAGAATTGTGCCGCCAAACTCCTTAGCTAACTTGTTTACTCCTCTGGTGGCTGCTGCTGACAGAGGTAAGCTCAAGCTTCTGTGGGATCTTCTCCTTGCCCTAGTAACAAATCAAAACCTCTATTTACCAGACATTAATTGGTTAGAAATTGCTTTGTTGGGGCTCTTTAGCTTCGTACATTCTCAGCTATTTTCTGCACCCAGTAAACACTTTTGTGTTGGGACATGCATCCGTTTCCAATTACCTTTTTTTTTTTTTCCAGGAGAAATACCTAACTTCACAAGAAGAAGGCTGGACTGGGTAACTTAATCATCATGGCCTCTATACTTCACACTTTATTTCTCACTGGGGCACAAACAGCTCCCTCAGTCCCTTCCATTTTTGCACTCCCTTGTGTTACAATTACAATTTCCTCTCTCTCCGAAGAGCTTGCTAGCTCAACACAATAAAAAACTGGCAACTCGAGCCTTCTTTGGCCAGAACTTTCATTTGACTGTTTGAGTTTGAACAGCAACAACAACAACAAAAAGAGGTATTATCACACCTGATCAAACACAACAGAGAAAGAAAGAGAAAGAGAGTAGCTTCATTTCAGTGATGTTAAAAGAAAATTGTGTTGTATTGGAGGAAAATCATGGGAAATCATGCACTTCAGACTGCCACTCACCAAAGAATTCTTCTATAAATGGATGATAGTTTTGCCCCCAGTAATGAACTTTTCCCTTTCTGAAGAAAGTTAGCTCCTTAGTCAATCTTAGCATGTTTTGAATATGTAGAATCATAAGTCATTCCAACCTAACCAAAATTCTTTAAAGAAACACAGTAATGTTCTGGGAGTAAAAAAACATGAAAGTAGATATCCTTTAGAATAATAGAATAAATGCAAATAAATTTGTTGTAGCAAGTATCATAGATCTATAACTAGGAAGACTTTCAACTTGGACAGAAATAGTTGTGGACAGACAACAACAATGTAGAACATGGTCCAATTGCTGGTACAGTCATGATAGGAGAAGATTGTCAAAAGAGTCCAACTCCACCCCTGTGGTTGTAAGTGAGGAAAACAGTCCCCTGGAAGAGGAATTATGGAGAACATACTCTGGGAGTGGGTTTAGGGAAGGAGCTTGATGGAAGTGGTCTGGTAAATATTTAACAATTATCTTTCAGATAGGAAGGAAGGAAGGAAGGAAGGAAGGAAGGAAGGAAGGAAGGAAGGAAGGAAGGAAGGAAGGAAGGAAGGAAGGAAGGAAGGAAGGAAGGAAGGAAGGAAGGAAGGAAGGAAGGAAGGAAGGAAGGAAGGAAGGAAGGAAGGAAGGAAGGAAGGAAGGAAGGAAAAATTATTCACAACAATTTTAAGTTTAATCTGTATGGTTGACATTTTTCATCAATTTATTAAGTCTAGATATTCAACAAAACTAAATCAAACCCAAATTTATGATGTTTGCCAATTTCCTAAGTGTATAGTCTTACACTGAAAATTTTAACAATTGGCTCTCCAGAGATTTTGCTAGCTGGCTCCAGCTAACTATTGGAGCTGGATCATTCACAGTGATTGATACAAATTAGTAGATAACTATGAAGTATGAATCCCAAGGATATGAGGATCTGGGCTGCAAAGAAGAAGAAGAATGTCTCCTGGATTTTAGCACTCTGGGACAAAGTCTCAGTTGTCTTAACTGGTCATATCTCTGATACAAGATCCAAGATCTAAAATCATCATAGAATATATCACCTTGCTATGAGCTTTGCCTTTGAGCAAGTAAAACATTATTATCCTCATTTTACATATAGACATCTGAAGACTAGAGAGTTTCAAGTGGTCTACAATGGAGTCACTTAATAATTATTAAAATAGGGAATAATATTGTTTCTTGGAGCAATATTCTCATTATAATAATATTCTTATTGCATTCTCTGTCATGAAGTTGTCACCATGTAGTGGCTCCAGCTGAGATTTAGCCTGTGCCCCTAGAGAAATCTTTCTGCTTATGGAAGCAGAAACAAACTCCCTACCACATTGTTAATCATTTCATTTAGTCTATTCTAATTTGTCATGAACCCCAGGAATGTATTCTCTCAGAGTAAAAAGAAATGAATGTATTTGGCCAATTTTTTTTGAGCAGCGGTTCCGAAGCTCTGGGCCAAGGCCCCCTGAGGATCCATGGAAGAGAGGGAGTTGATAGAAGAGGCACTCCAATCCATAATATGCACCAAAGACTGCCACTAGGAATTTTTTTTAGCTATGATGAAATATGCAGTGTGACTCAGTATAATAAATAAGCCAACAAACCTTTTTGCAGAATGAATAATTATGCTCTGCATGTAAAAGCATTACTATTTCCAAATTCTCTTGTGATTTATAAAATACAGATTTTGTTTTTAATTGGAGAGTGGTAAATATCTTATCCTGTCATTTCGTACCTGTGGGGAACTCCTGGTAAAGGAATTGTTCTACCAAGGCCAATCAACGAATGTTCTTAATCAATAATAACCATTTATAGTTAGTGGTCAGGCATGAGCCAAACTGCCAGGGTTAAAAATGTAAAAGGCTAAATATTGTCCTTACCCTCAGAGAGCTTACATTCTTATGGGGGAACAACTGTGTATATAGACAGAGAAAGAGACAGAGACAGAGAAAGAGAGATTAGATAGAAAGCCACACATAAATAAAAGATGGATAGATAGATGATGGATAGATGATGGATAGATAGATGGATAGATAGATGGAAAGAAAGAAAGAAAGAAAGAAAGAAAGAAAGAAAGAAAGAAAGAAAGAAAGAAAGAAAGAGAGAAAGAGAGAGAGAAAGAGAGAGAGAAAGAGAGAGAGAAAGAAAGAGAGAAAGAGAGAAAGAGAGAAAGAGAGAAGGAGAGAAAGAAAGAAAGAAAGAAAGAAAGAAAGAAAGAAAGAAAGAAAGAAAGAAAGAAAGAAAGAAAGAAAGAAAGAAAGAAAGAAAGAAAGAAAGAAAGAAAGAAAGAAAGAAAGAAAGAAAGAAAGAAAGAAAGAAAGAAAGAAAGAAAGAAAGAAAGAAAGAAAGAAAGAAAGAAAGAAAGAAAGAAAGAAAGAAAGAAAGAAAGAAAGAAAGAATAAATGGATGATAATCCTAGAGGGAAAAGGGTTTAAGGATGCAGGAAAAGTCTCTTTCAGAAGGTGACTTTGAAGCTAAATTTTTAAGGAAGTTAGGGTAGGCAGGAAAGGAAAGGAAAAAGGGAGTAAACATTTATTAATGTTACTTACTATATTAATGTCACTTACAATGCATCAGTCATTGTGCCAATTACTGGACAGATATGATTGCAGAGGAGGAGGAGAGGTAAGAAAGAATCGAGAGACAGTCTATAAAGGATAGGGAGTTAGAAAATGGAGTTCTGAGTGCAAGAAGCAGCAAGAAAACCAGTGTTACCAGATTGCAAAGTATGTGTATGTGGAAGGTGGGGGAAGGGCTAAAGATAAGACTAGAAAAATAGAAGGGGTCAGGTTATAAAAACTATATAGTGTATTTTATATTTGATATGCAAGATATTAAGGGAGCAATGAATATTATTTGAGTAGGAGTATGAGTAACATTATAGGAAGATCATTTGGTGCCCCTTTTGAATTATGTGCTGAAATAAATAGAAACTAAAGGCAAGAAAATAAATTAAAAGGCTATTGTAAAAATATAGACTTGAGAGACTGCCCTGGGGTGGCAGTTGTGAGAGCAATGGGAAGGGGGATGGACATATGCAATTGATGTTGTGAAAGAAGAAATGAAAGACTGAATATATGGTTTGAGTAAGAGTGAGAAGATCAAATGATGCCAAGGTTGTGAGCCTAAGTGATTGAAAAGTTGGTAGTACCTTCAATAGTAATAGGAATATTTAGAAGATAGAAGGTTTGAAGGGTCAGATAATTGATTTCTTTTTTTAACATATTGACTTCAGTATGCCTACAGGACATCTAATTTGAGATTTAAAAATGTCAATTGAAGATGTGCTGTGTATCAGAAGAGAATTCCAGGCTGGTTCAAAAAATCTGAGAATCATCTGCAAAGAGATGATAATTGACTCCATGGGAAGTGGTGAGACCACCAAGCTAGACTGTGTTGATGGAAAACCCTAGGATGATAAACAGTTAAAAGTAATTAATTACCTAGAGGAAAATCCATAAAGGAGACTGAGAAGGAGCCATCATCTAAGTAGGAGAAGCAGGAGAGAATAGTGTCACAAATGTAGGATTTAAATTAATATCCAGCAACTACAATATTAATTTTATAAAGTTTATTAATAATAACTTGAAGTAGAAGGAATAAAAAGGAAATAGAAGTAAAAAAAACCCTAATTATTTAACAAAATTAAGACCACATGACTAAGTTCTCCTTGACTGTTTAAAAAGCCAGCTCCACCAAAGCCCCAACAGGAAGACAAGAGAGTGAGAGGTGGGGCTACACCAAATTTATATCCTCCCTATGTTGGCATGTAACATGAGGAGAGTGGGGTGCTGGGAATTGTAGTTTTTAGGGTAACAGATTCTAATTACACACAAAAATAGAAAAGAATGTTAAGGAGAAGGTGAACAATGAACATGGAAACAAGGAGTCAAGAAGGCTGAAAATGGATAAATGGTCACCATTGTTGGTAATTAAAAGATCATTGCTAACTGTATAAAATAGCTTCAGTCAATGATGATGTTGGAAATCAGACTACAGAGCATTTAGAATAGAGTGACAGAAGAGGAAATGGAGGCATTGATTGATATAAAAGGCTTTCTCAGGGGATTTAGACACAAAGAGGAGATTTAAAGGAAAATAGTAGAGCTGACCATAATGAATGAGGATTTATTTTTTTAAGGAAAATGGAGACCTGGGCTTATTTGAAGGCAACAGTGAAGCAGATAATAGATAAGGAGAAATGAGAGAGAGAGAAGGGATAAAAGAGGGATAATCTGCTGAAAAAGACAGGGTGAGATGGAATCAAGAGTTCATTGCCTTGACAAGGAGAAGGTACTTCCTGTGAGAAAAAGCTGAAGGAGGAGAAATTAGGAAAAGAAGACTGAGTGAGGGGGGATGAGGAATAATGGAGAAGGAGCAGATTTTGGTGAAGAGACTCTTTTTCTCTAGTAAAGTATGAGTCATTGCCTCAGGTGGAAGTGTGATAGGGAGAGCATGCCAAGAGAAACTAGAGAAGGGATCCACAGGTTTGGATAACCATGGTAGTACTTGGTCTAGTAAATTGATTATGGAGGTTTAAAATGTTCAGTTGAGATTATAAAGGATATACCATAAATTTTGGTGCAGCTTTTAAAAAATCCTAACTTTCTGTCTTAGAATCAATACTATTTATTGGTTCCAGGGCAGAAGAGTAGTAAGGGCTGGGCAATGGAGGTTAAGTGAATTGCTCAGGTCACGCAGCTAGTAAGTGGCTGAGGTCAGACTTAAACACAAGACCTTCTATCTCTATGCCTGACTAAGTCTACTGAGTCACCTAGCTGCCCCACCTTGGTTTAGTTTTAAATTTTAATAACTTTAAAGAGAGCATAGACTCCTTGAGGGGGTGACTTTTTTTTTCTTAGAATCCTTGGTGATTTGCATATTTTGAGAAGTGAAGGAATGGCAGAACTAGGAAAGGAAATTCCTTTGTGGGGATTCCCTCCACTAATGAAAATCACCAAAGCTTCTACAACTTTTAGTCTAACAGAATTGTACAAGATACCAAAAGCTCAAGAGCCTTACCCAGAGTCCCTAAACCATTTTGTGTCAGAGGCAAAACTTGAACCAAGGACTCATATCTCAATTAACTCTCTAGAATTCAAATGGTCACCATGTTGCTTTTTAATTAATGAATACCCTTAAGAGTACAACTATTTTGTTATCTGTAAAATTTACTGACAAAAAACATCAAATAGTTTAGGAACCATCTTTTTATTGTTAATAATGGCCATTGGTTATTACAAGAGCTTGCAAAAGGAAAAATAATAAAGCAAGATTTGTTAAATAATAGTAAGTGACCTTTTCTCAGATATTGCATCAATCAACAGAAGAAAAATGCTACCTCCCTTCATAGCATGATCCTGAATTCTGAAGCTGTGTTTACATAAACCCTCAAAAACATTTTGGAAGTAAAGAATTCATAAACCAGCAATTAATTAGTTATCACTAGGATACTCCAAATATGGTATTCACCAAATGCATTAGTGAAACATAAGGCAGAAAATCTTTTTTTGATCATTTCTTTTCCTTTTTCCTTTAGTCTAAACTCCTGGCCATCTGCTTAAATAGTGACTAAATCTGATTGACATGTATGCCTAACACCCTCTGGGAAGATCTTTGGAAAAATAGTGGAGGACTGTGAAAACATCAATTAACCTAGTACTCACCAGACTTTACTCAGACTTGACAATCCAGAACTATGATTCCAGCATATAGATGGATCTACTCCCTCAGAAAAGAAACTATTTCCCTAAAAAATATTTTTGTTTCTATCATGCAAATCTGTGATAAAAAGCCAGTTGTTCCATGTAGATTCCCCCTTTAGTGTTAGAATTTCAGGATTCTTTATCCCCCAGATTAAGAATATGTGGAGAGAGGGAAAACAGTGAACATTAGATTTCCTTTTTATTGTATGTGGGAAGAAGGGAGACATGCAGCATGGATGATTTATCAAAATTCTTCTATAAATGGGTGATGAGAATTAATCATAGTACTCCAAGAACATTACAGAATATTGATGGCCTATGAGAAACTTTAAATTTAACCCCAGCTAATCTGGTATAGTAAATTTCTTCTTGCCATTTTCAATCCACTGTTTAAACTGGTTGAGAAATTTTAAAATATTAATTCTGTTATTTACAACATTGGTTATCTCACTCACTCAACTCTCTATTTATGCCATGCCCAATGCCTGGATTTTCTGCTCCTCACCTCTGTCTCTTAATTTTTCTGGTATCCCTCAAGACTCAGTTTAAATCCCAATTTGTTCAGGAGGGCTTTCCTTTTCTTTCCTAATCATCAATACCTTTCCTCCTCAAGTTACTATCTATTTTTGTATACAACTTATATGTACCTACTCTTTTAAGTGTTATCTCCCCTATTAGAATGTAAAATCCTTGAGGGCAGTGACTGTCTTTTGTCTTTCTTTGTATCCTCAGAATTTGGTTTAGTGACTGGCAGGTAATAAACTTCCTCCAATTAATAAGTGCTTGTAGCCTGACTATGTGAATAAAACAGGGCAGGGCTATGGGAGACAGTTTTGAAGCACCATCCTCTAGACACCTAGGCTGAGCTATAAGACTTAAGGGCTTAAAATATAAATGGCACATTAAGACATAAAACATTAGCTTAAATTTTGCTAGGTTATAAACGACCATGTGTACCGTTCTTTTCTGATAGCACTTTTTGACAAGGAATGGCATGGCCACAAAGGAGAAGCTCTAGTGGAGAGGAGTGACAAGATGGAATGAGTAGAGGAAAGGCACTATGAGGATGCAAAGGTGAACTTGTCCCTACTTCACAATTTTATCTAGAATCACTATTCTCCTCCTGATATCCTCTAAAGTATTTTCTTTTCTAAGAGTTTGGGAATATGACAAGGAAGAAAAGTAAACAAACTCTTACTACTTTATTATATTAGGGTTGCTTTATTTTTTGATGCCAGTAATGCCAAGTAACAGCTAATAGAAAACTCCACTTAAGAGTAATTCTGTGCATTAGGTATTATAATATCAATTAATTTTCCTTTGTTAAATGGGGAGAAAATCCACATATATGTCTGTATATATGCATATATACAGACATATATATTATATTGTGCTTTGATGGCAGTTTATATATATAAACATAAATAAGTATTAAGTATGTTTGCTTAATATGTTTTTTGAGGATTTAACATTAATCTGTATGCCTTTTTCCTTTTTAAAAAGAATGTTTCATATAAAATTTGAAAACGGCCCATGCGAATTGGGTTTTGGTCTAAGAACAAGGCCTTATCTGTAAGCTTATCTGTAGGAGGGATTCATGCACACTCTGGAAGGACACCAGAAGCCTCCTGGCTTCCTGGCACCTGGAAAAAGCTTGCCTCTTGTCCCATGTGTCTCCAGGAACCTGAAAGACTGGATTCTTGACCTAGTCTAAGGTCAAGTCTAGCACATCAAAGAGAACCAGAAGATCTAAGCTTCAGGTTTGGGGAGATGAAGCAATTAGGAAAGCACCAGTGGGTGAGTGCTGAGTGGGGAAACCTCTGCATACTAGAAGTCTGATTGAGAAACTGGCACAGCCAGCCAGGGAAGGAGACTTGCAAAGGCAGTAGCTGTCCCTATGTAGCTGATGCCTTTTCTTTCTCTGGCCTGCTTTTAATTATTTAAAAACAATTATGAATTAATATACAGTCTCCAGAGAATTTTAATCTTAACATATTATTTAGGTTTTTAATATATTAGAAAGTATTTTAAACTTAGGTAAAAGTTCAGATTTTGCTCCAGCACTTATCATAGTATGCCAGAATTGGAAGGGACCTCAGAGAGCAACCAATCCAAACCCAAATTTGAATAGAAAACAATTCTTAAAAAATTTAAATGTCAATTGAAATTCTCCAGTCAGTGAGAAAGTCTATTCCATTTTTGAACAACCCTACCACTTAGAAAGCTTTTCTTGTATCATCCTCGAATATCTCTTTGAAACTTCTACACAATGCTATAGTTCACCATGTTTAAAAAAGGTAGATAAAACTTAATGCCTTTTTAAATTTAAAGAGACCTAACAATTCAAAATGGGCAAATGACTTAAATATTAAAAGTGAAATAATAAATAAGTTAGGTGAACATAGAATAGAACTGTTAGATCTGTGGAAAAGTAAGGAATTTAAGACCAAGCAAGAGATAGAGAACATTACAAAATGTAAAATTACTTTGATTATAACAAATTAAAAAAGGTTTTGTACAGCCAAAACCAATGCAACCAAAAATTAGAAGGAAATCAACAAACTGGGAGAACAATTTTTATAACAAAACTCTCTGAATAAGGTTTAATTTCCCAAATATATAAGGAACTAAGAAACTTACAAAACTCAAACCATTCCCCAATTGACAAATGGTCAAGTGACATGAATAGGTAGTTTTCACATGAAGAAATCAAAACTATCAAAAAGCATATGAAAAAGTGTTCTAAATTCCTACTGATTAGAGAAATATGAATAAAAACAACTCTAAGGTATCACCTTACACATATCAGACTGGCCAATATAGCAGCAAAGGAAAGTGATAAACGTTGGAGGGGATGTTGCAAAATTGGGACACTAAAACACTGCTGGTGGAGTTATAAATTGAAACCATTCTGAAGGGCATTTTGGAATTTTGTGCAAAGGAATTTAAAAGAATGCTTGCCCTTGGATCCAGCCAAACCAAGCCGGGTTTATACCCCAAAGAGATAACAAAGAAAAAAAAAACTTGTACAAAAAATATTTATAACCACACTCTTTATGGTGGCAAAAAAAATTTGGAAAATGAAATGGTGTCCATCAATTGGGGAATGGCTGAACAAATTGTGGTGTCTGATGATGATGGAATACTATTATGTTGATAGGAATGATTGACTGTAGTATTTCAATGTGAACTGGAAAGACCTCCAGGAACTGATGCAGAGAAAAAGGAGCAGAAACAGGAGAATGTTGTAAACAAAGACTGATACACTGTGGCACAATTGAATATAATAGACTTCTCTACTAGCAGCAATTCAATGATCCAGAACAATCCAGAGGAACTTATGATAAAGAATGCTGTCCACAGACAGAAAGAACTGGGGGAGCAGAAACACAGAAGAAAAAAACATATGATCAATCACATGGTTTGATGGGGATATGATTGGGGATGTTGACTAAATGATCACTCTATTGCAAATATTAATAATATGGAAATAGGTTTTGAACAATAATACATGTATAACCCAGTGGAATTGCTTGTCAGCTCCAGGAGGAAGGAGGGAGGTCAGAGAGAGGTGTGGGAAAAATCATAAATCATATAACCATGGAAAATATTCTAAATAAAGAGACCTCTCCAGAGTTTCTTCTACAAGTTAATCTTCAATTCCTTCAAACAACCTTCAAATGACATGAACTTGAGACCCTTAACCATCCATATACTTCTGTAGAATGTTCCTCCAGCTTTTCAATACATTATGGACTGCTTATTTCATTGGTGTGAGTGCCCTCTTCCCAGATTCAGATCAGAAAACATCTCCAATTTAAGAGATGATCTACAAGAGTTGCATTAGCAAAAAAAAAAAAATCCTCTAATGAACTTTGCTAGGTTAAGCTACCAACCTCATTTATCAATCAATCATGATATATTTATTAAGACTTCCCAGAGTGGAACCAAGATGGAGGAGTAACTAGAGAACAATACAGTACCACAAAAATCCTCCTTGACCAAGAGTAAAATATCACCACAAACTGAATATAGGAGTCAACAAAGAGACAGAGTTAAAATCCCTCAAAAGAGGAAAAACCCAAAAGGTAAGTGGAGACCGTCTAGGGAACTGGGATGAGAGGTGAGGTGAGCCAGCATGAGGCATAGCAATGAGTAAAAAGCAATCCATACACCCACACCCCCATACATCTGCTCTTACAGGTTCCAAACTTAAGCCCTATCTAGTGGACAGACCCGAGATTCTGCTAGGACAAGTAGTGATCCAAGCCAACTCACATACCTTGAAATTTCAAAAATGTGTATAAATCTGGAGTCCCAACCCAGGGCAATTTGGGCTGAAGGTGGCCAATCCATGTGGGCCCAGAGCAAAGCCAGTAATCTCAGTCTGGGATTAGGATGAGGACATAATCCAAGGTTTGAAGTGAGGACACAATTCTTAGGAGGAGCTTCCCTGTGATTTGTTTGTCCCAAACTAAGGGCAGAGCTCCAGGATAAGGCAATCAAGGTTGTGCTTGATTGGATCAAGAACACCTTGAGATTAAAAAAATTAAGCCTAAGCCTAGGGCTAGAATTTGATCAGCTCCTGATGTGATTAAGTCCAGAGTGAGATCAACAGTTTATACCTAAGCCTGAGGAAAGTCTTTAAGCTATAAGCATCAAGCATCAACTGAATTAGTACTGGGAGGGGACTATAGGAGCTCTCAGCCCTCAGACCATCTGGTAAACTAGTAACAACACAAAAAATAAGCCAAAAACGCATCAAGGAAGAACTAAAGTTTAAAAGGGTACCCCAACTTCCCTAAAAAATAAAGACTACCTATAATTAAATAGGAAAAATGATCAACCAAAAAAAGCACATAAATCTAAAGACTTATTATGGAGACAAAGAGCAAGGTAGAGACAAGAAAGGGGAAAGTGAAAGCAAAGGAAACTCATACAAAGTCCAAAAGAAAAATATGAAATGGACAGAGTATGGAGGAACTCAAAAAAGGATTTAAAAACCAATTAAGAGAGGTAGAGGAAAAGTGGTGAAGAGAAATGAAAATGATGTAAGAAGAAAGGAAAGTAATGCAAGAAGAAATGAAAATGATGCAAGAAGAAATGGGCCAATTGAAAAAGGAGAATCAAAAACTGAAGGAGGAAAATCAGGCTTTAAAAATCAGAATTGATTAGTTCAAAACTAATGATTTAATGAAAAATCAAGAAACAATAAAGCAGAATCAAAGGAATGAAAAAAACAGAGGAAAACATGAAATATCTTATTAAAAGAACAACTAATCCAGAAAATAGATCTAGGAGAGACAATCTGAGAATTATTGGACTACCTGAAAATCATGATGACAAAAAAAAAAAACAAACTTTGGATCTCATATCATAAGAAATTATCAAAGATAACTGCCCAGAGATGCTTGAATAAGAAAATAAAATTGAAATTGAAAGAATTCACAGATTGCCTCCAGAAAGAGACAACTTCCAGGAATATAATAGCTAAATTCAAGAGCCATCAAGTGAAAGAAAAAATACTTCAAACAGCCAGAAAGAAACCATTCAAATATCATGGAGCTACAATCATGATCACTCAGGACCTAAAGGCCTCTCCATTAAAGGATCATAAGGCATGGAATATGATATCCAGGAAGGCAAAAGATTTGGGTTTACTTCCCAGAGCCACCTACTGAGCAAAACTAAGCTTATTCATTTGGAGGGGGAAATGGTCACTCAATAAGATAGAAGACTTCCAAGAATTCCTAAGGAACAAGCGAAACCTAACAAAAATTTTGAAGACTAAATATGAGACACAAAAGAAGCCCAGAAAGCTAAATAAGAAAGAGAAAAATTAAGGGACCCATTAAGGTAAAAATGTTTATATTTCTACATGGAAAGAGGATTTCCGTAATTTTCAAAAATTACTCTTAGTAGTAGACAAGATAGAAGGAATTGACTCAGATAGAGGGTGTAGAAGTAAGATGATTATGATAATATGATATTTATGATAATATGATGTATGTGTAGATGTGATGACATGGAATGATATGTAAGTATGATCAGATATTGATGCATATGAATTACATTAAAAATCAATCAAGGGCTGAAAGGGAGGGTTGCACAGAAAGAAAAGGGAAGGGAGAGATAGAATGGGGTAAATTACATAACAAAGAGGCAAGAAAAATTAATAAAGAGAGGGAAAGACAAAGATGGTGGCTGGCAATGCTTAAACTTTGCTCTCATTGTAACTGGCACAGAGAAAGAAAAAATGAGTATACTCAATGAGGTATAGAATTCTATAACCCTACAGAGAAGAAGACAGGGAACAAGACAAGAAAGGGAAGGGGTAATTGAAGGGAGGGGGAACTGGAACTGTGACAAAAAGCAAAATACTGGTGAGGAAGAACAGAGAGAAAGGGAATAGAGCAGGATCCAAAGAGAACAACACTATGGAGGATAGCACATAATTAGTAATCATAGTGCTAAATGTGAATGGGATGAACTCACCCATTAAACCAAAGCAGATAGCAGAATGGATTAAAACACAGGTTTACAAGAAGCATATTTAAGGCAGGGTGACACACAGATTTAAGGCAAAAAGCTGGAGCAGAATTTATTATGCATCATGTAAAGTAAAAAAAAAATCAGGAGTAGCAATCATGTTATCAGACAAAGCCAAAGTAGAAAATGATCTGATTAAAAGAGATAAGAAAGGTAATTACATCATGATAAAAGGTACTATAAACAATGAAGAAATATTAGTACTAGACATTTATACACAAAATGGTATGGCATCTAGATTCCTAAAGGAAAATTTGAAGTAACTCAAGGATAGTAAGACTATACTAGTGGAGGATCTCAACCTTCTCCTTTCATAACTAGATAAATCAAACCAAAAAATAAATAAATAAATAAATAAATAAATAAATAAATAAATAAATAAATAAATAAATAAATAAATAAAAAAGAAGTAAGGAAAGTAAATAAAATGCTAGAAAAATTAGAGTTAATTGATATCTGGAGAAAAATGAACAGGGATAAAAAGTAATATACTTTCTTCTCAGCAGTACATGGTACATATGCAAAGATTGACCATGTACTAATGCATAGAAATTTTGCAAACAAATGCAGAAAAGCAGAAATAATAAATTCCACTTTTTCAGATCATAATGTGGTAAAAATTTAAATTAAAAAGGGTGCATATAAAGGTAAATTTAAAGTTTATTGGAAACTGAATAATCTAATTCTTCAAAACAAGTGGGTCAAAGAAGAAATCATAGAAACAGTTACAGACTTCATTAAAGAAAATGATATTGAAGAGACACCAAAGGAAAACAACAACTTGATTACACATGGATTGAGGGAGATATGATTGGGAATATAGAACCTAAATAAAGATCCTAGTGTAAACATCAACATGATGGAAATAGGTTCTGTTCAAGGACACATGTAATAGCCAGTGGAATTGTGTACCAGCTATGGGAAGGGTGAGGGGAGGGGAGGGCGGAATAGCATATGATTTTTGTAATGAAGTAATAATGTTTAAAATTGAACAAATAAAAAAGAATTTTAAAAAATCACACACACACACACACACACACACACACAAACAACTCTGAGCTACCATCTCACACCTAGCAGATTGGCCAATATGGCAGCAAAAAAAAAAGTGATAAATGTTGGAGGGGATGTGGCAAAATTGGGACACTAATACACTGCTAATGGAGTTGTGAATTGGGCCAATCATTCTGGAGGGCAATTTTGAACTATGTGCAAAGGACTTTAAATGAATGCAGCCATACCACTGCTGGGTTTGTACTCCAAAGACATAACAAGGAAAAAAAAAACTTGTACAAAGATATTTATAACCACACTCTTCGTGATGGCAAAAAATTGGAAATGAAGGGGTGTCCATCAATTGGGGAATGGCTGAACAAATTGTGGTATCTGATGGTGATGGAATACTATAGTGCTGAAACAAATAATGAACTGGAGGAATTCCATGTGAACTGACAAGACCTCCAGTAATTAATGCAGAGTGAAAGGAGCAGAACCAGGAGAACATTGTACACAGAGACAGATACATTATGGCGCAATCAATGTAATGGACTTTTCTACTAGCAGCAATGCAATGACCCAGGACAATCTTAGGAACTTGTGAGAAAGAATGTTATCAACAACAGAGAAAGTACTGTGGAAATGGAAATGCATGAGAAAAATATGTGATTGATCACAGAGTGCGATAGGGATATGATTGGGGTTTTGATGTTAAAGGATCACTACTACAGATATGAATAACATGGAAATAGGTTTTGAACAATGATACATGTATAACCCAGTGGAACGGCTTGTGGATTTGGGAGGGGGGGATGAAAAAGAAGGGAGTGGGGATCATGAATCATGTAACCATGAAAAAATATTCTAAATAAAAAATAAATTAAAAAAGAAGCACGTATTAAGTACTTACTATGTGCCAGGTACTGTGTTTATGGAGACATAAAGAGAAAACAAAAAACAGTTATTGTCTTCAAGATTGGTGCATTCTAATGGAATACTAGTAATCAGGAATTTAATGTCCTTCCTAAAATTTGGCAGATCAGAAGTGAACATAATACACCTTCTATGTTCTAATCAGCACATCAAGAATATATCAGTACCCATTTCTAGACATTGTGGACTTCTTTATATAAACTAAGAGCACATTAACTCTTCTAGCTGCCATGTTACTTTGCTAAGACATATTAAAGCTGGTCTTAAAGTGAAGAAGACCTGGGTTCAAGCATGTGATAAATGTTTAATGAATTGCATTGCATTGTACTGAATTGAGTTGAATTAAAGAGCTTCCTTGGATACTTATGTAGCCTTTAAAAAAAAAAAAAAGACAGACCAACCAGTGACACTAAAATTCATCAACATGTATTGTAACCCCATTTTAACCAACACAAAGGAAGTCACAATGTGAAAACTAAGACTCTGAAGCCTGGGATAAAACAAACATATAGTCTTTTAAAAGCCTTAGGTACTTTTAAAGAGAAAATGCTTTCTTATCATTTCTTTCCTGTCCTATACTTGTACAATTGATATTAAAAACAAAACAAGACCAAAAAAAAAAAGACCCAGGAGAGGGGTTGTTATGTATACAATCAAGTATATATCCAGCACCATCATTTTCAGGCCACAGCAGGCAGAAGAAGGGAATCCCAATGATGCAGCAACAGGCTGCCTTCTAGATTTAGCCCATTCATTTTACATACCTTCTGCCATGCCTCCTAGACCTTTACAAAAATAAAACAACAACAACAAAAAAAAACATTACTTTCTTGTTATAGTATCAACTCTGAGACTGAAGAGCAGGAAGAGTTAGGCAAATGGAATTGAATTACTTGTCCAGGGTCATACAAATAGGAAAATATCTGAGACTAAATTTGAACACAGGTCTTCCTGTCTCCAAGCATGGCACTCTATCCACTTAGCTACCTAGCTGTCCCCCTCATAGTTCTTCATAAAAGTCTCTTGGACATTCATCCATCCTTTATCAGAACAGTTCAGCATTGTAGGATGGCCACTTATTAGGGACATTGTAAAGAGGATTCCTAGTCAGGTACAGAATTTCAAAACTAATTTTTTCATTGCTGCCTGCCAAAGTAACTTGTTTTTAGAAAAATGCTTTGAAAACTTTATATATGAATTGTTCTTCTTCTAGCCATCTTCAAAAAAAAAAAACACGTATTAAACTTCTGTGATGCTATACAGTATTTATCTGAAATCCATAAGGGTTAAAAATTATCACATGACAACTCATAAGGCTTCCAGGTAATTTTTTATTTCTAGTTTCTACCATGGATCTGAACTAAATATAGCATTCATTTCTTCTCTTCAGTGAAAACCAAGAAGCCAATCACTCATTTAATGGTTGTCTAAAGGGATAATCCAAGATATACCACTTTCTCTTGGAACTAATCTGTGGGTTTTCTGGGAAGTTGTCCTGGAAAATATGATAACATTGGAAGACTTAAGTCTGAAACATTTTTCTTTTAAGATGTTATATTGAAATAAACAAAATTCTAACCTCACACAGTTATTTTTAAAATCTCTGTTTGAAGTAGTATTCTTGCTCTCATAAAGCATGGGAAAGATGCTTAAATACACAGTTTTCTTACCAAAGGCATTTTTTGTACTTGAAGATCTTTATAGTAACTGTGGTAAAATAAGTAAATTCTGAGATTTAATGTCAGGGAACCTGGGTTCAAATTCTTGCTCTTATATTCTACTCTTTTATGATCTTAGTTAATTTCCTTAATCGTAGCCCTATACAAGAACAAAGGCTCCCGAGCAGCCTGTGACAACTACAGAGGCATCTCACTACTCTCCACTGCCGGAAAGATCCTCGCCCGTGTTATACTCAACAGACTCCTGTCATCTGTTTCAGGGCAGAACCTGCCTGAATCACAATGTGGCTTCCGACCAGAGCGCAGCACCATCGACATGGTCTTCATGGTGAGGCAAATGCAGGAAAAATGCCTTGAGTAGAACCTGAGTCTCTACATTGTCTTCATAGACCTGACAAAAGCGTTCGACACAGCAAACAGGGACGCATTGTGGGTGATCCTCAGCAAGCTCGGTTGCCCAGCAAAATTTGTCAAACTGATCTAGCTCTTTCATGTTGACATGACAGAGGAAGTCCTATCTGGTGGAGAGACTTCCGATCGCTTCAACATCTCCAATGGCATGAAACAAGGCTGTGTCCTCGCTCCGGTACTATTCAACCTATACTTCACCCAGGTATTGTGACATGCTGTGATGGATCTAGACCTGGGCATCTACATCAAATACCTACTGGATGGCTCACTATTTGACCTTCGTCGCCTGACTGCAAAAACAAAGACAACAGAGAGACTCATCCTGGAAGCTCTCTTTGCAGATGACTGTGCTCTCATGGCCCACCAAGAAAATCATCTCCAAATCATTGTGGACAGGTTCTCCACCTCAACAAAACTGTTTGGCCTGACTATCAGCCTCAGCAAAACAGAGGTGCTGTTCCAACCTGCACCAGGGAGGCCAATGAACCAGCCGTGCAT
Source organism: Monodelphis domestica (assembly GCF_027887165.1). Classification (NCBI taxonomy): domain Eukaryota; kingdom Metazoa; phylum Chordata; class Mammalia; order Didelphimorphia; family Didelphidae; genus Monodelphis; species Monodelphis domestica. The sequence goes on from NC_077230.1 coordinate 293,585,441, forward strand.
TACAATCGACGGCACGCAGCTTTCTAACATCAACACTTTCAAGTACCTGGGCAGCACCATCGCCAACGACGGGTCCCTAGACCACGAGATTAATGCCAGGATCCAAAAGGCCAGCCAGGCACTCAGGTGGCTGCGCTCCAAAGTCCTCCAACACAGCGGTGTAAGCACTGCGACGAAGCTCAAAGTGTATAACGCAGTGATCCTCAGCTCGCTCCTGTATGGTTGTGAGACATGGACACTGTACCGGAAGCACATGAAGCAGCTGGAGCAATTCCACCAATGCTCCCTCCGGTCAATCATGAGGATCCGATGGCAGGACCGAATCACCAACCAGGAAGTCCTCGTCAGAGCCAACTCCACCAGCATCGAAGTCATGGTCCTCCAAACCCAGCTACGATGGTCTGGACACGTCATCCGCATGGACCCACAGCGAATACCAAGACAGGTATTCTATGGTGAACTGTCAGCTGGACTCAGGAAACAAGGCCGACCAAAGAAAAGATTCAAGGATCAGCTAAAGTCCAACTTGAAGTGGGCTGGCATTACACCAAAGCAACTAGAACTCGCTGCCTCTGTCAGAAGCAGCTGCCGAACCCACATTCACCATGCCGCCACCACCTTTGAAGATGAGCAACATCGAAGTCTTGCCGCTGCGCGTGAATGCCGACACCAGGCCACAACCGCACCTCCCTTAACAACTGGCGTCCCAAGCCCCGTGTGCCACACACTGTGCGCCTCAGCCTTTGGACTCCAAAGCCACATGAGGGTACATCAATAGATGATAATGCACAAAGACAATAGTCATTCTCGGTCACCGAGAGACTACCACTACTATATAATTTCCTTAATCTCTCCAAGACTGTTTCCTCATCTGTATAGTAAAGTGATTGAGCTAAATGTCTCTAAAGTCTCTTCTAATTTGATCTCTAATTGTAATAGAGAGTGATGGCAAAGGGAGTTAAATAGTGAGTGTGTGCAGGGAATAATATTATTGAAAAATTCTACTTCTCCACATCAAATTACTTTGTGTGTGTGTATACTTTTACATATCATTGATATCTAGCTGTCTATCTACCGATCTCTCTGTCTGTCTGTCTGTCTATCTACCTATATAGCTGTCTGTTTATCTGTCTGTCTATCCATCCATCCATCCATCTATCTATCTATCTATCTATCTATCTATCTATCTATCTATCTATCTATCTATCTATCCATCCATCCCTCTATCTATCCATCTATCTATCTGTCTGTCTGTCTATCTCCTTAAGAGAGTGTATGCTCTTTGAGGTAAGAGACTATTTTTTCATTTGCCTTTGATTTCCAGTGACTGGCACAGAGAACATACCCAACAAATGCTTCTTAATTAATTGAGAGGTTTATGTGTTTTAAGCCTTGATTTGAGGGACCTTGAGAGAGAATTAGTCAGTAAGCATTTATTAATGCATACACTAGAGATAAAGATAAAGAGGAAAAGCAAAATTCATCCTTGTCCCATGGAACTAATATTCAAATGGGAAAAAAACAAGATGCAAACAACTAGGCACATAAAAGAGAGATAATGTGAATGGGAAATAATCTTAGAGGGAAGGTACTAGTATTGAGAAGGATTGGGATTCTTATACAAGGTAGGATTTGGGTTGAAACTTGAAGGAAATCAGGAGATGTGATCTAGGAAAAAGAAGATTTCAGGTGTGTAGGACAGCTGATAAAAAGATATGGAGGGACCATCAGGGTGGTTCAGTGGATTAAGAGCCAGGCCTAGAGTCTGGAAGTCCTAGGTTCAAATCTGAACTCAGACACTTCCTAGCTGTGTGATCCTGGACAAGTTACTTAACCTTCATTGCCTAGCCCTTATCGCTCTTCTGCCTTTGAAACCAATATTGATTCTAAAGCAAGGGTAAGGTTTTAAAAAAGGCATCAATCCTCATATATAGTTATGTACAAAAACATAAAAAGAACAATATCTTTGGATGACAGAGTCTTCTAGAGAATTTTATATTTGATCATAAATATCAAGGAAAGACATTTAAGTACTAAATCCAGTGGCTGGTATGGCCTGAAAGGTTTTATTATTTCTGGAGAAATTAGGTTCTAATGCCTTCCAGTACTACTATGACATTTGGAAGCCACAGATTGATCAAGTAACCTGATCAGACGCTGTATATCTAAATGGTTCATTTCTGAACCTGCTACTTGATCTGTAGGGAAAAGGAACAATTAGAGGCAATGCAAGTCAGCCTAGGATTTAATATTTGAGTGAAATCTATGATAATAGCATTACTCCCAGTGAATATCTCCATTGGTGGGTTTAAGAAAAAGGTGTCTTCTATGTTCTTTAATTTTCTCATTTTTATATTGGAAATGGTAAAAATAATATTGTGTACCTCAAAAAGCTATTGTCAACGAAATGGTTTATAAACTTCCAAGCCTTCTACAAATTTGAAGTGAAAGTATTTTCTTTTTTTAAAAGCCCTTGCCTTTTGTCTTAGAATCAATACTGTGTTTTGGTGCTAAGGCAGAAGAGTGGTAAGGGACAGGCAATGGGGGTCAAGTGACTTGCCCAGGGTCACAAAGCTTTGAAGTGACTGAGGCTAGATTTTAACCCAGGATATCCTATCTCTGGGTCTAACTCTATATCCACTGAGTCACCCAGCTGTCTGCAGTATTAGTTTCTAACAGTGAAGCCTGTGCCAGGCATTGTGCAAGGCACTGATAATACAAAATACAAGACAGTCCCTGTCCTCATGGAACTTACATTCCAATGGGGGAAGACACCACATAAAAAGAACCTGAAAAGGTAGGATTAAAGATAAAGGTGCATTATAAAAAAAAATTCCAGTAAACTCAAGAGTACACCATTAAGAAAAAAATATGTCATTTATGTACTAAAGAAATATTATGAAGAGAAAATTGATAGTGTGAGGACAAGTCACTAATACAACATTTCATGAGCAGAGTAGAAATTATCAAGAAAATTCCTTAAAATATTTATAATACCAATGGAAAATATATCAGTCTATGTTACTGTGACCATTATTTCATATTTTCAAGAGACTGAGCACTTAGATAAAATATCCCAGAAGGCAATCCTATGGATCATTTAGTAGTCTACTTTTATACCCACTAAAATCTCAACTTAAGTGTGCAAAATCACTGTTCAGATACTAATTTAAATAACTTACATCAACAAATGTTTCATTTGAAGCAATTAGTGATTTTTATCTGACACACTATAAATTACGTTTGCATATACAATCACCTAGCCATGAAAATAAGCTCTAGTTCACCTAACAAGGCACTAAAAATGTTCAGGGAAGTTTTAGGATAAATTTCAGGGTCTAATGAAAACTAGGCAATCAGAATATTATTCACCCATCCATTCATTCATTCAACAAATGTTTGTAAGCATTTTCTAGGGGAACCCACTGTGTTAAATGATGAAAGTAGGAGTGGTTGTGTTTTTCTGTGATCTATAAGAACTGGTTCTGTCCTGACTATAAGAATAGATGAGACATGTATATAAATAACCATAGTATTCCATAGTATTGTGTAATACAAGCTAAATGCAAGAATCATTTTAAAATATAAAAGAAAATATAGCTTCTGGATACATGATTATGAGAAATTTTGTGGAAGTGATAGAATTTGGGTTGTGGCTTGAAGCATAGACCAGAGTTCAACAGGCTGAGATAAAATTTAATTTGATATCTCTTCTTTCTATCTTACCTTTATTTGGTTCTTATGTCTGTTATAGTACATTGCCCCTGGTGCACTTAGTGAGGTGCTCAACATATAATAAGCACTTAACAAATATTGGTTAGTTGATTGATTGATGGAACTTGAAGTTATAAATATGTGGGTTTCAATCCTACTTACTGGATAACCATGAGCAAGTTATTTAGCCACTCTAACCTTTGACTTTCCCATTTTTAAATTTTAATTAATGAATGTTTTTAGTTACATGTAGAAAAAATGTTTGACAATTGTTTCCTGACATTTCAGGATTCAGATTTTCTCTTCTCCACAGACTCCCTGAGGTGTTTCAGATTTCTCATTTATAAGATGGGAATGAGGGGGCAGCTGGGTGGCTCAGTGGATTGAGTGTCAGACCTAGAGATGGGAGGTCCTAGGTTCAAATCTGGCCTCAGACACTTACCAGCTGTGTGACCCTGGGTAAGTCACTTAACCCCCATTGCCTAGCCCTTACCGCTCTTCTGCCTTGGAGCCAATACATAGTATTGATACCAAGATGGAAGGTAAGGGTTTAAAAAAATAAAATGGGAATGATAATAATGCCTAACATTTATCACTATAGATTATAATGAGAATCAAATTAAATAATATATATATATATAATAATTGGCATAACTTGTGTTTTTTTACCAATATTAGCTGTTAAAACAGAACATGATTTGGAATCAAAATATTTGGGCTGAAATACTGGCTATGTGTGACTTTGGTACTGTCACTTTAGTTACTTATAAAAATAAAGGAGTTGGAACAAATGGTTTGTCAACTTCCTTCTAACGCTGAAGTTCTATGGAAATTTGTATACAATATATGGGAGAATGTTAAGCAAGCATTCCTAAAATGGGACATTGAAAAGAAAGCAAGCATGTACAACTGGAGAAGTAGGAGAGTAGACAGCTATAGCCATGGCAGTATTTTAAGAAGAGATGGGGACAACAGAGGATTTTCAGAAAATGGTAGAGACCATAAAGGAGTTTCAGAGGATGCTAAGCACTTTGGATGATTGTCAAGAGATGTTGGGGACCTTGGAGGATTGTCAGAGGGTGACATTTCACTAGGGGAAGGCAATGTGTTCACAAAAGAATAAATATAGGTTATGTACAGAATAAATGATCAATGATTTAGAATGAAATTAATAACTAATGGAATCAGGAAAGGTCTCTTGAGGAAGATGGGACTTGAGCTGAGGTTAAGAGTATACTAAGGTTTCAAGAGGGAGAGGTAAGTAGGGAGAAAGTTACAGACATCTCGGATAGCCTATATGAAGACAGAGGAGATGGAATGTCATGTATGAGAAACATAAAAACCATTCTGGAAAGTTAGGCTGAAACCAAATTGGGAAGGCCTTTCATTGCCAAAAAAGAGAACTTTGTATTTAATCCTACAGATGATAAAAAGACACTGAGATTTCTTTAGAATAGTAAAGGCATGGTGGCTGCACTTTAAGAATATCAATCCAGTAGCTGTCTGGAGAATTATTTGGAAGAGGGAAGAACTATATGCAGGGAGACCAATTAGGAGGTTATTGCAGTAATCCTGGAAAATGATGACAATGTCTGAGACTAGTCATGGGATTTTAACTTGAGTGATCATGTGCACTACAGTTATAATCCACATTTAAATAGTCATTTTAGTTCTGTGTAGTTTAGGGTTTTAAATGACAATGTTGTTATTGTTCAGTTATTCAGTTGCATCTGACTGTGTTCTTGTGGATCATGGAATGCCAGTGCTGTTCATGGGGTTTCCATGGCATGGAGTGGCTTTCCCTTTCCTTCTTCAGTAGGTTAGGCCAACAGATGTTAAGTGATTTGTCCAGGATCACACAGCTATTGAGTATCTGAGGATGACTTTGAACTCAGGTCTTCCTGACTCCAGGTCCAGCTCTCCATCCCCTGAGCCATCTAGCTGCCTCCATAATGGTTAATTCACAATACTTCTTACCAAAAGTCAAATAATAATAACATTTAACATCTATTACTGTGGGTTTTAATGAGAATCAAATTAAATAACATGAAGTAATTGGTCTCTCTGTTTTATATCAGTATTAGCTGTTAAAAAACAACTCCATCAAATCTTCAACAAAAAATCAGTGTACCTCACATGGGTCCATGAATCTTATCATATATTATTATATCAAATTGTTTAAATAAACAGGAACTACCACAAAAAAAATTATATTGGCCAGGGAGCTGTAATATTTATAGGGAAAATGTGTTGGGGATTGAAGAACAGGGAATACTGAAGGTTTTGTAACAGGGAATGGAGGAGTTGAAGGGAGAGAGGGAATATGGCTGCAGGTGAGGTAAAAGGAGACAGATGCCCCCTGCTGAGAGGTTATTTTTGTAAAATGGGGTCCCCAAGAATTGGGTCACTTATAATAGTCTGAGGGGATATCTTCTCTACTAATTGATGTTGAAGATACCCCAGAGCAGGTAAGCACAAACTCTGCTGCAGGACAAGCCTCCCCCAGACCAAGGTCGCCCAGCAGGTTTCCAATAAGGCCCATTTATAGTTCAATGGCTGTCCTGAAGTTCAGTTCCCTCTATGTCCCCTGAAATGTTAGTCCTCTTGTCTGACTGTGGTTATTTAAATAAAGATAAAATTTAATAAGAAGTATGGATTGCAGAGGTATCAGGGAAGAGGGAAGAGGTATTTCCCTAGATTGGGTTTGAGTCTCTCTCAGTTTTTGAGCTGAGGCCAGGCCTTACAGGCTGGTGGAGGGTTTCTTTTATTCTTGTCTATGCTAATTTGTCTTAGCAGTAGACAACAAGAGGAAAAAAAGTTCTGATCTTCAGAGCTGGTTGGGCCTGTCTCTTCAGGCTGATGCCCCTAAAGACCAGCCTTACAGTTCAAACTGCTTCCCTTAAGTCCTTTTGTCTGATGACAGGATCACAGGAATCCAGGTAGAGCATATAGTTGTTAAAATCAGGAATAGAGACACTTCTATCTATAGAGACAGGGAGAGAGGCTCCTTCCAGTTTGAGGGCCAGGAAGTGAGAGAGCCAGTCAGACCAACTGCCACTCCCCATTGCTCCTCCCCCCACCAACTGCCATTCTTATCAATATCTTCTCTCTAATATTCCAACTGCTATTTGTTCCACCTGATTAGCAGAAAATCCAAAACTTGCTTTAGTTTTCCTTTCCACAGAGCCACATATGCAAAAAGTAGCCCTGTCATTGCACAATGGAGATGCATCAGCAGAATGTTAGGTCTCACCTGCAAATGGGAATTTTGAAATGGCCTGACAGCCTTTCAACTCACCTTAAACATCATTCTGCTCATTATACTCTATAATACAGCAACAGTAACCTTTTGTGGACTCTTGTTCCTCACACAAAATACTCTATACCCTGACTCCAAGGTTTTGATCTCTATGCACAATGCCTAGAATACCCTCTTTCATCACCTATAGCTTCTAGCTTCATTCACAACTCAGTCAAAAATCCCATTTTTTGCAGGAGGTCTTTTTGGTATCTGTCCTCCACTGTGCAAACACATGAACATGCTATTAATATCTTCTGTCTGAGATTACCTTTTGTTTATTATGAGTGTGTATGTGTGTGTGAGTGAGTGAGAGAAACAAAGAGAGAAAGAAAGAGAGAGAAAATATATATATATATATATATAGCTTCCTCCAGTAAAATGTGGGCTCCTTGAGAATGGAAACTGTTTTTGTCTTTCATTGTATTCATAGTGCTTAGCACAGTTCTTGGTTTTTTATTTTTTTTAATTTTGTTTAAGTTTATTTAATTAATTTATTTAGAATATTTTTCCATAGTTACATGAATCATGTTCTTTCCCTCCCCTGATGCCCCCCCATAGCCAACAAGCAATTCCATTGGATTATACATGTATTATTGTTCAAAACCTATTTCCATATTATTAATATTTGCAATAGAGTGATCATTTAAAGTCAACATCTCCAATCATATCCCCATAGACCCATGTGATCCTGTAGTTGTTTTTCTTCTGTGTTTCCACTCCCACAGTTCTTTCTCTGCATGTGGATAGTGTTCTTTCTCATAAGTCCCTCATAATTGTCCTTGACCATTGCATTGCTGCTAGTAGTGAAGTCTATTCTATTTGATTGTGCTACAGTGTATCTCTCTCTGTGTATAATGTTTAAATAAATGTTTGTTGAGTACATGCCTGGTGGAGAATGAGGTAAAATGGAGGAAGAAGAGAAAGAATGAAGTCTGAAGTATAATAAGAAAGAAACTGGATATAGCTCATTGGTCAACTTTTCCCCCAATAGGTACATAGTTAAGGCAAATAGAGAAGGGGAAAAAATGTGTATTGCTTCCTTAAGATAATTAAGGCGATGGAAATGTCCATTCAAATGAACTTTAGTAACTCCAATCTGATCTGCAAGGGATAGAATAAATACAACACCTGCCCTGCTTCGGAAGATGAACTGGGGATTCTAATTGTCATTTCAATTGAGATGATCCTAAAGTGTTTGCAGCCATTCAAAACCCTAGAAGTAAAGATTTGGATAGGAGCTTCAGATTAGCAGAGAAATTGGATTTATTTTTCAGAAAAGCATCCAGAGAACAGGGGACTGGGGGAATTCTGTGGATAATTCCATGTAGCCCAAGTGAGCCAATAGCCCTATTCATTTTTCATTCAGGAATGAAACAGAGACTATAGGAGACATAATAACTAGGTTAGAGACATTGTCATATGTTAAGTTAGTAATGTGTTGAAAGAGGCAGATACGATTGGAATTTTAATTATCTTCCAGGTGGTTTTCATTACTGCTGGTAGAGGGAACAACAAAATACATGCTATGGATAAAACCCAAGGAATCATTAGAGTATACTTTTTCTCAAGGACAATGTTTCAGGTGCATAGAAGAAAAACACTGCTGTGCCTTCTGTAAAAATAAATAAATAAATATATATGTATATATACATACATATATATATATATATATATATATATATATATATATATATATATATATATATATATAAATGTTGGGAGTAACTGTGTTTAACATTTTGTCCAGGAAGATATACCTATGAAAATTAAGAGTATGTCAGGACAAAATGGAGCCAGTCATAGCTATAGCAGCTTCAAAGACTCAGAATAGAAGGGAAATTATAAAACTGAGTCTTATCAATTCAGATAACTAGAGAAACTAACAAAGGTGCTAATCAATAATAGAATTTCAGAGTGGGAAGGGACCTTATAAGTCTACTCAGTACTTTACCAAAGATTACATGGAACAAATTGTGATAAATAAATATGAGAGAATGTAACTATACTGTAAGAAATAATTAATATGGTGAATACAGAGAATCATGGAAAGATTTACATGGTCTGATATAGAGTGAGAGTCAAGAAAACAATAAATATGATGAAAATAATATAAAGGGAAAAAATAACAAAACAATTAACAATGAATCTTACAAAATTACAAAGAACAAGTACATCCCCCAAGATATGAGAAAATAATCTTATCCAGTTCCTTTACAGAGGTGGGACTTTTATTGCATATATCTTCAGACTTTCTTGATATATTGGTCAGTTTTGCTCCTTTTTTCTTTTTCTAATTTTGTTCTTTGTTGTATCATTCTCTAGGAGAGGAGAGAGAGGGAGGATACTGAGAGAAATTCTTATGATGTAAAAATCCCAAAGATATCGGATAGATTTTATATAAGTCTATGAAATTACACAGACAATTTTTTTCACTAACATCTAAATGAAATATATTATTTCCTCCAAATATGATATTTTAAGTTTTTTTTTATTTGTGGTCCACAGGCTTCACTAGATTTATCTAGAGGGATCCATAACACAAAAATGAATTAACAAGCCCTGACCTAGTACAATCCATATTATGACCAAAAGGAAGCAGGTATAGGAAAATTAAAAAGCTAGATTTCATTGAGGTTAAGAGGACAGAGGCAGCTAAGTGGAGTTCTGGATAGAGTGCATAGCCTGGAATCAGGAAGACTCAAGATGAAATATGAGCTCAGACACTTATTAGCTATGTGGCAACTCTGAAGAAGTAACTTAACCCTGTTTGCCTCAGTTTCTTCACCTGTAAAATGAGCTGAAGAAGGAAATAGAAAACCACTCTAGTATCTTCACCAAGATAACCAATTCCAAAAGTGGTCACAAAGAGTCAGATCCAATTGACTAAATAAGTCTTCCCACATGCTATTCTCACCTGCATCCATGGGGAGGGGGGGAGGGTACAGGGCAGGGGTAGAGGAAGAATTTTTAAAATTTTTTAATCTATTTAATTAAATTAATCTATTTAATTAAATACCTTTTATTTTACTTTTTAAGCTATTTTCTTTTTGTGTTAGTTTCATTTTTTCAATTTTTCTTCCTATTTTTCTTTGACCCGTATCATTTGATTTTTGAATTCCTTTTTGAGTTCTTATAGAGTTTGAGATTAATTTCCATTTTAATTTGAAGTTTGGCATGTGGTTGCTTGTATCTCATCTTCTTTTGATTCTGTGCTTTGCTCTGTCATGATAGAAATTTTTTTTAGATTAAGACTTTCTTTTGTTGTTTTCTCATTTTACCAGTCTTTTTTTGCCTGTAGTCCTAGAATCCTGGAAGTTGCTGATTCTGCCTTCTCTGCTACTAGCCTGCAGGGTTTGGAACTGTGAACTATTTTGTCCTAGGGCTAGGTCTTCATCATAGGTGCCAGGGTCTGGGAATTCAAGGGATGGATCTGAGGTGCTCTTTTGTTGGTGTTGCCTGGGATCCCAAAGTTGGCCTATGCCTAGGTTCAGAATCTGGTGGGGGGTATGGTCAGCCAGTACTCCTCAGTGTGCAGTTTTGCTTCTGGTTTCCTGTATCCCATGAAAATCATCACTTTCTGTCTACCTTTCAAGTTGTGTTCAGGAGGAGAGTCCCCACTCACTCTCTTACTATTGATTTTTGACTCCTGTCATTTTGAGGCACTTTTTAAAGATTAGTTTGGAAGGATTCTAAGAATGCTTTCAGCTTTCCCTACTGCTAACCTGCCATCTTGGCTCAACATCTTTTATTTTGACCTAATGTGTTTACTATATAACTGATAAAATTCAACATCCAGGGTAGATCATGAGCTATAGTTTTTATAGAATGGTGATCCACTCAGCATCTCCAACCTAAGTAACTAATCAGTTGTTGAAAAAATATCCCTACTGTTAAAAATATTTCTATCAAGGACACTACCATTTTTCCAGTCACCCAGGTTCCTAACCTCAGTTCCTAATATCTTTGAATGTTCCAGGTCCCTCATAAACAAATGTTCTCAGTTTCTAAGTTCTTTCAAATTAGGAGCAAATCCCTTGCCTAACATATTTTCTTTATTCATATAGCCACATTATTGATTCTATTACTCATCACCTTACTCCTAAATGATTGTAAAAGTATTCTAATGGCTCTTCCTACCTTTTTCCCCCACTTCTCCTTTCCATCTTCCACATAGCTGCTGAGTTCCCTAAGGCATAGGTGTGAAAACATTATTTCTTTATGCAAAATCCTTGAGTAGCTTCCTATGTCCACTAGCATGAAATACAAATTCTTTAGGCTATCTTTAAATGCCCATTACATTTTATCATCAATTTACTTTTCAGCCTTGTTTTGTACTCTCCTTCCAAACTGGACTACTAGCTCTTCCTCAAATTTAAAATATCATTTCTAATCTTTTTATACAAGGTATCTCCTATTTAAAAACTCCATTCTCATATCTGTCTCTCAGAATCCTTATTTTACTCCAAGGTTCTATTTATGTGCCATTTCCATAGTGAAACCTTTCCTTTCTGTAAAAAAGAGGATTCTTTTTTTATAAATTTAATGAATTGTTTGTCTCTCTGGTTGAGGTGTTATATCAGTGGGGAGCTGATAGGACCAACCAATCAGGAACAGGGGCTAAGGTAAAATCTATTGAGAGAGGGCAAACGGCAGGACCTTTCTCCTTAGGGTGAACAGGAGCAGGGGTTTGACAAACTCTAAGAGAGAGGGAAAGATAATTCCTCTCTTTCACCTTCTCTAGAGATATCAAGCAGACAATATTCCTTGAGTCCCTTTTGGAGCAATGGCTGAGGGAATGAAATGTCAGTCTCCCTTGTCAGCAGCTCCAGGGGAAAGTTTCTATATCACCTTTCCCAAAGGAGATCCGTGGCAGACCTTGTCTTTCCTCACCACAGAAGAAGGACTGACCTCAAGATTTGAAGCCTGTCCCCAATTACCTAAATACCCTTCTTGTAATTGAATTAGGCCAACCAAAGATCTGACTGGTAAGTAAAGAATTTATTGAAAGAATCAGGTAAATGGGTTGAGGGGAAGTGGGTAGAGTTAGCCCTGACAAGTTATTCCAGCAGTAGTTAGTTCAAGGAGCTAATGTCAGTGCTCAAGAACATTTCTGCCCCTTTCCCAATTAAGTGCCCTTTTAATAATCTAAATGCTAGTATATCTTATAGGACTAGTCTTGGAACAGTTCAGGGGGGCAAGGAGGAAACAGGAAGACTGGGCTCTGGTAGAGAGTCCTAGCCAGCACCTCCCTCAGGGTCTGTGATCTTTGTAGCATGTAGAGGAAATAGTAGAAGAATTTCTGGAGAAAAAAACAGCTTCAGGAGTAAAGGCAGGAATCAAGGTCTTCACTCGGGGCTTCAGGGGTCCCCTCAGCCACTCAGAAACTGGACCTTTCAGCTCTCAGTCCTGAGACAGAAGACATAGGGGCTGTTCAGAATGCCCCCAGCCTACCATTCTTGCCCCATAAGCGCTGGCTCTTCCAACTGCCACTCTAGTCCTGTCAATCAACCGTGAAAATCCAAAAATCCTCCTATGCTCCATTATAACACTTTCCTAATTCCCCATATACACATAATTGTTCTCTCTTAAATTACGTTATATCTATTATATGTGATACATATGTGTATGTGTGTCTATATGTACTCTATCTAGTTATATCACTACATATATGTGTGTGTGTGTGTGTGTGTGTGTGTGTGTGTGTATTTCTCAAGCACTATAGTAGTAGCAGGTATTTTCCTGTTAATCCGTTTTCACCCTATAATAGAAAATAACCAAATAATTCTAACTATTATTCTATGCTTAGGGGCATTAACAACACTTTTTACAGCAATCTGTGCAATTACACAAAACGACATTAAAAAAAATAGTAGCATTCTCAACTTCTAGCCAATTAGGCCTAATGATAGTTACTGTAGTCCTAAACCAACCTCATCTAGCCTTCCTACACAACTGCACACACACATTCTTCAAAGCTATACTATTTCTATGTTCAGGATCCATTATTCATAGTTTAAACGATGAGCAAGATATTCGAAAAATAGGTGGACTATTTTATATTTTACCTATCACATCATCTGCATTAATAACAGGCAGCCTTGCTTTAATAGGTACCCCCTTTTTAGCTGGATTCTACTTGAAAGATTCAATTATTGAAGCTATAAATACATCATACACAAATTCGTGAGCCTTAATAATAACATTCATTGTCACTTCTCTTACCGCCATCTACAGCCTACGAATTGTCTATTATGTTTTATTAGGAAACCCACGATCCATATCTATTTCACCAATCAATGAAAATAACCCCAACTTAATTAACCCTATCATACAACTAGCTATAGGAAGCATTTTTGCAGGCTTCTTACTAACAACTAATATTCCACCAATAACATCTATTACTATGACTATACCAAATATAATTAAATTATCAGCCCTAATAGTTACCTTAATAGGCTTAACAATCAGTATAGAACTTAATTCTTTTACTAATAAACCTATAAACTCAATAAACCATACTACTAACTTCTCAAATATATTAGGATACTTCACTTATTTTACTCACCGAGTATACCCCCTAATAAATTTATCTGCAGCCCAACTTATTGCTACCATACTAATTGATTTAAACTGATATGAAAAAACAGGACCTAAAGGACAAACTAACATCCACTCTTCAATATCATCATTAATTACTTCTACTCAAAAAGGCCTCATTAAAACATATTTTATATGCTTTTTTATTTCAATTATATTTATTTTAATATTAATCTTATCTATATCCATGAACAACTTCTAATACAACATAAATAGTAATAAATAAAATTCATCCTAGCAAAGCTAAAAGCTCATCCCCCACATCAATATAATAGAGAGACACCACTAAAATCCTGACCAATACAACTTATTACAGCAAAATCAATTAACTCAATATTAGTATCTACATAGACATTACCAGACATAAAATATCACATTAATTCTATAAATAAGACAAACAACAATATACTAAAAGCTACAATATTTCCAATTAAAGTCTCAGGGTACTCTTCTGTAGCTATAGTGGCAGTATAACCAAAAACTACTTATATATATATATATATACATATATATATATATATATACACATATATATATATGCCCTATAATAGTTGTAAGAATGTACAAACTCTGAAGTCAGGGAATATTTCTTTTTCAAACTTTGTATCACAAGGGCATGGTATCATGAATATAGTAGGTGTTCAATGTATATTTGTGTAATTAAATTAATTTCTTTCTTGTATTACAGTCTTAAATTTTCTGCAGAGTAAGAAAGAAGGGGGCAGAAGGAATTTGTTAAACACTTACAATGTGCTAGGCACTAAGACACTATGTGAAGTGTTGGTGTTACAAATACAACCAAGCAAGGCAGTTCCTACTCCCAATGAGTGTACCTTCTCATGGAGAAAGACATAAAAGAGAGCTAGAAAAGAAAGTAGCATGGCCAAAATAGTTTGAAGAACAATTTGAACCTTTTGTACCAAAATCCTATTAGCCTATTAGAAGCCAGAAGTCTTCTTGGGTATACCAATAACTGGTAGGGAGGAGGTGAAGGTGACAGTCTGAATAGATAAGCATTTCTACATGTTATATACGATCATTTCAAACTTAAAATGACTAAACCTGAACTCATTAATTTTTCAAAAAATTAAAATATATTCCTGACTTTGATCTCAGTGGTTTTACTATGCTTCCATTTACCAATATTAATAACTTTATTATCATCACTGACTTCTAAACTCTTTCATTCAATACTGAATCAATTGCCAAGTCCTATGAAAATTTTATCTACACTTCTATGGCCTTACTTTTCATTCTTGTGGCTTAATTCAGATGAGGAACTTTAATACAAGTTTGTCTCATTCAGAAGAATGAGACAGATTAGACAGGAGATAATAGCTCTGTGTTCTCCAAATTAATATACAACTTGCATTCAAATGGATAGAACCTAATCTATTGTTGTCCAGCTATTAGATGGTCATGTAGAATTTTCACTCTATCTTAATTTTCTTCCAGTAAGAAAATTACTATGATTTTTAATAAATTTAATTTGCAACTTTAATTTTTCATTTGATTTCTACCCTTTCATCACAATTTACTTCTCAGACAGAAGCAATATTACACAGAAAGCGCCTTTGCTTCTAGTCCCTCTAATATTAACATAGTATCTTCTTTGAAAATTTTATTTAATTAATTAACTTCAAATATTTTTCTATGGTTACAAGATTCATGTACATTCTCTGTCCTCCCCCAAACCCCCTCTTAGAGCTGGTGAATAAATCCTCTGAGATTTTACATGTGTCAGTGATCAAGACCCATTTCCATACCATTGATATTTGCACTAGGGTGATCATTTTGAGCATATATTCCTAATCATGTCCCCATTGACCCATATGATCAGGAAATTGTTTTTCTTCTGTGTTTTTCTACTCTCACAGTTCTTCCTCTAGATGTGGATAACATCCCTCAGAATTATCCTGGATCATTGCATTGCTGCTAGTAGAGAAGTCCATTACATTCAATTGTACCACAGTGTATCCATCCCTGTGTATAAGGTTACTCTAGTTCTGCTCCTTTCACCCTACATCAATTCTTCAAGGTCATTCTAGTTCACATGGTAATCCTCAAGTTCATTATTCCTTTGAAAACAATACTATTCCATAACCAATAGATACTATAATTTGTTCAGCCATTCCTCAATTAAAGAACATCCCCTCATTTTCCATTTTTTTTGCTTCCACAAAGAGCAAGGCTATAAATATTTTTGTACAAGTCTTTTTTCCTTATGATCTTATTAGGGTACAAACCCAGAAGTGCTATGGCTGGATCAACGGGTAGGTAGTCTTTTAGCACCCTTTGGGCATAGTTCCAAATTGCCATTCAGAATGGCTGGATCAATTTGCAATCCCACCAGAAATGTATTAATGGACCAATTTTGCCACATCCCCTCCAACATTTATTACTTTCATTTGCATGAGGTGGTACCTCAGAGTTGTTTTGATTTGCATTTCTCTGATTATAAGAGATTTAGAACACTTTTTCATGTTCTTATTAATATTTTGATTTCTTTATCTGAAAATTGCCTATTCATGTCCTTTGCCCATTTATCAATTGGAGAATGACCTGATTTTTGTATAATTGATGTAGTTCTTTATAAATTTGAGTAATTAGAACTTTGTCAGAGTTTTTTGTTATGAAGATTTATTTCCAATTTGTTGCTTTGCTTCTAATTTTGGTTGCATTAGTTTTATTGCATAAAACCTTTTTAATTTAATGTAATCAAAATTATTTATTTTACATTTTGTAATTTTTTCTAACTCTTGCTTGGTCTTAAAACTTTTCCTTTCCCAAAGATCTGACAAGTGTACTATTCTGTGTTCACTTAATTTACTTATATTTTCCTTCTTTACATTCAAGTCATTCACCCATTCTCAGTTTATCTTAGTATAGGGTGTGAGATGTTGATCTAAACCTAATCTCTCCCATACTATTTTCCAATATTACCATCAGTTTTTTTTTTATCAACTACTGGATTTTTTCCCAAAATCTGGAATCTTGGGTTTATCATAGACTGTCTTGCTGAGGTCACTTACCCCAAGTCTATTCCACTGATCCTCCCTTCTGTCTCTTAGCCAGGACCATATTGTTTTGATGGCCACTGTTTTATAGTATAGTATAGTATAGTTTTATAGGATAAATAAATAAATAAATGAATGAATAAATAAATATATATATATATATCTGCCTGGCTTTGGAATTAGTACCATTTTTGTGTCATAAAAGTAATTTTATAGAACTCCCTCTTTGCTTATTATGTCAAATAGTTTGTATAATATTGGGATTAGTTGTTCTTTGAATGCTTGATAGAATTCACTTGTGGTTCCATCAGGCCCTGGGGATTTTTCTTAGGGAGTTCTTTAATGGCTTATTCAGTTTAGTTTTTTTGATGCACAATCATTTAAGTATTCTAATTCATCTATTAATGTAGTCAATTTATATTTTATAAATATTCATCCATATCACCAAGGTTGCTATATTTAATGCCATATTATTATAAAACGGTTTTTAATGATTGACTTAATTTCCTCTTTATTAGACATGATTTCTCCCTTTTCATCTGTGATACTGTTAATTTGGTTTTCTTCTTTCCTTTTTTAAAAAATATTAGATTGACCAGTACTTTGTCCTTCACATTTGTTTTTTTCAAAATACCAAATTGTAGTCTTATTTATTAATTCAATAGTTCTATCACTTTTGATTTTATTAATTTCTCTTTTAATTTTTAGGATCTCTAATTTAGTTTCCATCTGGAGATTTTTAATTTGTCCCTTTTCAAGTTTTTTGATTTGCATGTCCAGTTCCTTGACCTCTACCCTCCCCAATTTGTTAATATATGAACTCAAGGATATAAATTTCCCTCTGAGTACTGCTTTGGCTCCATCCCATAGATTGTGAAAGGATGTCTCATCATTGTAATTTTCTTCAATGAAATTATTACTTGTTTCTATGATTTGTTCTTTAACAGATTTGGGAGAACCATATTATTTAATTTCCAATTAATTTTTGTTTTGGCTCTGTATGTGTCCATACTTATTATTATTTTCATTGGATTGTGATCTGAAAATGAAAAATTGCATTCATTATTTCTGCTCCTTTGAACTTGCTTGCCAAGCTTTTATGCCCTAGGGCATGGTCAGTCTTTGTGAATGTACCATATATTGCCGAAAAGAATTTGCATGCCTTTTTGTCCCTATTAATTTTTCTCCATATATCTATTATCTAATTTTTTCCAAGATGTCATGTTATTATTTTTTAGGGTCTATTAAGTTCCCTTACCTGTCTATTTCCCTCCCTTTTTGTACTACCCACCCCACTCATCTCCCTTAGTTTTTCCCTTTTCATTTTCCCTCTAGGGTAAGATAGAATTTGATACCCCAATGGATCTAGATGCTCTTCCTTCTCAGCATTGATTTCACTGAGAATAAGGTTTAAGTATTACCTATTAGCACTCTCTTCCTCTCCTACTTATAATAGTATTCTTCCCCTCCCCTTCCCATGCACCTCTTTGTGTGATGTAGATTATCCTATTTATTTTATCCCTTCAAGTTTCTCTTATGCCATCTTCTATTCCCCTATCCCTTTTTCTTTTTTTGCATAACATTTAAGACCACTTATTACCCCAATCTCTACCCATGAATGATTCTTCTAATTACTATAATAGTGAATTTAATTTGTGAGAGTTACAAATAACATTTTCCCATATATTAATATAAACAATTTGATCTTATTGAAGTCCTTAAACTAGAAAATTTAAATTAGAAAACTTTTCCCCCTTTCCACTCTCTTTTGTATTTACCTTTTCATATTTCTCTTGATTTTTGTGTTTGGATATCAATCTTCCCATTTAGTTCTGGTCTTTTCTTTACAATACTTGGATATCTTCTATTTTGTTGAAAGCCCAAATTGTCCCTTAGAAGTATATAGTCAGTTCTGAGGGGTAGGTGATCCTTGATTGAAGATCCAATTCTCTTGACTTCCTGAATATCATATTCCAAGCCTCATGGTCCCTTATTGTGGAATCTGCTAGATCTTGTGTTATCCTGATTTGTGCTCCTTGATATCTGAATTGTCAGTTTTTGGCATCTTGTAAAATTTTCTCCTTAGCTTGGAAGCTCATAAATTTGGCAATTACATTCCTGAGAGTAGTCTTTTGAGGATTTAGGGTAGAAGGTACTCTATGAACTCTTTCAATGTCTATTTTGCCCTCTTGTCCAAGAACATCAGGGCAGTTTTCTTGGATAATTTCTTGTAGTATTGTGTAAAGATTTCTCTGTATTTCTGGGTTTTCAGGTACACCAAGGACTCTCAAATTGTCTCTTTGAGACTGTTCCTCATGGTCTATCATCTTGTCAGTGAGATAGTTTTTGTTTCCTTCTATTTTGTCAGTCTTTTGACTTTGCTTTATTATTTCTTATTGTTTTGTGAGATTGTTGACTTCCAATTGCCCAATTCTAGTCTTTAAAAACTTGTTTTCCACTATAATCTTTTGATTTTCTACTATAATCTTTTGATTTTCCATTTTGGTTTGGTCTATCCTGCTTTTCATGGCTTCCAGCTGTTTAATTTTGGTCTCTAATTGGGAGTTCCTGTCTTTTAAACTGTTATTTTCTTTTTGAACTATTTCCCACTTTTTCTTGCCAAAATTCTTCCATCTTTCTCATAAACTCTGATTAAAATTCTTTCATAACTTGTGGCCAATTTCCATTTTTTAAAGGTTTGGATGCATTAATTTGTTTGTCCTCTTCTATTATTTCATCTGTAGTCTGAATTTTTCTTCCATTAAAAATTAGCCAGGATCAAAGCCTACATCTTGTTCTTCTTGGTGTTTGGGAAGTTGTTTTTCCTTGGAATTATTTGTTATCACTTTGTTGTTTTTTCCTTCCCTTTCTAGTCAGAAGTCTGAGTGAGGAGGGCAGGCTCTCTGTGTATAAAGCTAAGAGGTGTGGTTTTTGCCTGAGGCCACTTTTTGAGTCTCCCCAGTTTCTACTGTTTGCCACCTGTTTGTTCATATAAATAAGTTCACCTATAACACATGTTTTAAAAATGTAAAATTATTTCAATCCAATTACTATAATTGGGAACAATTTGAGTCTAATTCAATTTGTGTTTTGTGTTTGCTTATCCACAATTTCCTCCCTAAGAAACATTGAGGAAATTGAATCACTTCTTCTGATACTCTTGTTCTCAGGAAAACAAATATTTTTCAAGTTTCATTCATTCATTTTCTAAACATTTATTACACACCTAATATGTGCCAGGTGCTGTGATGATAAGCACTAGGGATATAAAAAGAGGTAAAGGTAGCCCCTCCCCTTAAGAAGATTATAATCTAATGGGAAAGACAACATGCAAACATATATAAAGCAAAGATGATAGATTTGAATGACATGAAAAGAAAGAAAAGTCACAATGAAAAATGAAAGGTGAAGAAACTAGCAGTGGTCATAGGTATCAAGAATTAATTCAACTCCCCTGTCAACCTGAGCCAAGTTGAATGAGTTAGGACTCAAAAGTCCAGACTCAAATGGTGGGGCAGCTACATTGCTCAGTGGATATAGAGCCATGCCAGGAGACAGCAGATCCTGGCCTTCAAGGATAAGCTCAGACAATTTCTAGATGTGTGACCCTGGACACATCACTTAACCTTCCTTGCCTAGACCTTACTGCCCTTAAACAATACATAGCATTGATTCTAAGATAGAAGGTAAATTGTTTGTTTTTTTTTTTTAAGAACAGTTTTAAAAGATTGGCTAGGGAGGCTGCATTATCAGAGGAAAGCCAGATTTTAGTAAGAGATACTAAACAGAAGAAATAGGAGAGGAACAGATTTAAAATGAAAGAATGATAGTATATCATATTTATTGCACATCTTCTGGTGCAGAAGGAGTTATGTACTGAGGAGGAATAATCTGTTCCTTATCTTCTCTAACATTCCACAATGGCTAGGATCACTGAGGCAATTCTCAATTTTTCCAACCTGGGCCTTATGAGCACTAGTTGAACAACAGCCCAAGGACAAAGAAATCACCACTATTCATTGTAGTATTTTTGTATTTCTTAACCATTGACATGCATAAAACTGTATGTTTTTATTAGTTTCTTGTCTTTTTAAAAATATGTCACTGAAAAATTCTGAGAGTTATATCCCTAAATATATTTTTCTTGTAAGTCCAGTGGTTTTTATTGCATGCATTTGCATGGTAAATTGATTTTTGATTTGATATATTGTCGTATAACAGAAATGACTGTATTTGTATCCACAGTGCTTAGCATAATATTGGGCACATAGAAGGAGCTTTAATGTTTTGCTATTATTTATTTTTTTATTTAAGAAGTCTCTTATGTTGAGTCCAGTCTTATAGCCTATCCAGTCTTATAGCCTCATCTCAGATTAATCTTATAAAAACAAAATTATATTGCCTTTTTTGTTTTTTACATTGCTTAAATCTCTTTCTATTTCTCTTTTTCTTTTCCTTTCCAAATAATCATCCCATATTATTTTTAAAAAGTCAAAAAAGGAGAGAAAAACTATTTGTAAAACTGAATAATGTATCAAAAAAGTGAAAATATATGGCATTGCATACATAAGGTTTTTCCACTCTATAAGGCTTCAAAGAAGGGTCTTCTCACATATCTACTTTATGATTTTGCAACATTTTCTTTATATATTTCTATATGTTCATATATAAATATAATATTATTATATATCATATTTGTGTTTATATATAAAATATATATTATTTTCTTAGATCTGCTTACTTTACTCTGCATCAGCTAATGTTAATCTCTCTATGCTTTTCTTTATTCACCATATATTTTCATTTTAGGGAATAATAATAGTCCATTATAGCCATGTGCCATAATTTATTTAGACATTCCCCAATTGCTGGGCATCTACTTTGTTGTTTCCAGTTCTTTGCTACCAGAAGAAAATGATACTATAAACATTTTGATCAATTCCAATTAATCTTATTAGTGCACATTTCTGATTATACTACCCAAAACCTCTCAATCATTTCCTAGTTGCAGTATTCCACATTCTAGCTAAAACATTCCTTTGAAATTGTATTTCATATTCTTCTCCTCATATACTCTACATTTCAACCAAATAACTGCACTTGTTGACAAACCAGGAATTTCCTCCCTATTTTCTGTATCTAAATACTGATGATCTACCCAGCTCAGCTCAAATGCTGCTTCCTTACTACAGTGTTCACAGATCTATCTCCACTCAAAAATAATCACTTTCATCTAATCTCATTTTAATCCTACTGATTTTTATCATTAACTTTTGTATTTCTCTATCCCCTACTAGATTTAAAGTCCTCAAAGACTGGAAGAAAATCTTATTTATCTTTAAAAAAAACCTTTCTCCAGTATCTAATCTAATACTTAATAACTGTTTATTAATAATAATCAAAATATATAGCCTTCATATATCTGTAGCTTTACTCATTGAAACCCTTTGAAGCAGTGAATACAAGTATCATTATTACCATTTTACAAAAGAGAGAAGGTAAGGCTCAGAAGATGTAAATAATAGCCCATAAATTTTATAGTTTGAGTAAATAATAGCCCATAAATTTTATAGTTTGAGTACCAAGACTCAAACACAGGACTTCCTGACTCAAAGTCCATTGTTCTTTCTATGACTAAACTATGGGTTATGCCAACTTCAATTTAGAAATGGATACAGTTCAACTTAATTATATTGGGACACAACCAGTTGGAACCAAGTAGATGTATTTGTAGTAAACTAGTAAGATTCGTTTCTGAAAAAAACTCCATGAATCAAAGAGGAAATTTTTCACTATATATTTCATCAGTTGGGCTGCCCACTTCTTTTTTTCATCTGATAGAAAGAAGCCTAAAGATATTTGACATTTCTTTCTAATTAACATGTTAGAGAAAGTGAGTAATACATTTTATACCATAAATGAAAGTGAGGTCATCACCATGATTTAGCCCAGAATTGGATTCCCTTTAGAGCCAAATGAAATACCGTATTCCTCCCTTGAAGATTTCACTTTGAAAAAATAGGTCTCTATAAGAGAGTGAATCTCACATCTTTCCTTCTCTGCTGTGAGCCATTGTTTCTTTTATTAAGTGGAACAGAACAAGGATATACCTGCTCCCTTCCCCTGCTAAGATGTCTTGTAAGCTATGTAAAGTATAGAGATCTTGCTCACTTTTCTGGATTAGCACATTCAGAAACAGAGGGACCTGGGGCTTGTTTGGCATTATTTCCTTCCCCTGCTTATCCCCTTTTCAATTTTTTATGTGTCTTCATTATAGATTCTTGTTTGAATGTTTTTTTAAACTTCACATTTACCCTGAAGCAATTCCCCAGCCTCACATCTCCTCCATTCTTTAGTAAGTAATCCTTCTCTTTTGTGAAAAAAAATAAGGAATGTTATGGATTTTATAAGTACAGAACAACAATATTTCTTACTTTCTATAAAATAGACTTTTTCATTATTGGTTTAAAAAAGAACACATACCATTTGTCTGACTCCTATTCTACTTTCCTTCTAAAACCAAAAGACTGGCTGTTTTACAATTTGAAATCCCATCCCCAATCCTCAGCTTTTTCATTGCTCACAAACAATATTTTCTCAAAAGTATTGTAAAAAAATTGATATGCATATTTAGGAACATATAGATACTTTACTTGGCATCAAAATTTTACAAATCATGGAAAATCATATCTAGTGTGACTCCTAGATTAGGAATGGGGGAAAAAAGACTCAAAAGAATCTTTTGTCTATATTCCTCATGGCATTGCTAGTTGATTCTAGTCATAATAATCACAGAAAATTTGATGACTGGCATCTCTTTTCATAAGAGTTCAATTCTAAAAGAAAAAACATACTGTCATATTCTGAGCCACAGCATAGTAAATAGCATGGACCATTAGGGGTTTCTCAATGAACATCTGCTCCCTTTCAGTGAAAGATATAATTACAGTAGAGTGTTCTATTCTCTCTTTGCCTACTCAATCTTTTTGTGCTGTTATTCATTTCTCCATTATTAATTTTTTTAAGAAAGCATCATGAACTTTGATGAGCAATCTTTCTTTTTAAAAAAATTAAATCTAAGTTCATCATTTTCATTATTATTTCATCTGAAGCTGAATGATAAGGTAGCCCATCTGAAGACTAATTAGAATAGGTAGAGGATATAAAGCTAACACTTTTTGCAAATTATAGGATGATATATCTAGAAAATCCTAGAGAATCAACCAAAAACATTATCAAAACAATTAACTTTAGCAACATTGCAAGATATAAAATAAACCCACAAAAATATCAGCATTTATTTATACTACAAATAAAGCCAAGAGCAAGAGATTAAAAGAGAAAAGCTATTTAAAATAGCTATAAGCAATAGTAAATAAAATTGTAGACAATATAGAAGCTACCTGATAAGAAAAACTAAGGAAATATATCATCACAAGTACAAAACACAATTCACAGGATAAAATCAGATCTAAACAATTGGAAAAAACATTAGTTGTACATCAGAAATCCAAGCTAATAGAATAAAAGTGAAAATTCTTCTTAAATTAATTTATTTGTTCAGTGCCATACTAATCAAACTACCCCCAGATCACTTCATAGATCTGGGGGGGGGGATCTTTCATCAACCCAGAACCTCTTTATTTATAACCAAGAGTCGTTGATTTATCCACAGGCTAAAGTTTACTTCTTTATTTCTCTACTTTTTTGTTTGTTTTTATTGTTCTCATCTAGAGGTATCTTTTGCTTCAGCTAAGTAAGAATGGTCTGGATAAAAAAATAAGGTCAATGAAATGTGTCATTAGTGATAGACCCACTTTTAATTTAACATCCGTAATGTGGAAAGGAAACAAGACTGAAAGTTGGTGGGGGATAGGGCAACTGGGAGTGGCAGTGGGTCTTGTGACTAGCACTTCCTTCCTGCCGGACTTTACTTCCTTCCTGGTGTTGGAGGAGGGAGGAGTTCATTCAGTCAATCTGGAGAGGAGTACCTCTATTCTGTTCAGCCTGAAGACACAGGCTTCTGAAAGTTAGAACTGTTTTTGTTTGCTTTCTGTCTACTGCTAAGATTCTGAATTAGACAAAGCAAGGACTGATATAGAGGAGACGGGAGTGGGAGAAACCTGCCACCAGCCTATGAGGCCTGGCCTCAGCTCTGAAGCTGAGGAAAAAATCTCCAATCCCAACTGATTATTAAACTTTATATTATTTGAACTCGCAGTTAGATAAGTGGACTATCTTTTGGGGCATAGAGGGAGCTGAACATCAGTTCAGTCATTCAACAACAAACAGTCCTTATCAGACCCCTGATGCTTCCTCTCATCAGGGGGCATCTCTCTCCCTTGCTTCACCAGGAGCAATATAGCAATATTCCCTCTCTCCCCTCAACTCCTCCATACCCGGCTACAAACCTCCCATTTTCTCCCATTTTTCCAATCCCCCCATTTTCTTTCCCAACAAATATTACATTAATTCTATTAGACACACTATCCTATTTTCCTGTACATTGACCCCTCAAATATCTTAGGTTGTATGTAACTTCTAATTGCAATATATCACTAAGATATTCGTAGCCAATAATTCCTATTAAGATCTTCCTTTCTTTCTCAAAACTACTATAAAATCTCATAATTCAATTTCCTCAGAAATTTGTTCTTTTTTTGCCTTTTGCCTTCTAGCACATGAGTCAACAATATATGTTATTGGTGTATAATGGGTTACAGCTTTTCATTTACAAAAGCATTTGTCTAATAAAACAATGATATACAAAATGCCTTACACCAAAGAAATAATTTTCTCATGATGGAATTTCAGGCCAAATGATATGTATATTTAGCATGATTTCTGAATTTTATCTGGAAAAATTCACATTAGAAAAATGTTTGATTGATAAAGAAAAGTTACCAGTAAGCAAAGGAATGTATTAGAATAATGCTAGTAAATATTGATTTAATTGGTAGAAGATCCTTGGGAACTTTTGGCCTAAATTTGGAACCTTTGATATTTCCACTCTAGAAAAACAGGAAAAATGTGAATAGTTCAAATATTTGGTTTGTTGGAAAGAATTATCTACTATGATTTTTCAAAAAAGCAAACAGGGAAAGAATGAACTTTCCCAAATATTGGGTGTCCCCTTAGCTCCTCCTTCATATTATGAATATAAAGAAGAACAGGCTAAAGAGAAAAGTGAGGAGAGGAAAGCTGTCCCAGTTTCTACTTTTCCATTAATAAATAAATCCCAGCTAAATGCTCAAGGAAATCTAATTTACATCAAAGATATGAATCAGTGGAGCAATGCTAAAAATAACCTAATTATAGGAACAGAGCTTTTCTCAGAAATATCAGACAACTAAAGTAAGTTCCAAGAAAACACACAAGAAAAAGATGAGACCCCCTATGAGATATTATGATAGACCATGTAAAAATGCTAAAAAGTTTGTAAGATTAGACCTCATACACTCAAGGGATGCTAGAATTAAAAAATTCTGCCTTTTTGAATCAATCCCAAATATCAAGGAATATTTCTTGAAATAGTTCCCTGGATGGCATGAAAAGAACATTAGAAAATTGAAGAAAAAAATTACTTTATATGTGTATGAGGGGAGATATTAAAAGAATGCCAGTAGTTGGCACTGAGGGATATAAAAATGGAGACTTGAATCCAGGACTTCAATCCCCAGAAGTCCTTGCTCCACTTCCCCAGAATGCTTTGTAATCTCACTCAATTCTCACCTGGGACAAGAGCAAATTATGATTTAAAGGGTCATTGCCATAGGTGGGCTCTCTTTTTCTTTCCTGTTTCCACTTGCAAGCAGACACGGCTCTTTTCATAATGTAGGTAAGGTTATCTAGGACAGAGGCCTAGACACGTGTTTTCTTATTCTGTATTTTCTTTAATCCTTATCCTTTAATAAACCTCTAAAAATATAATACTCCTTACAGAGAGAAACAAATTTCTACCTCTATCAGCTTCCCCTAAATTTTAACTCTTACAGTTATGGCGACCACTAGTTTGGATGAGAACTTCTCAAATGTTTTAGCCTAGAATTTTTTTTAAGCCACATTTCTCTGGTCAAGGTTTTTTTACCCTCGCAAAGCTGCTGCTCATACCAGCCATTAGGTAGCTCACCCCACCCCGCTAACCACTCCAACTCCCGGCCCTGCTTTCCTGCCTGCAGCCATCTGCTCCAGACCAGTTTTCTGTTTGACCCAGATTGCAGCTCACCTGCCCACCCCACCTGTCCGCTCCTGCTCGCTGCTGATCCTGGTCTTTCTCTCACTCACCTGGTCCACCTGATTCAACCTAGATTGCAATCACCTGGTGATCTGCCTGCCCAACAAACACTAGCCTTGGAGCAGATCACTCATCACTCAGGACTCATTTCTACTAGCTGGTAACAATGTAAAGATTAAAATTTCAGGGGGAACTGAGGCATGTAGAAATTTGTTTCTCTCCACAAGGAGTATTATATTTTTAGAGGTTTATTGAAAATTAAAATATAAAGAAAACACAAGTAAGAAAAGCACATGTCTAGGCCCAGAGAGCCTATTCATGAGCACTCACATCTTGCCTGCTAGGTGGAGAGCCGCATGTGCTCCAAAGCTGAAATAGAAAGAGTCAGAGCCTATTCACAACCAGGTTAAATACCCCATCTTTCTCTCGGCCCAGGTGAGATTTCAGTGAAATTAGAGGGCATTCTGGGGAAGTGGAGCAAGGACTTCTGGGGATTGAAGTCCTGGATTCAAGTCTATTTTTACAACCAAAGGGGGTATTGGCCACATGGGCGGATCAGGCTCCACGTGGGTGGATGGAAGCATTGGAGGGGAAGAGACTAGAGGGAAAGAAGAAAGACTTTTTTTAAGCAGGAACTTAAAAACATGGCTATTTTATAAGGATATCTTTTAATTGCCCTACTACTGGGAGACTTCAAAGCCGGCATTGGCCAGGACCATGAAAGATGGAAAGGAGTGCTCGGCAAACACAGTGTGGGCAAAATGAACAACAACGGCCTACTACTACTCAGCAAATGCTCAGAGTTCGAACTCACCATCACAAACACTGTGTTCAGAATGGTGAACAAATGTAAAACAACATGGATGCACCCACAATCAAAACAGTGGCATCTCATTGACTACATCATTGAACGCCGGCAAGACATCCAGGATGTACAGAGCACCAGAGACATGAGAGGAGCTGAATGCTGGATAGACCACCAATTGGTTAGAGTGACTCTTCAAATGCACATTGTGCCTCGCCATCCAAAACGCACCCAGACAGTTCACTCATTTTATAACGTGAGTCGTCTTAGAGATCCATCTTATTTGCAAACATTCCAGTCCTGCCTGGATGACAAGCTGTCTGCCAAGAGACCACTCACTGGAAGCTCAACTGAGAAATGGAACCAGTTCAGAGACCCAGTGAAGGAAACATCAAAGGCAGTCCTTAGGCCCCAAACAATGCAACCACCAGGACTGGTTCGATGAGAACAACACTGCTATTGAAGATCTATTGAGCAAAAAATACAAAGCCTTTATGGAGTGGCAAAATAACCCAAAGTCTGATCCTAAAAAGGACAGATTCAACTCTCTAAAAGCCACGGCTCAGTGTGAGATCAGGAAGATGCAAGACCAATGGTGGGAAAAAAAGACAGAAGAAATCCAGCACTTTGCTGATACAAAAAACTACAAACAATTTTTCAGTGCCCTCAAGACTGTCTAAGAGCCATTAAAACCCACCACCACTCCCTTGCTACCCTCTGACGGTGACACTCTCATAAAAGATAAACAAGACATCAGCAACAGGTGGAAAGAACACTTCAGTCAGCTTCTCAACCGACCCTCTTCAGTCGACCAAAGAGCCCTTGACCAGATCCCCCAAAACCACACCATTGAACAACTTGACATCCCTCCTTCAACAGAGGAAGTCCAAAAAGCCATTAAACAGATGAGTGCAGGCAAGGCACCTGGCAAAGACAGGATCCCAACCGAGTTGTACAAGGCCTTAAATGGAAAGGCTCTCCAGGCATTCCACATAGTGCTGCCCAGCATATGGGAAGAGGAAGACATGCTCCCAGAACTCAGAGATGCCTCCATTGTAGCCCTATACAAGAACAAAGGTTCACGAGCAGCCTGTGACAATTACAGAGGCATCTCACTTTTCTCCACTGCTGGAAAGATCCTTGCCCATGTTATACTCAACATACTCCTGTCAATCTGTTTCAGAGCAGAACCTGCCTTAATCACAATGTGGCTTCTGACCAGATCGTAGCATCATCGGCATGGTCTTCACAGTGAGGCAACTGCAGGAAAAATGCCTTGAGCAGAACCTGAGTCTCTACATTGTCTTCATAGACCTGACAAAGGCATTCAACACAGCAAACAGGGATGCATTGTGGGTGATCCTCAGCAAGCTCGGTTGCCCAGCAAAATTCATCAAACGGATCCAGCTCTTTCATGTCGACATGACAGGAGAAGTCCTATCTGGTGTAGAGACTTCTGATCACTTCAAGATCTCCAATGATGTGAAACAAGGCTGTGTCCTCGCTCTGGTACTATTCAACCTATACTTTACTCAAGTATTACGACATGCTGTGATGGATCTAGACCTGGGTGTCTACATCAAATACCGACTAGATGGCTCACTATTCGAACTTCGCTGCCTGATTACAAAAACAAAGAGAACAGAGAGACTCATTCTGGAAGCTCTCTTTGCAGATGACTGTGCTCTCATGGCCCATCAAGAAAATCATCTCCAAACCATTCTCTACAGCAACAAAATTGTTTGGCCTGACTATCAGCCTCAGCAAAACAGAGGTGCTGTTTCAACCTGCACCAGGGAGGCCAACTAACCAGCCATGAATTACAATCAATGACTCGAAGCTTTCTAATGTCAACACTTTCAAGTACCTGGGCAGCACCATTGCCAACGATGGGTCCCTAGACCACAAGATTAATGCCAGGATCCAAAAGGCCAGCTAGGCACTCGGGTGGCTGCGCTCCAAAGTCCTCCAACACAGCGGTGTAAGCACTGTGACGAAGCTCAAAGTGTACAACGCAGTGGTCCTCAGCTCACTCCTGTACGGTTGTGAGACATGGACACTGTACCCGAAGCACATAAAACAGCTGGAGCAATTCCACCAATGCTCTCTCCAGTCAATCATGAGGATCCGATGGCAGGACCGAATCACCAACCAGGAAGTCCTCGACAGAGCCAACTCCACCAGCATCGAAGTGATGGTCCTCAAAACCCAGCTACGATGGTCTGGACACGTCATCCGCATGGACCCACAGCGAATACCAAGACAGGTATTCTATGGTGAACTGTCAGCTGGACTCAGTAAACAAGATTGACAAAAGAAAAGATTCAAGGATCAGCTAAAGTCAAACTTGAAGTAGGCTGGCATTACACCAAAGCAACTAGAACTTCCTGCCTCTGTCAGAAGCAGCTGGCGAACCCACATTAACCATGCCGCCACCACCTTTGATGCTGAACGACATCAATGTCTTGCCACTGTGCTTGAATGTCGATACCATGCCACAACCGCACCTCCCATAACAACTGGCGTCCCATGCCCCATTTGCCACAAACTCTGTGCCTCAGTCTTGGGACTTCAAAGCCACATGAGGGTACATCAATAGATTATAATGCACAAAAACAATTATCATTCTCGGTCACCAAGAGACTACTACTACTTTTAATTGCATTGATCCTTTTATTGACTTCACCTGTGTGTCAGGGAAAATATTCAGCTCTGTACAACCTTTTAGCTAACTTTGGGGAGGCAGCTGGGTGTCTCAGTGGACTGAGAGCCAGGCCCAGAGACAGGAGGTCTCTGGTTGAAATCTGGCCTGAGACACTTCATGGCCGTGTGGCCCTGAGCAGATTGCTTGGACCTCATTGCTTACCCCTTATCAATTTGCCTTTGGACAATAGACATTTAAATGGATAATAACCTAAGGAACTTTAAAGACTGGAGGTTATATAATTTTAAGGCATTTCAGACTCAAATGGTTTATACACATGTCTGTATTCTATTGCATTTTACTGTTTGTTTTGTTTAAGGTTTAAC
Organism: Monodelphis domestica; assembly: GCF_027887165.1. NCBI lineage: Eukaryota > Metazoa > Chordata > Mammalia > Didelphimorphia > Didelphidae > Monodelphis > Monodelphis domestica. Next base: position 293,616,139 of record NC_077230.1, read on the forward strand.
TTTGTGATTTTAAATGCATATATTATTGCATTCAATATTATTCTGTTACACTGAATCATTTTAATATATTGGGTTAACTACTGTTAAATTCTTTTGCTTTTTCCCTATAACCATATTGAGATCATTGTAATTAATCCCATATATGAAAAAACAGCCTTTCTATTTTGACTTTGTAAATTGTCACATAGAGGATAGATGGACTTCAGCAGAACTGGTTACAATTGTATAACAACCTTTGGAAAATTTAATGTGCTAAATATCTCAAATTGATTTTAAGGGTTTTTAAAACATGATTCTTGGAATTTTTCTTAACAATCTCTGGTTATTTTGCCTGCCCCTACCATGCGGTGTAAGGTCCATTCTAGTAGCTGAAGTGAAATACAGTTATAACCCCCAACCTTCCCACATTTCTAAATATGTGAATGGAAGTTGGGGCAGTTAGTATCAGGGCATTTGTACCCCTAAAAAGCCTCCAAAAAAGGAGCACCTCTCATTTATACTCTTCAGTTCACTACTTAACTTCCACCAGAATGATATTTCTTGATTATGTTCTTAACCCAAGATGAGTTTTACTTTGTTTAAAAATATGTTTATTACCAAGGTTGAAAGATTTGCTATGATTGTAAATTTTGTGACAAATATCCATCAATTCATAGGCTCTATAATGCCATACAGCAACTTATGTGAAATATGATAGTGTATTTGTTTGCTATTGTAATTAATTGGGCTATTGAGAATTTGGGGGATATTGATACCACATATTTGTACTACTGTTCTTTAAAAATGAAAAATGTTACCTTGTTTAATTCATTTGCTCATACTTACAGTGGATCATGGCCAGATATAAAGAGGAAATGGATCTCATTTTTGGTGAGAAAGCCTTATATTCTATATTTTCTTAGCTGACACAGTTTGTCAATGATTTTAAGCTATATTTTTGAATTTTTAAAGACTTTTATTATATTTTCTTGCATATGCAATATACTATTTCAGTATTTTGTATTTTTTCTCTCCTTTTTTATATTTGAAGCACATATCACCAGCATTAAGATTTTCTTTAACTTTTTGACTTTTCAGTACTATAAGTTTAAAATACATTTGCCAATGCATGCCCAAAAAAGCTAGAGACTATAAAAATGATGCCACTAATTATGGGACTTTGCTTAAAGATTCTGTCTGATTCTAGGACAAGATAAACATAAAAGAGCCATTGCACAGTGCCAAAGAAGCACAAAGCTAACTGCATAGTGCCAATCGAGCACAAGGTCAAAGAGACCAACCAATCCTGGTGGGATTGATGTAACTTTGAACCTAGACAAAGAGGACTTGAACATGTTTGGGGTTCGAGGTTGCAGCTGTTTAACATGTGTTAAAGGCAGGTATTCCTTGTTCCACATTCTACCAAGTATCTCAAACTTGTCTCCTACTTGGCTCCTATAATCTGGTCCCTTTTCTGTCTTTCATAGTGTGGTACCTTTCTGTAGTCCTGGCTACTGACTGGGTAAATGCATCATTACTTAGATCATTTTAATTGGGCCCTGATTCAAGGAACTGTCATAGATTTATTTTTCCTTTACTTAGAATTTTTACACATAAGACTTTGATATTCTATATTTTCATCCAGAAAATTTTCTTTTCTTTTGGATTTTTCTGATATCTATTTTTTTAATTTCTCTTATCAATTGATTCATATACTTCATACCTCAGCCATGCATCCCTAAGTGATCCTGTGTTTTGTTTTTTTTTTTCTTTTTCAATCACCCTCTTAACAGGGGAATGTAGAAAATATCATTATTTAAATTGCAAAGTTTAAATTCCTTTTGAGAAGAATTTTAGGTAAAGAAAGATGCCACTTCCCTGAATCCAGAAACTGAACTGTTGGAGAAGATACCATGAAGAAGCCTCCAGACCACAAGCTGCACAAAAATGAACTTTGGGTGTAGTTGATTGAACATTTATTTGTATGTATACTTTCATGCCAAAGGGGACTGCCCCCTAATTGGCTTTCTGTCAATGCATCCAGCAATTATTGTTTTTCTTTTGTTTTTTTCTCTTATCCTCAAATTATTGTAATCTTTAAATTGATTATGTTTTTTTGATCCTTTGTGGAAGTCCTTCTTCCCAGAGGATCAAAGGGGTGGATGTAAAAATGGAGACTTGAATCCAGGACTTCAGTCCCCAGAAGTCCTTGTTCCACTTCCCCAGAATGCTTAGTAATCTCACTCAATTCTCACCTGGGATGAGAGAAAATTATGATTTAAAGGGTCTTCGCCATAGCTCTCTTTTTCTTTCCTGTTTCTGCTTGCATGCAGATGCAGCTCTTTTCATAATGTAGGTAAGGTTGTCTAGGCCAGAGGCCTAGACACATGTTTTCTTATTCTGTATTTTCTTTAATCCTTATCCTTTAATAAACCACTAAAAATATAATACTCCTTGCAGAGAGAAATAAATTTCTACCACTATCAGCTTCCCCTAAATTTTAACTCTTACAGGGACATAGGGCCTCCCTTATTACATTTTAATGTATGAATCCACAATTTATTTGCCTTGAATTGTTCTTTACAGTCAGGGTCTATGCCACCTAGTTCCCAAAAGTTAAAGAGTTAGTTTTGACATCACATATGAAAAGGCCCTTATTACAAATTGCTTTGGGAGGCAGAGCCAAGATGGCAGGGGAGGGGCAGGAAAAGTCTGAAACTACTCTAAATAGCCTTCCAGACAGATATTTTAAAAGTGCCTCAAAAGGACAGGAGTCAAAACAAGATAAGTGAGGAAGCTATCCCATTGAATACAATGTGAAAGGTAGGCAGGGAGAGTGGATTTCCACAATGAAAGGGAGATCTGGAAGAGAAATTGCACATGGAAAAAATCAGACCAATCAATCCCCTATCTACTGCACCAGATTTAGAACCAGGGCATAGGCAATGTCAGGGCCCTAGATTGGGGCTGCACCAACAAAACAGCACCTCAGACTCACTCCTTAAAAAATCACACCCTGAGAGTAAGGTCCTGAGGTCCATAGCATTCTGGGCTCTTTCAAGCCTCTATAACAGCAGTGATGGTACCCCCCCCCAGGGCAAACTCAGAGAATCAGAGCTTAGGCAATGCCTGGATCCTAGGTTGAGGGGGGTACACCAACCAAAAAAACACTTCAGAGGAGAGGAACTTTCAAAGACTTACACCAGAACAGAATAAGGCAACCTGCCTAATTCAGTATACTAGCAGAGAAAAGAGACTTGACAAGTTTATAGTTCATAGGCAAAACAACAACAATAAAAAGGAAACTAAAGGCTTATAATATGGGAACAGAGAAAGGCAGTAACTATCAAAAGCTTATATGCAGATAAAGAACAAACAACAGAGCTGGCAGAAAATGATAGGATCCAAGGAAATCCAAACAAAACATTTAAAAAAACCCTATAAATTGGGCTTACACTCTGGAAGAACTCAAAAAGGAATTAAAAACCCAAATAAGAGAGGTTGAAGAAAAATGGGGAAAAGAAAACAACAACTTTAAAAGCAAAATTGAGAAAGTAGAAGAAGAGACACAAGAAGGTAACAAAGAAAAAATGTGTCTTAATAACCAGAATTGACATACTGGAAAAAAAATCAAATGAAGAAAAGAGTAACTTGAAAAGAAGAATGAACCAAATGGAGAAGGAGGATCAAAAGGTCAGGAAATAAATCAGACTTTAAAAATTGGATTTGGGCAATTTGAAGCTAATGATTTCATGATACCTCAAGAAACAATAAAAACAAAATTGAAAGAATGGAAAAAATAGTAGAAATATGAAATATCTCATTAAACAAAACAACTGACCTGGAAAATAGATTGAGGAGAGAGAATTTAAGAATTGTGGACTACTTGAAAGTCATGACCAAAAAAAAAAGGCTATAAAACATATTACACAAGAAATTATCAAAGAAAACTACCAGGAGATTCTTGAAAATGAGGGTAAAATAGAGATTGAAAGAATCTACAGATCACCTTCTGCAATAAATCCTCAAATGACAACTCCCAGGAATGTTATAGCCAAGTTCAAGATCTACTGGGACAAAGAGAAAATACTTCAAGGAGCCACAAAGAAATAATTCACATATCAGGGAATCCCAGTCGGATTTACACAGGATGTGACAGCTATCACATTGAAGGATCAAAAGACTTGGAATATGATATTTTGGAAGGTAAGAGAACTGAGGTTACAACTGAGAATCATTTACCCATCAAAACTGACTGTTTTCTTTCAAATCATAGTTATTTAATAAAGTTGAAGATTTCCAAGCATTTCGGAAGAAAAAAAAAACAGAAAATTTGATGTCCATATACAAAATTCAAGGTAACTCTAAAAAAGTAAATGAGAAAAAGAGAAAAAAATTAAGCATTTCAGCAAGGTCAAATTATTTATATTCCTATGTAAAAAGATGATATCTATAATTATTAAAAATTATTTATATAATCATACTAGTTAGAAGAAGTATATTAAAATAGGTTGTGGAACTAGGCTATTTAGGATCATATGTTAAAAATGCTAGGGGGAAAAAGAGGATTGTAGTAAGACAAATGGGAAGGAAAAAGGAAAATGGGATAAACTATATCACTTAAAGAAGTGTGAGAGGTGGGAAAGAATACTATTACAAGGAGGAGAGGATGAGGGTGGTTGTGGTGGATAATACTTAAGCATTACAGTCATTGGAATTTGTTCAGAGAGGGAAGAACAGTCAGATTAATTGGGGTATAGAATCTTATCCTATCCTATAGAGAAGTATAAGGGGCATAAAGAAGGACTTGTAAGGAGGGAAGTAACATAAGGGAGGGAAAATTGGGGGGAGAAATCATTAAATGAACCTATAGAAAAGTAGTAGAGGAATAAAAAGGGAGGTGGTGGGAAGGGGAGTAAAATAAGGAATGGGAGTAGTGAGGAGTGACTATAAGGAAAACACTGGTATTGAGAGAAAGAGTAAAAAAAAGGGCAGGTTTAAAAGAAGTAATCAGGATGGAGGGAAATATACAGATGGTAATCATAATCATGAATGTGAAGGGGATGAACTCAACCATAAAATATAAGCAGATAGCAGAGTTGATTAAAAACCAGAATCCTACCACATGTTGTTTACAAGAAACACCTCTGAGGCAGGTAGACACATAGAGAGTAAAGGTAAGAGGAAGGAGCAGAATTTACTGGGCTTCAACTGAAAAAAAAAAGGCAGGAGTTGCAATCATGATCTCAGACAAAGCGAAAGCAAAAATAGATTTTATTAAAAGAGATAAAGGTAATTATATATTTTTGTTTCTTTTTATTTTTATTTTAAAAATATTTTCCATGTTTACATATATCATTTTCTTTCCTTCCCCTCTTCCCTCTGCCCTTCCAGATCCAATAAGCACTTCTACTGGGTTATACAGATATTATTATCACTTATACATATTTCGATATTATTCATTTTTTGAATAGAGCAATCTTTTAAAACCAAAACCCCCAATCATATAACCATATAAACAAATGATTAATCCTATGTTTTCTTCTGTGTTTCTACTCCCACAGGTTTTTTCTGTTGATGCAGATTTCATTCTTTCTCATAAGTCCCTCGGGATTGTCTTGTATTAGCAAAGTTTATGACATTGGATTGTTCCACAATATTTAACTTTCAATGCATAATGTTCCCTTGGTTCTACTCATTTCACTCTGCATAAGTACCTAGAGGTCATTCTAGTTCATATAGAAATCCTCCAGTTCATCATTCCTTACAGCACAGTAGTATTCCATCACCATTATATACCACAAATATTTCAGTCATTCCCAAATTAATAGACACCACCACATTTTCCAATTATTTTGCCAACACAAAGAGCTTGGCTATGAATATTTTTGTACAAACATTTTTTCCTTATTATCTCTTTAGGGTACAAACCTAGTAGTGGTATTGCTGGATCAAAGAGCGCACATTATTCTAAAGCCCTTTGGACATAGTTCCAAATTGCCTTGCAGAATAGTCAGATCAATTCAGAATTTCACCAGCAATGAATTAGTGTTCCAATTTTGCCACAAACCCTCCAACATTCATTATTTTCCTTTACTGTCATATTGGCCAAACTGCTAGTTGTGAGGTGGTACCTCAGAGTTGTTTTGATTTGGATTTCTCTAATTATGAGAGATTTAGATCACTTTTTCACCTTCTTGTTGATAGTTTTGTTTTCTTTATCTGAAAATTGCCTAATCATGTTTCTTGACCATTTGTCAATTAGGGAATGACTTGAATTTTGATAAAATTGACTTAGCTCCTTATTAATCTGAAAAGTTAGACGTTTGTGAGAGGCTTTTGTTATGTTTTTTTTTTCTCAATTTGTTGCTTCCCTTCTAATTTTGGTTGCATTTATTTTGTTTGTACAAAACCATTTTAATTTAATGTAATCAAAATTATTTACCTTATATTTTTTTTAGTATTGTCTGTCTCTTGCTTGGTCTTAAATTCTTTCGTTTCCCATAGATCTGACAGGTTTACTGTTCTGTGTTCACCTAATTAACTTATAATTTCTTTCTTTATATTTAAGTCAATTACCCATTCTGAATTTATCTTGTTATTGAGTATGAGATGTTAATCTAACCCTAATCTCTCTCATACTCTTTTCTAATTTTCCCAGCAGGTTTTGTCAAATAGTGAGTTCTTGTCCCAAAAGCTGGGATCTTTTGGTTTATGAAACACTAATTTGCTGAAGTCATTAGGTGATTATATCTTGATAAAAGGCGGTATAGACAATGAAAAAGTATCAGTACCAACATATGTGCACCAAGTGATATTGCATCCAGATTTCTAAAGGAGAAACTAGGGAATCTCAAGGATGAAATAGTTAGTAAAACAGTACTAGTGGGGGACTTCAACCTTCCCCTATCATAATTAGATAAATTGAATAAAAAAATAAACCATAAAAAAGTAAGGGAAGTAATGAAATTTTTGAAAAGTAGAAAAAATTTATTAATAGATATTTGGAGATAATTTAATAGACATAAAAAGATTATGCCTTCTTTTCAGCATCAAATGGTACATATACAAAGATTGACCATGTACTAGAGTAAATAAAATTACAAACAATACAGGACTTTTTCAAATCATATTGTGATAAAAATTATAAAAAATAAGTGTATATTGAGAAACAAATTTAAAAATAATTGTGAAATAAATAATCTAATTCTTCAAAAATTCTTTCAAAAAAGAGAAACAGCAGTGATTTCACTGAAGAAAATGATAATGAGGAGACAGCATATCAAAATTTATGTGATACAGCCAAAGCAGTAATCAGGGAAACATTTATATCCCTGAGTGCTTAAACCAATAACATAGAGAAAAAGATTAATGATTTGAGCTTGCAACTAAATAAACCTAAAACAAAGTACAAATTAAAAATCCCCACATAAAGACTAAATTGGAAATATTCAAAATCAAAGGAGAAATTAATTAAATTTAAAGTAAAAGAACCATTGAACTAAAAAAATAAGAATAGGAGCTGATTCTTTGGTTGGTGTAGGGGAATACAATAAATTATTTGTTAATTTGATTTAAAAAAAAGAAAGAAGAGAATCAAATTACCAGTATCAAAACTGAAAAGGGTGAATTCACCTATAATTAAGAGGAAATTAAAGAAATTATTAGAAGCTATTTTTATCAATTATATTATAATAAATATGATAACCTAGGTGAAATGGGTGAATATTTAAAAAATATAAATTGCTAATATTAACAATAGAGGAAATAGAATACTTATATAATCCTGGAAAAATTGAAGCACATACATTTAATTTTTTCTCTTTTTTTGTTGTTTTTGGCAACATGGCTATTATGGAATTATATTTTATATGACTTCATATATGTAATCAACAGATATTTTCTTGATTTCTCAATTAGTAGAGAGAGATAGTTGGGAGTGAGAGATTTTGGAACTTAATTTCTTTTAAGAATGTTATTTATCTTTATATATTGCACCTATTGCCCAGGGACACAGAAACATGAACCTGAAATTTGACCTGGAGATTCAACTTTATATGTAAAAATTTTAAAATCTTGGATTCTTAATTGGATTTAAAAATCTAGGATGTTAATCCTAACAAATACATTCCACCAGCTTTAAACAATATAAAACTTCATTTTCCATATAGATTTTCTTGTTAATTATGTTAAATGTATATAGCACCCACAGATTTGGTTAATTCCTTACTTATACAAAAAGAGAACCTTATTGAGAACTACAGATAACTGATAGGGCACTAAGAGCCTATTAACTTCCCTGTAGGTTCCTCAAATCAAACGTTGAAAGCATTGCATCCATTCTACTTTATATGTGACCTGGCACCAGACTCCTTATATGATCATTAACCTAGGCTCTAGCATTAACAGCAACCTAACCTTTGAGATTACCCCTGGAAGCAATCTCTGTATAAACTTCAGGATGAACTTGACTCTGTTGCTTATATGGTTATGGAAAAGAGACACATGTTAGATCTCTTTACAGCTGTCCGAGGCAGAGCCTATGTTATAATTATTCAATCATGTTGTTTATATGTAAGTCATTCAGGAGATATCATCAATGAAATTGGGGAACTACAAAAATTATTAAATACTATTTTGTAGATAGCAGAACACACTCATGTAGATAAGGATAGTAATTCTTGGTGGGACCCATCCTCATGGTTTTCGTGGATAGCCTCTTGGTTCAATAGTTGTGGCTTTTTACAATTCATTCTTCAATGCGTCTTGAAATTCTTATCCTTATTAAGATAATTATAAACTGTTGTACTACTCAGTTTCTAAATGCTAAACCTGCTTCTAAGTATATGATATAGATGTTTTAGATCTATCTTTTAGGCACGAAAGCTTCCAAGATACTATCCATATTTTGGATCCTGTTCAACTTCCTCTTGCATTTTTCTTTTCTGCAAGTATATAGCTATAACCTGTTCCCTTTGACATTTGTGAGGACTGCTTACTGTATTATCTAGATCCTAATTTAGTCTTGGTGTATTTCTTTTCACCTACTCTGTATGAACTTTATCCTTTTTTTCATAGAGACAATGCTGGATGAGTAAACACCCCAACCACGGATGACTCTCCCAACATTACACCTGCTCCAACATCTGGCACCAGTATGAATGTTTCTACTGAACTGAAAGCCCCACAACTTTCTACTAATACTGCTGACAGGGCTATCATCAATTCAATATTGCTCTGTGTCATCTGTACTCCACAAAAATGTTTACCCTGTAAGGGCTATTATAATTTCTATCAGTGATTCATACTAACAGTTTAGTCAGGATGTTTACTTCACAAGATCTGCAGAGATATTAGTGATCACACTATGGTTACAGATTTCAAAAATGTATTGAAGTGGAATTGCTATTAAGGTAATGTATGTTAGCCCAACAAGATACCCTCTGTGGGCCCTCATGTATACAATGTTCTTATCCTTCATTTTTTGGCACATTTTAACAGCCCTGTTACAAGCAGCCAAGAGGCCATGAACTTTCATTTTATCCCAGAATCCTCCCAGGTTTACAGGTCTCCTTTCAAAAATAAAGTGTTTGAATATAGCCAGGAGCAAATGTGTGGCATTTATTCAGGGACAGCTTTTCAGTAGAGTACATGTTAACTTTAATATGGCATTAATTAAACTTTATTTCCCTACAGTGAGTCTAGTTGGCTTCATTTCCCTGACATTATCAATTGAATTTGATTTCTCAGTGATTTAGAGATTATCAAGGCAAATGTACACTCATACTCATGACTGTTTGGCTATTCCTTGGATCTGAGACAATTAACTCTGCCTTATTTACTCAAATATGTCCTTTCTTCTGCATATGGTACCTTTCTACTAATCCTTCCAGAAGAAAATCAGGAAAAAAATTTTCTACACATAAATCCTTCTCTCCATCATGCATATTTTTTTCTTATTAAGACAGAGACTCTCATGATGGAAAATTCCTTAAAGAAAATGTTTAACCAAAATAGTCTGACTTAAAGATACAAACAACTATTTGCCTGTGGCAGAGCGGAATGATTTATCAAAAATCCCTACTCCTCCATTTCCAAAGTTTCCTCTCTGTTTCTCCCTCTCTGTCTCTTTTGAGATGCCCATAGGTCTATCAACAAGAATTTACTAACTACCAATGCCAGGAAGTGTGCTACTTGCAAGGGATACAAAGAAAGAATAACAATAGCCCTTGCGCTCAATGAACTTAAATCTTAATAGAAGAGTCAACATGTTTATAATTACATTTGGTACATACAAGATAGGGGAACCTAGATGGCAAAGTGGATAGAGAACCAGGCCTGAAGTAAGGAAGACTCAACTTTCTGAGTTCATATCTGGCTTCAGATACTTACTAATTGGGTGACCCTGGATGAATCACTTGACCCTGTTTACCTCATTTTCCCCACCTATAAAATGTACTATAGCAGGAAATGGCAAAACATTAAAATATCTCTGCCAAGAAAACCCTAAATGGTGTGAGAAAGATTGAGACAGGACTGAAAAACTGCCAAACAATGTACAAGATATAGAGATACAAGAAAATCTGAGAAGGGAAGATCTATCAGTAGTGAAGGCTTGGTGGGTCAGTGAAAGAAAGGATTCCTGAAGAAAATGGCATTTAGCTGAGACTTGAAAGAGACCAGAGAAACTAAAAAAGAGATGAGGGGGCAGAGCATTATAGGAATGAGGGACAGTATGAAGCTGAGTGAGATAGCTAGTAACAGTAATCAATATTTAAGATTTTCTCAATGAAATAAGTGAATAAAATAACTTTAATTTATCAAATAAAAAATATGCAATTTTCCAGTTGGAAAAAGAATTAGACAAGTTCAGGGGGCATTCAATTTTATGCAGGACAGGTCATAAAAACCTGGCAGTTTGAAACCACAATAAGTTTTCTTTGCACCACAGACAGCAAGGTGGCCCTATGGATGCAGTGACTGGCCTAGGTCAGGAAGATTCATTTTCTGGAATTCAAATCTGGCCACTTACACACTTACTAGTGGTGTGATCCTGAGCAAATCATTTCACCTTGTTTATATCTGTTTCCTCATCTGTAAAATGAGGTAGAGAAGGAAATGGAAAACACCAAATGGGATAATGAAGAAAAAAATATAATTGAAAATGACTGGACAACTGAAAATGTCCTTGCACAAGCATTGTAGTACAACTGCTAAAATAAATGATGTGATATTGTGACTGAGAAAAATATGGGCTTCAAGACTGAATTGCCAAAACTGTAAAGATAATTTTCAGTGTCTTGATTTTATATTAAACATAAGTGGTCACCATGGGAAAAATTCCCAAATATGAAAATACCCAAGTCAGCTGGGTTTTATGGAGATTTTAATTAATACACATGAAGGAATTAAGGAAAGGGAGAGAGAGAGTAGGGAGTAAATAGTATGAATGGCCTAGGCCAAATGGCCTAGGCCTGAGCCTTAAGAGAGACTAGAAAGTCTTTAATCACTCACCACAAGATTTGTCCCAAGCAAAACTCCAGTCCTTCACTGAAATCCTCAACTCTTGAACTGAGTTCAGAGACCCAGCTCCTCCAACTAACTCTAAACTCCAACTAAGTTCAGAGAGCCAGCTCCTCCAAATTAACTCCAAACTCCCAGTAAGTTCAGAGAGCCAGCTCCTCCAAACTAACTCCAAAACTCCCCTAAACTTTCACATCTACCAATCACAGTAGACGTTTTCCCCAGGACTGACAATTCTTAGTTCATATCTTCTTTTGTTATCAGCTTCTCTGAGTAGACTAAAACTTCACACCTCTTGCCTTTTGTAAGTTGCTTGACCTTTTTAGTGATTAATTTAACCTTTATAGGTACTTAGCACCATTTTGTATTAGATCGAAAAATAGACCTAGATTAGGGTTTTTGCTTCACTATGAGTTGGGGACTTTTCATTGTTCAGTAAGGAGTTTACAACTTTATCTTCCCCTAAAGTATGCCTAAGTATGGGTGGAGTAATGTTAAAATTCCCAATACATTCCTGATCAAGTACCTTCATTTGTTACAATAAGGAAATAGCCTTAAACAAATGTTCTAAGGTAGAGTCTGAGCAGTTTTAAGATTCACAATCCCTCGTGATGATCATTGGGAGACTAGTCTCCCCACTGATCATTTAACATAATCATCTTGTAGTCCTAAACACACTTCTAACTACAGATTTATACAATATTCAATTTTCTAAGAAGAAATGACAGTAGTTAGGGAGGAACAGAAAAAAAAAAAGAAAGCAAAACCAATGTTTTGCTAGGTGCATTGACAGAAAGCCAAATTAGGGGCAGTCCCTTTGGCATAAAAATGTACATTTACAATAAATGTTTAATCAAACTTGAGTTCAATCAACCACACCCAAAGTTCATTCTTGATCTTCTTGATGTAGTATATGTTTTCTGGCATCTTTCTGCAACAGTTCATTCTCTGGATTTAGGCATTAGCAAGCTTCTTCCTTGAAGATCTTTTCTCAAACAAAATCAAAATCTTGGATTTATATAAAAATACAATCTCAAACAAAAAATAAAAAATCTTGGATTTTAAATTAAAATACAATATAAGGCTTCATGAATAAACATATGCTGAGAATGAGAAGAAAGAATAGTTTCATATTCTCCACTAATCAAACAATAGTTGTTCAGGTCATCAGTTTGAAATCTATAGATTCATTAGACAAATTTTATGAGCTATGGTCATTTGGAGGAAAAGTACACTGGGATACTTCTTAGCTTTTCTGACCCAGTCTTTCAATCTTGTAAGGGGAAATTTTAGGGTTGTGACTTAATCTAAATTTAATTGGTTGCCAGGGAAGAAATCCCAAATAAAATACCCAAGTCAGTCTGGAAATTTTATGGTGATTTAATTAATATAGAGGGAAGAAATTAAGGAGAAGAGAGAGAGAAAGGGTATAGGATTTTCCCCACCTGTTCTGTACCAAGGAGAGTTCAAAGACATCCACCACAAGGTCTTTTCAGAAGATTAGAGGCTTTCCTAAGAGGATAGTGTTTTGGAAGGTAAAGGAGAAAAGAATCAGCCTAAACTCTGAGAGAGCTCAGTTAAGATGCCTCACCTGAACTAGGTTACTAAGTTTCCCCAGTAGTGTATCAAGGACACTCACTGAGAAACCTGGACAATAGTGGCCACCAGAGCCACCTCTCCATGAAAAGAGTCCTGAGAGAAGAAGTGACGCCAAATATATAGACCATTTTTACATCACTTTCCTGCATCTTACATGTACCAATGGTAGCTTAAGCTTGACTTAGGACAGCCCAAGTATCTGTCAGTTGTTTCTGATTTGTCATTTGCTAGCACATGTCTGTCATAGGCCTTCCTTCTCAATACTTAATCCTTAAGTAGGGGTGTAGACATTCCTGTTTTGTTAGACTAAGCAGGGTGGAGTAAATCTAAAAATCTCAAATCTTGCTTCTTCCATGAAACTGACCATAATCACATCAGTCAACACTGATAGCTTCTTTTCTACTCCATCTATAGTTCTTACTGACTACATATTAACACTTCATAACATGCTACTGTGGAGGCATGCATAAATGACATCTGACAAAAAAAAAGTCCTAGTCATGAGCAGCAACATGAATAGCCCTAGAAGAAATCAATAACAGTCCCTATGAATGAAACTCTATCTAAGGAAAACAAAGAAAAGCACATAAGACTACAGTGTCAACAAAAAATGCAGACAAGAGAGCATTATACATGTTAAAATGATGAAAGGAAAGCACTGCAAAAGCCAGTAAAACAAAAAGAAATATGCATTTAAAGGATTAGCAGCCAAAGAGAAAATCTTTACATATTCTATACAAACTCTCTGCCAACCATAGTAACAGAAAAGAAAGAAACAATGTTATCTCAAATGAAAACATAACTCCATGACCAAACGAAATACATTATATCCAAATTCTATCTCCAAGAAATAAAGACAACATAAAATAAATCTCCTTCTGAAAAATTTAAACAGCAAGAGATAAGAAAAATTTCAAATTCATATTCTTAACAAAATTCTAAGACCTTATGCACAATGCTATATTATACAATTATGCTTACATATACCCATGAATATGAACATAAGCAAAGATTACTTCCATTCATGAAGATAAACACATGTAATGCTTACTTCCACTCATGAAGATAAACACATATACTGTTTACTTCCACACATGAAGAATAACTGATGAATTCTGACAATCATTCATGGGAAATTCCATGCACAATGAAAATTTCAATCTTATATACATGCACATGTAAAAACCTTACATGCATGCATGTTCCTGATTGTTCCCATTTGTTCCTGAATTGAAGAACACAGGACTACAATCAAAAGTGACAACAGACAAGAGTGGCATGCTGACCAGATGACAAGAGACGAAGGACACACAGAGTTTATATAGTCAACATCAAAGGACATGGAAGGACTTTGAAAATTTTGGACCTGTGATCATGAGGTTATGTAAGAATGTGTCATACATGTTAACATCATAGATATGCATACACATGCTACATAGAAATACAATGTAGGAAAATATCTCATGGAATGGGTAAGTATACAACATAGTGGCAAAACACAAAAGTCACTGATATAAATTTCTGTGGAAAATTCAAAGACAAAGATATTTCTTATCTGCATGAGTTTGCACAGAAATCTAGAACAATGTATATGGATGTACATATGCAAATCTGTACAGGTACAACTTATGTATACATATAGATACTAATGTACTAACAAACTAACTATATTAGAATAATGTATTAATGTTCTAATGACTAACTATAAGGACAACTTAGAGAATTTCTTCAAAGTCTTAGGGAAGTAGAGACAGACATAGAACTATTTACATATAGAAGTTAGAATACTTTATAATTGTAGGTTAGCAATTGTTAGTAATAGAAAATTTTGCTTAGTTGAATTATAGACATTAGGAGATCAGACAGTTGCATATTCAAAATGCTATTGAAATTGTTACATGAGTTATTATGTCAAAACTATGTTCATGCAAATCCCTATTACCTAAACTATTTTCCTATACCCAAACTTAGCATAGAATTAGATAGACAGAATAGCTAAGATAAGTTTAAGATTTGTTATTTTGGGGGGGTAAAGGAATATTTAAGATAGTACAAGGTTAAGAATTAGATAGGAATATCTAAAAGTTAAGTATCATTAAAAATTGCTGGGTGCAATTTTTTGAAAAGACAAAAAAGGGAGGTATATTGTGGAGAAGGCAGGCATGCAAGACAGAGACTGGGGATGGATCATCTGTCAGTAAAATGAAGATTCTATTTGGAATGTAACTGGGAAAAGCAGTTGGAGCCAAGCCAACTGTTGGACTGGGCTGAGAGGCTTTTGGGCTTCTGACTGAGAGGAAAGAAGAAGCTAGTTGTGTCTCTGGGACTTGAGTTAATCAAGTTGGAGGTGACCTGGATGATTAGAAGGCAGAAGAAAGAAGGGCAGTGTTCCTTATATATCTCTCTGACTGACTCTATGTCATGCTTGTGACAGAATTGACATTTCCCTCAATATCCTCCAAACCAACACTCATTGTAGATAATAGGGAAATCCTACTCCACTTACTTTATCCTCCATCCTTGTCCTGTCTTCCCCAAATAAACCCCTTGTTTGTCAAAGAAGATTAAGAACTATTTCATTGAAATCTCATAGCTCACACTGAGTGATTTGAGGGAAACTGAAGAAAGGGGGGAGGGGAAGCTGAAAGGCTTCTGAAGAGGGAGGAAAATGGCAGGAGGGTAGGCAAAACTTGATCCATTAGTTATTGAGTATCCATCAAATATACACCCTCAAATTATCATCTACTATACTACTTAGTTCTTTCTTGTACCTTCTTGTACATTTATTTCTGTAAAAGGATGCCCATCAATTGAGGGGAAGCTGAACAAATTGTGGAATGTTTAATGGATGTAGTGGGATATTATTGTGAGGTAAGAAATGAATGAAATGACTACAGACATTCGTGGTTAGTATAAAATGATAGAGTGAAGTGAACCAAAGAGAACAATTTATACATTACTTCATGAATAAAGACAAATATTTATTTATGAAGCCTAAGAGGCATCATCTTTTTAAGCAGTTGTTAAACTTCTGTTCCAAGAGGACTCTGTTAGTAATTCAATTCTTAAGGTATGGTAACATATCCTACAGCCAATGCAAATGTACCCCCATTTGGAACATTATCAAAACAGAATAAAACAAAACAATGTCTCCAAAGGAAGCATAATGAATAATGTTACCTACCTTCTGACAGAGAGGTGATTATCTCAAAGTACAGAAGCATTTTTAAGCTTGGCCAATATGTGATTATGCTTATTTGTTAAATAGGGATTTTTTCTTTTTTTAATTTGAGAGGTATGGGATGCAGAAAGAAAAGGTAAGAGTTAGTAATATTAATTCAAAAAGTCATTAAAATATTATTTTGAAAACAAAGAAGGGAATAGTAGTTCAAAAAGAAACACAAATAAGCAACATAGTTTTGAAAATATCATTGGAATTATTATACATTGGGAAAAACTCAAATAGTACAAAAATGAAGATTTCTAGTTTTATAAATAATTCTCTTTTTGTGTTTTGCCATGTATATAGGAATACTCTTCTGGGAGTGTTTGGAGCTTTTAAAAATGAAAATAAAGTTATAAGACTTCTCATTTCTACTTTCCTAGACTATTAGAGTAGTTTCCTAATTGGACTTACAGCTTCTACTCTCTCTTCCCTCCAACCAATTCTTTGCAAAACTGCCAAAACAACCTAACTAAATCACTCCTGAACTCCAGAGTTTTCAGTGGCAGTTGGGATAACATACATACTCATGATTTTGGCACTTAAAGTCCTTCACAAAATGGCTCAATTTTTTTGCACATTAACTTCCATTTATACCCCCTATAGTCTAGCCCAATTTATCTACTTGTTTCCCAGACTCAGAAACTTCTTCTGCCTCTGGGACTTCACACAGTGTATTCCCATCCTCTGGTATACATGTTCTCCTTATCATGGCTATTAGAATATTTAATTTCCTATTAAAGTTATTTCATGTGTCATTTCCTAATGGGAACCCTTCCCTGTCACCTTTAGTTGTTAGTTCTCTTTGTAGCCTCAAATTATCATATGCATATTTATTTGTTTACATTTTAATCCCCTCAATGGAATATAACTTTCTTGAGATCAAAGATTATGTTACATTTCTTTAACTTTTGTCACTTTTTTGTTGCTCTCCCCTCTTTTTTCCTCTTCTTCCCTCCCTCCCCACTCTTTTTCTTTACTTTCTCCATTAATAAGAAAATTTGCTTGGTTTAGGATAATTCTCTCTATAGCTAGTATTTTTGTAGCATTCCTAACAAGTTAACCACCATCACCACCCTTTGCTTTCCTGTTGCTACTGATACATTTTTATATAACTTTTTGTGTGCATTTCTGTGTGTACATGCTTGTATGTTTGCCTGAGTTCAAACTTTGTATGCTAATTTCAGCATAGTGGGTTTTTATTCCTATTCCTCTTACTCTTTTCTCCAAGTTGCACACTCTTCTTATACTCTGCAATTATGAAAAATAGCAAGTCCCATCTTCCTTCTTCCTTTTTTCCTTTAGTATATTCACTTTTCTTTCTTCTCTCTCCCCTTTAAAGACCTCAGAAGAGAATCAATCTATTCCCAGGGATTCTGTTTTTCTTATTTAATTACCAAATATCATTTGAAGATAGTAAGTGTCTAACGGGATATATTTGTTTTTCTTTCTATGTTTACCTCTTTCCATGTTAACACTACATCATCATAGCTCCCTCCTAATTACTCAAGTAGATTTACTTGCTTAATTTCTCTGGACTATTGTATTTGTATTTTAAAGTTCCCACTCTGTTCTGATTTTTTTTTATCAGAAAAGCATGAAAGTCCTCTATTCCATTAAAAAAAACATTTTTATCTTGTAGCATTATACTCAGTTTTACATAATATGTCATTCTTGGTGGTAAGCCTACACCTTTTTCTTTAATTTAGAATATTTTTTCTAATACCTCCCCTAATTTTTTTAGAAACTGTCAGCTCCTTTGTCATTCCAATTAGTGTGTGTGTGTGTGTGTGTGTGTGTGTGTGTGTGTGTGTGTGTGAGAGAGAGAGAGAGAGAGAGAGAGAGAGAGAGAGAGAGAGAGAGAGAGAGAGAGAGAGAGAGAGAGAGAGAGAGAGAGAGAGAGAGATTTGGGAGCATTCTGAGACTTTTCCTTTTAAAATTCTTTTTAGAGGCTTTGCCTTCTGATTCCAATAAATCTAGACAGTTTTTCATTGAAGATTTCTTGAAATATAATGCCAAGAATTTTTAAAAATCATGGTTTTCTTGAGCCATTTTGTTTCCCAGCTCATTTGTTTTAGACATGTGTTTTGATAATTTCTTCCATTTTTTCAATATTTTGATTTTTGGTACTATTTCTTATTCTGTTATGATGTTTTTGCTTAGTCTATTCTATTTCTCAAGGAGGGGCACCTAAGTGACACAGTGAATTGAGTATCAGACCTAGAAAGGGAGGCAAATTTAAAAAATGTATAGTAGAAAAAATAAGAGGGTAAGGTGGAACTTGTTATTTCTTACAACTACAATGTGTAAGTAGAAGGTGATACAAGAAGGAAAGGGTAGGGAGAGTAGGTGTTATTTGAATCTTACTTTCTTATAAATTGGTCAAAAAAGGGTAATATATATATCTATATATGTATATATACATATACATATATATGTAGTTCAGTGGAAAAGTACAATAATCTCAATAGGAAAAGAGGACTAATGGAAATGAGAGAAGAGAATAAGAGGGACAATAGAGTCAACAAAGAATTATCATAAGCAAAACAAACTCTATCCTCCTCAGATGGAGGAGCTAGAAGAAGGATTTTTAAAAAGAAGAAAAAGTTGAAACTTGTGTTTGGTTTATGGGTGAGGTGAAGAGAGCTAGGAGAACAGACCATATGAATCATGCAGCACTAGTGCTACACATTGTTTTCTATATTTTTTTCTTTGTAAAATGTTATTGTAGAACAAAGAGGGGGAAAGTGTATAAGAATTGGATGGAGGGAAATACACAATTAATTATCAGAGTTATGAACATGAATGAAATGAACTCACCCATAAAATGGAAGAGGGTAAAAGAATGGATTTGAAGGCAGATTTCAGCAACATGCTATTTATAATCAAAATATCTGAAGTATAAAGTCTCACAAAGTTGAAATAATAGAATAAAGTAAAATCTATTATTCTTGAGTAGAATACAAAAATGAAAAGTAGCAATCATGAGTTTAGATAAGACAACTGGAAAAATAGACAATTAAAATAGATTAAATGAATGCTATATTATGCACAAGTATCCTTCATAGCCAATTTCTCTAAGTATTTTAAACATATGCACTAAGAGCAGAGCAAATAATCAAAGGAATAGATAAATGATTTGCCATGAGAAATATATAGTAAAAGTATAATAATTATGTACCTTCATGTACCCTTTTTAGACATGGAAAAATGAATTAAATTACTGAATATAATTTTTGAAAAGCTAGATATGGAACTTGCTATTTCTTATAACTACAATGTGTAAGTAGAAGGTGATACAAGAAGCAAAGGGTAGGGAGAGTAGGTGAATTAAATTAAATGAATTAAATTACTGAATATAATTTTTGAAAAGCTAGATATGAATTTTTAATGATTACTAAATGAGAATAGCAATTAATATACATATTTTTCATCATGTTATGTCACTTTGCAATAAAAAGACCATTTATAAAGAAATGCAGAAAAGCCAAAATACTAAGCCAATTCTTTTTGACAAAAATAAAATTAAAGATAGCTGTAGAAAAGATTAGAAAAAGTGACTTTATTTTATCCTACAGAATCAATGAGTCAAAGAATGACTTATAGAAAACATGAGTGAAGTTTTCAAAGACATTCATAACAGTTAGACACTGTACCAAAATTTGTAAAATACAGTCAAAACAATCCTAAGGAAAATTAATATGTGTAACCTCTCTCCTTAACAAAAGAGAGAAAGTATACATTAACAAATTGGACTTTTGATAAAAAAAAAACCTAATAGAGCAATATTCATAATGCATATCAGTGAAAAAATGTTAAATAAAATATGAACAAAGAAGATATAGCTACACATGACAAATTTTATTTTGTTGTTGCTGTTTAGTAATTTTTCAGTCATAGCTAACTGTCACGACCCTGTTTGGGGTTTTCTTGGCAAAGATACCAGCGTGGTTTGTCATTTCCTTCTCTAGTTCATTTTACAGATGAGGAAGCTGAGACAAACAGAGTTGAATGATTTGCCCAGGGTCCCACAGCCTGTTGTCATATTGTCTGAGGTCATATTTGAACTCAGTAAGATCAATCTTCCTGACTCCAGATCTGGTATATTCCTCCATTTGCTTCTTTTGTATTGGTTTTCTCTCCCTTCTTCCTTGTTCAAGTCAGCATTTTGTCCTTGCAATTATTTTTACTCACATGAACTTGATTCCAGTATATCTATGTCAATAGGTACTTTACCAAGGTTCTTAAATTTATTTAAATTCTCAGTTTCTTATTTACTTATTTAATTATATGTTTATACCCTCCATCTTCCTTTCCTTTCCCTCTTTTTCAAAATTTTTACTCTAACAACTTTTTTTAATGGCCAAGAAGTGTTTATTTTCTTTTACTCTTTATTTAAAACTCTCTCTAGACTATTTTATATTCCATTCTGAAATGAGAAATGTTTTCTTTTTATTCCGGTTTTGTTTTTGCTACTGTTACTATTACTTTTGGAAATGCCTTCTTCTATCTATGCCCTAGAAATACTATTTTGGAAAACAATTTGGAATAATTCCCAAAAGGTATAAAACTATACATGCCTTTTGATCCAATAACACCACTATTGGGCTTATTTGCTAAAGTTTTTAAAAGAAAAGAGAAAGAATCTATATATTCTAAAATATTTATAACAGCTCTCTTTGTGGTAGAAAGAACTAGAAATTGAAGGAATGCCCACCAATTGGATAGTGGATAAATGAGTTGTGTCATATGATTATGACAGAATACTACTGGGTGACAAGAAATGACAAGCAGGTTAATTTAAAAAAAACATGTAAAGACGTAAGTGAAATTATGAAGAGTGAAACAAGCAAAAACAAGAAAACATTATATATAGCAACATAAATATTGTTTGAAAAATGACTTCTGTATGTCCACCTCCAGGGAAAGAATTGATAAATAGAAGCAAGTAAGAAATAGCTTTATATATACATCTATCTTTTTGTCAAATGATGCTTTCTCTACTGCAGGGAGGGGAAGGAGAAAGGGGGATACCTGGGAATTTTACTATAATAAATATATTTTTAAAATAGAAATATCAGTTTATGAAAGAACAGCATGGTTTAGTGGAAATCACATTCTGATGAATTCAGAAGACCAACTTGTGTCTATCATTAACATGATCAAATATGAAAAATAGTTTAAAACTATAATCTAACCTCTACTTTCCTTGTGTTTTCCTCTATTGGCAATCTATGGATTAATTAAGAAAGTTGGTAAATTATAATATGTCATTAAAACTACTGGAGATTTGAGGTAAGAGTATTTTTCCTAACATATGATATTCAGGTCTTTTAATTATTCATATTTGTTTGCTCCTAGAGACCTTGATCTATAAGTTTGTCTAGAAATACATTCTTAAAGGGCCAATCACCCCTTTGACTGACAGAAAATTGCTTTATTTTTTCAAAGCTATTGCATTTTTCTTCTCTTCCATCAAATATCCAGTTGTTTCTTTGTTATTTTCACCTACTTTAATACTAATATCATGTGTTCTAAAGTCTTTTTGTTTATCTTATTTAAATCTGCTTAAGAACTCTGATTTCCATACTAATTCTCTATATAATTTCATCTTTTAAAAGTTTCATATGGTGTCATTGCCATGAAAAGATTAAATAGAGCTCACCACCACCAGAGTTTGAAGCATCAGATAATCAGGAATTTCTCACTAGGTCCACACCCCAGAAGGGAGAGGTTGGGACATATGAAGATGAGTGAGAGCTTTAGGTAGTCTGATTTCTCATTATTATTCCATATTTCCCCTACATTGATGGCATGGAGGAGTTGGAAAGCAATTCCTATGCCTTTTGTTAATTATTATGGCACAGTTGAAAAATTCTTGACTTTGTTTTGAGGTAATTCATTTTTTCAAAAATGGAGCAAGAAGGGAGGAGAACTGTTATTCTGTTTCTAGTTATGTTCAGAAGAGGAGAAAAGGTTGCCAAAGAAGGAATTATCAGAAATTTGAGAGAAGCACAGCAACTCTAATCTGCGTGTTCCATCTTAGAATCTATAATAGATAAAACAGGGGAGTATTAAACCCAGTTATCAAGCCTTATTTATACAATTTCTGCATTCTGTCTTTCCAAATATAATATGCATTATAGGCTTCATATATGCTATGGGGCAGCTATATTGGCTTACTTGGTATTTCTCACATACTATATTCCATCTCTCATCTTCATGCATTTTTATAGGAGACCTTACTTGCTAAGAATGGCCTTCCTCCTCAAAACTACCTCTTAGGATCCCTATCTTTATTTGAAGCACAACATTGGTGCCACCATCTTCAAGAGATCTTTTCTTATTCCCTGATATGTTCGTATCAAACATTTACTCCTTTTCCTGTGAATTGCCTTGGGTTTATTTTGAATATATTTTGTACATTCTTCTATATGTTCATGTTTTTCCTGATAGAGTGTAAGAAAGTAAACTTGTTGAGGTAAAGGTCTTGTCACTTTTTCCAAATTAAAGCTACCAGAACTCTATCTCTTAATATTCCACAGTTCTAACACCATTCAAAGTGGCTTTGCCTTAGTTAGTCTACATTAGTGAAACTTTTAATAGGTTTCTATTTACTTCCATCATTCCCGTTAGACTGTTAGTTCCCAAAAGAGAAAGAGTATTTTCTGTATGTTGTGCAACACCGGGAGGCAAATCTAGTCTTGATGTGCAGGGGGAAAAAAAAAAACTGTTAGAGCTATTCAAAAGTGAAATAGTTTTCTCAGGCCAAGTAGATTGCCCAGTAATTGTAAGTCTTCAAATGGGCTGCTATTAGATATGTTGTAGAGAGGATCTTTTTTTTAGGTATTGGAAAAGAGAGATGCTCAGGCTCTCTCAAATTCTCAAATTCCATGATTCTTTAGTTTGAAATTTCCTTTTAAAAATCACAAAGTATTCAAATACACCATCATCATTGAAAGAGTTGGATTGGTTCAAACAGAAAGAATATCTCTTCACTAGTGCATACTCCACACAGCTAACAAATTTAAATGAGTAAAACTCAAATCTTCCCATGTCATTTCATTGCTCAATAAGCTTCTGGGGCTCCCTATTGCCTCTGGGGCATAATAAAAACTCCTCTATTTGACTGTATTGGCTTCAATTTGTCTTTTCAAGTTGTCTATATGTTATTACTTCTTACCGAGTCTTCCTTATATACTCCATGTTTTAGGAAATGGGACTATTTGCTGCTCCTATATTATGCTCATTTTTTATAAGATGTCAATATAATCTTAATTATTTTTGTCATGTTGCTATCCAGTTTCCAATTCTTTGCCACCACAAAAAGAGCTGCAATAAATATATTTGTACAAATTAGCTCTTTTCCCCTATCGTCAATCTCTTTGGGATATAGACCTAGTAGTAGTATTACTGGATCAAAGTATATGTACAGTTTTACCACCCTTTGGGCATGGTTCCAAATTGTTCTCCAGAATGTTGCTTCAACCAGCATTGTATTCCATATTCAATACCTAAGCATTTGCACAGACTGTTGTTCCCCCTACATCTGGAATCTAATCTTTTCATCTTCACCTTTGTCTTTTGGAACCCCAGTTCAGTTCAAGTACCACCACCTTCCAGAGGCCTTTTTTGATTCACCCATTTTGCTATTTTCTCCCCTTCTTATCTCTAAATCATTTTGTATTTATCTTTTATATCCTAAAATTATTTACCTGTGGACATGAAATATCCCATCACTTCAGTCACATGTGCATCCAGTATAATGTAAGCTCTTTGAAGGTAGAAACTATCTCAATTTTAGCTTTTTATTCTCAGAATATTTACATAACATTGGGCAATAATAGGTGTTTAATAAATGGTTAATTAATTGTACTGAATCTTCACTATTGTCCTAGAGGTACATAATAAATAGGGATGATTTAATCAGCTATTCAATTTGTTAATATCAATTTTTTGTTGTTGCTTTTCAGTTGCTTCAGTTAGGTCAGACTCTTCATGACACCATTTGGGGTTTTCTTAACAAAGCTATGGGAGTGGCTTACCATTTCATTCTCTTGCTCATTTTACACATGAGGAAATTGATGTAAAATGGTCATGTGGTTTGTCCAAGGTCATGCAAATTAATAAGTGCCTAAATCTTGATTTGAACTCAGCTTTTCCTGATTGTAGGCCCAAGGACTAGCTTTCTATCCATTGCCCTGCCTATCTGCCCTCAATATAGTTAAGGGATGAATTAAATCTAAATGTGATAACAAATCATTGCTTAAGTTTCAACTGCAAAAAATTTAACTTTCTACTACAATCTGAATGATTTTAAAAAGGAAGAAACAAAGAAAGATGTATGTGCCTGAATTTCCAGCATATGAAATCAAAACTTTGTCTAAAAATTTTCCCACTTCTTATTTTGATATACTTAATGCAAAATTTAGGCAAAACCTTTAAAAAATAGAATTAAAGTGCTAAAATCACAAAAGTAGCAACTGTGCCTCAAAACAAAGGAAAACTTCTTCACCATTAGAGGTATCCAAAGGTGGAATGAGGAAAATGTTTATTTTCCTTCTGATGCATCCAGCTACTATGGCTAAAGTCTCTCTTCATATCTGAAAATTGGCTTCAGCTTGTAAATAGCCAGCTGGGTTCTGATTTGTTGTTATATCCCATGAAGAGCTTTAGTTCATTATCAATCCAGGAAAGCTTAAGTTTCTGTGTTACACAATTAGATTGAATTGGAGCTAATTGGTCAATAGTCCTTGACAATAATGAGTTTAAGCCAGCATCTATTTCCTAAGGAATTACACAGATGCACTATCATTGACTCAAATCCCATTAGAGAAAATCAGATTTTAGTGGTGTTCATTGATGATACCTTGGTGGCACTTTATTGAGGGATAGAGCTGAAAAGCTATAGATTGTGAATCAAAACTTATGATTCTAGCCTGATGCCAGTACACCATTAATATTAATACATGTTAAAAAAAAATAAGTCTAATGCTAAATCTCTGCCGGACCCATCATGAGTCCTACTTTTATCTGAAAAGTTCTTGAGGTAAAAAATGATATTGAGTGACAACCCAGACACTCTAAAGTCTTTCCATTTTATATTAAACTTCTCTTTTTAAAAAATCTCTTTTTCACACAACCTGACCCTGAAAAATTGGGTGTTTACCTCTAGGTTTACTCATTGATCCTTCAAAAACTCAATCAAGGTATCTGTAGCAATGGGCAGAATTAGTAGAACTTTCTTTTTGTTTTTAGAAACAACTTTTTTCTCTACAACTATATATATGTAAATGATATTTTGGGTGTTAGTTAAATTCAAAATAAAAAATTCAAAAAAGTTAATGCATTTTCATTTTTACGAAACAAATAGAGTAGATTTGCAATAAGTGTCTGTTGAACTAAATTTTTTATAATTATTTTCTGGTTATTCAGGTACTAGTCATCCAATTTATGGATTTCCCATATCCTTTCTTTTTCTTTTATTGTTCAAGAATTGACCAGGAATAGAGTTCTCTACTAAGGATTGATATAGTACCTGTTGCAGGTCTTTTTCCCATTACTGGTTCCCAGGTAAGGGTTTAACTGGAAAGGAAGGTAAAGTTAGTATAAGAATAATATTCTTAGATAATATTTATTTAATACTTCACAATTCAAAGGTTGGAGATGGGGTATACCTTCCTTGTCTTCACCACTGCCACTATCAACTGCCACTAATGGATTGATAGACCCAAAATCTTAGAGTGGCAATGTTACCCCCATACCTCCATTCTTCTGCATAGAACCTAAACTTTACAACCATCATCCCTGTAAGAAAACTGTCATAGAGATTCAATCTGTTAAATGATTCTTTAGGTGCTACAACCACAGTAACTGAAGGTCTAGAACATATGGATTATTACTTAAATATTTTAATTATTTAATTATTATTGCTAATAATTACCAAATTATTATATTATGCTACATATTATATTAATTATTAAATTGTTGTTAATACTTATTAAAATTATTTAAAAATTTATATTTTTATAAATATATTTTTGGGTTGTTATTTAAATATTTCATCACAAAGTGATATTATTTTAATAGTGGAATTAATTATGATATTATAATATGAAATGACATTAGAAGTAAGATATTATTATGCTTTTTCATTGACGGTCAAACCTTTCCATTTGACTTGCAGCTGATACTTTCTATATGTGTTGTTACCTCATTAAAATATAAGCTCCTTGGGAATAGGAATAATCTCATTTCTCTATTCTATTTCAGGTTTATTTTTAATTTATTATTAAAATTCCTATATATTTTTCAATACTAGGAGTATTTATTTATTGCTCCTACAGCTATCACATGGAATTGGGATTCTGTCTATTCTGCTTGCTCACATCCAACCACTTCTCCAGTAATAAACTAGTGGCAATAAGTGGTGGAAGGAAATTTTCAACTATACATTAAGAAAAATTTCCTAGTAAATAAAGTTGTCCCAATGTGTAATGGATCTCCTTAGTAGGTAGTTGATCTCCCTGTTATTAAATTTATCTATACAGAAGTGGTATGGTTGCTATGAAAAATTTAGTGTAGATTCCTGAGCAAGGTCCTTGTTAAGATAAAGGTTGACCTATAAGTGCTGAGATTCTTTGATTCCCATGCCAAGTGGCCATTAGTAGATAAGATCAAGATTACCTTCAAGACAAATAAATGGCCATCTACAGGCCTCTCTGCCTAAAAATGCCCTTTACTATAGCATTCCTAGATCAGTCATTCTATTGAATTCCTTTTCAGAAACCTTTGCTCATTCCAAAAACTTCTTCTATAATATATATTACCTTAATCTGATGCCTATGTTGGTACCACTTCTTTATTTTCAATTGAACATAGCTACTTCATGCCCTGGGAGGATTTTATTCTAAATCCATACCACTAGAGGTGATGATAATGTACCTAAACTCATTCTTCACTGGTTAAAATACTTCCAGCCATTTTACTTTCCTCAACTTCACTGTCTTTATTAAAACCTTATTCTCAGAGGGCAACTGGGTGGCTCAGTGTATTAAGAGCCAGGCCTAAAGATGGGAGGTCCTAGATTCAAATCTGACATCAGACACTTCCTATCTGTGTGACCCTGGGCAAGTCACTTAACCCCCATTGCCTAGCCCTTACCACTCTTCTGCCTTGGAGCCACTACACAGGTTTAGAAAAAAAAAAACCTTTTCTCTGTGCCCTACTACTGACTCCCCTATCCCTCTAAAATCTGATTCCCCAATATCCTAATCTTAAATAACTCATACCTTCACTGCTTTCATATTTAACTTTTTCTTCAGTCATTTCTTTTATATTCTTATGTTCACTGAGAAATGAACCTTTCCACAAAACTTCCCTAGCAATTATAATAATAGTTAAATAATAATTATTATTAGTTAAATTTTAACTCACTTCCTCCAACTTTTAGTTGATGTTGAGGAAGTAATATTTGACATGAATCATCAATAAATTACAGAGACTTCGCAAGGTAGCCTCAAGAAATCTTATCTTCTTATTAAATAGTTAAAGCCTTGTTGCTCATGCTTCATCAGTACCCTTTGCCCCTTTGAAAGGAGGTTAAGAGGGAAGAGTCTCTTCCCAAAGTCAACACTTAAGGAAAACTGCCTAGGTGATCCATCTTCTCATTCCTCCAAAAGGCTTCACTCCTTTAGACTTATTTGTGAATCTGGTATCCATGCCTTTTTGTGTGTTGTTCTCCTTATTAAATTGTTAGCTCATAAAGGGCATGATTTTTTTAGAAAATGTTTAACCCCAGGACTTGGTAAATTACTTGGTTTATTATTTATTATAATATATATTACATTATTATGGTAAGAGCTTACTCAATATTTATTGACTGACTGACTCTAGTTAAAGATCAATTGGTATCATGGAACAGATTCATAGTGGACACAAGCAATGTGGTTTTGTAATTTTCTCCAGAGTAAATCAGAAGAATGTGTGGAAGTGCTCATAATATTCCCTTATCAATTGCTTGCTAATGACTTGAAAAGTTTGCCAAATAGTACATAATTAGAGAAAGGGGACCAATATATTAAACTTTATCCATCATTTAATCTTTACTCTGAATGAATTGCTTTTCCAAAGAGGAAGAAAGGTATAGAGAGAAGGCTAGGCCCTCCAGATAGCAATATGTAGAGAAAACCTTAGTTTGCATTGTGCTTAATATGCAGTAACTCAGTTGATTAAAAGGTTAATCTTTATTTTCAATCTTTGCCTAAAATGAACACAGCCTCTTTCCTCTAGCCTACGGTCTACCTTGCTATTCTCAGTATTATCCTCTATCCCCATACACTATCTCTTGTAGGAAAAAATGCTTTGTTTTTTTTTTCTTTTTAAAATACTGAAAATATCACTGAGACAACTGACATGGGGGGCTAAGGCTTGAGACATTGATGTAGCTTTCTGGTAGCTTAAATGCAAAAATTCCAGCACAGAAAACCAGAAACTGTTCCCAAAGCCTTCTGACTAACAGACCTGCATAAGCAACACTAAGGTGAAAAAATTTGCTCAATCATTCAATGTTACATGTTTATAACATATCCTTTATCTACTCTGAATATCTTTTCCTACTAAGACTAAGTTTGTTTTTGTCAACTATTGGGTCTAATAGGGTCTCATTTATTTCCAATTTCTAACCCAAACTACCAGATCAACTTGAAACTTGGCCTATTACATCTTCCTAGAACCTCCTAACTTGTACTCAGCAGTATTCCAGTAAATATTTAACAATCATCTCTCACGGAAAAAAATGTATGTAGAACACACTTGTAAGTTTATTATTTTTTTCCATCATTTTCGTAAGTTTAGGCAATCTACAAAAGAATAAATCAATAATATACCTATTTCTCAGAGACCCAAAGTACTCTCACAAAAACTGATCACATTTTAGGACATAAAAGCCTCAGAATCAAATGCAGCACAGCAGAAATGTTAAATGTATTCTTTTCAGACTATAATGCTATCACAATTACATTGAACAAAGGTATACAGAAAAAAGACTAAAAATCCATTGGAAACTAAATAACCTTATATTAAAGAATGAGAGGGTCAAAGAAGAAATCATAAAAACAAACAACATTCTCACTAAAGAGACTGATAACAATAAGACAACATACAAAAATTTGGGGGATGCAGTCAAAATAGAATTAGTGGGCATTTTATTTCTCCCCATGTTATATCATTAAAGCATAGAAAGAACAGATCAATGCACTGGGTATGGAGTTAAAAAACTACAAAAAGAATACATTGGAATCTCCAAATTAAATACCAAATTAGCAATCCTAAAAATAAAATAAGAGATTAATAAAAATAGAAAGAAAACCATTGAAAGAGTAAATTAGACAATGGTTTGCTTTTATAAAAAAATCAGTAACCAATTATAACCAATGAAGAAGAAATAAAAGCAATTATTAGGATTTATTTTACCTAATTATATTTCATTAAATCTGATAATCAAAACTAAAGAGACAAATATTCAAAGAATTATAAATTGCCCAGATTAACAGAAGATGAAATCAAATGCGTAAGCATCCTATTGCAGAAAAAGAAATTGAATAAGCCATCAATGAACTCTAAGAAAAAAGCCCCAGGGCCAGATGGATTCACAAGTGGATTCAACCAAATATATAAAGAAAAATAAATTCCCAAATCATATAAACCCTTCATAAAAATAGCTGAAAGGAAATTCTACCAAATTCTTTTTATGACAAAAAATGTTCCCGCTCTCAAAACCAGTAAGAGCAAAAACAGAGAAAGAGAACTATAGACCAATCACCCTAATGAATACTGAAGCAAAAATCTTAAACAAAACACTATCAAAGAGATTACAATAATGTATCACAAGGATCATACACTATGACCAGGAAAGTTTTATAACAGGAAATCAGGGATGTTTCTATATGAGGAAAACTATTGACATAATTCACCATATCAATAACAAATCCAATAGAAACTATATAATTATTTCAATAGATGCAGACAATATTTTTGACAAAATGCAACACCAATTCCTACTAAACACACTAAAGAGCATAGTAATAAATGGAGCTTACCTTAAAATGACAAGTACTATCTACCTAAAACCTTCAGCAACCATTATCTTTAATGAGGACAACAAGAGGTACAAAGATATATCCCATTTAAAATAACTGTAAACAATATGAACTACCTGAGAGTCTACCTGTCAAGACAAACCAAGGAACTATATGATCACAACTATGAAATACATCACACACAAATAAAGACAGATCTATACAATTGGAAAAACATTAATTGCTCATGGGAAAGCCATGCCAATATAATAAAAATGAAAATTCTTTCTAAGTTAATTTGCTTATTTAGTGCCATACCAATCAAATTATCCAAAATTTATCTCATAAAGCTAGAAAAATAACAAAATTAATTTGGAAGAACAAAAGTCTTGGAATATGAAAGAAATTAATGAAAAAATATGAAGGAAGGTGACTTAGATGTACTAAATTTCCAACTCTATTCTAAAGTGGCAATCATCAAAATGACCTGGTTCAGGCTCAGAAAAAGGGTGAAGGACCAGTGGAATATATTTAGACATTCAACACAGTAGTAAATGACCATAGTAGCCTAGTTTTGAAGAGCTCACTGACAAAAACTGCTAGGAAAAATGGAAAACAGTATGTCAAAAATAGATCACAGAATTTATGCCATATACCATAGTAAAGTCAAAATAGGTACAAGATTTAGAAATTAAGGGTGACATTATAAACAAATTAGTGGAGCATAAAATATTTTATTCATTAGATTTATGGATAAGGGAAAAACTTAGGCCAAACAATACATATACATATATAATATTATGAGATATAAAAAAGATGGCTGGCTACATTAAATTTAAAAAGTTTCTGTACAAACCAAAGCAATGCAACCAAGAGTAAAAGGCAAAGAACAATCTGGGGAAAAAATTTATAGCAAGTCTTTCTAATAAATGCTTCATTTCTCAGATATCTAGAGAACTGAGCCAAATCTTTAAAATTGTGAAGCATTTCCCAATTGACAATTGGTCAAAGGATATGAACAGGCAATTCTCAGATGAAGAAATTTAAAATATACTTAGTCATATGAAAAAATGCTACAAATCACTTTGATTAGAGAAATACATATTAAAACAACTGTGATGAACCATCTCACAATCATCAGATAGGCTAACATGGCAAAAATTTAAATTGATAAATACTACAGGAGATGTGGAAAAATCAATATACTGCTAGTGTAATTGTGAACTGATACAACTATTCTGGAGAATAATCTGGAACTATGCTCAAAAGGCCATAAAACTATGCATAATCTTTGACTCAGCAATACCACTGGTAGGTCTATATCCCCAAAAGGTTCATGATAGGGGAAAAGAGCCTACCTGTATGAGCATATTTTAGCTCATCTTTTTGTGGTGACAAAGAACAGGAAGCTGAAGGGATGCAGATCAATTGAGGAATGGCTGAACAAGTTATGTGATATGCTTATAATGGAATACTATTATGCCACAAGTGATGAAAAAAAAGATGATCACAATAAAACCTGAAAGTAATGCAAAATGAAGTGAGCAGAACAAGGAATATGCTATACACAGTAACAACAATAATGCATGATCATCTACTGTAACTGACTTAACTGTTATCAACAAGGCAAGGATTCAGGACAGCTCTAAGAAACTGACTCAAAAAAAGATTTCCACTGCCATAGAAGGAATAAGACTCTGAATGCAAATTGAAACATGCCATTCTTTATTTCCTCAATGATTTTTTCTCTAGTGTGTATGTGTCTTCTTTCCCAACATGATGAACATGGAAATATGTATTATATGATAATATATGTACAATCTATATCCTATTTTCTGCCTTCTTAAGGAGGGAAAAGGGAGGAAGAGAATAGACTGCAAAATATCAGAAAATGAATATTAATAAATTGTATTGGCATATAATCTGAAAAAAAGCTAAAAGTATTTTAAAAGAAAAAATCTAGTCCTGATATAGAACATTTTCTTCTTTGTGAGTTACAAATACTCACATTGAAAATTTAGCAATTGACTTCTGAATTGCTTGAAGTTGGCTCCAACACACCCTTGATTGTGTTTCTTTCCTACTTACATCTGATTTAAAAGAGATGAACCTTTCATAGAATGTTAAGCCTGAAGAGAACTTAAGCTGTATTTTACTCCACCTCCTTTGTTAAACAGAGGGAAAAAATTAGGGCCCAAAGAGATGAAGGATTTGATCAATGTATTATGTGACTAGGGAAATAAATAGGCCAAGAA
The DNA here is from genome assembly GCF_027887165.1 of Monodelphis domestica. Taxonomy (NCBI): domain Eukaryota; kingdom Metazoa; phylum Chordata; class Mammalia; order Didelphimorphia; family Didelphidae; genus Monodelphis; species Monodelphis domestica. The sequence continues at coordinate 293,648,796 of NC_077230.1, forward strand.
AAGTCCTAGAATATTAGTTTTATGACTCCCAGTCCTGTGCTCTTTTTACCTTGCTACATTGGAATACACTAAATTAGTGAGTGAAGGAAAAAGACCAAGAAATGGCAAGCTTCATTAAAAAATTAATGATAATGATTTATCTTGGAATGACTTGATAAAAGAGAATAGCAACTGGATATACAGAAATAAATTGCATGCCCAATATAACATTTCCTATCATAAGGATTTCATGTTCCTAAGTATGGCTCTAAGAAAAATTCTAGCATATATTACTGAGTTAAAGAATCTAACAACCCAGATATAAGAAACTTCAGCATTCAGCCTTGAATTTAGTCTTTATTGTCATAGCACAGAAGCCAACAAGTATTTATTGGGTGTCTGGATTTGCCAAAGTAATGGAACTGGAGGGGAAAAGTCAAAACTTTAGCAGAATTTTCCCCCTCAGGTCTTTCTGATGTGTCAGCAAAGCTAAATTGATATGTTGGAAGAGGGAGCTTCCTGGAGATGATAAATGGAATGATCCATCTTATTCGACAGGTTAAACTTCACAGGCTATGTCTTTGAGACTGTGAATCATGAGGAGAGAAAGGGAAGATATGTTCCCGCTACTGCTTGAGTACACAGAAAGGAGACCACCACCCCATTTTGTGGAACTTCCTTTCACCCTTAGTACTCCTCTGTTGTCTCCTGTTGCCTCTATTTCTTCTATTTTCTCACAGCATTAGACTTAATGTTTTGCATTTGTTGACTGCTTAATGTTTTGCTAAGCTTTAAAACTTTGATTCATGAGATATTTAAAATTAAGTTTATAATTTTATAAATGTTTATTTGTTAATTTTGACCCAAATAAGATTAATAAGCATTGAATGATTGATTCTCTGATTTCCTGCTGTTATGCTAGATTTTTTTTTAGAAAAAAAATAAAAGGCATGGTCTTCACCTTCAAGGAATGTTTAACCTAGTTGGGGAAATGAAACACAGATTTGAAGCAATTGGGAGAAATTAAAGCACTGTATGAAGATATTTATAATGACAGTCTAATTTCCCACATGTAATATATACAAATTAATTTTGCTTATAAAATATTATCAAGTGCTCTTGAATACTTGAAATAAAGATGAAATAATGACTCCTATTTCTGAACATTCTTTTCGAGGGCTGAGGATTAGATATGTGATTCTTAGACTGAATATGCATAACAAATAATCACTAATCAGATCACCTCCTACATGTACTTTATGCTTTGGATCCAAAGTAGCACAAGGTCTGACTGTGGTCTCAGAAATGCCATAAAAGCTCCTGATTGCCTTCCCAGTAGCAGAGCCATCAAAGTCATACAAACACACTGGCAGAGGAAAGGATAAAATTTAGACCACCAACGTTTACTGCTAAAAATTATTCAGTTTTACCTGCCATCTACTTATCTACTCTTTCAAATAGTCTGATTCTTTCATAAAGATAGTGTAAGAAATTAAATTTAAGGGTTTTGAATAAATATGAAAATTCTAAAGTAATATTGTGGTCACCAATTTAAAATGACTTTTAGTAGCTTTTATTACAGAGTTAGAGTGAAAGTAGAGAAATGTAAGCGGGTAGAGAAAATTATCTATCCTCTCACACTAAATGTTGCTCTGGTGTCCAGCTAAGCCCCAACAGGACTCGATAACCTTCAGTCAGAGGACCTGATGGTATCTTATGCAAAGATTCCACCAACACAGCCTCCTCCAGGAAAGGAAGACCTCTGTGAACTAATCTCTCCAGAAGCCAGGAAAGGAATGCTAGCTACTCACTCACTCAAGACAAAGTCCAAAGGAGAAGATTTAGTAGCAATCCTCCAAGAAACAGTCCATGAGCCAAAGTCAAGGTCCAAGCCAAAGGTCAAGTTCAAAGCCACCTCCAAAAGCCAAGTCACCAGCCAGAAGATCCCCTTAGACAGGAAGTTCAGGACTTTTATAGTCCTTTTTTCTACATCACTTCCTGTCCCTTCCTCCACTTTATGGGAACCAATTGCAGTCTTTCACTTTGCCTAGCACTGCCCTTGGCCTCTGGAATTGTCACCCACTTTAGCAAGTGACTTGCAAACACTCTTACTTTGTGTTAAGTAGGCGTGCTTAAATTTTTGATTGATTAATTTAAAAATAGCTGATTGATAGACAAAAAAGTTTGATTCACTTTTCACAATAGACAAGATTGACCTAGATACATGCTCGATTAGAAAAATGTAAGACTGACTTGAATACCTATAACTTCCTAAACTCTAGAGGATGGAATCAATTGGTCATTTTTTCTCTTGTACCCTTTGCAAAAACTATTCCCCCTTGAAGGTCTCTCCTTAACTATCATCTACAGAAGATGGACTTTTAGCATGTTATTGGAGAATATACCTCAGCAATTTCAGGACATGCAACTTGAAATTGAGATTAACCCAGTAAACAGCAGTGGTCAATATTATTAATATTGAATTGCTATAGAAAAATTCAGCCAAGGGAAAACTATTCTTCCCCCACAATATTCACTTGACTAATTGGTTAAACTATATATGTATGTATGTGTCTATACATATACACATATACCTGTATATATATATATATATATATATATATATATATATACACAATGGCAACGGCTTCTACAGGCCAGCTAAACCTTGTGAGGGTAGTGTAAAAATAGACTCGAACTCTGGACTTCAATCCCCAGAAGCCCTTGCTCCACTTCCCCAAAATGCTTTGTATTCTCACGTGGGCCAAGATCGAGAAGGGATTTAAGCTGATTGCAAAGGCTTTTGTGTCTCTTTTGGGACTTCCATTTTGGAGCAGATGTGGCTCTTCCATGGTGTGAGATTATCTTGTCTAGGCCTCTCTGGCCTAGGCATGTGTTTCTTATCCTGTATTTTCTTTAATCCTTAACCTTTAATAAACCTCATAAAAATATAATACTCCTTGCAGAGAGAAACTAATTTCTACCTGCCTCAGTCTCCCCTAATTTTTCATCTTTACAGTAGCCATTGGGTTGTAGACCCCTGGTGAACCAGAGCCTTGCTCACCCAGCATTTGAAGACTGCTTCGGCGGAATAGGCAGAAGAAACCAACAAGAAGGTTCAACGGCTGAGATGGCAACGCAGCAAAGAACTGTGGAGTGCTTAGGATGTGTTAGAGCACAAAAGACAACAAGGCCATCCAATGCAGCTGAGTAAGTCTCCAGGAGTAATGATTTTTTGTGCCAATGGACCCACGCTTCCAATGCCAAGAGAGTGGGTCTGTCTCTGTGCATCGACTTTTCCACTTAAATCTCCTTCATGCACAAGTGTCTTTGTGCACATTCATCTACATCACAGATGAAAGCACACAAAGACAATCGTCATCCTCGGTTACCAAGAGACTACTACTATATATATATATATATATATATATATGTTTTCCTAAAGAATTAAATAATCTAATCTCTTCTAGCATAACCTCCAACATTTGGTTGTAAAATGTGGCTTCTTGACCTCATATAGAGCAGACATTCATGTCAAGTTACTATTTGAGATAGATATAAGGTCCTTGGAGAATCACAAGGGGTTGTCTTCAAGTTATGTTGCAATATATCTATGACTACTATAATAGAGAGAGTTAGTCTTGTGGTAAAAAGTAAAAAGAGAGAGAAAGAATGGAGACATGCCCTCTCTAGGCAGGGTCCAGGAGAGACAGCTGCTGTTTAACTTGACCAGGGAAGACAAGAGGGAGAGTGAGTCTATAGTTCTCCCCTTCAACCTCCATTCAGCACTGGCTACTCACCGTACTACCTCTTAACTCCCTCTAATACTATAATATATAGAGCTTCCCACCAGGGGGAGGGAAGGAGAGAGAGAGAGAGAGAGAGAGAGAGAGAGAGAGAGAGAGAGAGAGAGAGAGAGAGAGAGAGAGAGAGAGAGAGAGAGAGAGAAGAGAGACAGACAGACAGACAGACAGACAGAAAGAGAGAGACAGAGACAGAGAGAGAAAAGTTACTCTTCCCCTCAAGTTGGAACTGTTTCCCCACTCACACAAGAATCAATTGCGGAAGACAACTTTATTCTAATTGATCAATTGGGGATAACACAGGGAAATGACATGCAGGAGGCATTTGTGAGGAAAGAAGGAGGGAAAATGTCCCTAATCTAACTATCTCTTCCTCCCTCCTCAAGTTGGGGAACCTAGGCCTTGGCAGCCTTGGGCCCCTGAGAGATTCAGCCTTGGATGGCCCTGGTCTGGGCCCCACTGAGCACAGTTCAGACCATGGGCACCAGGAACTATGAGGTAATCTTGTCAGCTGCTTTGTGTCTTCTCTAGCTGGCCACTTCAGTTGGGAATTGGGTGGGGGGGAAGGGTGTCCAGTCACCAGGAGAAAGATGTAAGTTTTTTCTCAGGAGCAAGTCTTGACCAGACCTTTTCCTCAGGCTGTCTCAGGATTGAGAGAGCTAACTGCCTCTCCCATAGCATCTCCTGCTCCTCTTAAGATTCCAGAATCTCTCCTGGAGCCCCTCCCCCATTGTGGATGAGGCTCCAACAATTTCCCAGACTGTAATTCCAATTCCTGGGTTTGAAACCTCTATCACACTACCTTTACTGGCAATAATTTCCAAGTAATAAATATCTTTTTTTTCACAGAAATTAACTTGGTATAAAGAATAGATAATGAACAGGCAAATAATTTTCCTCTCTTAATCTTTGGTCTATAACAAGTGGATATGTCTTTACTATTGTTCTAATCCACAGTAGGAAGTAGAACCCCCTACATGAAAGTTAAACAGGAGCTCTGCCTATTAATTTTTATTTCCCTGCAATAAGCTAGTAATAACAATGACTTTAAGACACTCTTTTTCTATCCAGGAAATTCCATTCCATTTCTTAAACTCTCTAGTTCCTGGATCCATCTGAAACTAAAATGAATCACCAAAAATCCTGGGACTGTCAGAAAGAGTGCTGTTTCTCTATCATTGGTAAAAATCATGGTGCTGCAACCAGGTTAACATTTCCCTGAAATAGGAGATTTGATCCTGCTTATAGTGTGAAAATATCAAAATGTCATCAAGGCACACAATAACAAATTGATCCAGAAGGTCAGTGGGAACATCATTAATGAAATGCTGAAAGGTTGCCAAGGTACTGGGCAATTCAAAGACATAGTGTACAAGTCTCTTTCTTTCATTATTAGTCAACATTCTCACAATAGGGTGAGTCTTTTGTCAATTCATTTTGCTAGAAATGTGGGCTCCTTATAACCTTTCCAAGAGTTGAAAAATAAGTGATAGTGGGTAGTAGCTCAGGACAATATTTGATTCATCCCCATCATCAATTCAGGGACATAGTTTCTTTACTGGAGACCAAGGGGCAGTCTTGCTAGGAATTGGTAAGAAATTAAAGATAAAAAGACAGGAAACAATTGTTTGACCTTTTCAGCATGATCAATTTATTAAGCAATGCATGCCAATTGTCTAACAAATTAAGACCAGCCTCCTTCTTCAGATTAGTACTGAACCTCAGATACAAGGAGTATAGACTTTTATACCTTAAAAGTCATTAATTGAATAGGGTCAGTTAATTTAAAAAAACTAGTCAGCAATATATGCTCTGATTTGTAATTGTAAGAAAGATTGGGGATTTACTAGTTGGGAAGAGAAGAGTGAATAGGTACAATTCCTTAAATTCAGAAAAAGAGGTATCCTACACCACTGAGTGACTGTTAAACAAAGAAACATCAACATATTTACTGATTAATCAATTTGACAACAAATTTCAGATAAGACATAACTTTTTGAGATGTACAATTAAAAAAAAAACTTGCATCACTCAACATTTAACTGCATTTCTAGTTGATTTAAGCTAGGTCCTTGGTTAAGAGTCCCCAAATACTGCCTCAGAATGAATACTGGAGCAGCAGAACCAATAAAAGAAGGGGCAAAGCAATGCTCTGTCAGAACAATATCAGGAGGACTTATTTCAATGAAGTACAAGGAAGGAGTGCTGAACAAGCCTCAATAGGACTCAGACCCAATAGAGTATAAGCAGCAGGACAAAGAAAACAACCAGTTTAGTCCAGCCTTAGCTGGGTAAGAGAAGAAATCAGTTCATATAGAACAAATAGTAGTGGGAGGAAAGTCCCTCTGCATAATCCAGCAGGAACACAGACCAGAAGCAAATCAGCACTGGCAGTAGGGGGAGAAACTCAGCCCCAAAAGGTCCACCTTCAGTGGGACTGAACAGAATGCAAATCCAAACAGTTGAACTAATCAGCTGAAAACATCCACATAGCAAGCAAAGCAGGCTAACTCTGCAGAGTGCTCAACCTGAGACTGAGACAGTTGAGATAATTCCAGGGACAGTATAAATCCAGAACAATACTCCTTCCACCACAAGAATAGAGATAAGCTTCAGCATATAGGCAAAATCAAAGAAAAATAACATCTAAATGATCAAAAGGCAGGGAAAAAAAGCTTATGCCTGAAACTAGGGAAAAAAAATTTTCAAGAAGAGACATGACCAAAATACAAGTTCAGAAAACGATCAAAAATGAAAAAATGAAAACATGTGAAGACTCAAAGGAATATGTGAAAGTCTGGCAAACTCAAAATGAACCCAGTGAAGAGCTCCAGAAATAAAGTTAGAAAAATAAATAATAAGAAAGTTAGAAGAAAATTAGAAAAGAAAAATGGTTTAAAATCTGTTTATATCAAAAACTTGCTGAAGAAGAGTTCCCTATAAAAAGAAAATACAGTGCCTCCATCAGAAAAGAAGTACAAAGAAGAAAATGGTTCCCTAAAAATTAGAATTAGACAAATGGAAACTAATAACTTCATGAGACAGCAGGAAACAATAAAACAAATTCTAAAACTTGAAAAATTAGAAGAAATTTTGAAATTTGTCACTGGAAAAACAACTCATGTAGAAAGAAAGATCCAGGAAAGATATTCTAAGAATCATTGGATTGCCTAAAAACCATGATAAAAAAAAAAAGAACTTGGATCCCTCATTGAAAGATATTATCAAGGAATACTGCCTTGATACTTTTGAACAAGAAAATAGAAATTGAAAGGATCCACTGATCACTTATTAAAAGAAATCCCAAATTTAAAAATCCTAGGACTATTATAGACATTTTAGCATCCCAAGTTGAGAAGAAAATCTACAAGCCACCAGAAAAATACAATTCAAATATCCATAACCATAATCAGTATTACTCAAGCACTTTCAGCTTCAACATTAAAGGATCAAAAGACATGGAATACGGTATTCTGTAAGACAAAGAATCTACACCTACTATCAAAAATCACTTTACCCAGCAAAAATGAACATAATATTTCAGAGGAAGAAATGGATATTTAATGAAATAGAAGAATTCTTGATGAAACAGCTATAACTAAAAAGAAAATTCAATGATCAAATTTGATACTCAAAAAAAAAAAGCACAGAAAGGTAAACAGAAAAAAAACCCTCAAGGGAATCAGCAAGGCTAAACTAATCACATATCTCCATGGGAAAATGTTAACTAGGATACTTAATATTTCTATAGTATAAGAAATATCTAAAATAATATATATACTTAAAGCAATCAGGGGAAGAAATGAGGTTAAATTGATCATATTCCTTAAAAGGGAAAGGGATTACTAAAAAATATGTGATACTGATGGCATGAGAGATTTTTAAAATACTTTAAAATAATCCAGGGAAACAAAGGGATTAAACAGATTGCATTACAGGTTAAGACAATAATAACTAAAATACATAAGATATCTAAAATACTTGAAGTACTTAAGAGACCTAAAATATTTAGGATGCTTATAGTACTGAACATACTTAAGAACTTTATCAGTATTAGAGCAATGAGTGAGAGCATATATAGATAGAAAGCAGGGAATACATTGAATGTAATGTGATACTTTTTTTTTTTTTAAATCAAGGGATAAATAATTCACTGTGAAAAGAGAAAAATAAAGTTGGAAGGGAAGATGATGGCAGTGTAGCAAGCAATGTTTGAACCTTACTCACCTCAGGATTGATTCAACATGGGAATAACATCCACATTTAGTTAGGTATAGAAATCTATCTTACTAAATATGGAAATAAGAAGGAAGAGGGAACAAATAAACAGGAGAGTCAAAAAAAGAAGGATAAGGGAAAAAAGCTAAAAAGAAAACTCCTAACTCACTGGAATCTTTCTAAAACTTTATTTAAACAAAAGCAACCTGAATTTCCCCCAGCTGAAATTCATTAACCACTTTAACTTCTTCTCTTAACCCCATTCACCACCCTCATTCATAAAAAGAGTGAGAGGATCCTCCTAGGCCTCTGATTGGTCCTTATACAGACCAATCCTGTACCTGGAAGTAGGGGTGTGTGGTTTCTCCCTAGCATGGGATTGTTCCATTCAAATCCAATCCCACACGAGGAAGTAGGAAGGAGGAATCTCTGGGGCACCTGGGAGATGCAGTTTCTCTGGCCACAACATTTTGAAACTCAAAAGGAGGAACTTGGGGAGGTGAGTAAATGGAAGCAAAAATAGTTGTGAACAGAACAGAAAAAAGCTGAAAGGAAATAAAGAGAAGGATAAATGGGAAAAAATAAAATGGAGGGAAACACACAGTTATTAATCACAATTCTTAATGTGAATGAGTTGAACTCAATCAAAAAATGTAAGAGTATTTCTAAGTGGAATAAAAACCATAATCCCACAATATACCAACTATAAGAAACTCATTTAAAGCAGGAAGACAAAGAATATAAGTAAATGACTGAAGCAAAATCTACTATGCTTCAGCTAAAGTTAAAAAATAAGAATTGAGTCATAAGAAATGACAAAGAGAAAAAAATAAAAGAAAAAAATGACCAGCAGAATGGTGTCAGAATTAGCTCATGCAAAGTGAAGTGAGAAGAACCAGGAGAAAACTTTAAACAAGTACATCAATATTTTAAGGATGGTCATCTGTAAAAGACTTAGCTACTCTAATCAAGACAATCATTCAAGAAAATTCCAAAGGACTCAGGATGAAAAAAACTATTCATCTCCAGAGAGGAAAATGATTAACTGAATACATAAAGAAGCATACATTTTTAACTTTCTTTTTCTATATTGTGTGTGTTTCCTATTGTTAACTGGCTAATACTGGAAGGCGGGAAGGAAGTGCATTTTTTCAAAAGGAATTAATACTAAACAGATCTTCTCTATACTGTGTGGATATCTACACATTACAAGACAATCATTCATCTTCAGATAAATGAAATTTTGTTTCTCTGAGAGATTTTAAGAATGGTACATATAAATGATTGCAATCATGACTAGGATGAATGCATATATGGTATATTTATAAATTTGTAAATGGCATAATATTGGCAGAGATAGCACATTGGATTAGTCAAGATTCAAAAAGACCTGAACATGTCTGATTACAATAAACTACTTAATAGAAAAATATAAAACAAAAAAAAAAAGTCTGGAGAGTGCTTATAGATGGTCTAGTTTCCCAACCTCACAAGGCTAGGTTTGAACAATATAATATGGTTTTTCTCCCAATTCCCACCATTGAATAAACTTTTCTCATAGGACAGAAGTTAGACTAGACCCAATTAGAAAGAGAACCAAAAGAGCCCAACTGTCACAAAATAGAGGCAATGTGGTTCACTCGTAGTCATTTTCTCACAAATTGAGATTGCCACACTAACCTTTTCTTTACATTTTACTGAATGTTTGTCCAGTGTTTTAATTTTTTTTTGTTTTATATCAACTATATTTTCCATTATTCCCCTTCTTCTACCATCTCCAAGTGACCTCTGTTCCCTCATAAGAGTAAAAAAAGAAAGGTGGGCATAGTTCAGCAAAACTCACTTTTTAAAAAAGTCTGGGGGGCAGCTGGGTAGCTCCGTGGATTGAGAGCTAGGCCTAGAGACGGGAGGTCCTAGGTTCAAATCTGACCTCAGACACTTCCCAGTTGTGTGACCCTGGGAAAGTCACTTGACCCCTATTGCCTAGCCCTTACCACTCTTCTGCCTTGGAGCCAATACACAGTATTGACTCCAAGACTGAAGGTAAGGGTTTAAAAAAAAAAAAGTCTGATCTCATAGTAGTATTCCACACAAAGCCCACATCTCTCCTCTGGGAAGTGGAAGAGGTACCTTCTCATATGTCTTCTCTATTGCTAGATTGGTCATTTGTAATTTGGTGACATCTATTTTTAATTAGCTTCTTGTTATTCTTTCCACTTGCATCATTGTAGTCATGGGAATTACTTTTTCCTGGTTTTATTCATCCACACTCATCATTTCATTATATGTCATCCCCTATTTCTCTATATTAATCATATTTATTGTTCATTCAAAATATTTTAATTCATTTATTCTATTATAGTTTTATGCTTACATTTACATTATTATATTTATCCAGTATACAGTATACAGTCTTTCTATATACTGGATAAATTAAACAATAAAAAAAATGACAGAATTTTAGAATTAAAATGGACTTCATAGGCCATCTAGTCTAATTCCTATTTGATAAAGGTACGTAGTAGGCTCTAAAATGTAATAATGAAAATAAATGTAAAACATAATCATTAAAGTGCTACATGTGATATTTGGAAATTGATTTTGTTAAATAATATTAATAAAAAAATTGTTGTGGCCACGGTTTATAAAATTAACTCTTAAATCACAAGGATGATAGTAGCTCTTAACAATTTCATTTAGTATAAATATAATGTAGGAAAGAAATAAAGAAGGTAGTAGAAAATTATCTCCTAGCTCACCACTCTAAAGTCTGATGCATAGAATTTCAGCTTGCTCCTGGACAAGGTTACGTTCTCCATGTGGAAGTCCAGTAGTCTCTTTGGAGCAAGAATCTTGCCAGCCCATAAGGGTGTCTCCTGCCCAAGCAACCAATGCCCAATGGAGTAGAAGAATCAATTCCAGAAAACTCAGGCCAAGCACCCAATCTCCTCTATGGTCTCATCTTTTATAGCCCTTTACTCCATGTCACTTCCTGTTTCTCTAAGCTAGTCTATCACATTTCAGGAACCAATCAAAGTCTCTCTGACCTGGACTCATAATCCTGTGCCCTCTGTTTGGAGTATTCCAGCCATGTTAATGGCATGGGTCGGATGAGAAGAAAATTCATTACCCTGGGAGGAAAGGGTTCCCTTTATATAATATAAATGTTAGATAGTTTTTATTGTTGTTATTCATGAGCCACAGCTAGTCCACAATGTTAACTTGTTTGCTTGCTTGTTTAGAGAATAAACTGGCACATAGTGTAGTGAAGTTCCAGGAGGTTTTATTCTGTCCCTATTCATGGACTGAAAGCATTTTTTTTTTCTGAGAGGGTCAGTACAGTAGTGCAATTTCTCTATCTCCTTAAAGCTATTTTGATTCCTAATGACCTCTTCCTTCCTAGATGGATATTTCTTCTTTATTCCTCACTGGGGTAACCTATCTGCCTTTTAAAGGTTCTTTGCTTCTATGTAGATTTATGCTGTTCTGCTGATGCAAATGATTCTCCCACACTTAAAATCAAGTCTATAATATTCTCAACACTCTTACACTAAGATAAGTTGTACCTTGTTAATCTTTTGCAATCCAACTTTTGATCTCCTTTCTTAAATGAAACTATACTCTCCAATGTCACTAGTGATTTTTCTGTTACCAGATCTAATGGCCTTTCCTCAATCTTCATCCTTTATATCTTTACTATCTTTACAAGATATTATACTTTAAAGTACTAGTATTAAAGTACTTCAAGATGTTTATATTTGAGAAGAGGTGATCAAGGGGAAACATAACTGTCTTCAAATGTTCAATGGTTTTGAAGAATTAAATTTGCTGTGTTTGGATCCAAAAGATGGAACCTGTGGCAACGGGTAGCAGTTTTAATAAGGCAAATTTTAATTTGCTTTCAGAAAACATAAACCTACCTAAATTAGAGCTATCCATAAATGGAATGGGTTGTCTTAGAGGTAATCATCAAATGAGTTCATTAAATACTCTTCTCTACCTGAGATCTTCAAAGAGGTTGGATAACTTCTCCTAAATTACGCTATAGTGTAGATTCTTTATCAAATAGGAATTAGACTAGATGGCCTATGAAGTCCATTTTAATTCTAAAATTCTGTGATTTTTTTTTATTCTGTAATTTATCCAGTATACAGAAAGACTGAAAGAATTGAAATGCTGGCTCTTTCCTTCCAAGACGTGGTATAGATAGAGTTTGTAAAGGGGTGACTCCAGTCTACAGCCTCCTGGGCTCTTGCTAACAATTACATGGGCTATCAATATAACACTTAAGTACAGGCTCTTCTCAGCAGTCATGTTTCACAATCAATATTATTAACTGAAGATTACTTCTCTACATGTTTTCCCATTTGTTCTTATGGGAGATACATCGAGTATAGATGAAGGGCAAGAGTTAATAAGGAATTCTTGTAAAGAACTAGTGTTATAATAAGAGTTCAAGGACAGTAAGCAGGGAATGCAAGAAGGAATCCAAAATATAAAAATCCAACTACAAAATATAAAATCCATGGGTATCTGCATAAGTAAAAACTAAGCATGAGTTAATGTGACTAGAAAGAATTCAGTGTGGAGATCAAGAATGAAAATATGGGAAAAGTGAAAGACTTGAACAAAATGAGGTCCCAGAGAACTTACATGATTTGTTCAAGATCACCTAAAAGGTAAGCTCCCAGTTGAACCTCTGACTCTAGAACCACACTATTCGCTGTACTACAGTGCCCCACAGCCTCCTGTTAATGGACTTTTTGTAAATAGAATTATTATAAGGAACAGATTCAATGTGTGTGAAGATTAAGGAAACCCTTAAGTCAGTAAAGACATGTTTAATTTTTAAAAATTGAACTTGTACCTTCAATCTTAGAATCAGTACTGTGTATTGGTTACAAAACAGAAGAACTTAGGGCTAGGCAATAAGACTTAAATGACTTGCCCAAGATCTCACAGCTAGGAAGTGTTAAGCCCAAATTTGAATGTAGGACCTCCTGTCTCTGGCCACCTAGTTGCCTCCAATGTTCAATATTATTAACAGTATCATAAATGCAAGTCAGGTGAGTTTAAAGAAGCTTGGAATTTGAGGGGTCTTATATTTTGTGAGGGATATTGAGGAGAAATGTGATTGTGAATCATGGGGTTGAAATGGTGATTTAAATGTATTAGAGCACAAGAGTCCCTGCCATTCATTTAAAGTTCAGCATTGACATGGAGTTTCAGAATGAATATGTGAAATAGGTAGTTTGACTATAATCTGAGTCCTAACTGATGTGACAGAGATATGAGAGAGAGAAGTTTTTGCAGGACTGGAGTTCTAGCTATAAAATGCAAAACCCAGGTTTCCAGCGGAATGTCCCCAGGTTGTTGACAGTTGGAGCTGGGGAAAGGGGCTTTTATGTCTCTGTGTGAGGGACTGAAGTCTCTTTTCCCTGCAGGCTTTGGCTGGCCACTCTGAGAAGAGAAACTGAGGCTTTTTGGTGTCTCTGTGTCTGGGACTAGAAGTGATATTTTTCCTTGGAGGCTTTTGGCTGGCCATACTAAGAGGAGAAATTTGGCTTTTGAACTTAGTCTCTGGCTTTTCTGGCTCTGAACAGTTGGAGTTGACCTCCAACTTCTGGCTTTTTGGTCTCTGGGTCTCTGACTGGGGGACACACATTTGCTCTCTGGAGTTTGAATTTGGCTGAGAGACTTTTGTGAAGCTGACTTGGCTTTTGGACTATGGTGGGGCTGAATTGGTTACTTGAAGTTCTCTGACTTTGGACAGTTGAAATTGAAAAGAAGGAGAATCCTAGCTGAAGAAGAAGAAAGAAGATCTTGAAAAGCCATTGTCCTCCGTCTCTCTGTCTCATAGTCACAGTTTGTGACTGGAATATTCCCTCAAACCTTTCTAAATTATCTCATTTAGATTAGGGACTTCCTCATCCCCCTTAACTCAGTTTCCCATCCTGTTATCCCAATAAACCCCTTATCTGAGAAACAAACTTAGAGTATTTTATAATTCACGCAGGGGGGAGGGAAAATTGGGAGGAGAAGGGTGGCAGTTGGAGGAGGGAGTGAGGGAGGAAGGAGATTAGAAAATAGATCAGCCATCATTAGGGATCAATAGGCAGATCCTCCAGAGCAGTCCCTTGTGTACCAGTATCCCTGTGTGTGTGGTAACATCCCCCAGCATTTCTCTGTCTTCCATTACCAATTAAACAGTTTTAGGTTCCTATAGCAGCCTCTCTAGTAAAAGCCTCTCTAGACACAGCCAGATAGAGACCAGCAGCCATTGGTGAAGAAACTGGTTCCCCTCAGTTCATCCTTTCCATTTCAAGAAGTATAAGTTCCCTCTCAGTTTACAACTTTATTACACTTACCAAACAGGATGGGTAACATGCAGAGAGAAAAGTTAGATTCTGTAACTAAATGGAAAGCTTCTGAGCTCCCTTTGTAAGGGAAACATGTCCAGAATGCCGAGTGATATTCAGAACCCTGGGTTTAAGATCAGCATCATAAGAAGAAGTAGGAAAACGGCATGAAATTAAGGATACTATTCATAGACTTTCATGTTACTTCATCTTTTTTTGTCCACCTCATCTTTATTATTTCTATGGGAAGAATCCAGGAAAATAAAAACTCCTGGTAGCTTTTATGGAAACATTCTCTAAGTATTCTGCCGATGAGCTAGCTTGAATCCTGGAGGTTCAATGCAAGTCATTTGAGAATTTGGAGTCAATAGGGAAATAAAACAGGTGAGTTTGAAAGAACATTCTAATCAGCATCTCTGTAGCAAATAAGCTGATAATGGAAAAGTTTAAGGATTAGTGATTTCTTAAACTCATTTGTCTTGTTTTTAAATCTCACCACACTGGTTATCTTCTTAGGAATGTGCTCTAGTTTGTCAATGTCTTTTTTAAAAATGTTATGCCTTAGGAATGCCTGATACATTTTATAGATAGCTTTTCCCTGTGGTAACTCTACAGGCAGGATCAAGGGGTTGTCCAGTACATTTGAAGAAAGCCTAAGGGTGATACTGACCTTTCCCAACTAAAGTATAAACATATACAGAGACTACAAGTGCTGTCAATTTTTTTAAAACTCTTTGGGAAATTCATACTCTATACTTTCTGTAATACCTGACTCCTAAACCATATTACTTCATCTTTTCCCTTGGCTTTATATACCCTTCTGATCTAGGTTTCACAATTTTCCTCTCATTCACCAACCAAAGATTAATAAGCAGTTGGTGCTTCAAGACCAAAGAGGGACTCTAGTCCAGTGATGGCAAACCTTTTAGAGACTGTGTGCGGTGTCTTGCTCCACCAGAAACTGAGTGCCTCCCATGTGCCACCCCTCCCTACCCTAGATAGGGGAGGGAGGAAGTACTCCAATTGGGCTGCTGGGAAGAGGGTTGGGTTAAGTGAAAAAAATGTCTTCAGATGAGGTGGAGAGGGAGAAGGGAGAAACTCAGTCTGAGTGCCTCTGCCTTCTAGTGATGAACTCTGATAGGCAATGGTGTGCATGCCCATAGAGAGAGCTTTATGTGCCTTCTTTGGCATGCATGCCATAGGTTCTGTGGAAAAGAGAAAAATTATAAGGCATGCAAAAGGACAGAAGTAGTGGATGAGTGGTAATCTGTCATTCAAATGAAGATTCTGATTTGGAATGTTACTGAGAAAGACAGTTTGGAACCAAACCAACTGGTGACTGAATTCTGGACTTGGCTGATGGTGGTTGCCTTTGAATAAGGGTCCTGACTGATTTCCTGGTTGCCTTTGAATCAGGGAAGGAAGAGGCTGGGTTTATCTCTGGGACATGGGATAATCAAGCTGGAGGTAGCCTGGTGACTTTGAAATCAGAAGAAGGACAATAGTCCATATATCTCTCTGACTTGCTTTGTTGGTGATAGTGACTGAAATACTAGACCTATCAACCATTTCTCTCAATATCCTCCAACCTAAGGTTAATTATAGAATTAGGGAAACCCCAACCCACTTACCCCCATCCTCCATCTTTCCTGTCTTCCCCAAATAAACCCTTACTTAAGATAAAAGAAGATAGAGAGTATTTTCATTTGAAACATCATTAACTCACCCTGACTGATTTAGAAACCAGAAGAACAGGGGAAGGGAAGCAGAAGGGAAGAAGAGGGGATGAAGGGAGGCTGGAAGAGGGAGGAAGGGAGGTATAGAGGGAGGAGGATAGGCAAAAGAAGATAATTACCTGATTTATTAGTTATCACTTACCCATCAAATATACCCCCCCAATATTATCTTTTATAGTTCCCCAATCATAGCTCTAGTCCCTCACTGATTGAGGCCTGATGGACCACCTTCCATAGCACTCATCACTGTCCATTTATCACTAACATGCTTACATTCAGAATCTAAATCCTTTGGCTTTTCCCCAAACATTCTCTTTTTTTTGCAGGAAGAGGCCAGAGAGACCACAAAATTATGCCAATAAAATATCATATATCTTCCAAAACTTGGTCATCACAGTTCCCAAAATATTGGAATCACGTGGAATGATCTCCAGAGTAACTTAAACTCATTAAATCATAAATCTATAGAAGTTCATCGGTTTATGTGGGGAAAAGAAGGAGGTGACTGTTTCCATCACTATCCCCTACTTATATTCATTGACTCGCTCCCTCAGTTTCATGATCATAATAAATGCTCTTTCTAACAAATCACAACATAAATCTCTTTAAGCCTGATTCTAATATTCCATCCTTCATGTATATTTTGTCTGTTTGCTTTCCCACTGCCATGTAGGGACTCCCAAATAAGCCTATTTCACCAGTTACCAGTCTTGGCACAATATTGGAGAGAATTCAGCAGCAGTGTGTAGACAGCTGGACCCAAAGTCACGAATACCTGAGTTCAAACATAGCCTCAGATATTTGCCTATCAAATGGATTCCTGTGATGAGAAAATAAGATAATGTTGAATAAGTGCTTTGAAAATCATAAAGTACGTTAGAAATGCTACTTATTTATTTTTTTAATAATCTTAGATGGTAGTTCTTCAGAACCATCAAGGTCTCTAAAAACTCCTCACCTCAAAGCACAGCCTTTTCAAATGTTATCTGGGCTCAGATTAAAAATTAAATATTAAGATCATGCATGATATATAATATATGATAGCACAGTGAAAATGAAGTAGTACATTCATGAGTAGTAACCTGGAAATTTTGTGGAACATGACCATATATTAGAATAATAATAATAATATAATAACAAAAATAATAAATTATCATTTGCACCACATGGGATATGGGAAAAATCAATGCTCAAAATGTTAAACAAATGTATCACATAATTTGTAGGTGTCAGAGCTGTAACTCAAACCCAAATTTGGTATGTTCTAAGATGTATTCTCTTATAAAGGTCTAGTATTCTTTAGTAGTCAAGAATTATCAAAAACAACAATCAACACGAATTAAAATTCAACAAACATTTTTATTTGAAGAATTTAATTTAATGCATTAATTTAGAATATTTTCCATAGTTACATGATTTATGTTCTTTCCCTCCTCTCTTCCTAACCCACTCCCATCGCCAACAAGCAATTTCACTGGGTTGTACATCTGTCGTTGATCAAGACTATTTCCATATTATTAATATTTGCATTAGGGTGATTGCTTAGAGTCTACATCCCCAATCATATCCCCATTGACCCATATTTCAACAAACATTTGATAATATGTGAGGAACAATTGATTCACTCCCCCCACACCCCACAACATTCACAATGGTTTCCCCTGAAGATGACATCCCCTGGTGTCAACATACCATTCTGCAAAGGAGGGAGGAGTTAAAGAGGTATAGAAGTCCTGAGCCAGGAAGCACCCTAGGTCTCTACTTCTGTGCTTGGTGAAAATGACTACCTAGGCTGCTTCAGAATAGCCTGCTAAATGGAGGCTATATATTATCTTCTTTTAGGAATTATCTGTTTCCTCTCTCTTCTCTCACCTTCTCCTTTTTATTAATTAAATAATTAAAAATCTACAGCCAGACTCACAAATTTTATATCAACAATAAGAATCTCCTATGTGCATGAAATACTGCTCGACCTTAGGATATAAAGAACAATTATATAGTCCCTCCTCTAAATAAATTTAAAATCTCATAAAGGATTTAGCTTAGGACAGATCATATGTGATTTTAAAAGCCATTTTCAATGGAATTGTAAGACAGAAATCAGAATGATAGGGGTTAAAGAAATAAACATGAATGTGAATATATAGTAAGGATATGGAATGAGCAAGTATAAACTTATTATTCAAGTAAACAATTAACTGAAACTTTTTGACATGCATTCTACATATTTTTAAAATACTATAATTAAACTGAATCTAAACCACAATGAAACTGTAAGCCAATTTATATCATGCCATGCTAATTTTTCAGGAAACTGAGTCTCCTAGGATAACTCTGCTTTTGTCATTCTGCTGCTTATTGTCACTAGTCTCATTATCCTTTCCCTATATTTCTATTAATAAATATACCATTAATAATTTTGTATTTTGATTTCAAATTATTCTCAGTGATATGATTCTTCTCAGTTTTCTTCCTAAATAAGATGAGGTAAAGATTACCCAAGTATACCTCTAGATCCAAAAATGTAAGAAATTGAATGAAACAAAGCTCTCTTAACCTGAAAACAAACAATGTTAAATGCCGAGGGTCACATAGCTCATAAATGTCTGAGGTCATATTTGAATTCAGAAAGATGAGATTTGAGATTCATGATGGAAAAGACTTTCCACCACTATTGGAGGAACTGACCAAGTCCGAATTCAGAATGAAGCTAACCATTCTTCACTTATTTCTTCCATCAATTTCCCACTAATGTTAGCAATATGTGTCTCTTTTGACAACATGATGATCCTGAAAATATTTATTGTATAATAATACATGTATGACCTATATCATACTACCTGCTGTCTTGGGTAGGGACTAGAGAGGGAGGAAGGAAACACAGAGGAAAAAATGTTAGAAAAAAGTTATAAAATATTGTATCAGCATATAACAAAAATTTTTAATTAAAAAATTAATTTTCCTGACTTCACTTCCAACACTCTATTCACTGTAGGTTATATCAAACTATGAGATTATATTGATACCACATAATGTACTCTATACTCTGTTTAGACCATGTCGAGAGTGTTATATTCACCTCTGAGTATCACTTTTTAGAAGAGACATAAATAAACCATCCCTCCAAAGACAAGGGAAAAGGAATGTGGATTGAGGTTAAAATCATATAATATGAAGGTCAGTGGAAGAAAGGAGAGGTGTGTATGTAATGGAGAGCCTTCATTCAATAGGATATGATCACCATCTTCAAATATTTATATGATTGTAATATAAATGTAGGAATTTATGTAAAAAATTTATGTTAAGTAACAACTATCTTTTGCTTAGCCCCAGACCAATGAATGGCAAATATATTTACCTAAACCAGCTTAACTTAGGAAAATTAATTTGGTACCAGTTTAGAGGACTGATTAGAGTAGGAAGATATGTGATTCAAGGAGATCATTAAGAAGCTATCACAATAGACCAGGTAATAACTGATGAAGACCTAGAGGTAGGGGGGTGGCTATGTGAGTGAAGAGAAAGGGATTGATTTCAAGAAACATGATGGGGTAAGAAAAAACAAGGTTGACAAACTAAATGAATATATGTAGTGATTAAGAATGGAGAGTGAAAGGTGGTACCAAGGTTAACAATATGAGTGACGGCACGAATCCCTGGGAAATGGAAAAATTCAAAAAATCCTGATTTTTTTAGTTGTTGTTGTTTGTACGGAGACTATGATGAATTATAGTTTAGACATGCCGAATTTCAAATGCCTATGGAATATCAAATTCAAAATGTCTAATAGCCAGTTGCTGATGTTTTACTCAAGATCATATGAAATAATGAAGCTAGATATATTGTCATATTTGTTATTGAAATCCATTGAATTGAAATGACTTAAGAAAGAACAAACTTATAGGTCTATATGAAATCAAAAGGTTCTTGAAAAGTTATATGCAAATCAAATTTCTGTGAATCAAATTATATTTTAGAGACTTGCTATTAGGAAACTATAGTTAATCATTTTGAAATCATTTAGAGCAACTTTTGAGGGTATCCCATCACTAGTTTATCATTTTGTAAGTTTGGTAAATACAGGTAGATGAAGCAATGGATAAAATACCAGGTCTGAGATCAGAAAGACTACATCTTTTTAAGTTCACATCTGGCCTTAAATACTTACTAGCTGTGTGATCCTGGGAAAACCATTTAATCCCATTAGCCTTAGTTCCTCTTCTGTAAAATAAACAAGAGGAGGAAATAGCAAACCACTGCAATGTCTTTGTCAAGAAAATCCTAAATTGGATCATGAAGAGTTGGACACAACTGAAATTATGGAACAAGAAGTTTGGATTCATTTGTATTAGGTTCTTATAAAACTAAGGCACAACCAAAATTCTGCAACAAAAAAAAATTGCTTTCTATAATTTATGACTATAAAGTGAATAACTTCATTTGGAGGGGTTATTCTAACTACCAATATTTTGGCTATGTTTAGTTTGCATCAATAATAACAAAAATAGTATTTCTGTAGTACTTTAAGGTTAGTAAAGTACTTTTCATGTTATCATTTGATTATCAAAACAACCCTGTGAATTGAGTGCCATTATAATCTTCCTCTTACAACTGAAAAAAAAAGGAAACTAAGAGAAGTCAAGTGATTTACATAGTTTTTAAGGGTATATTTACTTTGAGAGTCAGTTGTTAATTTTTTCTTCTGGGCATTAATAACTCGGAAATAAATATTCATCACAAATCACAACTTGTTTTATTGATTTATTGATTGTCTAGACTTAAACTGTTAACAATTCAGATTAAAATAAAAAATATTATTTCCCAGTCATTTGGTAGTTAACAATTTTCCCCAGTTTTTTTTCAGAGAACCAGTTGTTAAACATTTACTTTCACACTTCTATATTCCTTTTTTTAAAAGCCTTCCCTACCTTCTTAGAATCCATACTGTGTTTTGGCTCCAAGGCAAAAGAGTGGGAAGGGTTAGGCAATGGGGGTTAAGTGACTTGCCAAGGGTCACAACAGGTAGGAAGTGCCTGGAGTCAGATTTGAACCTAGGACCTCCTATCTCTAGCCCTGGCTCTCAATCCACTGATCCACCCAGCTGTTCCCTCTATATTCCTTTTTAAACTTTACTTCAACCCATCAGGAGTATAATAGAAATCTCAGGGAATAAAATTATCACCTCACTTGAGGTATGGTGACTATAGACTTAAAATAATTACAAACCATTATTATAATAAATATTTAATATTATTATTAGCATTTACACAGCACTTTTCTCATCTGAGCTTCACAACATTCCTATTAGTCAGGTAATATGTTACACTGTAGGTAGGTATCTAGAGCAGGGTTTGAATTAGAATCTTCCACTCTCTAAGCCCAATATACCATTTAGATGTTAAGAGTTAATTCCTATCACTGCACAACAGTGATGAGGATGAGAATAAGGATGACATTGCTGGTTGTGGTGGCAGTAATAAGACTCATATACATAGTATTTTAAGGAACATCAAGCACTTTCCTCATAACTACCTCTAAGAGAGGTAATACAAATAATAGTAGCCTGCATGGACAAATAAGAAAACTGAGATTCATAGAGATTAAGGGACCTGTCCATTTAATTGCATACTGAGCAAATGTTAGAGCTAAAATTTGAACCTAGGTCTCCTGACTCCAGATCTAGCACTCTCCCAACACAAATTTTCTTCCAAGAGGTTCTGCTTGAACAAAGGCACAAAATGTGGGCTTACTGAAATGACTCTAAGTGGATACTTGAAAAATAGGTATAGCTCAGTCATACTCATCATCTAAGAATTGGCTCATGACCATGGAGACTGTTGTTCATATCCTTGACTACTATTAACATCCTTATGGCTCAAGAACTTCCAGAAACCTGACTTCTTCCTCTTCAGAGGGCACAGGATCACTGTCTCTATTCAAACTTACTAACAACTACAGCTGAACATAAGTAAAAAAATTAATGACCTAGCAATCTGACTTTTTTAAACCTAGACAATTCTGAAAAAAAAACACCATTGAAAAAGTACCATGACCCCATGAGCTGATGTTAAGTCCTCCTTTGTTAGAGAGATTAAGTGTGGTTTAACAAATGGAAATATCTAAGAGTTGATTTATGACGGGGATAAAGTTTTAGGCCCATGATAAAATGGCAATAACTTTTGGCAAAATAAATTGAAGCATCCACAAGTCAAGGCCAAGATACAGAGAAGGATATAGACATGAAAAACAGCAGGGCCAATATATGTTTTTAAAAACTTAAGATATCCAAGTCATCTATGAATTAAGTTCTCATAGATCAATTCCTTTAATATTAGGATCTATAAATTGTCAGTACACATAAATATTTTTAAAGATCATATTAATAAAGATGCATCCAGTATATTGGTACCTGGGAGGTTTCCATGATGTGCCCCCTAATAACCTCCCCTCCTTTCCTATCTTTGCCCTTTTAACTCTTGCTCATTCTTCAAGGTCTAGTTTCATGACAACTCCCTTTTCTCCAAAAAGAGAAATAAACTATCTCTCTCTCTCTCAACTGCAAGTATACTTTGGAGCTCTCTACTACACATTTTCTATTATGCACTATAGTATGGGTTGTATAAAATCAACATAAAAATTTAACTCATAGTTGGCACATGCACATTAAGGTAGAACACAGAGTGATGATGCAGTTTCAAACTTCCAGAAAGGGCAGCTCAACATGATTTTTGTGTAGGGGGGAAAAGGAGTTAATTTTAAAAGGGTTAGACTGAATTATTTAAGACTGTGATCATCAGGAATTTAATTTATTCCAAAGAGATTTATTTACAATTCATTTACAAAATGTAGAAAAAGTGAAATAAAATCAGAGAGAGAATAAAGTAAGTCTCTCCTGAGGTTAGTTTTTTTCAGAAAATCCAGCAGTTAAGAGTCAGTTTTTTACTCACCACGTGTCAGTTCAAAGGAAGAGATTTTAGAACAGCATCACCAGGAACAGGGTCTTGGGTCCAACCTCCACTCCAAAGAATGAAAAATTTTCTCAAGTCTCCACTTCCAAAGAATAAAGAACTATTCCCTCACAGGAAGTGACAGCTCCTTTTAGAGACACTTCTTCTGCACCACTTCCTGTGTCTTCCCCTAATTTTATGTCTACCAATCACAGTTGAAGCTTTGCTTTAAGACTGCCCAAGGGCAGTTAGTTTAATTCTGATATGTCACCCACTATTACACATGTGGGTCACAGACCTCCCACTTAATGATTAAGTGGGATGTTTACACTTTTAGTAATTAGATCTAAAAATGGGGAGATGATCATACTCAACTTTTAAGTAGGGTATTTATACTTTTGGTGATTAAATCTAAAAATAGGCAGGGGTTACAATTTTAATCTTCACTATCAGGTGACAGTTAATTTTAATCTTCACATGTGCCTGTACATGAGAACACATGACCCAGACTATCAATCAAATAAATAGGCATAATATCATGAAAAAGATGTAAGAGCCTGGACAAGCCAGAACTAACTCTTTTTGGTTCCACTCCTCCCTGAATTCAAAGCCCACTCCTTGGCTGGCCTTAATTTGTCTGGCCTAACCATTTGCTTCCCTGGGCCGCCTTGCTGCTGCTTATGAAATTGACCAGGGCCAGTTGGGAATCTAGGCCTCAATGAAGTAGGAGCAACTTAGCTGGAGACTTTGGGTAGCTTGAAGATTGAATTTGGCTCTCCCCTGATTGTAACAATGAAGGTACTTAGCTCTTCCTTGATTGTAAAGATTAAATTTTAACCCCTTGTCTATTTGTTGATTTAATCCCCAAAATATAAGGACAGTACTTAAAGTTGAGTGGGAAGATCTGCCCATGTTAAATCTGATCACCAAGGGTACAAATCTCCCACTTAATCATGAGGTCAGAGGTCTGTGACCCACATATGCGATAGTGGGTGACAAATTAGAATCAACTAACTGCCTTCTGGGCAGTCCTAAAGCAGAGCGTCAACTGTGTTTGGTAGACATGGAATTAGGGTAAATGACACAAGAAAAAATGGTCTTTAAAGGAAAGAGACAAAGGCCTGAAGGAGGTTGATTGTTGAGGGTTCGTCTTCTGGGAGTTATTGGTGGTTGCTCTTCTGGGAGTTATTGGTGGTTGCTCTTCTGGGAGTTTGAAAGAGACTCACTTGGAGTGGAGCCTGCTGGAGTTGAGGCTGATAAAAGAATATGCTGATTGAACTGACAACATAGTGAGTGTAAAGGCTAACTTCCTTCCTTGCCCTTTCTGCAGGCATGAGCCTCTGGGAAAGGGCCATTGTCTTGAGACTCCTTTCCCCTGACTGGGGCTTAAAATTGTTACCTGGCTCAGAGGAAGCTCTCTCTCTCTCTCTCTCTCTCTCTCTCTCTCTCTCTCTCTCTCTCTCTCTCTCTCTCTCTCTCTCTCTCTCTCCTTTTCTCTCTTCCTTAATATCTTCCCTCTATTGTAAAATAAACTACCATGAATTCCATTTTACTTTAGTAATTCATTTTGGGTATTCAGAAATTAAATCCCTGGTGACCAATTAAATATTCAGTCTCAACCCTATAAATTACTCATAACAATTGTTGGACTGTTAATCACTTTTTTCTTTTTTTTTCTCTTTACTAATAAATACTTTTAATTAGCATAAAGTCTCCAAGATTAATTTTTATTATAACAATATTTAATATCATACATTTGTGCATGTTTTATAGGATAATAAACTTTAAAGTTTTAAGGGATCTTAGAAATCATCTAGAGACATCTACTTGACTCAGTACATAGAACACTGGTCCTAAAGTCAGGAAAACCTGAATTCAAAGCCAGCCTCTAACGTACTACCTATATGACCCTAGCCAGTCACTTAACCTCTGTCTCATTTAATCCACTGGAGAAGGAAATGACAAGCCACTCCAACCAAGAAAACTTATGGACAGCATGGTCCAGGGGGTCATGAAGAGGCAGAGGTGATTGAACAACCGAAGAAAAATAAAGAGAACATCTAGTAGAGTCCCGTCTGAAGAAAACAGGCTGAGAGGGTCAAAATTTGTTGTCCAAAGTCACATAAATAATTGTTTACTCCAAACTATACTATAATATAAATTTTAGTGGTTTTTCTTAGATTGGTTTGGGGAGTGACAACCATTTTGACCTCTCGAAAAAGTGATGAGTTACTTAACTTCTTTACACTAGTCTTCTAAAACCAAGTATCTTTAAAACCTCTAATTTTCATTAGAATTTTATAAATAATTCAAGCATGAATAAGTGGAAAGCCATGGAAAGCCTGAAGTTTGATAGCATAAATGAACTAGATCAGTCCTTGATCAAACTAATGAATTCCCCCAAAAGCTGACCAAAAAGCATGAAGAACCTCTTCAATCAACCTACTGTAATTATAGGATATTGGCAATTAGATAAGGATAGCTGGCAAACACCAGAAACTTCCAAAGATTGGCTGAGATCAGCCATACACTCATTGCCTAGAAAACAAGCAAGCTGACCTCAGACAACAATTTTTTTCACACACACACACAAAAAAGAGTTTCTACATCTTTTTGTTTGCAGCAAGGTAAAGCATAGTGGGTAGAATATTTCTTTTCATATTATCTATTACCAATGGCATTTTGCATCAGAAATTCATAGGAGCACCTGAGACATCAAATCAAGGGGGCAAAAGTAGTTGAGTATATTGCTTTTGGAGCTGAGACCATTCTCTGTGCATGACAGGTCCCAAAGTGGAGATATATGTGGATTCCTTTTTTTTTTCTGAAAGAGCATAGCAATAACTTATCTGAGGCAGCCTGAAACTAGAAATTATGGAAACAATAGACAACCATGAGAATTGTATGCTTAAGTCACAATAAAGAATATGGCCCAGTACAGCAAGTCACCTACCAGAGCAAGTCATGTAATAGAGATATCTTACCCCAGAAAGAAAGAATGAGGACATGAGAAACCCTGCAACATTGAATGGGTAATTGATCCCATTAGCCTGTTGGCCATGGCCATACATTCTCCCTACATATGAGCCTTCCTACTTTTGAGTTCTCTGTGAATCCACTTTCCTTATTGATACTGAGGCTTTGTGAGCAATGTTTTGTTGGATGGAATTGTAAGGGAACTTGGTCTGGATCTGGGGGAGGAATAAATATTTTCAGAGTTGAATCAAACCTTGGGTTTTCCATATATCCAATAACCAAAGAAGAAGGAGCTAATCTAGTTCACAAAGCCAATAGACATTTTTTTTTAGGAAAAAAGACCCCAATTTTATGGGGGGAACTATTTTGGTTATTACTATGTCATTTCTTTTTTAAATTTTAATTAATTAATTAATTAAAAATATTTTTCCATGGTTATAAAATTCTTGTTCTTTCCCTCCCCTACCACCACCTTCCTCCCATAGCCGACACACAGTTCCACTGGGTTTCACATGTTTCATTCAACAAGAACTATTTCCATATTGTTTTTTAATTTAAATTAATTTATTTCGTCAATTTAGAACATTATTCCTTGGTTACGAGAATCATATTATTTCCCTTTCTACCCTCCCCCCAAACTTCCCATAGCTGACATGCAATTTTCCTGGATATAACATGTGTCCTTGATCAAAACCTATTTCCATGTTGTTGGTGTTTGCATTAGGATGTTCACTTAGAGTCTACATGCCCAACCATAACCCTTCAACCCATGTAATCAAGCAGTTTTTTTTTTCCTTCTGTGTTTCTACTCCCACAGTTTTTCCACTGAATGTGGATGGTATTTTTTTTCTCACACATCCCTCCAAGTTGTTCAGGATCACTGCATTGCCACTAATGGAGAAGTCCATTACATTCTATTGTACCACAGTGTATTGGTCTCTGTGTTTAATGTTCTCCTGGTTCTGCTTCTTTAGCTCTGCATCAGTTCCTGGAGGTCATTGCAGTTCCCATGAAATTCCTCTAGTTTATTATTCCTTTGAGCACAATAGTATTCCATCACCAATATATACCACATTTTTTTAAGCCATTCCCCAGTTGAAGGGCATCCCCTCATTTTCCAAATTTTTGCCACCACAAAGAGCTCAGCTATGAATATTCTTGTACAAGTCTTTTTACTTATTATCTTTTTGGGGTATAAACCCAGAAGTACTATGGCTGGATCGAAGGGCAGACAGTCTTTTAGCCCCCTTTGGGCATAGTTCCAAATTAATCTCCAGAATGGTTGGATCAATTCACAACTCCACCAGCAATGCATTAATATCCTGACTTTGCCACATCACTTTCCAGCATTCATTCCTTTCCATTGCTGTCATGTTAGCTAATCTGCTAGGTGTGAGGTGATACCTCAGAGTTGTTTTGATTTGCATCTCTCTGATTATAAGAGATTTAGAACACTTTTTCATGTGCTTATTAATAGTTTTGATTTCTTTAACTGAAAATTGCCTATTCATGTCCCTTGCCCGTTTATCAATTGGAGAATGGCTTGATGTTTTTGTACAATTGGTTTAGCTTTCTATAAATTTGAGTATTTAGACTTTTGTCAGAGGTTTTTGTTATGAAGATTGTTTCCCAATTCTATTTCCATATAACTGATATTTGCATTAGTGTGATCATTTAGATTCTATATCCCCAATCATATTACCATCAACCCATGTGATCAAGGATTTGCTTTTCCTCTGTGTTTCTATTCCCACAATACTCCCTCTGAATATGTATGGTGTTCTTTTTCATAGGTCTCTCAGAATTGTCCTGGATGATTGCATTGCTGCTAGTAGAGAAGTCCATTATGTTCGATTGTACCACAGGGTATTAGTCTCCATATTTTAAAGGGTGACTATTATAGTTGAGACTGAAAAATATCTAAATTTAAA
Organism: Monodelphis domestica; assembly: GCF_027887165.1. Taxonomy (NCBI): domain Eukaryota; kingdom Metazoa; phylum Chordata; class Mammalia; order Didelphimorphia; family Didelphidae; genus Monodelphis; species Monodelphis domestica. The sequence continues at coordinate 293,676,745 of NC_077230.1, forward strand.
TGGTCACCAAGGGAAATCCCAAATAATAAAATACCCAAGTCAGCTGCCAAATTTTTATGGTGTTTTAATTACAGCAGGAGGAAGAAAATATTAAAGGGAGAGAGAGAGAGAGAGAGAGAGAGAGAGAGAGAGAGAGAGAGAGAGAGAGAGAGAGAGAGAGAGAGAGAGAGAAGAGAAGAGAAGAGGAAGAGAAGGAAAGAAGTTTAACTCAGAACCACTCTGGCTCAGGCTGAGCCAAAGCAGGCCTTAAGGCCTTGGAAAACAAAGGCAGAGAAAGGAGTCAGTCCTTGTCACTCACATGACCAGTCTAAAGGAAAGCTGTCTGCGGGGCTCCTCCACACTCAAACTCCAAGATCAAACTGCCCTCTAGCTCTCCTCACAGGAAGTCCCGAGAACTCCAGAGGCTGTTCTCTACCTCACTTCCTGCATCTCACATATGCCAATGGTGTCTCAAGCTTGACTTAAGACTGCCAAGAGGTCTGTTCTTTTTTTTTTGCACATGTCTGTTGAAGACCATTTTTTCAAATTATTAAATCTTGAGTTTGATGCAGCCCTTCCTAATCTTGTTACACTGAGTAGGGTGGAGAATGTGAGTTTCTAAGACCTGATTCTGTTATTCCAAGTATCTCTATTGTTATTTATCAGGAAATAGCTAAATCAGATCTTCTAAAGAATGGTCTGATTAGGGTGGAATAGTTTTGAAATTCACAGTATATAATGTTCTTCTGGTTTTGCTCCTTTCACTCTGCATCAGTTCCTGGAGGTCATTCCAGTTTACATGGAATTTCTCCTGTTCGTTATTGCTTTGAGCACAATAGTATTCCATGGACAACAGATACCACGATTTTTCAGCCATTCCTCAAATTGAGGGCATCCCATCCTTTTCCAATTTTTTGCAACCACAAAGAGCGCAGCTATGAATATTTTTGTACAAGTCTTTTTCCCTATTATCTTTTGGGGTATTAACCCAGCAAGGGTATGGTGGGATCAAAGGGCAGGCAGTTTTTTAAAGCCCTTTGGGCAATTCCAAATTGCCATCCAGAATGATTGGATCAATTCATAACTCCACAAGCAATGCATTAATTTACCAATTTTGCCACATACCCTCCAATATTTATTACTTTTCTTTGCTGTCCTGTTAGCCAATCTGCTAGGTATGAAGTGATACCTCAGAGTTTTTTTGATTTGCATTTCTCTTATTACAAGTGATTAAAACACTTTTCATGTGCTTATTAATAGTTTTGATTTCTTTATCTGAAAATTGCCTATTGATTTCCCTTGATTATTTATCATTTGGAGAATGGCTTGATATTTTATACGATTGATTTAGCTCCTTATAAATTGGAGAGATTGGACTTTTGTCAGAGTTTTTTTTTTTTTTGTTATGGAGATTGTTTCCCAAAATGTTGCTTCCTTTCTAATTAAATTGCATTGGTTTTATTTGTACAAAAACTTTTTAATTTAATGTAATCAAAATTATTTAACATTTTGTAATTTTTTTCTAACTTGCTTGGTCTTAAAATCTTTCCTTTTCCAGAGATCTGACAAGTATACTATTCTGTATTCATCTAATTTATTTATAATTTCCTTCTTTATATTCGTCATTCACCCATTCTAAGTTTATCTTGGTGTAGGGTATGATATGTTGATCTAAACCTAATCTCTCCCATATTGTTTTCCAATTTTCCTAGCAGTTTTTGTCATATAGTGGATTTTTGCCCCCACCCCCAAAAAGCAAGGATCATTGGGTTTATCTTAGACTGTCTTGCTGAGGTCACTTATCCCAAGACTATTACACTGATCCTGACTTCTGTCTCTTAGCCAATACCATATAGTTATCATGAACCCTATAGTACAGTTTATGATCTGGTATTTCTAGGCTGCCATCCTTCATTTTTTTTTCAATATTTACCTTAAAATTCCTGATTTTTTTGTTCTTCCAAATGAACTTTGTTATAGTTTTTTTTCTAATTCAGTAAAAAAGTTTTTTGGTAGTTCAATGGATATGGCACTGAATAAGTAAATTAGTTTGGGTAGGATTGTCATTTTATTATGTTTGCTCATCCTATATTATACTTCCTTTTATCTGGATGTAATTGTCTTCCTTATGTCTTTTAACTAAACCTCTTTTTCTAATTTGGCTTTGTCAGATATCATGATTGTGAATCCTGCCTTCTTTTTCTCATTTGATGCCTAATAGTTTTTGCTCCAGCCTTTAACTTTTACTCTGTGTGTGTCTACCTGCCTCATGTTGTGTAGACAACATAGGGTAGGATTTTGGGTTCTAATCCACTCTGCTATTTTCTTCCTTTTTCTGGGTGAGTTCATCCCATTCACGTTCAGAGTTATAATTACCACCTGTGGATTCCCCAGCATTTTGATTTCCTATCCTAGTCCTGTCCTTTCTTCTTTCCCAATTTCCTTCTACACCACTGTTATTGTTTTTAATCAGTCCCCCTCCTTCTCACCCTTATTTTACTTCCCTTTCTCCCACTCCTCCCTTCTTATTATCCTCTTATTTTCTTTATGGACTTTAAAAACTATTCCCCCACCTTCTTTCTCCCTTGTTTTGCTTCCCTCTCCATCAGTACATTTTTTTACCCTTCTACTTCTCTATAGGGCACAAATCAATTCTCTGCCATAATGGATCTGATTGTTCTTGCCTCTTAGAGTCAACTTCAATGCATGTAAGAATTAAGTATTTCCTAACTCTAAGTTCTTTACCCTTCCTGTGTGTTGGTGTTTTCCCCTGCTCCTGCCATGATCTTCTTTATGAAATATAAATTTACCCCATTTTGTGTCTTTTCCCATTTATCTTAGCATCAACATTTTTTACCTCTATTAAAGATATATCTATATCTATATCTATCTATCTATCTATCTATCTATCTATCTATCTATCTATCTATCTATCTATCTATATACATTTAGTCCTATATAGTGTAAGAATTGGGATAATATTTCTACCCAGATATATATTTTATAAAGTTTTTTGGAAAGGGTAGACAATCATTCCTATAAGTAACCTGACCACATGGTTCTTAGCCTGCAAGTCCCTTCATCCTTCCCTTTCACCTGTCTGCCCTGTTCTCGTCTTCCTCCTTCCTTCTCTTCTCAGTTCTCCCCCTCACAAGCCCAAAGCTTTTACTTTTATTGACATACCACACATAGAGGGACACAAACCTGGCACAACTGCGTTATGTCTGGAATGTTCGATGGGCAGGTCAAGTTACTCAGGAGAAGGAGGGAATGAAATTCCTTGATACAATCCCCTCTGTTATCCTTTGGGAGATCCATCTCCCCAATGGATCATTTAAATATAACTATCTTATCATTTTTCTAAGAGAGTGTTACAATACTTAGAGATGAGAGTAAAATACAAAAACTGATTGATAGACAATTGATAAAATGCCAATAAGGGGGAAGTCCCCTTTGGCATAAGTGTTTACATTCAGAATAAGTGTGTTCAACCCCCTTCAATTCAGTTTTTTATATCCCAAAGTTCATTCTGGATCTTTTGATGTAGTGTGTGGCTTCTTTAGGCCTCTATAAAGTACCTTATCCAAGAAGATCCGCTTTCTTGATTTGAGATGTTGGCAAGTTTCTTTTCCTTAAATTTCTCCAAAAAATTTTAAATCTTGGATTTTAGGATAATTACACAATCACAAGCCAGATCAGAACATGAAGCTAAATCATAGCTGTTGCTTTGGCTAGATTCCCCTTTGCCCCTTAGAATGTAGGCACCAACTGAATCCTTGGTTGTTACTAAGTCTGCCATTCCATCCCCATATTCAAATTTAACTGTCATGTCACCTCCACTAATTTGAATAGGACTAGTGTTTTCAAAAGTAGTGTTAGCTCAATTTTCAGTTAATTTTTCCTCATCTATATCACTCATTGCTAGATGGAAGGTATCAGCTTCTGGATTCAATTAGATGGATTTTGTAAGGATACCTTTGCTATGTAGCTATTTACAGAATTAACTGAGTTTAGTGGGATGTCATCTGTGAATGGTTTTAATGCCTTTATATTTTCTCCTTTAGCAACAGTAACCTCTAGGGAATTGAAATTAGGTGTCTGTATCTGTCACGAAATTTTGCTTGAGTTCTTGTGACTTATTTTTTTCTTTTTCTTTTGCATAATTCAATCCCATTATCCACTCTACACTGGAAAAAGTTCTCTAAGAAAGATTTGATTTCATTCAAACTCTTTTCCTTTGTAAGTACTGTGCATCCCTATCAAAGTCTCTTATCTCATTTGTAATTTCTGAAATAATTCATTTTATTTATAATTCTGTCTCTTTAATCTGTCTCTGTCTTTCTCTTATTTTATTTAACATACTATCATTCACAGATTCACTTTCTTGCACTGAGTGTTCACCATTTCCCAACTTTTTTCTAGTATTTTTAACTGCAGCCTCATTCTCACTATTTCTTCTATCTCTAAGTGTCACACTATATATCTTATGGATTTGGCTTCATAACTCTTTCCTAATCATATCTGATTACTTAGGCTTAGCTCCAGAGTTAATTGCATTTTGCATCTCTTGCAAATCATTAGCTTTCTTTGAAGACTTTAATTTGCAATGTGAACAAGTGGACTTCTTGTACCTAGTATCTGCATTTTGTGTGTTCTTATTATTAATCTCATGTTTCTTCTTTAAAAAACAATTTCTAATCAAGTAGCCTTTTTGTGGCAAAATAAACACTCCCTATTCTCTCTGCCCTGGTTTTTCCTTGTAACTAGATGTTATATTAGTCCTAACTGTGTTCAGATTCTTGATTTCTTCAGTCTTCTCTTGTTTAACAGTATTCTCTGTCATTTCTAACTTTTCTTTTAGGTCCTGGACTTGATTACTTTGTTCTGAATTATTCTCATGCAAGTAACTTGCTGTCTCATGCAGTTCAATCAGAGTGACTGAATCATACTTGGGGAAATAGTGTTTGAAAAAAAATTTTTTTAATTAAGAGTGCAACCCCTCAACAATTGCCTAAGCACATGACTAGCAGACTTTTCACTATCAACTTCCAGACCTAAGATTAAATCTGCCATCTCTGACAGACAGCCTATGTATATGTCAGGATGTTCCCCTTTACTCTGTAAGATCTTATCAAACATAGCCCATGCATTTGGTTTTGAACAGCATTGTTTTATGGCCTGTAGCAAGTCCTTCCTGCATTTTCTTAGGTAGAACATTGTAAAAATTAAATTTAGTTTCTAGTAATAAAAGTATTATATTTTATGAGTATATAATTATATATAATTATATATAAAAAGTATAACATTTTATTAAAGAATATTAGAAATCAAGGAAACAAAATAATAAACCACGTGCCTAGGGCTGATTAGCCCATTCACAGCCTACTTACTACATGTTGCAATGTCTGAGTAGAGGAAGGGGTGCTCTTGGGAGGTAGAAAGCCCATTAAATACTAAATTGTGATCTTTCCCAGGTGGAGACTCAGGTAAGATTATAAAGAACTCTGGGAAATACCAAGGACTTCTAGAGATTGAAGTCTGGGGTTAAAATCTCCATTTTTACATACCACCCTGTGATCGTATTGGGAAACCAGTTTCCCCAAAAGGATCGTGGAAACAATCAACTTAAAGATTACAATAATTCGTGTGTAAAAGGAAAAGAGAACAAAGCCAATGATTGCTAGGCTCATTGAAAAAAAGCCAGTTGGAGGGAAGTCCCTTTTGTCATAAGAGTATACATACAAGTAAATGTTCAATCAACCACACCCAAAGTTCATTCTTGATCTTCTCATGCACAGTTTGTGGTCTATGGAGTCATCTTCATGATGTCTTCTCCAAACAGTTCAGTTTCTGGATTCTTATCATGTTTCTCAACCTAAAATTTCTGTCTATGAATTAAAAATAATAATACATTTTACATTTTTACATACCTCCCCTCCCCAAAGACGGTGATTGAAAACCACAGGGATCACTTAGGGATGCATGGCTGAGTTATGAGGTATATGAATCAATTGGTAAGAGAAATCAAAAACATAAAAAAAATAATTTCTGGATGAAATATAGACTATCAAAGTCATATGTTTAAAAATTCCAAGTATTGGAAAAATAAATCAATAACAGGTCCTTGAATCAGGGACCAATTTAAATGACATAAGCAATTAATAATTTACCCAGTCAGTAGCCAGGACTACAGAAAATTGCCACGCTACAGAAAAGGGACTAGATTATAGGAGCCAGGTTGGAGCCAAATTTGAGATAGTCATCTGTAAGTATTTTCACGAAGAGTGTTGATACAAGGAAGGCCTACATCTTAACTTATGTTAAGCTTCACAACCTCGAGTCTTCACACTGGGTTCAAGTCCTTTGTACTGGCTTAGAAGTGCATCAATCCTTCCTGGATTGGTTTCTTTTCCTTTTTTTTTACCTGTGTGTTCTTTTGATACAATTCAGGTTTAGCTTTGTGCTTCTTTGGCCCTGTGCAATGGCTTTTTTGTATAACTGTTGTCATGGAATCAGACAGAATCATTAATCAAAGTTCCATAAATTTTAAAAAATGATTAGTGGCATCATTTTTACAGTCTCAAGCTTTTGGGGAATGCATTGACATTATAGCAAATGTATTTTAAACGTATATTACTGATAAATCAAAAAAGTTAACGAAAATCTTAATACTGGTGACCTGTGCTTCAAATATAAAGAGGAGAGAAAAAATAAAAGATTGAAATAGTATTTTGCACATGCAAGAAAAATATAATAATAAAATAGTTTTTATAATTAAAAAATATAGCTTATAATCATTAACACACTGTGTCAGTTAAGGAAATGTAGAATACAAGTTTTCTCACCAAAAATGAGATCCATTTCCTCTTCATACCTGGCCATGATCCACTGTGAGTACGAGCAAATGAATTTCACAAGGTAAAAGGTTTTTTTGTTGTTTTTTTTATAAAGAACAGTAGTACAAATATGTAGATATCAATATCTCCAAAATTCTCAATAGCCCAAATAATAACAAAAGCAAACAAACCACTATCATATTTTACATGAGTGTATGACATTTAAAGAAAATAAATACTTTTCACAAGTTTTACAGACATAGCAAATCTTTCAACCTTGGCAAATATATTTTTAAACAAAGTAAAACTTATTTGGGTCTAGAACTTCATCAAGAAATCAAGAGATCATTCGGGTGGAAGTAAAGTGAGCTGAAGAGTTATATATGAGAGATGCTTCTCTTTTGGGAGTCATCCAGGTTTAGGGTTACCATGCCTTGGGCTTAACTTCCCAGCTCCTTTGGTATGAGACTGTGATATCCCATCCATTCACATTTTTATAAATGTGGGAGGTGGAGATTATAATTGCATTTCACTTCAACTACTAAAATGGACCTTACCTCCTGTTAGGGGCAGGCAAAATGATCGGAGTTTGGGGGAGAAAATCTAAAAATTATGTCTAAAAGACCCCTTAAAATCAATTTTTGATATTCAGCTAAAACTTATTAAATTTTCCAAAGGTTGATATACAATTGTATCCAATTTTTTATGAAGTCCTTTAGGTGACAATTCACAAATTCAAAACAGAAAAGGGCTATTTTTATATAGGCTTATTCAATAATATTTGTTCAATATAGTTATAGAGGAAAAGCAACAAAATATAACAGTAGTTAAAACCCAGTACATTAAAATGATTCAGAGTAACAGAATAATATTGAATACATTGATATATGAACTTAAAACCAACAAAATTAAATCTTAAACAAAACAATCAGCAAAATGAAATAGAATACAGATTTTTATAAAACATTGGCGTATGAAAAGCATTAACATACATAACCTCCAGTTTCTTTAAAGTTCCTTGGTTTTTATATATTTAGATGCCTATTGTCAGAAGACAGAAGATTGGTAAGGGGTAGCCAATGGGATTCAAGTGACTTTCCCAGGGTCACACAGCCAGGAAGTGTCCGAGGCCAGATTAGAACCAAGGACCTTCCATCTCTAGGCCTGGCTCTCAATCCACTGAGTTGTCCCCCCCCCCCCATAGTTAGGGTGGTTTTTAGTGCACTCGAAAGATACCCTTTGAAATAAGCCATGCTTGTAACTTCCTGTTTGGAAAAATCTCTTACTTCCCCTCATTGTCCCCCCACCCCCGTGGTCCCTGTAGCCTAAGGAAGAAAACCCCTGTTTTTACCAGCTGCTTTGTGATTCCTGAGGAAATAGCAGTTAACAGCAGCCTGGGTCATGGGGCTGGGCCTAGGGGGATGAGCAATCTAGGTCAGAGACCACAGTTGTTGGGGCTGGGACTGGGGCTGGGCCAGTGGCTGGAGCAGGAGCAGGAACAGGAGTTGGAGCAAGAGCCAGGTGGGCAGGGCTGGGACTAGGTGAGTGATCCAGATCAAGAAGGTCTGGAGTGGATAAATGCAGGTAGGAATGGATAGCAGGCAAACAGGCAAGCAGGCAACAGGAATGAACTGAGTCAAGAGGCTTTGCTAAATAACCTTGGTGAAATGTGGCTGAGAAAACATTATCTAGGCTATCTTTAAAAAAAAAAGAGAGAGAAGTTCTCATCCCTTTGTGGTCGCCAAAACTGTAAAATTAAATTTAGTTTCTAGTAATAAAAGCATTATATTTTATGAGGTTTATTAAATATTATTAGAAATCAAGGATACAAAATAATAAACCACATTCCTAGGCCTGATTATCTCATTTACAGCCTATTTACTACATGTTGCAATGTCAGAGTAGAGGAAGAGGCACTCTTGGGAGGCAGAGAGCCTGTTAAATATTAAATTGTGACCTCACCCAGGTGGAGACTCAGGTGAGATTATAGGGAATTCTGGGAAATACCAAGGATTTCTGGGGATTTAAGTTTGGTGTTCAAATTTCCATTTTTACAACCTGCAAGTAGGGTTAGTAAAGTCCATATATACCTTTTGTTCCACAGTTCGACAGCTAGTTAAATTGCTATCAGGTCTAGTATTCTCCAGAAATTGTCTCTGTTCATGTGGGATGAACAGTTCTGATAGTAGGAACTAGGCATCTTCAAAATCAGGATCAAAGATCCTGAAAGCTCAATTCAACTCCTTTTGAGATTTGAAAGGATTTTCTACAAATTTGGGGAACGGCTTTTTATAGATTCAAGTTCCTGTGTTGAGAATTGTCTATGAGCTTTGGAGTGTAATACACCAGCATTATTGGACAATTTGGTGACCTCTTTTAGTGGACAGATTTTTTCAGGTTCACAGTCAGGTTTGTTCTCATTGTCACCTTGTACATTCTCTGTTTGTCCATTGTCCTTGCCCATAACCTGATCTAGCCTTTTTCCCTTAATCAATTGCTTAAACACAGCCTAAATCATGTTTTCTAGGTTGTTTTCAATAGCCAATATCTTTTCTTCCTTAAAGGGAATCACAAATCTAAAGAACCTCTTCACTTGGGTTAAAGTTTGAAGGACAGCCATTAAAAAGCACATACACTTGAACCAGGAACTTCCAGAGTGTAGGTTCTGTTTGGAATGGCAACTGCAAAATAGACATGGTTATATTGCCTCTATAATTAATAGTTTCCATTATCATAATGGTCATCCTTGTGTATAATATGTGGTAGACCCCAAAACAAGCAATGTCTACAAGGACCACAAATCCACAAATAACTTGCTTAAACATTGTTTCTTTCTTTACTACTCTGCCTACATAAGGATTGTGGGGTTCAGTCAAACTTTGAGGTGCCAATTGTATTAGAAATAGGAATCTGTGGAACTATTGCAATAAAGGGATATACTCTGGCTCTGATTAGAGAGCTACGAGGGGACACCTGAGGGTGCCTAATTGTTATGGAGATAGAAATATGTCTTCAGAGATAGAGAGATGATATTAGTGAGAGATATTCTAGATTTGCCTATTGATCACTATTGATGGTTAATAGATCAAGATATTTCTTACCCTTCTTCCACCATTCACCTCCCAGTTTCTACCCACACCCTTCTGCCGCTCTTTCCCCTCCCCCGGTCTTAGTCAGCCACCTTCTAAGCAACTCAGGGGAACTATGAGATTTCAGATAAATATTCTTTACTCTTCTTTTCTCAACATGGGGGTTTATTGGGAACAACTGGATGGAGAACTGAGGCAAGATGAGGTGAGAGGGATGAGGGTTTCCCTAATTTATAATGGATAGGAGGATTTTAGGAAATGTAAGTCCTGTCACAAAAATGACTCAGGGACAATCAAAGAGTGTGGAGGACAAGACTTTTTTCTTCTTTTCTTCTTTAAACCAGCCAGATAATCTTTGCTTGAGTAATTCAAGTCCAGACTCTGTCAGAAGCCACAAAGTTCTCTCTATGCCTAGGTCAGAAAAAAGCCAGTCTCTCCCTGGGTCACACACCCCAGAGAAGAAGTCTCTCAGTTCATCTCCTCTGACCAGGCTCCAACTGATTTCCTGGGAACATTCTGTTTGGAATCTTCACCATGATTGGCAGATCAGGTCCCCAGATTTCTATCTTGCATGCATGAAAATTCTCTCTTCCTTCATGCTTCTTCCACACCTACCTGAGGAGGGGGTTGACCAACACCAAAATCACACTGGGATACATGACTGAGTTATGAGGTATATGAAACAATTGTCAAAAGAAAAACAAAACAAAAACAAACTGCCCAAAAATTCCCAAATAAAAATAGCAAAAATTAAGTTCTGTATAAAAATAATAAGAAATGTAGAAATGATAAAAAAAATTTAAAATTACATGCATAAAATTCTGAGTAAAAAAAATAAAAAAAAACCTTTAACAGGTTCTTGAATCACAGCAAGTTATGTCCAACAAGCCTGTAGGACAACAAAAGCAATATAGCACTTTACCCATTTGCAACCAGGAGTACAGAACATTTTCAAACTATAGGAGAGAAAGGACTAAGTTTCAACAGCAAATGGGAAAAATCTTTCCCTGTTCTGATTTTACCATCACTGTCAGAGATAGGGGAAGCCAGGAAGATAGCCAACCTGAGGTACTTAACTTAAGTATTGCAGATGGAGTGTGGTTCAAGGGAGTCCTGCATCTTAACATATGTCAAGCGCCACAACCTCAATTTGTGCACTAGGTTCAAGTCCTTAAGTGCTCCTACCACTTAAAAGCAATTGAGGACAATTCTTGGAGCAATAGGATTTTGTAGATAGTGGATCCCTTGTTATAGGGAAATCACTAAGTCCCTTGTATCACTTACAAAAAACTCAGTCCCTGAACCACTTAAATTAGAAATGAAACACCTAATAATAGCTTTTTCAAATTTAAAAAACTATCCTGTATACCCCTGCTCTAGGCATCCCAAATCATAATAAACCATTTGCCCTATATATACATGAACAGAAAGGGGTAGCTTCAGGTGTTCTAACTCAACTTTTAGGATCTCCTCAATGCTCAGTAGCCTATTATTCAGCCAAGCTAGATCCAATAGCTGCCAGAGTACCAAGATGCCTTAGAGGAGTAGCTTCTGTGGCTTTAATAGTAACTAAATCAGCCAATCTGGTATTAGGATGCTCTCTGACCATAATGTGCCCACATGAGGTTGAGGGATTGTTATTAAGTCATGAGACACAGGTATTTACTAACCAAAGGATTACTGAGTATGAAATAACACTATTAAACATTGAACGCATCAAACTAAAATGCTGTGGAACACTTAATCCTGCAACATTGCTTCCTGATTTGCCAACTGCTGGAGAACCTTTACACAATTGTACATCTTTTGTGTCCAGTGTTGATAAGCTTCATAATGATTTACTGGACGCACCATTAGATAATACGGATCTAATATTATTTACAGATGGTTGTTCGTTTATGAGAAATGGTGTGCTCTATACAATAACTGTGGTAGTTATTGAATGTGATAGATACTCTGTGTGATAAGCTGTGTACAGCTTCCTTACCCTCAAATGTAAGCTCACAAGGTACAGAAATCACAGCATTGGAACACGCCTGTATCATTGCAAAAGATAAAAGTGCCACAATTTACACAGACTCCCACTACACCTTTGACATATGTAACGTCCTTGGCATTCTGTGGCTTCAGAGGGTTTTCTTAACATCAGCTGGAAAATCTATTGCTAATGCAGAAATTATTAATGAAGTTATTTTTGCTCTCCAGCAGCCTGAAGCCATAGCTGTAGTTCATTGTTCTGCACATACAGGTGGCATTGACCCTGTCTCCAGGGGAAATAACCAAGAAGATATCACAGCCAAACTAGCAGCCTTAGAAAAACTGGAATTCATTTAGCCACTAACAACTACTAATGATTTGGATCTATTCCTTTCCTATAATGATTAGGAAGTGGGGAAATGGAAGCAAAATTTTAAAGCAAAACAGATTAATGGAGTATGAGTGTGATCTGAAAGAAAACCCTTGCTTCCAAGAAGTTTTTATGAAGAAATTTGCCAATCTATTCATAAAAATGGTCATTTTGGTACCCAGGGAATTGTGGACTCTGTTGAAAGAGTATGGATAGCCCCTGATATAACTACTATAGCCTCTAAACTATGTACAGCCTGCCAAGCCTTTAATCAACACACCTTTCATGGAAAAGCCTTTGGTGGACATCCTTTTGCTTACACACCATTTGAGCATCTACAAATTGACTTTGTCTCTATTCCAAAAGCTGAACAGTATAAATTTTTTCTGGTCATAGTTGATCAGCTGACCAGATGAACTGAAGCATTCCCTACTGCTCAGGATACATCTGTTTTTGTTGCCAACTTCCTTTTAAAAGAAATTATTCCTCACCTTGGTCTACCAGCATGTAATGACTTAGATAGAGGAAATCATTTTACAGATTCAGTATTATCACAAATTTATTTATTTATTCCTAAATTTTATACACCATATCATCCCCAGAGATCTGGCCAAGTTGAACGATTGAATAAGGAACTTAAAACTATGATTGGAAAATTGTGCATGGAGACTCATTTGAAATGGCCAGAAATTCTACCTCTGGCCCTATTTTATCTCAGAAGCAGACCCAGAGGTGATTTACGCATCTCATCATTTGAGATGCTATTTGGACATCCACCTATTCAGGCACAACCATTTAGCCCTACCTATATCTCATTGTTAGGAGAGGATATAGCTATTGCTACATATATCAGACAAGTACAAACAAAATTGTGAGAACTCCATGACTCTGGAGCTCTCTTCAAGCAGGCCCCATAGACTTCTCACTTCATGATTTAAACCCAGGTGGTAGTGTGTATATAAAGAATTTCAAATGTACTAGGTCAACTGTATCTGCTTACGATGGACTATTCCAAGTCATATTAACCTCATTGACAGCTATTAAAATAGGGGAAAGAGACTCATGGATTCATTGTAATCATGTAAAATGAGTACCCACTGTTGATAATGAATAATTGACTATATTGATAGTATTTAATTATTGATTATAATAAGACTTCCCTATTGATGGATCTATACTATTTTATTGCACTTTATTTGTGCCATACATTATTTTATTTTTGTTTTATCTCATTTTTTTGCATTTGAAACACATGCAATTGTATTGAAAAGATTTTTCTTTAACTATTTTTGATCTTTGCGATAAGCTAAGATATACATTTGCTTAGCATAGAAATGAATACCCACAAAGCTTTAGACTGTGGAAAGCTACCATTTATTGATAAATGTTATAGGACTGTGATTTATTATTGTGTCTGATTCCAGGAAATGGGATAAAAAAATGAGCACAGATTTTATCTACATAGTGCCATAGAAGCACAGATTTAACCCAAAAAGTGTCAAAAGAGCACAAAGGTCAAAATGAAACCAATCCATGTGAGATTGATGAACTTCTACACCAATATGAAAGGACTTGAACCTAGTGTGAGACTCAAGGTTTCAGCATGTAACATATGTTAAGATGTAGGACTCCTTGAACCATAGCCTCTATAAAATACTTTCTATGAAAATACCAAAAATTGATTATTCTGGCTCCCCTATCCCTGATAAATGATGAAATATCAGACCAGGAAATGATACTTCCCTTTTACATAGAAATCTAGTCCTTTTTTCTCTCTTAAGATATGGCAACTTCGAACTTCCGGTTAAGATGGCGGCTTAGAGAAAGCTAAAGTTCAGATCTCCGGAAAACCCTTCCTGACCGATCTCAAACTATAAGCTCCTAAGGATCCGAAATTCAAAACGATCAACAGCATAGACCCTGGGAACCCTCCTCCTGGACCTGGACCCAGATCAAAAGGTACAGCTCCCCTCAGAAGCCAGAACCCGAGATCACTCGGACCTAAGGGGTAGGAGCGCAGAGTCCAAGGCTCCGGGAAGCCACAGCCCGGCCCAGCTCAGAGAGCAGGGTCCTCGAACAACAACCCTCAGGGCCTTCTATCCGAGTCCCAGTGAAAGTCACTGCCTGGAGCAAGACAGCCTCAGGGGCTGGATCCTGCTATCCAAGTCTCAGTGAAAGTCCCTGCCCTTAGAGCTTGGGGAAGCTGCAGCCCATCCCCCCGCAGGCCGACGAAACAGCCTCACGGCCAGCGATTCTGAAGGCAACTTCCGGAAAGCAATGTGGTCCGACCCTTCCATTCCAGTTCTAGTGAGGCATATTCAGTTTAACCCAGGGAAAGTTCATAGAACCATCTGCCCAGGACTAAAGCCTCCTAACACCAGACAGAGATAAGAAAAGCTAATCCTCCACATTCAGAGATGGCAAACTCCACAGAAGCACAGAAGCCCCAAAATACCAAGAAAAATAAGAAGAAAGGGGCGACTTTGGACACATTCTATGGAGCCAAAATACAAAATACAGAGCAGATAGAAGATAATATACAAGAAAATGCTCCAAAACCTTCCAAAGGAAATGGAAACTCTCCACAAACCTATGAAGAATTTGAATCAGAAATGACCAAAAAGATGGAAGCCTTTTGGGAGGAAAAGTTGGAAATAATGCAAAAGAAATTCACGCATCTACAAAACCGGTATGATGAAACTGAAAAGGAAAACCAGGCTTTAAAGGCCAGAATCAGGCAGCTGGAAGACAACAACCGTGTAAAAGAGCAAGAATTAATAAAGCAAAGCCAAAATACCAAGAAATTAGAAGAGAACATAAAATATCTCACCGACAAGGTGATAGATCTGGAAAATAGAGGGAGAGAGGATAATTTAAGAATAATTGGACTCCCAGAAAAGCCAGAAATAAACACCAAACTGGACATGGTGATACAAGATATAATCAAAGAAAATTGCCCAGAGATTCTAGAACAAGGGGGCAATACAGCCACTGACAGAGCTCACAGAACACCTTCTACACTAAACCCCCAAAAGACAACTCCCAGGAATGTAATTGCCAAATTCCAAAGCTATCAAACAAAAGAAAAAATCCTACAGGAAGCCAGAAAAAGACAATTTAGATATAAAGGAATGCCAATCAGGGTCACACAAGACCTTG
Organism: Monodelphis domestica; assembly: GCF_027887165.1. Taxonomy (NCBI): domain Eukaryota; kingdom Metazoa; phylum Chordata; class Mammalia; order Didelphimorphia; family Didelphidae; genus Monodelphis; species Monodelphis domestica. The sequence continues at coordinate 293,692,155 of NC_077230.1, forward strand.
CAAGTTCTACTCTGAATGATCGTAAGGCATGGAACATGATCTTCAGAAAGGCAAGAGAGCTGGGACTCCAACCAAGAATCAGCTACCCAGCAAAACTGACTATATACTTCCAAGGGAAAGTATGGGCATTCAACAAAATAGAAGACTTCCAACTTTTTGCAAAGAAAAGACCAGAGCTCTGTGGAAAGTTTGATACCGAAAATCAAAGAGCAAGGAATACCTGAAAAGGTAAATATTAAGGAAAGGGGAAAAATGTTATCTTCTTCTTTTACTCAAACTCTCTTCTATAAGGACTACATTTATATCAATCTATGTATACTAATATGTGGGGAAAATGTAATGTATAAATAGGGGGTAAAGAAAGACCAAATACAATAATCATTCTCACACAAAGATTCACATGGGAAGGGGAGGGGAAGAAAACTCCTATAAGAAGGAGAGGAAGAGAGGGGGGGTGGGGTTTACTTAAACCTCAATCTCAGGGAAATCAACTCTGAGAGGGAAAAACATCCAGATCCATTGGGATCTTGAATTCTATCTTACCCAACAAGGGTAAGGAGAAGGGAAAACCAAGGGGGGGAGGGGGAGAGGGAGAACAAAAAGGGAGGGAAAGAGAGGGGGGAGGGGGAGGGAAGAAAAAGGGAGGGACTAAAAAGGGAAACATCAAGGGAGGGGGCAAGGGGGACTGATTCAAAGTAAATCACTGGACTAAAAGGTAGAGCCGAAGAAGAAAAAGTTAGAATTAGGGAAGGCAATCAAAATGCCAGGGAGTCCACAAATGACAATCATAACTTTGAACGTGAATGGGATGAACTCACCCATAAAACGTAGACGAATAGCAGAATGGATTAGAATCCAAAACCCTACCATATGTTGTCTTCAAGAAACACACATGAGGCGGGTTGACACCCACAAGGTCAGAATTAAAGGATGGAGTAAGACCTTCTGGGCCTCAACTGATAGAAAGAAGGCAGGAGTGGTAATCATGATATCTGATAAAGCCAATGCAAAAATAGACCTGATCAAAAGGGATAGGGAAGGTAATTATATTTTGTTAAAAGGGACTCTAGACAATGAGGAAATATCATTAATCAACATGTATGCACCAAATAATATAGCACCCAAATTTCTAATGGAGAAACTAGGAGAATTGAAGGAAGAAATAGACAATAAAACCATACTAGTGGGAGACTTAAACCAACCATTATCAAATTTAGATAAATCAAATCAAAAAATAAATAAGAAAGAGGTAAAAGAAGTGAATGAAATCTTAGAAAAATTAGAATTAATAGACATATGGAGAAAAATAAATAGGGATAAAAAGGAATACACCTTCTTCTCAGCACCACATGGCACATTCACAAAAATTGACCATACATTAGGTCACAGAAACATAGCACACAAATGCAAAAAAGCAGAAATAATGAATGCAGCCTTCTCAGATCACAAGGCAATAAAAATAATGATTAGTAATGGTACATGGAAAACCAAATCTAAAACCAATTGGAAATTAAACAATATGATACTCCAAAACCGTTTAGTTAAAGAAGAAATCATAGAAACAATTAATAATTTCATCGAGGAAAATGACAATGGCGGAACATCCTTTCAAACCTTTTGGGATGCAGCCAAAGCGGTAATCAGAGGTAAATTCATATCCCTGAATGCTTATATTAACAAACAAGGGAGAGGAGAGATCAATCAATTGGAAATGCAAATGAAAAAACTCGAAAGCGATCAAATTAAAAACCCCCAGCAGAAAACCAAATTAGAAATCCTAAAAATTAAGGGAGAAATTAATAAAATAGAAAGTGATAGAACTATTGATTTAATAAATAAGACAAGAAGCTGGTACTTTGAAAAAACAAACAAAATAGACAAAGTACTGGTCAATCTAATTAAAAAAAGGAAGGAAGAAAAGCAAATTCACAGCATTAAAGATGAAAAGGGGGACAGCACCTCCGATGAAGAGGAAATTAAGGCAATCATTAAAAATTACTTTGCCCAATTATATGGCAATAAATACACCAATTTAGGAGAAATGGATGAATATATACAAAAATACAAACTGCCTAGACTAACAGAAGAGGAAATAGAATTCCTAAATAATCCCATATCAGAAATTGAAATCCAACAAGCCATCAAAGAACTTCCTAAGAAAAAATCCCCAGGGCCTGATGGATTCACCTGTGAATTCTATCAAACATTCAGAGAACAGTTAATCCCAATACTATACAAACTATTTGACATAATAAGCAAAGAGGGAGTTCTACCAAACTCCTTTTACGACACAAACATGGTACTGATTCCAAAACCAGGCAGGTCAAAAACAGAGAAAGAAAACTATAGGCCAATCTCCCTAATGAATATAGATGCAAAAATCTTAAATAGGATACTAGCAAAAAGACTCCAGCAAGTGATCAGAAGGATCATTCACCATGATCAAGTAGGATTCATACCAGGGATGCAGGGCTGGTTCAACATTAGGAAAACCATCCACATAATTGACCACATCAACAAGCAAACTAGCAAGAACCACATGATTATCTCAATAGATGCAGAAAAAGCCTTTGATAAAATACAACACCCATTCCTATTAAAAACACTAGAAAGCATAGGAATAGAAGGGTCATTCCTAAAAATAATAAACAGTATATATCTAAAACCAACAGCGAATATCATCTGCAATGGGGATAAACTAGATGCATTCCCAATAAGATCAGGAGTGAAACAAGGATGCCCATTATCACCTCTACTATTTGACATTGTACTAGAAACACTAGCAGTAGCAATTAGAGAAGATAAAGGAATTGAAGGCATCAAAATAGGCAAGGAGGAGACCAAGTTATCACTTTGCGGATGGCATGATGGTCTACTTAAAGAATCCTAGAGATTCAACCAAAAAGCTAATTGAAATAATCAACAACTTTAGCAAAGTTGCAGGATACAAAATAAACCCACATAAATCATCAGCTTTTCTATATATCTCCAACACAGCCCAGCAGCAAGAACTAGAAAGAGAAATCCCATTCAAAATCACCTTAGACAAAATAAAATACCTAGGAATCTACCTCCCAAGACAAACACAGGAACTATATGAACACATCTACAAAACACTCGCCACACAACTAAAACTAGACCTGAACAAATGGAAAAACATTAACTGCTCATGGATAGGATGAGCCAATATAATAAAAATGACCATCCTACCCAAACTTATTTATCTATTTAGTGCCATACCCATTGAACTACCAGAACACTTCTTCACTGATTTAGAAAAAACCATAACAAAGTTCATTTGGAAGAACAAAAGATCAAGGATATCCAGGGAAATAATGAAAAAAAAAAACACATATGATGGGGGCCTTGCAGTCCCTGACCTAAAACTATATTACAAAGCAGCAGTCATCAAAACAATTTGGTACTGGCTAAGAAACAGAAAGGAAGATCAGTGGAATAGACTGGGGGAAAGCGACCTCAGCAAGACAGTATACGATAAACCCAAAGATCCCAGCTTTTGGGACAAAAATCCACTATTTGACAAAAACTGCTGGGAAAATTGGAAGACAGTGTGGGAGAGACTAGGAATAGATCAACACCTCACACCCTACACCAAGATAAATTCAAAATGGGTGAGTGACTTAAACATAAAGAAGGAAACCATAAGTAAATTGGGTAAACACAGAATAGTATACATGTCAGACCTTTGGGAGGGGAAAGGCTTTAAAACCAAGCAAGATATAGAAAAAATCACAAAATGTAAAATAAATAATTTTGACTACATCAAACTAAAAAGCTTTTGTACAAACAAAACCAATGTAACTAAAATCAGAAGGGAAACAACAAATTGGGAAAAAATCTTCATAGAAACCTCTGACAAAGGTTTAATTACTCATATTTATAATGAGCTAAATCAATTGTACAAAAAATCAAGCCATTCTCCAATTGATAAATGGGCAAGGGAAATGGATAGGCAGTTTTCAGATAAAGAAATCAAAACTATTAAGAAGCACATGAAGAAGTGTTCTAAATCTCTTATAATCAGAGAGATGCAAATCAAAACAACTCTGAGGTATCACCTCACACCTAGCAGATTGGCTAACATAACAGCAAAGGAAAGTAATGAATGCTGGAGGGGATGTGGCAAAGTAGGGACATTAATTCATTGCTGGTGGAGCTGTGAACTGACCCAACCATTCTGGAGGGCAATTTGGAACTATGCCCAAAGGGCAACAAAAGAATATCTACCCTTTGACCCAGCCATAGCACTGCTGGGTCTGTACTCCAAAGAGATAATGGACACAAAGACTTGTACAAAAATATTCATAGCTGCGCTCTTTGTGGTGGCCCAAAACTGGAAAACGAGGGGATGCCCATCAATTGGGGAATGGCAGAACAAACTGTGGTATATGTTGGTGATGGAATACTATTGTGCTAAAAGGAATAATAAAGTGGAGGAGTTCCATGGAGACTGGAACAACCTCCAGGAAGTGATGCAGAGCGAGAGGAGCAGAACCAGGAGAACATTGTACACAGAGACTAATACACTGTGGTATAATCGAACGTAATGGACTTCTCCATTAGTGGTGGTGTAATGTCCCTGAACAACTTGCAGTGATCCAGGAGGAAATAAACACCATTCATAAGCAAAGGATAAACTATGTGAGTGGAAACACCGAGGAAAAGCAACTGCCTGAATACAGAGGTTGAGGGGACATGACAGAGGATAGACTCTAAATGAACACTCTAATGCAAATACTATCAACAAAGCAATGGGTTCAAATCAAGAAAACATCTAATGCCCAGTGGACTTACGCGTCAGCTATGGGGGGGGGGGGGGAGGAAAAGAAAATGATCTATGTCTTTAACGAATAATGCTTGGAAATGATCAAATAAAATATATTTTAAAAAAAAAGATATGGCAACTTCTTGTAGCCCTAGATTATTGTGGGTAAATAAAATATTACTGCATATTTTCCCCTATGGATTTGTAGTACAGAAATTTACTTTAATTGGACCCTAATAACAAGGGCCTGTTAGTTATTTATTCTTTTTTTATTCTGAAATTTTATATACATAGATTTTTTTTAATTTTTTGATTCTGATTTTGACTTTTTTATTTCTCTGAAAAGTATAATTGTTTTCCTCTAGTTATTTTTCTTTCATGTTCTTGATTTTTTCTTTTGATGATTGACTCATACACCCATAACTAAACCAATCTGTGTTCATCTGGGTATTGGTAAACACCCTCTTCTGGGGGGATTGGATTGAATTTTTATTTAAAAAATTCAGGATTTAAAATTTTGTTTTAGAAGAATTTCAGGAAAAGAAATTTACGAACTCCTTGAATCCAGAAAATGAACTCTTTGAGGAAAGATGCTTGCAGAAACCTACACTGCAGCAAGAGGATTGAGAATGAACTTTTGGGTGCAATCTATTTAACAAAAGGGGATTGAACAGTTATTGCAAATGTACATTTTTATGCCTAATGGAACTTCCCCTTAATTTGGATTTTTGCCAATGCACCTAGCAAAACATTGGTTTTGCTTTCTCTCTTTTCTATTTCACTCTAACTATTGTAATTTCCTCTTAGAAAATGAAATATTGTCCCTGAACATTCTGCAGGGATCTAGGGAAAAAAACACTATCCACAAGCAAAAGGCAAATTGTGGGAGTAAAAACACCGAAGAAAAGCAACTGTTTGACTACAGGTGTTGAGGGGACATGAATGAGGAGAGACTAAATGAACACCCTAATACAAATGCCAACAACACGGAAATGGGTTTGAATCAAGGACACATGTGATACCCTGTGGAATCGTGTGTCAGCTAGGGGAGGGGAGGTGGGAAAGGGGGGAGGAAAAGAAAATGATCTTTGTTTCTAAGGAACAATGTTTGAAAATAACAAAATAAAATAATGTTTAAATTCGGGGGGAAAAGAAAATGAAATATTGTATACATCTGTAATTACATGATTTTTAGATGTAAAAGATTATTCTGTTAAATGATCAATGGGGAGACTAGTCTCCCAATTATCATCAGGGGGATGGTGAAGATTGGATTTGGCTCTCCCCTGATTGTAACAATGAAGGTACTTAGCTCCTCCTTTATTGTTACAATTTAATTATAACCCTCTTTCTATTTTTATATTTTAATCCCCAAAGTGTAAATCCAGTTTTTAATGTAGATCTACCCATTTAATGACAAAAAGGTATGAACACCTATTTCATACATTGAATGGAAGGTCTGTGACTTAGGTGTGAAAGATTGGACAATCCTTGAGAGGAGCTTTGGCTGTGATTGGTAGATGTAAAATTTAGGGAAGGTGACACAAGAGGAAAAGGTCTTTAAATAGTGGAAACAGAGACACACAGATTTCAGCAGTCACTTGGAGTGGACTGGAGGACAGTCACTCAGAGTTGGAGTGAAGACACTTGGCTGTGGAACTGGACCCCTGGAGGAGCTCATGCAGGAGACCTCAGATGGCTAGTGAATGTAAAGGCTGACTTCCTTCCTTGCCCTTTCCAGAGGTGTGAACCTCCGAGAAAGGCCCACTGTCTTGAAACTCCTTTCCACTGAGTGGCACCTTAGAATTAGTAACTTGTTCAGAGGAAATCAGAGTTCTCTCTCTCTCTCTCTCTCTCTCTCTCTCTCTCTCTCTCTCTCTCTTTCTCTCTCTCTCTCTCTCTCTCTCTCTTAATTAAATCTTACTTCTATTGTAAAATAAACTACCATAATTTCCAATTTTTCTTTAGTAATTCATTTTGGGATTTAGAAATTAAATCCCTGGTGATCACCAATTAATAATTCAGATCCAACCAATAAAATTTAACAGTTATTATCTCTCCTTACTTTCCCTTTACAACTGTTTCAGTTAAATCTTTTATTTCCTTCCTCAATGTCTCTACTAATGTAGTGTTCTCTTTATCCTTCTCACCCTGTTTAGAAGTCAATTCCTTTATTTGCTTCCTTAATGCGTCCACTAAATCAGTGTTCTCCTTCTCCTAATGCCCCTCAAAAACATAACTACAACTCTTTTCAATTTTTCAAGGTCCATAGTAGGTCAATTTAACAACTACTCATAAAATAATTCCTAACTGCCTTACAACTGTTTTTCACAAATTGTATTCTGATTTGTCTAAGATCCCTTTCTCTATCCAGATCAAGATCGATATATCGGCTGCCCAGCTCAATAAGTCTATCCATAAACTAGGATGGGCCTTCACTGTCTTCTATCTTAAGATTTTCAAATTTAGTCCATGTATCAGGCCTATCAGAACAGGCTCTCATTGCTTTTAGCAATGGATTTGTAGGCTGGCATAGTTGTAAGTAACCTTGCTCTGAATTTGGGTCTTATTTAGGGTATTCAGTCAGCCAATAATCTCTTCCCTCTCTTTGGGCCTGATTAACAAGAGAAAGAATCTTATTCCCTTCCCTTTATTTTAGCAAATCCTGGAGCAAATCTTCTACATCAAGCCATGTAGGATTATATGTGTGAAAAATGCTTTCAAACTTATTCATCACCACCCCAGGATCAGTTTCATAGGGAGGTGTTTTTTCTTTGAATCTCTTAATGTCCCATGGTGAAAAAGGTGTGTGATGTATAATGTTTTCCAAATTTCCATGTCTGTTATATGTAGGGACAACTCTTAGAGGGAAAAGAACTTTATTTGAATCATCTGTGCCAACTGCTGCTTGGCCTATGTTCTGGAGTTCAATGGAGTGCGTTGTAGTGAGGCTAGTAGGGGAAGGATGTGGGGTGGTTGAATGGAGCTGGTCAGCAGGTGGGGAGGCAGAGAAAAAGGATCAGGGATGGGGCTAGGGGTGTGGTGGAAAGGAAAGGTGATAGGAGGTATATGGGATGAGTGAGGTCTGATAGGGAGAGGAGCTGAGAGGTTCAAATCCTGTTTTGGGTCAGTATGAGGAGAAACCTCACAGGCCAGGTGGGATGATAGAGTGTGTTTCTTGCTAGATTTCACAGAAAGAATTAAGTTAGAATGGTTCTGTTCCAAAGAAAGAAAGGTTTCCTCACTGGAGGGAATGGTCGATTTATCAACATGACATGCCCACAAGTACCAGTATTTATAATCTTTGGAATCTTTGTTTTTAAATGGCTAACTTCAAATCTTTTAAAATATTGAAGTCAAAAGAGCCATATACTGGCCAGGTAAAAGATATGTCCATCCATGCCTTACACAGTTTCTAGCTTCTTTCTTTATCATCCAATTCTCCTTAGGTAGATTGAGATCACTCCAGGAATTTAAAAAGATATTCAGGGGTGAATCAGAAGGAATATTTCCTGATTTTCCTTGATTTGTTGCAGTATTTCCCATATTGTCTGATCTTTATGTCTTATTTAAGCTAATTTGAGTATTGCTAAATGGTCAGCTTAAACAATGAAAAGTTCCTAAAACATAAAAAAAAAATGGAGACACAAAGTCTTCAGTCTTATTGTAGAAGGCAATAAGAGAAGGTTTAAAACAAAAAGGTTAATGTAAGGAAACAGTAAATGTATCAATAATGAATGTGTGATTAGTGCAATAATTGTTATTAATAATTAATAACATGTAATTATTATAATCATTGACAGTGTTATTAATAATTTATAATATGCATTTTGTTATAATTATTGGTAACATTATCAATAATTAATAATTCACATTTATTATAATAGTTATTAATAATTAGAAACCATGAACCATAAAAAATAAGTATCAAACATCAATAATAATCATAAGTAATTAATAATAATGACAAATACTAATTATTGAAAATTAACAATTTTTGTTATTGATAGTATTATTAATGTTACTGTATTCTAAAATTATTCCTTAATATTGCATCTAATTAATTTGATTTAATGTTGACTTTGCTCAATTTTAGTAAGTGACTTGCCCAGCATCACACAGCTAGGAAGTGAATGAGACTAGATTTGAACCCAGGACCTTCTGTCTCCAGGCCTGGCTCTCAATCCACTGAACCAGCCAGCTACCCCAAATAATACATTTCTAATTCAATAGATTTGATATAGCAAGTTTGAATCAATCAGTAAACATATATTATAGACCAAGTACTATCCTAGGTGGCATAGTTACAATGACCAAAAAAAAGTGGGAATTGCTATACTCAGTAACCCACTCTTATATTGGAGGAAGCAATATTTACACATATACATAAACACATAACAAATACAAAATAAATACAAAGTTGTTAAATACATGGTAGTTAATAATGGGGGATATTAACACATGTATGTGAGTCAGAATAACATAATTTAAAAGTAATAAATGAATACAGTAGCTAACCTCTACAGAAAAGGAATCCTAATTTAAAATACCCCCAAAATGACCATGGAATCTTAACTTGAAAATCTCCAAGGAAGGGGATTAAAGATATCCAATAAACACTGGGACAGTTCTAGTTTTTAGGAAGTATTTTCCTAATATTAATCTTAAATTTTCTTTGAAAATTATACTAGATGATTATGTTTCAACCTCTGAGGGCCAAATAGAACAAATCTAATCTTTCTCCCACATAACAGATCTTCAAATACTTGGGGACAATAAGGCCCTTTCTGAGTCATCCCTTCTTCAGGCCAAATTTCTTGAGTTTCTTGTTCAATATGCTTTGTAAGAATACACCTGATTCTCAAGAAGAAAGTGGTCAAGAATAGGAAAGGAGCATTTAAACTTTAATAAAACTTGAACTTTTGGGACACCTTGTATATAAAAAAAATTATACAAACATGAAGAAGCAACAGAGGATGGATACACAGTAGAGAGATTTTATGTGGAAAACAAACATGTTGATGACAATGCGTCGATAGAGGCACCAAGAGAAGTGATATTGTTGTTGAAGTATATTATAAGCTAACTGAGTAGAAAGAAGAAACAAATAGTAAGTGTAAAAACAGCTTGCATGCCTTGTATTAGGGCGTGATCTCATAGGTTAGTACATAAATTTATGGCATTTACTGTGCCTGTAACTTTTTTTTTTTTTTTACCAACTGCATGTTGGTTTTCAGCTAGCTTTTCCCTTTATGTGACACTCTATTTCCCACCTCTGTTTCTTTTAAGAGCCTATCTTCTTCAATATATCACATTCCTGGAATGACCTTCCTCTTCAACTCAGCTTTTTGAAATCACTATTTCCCTTTAAGTCTCAATTCATAGACTGGACCAGGAATGTGTGTGTGTGTGTGTGTGTGTGTGTGTGTGTGTGTGTGTGTGTGTGTGTGTGTGTGTGTGTGTGTAGAGGGGCATGGGGACAATACCTGGTCTAACACAGAACCTTATGTATTTAAGTACTTTTTGATTCATTAAAATTCTGATTCCTCAAGTGGTTAGAGCTCTGGACCCACCATTCAAAAAATGTTTTGCATATATTTTGTGTTCACTCATCTAAAGAGATTTCTATCCTCCCCCACTTAGTCAAATGTAAGCTTATTAAACAAAAGTGCTATTTTTTCTTGTCTCCCCATACCCTATGCCTATCCCAGTCCCTTTTATATAATACAGGCTTAAAAATATTTACCAAGATATTTACTTGGTGTTCATGTTCAGAGTATATAGGTCTACATCAGAGGAAAGGAAGGTAAGGAAGCAAAAGAAACAAAATGGAATGGAATGGAGTAGAACAGAATGGAAGGAATTGAAGGGGAATGAATGTGTCTAAGCTTTATACTATTCCATTATTTTTCATAAAGTCCCATAATCCTCTGCTTATTTAAAGATAACACAGTACAACAATCAGTTTGTGAAAAATTATTTATAATTATTGAATAGTATTTTTGTTCAAATTTCTTTGGACAAACATAAAATTCGTGGCATAATATGACTTTAGGACTTCAACCACAAATGAAAATAATGGGAGAAAAAAGATATTCCAGGCATAGGAGTATTTTTTTTAACAAAGACATAAGTGAAAAGGAAGAGAGGACTTTAAGAAACATTTGGACATTTTTACAGGATGGTAGAATAGATAAATGGCAATGATATGAAAAAAATAATGGTGAAAGTTTGGTTACTGCTATAGTCATGGTTCCAGCATCCTCTTAGTTCAGAATTTGCCACAAGAATATAGTAGCATTTTTATTATCTGGACAAGACCATTTAAGTAAACATTCTAACTAAGGCATCAGGACATGATGATTTAGCATTTATGTAGAATGCCCACATTGTCAGAGAAGTGTTGACTACGTAAAACAAGTATTTTTTTAATGCCACAAGACCAGGAAGCATCACCAGAGAAGCTGAGTTAGTCTGGCAAGATAGGGAAGTCAGGGAAGCTATGTCAGGCTAATATGGTCCTATCACATTGGTGACAGATCATGAAAGGCTTTGAATGCCAAACTAAAAAATGTGTATTATGTTGTTTAGGCACTAGATAACAACCTAACCTTTTTGAGAAAATGGATATAGTACATGGATAGGCAGAAGCTAAAAAGATAGTGATAATTCATTAAAATATTAATTCAATGAAATGGTGGGAATCTTTCCAAAATGCAGAGGATGAATTAAAAAATGATTAGGAAGACAGACTTGACTGAACTTGATGACAAATGGATTGAAGGATTGAAGGGAAAATGACTTCAAGATTTGTCTGAGTTCCTGGTAAAATGGTAATGGCATTAACACAAATGGAGATGCAAAGACAAAGGACATGTTTTGGGGGAACTTACTGTTTAGTTTTATATATTTGGACTCATTTATAAGTAATAAGAAAGTTGTGCAATTCTGCAGGATTGTTTTGAGACCATGGTGATATGATTGTAAGAGCATTGCTATGTGTAAATATTAAAATCAATATTACATTAATTTTGAAACCATTTTACAAAATTTAGTTAATCCATACCCATTTCCTATGAGACTAGTAATAATAACACAGATCCAAGGTTTAAAAGCCTACTTTTGCAATAAACTTCTGAAGACATTTCCATCTAGACCTTTGAAGCATGGCAGCAGCAGGAGAACTTATAAAACACGTAATTTAATATGGAGGAAGCAGCATATTTACAATAATAATGAAAACCAGTAATTATGTGGTTATATTTCTACAGCCACCCTGGAGACAACAAAAAAGAAAATGTACTAGTTAATTTTAATGAGGAAAGTAGTGAGTGCCATATTTTAAGTTATCCCTTGCAGCATGTTCTTTGGCTTCTGAAGAGAGAACTTGAGTTGAGAAGCAACAGTTCAATTATTATTAGCAGAAAGAGAATATGAAAATAGAAAACTCACTTGGAAGTTTTAAAAAAGGCTGGGAAAGGCAAATGAATGAATATGCACAAATAGTTTTAAACAAAGTGATCTCACCCAGAGGGGAGGGAGGGGAGGACCTGGGCCACTTAGGCTATGACTTTCTTAACTAGATAAGCAATAATTTTATTTGTTCCCTTCACTATTTATGACTAATGCAACATTTTTTTTAGAAATATGATTACAAAATGAGTATATGCATCATTTTTTATTTCTTTTTCCCATCCTACTGTAGTATTTCAGAGAAACTGGATTTTTCATTGTTTCTCCCAGGTTTAAGTTAATTTAATGTGCTTTAAGAGCATTTGACAATATTATTTTCTGGAAGCATTAGAGCAACCCAAATTTCAAACACAAGGGTAACAATGAGATTAGCCATCTTCAGATCAAAATGAAGGACAATTTTTCATATGTGTGTAATGATTCTGAATCAGCCTAAACCTGGACATATTTTTAATATAGAAAAAATATATATCTTTTGTTCAGATGTTTCTTTGATCATATGACAACATAACAAGAACCTTCAATATGGGCAGTTTCAATCTATCTATGGTTTTGTAGATAAATCCTAATGAGTTGTCTGAGACATATCAGATGTCAAATGATTTTCTCAAGGTCACAATTAGTAAGTGTCCAAGGCAGGATTCCAACCTAACATGTCCTGATTCCAAATTCAACACTATGCACTATGCCACACTGTTTCATATGATTATTTATATAGAAAATATAATATTTATTATTACATTTCAATTCATCCCATTTATTCTCATGTAGTTCTTTAATCAACAATTCTCACAGTCATTTCATTGAATAATACTATCCTACATTTAGTTTAGCACACTTAATTATTCATATATATTATTTCATTTTAGATTCATAATACCTCTCCAAAGCAGAAAAGGTTCATATTGTTGTTCCCTTTAAAATGATGAGAAAACTGAGCTATAGAAATGTTAAATGGATGCTGGCCCCAGATCTACTGGTAACACTTTGTAGGTTAAATCTTCATCCTTTCTTTAATTTTTTTCAGTTAACTGAAACTTTGTCTATGTTATATCAGAACAATTTGTCAGTTCATTCAAGATTTTTTTGCCATTCTTTGAAATGAAACTCAGTGACAAAGAATCAGTTAAACCTGCTGCTTTACAAGTATGAAAAATGAAGCTATTTTCATTTTTCATCCTACTGTTTTGACATTACATGGAAACTACCTCAGCCTTTTCAGCAGAATATCTCACTCTAAAGTTTTTATCCAAGAAATATCTCCCTTTTAAAAAATCAAATAGAAATTGGAAAGTCCTCATATGTTATTGAAAGTTTAGTCTGACAAATACTAAGTTTCTGCAGCTATTCCTAAGAGACAGCCATTTCCTTGCATCACCCAAATACCCCAATCCCCCCCAAAAATATTGGCCTCCCTTTGACTTCTCAGTCTAGGTACCTTATTTTTTAAAGTTTTCACAGTGCTGGGAGCTTTTATCTATTTCTTTTGCTACTGTATAAAAACCAGCGGGGAATGTGAGCTGTCCATCTGTTATTCCTCTCCCAGCCTCCAGGGGAAGTTTCTAGTCTGACCAAGCATATCACCTATTATTTCCTGTCAAGAACCAATCCATTTCATTTTTTTTTAAAGTGATGCTAGACCATGCTTAGCACTAGTGGACTCTCTTCTTGACAAAACAAACAAAACAAAAACCCAACACCATTCATTATATATGAATATATATGAAACATATATGAGTCTGAAACTAGGAGATCTGTGAAGGATCTACCATTTTGCAGATGTTTTTATTTTCTTGGAAAACATCTCAAATATAACTAATGAGTCAATAGAACATCATTTGAGAGGGAAGACAGACCTAACCACTATGCATAATAATAATAATAATAATAATAATAAAAAAGATTTCATATAGCAAAGGTTCTGTCAATTGAGCCTTAAAGGAAACTAAGGATTCTAGCAGGCTGATTTGAAGGAGGAGGAATTACTGGTATCATGGATTCCTTGTAATAATAGCATGGAGACAAAAGACAAAATGCTGTTTTGGGCACACATCAACTAGAACAATTTGGCTGAAACAAAGAATGGGAATGATGTGAAATAATCCTGGAAACATGAACTATTGCTGAATTGTGAAAGGCTTTAAATGGCTTGTTGTAGAGCTTATGTTTTTGTCATAGAGTAAACTGAGAGGTACTAAAATTCTTAGGTAGAGGATTAACATCATCAGTTGCATGTTCTAGCAAATCTGAAGGAGATGGATTGGGGGAGTCAAAAGAAAGATAGAGCCAGGAGGCAGAGAGATCAGTTTGAAAATTGATGCTATGATCCAGATGAGAAGTGAATAGAACTTGAGCTAGAGCAGTGGTGGAGAGGTGACAAGAAAAATAAATACAATGAGTGTAGACACAGATTTGTCAACTGACTGGATGTACTGGATGAGGGAAAGAAAAGGGTTTATTATTACTCCAGTGTGATGAAACCAGGCAACTAGAAGGATGATGGTATTCATAACCAAAACAGCAGTGCTTAATGGGAATATCAGAGTTAGGGAAGACGATTATTAATTCCATTCATGACAAGTTGAGTTGGTATTTTTGAAGTAATCCAAATGGAGATATGATACACAACACAACAAGTTTAGAAAAAAGAATAGCTAAATATATGGATTTAGAGGTATTCTCCTTTCTCATTATAAATAGGGGCACGGGAACAGTTGAAGGATATGGTGAAAACACATGGCAAGATCTTTTAAGAATAGATAGATTATAGGCCTTAAAGAGAGATATTTTGGAATATTAGTACAAGGAATTTGGCAGTCAATCAAGGAGGAATAAAATTATTTCCACATATCAATATAAACCCATCTGAGATCAAAGTACTGAAAATTATAAATGACCCTAAGAGCACTGTTCAATAAATCAACCCACATTTACTAAGCACTAACAAAGTGACATACTCCCTCCTAAATTCTGGGAATAAAAAAGGCAAAATAGTTCCTGCTTTCAACAAGCTCACATTTTAATGAGATCTTAAGGGTGGGGAGGGAATAGAGGTTCATGTGTTCATAAAACACATCAACTGCTAAGAAAATTATATATGTGTGTTATACACACACACACATACACACACACACACACACATATATATATATATATATATATATATACATATTTTTTTAAGGTTATTTAGGGAAGTACTAACAAATGGAAGCATCAGAAAAAAATTCTTGAAGAGGTAGTAATTGAGCTAAACCTTAAAGGGAGCAAGGGGTCCTAATGGATGGGGGTAAGGAGGGAGAATATCTCAGCATTGGACTGCATGCCTTTTGAAAGGCATGAAGCCATTCTTTGGCCAAGATAAATGACTGAATTTCAATTATAATCTCCAACAAAAACCTCGGAAAAAAATTCACACCAGACCAAGTAATGATCAAGAAATCAAACAAGAAACTAATCTCTTCCCCATACCTCAAATTGAGCAATAAGAAAATGGATCCCAGTAAAAGAATCAGTAGGTGGCCTAGAAATCCTGTAGCCTACAAGGTTCTATGTCCTGAAGTAACAACAGATCACTCCCAGAAAACTCTAGAGTTGTCAGAAAACATCATGTTTATTAGAAACTATAGAGAGAGAAGTTACAAAGTACACAGAAGCCACAAAGTATTTATTAACAGCCCTCAAGCCTCAGAATTCTACAAGAGCTGGCTGGGTAAAAGTTCTAAGCTATTAAAGGGACAGGTTTCCAACTGTGTGTCTGGTGCTGGATTTCAAGCCTGGAGGTGTGGATCTGAGACTCTCCCTGGACAAATCCATCTATCAAACTGTCTGTCTTATAATACCATTAAGCGGAAGTTGAGAGGAAGTTCCCCCTACACTTTTGTGGACAGAATGATTTTGGAAGAGTTTTTCTCTCTTTCCTGGAGCATCTAAGAATCTAACAACTGGATTCCTGTTACCTGACCCACCAAGGACTCTGTGTGGAGATTCTGGGTTCCCTGTTGGCCTTATCCTTAGAAAATCTTTAGTTGAGTTAGTTAGACAGGTTAAGCATAGGAAATTAACTCTTGTGGGTTAAATATCTTGGGGCAAATGGTCAGATGCAAATCTTTCCCTTTTTTCTTCTCCATCATCCCTATCTTTGTTAATAAACTCATTCATTTAAATGTGTTTTTCCCCTTTGTATAAACCTTTCCTCTTCCTAAATTCCCCATAACAAAACCAATAGTTAATCATAGGGAAATCACCAGACAGAAAATCAACAAGTGCATTGTGAGGGGCCTCAAACTAGGACAGTCAAGACATACAGGAGCTCCACGTTTTGAAGAACTCTGTTCTGAGACATCATATAGAACCCTTGATTTGAGAGCCATCTGCCCAAAGATGACTATAAAATCCATAAGACCTGATATCACTGAGAGAGACTATAGAAAGAAAAGATAAGAGGATATGGCCCAGGACAAAGTCCTGGAGTACACTCATGTACTCCAGCAGTGGTGTGCTAGAGATGGATTGTACTAGTACTTTATAGTTAACTATTAAATTTTCAGTGTGAGAATTTATAACTTGGAAATAAGCAAACATGACAAACAAGAGTTTGATTTAATATATTGTTTCTTGTTAATACTTAATAAAGAATTGATGAAAATATTAGTAATACAGATCATACTTAAAATATGTCCTATATATATATTTTTTTCAGAAAGCTGGGTGTTTAATGTTTATCAACACACTCTTAAATAGAGAGTAGCTAGAACATGAATGATGATACTTCTGAAAATCTGAGAAGTGTAAAAGTTAAATTTAAATCTCAATAATAAAAACATTATATTTTAAGTGATTTATTAATGATTATTAGAAATCAAGGAATAAAGAAGATACAAAAGAAAGGCCACATGCCCATGGCTGATCAGAAAATTCAAACACCTGCCTTATCACCACCAAGCTCAGGACAGGAAGTAAAGAGGTGGTACCTTACACATCCCTGCCTAATATCCCCTATCTACAGGAAATATAATGATAGGAAGTCAGTGGGCTCCTGAGAAATGTAGTTCTTTTTTAGGGTAACAGATTTTCAATTATACAGAAGGTCAGACAAATAGGAAGAGAGACAGATAAGAGCAGTTTCAGCAAAATCTAGGGAAGACAGCTAGGAGGAGCAGACACTTTATAGTGTGAAATGTTACAGAGATATCAAGATATATGAGCTCAGAGAAAAGATTATTGAATTTAGCAATGAAGAGATCTCTAGCAATGTCCCCATCAATGACTAAATTCAAAGGACTTCCTTACTATCACATTATAATCAGTTTTAATAAAATCTAATGCTCATTTGCTATTATAAAATAATTTCCAAATATGATTTTCTTTTGGACCTAGATATAGGCCTGTGATTTCACCATAGTAAAGAAGTGAAAAATTCCATCCATTTGCTATGAGAGCAAAAGACATATTACTGTACACCCTCTGAATTGAGATAATATCTTTTCCCTAAATCTAACTTGTATAAAACCTAAATGAAACCTATAATTATACTCCAATTGGTCAAGGCAAATAAAGTAGAAAAGAACATTTAAGTACCTACTATGTATCAGAAACTGACAAACTCAAGGAATACAAAGAAAACCAAAAACATCCCCTTCTTTGAAGGAACTAGAAGTATGACAGGAGAGACAACACACCAATAATTAAGTACAATCAAAATAAGTGCATGATAAAGTGAAGATAATATCAGAGGAAAGGCACTAGCTAGCCTCATTTATTTTTTATCATCACCACCTCTTCCTATTATTAATGATAGAGAGTCAATGAAGAATAAATCTTTAATTTTTATTGGCCTTTTTTAGCCTCTTCATAAATATCTGGCTCTGTCAATTTGTCAGTGGTTCCTCCTTATACCCACACCATATCAAGTCCCATATACTTTTCCTTTAATCCTGCCTAAGGCAATTTAAGACAAGCCATATAACTTCCCCACTTTTCTCCTTGAAAAAATCCAATCATCTTACTATTATAGTAGCTAAGGGCTGGGAAACAGTAGAAACCAAAGTAGAGGGCAGGTTAGGTAGTGACTGCTTAATCCCTTCAAAATAAAACAACCTTGCTATCATTCTTTTTTATCTTTGGTCATGCTTGCCCTCATTATTTTTCAACAAGCATCTTATCTCAAGGGAAAACAAAGATACAGGAGTGCCAATGGATTAAAGATGAGACAGATGGAAGCACTGTATATTTAGGAAGCAGCATAGCAGGATTCAAAAGATATCAACAGGAGACCTGGCCACCAGAATGAGCACAGGAATACCAAACCAGCAGAGACCAGAGTAAGCTAGCCAGAAGTTGAGAAGAATTGCTAATATGAGCAAGCCATTTGATTATTACCAAGATGATGGAGGACAGCAATCCCTCACTCTCTGCCTCCAGAGTTTAGGTTGGTCATGGTGCATGACTATATATGGAGTATAATTCTATAATGAAGATGAACAACAAAGGCAGGAAATTTGGAACTGAGCAACATGTAGAGATGGATAAAGGAATAATGATATGTAAGCAAGATATGGATGAGAGGATGTGTCTTACTGAATATGAAGCATGCTATTAGGGAAAATAGGACTCTTTCTGACCATAACTACCTAGAATCAATAATGTATTCAGAAGATTGCTATTGTTCCTTATCTCAGAAGGTGATCACAGGGGAAAATTCACAGACGAGAATCATCTTCATTATAAATATATATTTTTGTTTAATTTCATAAAATTATTTCTAAGAGTGATTTTTTTTGGACCTTGATTTAAGATTATGAGTTCCTCATTGTAAGGACAATGGAAGACCCCATCCATTGATGTTGATCTATACCTTTATCCAGAACTTCTCTTTTAGGTGGTTTCCCCATGTCATTAAGAGGTTAAGTAATTTATCCAAGGTCACATAATTGGTATGTTTCAGTCAAGAGATGAATTCAATTTTTCCTACTTCCAAGCCAGTTCTCTCTATATTATGTTATATCATATATGTATATTTGTATATATATATATATATATGCATATAGTTGTGTGAATGTGTGTTTGTGGTGAAATTTTCAAAAGGCAGTATTTCTTAGTTTTAAGTTGGTTCATTAATTGGCCACTGAAGATAAGCTAAACTGGCCAATAGACTCTCTCCATAATCCAAACATATCAAAAAGCATGTCTGGGGCAAAAGAGCATGGCCTAAGAGCAAGTAGGTAAGACGCTTGGGCAAAAGAGCAGCAAGGTCAGAGAGAGCTGGGCCAAAAGAGCACCTTCCTTGTCAGAGAGAACAACTTCCTCTAGGACAGACCAATATAAAGCCTTCATGACTTCATCTCTCAGAACCTCCCTTGGACAGTCCTGATTGGTAAATTGGCTCTGAGGAAGTGGACCTAGAGACCCTAACCTCTCCCTCACTTAGTCACAGGAAGGGGCAAATATTGAAGATGCAAAGAAACCCTTTCCTCTCCTCTTCATAATATTTTTCTAAAAGCTAATGGAATTCTAGAATTAATAATATGGACTAGTAGACCTTATGAGAGCTGGTAAAAAAAAATACTGGGAAATCCCAATCCTTCAGGGTTATCCATTTAACCCTAAAGGGAGTAATAGTCCTCATTGTTCCATTCAAAAGCAGTTAGGTGACTCAAGGGAGAAATTCTTGGTCTGTGGTCAAAATAACTCAAGTTTAAATTCTACCTCAGATACTTATAAACTGCATGACAATAGGTTCTGTCATTTAATCTCTCAAAGCTCCAGTTTTCTCATCTCTCAAATGAGGGTGTTGAATTGGCCTATATAAGGCACCAGAAGATACAAAAAATCTATAATCCCTTTAAAGACAAACCTATGAGTAGCACTCAACTCATTTTAGAGATTGACAACAAATATAGGTTAAATTCATGACATAATTTCAATTCAGCAAACATTTAAACACTTCATATGTATAAGAGAGGCATCTATGGCTAATAGATAATAGATAATAGATAAAGAACCAGGCTCCAGTTCAAGAATACCTAGGTTCAAGTATTCTTCCATTCAGAACCTGGGTAAATCACGTAAGATTTCAATGGCCCCTGGAAGCCACTAGAAGTGGAGAAGGTGCTAATATGCACTGATAGAGGAAATGTCCCATACTTCAACCATAGCAGCTCATGATTACAATCAAATAATTCAACTCATGCTATAAAAGAATATAGAATATATTTGATGAGATCTGAAATGCACACATAAATTTAATATAAAATAGAATATTATAATCACATTAGAGAGTTGTAAGAATGGAAGAATCATTTTCTCTGGGTAGAATTAGAGAGACTATCACCTGACTCATCTGTTCTATAATGTTTGATTTCTATGTAGAGGTGTGGATGATTTTGATGAATTAAAGTTACATGATAATATGACACCAGATTGGTAAAAGACTCATCATTTCAGAAAAGCCTTTTTAAAAGAAGGGAGAGAGATGGTAAGGAGTTTGAATGTTACTCTTACTGTTTGTTCTTATTGTTAATGTTGCTGTTATTTTAAATGCACATGATTCCCTTATTGTTTTCCCCATTAGGTTCTTCTTGAATTTACTCAATTAGGTAATTTCTCTAAAATGCAATGCAAGCAAACCTCTAATGAAGATGAGAGGACTTTCCCTTTTGCATCTTAGGCTCATTATCAAGGTTACAAAGAATCATTGCCTCTTGGTAAATGTGTTGTTTCTGCTAAACCTTTTTGAATGGGTGAATCTTGTATATAGCAATAATGTTGTATTCAGAGCTCTTTGGTGATGAAATTAAATGATATCTCATTCATTTGGACTATTAGAGATGAAACTGAGTCAGGAGTTGGGAAAATTCTACATCATAAAATCTTTTTATTTTTAATGCAGATTCCTTAGTTTTAATTCTATTGGTACTAGCAGTATATATTTTTCCATTTTAATTTCCTTAGGTCAATTTCAAGAACTATTTTTGTCCAGTCATCTAGTCACATCCATTTCTATGTGACCCCATTCAGGGTTTTCTTAGCAAAGACACTGGAGTGGTTTGCCATTTCCTTCTCTTGATCATTTTACAGATGAAGAAACTACTGTTTAACTTAGCTGTCCTAACTCTAGGGAAAATGTAATAATAAAGAATTTTTTAAAAGATGTAAATCCTTCAATAAGGTCCTAGTCCTTTGCCTCAATAGGATATGAAGGTAGCCTTTCAGGCCACTAGAGCACATACAGAAATGACTTCTCATCTAGGCCTACAACAAGACTATCTGTTGTCTGAAAATCAGCTTACTTAAGTTTAAAGAAGCTATTCACCACATTGCCTTAAAAGAGAGAATTGATTTTTAACCACAACAACTTTTGTAGATCACAATACAGTGAGAAAATCATTGACCTTAGTTAGAGTCAAAAGGCCTGAGTATAAAAGCTGCATCTCAAACTCATAATCTATATCACTTTGGGAAAGTAATTTAGCCTACCTGAGACTATTTCCCCACCCATCTCTGAGGTCTTAGCACCAAGGAAATTACAAATCCTTGAATGTTAAATAAAAAAAAAAACTTAACATCTATTATTTAGGTTGGTACCCCTTCTTTGTGCCTGGTGTGTGGCAGGGGAAAAGGTTTTTATTAGTTACCAGAAACGTCAGTCATACCTATTGATTTTGGAACTTAGGATAAGCAGCACAGAACCCATATTCCAATCAACTCTGTAATTCATGATTTGAAAACAATGAACAGAATAATTTTGTGAAATTCAGTTGAATGGGAGGTAGGACCACAGTTCATTATCTGAGGGAGACCAAAAGCTACCAGGCACAAGAGGGAAGAAACTTCAAGTTACCCTGAGATTATTGCTGTGGTGGCCACTACCTGAGAGAGAACAGGACAGGGCCAGGATGGAGAAGAGTTCGTCTAATGTTTTTCCTAGGAGAAGGAACAGTTCAATATGGTCAGTTTCTAATTTAATGACTTATTCTTGATAAGTAAGTGCCAAACTAAGTTGTTCCTATGATAGTGAAGGGGAAAGGGTACAGGGTAAATAAATTTAAATTCCATCTTTTAATATCAGTATTTTAAATTTCCTAATACCTCCTCTCTCTAAATTTTTTCACTTCTAGTCAAAGCCCTGGTGGTCCACTGAGTCATAACTGGTCACAGGAGGAAGACAAATACATATCAAGTACAATAACCATAGTAGATATTTAAACCTCTTTACACATATTGTTTAATTTGATTCTAAGAACAACTTTTTTATGGTATTATTATAGATCCTTAATCCCTGTTTAATGGATGATGAAACTGAAATAGACCTTAGTAATTTTTTTTTCTCTTTGAGTCCATGTGTTATTAAGAAATAGATCTAAATCATTGATCTTTGTGTTGGTTCCCTTCAATTCCAGGCAAAGAGATTGGAATCTCTACATTGGAAGTTTTGAAAGATCAAAGGAGTCATTCAGCTCTTTTAGAGGTATCAGTGCAATGCTATTGCAACCCCAAATGTAGACTCTAATTCTGGAATGACAGGACAAGAGGGTTCTTTAACAGCCTTTTGAACTCACAGGGTCATGAAGCTCCATTCCCTTTACCTGAGACTGAAATACATGAAAAGCCCAAGGATCATAATCTATTGCCAGAGGTCCTACAAATGGAAGGCCCTAAAGCCTTTCCCCGTACTACATGATTGCTCATCAGATGCCATTGAGCTAAGGGGTCACCAAATGAAGACAAAAGTAAATGAGACAAATAGGTTAGAGTTGAAACTGGCAGGCAGCCTTTTTGAATGTCTTCCAAGTCATTTAAAGAGCCTTCTCTCTACCTTGTAGACACCCAGTCAGAACCAGTTAGAGAATGCCTCCCCTTGCTTCATTATCTCTCTAAAATCTTCCTTTAACAACCTCATGATTGTCTTGGAAGCAAACTCTATATCCACTTGGAAAGACAGCGGCCCATAAGCACATGCATACTGCCTGGCACATCAAATTCTATCCTTGTTTGTACATGTATATTCAACTTAACCCAGTGGTTATTTAACTCATTGATAAAAAATAATAATAATAGTTAATCTTTATGTAGAACTTTTAAGATTCACCAAGTAATTTACATATATCATCTCATTTGATGTCCACAATAGCCTTGAGAGGTAGATGCTTTTATATCTGTATAGTGCTAGGCACAAAGGATATAAATATAGATCTATCCCTGTATATTTGTGCATATTTATGTGTGTGTATGTATATATGTATATATAAATATATATACATACATGCATGTGTATATGTATCTACAGATAGATAGAGAGATAGGTAGATAAGAAAAATAGATAGATGATAGAGATAGATAGATAGATAGATAGATGATAGATAGATAAGTGATACACAAAGCGTGCCTAGATGAGTAAATGCAAAGTAATATGAGGATGAAGACAGTTATAAAGCAGAGAGCAGGGGGATGGAGGAGAGATCATGGATCAAGGAAGGCTTCAAATCTGTGCTTCATGAACTGAACATAAGTGAAGGACGCTAAAAGTGGAGGCAAGGAGAATGGGCAGAATGGGCCTTTCAGAATAGCTTGTCTAAATGATTTAGAATGCTAAATTTCTGTGGGGGAGAAGGGATCACTGGTCAGGATCATATTTGTTTTGTTTGTACATGGACAGAGGGTACAAGGGAGAGTGTGATTTGATCCACCTTAGGTCACTCTATGAGTCAACTGATGAGATCTGTCTGATTCTGAGAATTACTAGCATAAGATTTTTCCTCTCTTAACTACAAAGGTCAATACCAAACAGGATAGAGAATGTTGGGAGGAGTGGGGTAGTGTGAAAATGATAGATCTTCCAAGGTACATCAAAGAATTTTAGTTATAACAGGAATCTTAGAGAGAGTCTAGTTGAATGCCCTCATTTATTAAATGAAAAAACTTCAGCCCAGTTATGTGTGAATTTAGTATAAATTGTACCCCTCTTTCCTTTTTGAAAAGCAAATTTTGAAAATCCATTTTGGTCCTAAGTCTCAGCCCCGCTCTTTGGTTGGGCTCACATGGGTGTTAAGAGAGGGTGATAGAGGCCGCTTGGCTCCCTGGCATTCCACAAGACACTTACCCATTGTCTCGTGTGACTTTTGAAATCTGAAAGACTAGCCTCTGACCTGGACAGAGGTTAAGACTGTCAAACCCGGGAGACCCAGAAGGAGTGATGTCAGTGGGGCTATAAGTTAGGCATGGAGGAAAAGGCAAGTTTCTTGATCTGGGAACTTATCTGGTGGGTCAGTTCATGTGTGGCCTTTGGACTAGGAAGCAGCAAACTGACCTCTTGCCTTTTCCTGTCTGAGTCTCTCTTCAATAGTGAATGGAGACAGGAGGTGAGCAGCAAACTCAGATTAGCTAGGCATGACTATGTGATGACATACTTTTCTTTCTCCCCAACTCCTACTTTCGTATCTAATAAATAATTATGAATTGATATACAGACTCCAGAGAATTCTAATCCTAACAGTCATTGTAATTGAATTACTCAAGTTCTAATAGCTAGTTAGTGACATAGGACAAAAACTAAGACATTTAATAGAGGAGATCTCTCCTTAGACTAGGAGATACCCCAACTACTACCAATATGAGTTATAACATGAGATGCCCAGTCTGACTTGATCTTTCCTATTGTCACGAATACAAATTAATCTGGAGGCTTATTACTAGGCTTGGAGGCCAACTGCATGGAGGATTGGACCTTTACCTAAAGTTAGAAGAGCTATAAATCCCCCTTTTTTTTCTATCTCCTCTCTCTTTACTAATAAATGCTTATAAATCTCGTAATAAGCCTATAGATTAATTTTTATTTGTAGTGCTACCATTTAATTGGGATAGTCCAGTTTGAAGTTTGGGGAAGCTATTATTGATAATAAAGGAAGCTAAATGGCTCAACAGAGTTTTGGACTTGGAGTAAGGAAGACCTGAGTTGAAATCTGGCCTCAAACATCCATTAGCTGTGTGACCCTAGGAATGTCATTTAAACTCTGCTTAATCCACTGCAGAAGGAAATGACAAACTAGTCCAGTATCTTTGCCATGAAAACTCCAAACAGGGTTGTGAAGAGCTGGATATGACTGAACAATACACACACTGATAAGGGTCTAATTTTAGTGTATCTGAAGTTTTAAATGCTCATTCTAAAGAGGATATTACAAATTTGGGGTCAATATACAGATAGACAGAGCAGCAATTAAACCAAAATATTTGTCATTGCTCAGAGACCCCATTTGAGCTTGCAATCTCTTTGTTTAACTTAATTTTTAAATTAAGTTTCTTTATTTAAATAATTAATTTAGAATATTTCCATGGTTACATGATTCAGGTTTTTCCCCTCCCCTCCTACAGCTCCCCTACCAAAGCCAATGAGAAATTCCACTGGGTTTTACATGTATTATTGATCCAGACCTATTTCCATATTAATATTTGCATGAGAGTGATTGTTTAGGGTCTCCATCCCCTATTATATCACCACTGACCTTCGTGATCAAACAGTTGTTTTTCTCCTGTCTTTCTATTCCTACAGTTCTTTCTCTGGATGTGGATAGTGTTCTTTCTCATAAGTCCCTCAGAATTTTCCTGGATCATTGCATTGCTGCTAGTAGAGAAGCCCATTATATTCAATTGTGCCACATTGTATCAGTCTCTGTGTATAATGTTCTCCTGGTTGTGCTCCTTTAACTCTGCATCACTTACTAGAGATCATTCAAGTTCACATGGAATTCCTCCAGTTCATTATTCCATTGAACACAATAGTATTTCATCACCAACAGATGCCACAATTTGTTTATCCATTCCCCAATCAAAGGGCATCCCTTGATTTTCCATTTTTTTTTTTGCCACCGCTAAGAGAGAGGCTATAAATATTTTTCTACAAGTCTTTTTCCTTATTATCTCTTTGGGTATAAAACCATCAGTGGTATTGATGAATCAAAAGGCAGGCAGTCTTTTAAAACCCTTTGGGCATAATTCCAAATTGCATTCCAGAATGGTTGGATCAATTCACAACTCCACCAGCAATACATTACTGTCCCAATTTTGCCACATCCCCTCCAATATTTATTACTTTCCTTTGCTATCCTATTAGCCAATCTGCTAGGTGTGAGGTAGTCTCTCAGAGTTGTTTTGATTTGCATTTCTCTGATTATTAGAGATTTAGAACACTTTTTCATGTGCTTATTAATAGTTTTTATTTCAGAAAAATGTATATTCATGTCCCTTGCCCATTTATCAATTGGGAAATGACTTGATTTTTTTTTACAATTGCTTTAGCTCCTTATAAATGTGAGTAATTAGACCTTTGTCAGGGTTTTTTGTTATAAAAAATTTTCCCAGTTTGTTGCTTCCCTTCTAATTTTGGTTGCATTGGTTTTGTTTGTATAAAACCTTTTTAATTTAATATAATCAAAATTATTCGTTTTACATTTTGTAATATTCCCTGTCTCTTGCTTGGTTTTAAATTCTTTCCTTCCCTATTGATCTGACAGGTAAACTATTCTATGTTCACCTAATTTACTTATAGTTTCTTTCTTTACATTTAAGTCATTCACCCATACTGAATTTATTTTGGTGTAGGATGTGAGATGTTGATCTAAACCTAATTTATCCCAAACTGTATTCTAATTTTCCCAGCAATTTTTGTCAACTAGTGACTTTTTATCCCCAAACTGGGATCCTTGGGTTTATCATGCACTATTTTACTGAGATCATTTACCCCAAGTCTATTCCATTGATCTTCCCTTCTGTCTATTAGCCAGTACTATATGGTTTTGATCACCACTGCTTTATAGTACAGTTTGTAAAGATTAAAATTTAGGGGAGAGGGGGAGACTGAGGCAGGTAGAAATTAGTTTCTCTCTGCAAGGAGTATTATATTTTTTAGAGGTTTATTAAAGGTTAAAGATTAAGAATATACAAGTAAGAAACATGTGCCTAGGCCAGAGGCCTAGACAAAATAACCTCACATCATGGAAGAGACCTCTCTGCTCCAAAAACGGAAGTCCAAAAAAGGCCCGAGCCCTTCAAAAGCCTTTGCTTAAATATCTTCTCGATCTCGGCCCAGGTGAGATTACAAGGCATTCTGGGGAAGTGGAGCAAAGGCTCATGGGGATTGTAGTCCTGTATTCGAGTCTATTTTTTACATCCCCCCGTGTGATCATTTGTGGAAAAATTAATTTTTCCCCAAAAGGATCATAAAAACATAATAAACTTAAAAGATTACAATAGTGTGAGGATAAGAGAAAAAAGAATAAAACCAATAATTTCTGAACACATTGACAAAAAGCCGTTAGGGGGCAGTCCCCTTTGGCATAAAAGTATACATACAAATAAATGTTCAATCAACCACACCCAAAGTTCAATTTTGTGCAACTTGTGGTCTGGAGGCTTCTTCATGGTGGCTTCTCCATCAGTTCAGTTCTGGATTCAGAGAGGTAGCATCTTCTTTACCTAAAATTCTTCTCAAAAGGAATTTAAACTTTGCAATTTAAATAATGATATTTTTTACATTCCCCCGTGTTGTGGGTGATTGATCAAAATCCCCAAAATTCTCAATAGCCCAATTAATTACAATAGCAAACACACTTTCATATTTCGCCTAAGTTGCTGTGTGACATTTTTAAAACCTATGAATTGATGGACATTTGTCACAATTTTTACAAACATAGCAATCTTTCAACCTTGGTATTTAAACATATTTTTTAAACAAAGTAAAACTCATCTTGGGTTTAGAACATAATCAAGAAATCTATATATAATCCTGGTAGAAGTAAAATAGTGAGCTGAAGAGCATAAATAAAGGGGTGCTCCTTGTTCTTGGAGGCTTTTCCCAAGGGTACAAATGCCCTGAAATTAACTGCCCAACTTCCATTCACATGTGGGAAGGTTGGGGGTTATAAAATACATTTCACTTCAGCTACTAGAATGGGCCTTACCTCATGGTAGGGGCAGGCAAAAATAACCAGACTGTTAAAAAAAAATTCCAAAATCATATTTAAAAAACCCTTAAAATCAAATCATTTGAGGTATTTAGCACATTAAATTTTCCAAAGGTTGTTAATACAATTATAACCAGTTCTGAAGTCCATCTATTCTCAGCAAAATAGAGAAAAGCTGTTTTTTCATATATGGGCTTATTCACAACAATATTTGTTCAACAGTTATAGGGGAAAAACAACAGAATTTCAAAACTCAGTACATTCAAAATACATTCAATCAACCTTCAGTTCAAGCAGAATAATATTGAATCCAGTAATATATGAACTTAAAATCACAAAGTTAAACCTTAAACAAAACAATGCAATAGAATACAGATAATTTTATAAACCATTAGAGTCTGAAATGCCTTAGAATATAGCCTTTAGCCTCTTCAAAGTTCCTTGGGGTTTTTTTTTGTTTGTTTGTTTTTATTTATCCATTTAAATGTCTATTGTCCGAAGGTAGAGTAGTAAAGGCTAGGCTATGGGGTTCAAGGGCTCCGTCCAGGGCCCCATGACTGGGAAGCATCGGAGGCCAGATTTTAACTAGAGACCTCCCGTCTCTGGGCCTGGCTTCCAGTTCGCTGGGCCACCCATTTTCCTCCCCAAAGTTAAAGTTGAATCTTTGGGCTGAGTCTGCTCCCAGACGGGCAGGTAAAATCAATGAAACTGTCAGAAGAGTCAAAAATCCTTTTAAACAGCCCATTGCTATTAAGTTTCTGTTTGAAAAGATCTGTTTCTTCTCTTTAGTCTTTTCTGTCTTTCCCCTCTCTGATACCCCAGTGGCCAATACCCCCAGCCACGTGGAGGCTTAGCCTAAGGGAAAATTTCCTGGTCTCCTTTCCCTCTGGTCTCTCCCCTCCGCCCACGTGGCCAATACTGTTACCAGCTGGTCGCAATGAGTCCTCAGCGATCTGCTCCAAGGATCTGGGTGATGAGCCGGCTGGGGTCACGCTCTTGGGTCTGGGGCGCAGAAATAGGCAGGCAGTGGGCCAGTGAGAGGCCAGGAGCTGGAGCGGCTGAGGGGGTGGGCAAGGCCGGGACCAGGTACCAGGTGAGGACAATCAGGGCTGCAGGCTGCAGGCAGGAAGCGGCGGGGCAGGTCCGGAGCCTGTAGCAGCTTTGCGAGGGTAGAAAACCTTAGCCACAGAGATATGGCTCAAAAAAAAAATTTTTTTTTTCTTGGTACTAGATATTAAAACTGAATTTAAGATCAGAAAAGAAATCAGAAGATTGAAAGTTCTTTTTCCCGTAGTGGTTAGCCAAACTGTAAAGATTAAAATTTAGGGGAGAGGGGGAGACTGAGGCAGGTAGAAATTAGTTTCTCTCTGCAAGGAGTATTATATTTTTTAGAGGTTTATTAAAGGTTAAAGATTAAGAATATACAAGTAAGAAACATGTGCCTAGGCCAGAGGCCTAGACAAAATAACCTCACATCATGGAAGAGACCTCTCTGCTCCAAAAACGGAAGTCCAAAAAAGGCCCGAGCCCTTCAAAAGCCTTTGCTTAAATATCTTCTCGATCTCGGCCCAGGTGAGATTACAAGGCATTCTGGGGAAGTGGAGCAAAGGCTCATGGGGATTGTAGTCCTGTATTCGAGTCTATTTTTTACAAGTTTAAGATCTGGTACTGCTAGGCCCCCATGCTTGACATTTTTTTTTCATTATTTCCCTTGATATTGTTGATCTTTTGTTCTTTCAAATGGACTTTGTTATAGTTTTTTTTTTGTATAATTCAGTAAAAACAGTTTCTTGGTAGTTTGATAGCTATGGCACTGAATAAGTAAATTAATTTTGGTAGGATTGTCATTTTTATTAGGTTAGTTCATCCTACTCATAAGCAATTAATGTTTTTCCAATTGTTTAGATCTAGTTTTAATTGTGTGAAAATGTTTTATAATTGTGTCTATATAATTCTCATGTTTGTCTTGGTAAATAGATTGCTAAATATTTTATATTATCTAGGGTGATTTTAAATGGAATTTCTCTTTCTAACTCTTGCTGCTGAGATGTGTTGAAAATATATAGAAATACTGATGATTTCTGTGGGCTTATTTTGTACCCTGCAACTTTGCTAAAGTTGTTGATTATTTCCACTTGCCTTTTGGTTGATTCTCTAGGATTCTTTAAGTAAACCATCATATCATCCGCAAAGAGTGATAGCTTAGTCTCCTGGTTGCCTGTTTTAATAACTTTAATTTCTATTTCTTCTCTGATTGCTACTGCTAGTGTTTGTAGTACAAAGTTAAATAATAAAGGTGATAATAGGCATTCTTCTTTCACTTCTGATCTTTCTAGGAAGGCTTCTAATTCATCTCCATTCCAGATGATGCTTGCTGATAGTTTTAGATATATACTGTTTATTATTTTTAGAAAAGACCCTTCTATTTCTATACTTTCTAGTGTTTTAATGAAATGAGTGTTGTATTTTGTCAAAGGCTTTTTCTGCATCTATTGAGATAATCATGTGATTTTTGTTGGTTTGCTTGTTGATATGGTCAATTATGTGAATGGTTTTCCTAATATTGAACCATCCTTATATTCCTGGTATAAATCCTGTAGCAGTCCACAGCTGTGTTTACTCAAGAGAGATAATTAAGCTATAAAGATGGTCTTAGGAGTGTGCACTCTCTATCCTGCGCATGGTCAGTAAGGCACTGACCCTTGATCCCCACAGGTTTAGGTGCAAAATCAGGTTTCTTTGTTCTCACGGCTGTGAAAAGTCTATGCCCTTATCTTGTGACAATTTACTTTTATACCAATGATAAACCACTCTGTCTTTAATTACTATGCATTATGTATCTTTGCATGTGAAAATCAATAAAAGATGATCTCACAGGCCCAGCCCAGCTTTTACCACTTATCTCTCTTCCTTACTAGTATCTCTCTTTCTCTCTCTCTTGGAGCTGGCCTCTGGCCGTGCTCAGCACCTTTGTTTCTCTAACCCCTATCATTAAGCCATAACAGTCCAGATTCAAAGCTCGGCTTTGAGAACTGGGCTTCCACTCTCCTGATCTCTAAGCTTATTTCTGATGCCCATGATGTTGTGTTATGGTCTTCTCACTGTCTCATGTATCTATGAAGTAGAAGGCCGGAGCTAAAGTCTGTGAGCTTGAATTTCATATATTCGGTGTCTGGTTCTCTCTCTTGCCATCCCTCCAGCTTCATATCCTGTTCCACCAAAGAGATAAACTTCTATCTTTCTTCTTGTGTGAGGGCTGCTGGCCAGTCCCTCCCACAAATCCCAACTGATCATAATGAATAATCCACATGATCACTTCCTGGATTCTTTTTGCTAGTATTCAATTTCAAATTTTTGCATCTATGTTCATTAATGAGAATAGTCTGTAGTTTTCTTTCTCTGTTTTTGATCCCCCTGGCTTGGAATCAGTACCATATTTGTGTCATTAAAGGAATTGATAGAACTCCTTCTTTGCTTATTTCATCAAATAGTTTGTTGTTCTGTAAATGTTTGATAGTATTAACTTGTGAATCCATCTGGCCCTAGGGATTTTTTCTTAGGAAGTTCTTTGATGGCTTGTTCAATTTCTTTTTCTGATATGGGGTTATTTAAGTAATCTATTTCTTCTGTTAATCTAGGCATTTTATGTTTGTGTAAATATCCACCCATATCACCTAGCTTGCCATATTTATTACCATATAATCGGGCAAAATGGTTCTTAATAATTACCTTAATTTCCTCTTCATTAGAGGTGAGGCCTCCCTTTCCATCTTTGACACTTTTAATTTGGTTTTCTTCTTTCTTTTTTGTTTATTAGATTAATCAGTATTTTATTTTTTTAAAGTACCTTCTTCTAGTCTTATTTATTAATTCAATAGTTCTTTTATTTTTCAATTTTATTAATTTCTCCTTTAATTTTTAGGATTTCTAATGTAATTTTTATCTGGGAAGTTTTTATTTTTTCTCTTTCAAATTTTTAAATTTGTACAACAAATTCATTGATCTCTGCCATCCCTAATTTGTTGGTGTATGCATTTAAGTATAGGAATTTTCCCCTGGTACTGCTTTGACTGCATCCCATAGATTTTGATATGATGTCTCCTCATTGTCATTCTCTTCAATGAAATTATTAATTATTTCTTTGATTTGTTCCTTAACCAACAAATTTTAGAGAATCACATTATTCAATATCCAATTATTTTTTTTTTATTTGTCTCTTCATGTACCCTTACTTATTATTATTTTTATTGGATTGTGGTCTGAAAATGTTGCATTCATTGTTTCTGCTTTTTTGCATTTGTTTGCCATGTTTTTATGCCTTAGTACATGGTCAGTCTTTGTGAATATACACCATGTGTTGCTGAAAAGAAGGTGTATTCCTTTTTGTACCTATTTATTTTTCTCCACCTATCTACTAACTCTATTTTTTCTAAGATTTCATTCACATCTCTTACCTCTTTCTTATTTGTTTTTGTTTTATTTAATTATATCTAATAGAGGAAGGTTCTGGCCTCCCACTATTATAGTTTTGCTATCTCTTTCCTCTTTAACCTCCACTTATTTCTCCTTTATAAATTTGGATGCGGTACCATTTGGTTTATACAAGTTGAGTACTGATATTTCCTCATTGTCTATACTGCCTTTTAACAGAATGTAATTACTTTTGCTAACTCTTTTAATCAAATCAATTTTCATTTTGACATTATCAGATATCACAATTGCAGTTCCTGCCTTCTTTTCCTCAGTTGATGCCCAATAGATTTTGTTCCAGTCTCTTACCATTACCCAGTGTGTGTCTACCTACCTCATGTGTGTTTCTTGTAGAGAACATATGATAGGATTTTGGTTTCTCATCCACTCTGCTATTTGCTTCCATTTTATAGGTGAATTCATGCCATTCACATTCAGAGTTATGATTGTCACCTGTGTATTCCCTTTCTTCTTTCACTATTTCCTTCTATACCAGTGTTCTGCTTTTAATCAGTCCCCCTTAGCCCCACTCTTAAATTATTTCCCTTCCCACCCCCTCTTTTCTTATTATTCTTTAGGGTCTATTAATTTCCCTCTCCTCCTCTCTTTCCCTCCCTTTTGGTACTCCCTGCCCCACTCCAACCCCTTTGTTTTTCCCTCTCAACTTCCCTGTAGGGTAAGACAGAATTTGATACCCCAATGGATCTAGATGCTCACCCCTTCCAGAGTTGATTCCACTGAGAATAAGGTTTGTGTATTACCTATTAACACTATCTTCTTCTCCTTCTTATAATAGTATTCTTTCCCTTCCCCACCCACATGCTTCTTCATGTGGTATAATTTATACTATTTTTCCTATTTCTTCAAATTTCTCTTGGTGGCATCTTCTATTCCCCCCTTTCTTTTTTACATATTGTCTTAAACCACTTAGTCCCCCAAGCTCTACCTATGGATAATTCTTCTAACTACTATGTATTACTTAAAATATTTTATTTGGGGCATTTTTATAATGTATGTATTAATCCTATAGCAATGTTTCAGCTGGCTACCTGCAAGGGGTCCTAAATTTAGTCCCTGGGAGATAAATTTCCCCCCAGCTTGGGAAGGGAAAGAGACTAACTTGAGATCAAGATTGGAGGACAAATTTTCCCTTTATCATGGGAATTCTTGAAAATCTTTTGAGAGGGAGAGAATGTGTAGATGGCAGGAATTCTTCCCCTAAAACACACAGAGAACAACAGGAACTCAAGATTATTGGCATCAAAATCAGCAGTTCCCTTTCTCAAACCAAATCTTCACAATGAGGTCATGAGAGCTGAAAAATAAAAAGACAAGTGAGAAGTAATAAATAGAATTTTTATTTTAATTTTTAATCTTAGAAACTCAATCAGGTGTCTGGGATACTGATAGAAAAACAGAAATGAAGAACTTATAGTCCTCACTCCTCTTCTTTCTCTACATCTACTTTCAGATAAGTATGAATGGCATTTCTAATTGTCCTTTTATTCTGTTAATGATTGCTTCTGACTGATATAATCTTATTTCTCATAACCACCTGTGGTTGATTTTGTCCCTGCATTTCCTGATGAACCTCTGTTCATGAAATGAGGGAGCTGGACTAATCTGGTTGCTACACAGTGGAGCATGATCTCTCCTCAAAGCCCCAGTCGATTTTAGTTCTGTGACCCTAGGCAAGACCATATTTGCCTGTTTCCTCATCTACAAAATGAGATGGATAAGGAAATGACAAGCCATTCCAGGGTCTTTGCCAAACAAGAAAAACCGTAAATGAGGTCACAAAGAGTTGGAGATGATTGGAAAAATAACATTGCGTGATAGTTGTACAAAAAATAAATGAGACTGCCATAGATTTATTTTGGGGCTCATCTCAACATTTAAAAACTGAAATAATAAATAAATAAATAAATAAATAAATAAATAAATAAATAAATAAATAAATGAATAATAAATGTCACTAGCAGTTTGTATGTGTTTGAGGAAAACATCCCCAAAGATCTGCCAGTGTGTCTTCAGGACTCTGTCCGTTAAAAAATAGTTATTGCAAAAATGGTATAAATCACTTTTACAGAATTATTTTCTTCTATGAAGGCTACCCTGTTCTACAAAACAAACAAATAAAAATAATGAATTCATAAGTCCAGGAAAAGAGGTTGGAGTAGGGAGGTAATACTATTGTTTACATATAAATTGTATAATTCTATTAAAAAGTTCTTGCATTTTCTTCTTTTATACTTGTTCTTTTTCTTAATTGCCAGAACCATGAAGGCCCCCTTCTTTCGCTTTCTGCAAGGGAGATATGAATGAGCACAGTACTCATACTGGAGGAAGGGAGGAGCTTGACCTGAGCAAGGATTTAAGATCAGTCCAAATAAAAGTGCAAACAGCAAGAAAAAATGATTATTGAAATAGTCAATGTGTGGAGGCAATGAAGGTCTGGGATGTTGGCAGTTAGGGATGAATATTGATGTGAAATATAGAATGGAGAATTATAGAATATAATTCACAACCCATGAAAATTGATAGCATGTGGGAAGTGAAGGAGTAGGCAGAGTCAAAAACTGATTCTAGGAAAACAATGTAAAGATTAGGCTAACTAGTATAAAAACCATTTCATCTCCAAGATTCAGTTTTGTAGAATGGAATTGAGTATCGGGTAGTGGAAAGAATATTACATTTGGAATCAAAAGAGCAGGATTGAAATCCTAGGGTTGCCTTTACTATTTTGATAAATTTGAGCAAATACTTTATCCTCTCGAGGACTCAACTTCTCCATCTGTAAAATAGAAGGGTGGGGGAGGGTGTGGATTAAAAGACACAGAATCCAGCCCTAAATCATATCTGATGTAGTAGAAAGGATCCAGGACCTGGAGTCAGGAGACCTGAGTATAATTCCTAGCTAGGATAAGAACACTTAATATCTCTATTTTCTAGGATAAGACATTTTCTCTCCATGCTTCACTTTTCCCCATATATAAAATGAAGAATCTGGACTAGATTGCCTCTAAGTCTTGCTCTATCTCTAATGTACCACAATATTTTCACAGTACAAAGATCCACTTAGTAGGTACTGTTGTCTCCAAAATACTTAAAACTCCACTTAATAGGGCATGGTTTCTGTCTTCTAATACAGGGTGACCCAAAAATCTCATTTCATTTGTCAGCTTTATGAAAAAACTTACAAATACAGGGTGTCCCCAAAGATTTAGGGTACAAGTACACTAATACTTTGGGAAGATCCATTCATTTGAAGGGTTATAAGATGAACATTTCTATTGCTTGACCCCAGAGAGCAGAATTAGGATCAATGATTAGAAATAGCAGAGGCATAACTTTAAGCTTGATTTAAAGAAAAAAAATCCTGACAATTACAATTACACTTAAAGTAAAATGTGGAAACCTCCAGATTTCTCACTTATTGTAGGTCTTCAAGCAAAGGCTGGGTGACAACTGGTCCAGTATGTTAGTGAAGAAAAAAAAAATTGATATGGGTTGATCTTTGAAGACATTATTTTTATATTTTGTGATACCATGATTCAGTATTTTTTGTCCAATAAATACCCCTATTTCATTACACAGGACAACTTATACAGCTGCATACTCTGCCCTCACTTTTGGGAGGAGGGAAAAAAAAAGAAAATGAAGGCAGCTAATAAATTGGCTTTACTCAAGAAAGTAAATATGGAGCATTCTTTTGAATCAGTACAGTCTTATCCTGGTATCTCACATTGTCTGCCACAAAATGAAAGAAATTATCAAAATGGTGGCCCTGAGTCAGCAAGCAAAGGTTTAAATTATGTCAAATATTTCATATTACTAAGCATGCAGTATTTAAAATATTTCAGGAAGATTTCCATTAGAAAGGGCAAAAACACCCCCAAAAATATTGGTGCCTTTAGAGTTAATATCCAATTGGATCTGATTTCAATAGATCACATTGATTTAGGACTTTGCAGTTTTCTAAGTAAGTTCTTCACATTAACCTTGAGCTGTCCAGACTATCTTAGTGCCTGACCATATTTGATAATTGAAATATTGCTATATACACATATATGCAATCTCATATGTCAAATGCTTATGGTTCCAAGTGTGTAGGACTTTGTAGTCAATAATCTAAAAAAGAAAAAACTTGATATTACTGACTATGCACAGAAAGATAAATGTGACTTTATCTTCTGTCTCACTAAACCTTTTGGCTAAGGAATGAATGACTATATAAAAGTCCCAAGCAACAGATTTCATGTTCTAAGAAGCTTAGGGAATTACTGTCTCTTCTTCCTATGGAGTAATATGTTTTGCAACTTCTGAACCTTTCCATTCCAAAAAAAAAGTAGTAAATAATTCAATTTGTCCTGCAACTTTTGAATTTTTTTTTGGGGGGGGGATGCTACCAATAATGGAAATCCTGGATTTCTTCCAAAACCTACTCTTACTTTTAACTAAATATTGTATCTTTCCAAAATGATTATTCCTACCCCCATGCTTATACTGAAACTAATTATATCCATGCTGATCATATTAATTCTTCCACTTACTCCACTAGTAAAATATATCCATTTCAATGGCTATGGATTTATTTTAAATCTCCTAAAACTAAATACAGAGCATGGAGACATCTATATTCCCCAAAGACATCTCCTGACTTTGCTACTGAAATCCCCCCCTCTCTCTCATATTAAGTATTTGATTTGTCCAAGTTGATTGATAGGCTTCTCAGAGATGGTAGAATTATTTCAGTGTCCCCATTAGGAGCTGATGACATTAGGATATGGCCAATCATCATTAAATTTCCATTATCCTAGTAGCTGCAATAAGTCTGAAGAAAATCAGTGTGCCGGCAAAATTATCTATTTGTTAGATATTCCATTGCTAGCAACATTCTGGATTTATTTTTTCCACACTATATAAGCCTAGATATAAAGTGACTGATGACAGAGTGCTCTTCCTTTAACACTTCTTTGGATGAATTTTTCTTTAAGCCCAGATGATTCTTGTAGAAAACTGATAATTCCAAGTGAATAAATGTAGCTACTTGTCATGGGTTAGTCTAAGAATGGCTCAGAGATTATTTATCACATTGAAGTAAAATAACTATTTTGTATAGAGCAGTGATCTGCATCTGCTCATATCTTTGAAGTATTCTCTCAAGGTTTGTTTCTAGGTTTAACACTTTTTTTCTTTCTTAATATAGTAATGATGTTACTGACTTAAGGTTTTATTAACTTTTTTTTTCCTTCAAGTTATAGCTTAGTTGCTAAATTTCATTTCCAAGCAGGATATTGATATTACTTGGATAAGGAAATACCTACTGATATGAAATCATCTTGTTTCTAGTGAATTTCCACCACAAAATTATATGATTCATTTAACGAGAGCTATTGATTTATTTCTTTTAAATAGACAAATGAATCAACTTTGAATCTAAAACTATTTTTCCTTAGAGTATATGATTTACCTAATGGATCCCATCTTAGAGCTGTTTTAATTCCATTTAACTGGAATTATAGTAAGACTACTCTGAAAGTAGTAATTGATGTGAGTAAAAGATGCCATCAAAGAATTTTACAATAGGAAAAGGAAATTGCATAGTTACATATCATGGATAAGAAAGCGAAATCAATGACCCATTGGTAGTCTTGTTATGTCAGAAGAAAATTACAAAGTTTGAGTTCATTGGGTTATCTTCCCTTTAGAAAATGTATAAGATGATGCACAGGAGAATTGAGGCTCAGGAAACTTAGGACAAGAAGAGAGGTGGGGGGGGGAGTGTTAGGTAAAAACAAGTAGTGAGAACTAGCAAATAGTTTATTTTTCAATAACAGAAGGAAAGTAGAAATCAGAGTTCAAAATAAAATAGGGATACATACAGAGGGAGGAGCATTAACTAAAGTGCAGAAGGACTTGAAATAGAGAGACCAACCAGCAGTCTATTATAATAATCCAGGCATGAGGTGAGAAGGGCCTATACTGTAGTAGTCACTGTGTCAGTGAAAAAAGGGGATATGTAAAAGAGACATTGTGAAGGGAAAATGACAAGATTTGGCAACATATTGGATATGTGGAATTGTGAGAAAAGATGAGTATGATACTAATATTGGAAACCTATATGATGGATAATGATGATTTCGTCAATAGTAATAGAAAGATTTGGAAGAGTGGAGGGTTTGAGGGGAAATGGTAATTAGTTCTTTTTTGACATGTTGAATTTGAGATAAGTACAGATTATCTAGTTTTCAATGTTCAGAAGATAGTTGGCAATTAAAAAGGTTAAAATTAATGGTTGGATGATGATTATATGGGATTATGTGGTGACCAGTATTTATTATATCTTGAGATATAATAAATTTTATTTGCAAATATTTACAAATAGAAAGGAAACAGTAAAGAAGAGAAATGTGAGGGGGATATAGAAGTTATCTAACCTATCAACTAAATGTTTTGCTTCGAGTCTGATTAATCCAGGCAGAGATTAATTAGTTCTCAACCAGGAAGGCTGGTAGTGACTAACCATGTGAACTCCTCCAAGATGGAAGCTAGTCTCTCCAGAAGCTAGGAAAGGAGTCAGCTTTTTATTCACCAGTGAAGTAATCTAAGAGTCAGAGTCCAAGTAGAAGCTGAGCTTAGAGCCCATGATCCAAGCTCTAGTCTCCAGGGAAGCTCCCTCAAAGACTATTTAAGACTATCTCCAGTGGACAATCTCTTCAGACTATCTTCTCAAAGACTACCTGCTCTGAAGAAGTTTGGGGCTTGCTTTTTGTGGTGACTTCTTGTCCCTTCCCCTCTTCCCAGGGACCAATCACAGTTTCCAAATTGTCTAGCACTGCCCAAGGGGCAGTGTCTGTAGGATCAACTTCTCACCTTCTGAAAATTAATTTCTCATCAAAAAGATTCACAGGTTCTCAGCTGATTGAAACAAAAAGGTTTAAGATTTCCTGATTTGATTGAATTTCTAAGGGTCTAATTTATCTAAGTATCTTGCTAGCTTCTTACCTAGTACTAAGTAAGGTGTTTAATTCAATTTAATTCAATTCAAAAGTAGACAAGGGGGAGTTAATCCTGTCTTCAGTCTAGTGAAATACTAAGTAGGTGTACTTAAGTTAGTGTTAACTCAGGATAGACAATAGAGTAAAGAATTCTATTTTACATAAAATAAGCATGGAGCTCTGGAGAAGGCTTATGGCTGGATACATAGATCTGGGGATGATTTGCATCAAAATGATAGTTGGACTCATGAAAGTTGATGAGAGGTGGCAAAGACAGAAAAGATGAGTCTTGTATACAGCCTTGATGAATACCTGCAATTACTAGACAGAACCTCGTAAAAGAAGATTTAGTAAAAGAAACTGAAAAGAAGTGGTCAGAGATGTCAGAAAAGGATTGGGAGAGAGTAGTGTCACTGAGGACCTAGACAGGAGGAATATCCATGGGAAGAGGGTGATTAGCATTGATGAAG
Source organism: Monodelphis domestica (assembly GCF_027887165.1). Taxonomy (NCBI): domain Eukaryota; kingdom Metazoa; phylum Chordata; class Mammalia; order Didelphimorphia; family Didelphidae; genus Monodelphis; species Monodelphis domestica. Next base: position 293,732,311 of record NC_077230.1, read on the forward strand.
AAAGGAGAATGGATAATATGACTGAAGTCTGAGAAGAGGACAATGCATTTGTCAATTAAGAGATCATTGGTGACTTTGGAGAGAGCAGTTTCGGTTAAATCATAAAATTGGAGACCAGAAAACAAGGATTAGAAGTAAGAAAAAAAGTATGGAAATAGAGGGCCTGATTATAGATAGCTTTCTTAAGGAATCTAGGTGAGGAGATGAGACATATAGGAATGATAGCCAGCAGGGATATTAGGAATGAGAGCAAGGATTTTGCTTGTTTTTTGTTGTTGTTTTTTTTTTTTTTTTGCATTTGGATTTGTTGAGAGTGATGATGGTGTTTTCCTCAAGAATAGAGTAGATATAAGTATGTTTGTACGCAGGAAAAGAATCAGTAGAAAAAATGACATTGGGTATTAGATTAGGAAATAACAGAAAGGATAATATACTGGAGTAAACAGGAAGGTATGTTATCAAGTATGCATTTAGATGTATTTGCCTTAGAAGAAGGATCACCCTTTCATGACAGACATGACTGAAGAGGTACTGAGAGAAGACATCTAAATGACACAAGATATGGAGGATGGAAAAAGAAAGATCTCTCCTCAAATGACCTAATTTTTTTTCAGGGATGTGTGAGGCAAGCAGAGAGAGGAAAGAGAAAAGGTGTTATGGGAGAGGCGTGAGGAGAGAAGAAAAGATCTGGAATGGCCATTGCCATAAGTTGGAGCATGCATCTATTAAGGAGGTATATAGGATTGCCTTGCTGCAGTGAGAGTCCCATTAAAATTATGTAACAGATTTATAAAGTATAAAAGATAGTGTGCAGTTGAACTAATTCACTAGTAAGTGAAGATAGGGAAAGGAGAAAAATGGTGGTGGTTCAGAGGTACTAAAGTAATGGAAAGTACTAAAGAGTCAAAAGATTAATGGAAACAAAGAACAACATTGGGGCCATAAAATATGGAGCAAGATGAAATAAGAAAATAGTCTAACCAGATAAAGGAATTTCAGTTTTTGTGAACATGTGCAAAAATATTTTTATAATGGAGAGCTCCACGCTCATCTCTATGTGTAGTCCAAATGTAGAATTGTAGAATATAAAATGCAGGCTCTAGAAAATGAAAAGACTGAAGAACTGGGAAATATATTTGAAATTCTAAATATCTGAAATAAATATATAGAGTTAGGAGATTAGCGGAGAAAAGGATAGAGCAATATGATGATATTTTCATTGGGCATGAGCAACTCTGCAGCATTGGAGGCATGCGTTGATCTGGCTATGTGTATTTCCTCTATATGTGCTCACCACAGATATCCTCTGCCACACAGGTTTTCTTTCTGTATATTCCCTCATGTTAAGATAGGATTTTGGATAAGGGAAACACAAGAGGAAAAATCTACTTTATTGTTTTGGAAGGGAAAGGAATAAGGGCTTAGTGATATATTTATGTTTATTCTTATTTTAAAAACTAACTAACTATGCTAACTAGGTTACTAAACTAAAATTTAACCAAGTTCCCAAATCTTACTCAGCAGGGGTCCAAAAACAGTTAGAGACAGGATCTGTTGTTAAATGTCCAAGCAAGTTCTGATGTCCAAGTGAGACTGAATGCTGCCAGCAGCTAGATACAGGAACCCTTCCTCAGTTCAACACAGGGAAAATCCTCTTCAGATCGCTCTTCAGACCTTTCTCTTGTCTTCCCCAGGAGACCAGAAGAAAAGTCCGTTGGGGCAAGATGGAGTCTTCCCAGATCCCACAGCTCAGGCTCCCATATGACCCTTGGTCACATGCCACTGTCAATCATACATAGGTTTGCACTTTTCAGTTCTTGCACAGTTTTGCAAATTGCAAACCTTTCCATACTTTATAACACTCAGCACAGGTCCCCTGGAGGTGTGATTTCACGTGTTGTTCATGGTCACATGTTTTCCGCACGCATAAATACTCACCACTAGAGGGATAATAACCAATTGCAAAGTGTACAACATGTATGCAAGGGATAATTTGATCTAGTTATTTACTTGGTATTCTGTTTGATTAAATATCTTAGTTTAAATTAATGTTTCCTCTATAGCTTACCGGTAAATGCTAATTATCTGTTGGGGCTCATGGGCTATAGTTTTATGCATATTCTGATATGCAGAGTGCTTTGAACCTGGGATCATTTTCTAGGAGATTTCATGTGAGAAGAGAAGAGAAGAAACAAAGGTTGTAGTTGTCTTCAAAGCTAATCTTGATTTTCTGTGGTTCTTTCTTAGTTCCCATCTACAGTTACTAACATACTTCTTGGGGAATGTGTATTTTAGGGACAGTGGATAGTGTTAGGTCTGGAGTCAGGAAGATTCAATTTCCTGAGTTCAAATCTGGCTTCAGAAATTTAAAAGTTGTGTGATCCTGGACAGGTCACTTCAACCTCATATGAAAATGAGCTAGAAGAGGAAATGGCAACAACTCCAGTATCTTTGCCAAGAATATTCCAAAGAGAGTCATGAAGAGTTGGCATGACTTAAAAACAACCAAACAACAGCAATAGCAATATAGTTCTTCTAATTATTAACCTCAAAATTATCAGACATCTTTTTTGAGTTGGATTCTAGAGTATTAAGCTTTCTAATAAAGGTTAATTAAGATTGCCAGTGCTGTCAGAATTTTGATCTTCTTTTGCATTTTTCTAGTTTCTCTCCAGATGCTGGGATCTCTAGTTTGTAGAATATGTTTTATTCTCTAAAGTCTTTCCTTTAGCTTCAGGTATCTGCACAGATATGAAAGCCATCTCCATCACTTTCGTACAGATTTGATCACCCTGACTCTTGGAAGTTCAAACAACTTTTTTGCTTATTCCTTTTGTCCTGGTTTCATAGAAATAAATTCACTGATTGATATGTCAGGTTCTTCCCTGTAACTGAAGCTACACTTCTTTACCTCTTGCTTTAATTTTCAGATGGGTAACCTGGTCCTCTCTAAAACAGTGTGGGTAATGGCCCCAGTGCTTAGATGACAATTATCAGAAGCCAAGACTCCATAACCTTAGGCTTTGGAAGGATCCACAACAAACTAAAACTCTTTTCTGTTCAAGGGCCATATTCCCTGTGGGACTTCCAATCAATTTCCTGTTTCTGGCCTCTGGCATTTTCAGCACTAGTGTAACAAATTCAGCCTGTGTCCAATGAATATTTCACAGGTTTCCTGACTCAGCTGCAAGTTCCTTCCATTTGCCTGCATTTTCATTCTCATGGGCCTTCATCACCACAGTTCAGTTTTCTAAAAAGCCCTCATTATAGATTTATAACTTGAAAAATTATTTTACATATGATGCAATTAATAAAAGGTAAATTTCTCCAGAAGAAAAAGCAGAGTCATGGTATAGTACCATGCTTTAGGTTTTGTCAAAAGCTATCAAACTGTCTAGTGTACATCAAGAATCATCACATTAATAGGTTTATCTAATCACTTAATAAATCATTGTGATGTTTAAAATTTACATTGTCAGATAAAAACCATAATGTCAGTGTGTTAACATTAGCCCCACAAAACACAGAAGACATTTAAATAACTGAGTATGTGGACAAAAGATTGACATAGGCATAAGCCATTAATCTATTAATATTTGTTTATGCTTGATAAATAATATACCAATTAGTTGTAAGGCATATAATGGAGGAGATAAGAGGAAGGAGGGAAAGAGGGGTGAGAGTGAAGAGAATGGTTCTCTCCTCCATTACTTATGGGGAGAGGTAAGCCAGCTACTGTCCCCTTGAAAGGATGTGACTTCAATGAGATGTTGTCTTGAGAAATGGAGGACAGGAGACTGGAGAGGGATTGATTTAATGAGGTGGCACTATGCCTCCCTCAGAGGAGCTTAGGACCCCTGAGGTCAAATCTGTCTCTGCAAGGCAAGATGACCCCTTGTAATTTCCATTCCCCAAGGGGACTTCAACTGTCAGCCCCCGGGGTTTTAGGTATGACCAACTGTCAAGGGAAGAATGGCCATTTCCTTGGTCAGAAATACTGAGTCACAGGGGTTTGGAATCAACTCTCTCCTTGTGAGAGGTATGACAAACCCAAATTTTTGGATTGCTACAGATAAGGACAGGATTTCACTGTTTAAACCTAATCTCCTTGTCAGATTATCAAACCCAAAGTCCAAGTATTTCTAAATGATTTATTTGGGGTTGTGAGGTAGGAAATAACAGAGGTATGAGGAAAAAGGGAAGTGGGAGAATGGAAGCCCCTCTTGCAGTTTGGCCTTCAGAGTCTGGAAAGAATAACTTGAAAACTAAGTAATTATTCTCTTGACAATCCATGAGTTTTATTTTGGTTTAGGAAATGCTTTTGCTTTGATAATAGACAATTAAGGATATGGAGAGGAACTGGAACTGTAATTTCACTGGTACAGGCAACTCTCCTAGATGAAGAAATTCCCTCACCAAAGCAGATAAGTACTTTTTCTCTAATTTTATAGTCCTAAAGAAATGCCTAGAGTTAGTTATGTGGGCAGGTAGGTGACACCATGGATAAAACACAAAACCTAGTAAGACCTGAATTCAAATCTAGTCCAAGACAGGTAGGAGCTGTGTGACCCCTAGGCAAGTCACTGAATCCTGTTTGTCTAGATTTCCTTATCTATAAAATAAGATGAAAAATGCCATGACAAATCACTCTAGTATGTTGGTCAAGAACACCCTCAAAATGGGTTAACAAAAAGTCAAACATGATTGAAACGACTTGAAAAACAACCTAGTTAGTTATATTCCACAAAGGTAGTATTTGTCAGAGAGCCAACTTGAACCCAGCTCCTTCTGGCTTTGAGGGTGACTATTTGCTTTGACATACTGCCTCTTAATAAAAATGTATTAGTTTTAAAGATTTTTATACTTCATGAATATGTTTGAATTTCTCAAGATTTTTGTTCCTTCCTAGGGAGCAAATCTTATCAATGTTTCATTTACTGAAACGAGCTACTGAATTATAAGGCTTCTTTTAAACAAGGTAATACCTTTGAGAAGAAAAGTATGAATTTAAGGATATTAATGCTCTAATTGTTCTCCTAAATTGTAGAGAATAGTGAAGATTTAGTTCTTAAGGATGACATATGATCTAATGCTCAGGGCAGAATCCTGTTGCTAACTAATCACAGTAGAAAAATAATGACTTCGTTTCACTCCAGGGAAATAAATTTTTTTTTAATCTTTTCTCCAAATAAATGCTTTAAAATATGTTCTAGTGATATTTAGGTATAACCTAATCCATTTTGTTATATAAATGTTGTCAATATAACAGAAACATATAAATTATAGGAAAATGGAATTAACCTTTCATTTTTTGGGGGGGATTTTTTAAAGATTATAAGTACTTTGTGAAGGTACCAAATAGCTCCTGGCATTTTCATGAAGCAAATAACTTATAGTATGTATATTCCTGTGTATAACCCCTCCCCAATCTATTTTGACAATTACCTAGGGAAAATAAATTGAATAGGAGAGAAGCAAAATACAGAAACATTAAAAGAACAAAAGAATTCTACATCAGCCAAAATGATACATGTTTATGATAGGATAAACAGAGATAAAGATCCTATTTAATAAAGAGAACAACATATTTTTTTAAACCTAAACATCATAATGAAGAAAAAGATAAATACATCTGCCAAGAATTTCTGCAAACAGACAGCAAAATCAATTTAGAGAGTCCACAGCTTACCCCTAGGACACACATTACACACACACATGCACACACACACATATGCACTTCAAATGCCAACATATAGAGGTTAAATTAAGCAATTCCGATGACAAAAAGATGTGTACAAGTATTCAGGAAAAAGACTTTCATTTAGAAAAGGGAAATAAATTTAATAACCATTTTTCCCTGCCATTATGAGAAATAACAGAGGGGAAGAGTACAGTATATTCTGAAAAGCAAGTGTGATCAAGCTGCAATCCAAATGGCATAGCCTGCAATCCTGAGCATAATTGTTAGCTTTAAAAGATAGATATTTGATAAGAAAAGACATGAAACATCAGATGAAAAAAATATTATCAGCACAATATTCAGTTTGAAAATGACCCCCAAACAACAGAAATAAAAGCAAGCAAGTAACTATAGAGGAAATAATGACTAATTAAATCAATTATCCCATGATTAGAAGCTACTTTTTTTAAGTTGGGGAGAAAGCATGACCCGTAAAATAAAACAAGAATAACACTACCACTACTAGCAACAATAGCAATACTCTTCCCTTGCCCAATACACATAAGGTGAGATTCATGAGCTAGCTCTCCTCTTTAACAAACCATATTTATGTTTGAATATTCATTATCTATGTACCATTTCAGCAACTCTAAGTATCTTCCTCCATTTCCCTTGTTTCCTCAGAGTGCATCCTTTTCTACATCCGGTCTCAGATGTTATATTTCTCCCTTTCCTCAATGACCTATAGAAAGGATCATATTCCTAAGAGATGTCTCCCTCTTTTATTATATTAGCAGTATATCATTCTTTGAATGTCTTCCAGTCTTATTTTCCAAAGCATTTTTTTAGTTTTTATGTTGCTGATTTCATATTCTTCAAATTGTATAATATTTTGACTTTGCTTTAATCTTACTGTAGCAGTGAATTATTGAGGTTAGCCTCTTCCATTTTTCAATGATTACTAATTATTCATTTTCAGTGATTACTAATTTGCTTAAATTTTTCTAGCTTATATTCTCTTCCACTTACTTTATATTCACATATGATATATGATTAAAAATCAGTTCCATAAAGAGTATTTCAATTGGTCCTCCAATAATCCTAAATGATTAAGTGGTAGTATAATGTAGTGTATAAAGTACCAGACTTTCATCACATGTAGAGCTACAGCTGTAAGTCTCTTACTATGGAAAAGAACCACATTCTTTATTCTTTATTATTTTATTAATTTATTTGAATATTGTTCTATGGTTACATGATTCATGATCCCCTAATTTGCCTCCTTGCTCCAAGAGATGACAAGCAATTACACTGTGTTATACATGTAACATTGTTCAAAACTTATTTCCATATTATTCTTATTTGCAATAGAATGGTCTTTTAAAGCCAAAACCCCAATCATATCACCATCAAACCAGGTGATCAGTCATACGTTTTTCTTCTGCATTTCTGTTTCCACAGATCTTTCTCTGGATGTGAATAGCATTCTTTCTTATAAGTTCCTCTGGATTGTCCTGGGTCATTGAATCACTGCTAGAAGAAAAGTCTATTGTATTCAATTGTGCCATAATGTATCACTCTCTGTGTACAATGTTCTCCTGCCTCTGCTCCTTTCACTCTGGATCACTTCCTGGAGGTCCTCCCATTTCACATGGAATTCCTCCAGTTCATCATTACATTCAGCATAATAGTATTCCATCACCAACATATACCATAATTTGTTCAGCCATTCCCCAATCGAAGGGCATCCCCTCATTTTCCAATTTTTTTCCTTCACAAAGAGCACAGCTATAAATATTTTTGTACAAGTCTTTTTCCTTATTCTCTCTTTGGGGTACAAACCCAGCAGTGGTATGACTGGATCAAAGGGCAAGCATTCTATTAAAGCCCTTTGCGCATAATTCTAAATTGCCCTCCAGAATGGTTGGATCAATTCACAACTCCACCAGCAATGTAGAGCCACAATCTTAAATGTCTAGAAGATAAATCAATCGTCTAAGGGTAGGTCATGATGAGCTGAATTCCTTAGTGTCCTTCTTAAGGACCCTCAAGGGCAAGGGGAAAAGAGATAAATTTCAGAGTTGATTTCCTCTAGCAGAAAGATGCATATCTGCAGATTATGAAATATAGGAGTCCAGCAGTTTGGGAAATTATGAAGTGAATTCCCTTGTTTCCTTCTTCAAAACAGAGGACCTAAGAGGAGCTCCTAGATGTCTACCTACATCCTCACCAATCAAAGATAAGGAGGGACCCTTAGAGGTAAGGCTCTCCTACTCAATAGATGCATGACAATTGGCAAATAATCTTGCTAGGATTCAGTTTCTTGTATGTAAAATTATATATTAATACTTGAACTGAACACCTCATAGTACTGTTGAGACCTGAAGGTCTATAATAAACAAACAAATACACACACATACACACATATATATTCAGAGAGATTCAAGGGTATCAGATTTTTTTTTTATTGGACTCTAAAATTAATCCTTTCCTGCAGCATCACAAGTGATGAGCTAGTCTTGATGAAAAGCAGAGATTTCCAGTAGTGATGGTACAAGAAACAAAAAACTACATCTCAATTGCTTCAGTTTTTCATTGAATTTTTATTCCTGACTCCAGAGTTTCTAAGCCTTTATCTAAGGTTTGGGTCCTATGGAAACATGATTCGAATATCAATTATAAAATGTGTTGTGTTTCCTAATTTCCTTTGACCACTTTCAGGAGTAGCCACAAGAGAAGAAACCTAGAAATCCTGGGCTCATAATATCCAATGGAGTATTGAAGAAGCTGAGAGTTTGCAACAATATGGCAGGTATTTTATTGTGAATTTACTATTTGCTTTAATTGTTTCCTTGCCAATAGCAAAACATTTCATATAGTTAAGCACATTCTGTTAATTCCTGTTGGAAACCATTTTAATGGTGTCAAGGTCACATAACTGGATTTCTCAGAAAGATAATAAGTTTAGAGAAGAGACAAGATTTTTTAGTATGATGGGCAGGATCAGATTTTATTCTGAGTAATTCAAAAAGATCTTTAGTCACCTGTCTTAGAGGGTCCTACATAAAAAGTTAGAGATGGGGAACAGAAAATTGTCTAATCTCAGAATCATGTCAAGTTTAGCCCTTCTCTGACACTTCTACTCAGCAAATTAAAGTAACCTGTCAAGGTAATCAAGGAATCTACACAGAATCAAATCATTCTTTTTCTATATAATCAACTTAGTGACTAGTAACATAACCTCATGGTTAAATTTGGAATAATGTGGTCCTGGGAATGATCAAGTGTAGCAGAGAATGTATCCTAGATTTTTCAGACATGTTGATATCAAGAAAGGCTATGCAAAAAATTATTATATCCAATCTTTTATCCCCTTTAGCTTAGAGAAAGTAGGATTACAGTCAAAGGTAAGTTACTACAAAAAATGAATTACCAACTCTGACCCAGATATCTTTGAGTGGAAGATTGCCCTGATATCCCAAAGCTGTTAAAATTCAGCCATAATGTATATCTTCTACTGACATGAGTCATTAAATTAGTCAGTGCCAAAATCAAACAAAGTCCTTTCAAAAATAATGTGAAAGATATACAGTTTCATACTTCACTGGTCTGGTCACCTCTGTTTTAGGAACAATGCCAACTTGTGTCTTAGCTCAACAATCTGGGTACACTTTTATTGTCTAATTAATTATTTTTTCAAACAAGTTCATTTAATTTCTTTTGTAACTTTCACAGCATGTCAAACTGATGAGTTGTCCAAACACTTGTTACTAATTCATTTTGTGGAAAGAAGGGCCACATTAAATAATTCTGCTTCAGATACCCAACTGGCAAGTTTGGTTTATGAGGTCTCAGGTGAAGCTGTTTTACTTCACCAATTTTTGGATGCACAGTGACAGTTTTTAGAAGTTTGCCTAACTCACAAATTGTAGGAATCCATGTGACCATTATTGGCAACAGTTTCTATTCTTATTTAGGATTGAATCAAATACTTTGTCAACAAGATAGACCCATGTCTCCACAAATACATGTGTTGAAAAGGAGAGAAAAACAGGGACTTACTCAAACCATTTTAAAAATTACCTGAATTCTTCTAGGTAATTGTTTTGGACTATCTAAATGATTACTCCGCACACCATGAATGTATAGGCATGATTATGAAATACTTTAAAATGATTACAATCATGAGATGATTTTTATAGGACAACTAAAAAATATCTGAACTAGGAATCAACCAGGGCATAGTTATCTTCTTACAAAGACAAACAAGTACTTTAAGAACAAAATAATGTCATCGTGCTCTTTACATCTTTAATCCTAAATCTCTAATTTTGCATAAATATCCAATGAAGGGTTTGACATCAAATAAATATACTGGGATTTGGAGAGGGGAAAGAATAAAGGGAAACAAATTATAAGCACATTTACTAAGTCAGCAAATATCGTAGTTGAAAGGGGCCTTATGTCAATTTGTCCAACCCATACCTGAGCAGGAATCTTTTGAATAACATATTGATGTGTCACCCATGCTTTTCTGAAAGAAATCAATTGAGGAGCCGTCTACTGTCCCCTAAAGTAGCCTTTTGAATAACTTTGATTATTAGAAAGTATTCTTTTCTAATACAAAATCTAAATTTTGCCTCTATAATTCTATCCATTATGCTTAATTATGTCCACTGAAGCCAAATAGGACAAATATAATCTTTCTTTCATATGGCAACCATATTTATATTTGCAACATCCATGCTGCCTTTGTTTTTTACAGACTAATTATCCCAAATTTTATCAATTCATTCTCATAAGCCATGAACACTGGGCCTTTCACCATTCTGTATAACATTATGAATGCTTTCCATCTTAACCAAAGTTTTCAGAGGCAACTTGATATAATGAGTGCAGCACTGAATTGAAAGCCAGGAGATACACAGTCCAAATCCTACTGCAGATGTTTGCTACGTGAGCCTAGGAAAATCCCTTAATATTTTTGTGCCTACATATCCGTAGCTATATAACTAGGGGCTGAAATCAACAATTGTTCATTCTCCTTTCAGCTTTAAAGCTATGATTTTTGTGTCATTCCTAAAATGAAGTATCCATAGGAGTTTGCTAATAAATGTTTAATTGGGCTCCTAAAAATGCATATTGTGACAAGGAAATCACTTTAAAAGACTGATATATATTAATTTAAGGTCGCCAAGGAATTCAGCTATGTAATTCCTAAATGAAAACTCAAGTCAGCAGTCAACCTTTTATGGAGTTTTTAATTACAAACAGGAGGAAGAAAGGTATTAGAGAGAGAAAGAGAGAGTGAGTGAGAGAGAGAGAGAGAGAGAGAGAGAAAGAGAGAGAGAGAGAGAGAGAGGGGGGGGGAGAGAAAGGGGAGAGAAGGGAATAGGGCTTAAATACCCCCTCTGTTTAGGCTGGGCCAAAAGGCCCAAGCCCTTAGATAGCTGAAGCAAAGAAAAGAGATCAGTCCCTATCACTCACGTGACCAAAATGGAGAAACAGTCTCAGGGGCCTCCACCTCCAGCCTCCTTCAGAGCAAGCTTCTCAGAGCACAACCTCTCAGAGCAAAAACTCTCCAACCACCTCTCAGTCCTCAGACCCCGCTATCTTTAAGGAAACCATCCAAGTTGCCTCCCCTCAGTTCTCACATCTACCAATCACTGTCCATGTCTTCCTTGTGCCAATGGTGGCTCTAGCTTAACCCAGGACCACCCAGAGGTCTGTGGCTTTGCACATGTCTGTTGAAGGTCATATTCTCAAATAATTAAATCTTGATCCATTGCTGCAGCCCTTCCTAAATCCTGTTACCCTGAGTAGGGTGGAGATTGGAAGTTCCAAGACCTGGTTCTGTCATTCCAAGTATCTCTATTGTATCAATTCTAAAATCAATCATGACTCAAAGAACTTCCTGTTCTATGCTTAAGCATAGGTCAAAGCCCTTTCCATTGTTCAGCAAAAGGTTTCTGTCCTAAAGTAATCTTAAGTAGGGAGGAGAATGACCCTCCCATGCCAATGGGGTTCACATTCCAATAGACTATCAGTAGGACATTTTTCAAGTATGAAATTTCCCATTGGTGAAATTTCCAACATTTATAAGTCTAAGAAATTTTAAGGTTTACAATATACAGCATACTTTTAAGTTCAATCTATATTATCAATATTTCCCTTCATCATTTTCATAGATCTGAATAATCTACAAATATATTAATCCCTAATTTATAGGATTTACTTATTTTTGAGATGTAAATACTTACACTAAAAATTCAGCAATTGGCTCTGCCAATTAAGAGGCTCTAGTATACCTTTTCATGCCAAAACCAATATTCAGGACGTGGTCAGGCCAGGGTCATGGAAAGTAGGATTATCAGCTCGCTGGTTATCATTTCTTATGTTTTTCCACCTGAATGCTTGTAAGCTTTCTTGACTTTAAGATTACATGATTGAGTCATTTTGAACTTTCAGTCCAATAAAGTCCAACCAGCTCCTTTTCAGATAAACAGATTTCCAGGTCAGTATCAACCATCTTGCATGTGTGAAGTTGATTTTTGAAATCAAGTGTAAATTTAACATTAATTTCTATTAAATTTTCCATTATTCAATTAGGCCCATAAGTCATACCTGCTAATAGATTTTTGAATACTGACTCTCTCATTCATTGTTTAGCTATATCTCTCACCTTTGCATCATCTGCTCATTTAAAAAGCATATACCAACCCAACTCCTTTTTTGAAGCAAATATGTTGCTGATACCTAAACTTGGAAGAACAAAAATGGAGAAAGAAAATTATAGGCCAATTTCATTAATGAACATAGATGCAAAAATCCTAAATAAAATATTATCCAATAGACTACAATAATATATCAAAAAGATTATGCTTAATGACCAAATAAAATTTATACTAATTATGTAGGAGTGGTTTACTATATAGAAAGCTATTAACACAATTGATTATAATAATAACAAAGGTAAAAAAAAATCCTATGATTATATCAATTGATAAAAAAAAAGATTTCCCCAAATAAAAACACACATTCTTATTAAAAACACTAAAAGCATAGGTATTAATGCATTTTTCCTTGGAATTATGAGAAGTATATACCTAAAATCATCAGTAACCATTATGTATAACAGAGTTGATTTAGAAGTCTTCATTATGAGTTTAGGAGTAAACAAAGAAATCCATTATCACCAGTATTAGTTAATATCATACTAAAATGCTAGCAATAATAATAAGAGAATAAAAATAAATTGTAGAAATAAGAATGGCAAAGAGGTAATAAAATTATCTCTTTTCATAGACAACATGATGGCATATGTGGAAAATTCTAGAAATTCAACTTAAAATTAGTTGTAATTATCTGGGGCAGCTGGGTGGCTCAGTGGATTGAGAGTTGGGCCCAGAGATGGGAGGTCCTGAGTTCAAAATCTAATCTCAGACACTTCCTAATTGTGTGACCCTGGACAAGTCACTTAACCCCCATTGCCTAGGACTTACCACTCTTCTGCCATGGAACCAATACAGAGTATTAATTCCAAGTTGGAAGTTAAAGTTTTAAAATAAATAGTTATAATTATCAGTAATTTCAGCAAAGTAAAAGGATATAAAATAAAAATCAGCATTTCTAAATATCAACAAAAAAACCCTACAAGAAGAAACATTAAGAGATAACTACTTAAAATAACCATAGATAGAATAAAATACCTAGAAGTATGACTGCCAAAACAAACTTTTGGATCATATGAACATGAATAAACCATTTTTTATATAAAGTCAAATTTAAATAATGAGAAATATTAATTATTCATAGGTGTGAAGAGAGAATATAATTAAAATTATGATCAAAACTAAGCAAATCTACTTATTCAATGCCATGCCAATTAAATTACCAAAAAATGATTTAATGAATTAGAAAAAAATATCAAAATTCATTTGGAGGAACAAAAGTCAAGAATATGAAATTAATTAATGACAAATTATATAAAGCAAGGAAGTCTAGCAGTGTCAGATTTTATTTTATTTTATTTTTAAATTTAATTTAATTTTTTGAATTAATTTATTTAGTAAATTTAGAACATTATTCCTTGGTTACAAGAATCACATTATTTCCTTCCCTCCTCTCCCCTCACCTGTCCCACAGCTGATGCTCAATTTCATTGGGTATTACATGTGTCCTTGATCAGAACCTATTTCCATGTTGTTGGTGTTTATATAAGAGTGTTCATTTAGAGTTGACATCCCCAACCATATCCACTTGACCCATGTATTCAAGCAGTTGTTTTTCTTCGGTATTTCTACTCCCACAGTTTTTCCTCTGAATGTGGATAATGTTTGTTTGTTTGTTTGTTTTCTCGTAGATTCCTCCAAGTTGTCCAGGATCACTACATTGCCACTAATGGAGAAGTCCATTATATTCAATTGTACCACAGTGTATTAGTCTCTGTGTACAATGTTCTGGTTATGCTCCTTTCATTCTGCATTAATTCCTGGAGGTCATTTCAGTTCTCATGGATTTCTCCCACTTTATTATTCCTTTGAGCATAATAGTATTCCATCACCAACATATACCACAATTTTTTCAACCATTTCCAATTGAAGGGCATCCCCTCATTTTCCATTTTGTTGCCACCACAAAGAACATAGCTAGGAATATTTTTGTCCATGTCTTTTTCCTTATTATCTGTTACGTGTGTAAACCTCAAAATTTCTCAGACTTATGAATGTTAGGGGTTTCCCCCATTGGGGAATCTTCTACTTAAAAAATTCCCTAGCAGATGGTGAGAACTCTACTTGAGTGTGGGGGCTCCTAGCTATGGGAGTGCCCCTGCTCCACCCTACTTAAGACTGCTTTAGGACAGAAAACTGCTTGCTAAACAATGAAAGTACTTTGATCCATGTTTATGGAAGGGACAGGAAGTTCTTTGAGTCATGACTGTTTTAGAATTGATACAATGGGATACTAAGTACCTATAAAGGTGGGGCAACTTATAAACTACTTAAACCTAAAAGGGTGATAACTTATTCAGAGGTTTTTTCTTAATGACATTTGTCGACACAGCAGCATTTTTTCCTGACTTACTAAAGAGATTAGAACTACTCAGCTGTGAATTCAAAATGGGTGGTCCTTTAGAAACATCTACAGTGATTGGTAGATGTAAGGACTTAGGGGAGGTGACAGAGGAGATTTTGCCCTTAAAAATAAGAGCTTGGATCTCATAGAGGGATCTCGATTTCTGACTCTCATTCTGAAGGAGAGTTCCTTGAGGAGCTCCTCTGAGAGACTCTGTCCCTCTGGGGTAGAAGCTCTGGAGGCTCTTGAGAGAGGCCCTTTGAAGCAATCTCTGGCTGGAAGACTCTTTGAGGAAGGATGCTGGCCTGGTGTCACTAGTATCCTTGTTTAGTCAGACCTTGTGGTGAGTGTTAAAAAACTGACTGATTTCTCTTTTAAGACTCAGGTCTAGGCCATATTGGCTTGAGGCCCTTCATACTTATTCCTTTCTTACCCTCTCTTTCTTTGATTACTCATTGTGTTGTTAATTAAAATCTCTATAAAACCCAATTGACTTGGGTATTTGAATAATTGGGAATATTTCCCTGGCGACCACCTTATATTTGATTTTAAAACCCAAGACACTGTAGTGAAACATATTTCTGCGGTCAAACTTACTCACACTCTCTTATATCTATCACAATTTATATCTTCCACTATTTTAATCACTATAGTTCAAGACCTCAACCATTTTAAATCTCACACGTGTGAGGTGATACCTCAGAGTTGTTTTGATTTGCATTTCTCTGATTATAAGAGATTTAGAACACTTTTTCATGTGCTTATTAATAGTTTTGATTTATTTAACTGAAAATTGCCTATTCATGTCCTTTGCCCATTTATCGATTGGAGAATGGCTTGAATTTTTGTAAAATTGGTTTAGTTCGTTATAAATTTGAGTAATTAGATCTTTGTCAGAGGTTTTTGTTATGAAGATTTGTCTCCCAATTTGTTGTTTCCCTTCTAATTTTGGTTGCATTACTTTTGTTTGTACACAATTTTTTTAATTTGATGTAATCAAAATTATTGATTTTATATTTTGTGATTTTTTTCTAGCACTTGCTTGGTTTTAAAGTATTTCCTTTCTCAAAGATATGACATGTACACTATTCTATGTTCACCTAATTTGCTTATACTTTCCTTCTTTATATTCATCATTCACACATTCTGAGTTTATCTTGGTGTAAGGTGTGATATGTTGATCCAAACCTAATCTCTCCCATACTGTCTTCCAATTTTTCCAGCAGTTTTTTTTCTTTTTTTTTTTAATCAAATAGTGGGTTTTGGACCCAAAAGGTGTGATCTTTGGGCTTGTCATAGACTGCCTTGCTGAGATCATTTATCCCAAGTCTAGTCCACTGATCCTCCTTTCTCTCTCTTAGCCAATACCAAATTGTTTTGATGACCACTGCTTTATGGTATAGTTTGAGATCTGGGAATCAACGCCTCCTTGCTTCTTTTTTTCCCAATGATTTCCCCAGATATCCTTGATCTTTTGTTCCTCCAAATGAACTTTGTTATGTTTTTTTTCTAATTCAGTAAAAAAAAAGTTTTTTGGCAGTTCAAGGTGTATGGCACTAAATAAGTAAATTAATTTGAGTAAGATGGTCACTTTTAGCTCATCCTACACATGAGCAGTCAATGTTTTTCCAATTGTTTAGATCCAGTTTTAATTGAGTGGAGAATGTTTTGTAGTTGTGTTATATCATATACATCATATATTTCCTGTGTTTGTCTTGACAGGTAGATTCCTAAATATTTTATATTGCCTAGGGGGATTTTAAATGGAATTTCTCTTTCTAATGCTTGCTGCTGAGATGTGTTGGATATATATAAAATGCTGATGACTTATGTGGGTTTATTTTGTATCCTGCAACTTTGCTAAAGTTGTTGATTATTTCCACTAGCTTTTTAGTTGATTCTCTTGGGTTCTTTACATAGACCATCATATCATCCAAAAAGAGTGAGAGGTTGGTCACCTCATTGCCTATTTTAATACATTCAATTTCTTTTTCTTCTCTAATTGCTACAGCTAGTGTTTCTAGTACAATGTTAAATAATAAAGGGGATAATGGGCATCCTTGTTTCACTCATGATCTTATTGGAAATGCTTCTAGTTTGTTCCCATTGCAGATGATGTTTGCTGATGGTTTTAGATATATACTGTTTATTAATTTGAGGAAAGGCCCTTCTATTTCTATACTTTCTAGTGTTTTCAATAGGAATGAGTGTTGTATTTCCTCAAAGGAATTTTCTACATCTATTGAGATAATCATGTGATTTTTGTCAGTTTTCTTGTTAATATGGCCATTTATGTGGATAGTTTTCCTAATATTGAACCATATTTGTATTACTGGTATGAATCCTACCTGGTCATAATGAATAACCCTCATGATCACTTGCTGGAGTCTTTGGCTAGCATCTTATTTAAGATTTTTGCATCTATATTCATTAGGGAGATTGGTCTGTAGTTTTCTTTCTATATTTTTGACCAGCCTGGTTTTGGAATCAGTACCATATTTGTGTTGTAAAAGGAATTTGGTAGAACTCCTTCTTTGCTTATTCTGTCAGTTTGCATAATATTGGGATTAGTTGCTCTTTGAATGTTTGATAGAATTCATTTGTGAATCCATCAGGACCTGGGGATTTTTTCTTAGGGAGTTCTTTGATGGCTTGTTCAATTTCTTTTTTCTGATATTGGGTTATTTAGGTAGTCTATTTCTTCCTCTGTTAGTATAAGCAATTTATATTTTTGTAAATATTCGTTCATATGAACTAGATTGCCATATTTATTGCCATATAATTGGGCATAATAATTTTCAATGATTGCCTTAATTTCCTCTTCATTAGAGGTGAGGTGTCCCTTTTCATATTGGTTACTATCAATTCGGTTTTCTTCTTTCCTTTTTTTAATTAGATTGACCAGTACTTTTTCTATTTTATTTGTTTTTTCAAAGTACCAGCTTCTAGTCTTATTTACTGATTCAATAGTTCTTTGACTTTTAATTTTATTAATTTCTCCTTTTTTTTAGAATCTCTAATTTAGTCTTCATCTGAGGATTTTTAATTTGTTCACTTTCTAGTTTTTTTTTAACTTGCATGCCCAATTCATTGACCTCTGCCCTCTCTAAATTTTTTTTTAATATAGGAACTCAAGGATATAAATTTCCCCCTGAGTACTGCTTTAGCTGCATCTCATAGGTTTTGAAGGGATATCTCATCATTGTCATTTTCTTCAATGAAATTATTAATTATTTCTATGATTTCTTCTTTAACTAATTGATTTTGGAGAATTGTATTGTTTAATTTCCAATTAATTTTTTATTTTCCTCTCCATGTACCCTTACTAATTATTATTTTCATTGCATTGTGATCTGAGAAGTTTGTACTTATTATTTCTGCTCTTTTGCACTTGTTTGCAATGTTTTTATGCCCTAATATATGGTCAATCTTTGTGAATATACCATGTGCTGCTGAAAAGAAGATGTATTCCTTTTTGTTCCTATTTATTTTTCTCCACATAGCTACTATTTTTTTCTAAGATTTCATTCACTTCTCTTACCTCTTTCTTATTAATTTTTTGGTTTGATTTATCTAGTGCTGATAGAGGAATGTACAGGTCTTCCACTAGTATAGTTTTTCTATCTATTTCATCCTTTAGCACCACTAGTTCCTCCTTTAGAAATGTGGATGCTATGCCATTTGGTGCATACATGTTGAGTACTGATATTTCTTCATTGTTTATACTGCCTTTTATCAGGATGTAATTACCTTCCCTATCTCTTTTAACTAGATCTAATTTTACTTTCTTTTTGTCAGATATTATGATTATGACTTCTGCCTTCTTTTTATCAGTTGATACCCAATAAATTTGGTTCTATCCTCTTACTTTTACCCTATATGTATCTACCTTCCTCATGTATGTCTCTTGTAGACAGCATATGCTAGCTTTTGGGATTCTAATCCACTCTGGTGTTCGTTTGCATTTTATGTGTGAGTAAATTCCATTTACATTCAGAGTTATGATTACCAGCTGTGTGTTTTACATTTTGAATTCTACTCCTATTCCTGCCTTTTCTTCTTTCACTATTTCCTTCTACACCAGTGTTTTGTTTTTAATCTGTCCCCCTAATACCCATCCTTATTTTTCTTCCCTTTCTATCCCCCTCTCTTCTTATTCTCCCCTTATTTTCTTTACAGTCTTTTTAAACTACCCTCTCACACTCTCCTTCCCTTGTACTGCTTCCTTCCCCACCAGTCCATTTATTACCCTTTTACTTCCCTATGGGGCACAAATCAGTTATCTGCCCCAATGAATTGGATTGTTGTTCCCCCTTTGAGTCAATTTCAATGCATGTAAGAGTTGAGTATTTCCTATCTCCAACCTCTTTAACCTTCTGGTGTATTGATGTTCTCCCCCTTCCCGCCATGAGCTTCTTTCTGACATATAAATTTACCCTCTTTTGTTTCTTTTTCAATTTCTTTTAGTATTAACCTCTTTTTTTAGCTCTAATTGTGTGTGTGTGTGTATACACATATATATATATTTCTGCATACATATATCTATATACATATTTATGTCTTGGCATTTCATCCTATACAGTTTGTCACTGTTCCATCTAAGTATAATTCTTCTAGCTACCTAAGTGATAATAACTATTTTTAAGAGTTACCAATGACCTCTTTTATTAAGGGATGCATATCATTTTAACTTTTTGGGTCTCTTAAAAAAAAGGTTTGGGGTTTTTTTTGTTTGTTTTGTTTTGTTTCTCTTTTTTCCCTCTTTTTAAATGACCTTTGATGATTCTCTTGAATTCTGTGCTTGGGCATAAAATTTTCTGTTCAGGTCTGGTCTTTTCTTTACTAATGCTTGGAATTCTTCTATTTTGTAAAATGACCATATTTTCCCCTGGAGGAATATAGTCAGTTTTGTTGAGTAGTTGGTTCTTGTTTGTAGACCTACTTCCCTTGCTTTCCAGAATATCATATTCAATGCCTTTTGGTCCTTCAGTGTAGATGCAACCAGATCCTGTGTTATCCTCACTGTGGTTCCATGGTATCTGAATGACTTCTTCTTGGCAGCTTGTAATATTTTTTCTTTGGTCTGATTGTTCTTAAATTTAGCTATAACATTCCTGCATGTTGTCAGTTGGGGATTAAGTACAGGAGGTGATCTGTAGATTCTTTCAATCTCCACTTATCCCTTTTGTTCTAGAATATCAGGGCAGTTTTCTTGGATAATTTCCTGTATTATGATGTCCAGACTTTTTATTTTGTCATGGTCTTCTGGTAGACCAATGATTCTTAAGTTGTCTCTACTGGAACGATTTTCTACATCTTCTGTTTTTGTGAATGAAATGCTTCATATTTTCCTCAATTTTTTCATTATTTTTATTTTTTTAATAGTATCCTGTGCCTTGTGAAGTCACTTACTTCTAATCATTGTATTCTGCTTCTTAAAGACTAGATTTCATCCCTGGCTTTTTGGTTATCCTTCTCCTTCTGCTTCTGGTCTGATTTTCTTTAGAGGTCATATTTCATCTCCTTTGCCTCATTTTCAAGCTGGTTAATTTTGGCTTTCAAGACACTGTTTTCTGTTTCCAGATGATTTATCTTGCATTTAAAGTTGTCTTCAGCCTCTCTTAATTGTGTTTTGAATTGCATTTTGAGTTCTTTCAGAGCCTATATCCAATTTGCTGGGTTTTCTTTTCTTTCTTTCTTTCTTTCTTTTTTGCTTGGAGTTTCCTCTTCCTTCTTTGTTCCATTTACTCTTTGTTCATTGCCTGCATAGAAGCTGTTGATTGTAATTTCTTTTTTCTTTTTATGTTGTTTGCTTATATTTACCCCTTCTTTACTCCCTGTTGTTGCCTGAGCTCTTGCTTCTCTCATTTTTTTTGGGGGGGTGGCTTTTCTTTCTGCCTTCACCCTTGGAGTTTTGTCAGTAAATCTCTCAGTGCATTCTGTGGGAGAGGGGTATTGGAGCTTGAGCTTCCCTGTCCTCTGGAAACTTTGATGGGGTTAAGTTTGGCTGAGTTGCTGGATGTGCCCTGGGGCCAAAACCTGGGGAAGGGGCGGGGGGGGGTAATATGGAGTATCTCAGCTGCTGCAACTATGCCTCCTGCTCTGTGCTCTGCATTTCTCCTCTATCTAGTTCCCCACTGCCTCTTTTGGATGCTATGAGCCTGGCACAGCTTTGCCCACAAGGTACTTCCTACAGACCAACTCCTTTGCCTGCCCAGAGTTTCCAGCTGCCACTGGAGGTTTAGTGTTCTAGGTGGGGGAGGGGTCCTGGGACCTTCCTTCTTCCTTCCCCTTAAACTGGAGTGTTCTCAAATTCTGGCTTTTGGGGGTGTACCTTTTAAGTTGAGTCCAGCAGGAGGGTTCCTTGGCTCTGTCTTGTTGCTAGGTTTGATTTTCAGTCATCTAGGAGCAGTTAGTTTGCAATTAGTAAGTAAGGGGTTTTCAGAAGTCTGAATGTTTGCTGCCTCTACGCTACCATCTTGACTCTGCCCAGTGCCAGATTTTAAACTGTATTATAATAAAGTAGTAATTATCAAAGTTGTCTGATACTGACTAAGATATAGAAAAGTAAATCAGTGGACTACAATAGATCTACCACAAATTGTAATCAGTGATTATACTAACAATCGGTTTGGCAAAAGATTTGAGGATAAGAATATACTCATAAAAATTTCAGGGGAAATAGCAGTCTAGCAGAAACTAGATACAGACAAATATCTCATAAGATTTATCAAGATAAGATCAAAATGGATGTATAAAGGGAGATATCAATAGATTCCAAATCATTATTGAGTAAAGAAAGCAAAGCAATATAACTCTGAGATATCTCACACCTACCAGATTGGCTAAAATGATAAAAGGGCATAATGACAAATGTTGGAGGAGATGTGGTAAAATGGAGACCCTAATACTCTGTTGATAGAACTGTGTAAGGATCCAATCATTTTTGATCAGGATCTGGAATTATGCCCAAAGAGTTATAAAAGTCTGTATACCTTTTGACCCAGCAATACTATTATTAGGATTATTTCCTTAAGTGACAAGGGAAAAAGGAAATGAACCTATATATTCAAAATATTTATATCAGCTCTCATTGTTCTTGCAAAGATTGGAATGATGCCCATCAATTGGAGAATGGCTACACAGGTTATGACATGGGATTGTGATGGAATGCTGTTGTTCTGTAAGAAATGATGAATAAGTTAATTTAAAAAAACATGGAAAGATCTATATGTGATTATGAAGAGTGAAATGAGCAGAACCAAAAGAACAGTATATACAGTAACAAAAATATTGTTTGAAAAATGACATGTCCATCTCCAAATAAAGAACTGATGAATAGAAGTAACTAAGAAATAGTTTTATATATACCTATATCTTTTTGCTAAATGAGATCTTCCCTTGCATAGAGCAGATAGGGAAGGAAAGAGATGCTTGGGAATTTTAATAAAACAAACAATTATTTTTTAAAAGAAAAACATATGCTCTACCCCATAGGCAATTAACTTGCAAAAATGTTTTAAGAATAGGGTCAAGCAGAATTCTGAGAAACTGCTAAAACAATTTTTCACAGTTTATTGAATTGTTAGATTTTTAGTTATTATTAACTTGACAGGCATCATCAAATACTCCTTTTTAATTATGCACTTAACAAACATTAAATAATGAGTATTTCCATATTAAAAAGTTTAGCCCCCCAAAATGAGAATTTCATATGAAACCTCAAGTCTCTTTTCCATGCAACCTGTTTTTTTAAAAACTATATAACCAATTTAACTTGTTACTTTAAAAATTATACTGCTTATCTTTGCTTTCTTCGATACTTCTTTGTGTATTTTAAAAAATATATTAATGGCTATCTTTATTTTCCTTTTTTTTTTTTGCTTTACCATCAATATTGCCTCCTAATTGTAAAATAGAAGAAAAAATGCAACACATCAGCATGACCAAACAAAATAATTCTATAACAGTGGCCATGTCCAAAAATATATATTTCCTTTCATACTTTGAATCCTTTACCTGTCAGGAAATAGGTGATATTCTTCATCAAAGGTCCTAAAGAAATATTGTTTTTCATGTTTTAATCAATTCCAAAGTTGTTTTCTATTAATATTATTTTCAACATTTTAAAAAAACACTGTTATAATGTCATTGAGATATTATTCTCAATATATACATTGTTTTCATGATTATGATTACTTTACTTTTTATCAGTATATGCTTCCCAGGTATCCTAGAAATCATCTCTTTTGCCACTCCATAACAGGAAATTTTTGCATTTGTAGATATATTTATGTGTTCATACATCCTTTTTAATTTCATATAAAAATGAATTTCATCTGATATATAACCTCTCCTTTCATGTTTGTGTACTTTTTTCTTCACATACCCCAATTAGAATAAATAATAAATTCTGCCTCTTTATTCCTCCTTTCTTCACTAATGTATTTTTTTTTTGCCACCCCGTTTCTTTCCTCTCTTAAAGGTCTCAGAATCTACATTCAAGTCTTCTGTTTTCTTTAACTCTCCCTCAATGCTCTTTGAAGACATTAAGGTGTTTCTTCTCTTTATTAGAACATTTGACCTTCTGAGAACATGGGCTGTCTTTTTCCTTTCTGTCTTTTTGCCCCAGAGTGTTGCTCAGTGCCTGTCACATAGTATGTGCTAAAGGAATGTTTGTTGACTGACTGACCTCATAGAGTTCATTTCAGTTGTTCAAACAACTTTATGTTTAAGGTTTTTCTTATCTTATATTTACTTTTTAAAGTTTCCATTCAGCTCTGGTCTTTTCATCAGGAATACTTCATCAGGAAAGTCCTCCATTTCATTAAAGATCCATTTCCCTCTCATTCTTCAAATTGTCCCCACAATGGAAACTTGATGGACTTGTTTAAACATATCCCTAACCAAACCATAGTCAAAAATGTTTTCAAAACAATGAATTTACTTATCATCAATTGTTATTTTCATCGGCATACCGTTTTTAAAAAAATAAAGCAATACATTCCGCACTATTTCTATGCCAATGGATCATTGAATACTAAAGTTTCATTTCATTATATTTACTTAAAAATTACTTTTCTGGGCTATAACTTTTCTAATTATCCTAATTATTCTATTTCCATATACTATTGTTAACTTGAAAACCTCTTTTTCTCTGTTTCCATCAAACAAGAACTATAATTTCACTGGCATTTTTGTAGGAAAGTAGCACAATTAGCATATTGTTTTCAACTTTATGATTCAGCTTAAAATTGTTCTTCAATTTTCCCCTTCTTTTAAATAAATATTTCTTTAGAGTTGATATTTACTGCACAAATTCAACAAGTTAACATTTCCAAATTATTTTGCCCTCTCTCCATTGCTCAAATCCTGCCTCCACTAATGTTTCATTATGGTGTAGAGGGGTAATTTTTAAAAATTCATTTAATTGATTAATTTAGAATATTTTTCCATGGTTACAAGATTCATGTTCATTCTCTCCCCTCTTCCCACCCCTCTCCTGTAGCCTGCATGCAACTCCATTGGGTTTTACCTGTGTCATTGATTAAGACATATTTCCATATTATTGATATTTGTACTAGGGTGATCATTGAGAGTCTACATGCCCAGTAATATCTTCATTGATCCATATGATCAAGCAATTGTTTTTCTTCTGTGTTTCTGCTTCCACAATTCTTCCTCTGGATGTGGATGGTGTTCTTTCTCAGAAGTTCCTCAGAATTGTCCTGGATCATTGCTACTAGTAGAGAAGTCCACTACATTCGATTGGGCCACAGTGATACTGTCTCTGTTTATAATGGTCTCCTGATTCTGCTCCTTTCACTCTGCATTAATTCCTGGAGGTTGTTCTAGTTCACATGGAATTCCTTCAGTTCTTTATTCCTTATAGCACAATAGTATTCCATCACCAACAGATACCAAAATTTGTTCAGCCATTCTTAAGTTGAAGGGCATCTCTGGAGAGGTAATTTTTTAAATCTTTGTCAGTGTTGTGCAAACTAACAGGTTTTAGAAAATCCTATTGGACCATGGGCTATTTGCCTAGAGCCTAGAGACATGAGGTCCTAGGTTCAAAACTGACCTTAGACATTTCCTAGCTGTGTGACCCTGGGCAAGTCACTTAACCCTCACTTCCCAGCTTTTACTACTTTTCTGCCTTAGAACCAATATATAGTATTGATTCTAATGTGGAAGGTAAGAGGAATTTTTTTAAAGATGCTATTGGACCTTTCAGACCAGTCAAAATAAGTTTACTTTCCCCCTTTTCAAATGATAGTGCTTCAGATATTTGAAGGTAATTGTTCTAAACCCTTCTTGATCTTATCTTCCCTAGGCTAAGCACCCCCTTTATCAATCTTATATGGCTTAGACTACATTACTGTCATGATCATGATCTTCCTTTCCAGCATGCATTGCATTTCAACAAAGTATTTCATAAACCATGGTGCACTGAAGTGAACAGAATCTTCCAGATTAAGTCTGACCATCACCAAATAGCAGATGATAAAATCCTCTTCATTCTAGAGACTCTACCTCTACTGATGCAATCTATGTTCCCATTCATTTTTTGGTTGCTATTTCATGTCTACTGATTGATAGATATAAAATGTAAAAATTCAATATAATTTAGATCTTTTCTCACAAGTGTTTTTCCAGCTATACCTCGTTGGTGGGCATATGCACTTCATTGTTAACTGCCTGTATCAATTTTAATATGAAATTTTATCATATATCAATCAAGTAAGCATTAGTTCATCATTCATCTTTGGGATCTTTTCAGATTCTGACTCTCTTTTCAATGCATTATCGATACCTTTTCATATGCAGCTTATTGGGAAGAAGCATGATGTAGAGAAATCCTTTTAAGAGTACAAAGAGGGAAAGATTCAAATGAGGGATACCAAGTTAGGAGACTTTTCAAAGAGTGCAGGAGAGATGTGATGAAGGACTAAGCTAGGAGGTGGCTGTGCAACTAGCAAGAAGGAAACATATGTTGACAAGAAATAATATATTTTGGCTATGGATTAGAAGTATTGTCTAAGGGACACTAAGGAGTCAAGGATGATATTAAAGTTGTGAGATTGAGTTATTAGAAAATAGATAAAGAATTTAGACCTTAAAATGTCAAGAATGTCAAAGGGATCCATGAAAAAAATGTCCAAGAAAGTCAGGATAGAAATAGTAGATTTTAAATTATATTATAAAACAGTAATGATCAAAACAATCTGGTACATGGACAGTTTAGGTGATTCAGTGGAGAGAGAGCCAGGCCAGGACTTGGAGGTCCTGAGTTCAAATATGAAATTAGATACTTCCTAGCTGTGTGACCCTAGGAAAGTCATTTAATCTCAGTTGCCTAGAGCTTCCACTCTTCTGCCTTAGAACCAATATATAATATTGATTCTAATATGGAAGGTAAGGGGTATTTTTTTTAAAGTTGCTATTGTACCTTTTAGGTCCAATAAACTTTTTATTTGTTCTAACATTAGAGGTTTTTGTTGTTGTTTTTTTTTCAAAGCTAGAAATAGAAAGTATATCAGTAGAACAGAACATATAAGAAACACTTGGAAAAGATTATAGTATCCTTATGCTTAATAAAAGTAAAGATCCAAATTTGGGGTATGAATTCATTATTGGGTAAAAATTATTGGGAAAACTGTAAATAAGTCTGGTAGAAACTAGATATAGACAATCATATTATACCATTTACCAAGATAAGATAAAAAATGGATCCATGTCATAAATCTAAAGGGAGATCTCATAAGCAAATTAGAAGTACAGGTAATATTACCCATTAGATTTGGTGATAGTAGAAGAGTTTATGAAAAAACAAGAGATAGACAGCATTGTAAGATATGAAATTGATAATTTTGAAAACATAAAATTAATAGATAAAAATTTAAAAAAGGTTTTGTGCAAATAAACTAATATAGAAAGTTTCTTGGATAGAGTTCTGATATCTAAAATATATAGAGAACTTTGTCATATTATTAAGAATATGAGCCATTCCCCAGTTGATAAATGATCAAAAATATGAACAGACAGTTTTGGGATGAATAAATCAAAGCTATGTATAGCTATATGAAAAATGCTCTGAATCATTGATTAGAGTAATGCAAATCAAAATAATTCCAAGTTATCTCTCAGATTAATTTAAATGATAAAGAATGATAAATCACAAATGTTGGACAGGATGTGGGAAAATGGGAGGACTAACATACTGCTGGTGGAACTGTGAACTGATCCGATCATTCTGGAGAGATATGTGAAATTATGCTCAAAGATTTATAAAACTATATATACCTTTCGATCCATCAAACCCATTATTAGGTTTATTTTCTAAGGTTATCAAGAGAAAAAGAAAAGAACCTATATATTTTAAAATATTTATAGCAGCTCTCATTGTGGTGGCAAAGAACTTGAAACTAAGGGAAGGCCCATCAACTGGGAAAATAGAAAAACAAGTTGTGGCATAAGATTGTAATGGAATAATACTGCACAATAATAATGATGATGATGATGATAATGATGGTGATGAACAGGTTATTTTTTTAAAAACATGGAATGAGCTACATGAAAGTATGAAGAGAGAACCAAACAGAACAAACAGAACATTATATACAATTCTGTTTAAAGAATGATTTGTATATTTTTACATCTAGAGAAATCACCAATAAATAGAAATAAGCAAGATATAGGTCTATATACACCTATATTTTTTGTCACATGATGTTTTCCCTAGTGGGAGGAAGTCAAGGAGGGAGGGAATTATGTGGGTATTTCAACATAACAGATAAACAAATACATTTTAAAATTAAGAAAGTAATTAAATCTATTTTTTAATTAAGTCAGGCCAAAAGGTATGGTATAAGATTGATAAAAAGACTTCTTTTATCAAGGTATTTGCTGGAATTCTAGCCCTCTCTCTTTACCCAAAGTAGAATACCTAATAACTTTTTGATCTGCTTTAGTGATGCTTTTATATCAAGTGAAACTAAGAGAAAACTCATCTAGCTCACTATACCAAACTGAACCCAGAAAAGATTATGCTATATCCTGAATCTAGTCACCTGCTGGAGCCACCTTAAAAGTTATTCTGCCACTATTCCACCTAGAAGCAGCCTTTCAGGACTGTATCTTCAAAAATCATATTGATACTCTCTAAGGCAATCAATCCATTGAGTTTTGAAATGTCTCACCTAAAGCTAAGATATCTTGATTTGGGAATGAATTCCAAATCACCTACCCTCCTACACCAGTTTTGTTCAAGACAAGATCATGCTTTATGATCTAGAACTGTCCATCCTAGATATCTTGCTATTTTCCTTCCCCTATCATCAAGCCCTACTTCCTGCCCTTTCCCTTGGGCCCAAGAATAAAATAAATACTACCATTGTTTTTTTAAGGATGTGTCATTTGACTATGGATCAACCTTCCATCTTTCTGAGTCCCTTCCTTGGTCACATGTACCACCATCCCTGCTTGTACTATTCCTTCATATTAGAATGTAATTTCCTTGAGGTGAGAAGCTTTTTCACTTTTTTATTTGCATTCAAAGTCCTTAGAACAGCATCAGCAGCATAACAAATGTGTTTTTTTTAATGAATGAATAAAAATCATTAAACAATTAACATGAGCAAAGTATTACACTGGGTGCTGGGATACCCATAGAAAAATGAGACTCTCTCCTTTCAAGGAACTTACATTCTCATAAAAGGAGACAGTCTACATGTGATGGGAGTAGGAGTATACAAGAAAGGGATTTCTAGACTTGGGAATCACAAGACGATAAATTGATCCATAGGGCTCCCAATTAACATGTCCTTTCCAGGCATCATGGAAGTATTCATTTAATCTCACTGTGCCAAGAAACTGCTAAATAGAATTTGAGAACAGAAGGAGGCTGGGACAGACAGCTTTATAGGAGGAGAAGCATTGTTTGCTTCAAACAGGAGTTTGAACTTGGCCTAACTGAATATAGCTTCTCAATTAATTAAATTTTATGAATTTAAGTCAGCTGGCCCTGATGAATGACATCCTTTGATAGAATTGGGGAATGTGACTGACTACTGAGCTGCAAGCAGTGATATCTGAGAGAATGTGAAGAACAAGAGAGATCCCACAGTATAGGAGATAAGTACATCATCTCAATTGTCAATAACTGGCAGAGGATAGAGCCTACAAATACTCTCCAAGGAGGTTGATTTCATTCCTTGAAAAATTCTACCATGCAGGATTTTAAAAAAAAATGATTAGTGAATATCCAGAAAAGGGAAAAAATGATTACAAAGAACCAACAAGCCTTCATCTAATACAGAACAAAGGATATTAAGGATATTGGAGTAATCTTATTTCCCTTTTGGATAGAGATACTAAGCATGAAGATCAGGGAAATGCTACAAACATAGTTTACAGGAGATTAGGCTTTCCCTCTTTAATCCCAAAGGGAAGGACTAGAAGCAAGGATAGAATTTTCAAAAAGACAAAGTAGTTTTAATGTCAGGAAGAACTTCTTAACAATTACAGCTGTCCAAAGTTGGAATGTGTTGCCTCAGGCAGTAGTCTGTCCTTCCCCTTTGGGAGACTTTTATTAGAAGTTGGATGAGTGAATTAGCTTTTCATGGGGGTAAACTGGAGTGGGTAGAGACTTGAGGCAGGCAGATCTACCTGTAGACTATTGTAATAATCCAGGCATGGATTGATAAAGGTCTGCACTTGGGGGCTGGCAGTGTCAGAGGAAAGAAGGGACACTATCAACCAGAATGGGCAGTTTCCTGCCCAATACTCTTGAACACAGTGATTATGGGAAATTTGGATAAGAGTAAACATGTAGGTCAGTGGAATTTCTTTAGGTCAGGGTCTGCTACTATCAAATTCATCACTAGTCTGTCTAGCTTTCTATCTGTATGTTTCCGCCACATACAGCACACACACACACACACACACACACACACACACACACACACACCTCTGTAAGAAACGATGCAGTCTAGCCACACTGAATCTGGTGTGGCCCCTCTATTTGTTTTATTTCCTGTTCATCACTTGCCATATCACATTCATTAAGCATCTATGTACAAATAGAAGGTGTAATATCAAAAGTAACCCTAATGCAAAAGTGATATGAACACTGGCCTCCTTATAGTTAAAATCATGGCAGAATTTTACCCTCATCAGATTTAAGAGATAACAGATTTAAGACTATTGAAAAGAGAAAATGCAAACGTGTTCAAGAGAGATGATGAAAAAGTTTGGTGCTCTTTTAAGACCTGGGTTTCTGAGGTCTTGTCAAGATCCCTGAGACATCATGAAATAGAAGATCACTAGAATTCTTTGACTCTTGGGTACTCCTGAAAATCTTTTAAAACCCTCCTGTGCTTACAGGGTGTCCATCAGGACTTCTTGACCAAAGGGGAATGAGTACTTATCACAATGCAACCCTTTCTTCTCTCTGACTTTGAGAAGGATGATCATTTTTCTATCTTTTCTGTCATCAAAGAAAGAAAAAGACACCAGTCTCCCAAAAAATTGGCTGGCAGGAGTTAACCCTAAATGTTGCTAAGTTCACAGAAAAAGAGCTTCTAGCTGAAATGTATTCATCTGTAACACCATCTCCCAGTGCATAAAACTAACTCATTTAGAAATAAAGGCATCCTCTGAGCACGAAGTCTGCCTGAAGAAATAGGGTCTCTTTGTAATGGTTCAAACATGTAATTTCTAAATGATTCTGCCTCCCTTCACATATAATATTTAGCTATGCTTAACTACCTCTTTCCATATCCCAAGTCTCTTTCTATAGTCTAAATACTCAGGGAAGCATAGCAATGTTTTCTAGTCACAAAGGTGTAAATTAAATACATTTCAGTTACAGCCTAAAGGCATCAATGCACCTCTGCAGGAAGGATGTACAGCTCCTGCCCCTACTCTGTGAGTTGAGGAGAGGAGTTGGTATAGAAAGGATAGAATATAAACATAGAGCTTTGATTTGCTAGTGTCAGTGGAACAGAGATATTAGGATAAGAGTTATATTTGAATTAAGGTTTTTTTTTTAATTCTTTGACATTCAAATTTGGAAACCATTGCTGGAAATAAATATAAATTATTTTAGGTTTTTAGAGAAGCAGAGAATGAAGAATTCCCTCTCTGAATTTCCCCTTGGCTCTCATACAGTATTCTGCACATAAATGGTACCTAATAAATATTTATACAATTGAGCACAGGTAGGAAACTTTGTGTTTGGGGGTTTTCCTAGTACCTAGGCACTCATTTTGTCCAAAGGCACTACGTAAAGGATAAAGGTTTAATACCATAAGGACTTGGTTTTCCTTTATTTGTGGTTATGTATCTTCTCCCAGTGGTCAACATCCAAGTCTACTCCCATTTTTATAAATGCATAGATAACTCTACTTCCCAGCCTACCTTAGACAAAACTCAAAGGCAAATCAACAGGGTTTTTTAATTTCCTTGGCTGTTACCTCCATTGAAGCAGAAATAACTCTGATCACTGTGATAATGCCCTGAATTAGTTTGGGTTTTCTTAGGTATTTTGCTAGTCTATACAAATTCTGATGATACCCAAGATACCTTGCTCCCCAATCCTTGGCCCATTCTAACTTGTCCTTTGGGGAGGGACAGAAAAGCAACAACATCCTAATAAAGGAAGCACTGATCCTTGGATCAGGAAATGAGTTTAATTTTTCTACAAATACTTGCTAGCTATGTGATCTTGGGCTAGAATGCCAGTTCTGCCATCTGTATGCCCTAGGGCAAGTTATCAAACCTATCAGGTTCCTCATCTATAAAACAGGATCCTTGGTTTAGAACTAGAGAGATCTTTTGAAGTCATTGAGTCAAATATCATTATTATCCACATCAGAATACTGAAGCCCAAACAAGAGATTACAAATCATGAAGCTAGAGTATAACCCCAGATTATCTGAACCCAGAAGCTGGGACTTTATCTATTAGTTCACAGCACAATTAATTGCATGGGCTACATGTGAGGGAAGTGCTTTGGAAACCTTAAAGTATTTTAAAAATGTGTTATTATTAAATCAATTCAATATATATTTTAAAGTAATTAATGTTTAAAACATTGTTCTATATGGTACAAAAGACTCAATTCTATAATGCCTCATCATATCCTGAAAGCAACCCTGATTTCTGCCATTCTGGTGCAAGCTTTCATAGACTCTACCAATCTGAGATCACTGGCCTAGAACTAGAACCCCAGAGATCATCTAGTCCAACTTCTCATGTGACGAGAGAGCAAACAGGCTCAGATTGCTTAAATTACTTACCCAAGGACACATTAGTTGAGTTAAAATGGAGATACAAAAGTAGGTCCTCTGACTCCCAATCCAACATTTATCTATTACCTACCAGCCAGTGACTAATATGGCTAAACAGAAAGGCTAAACACCAGAAGTTAGTCTGTAAGGCGGTAACATTCTTGGCCATGGCATACTATGGAACATGCTACAGATGCAAAATAATCAGTCATACTGAGCATGTGCCCTAAAAGAGTTCATAGTCTAGAGAGAGTCAGTAAGAAAGGCAGTCAGCATCTATTCAGCAATTACTATATTCTATGCACTGTGCCAAGTGCTGTGTGAGATTTAAAATGGTTGAGGTCTTAAACTGTAGTGGTTAAAATAGTGAAAGATATAAATTGTGATAGATATAAGAGAGGGTGAGTAAGTTTGACCGCAGAAATATGTTTCACTACAGTGTCTTAGGTTTAAAATCAGATATAAGGTGGTCACCAGGGAAATATTCCCAATTATTCAAATACCCAAGTCAATTGGGTTTTATAGAGATTTTAATTAACAATACAATGAGTAATCAAAGAAAGAGAGAGAGAGAGAGAGAAAGGAATAAGTATGAAGGGCCTCAAAGCCAATATGGCCTAGACCTGAGTCTTAAAAGAGAAATCAGTCAGTTTTTTATAACTCACCATAAGATCTGTCTAAGTAAGGATTTCTAATGACACCAGGCCAGCAGCATCTCAGCTGCTTTCACCAGCTCCCTCCTCCATCTGAATGTTTCAGAATCAGTCTCCTCAGAATGAGTCTCTCCAATCTGAATGTTTCAGAATGACTTCCCAGCTCTTCCCTGAGCTCTTATTTTTAAGGGCAAAATCTTCTCTGTCACCTCCCCTAAGTCCTTACATCTACCAATAACTGTAGATGTTTCTAAAGAACCGCCCATTTTGAATTCACAGCTGAGTAGTTTTAATCTCTTTAGTAAGTCAGGAAAAAAATGCTGCTGTGTCGACAAATTTCATTAGAAAAAACCTCTGAATAAGTTATCACCCTTTTAGGTTTAAGTAGTTTACAAGTTGCCCCACCTTTATAGGTACTTAGTATCCCATTGTATCAATTCTAAAACAGTCATGACTCAAAGAACTTCCTGTCCTTTCCATAAGCATGGATCAAAGTACTTTTCATTGTTCTCAAGGAGCTCTCTGTCCTAAAGCAGTCCTAAGTAAGGTGGAGTAGAGATATTCCCAAGGCAAGGAGCCCCCACACTCAAGTAGAGTTCTCACCATCTGCTAGGGAATTTTTTTAAGTAGAAGATTCCCCAATGGGGGAAACCCCTAACATTCATAAGTCTGAGAAATTTTGAGGTTTACAGCTGAGAATAGAAATATAAGCAAATAGAAAGCCAGTCCCTGCCTTCAAGGAGTTTATATCATAACAGAGTAAGACATCACTCAAAAGGTAGATAAAAAGTGTGAATGGGAGCAAAGGCACCCACATGAGGGAATGGTATTGAAATCCACCCAGAAAAACAGATGCACAGCATACACAGAA
This sequence comes from Monodelphis domestica, assembly GCF_027887165.1. Classification (NCBI taxonomy): domain Eukaryota; kingdom Metazoa; phylum Chordata; class Mammalia; order Didelphimorphia; family Didelphidae; genus Monodelphis; species Monodelphis domestica. Next base: position 293,765,884 of record NC_077230.1, read on the forward strand.
ATGAAGGTCAACTGGCCTATGATCCTCTCCTAAATAGAGACACTGTAGGAATTCATAGTGATAGAAAGAGGCCAGCATGAGAGGGGAGATGTTCAAAAGTGAGAAGGCTCAAGGTACTAAGGGAGTATTCAAGGTGAGATCAAAGCTGAGACATAAAGTCAAAAACATAATTGAGAAGAGATGAAAGTTGATTGGCCTAGTTGGAAGATGGGGAGGCAGATGGATGAGACACATACACAAAAATCTATAATACAAATTAAACAATGCTTTAGTGCAGAGGTCCCCAAACTTTTTACACAGGGGGTCAGTTCACTGTCCCTCAGACCTTTGGAGGGCCAGACTATAAAAAAAAAATAAACAATGAACAAATCCCTATGCACACTGCACATATCTTATTTTAAAGTAAAAAACAAAAAAAAGTGGGAACAAGTACAATATTTAAAATAAAGAACAAGTAAATTTAAATCAACAAACTGACCAATATTTCAATGGGAACTATGGGCCTGCTTTTGGCTAATGAGATGGTCAATGTCCGGTTCCATATTTGTCACTGCTAGCTGTAACAAGTGAAGCAAGTGTGCATCAGTTATTCTAGATCTGGTTGGAACTTTCAGATGTTTCATTCTGGAAAAAGTCTGTTCACAGACATAAGTGCTGCCAAAGATGGTTGCCATTTTGAGTGCATCGTTCCTGAGATTAGGATATGTCTCAGAGGGGAGAGAAGCATAGAAATTAGGCAAGTTGCTTGACTTGAATGTGTCTTTCAGAGAGTCAAAATTATGCAGTTCAGACAATTCCATTTGGCAAATTGTATACACATTTTCAATGTTAATAGAAAATGGGTTAAGGAAAATCTGTATGTCCTGTTCATGGAGATGAAGCTCTTTAAATCTAAATTGGAACCCCTTTTGCAACTTTTCCAGTGAATTCACAAATGTTTCTTTTGGGAATGCAATCAAGGGTTTTTCCACTAACAGATTTTGAGTTAAGGGGAGATGGCAGAAATTTTCCTCCTTCACTTGTTTGATAAGGAAGCCTAATTTTACTTCAAATGCTTTCACATGTGATTGCTTATTACAGATGAGCTTCCCTTTTCCTTGAAGTTCCACATTGAAACTGTTGAGTAGTTTTGTTACATCTGTCAGAAAAGTGAGGTGCCATTTCCTTTCTGCATCATTGAGCTCTGGTACTTCTTTTGTTTTTGAAAGCATAAGAACTGTAATATGTGGAAGTAAGTCATAGAAATTTCTCAAAACTCTCTCTTGAGTCAGCCAATGGACTTTTGTGTGGTACAGAATATCTCATAGGCGACATTTAGTTAGACAGAAATTCCTGAAATTGTGGTTTAGTGCATTAGCTCTAATAAAGTTAACACAAGATATCACAATTTTCATAAGAGTCCCACTTCAGTGATTTACTACATAGCAGAACTTGTTGGTGGATGAGGCAGTGTATGGCTATTGGATGAGAATGGTTACATTTGTCCATCTCTTGGTTAATGCAAGCAATTACTCCTTTCTTAGACCCCACCATTCTAGAGGCACCATCAGTTGTCACAGTGACTAGTTTAGCCCAGTCCATCCTCAAATCATTCACAGTTTGGGAAACCTTTCCATAGATATCCTCTCCTGAATTTGTTCCTTTTATGCTTCACAGTGCAGCAAGCTCTTCTGTGACTTTGAAATTGTCATTCATGCCACAAATAAAAATTAGAAGTTGTACAGAATCAGGAACATCATTGCTCTCATCAAGTGCCAAGGAAAAATAGGAAAGTTTTCTTGTGGAGTTTTGCAAATGCTGAAGCAAATTGTCTCTCATTTCTTCAATCCTTTGTGTAATTGTAGATCCTGAAAGACTAACTGTACTAAATAAGTCTACCTTTTCTAGACACATCTCTTTGGCAACAGAGATTTTCCCTGCATGAATGCCAGTGCATGCTATTAGCTTGGCAATTTGAAAATTTGCTCACAGTGATGAAATATTTAGCTGGTTCTTCTTCACAAAAGTATTTTGCTGAGTTGTCAATGTATTTTTCAGTTTTAATATTTTATCTTTTCTCACATCTCCAACCAAATAATCATGTTTTTCTTTATTTTGAGTTTGATAGTTTTGACGCAAATTATATTTTTGAACACAGACACTATATTCCAGCATATCAAACACACAGCTATTTCTTTGTACTGCATGAAAAAGTAATTATAAGTCCACTGTTCTTTGAATATCCTACACTCCAAGTCAATTTTTCTCTTTCTTGATATCATTGTTTCCTAGGGATTCCAAATTGCTATTAGTAATAAACATGTATATATGCATATATATATACATATATATATATATATATACACAGCCCTACAAAAACAATATACTAACAATAATTTTGCCCACACAGTCATACAGACTGCATTGCCCATCAATGCAGCCTGATCTGTGTCTATCAATGCAGCCTTCCCAGTCCACATCATTTCAGCCTCACCAGTGGCCATATTGGTGGAACTCCACTTTTATCTCAGGCTCACACTGGTGAGGTGCAGGAACTGGCATGATTACAGAGCTGGTTCCTCCACCAATTTTCCAGTTCACACTACCCTATGCAAACCACACTGCAATCTGTGAAGTCACACAGGAATCTGATCGCATGGGTAAGACCCATGTGATCAGATTCCATGGCAGGAAAAAAGAAGGCATGACATTAGTGTGTGTCCTCTTGCAGTCCATATTTATGGATCTATAATAATAGACCGTGATACGAAAAACACATGCCTCACTTCCCCCACATAGTACAATGGCCCCCATACTCCCCCAGATGCACAACATAATGGCCCCTATAAGCTCCCTTTGCCCAAAAGTCTCTCCCCACATTACTATACAGTCTAATGGCCCTCATACTCCCCTAGAGTATGGCCCCTATAATAGGGCCATTGTACTACTGTGATTCCCTAAAAATAAGACACCATCTTATATTAATTTGACTCCCCCAAAACAGGGGGTATCTTATAAAACACCCAGTGGCTTCTCACAGTTGAGGTCCACCGCTGATGTCACATCACTGCCACCACTATACTAGGCAGCAGTGCAGAATCCCCTCCCCCAGATCACCACTCATAATACTGACATCTTCCATTGTGCAGCCACATAATCCTTTACGTTGTGCCTTGTTCTCATTCAGTTACTCTCAGAACAAAGTGCCAAAGAAAGGATTATGTCACCAGAAGTAGTATTGTACATAAGTGATGCCACACTTTGCAGCGCCACCACATATTGTGCTTCTCTCACTGACCACCAGTGAAAGAGGTGCCTCTTCCAGAAGTGCAGTGGGAGCCATATAAATGGCTTCAGGGAGCTGCATGTGGCCCATGGGCCATAGTTTGGGGACCCCTACTTTAGTGTATAGGCAACATCAGAGTGGCCTAAAAGGTTAAGAAGGAAGGGATCGATTCTAGCGAAAGAGAGATCAAGGAAAGGCAGTGACACTTGAGCCTTAAGGGAGAAAGAAGTCAGGAAGCAATGATGGGAGCAACAAAGTCCATTCTAGAAGGGGAGGGCTATTGTACAGAGAAATAAAGTTAGGAGAGGGTAGCACAAACTTTGGGAACAGTGAGTGGATAGTATATTCTAGTGGTAGAAAAACATACACAAAATGAAACAATGTGTTATAAATCTAAAAGGATAGGTGTGAATCATTGAAGATTTTTGAGCACGAGACTAACACTCTCAATATCTGGAAGATTATTTTGGAAGTTTTATGAAAGATGCATTGGAGAAAAGAACAAATGAAGAGAAGGATGTATTAGGAAGATATTAAAATAATGTAGCCAGAGTTAAGTAAAGTCTTGGGGTATGACAACAAGGGGACAAATGGTAAGTCTGATGGTCCAGGCAAATTGTCTGTGGAGTTCTGGGACTTAACTAATTATGAAAGGATAGGGCATATTTGAAGATATTCACTTCTAGTCTTCAGCCAGGGGACACATGAGAGATCTTGGAATTATAATAAATAGGGTTTGGCAACTGCCTTGATGTTAAGAAGTAGGATAAGGAAAGGGGAAAAATCAAGCACGTTTGATACTTTTCTACCTTGCTAGAGCTTTGGAGCTTTCCATGACAAGGAGATTCATGGTGCTGTTAGCATAAATGGAGAAATTAGAAAGAGAATTTGATCTGTGATCCTGTTTTCCTAAACCCACTTGCAATTCAGCTTTTTGATAGAGTTGATAATCTGTCCCTGGGGCTTTCTGTAAAGTGCCCAAATCCCACATGTTTTAAAAATCACCAAGGGGTCTTCCCATCCCCAAATGTTTTTTCATCATTTTGCTTATGAACCTGAAAATTCCACCATTAATCACTGCACTAAATCAAATCAGTCAAGGCTTAAGTTAAATTATAAATGTTAAAATTACAATTTAAAAATGTAAGCCAAAGATGTTCCAGAACACTCCTACCCTGGAAGAGATAATTTACTCAATATTTAAGTGACCCTCGAGGCAAGGGTGACCTAGCTGAGAAGTGGAAACTTAATATCTTCAAATATCCCCTCATTCTTTTATTACCAGCCACACTGCAGGGCTCCACAGATAGTTACCTAGATCATCAGGCAGGACCAGAGACTGACCATTGGTCCCCTTATCTATTCATTCTCTCACAGCTCTTGCTTATCAATCTGTAACAAAATCACCATTGCTACCATGAAGGATACAAAAAATATATTATCTGATGTCCACTCAAAATTCCAGAAATTATTTCACGTATATTTTATATTTATCTATACACATGTAAGCTTCCTTAGTGCAGGAATTGTTTTGCTTTGTATTTACCCTTCTATCCCAGTTTTAGGTGCATAGCAAGTGCTTAATTAATGCTTATTCAATTGAATCAAGTTGGACTCAATGTGCCATAATCTGGTCTCAAGTGAATGACAGGTAAATTTTGGTGAAAGTGTTAATAAAAGTCTTCAAATTAGCCTGACCCATATATGCTTAATAAATTCTTGTTGGATTGGATTGGGAATAATGCCCTGTAAGACAAAACAACAGTGGGACCACAGGGAACAACCACAGGATAATTTGAGAACACCGTATTCCTTGTGAGAACTACAGAAACAGAATTGGAGAGAAAGGGCTCAATAGAGCCAAACATCCCAATATGACCTCTGTGCTCCTCTCCCAAATCCCACCAGTGGTGGCAGCAGCGCCATTAATCACCTAATTTATTTCTCACCATAAGAGACTTAGTTACTGAAGAGTATCTGATTCATTCATTCAGCTTTTTCTCCCAGGAGAAATTGAGAGACAAGCAGAATTTTGCAGCAATATAAGCTGGTAACTCAAAAGGGTCAAAGAGAACTCCATTTTCTGAAAGCAATCCAGGCAGGAATTTTATTTCTTGGAGTCATTCAGGGACGATCTAATAGCTGACATAAGATTCAAGAAATAGTAATCAGCACAATCAGAAAAGCAAAATATGGTAACAGAATTCTTTCATTGTGCTTCTACATATTATTTTCTCTCTGCTGGATACAATACCTAGATTTAGTTTTAGCCCCCAGGGTTGGGTTAATAATTATAACATCCAGTAATACAAGTATCCATTCATCACCATCCTCTTCTGTATCATAATAATCTTCCCCCAGGAGGGTACTTAATAAATGTTTATTATTTATTGATCCCATCATGGTTAAAATTAAAATCTATCCTCAAAACATTCACCACTCTGTTTATAAAACTGTATGAAATGTTTTATCAAGAGCATAAATCATAACATTACATAATCCAAAATATGATAGATTTTTGACATTTTATTTTTCCTCAGAGAACATTGTGCACTCTTTTTCTTTATTCACATTAAAAAAGAGAAGTTGTTTATATTTGTTGTACTACATTTTTATTTTATGGTTATAGCAATCAAATCAAGAATTATATGGAAAGTATTTTACAAGCACTACTGTTTTATAGTGCTATTATTATTATTATTATTATTATTATAACGAATATATAAGAGATTTATATTGCTACTAGCTAACATTTATATAACTCCAAGTATGTGCCAGCCACTACGCTAAATACTTCACAATTATTATCTAATTTAAACCTCACGACAACTCTGGGAGGTAGGGGCTATTATTATTTGTATTTTACATATGAAGAACTGAGACAAATAGAGGTTAAGTGACTTGCCAAGGGTCACCCATCTCATTATGTGTTAGAGCCTAGATTTGAATTCTAATCTTTCTAACCCCAGGCCCGGCATTCTACCCATTGGCCGCTAAATATTATATGAAGCACATTTATTTTACCCTGTGCATTATTACTTAGTAGTCAGATATGGAGCAGTATTCAGATTATATCACTGTCTTTGCCATTTCCTTTGGTTTGCTTTTCACTGAATACTGTCAGAAGAACCCTACAGGGAGTTTTTGCCACCACTAACTTAGTGATATTAAGAATAGGAGCCTGAATGTAGACCAAAACTTACTATATTTCACTTTCTCTTTTGTTTTTAATCTCTTCCACAAAATAGCAAACATGGAAAAATGTTTTGCCTGTTTATATATGAAAACTCTATATTTGGCTGCTTACTATCTCAAGGAGAGAGAATTTGGAACCTATTTTTTTAACTGTTAAAATATATAGGAGGGAGGAGGACAGCAGCAGAGAAGTAGAAGAGTCCGTGAGCATCTATTAAAAAAGCAAAGTGAAGTGAACAGAACCAGGAGAATGTTGTATATACAATAACAAGAATAGTGTATAATGGATGACCAACTGGAAATGACTTAACTATTATCAACAATGCAAAGATCCAGGACATTGCTAAGGTATGCATGACAAAAAAGGATTTCTACTGTCACATGAAAGACAAAAATAGTTCCTATTCTCAAAAAGCTCATGGTCTAGAGGGGGAGACAATATGCGAAAAACTACTCACAAACAATATATATATACATGAAAAATTGGAACTATAAGAGTTAGAGGAAAGACTAGCATCTAGGGTGACTGGGGGGAAAAAAAGCAGAATATAGGATATTAACTTGAACTAAAACCCAGTGGAAGTAAGGAAAGGGAGAGGCTAAGATGAAGAGTAAGAGAACTCCAGGAAAGGGAGACAACCAGTGAAAATATATGGATTTGGAAGACAAAGTGTCTTGTGTAAGGAACAGTAAGGAGGCCAGTATCACTGGATAACAGAATATGTGGAAGAAGGTAAAATGTGAGAATACTGAAAAGGTAGGTAGAATCCAGCTTATGAGCTTTAAAAGCCAGATCAGAAGATGATCAGTGAGACCTCTGATAAAGTAGACAGTGCCAATATAAACTCACAAATTAAATATAATTTCAGGAGCCTGAATGATCTAGCAAAAGCTGGTGTTCATGGAATACCAGTTGATTACCACAGAAAGGAGGGTTTTCTAGACCAAACTTTGGAAGTTAATCAAAAATTTTTTGAAAGCTATTAACTTTCTTTGTTTCCTCCTCCAACTCCTTAGCAAAGATTGATAAGGAGGAGTCTGTGAGTGTGGAATATGTCATATTATGTAAAATTTTAATTCTCTTTCAATTGGATTTGTTGATTGTTTTTTCTTTTAAAAAATCTGTTCTTAGAAGGAATGGATCTCTGGGAGGGAAGAGGGGAGAGATATAGAGATAAATCTGGGTGATGTAAAAAAAAAGATGTAAATAAAACCTGTTTTTAAAGTTCCTAAAATTCTAAGAATGAATACCCTTGCATAAGTTTTCATCAATAGTCATCACCCATAAAAATAAACTAATAAAATTTGCCACTTTACTTAATCCAGAGCTTTATTTTTAAACTAATATTTTGAAATAGCAAAGCCAAATCTATTTATTATTAACTGGCCACTGTATCTTTTCTTGACTAACTCAAATTTAGTAAGAACCCAGACCTTTGGGGAGTTAAGCAGTAAGTCCTAACAAGCTTTTTTCCATCCAATGGCCCTGCATCTTTTTTGACCCTATAAAGACTATAAATGCTTAGATAAGGCTTCTGCTCCAATTTCCTAGAACACAGGGAGATTCATCTATCTTTCTGATTGGACAGTCTCTGAGGCTGCCTCCCTGTAAGTCATTCTCAGGTCACTGGGACTAAGTCAGTATTTCTTGGCATATTTTTCTTTCACAGTACAATGAACATTCATCGGCCACATTAGGTCAACAATTTTATTCAATATAAGAACCATGCCCAAAGGGACATAAAAACTACACATACTCCTTGAACCAGCAATGCCACAACTAGCTCTATATCTCAAAGAGATTCAAGATAGGGGAAATGGACCTATCTCTACAAAAAATTTATGGCAGTTCTTCTTGTGGTGCAAATACCTGGAAACTTAAGAGATGTCTATCAGTTGGGGAATGGCTAAACAAATTGTGGTATATGATTTTAATCAAATATTATTGTATCATAAGAAATGACAATGAAGATGATTACAATAAAACATGGAAAGACATATGAAGTGATGCAAAGTGAAGTGAACAGAACCAGGAAAATGTTGTATAATAATAACATCAATAGGGTATGATGAATGACCAACTGGAAATGACTTAACTATAATCAACAAGGCAGAGATCCAGGACAATCTTCTTGTGACAAAAAAAAACTCGTGACAAAAATGACTGATATAGAAGATGAATAGACGAATAGACAAAATCTGAATGCCGATTGAAGTATACCATTCTTCACTTTATTTCCTACATGAATTTTTTCTCTACTGTAAGCAACATATTTCACAATATGATGATTGTGGAAATATTTATTGTATGATAATTTATATTTAGCCTATATCATATTATCTACTTCTTGGGGAGGTTGGAGGGACTGGAGTTAGAGAAAGAACATGGATTACAAAATATCAGAAAAAATTTTTTAAATTTTATCAACACAAATTATGGAAAAAATTTTAAATAATCAATATAATAGAAAAAGGTTGATTTTAGAGTTCTCAGAGGAAATAATGACTACTTCACTAATTTCACTCCAAATTTTAGCGACCATTTATTTCTTAATAAAATGCTAAGTAAGATAAAGTTGGAAGAGATTTAGACTATTAAGGGCAATTTTCTCATTTTACAGATGAACAAATCGAGGCACAGGGAGGTGAAATCACAGGCAAAAACCATCATCATTGAAGTTCGAGCCCATGTTCTTTGAACAAGTACTCTTTCCCCTGCATCATGCTTATGCCTATATTGTCCATACATTAGAAATCTGGAAAACTGTTTTCATAAACATACTTACTTTTTTCTATTAATATTTAAAGTTTACTATTGTCTTTTCAATTTTTAAAAAATTATTCAGTTATATATAAAAACATTCTTGAACAATTGTTATCTAACCTTTTTGATCCCAATTTTCTCTCATCTCTCCCTCCTCCCTGAGATGGTAAATAGTTTGATATAGATTATACCACTGTTATCATGCAATATATATTTCCACATAATGAAAGAAGACACATCACATAAATGAGAAAAAACTCAGCAAGGAAATGAAGTGAAAAATAATATATTTTATTCTGAATTCAGACTCAAACCATTAGTTCTTTGGCTGTGGATAACATTTTTCATCATGAATCCCTTAGGGTTACTTTGGAATTTTGCATTGCTGCTGATAGTTCAGTCCTTCACAATTTATCATTGTATAATATTTCTATTACTCTATACAGTGTTCTCCTGGTTCTGCTCACTTTGCTTTGCATCTACTCATGAGTATTTTCAGGATTTTCTGAGATCATCTTGTTTGTCGGTCATTTCTTATGACACGATAGTGTTCCATTACAACCATATATCTCAACTTGTTCAGTCATTCCCCAATCGATGGACATCCCTTCAGTTTCTGATTGTTTGCCACCACAAAAAGGGCTCCTATAAAATTTTTGTATCTATATATATATACATCTTTTTCCTTTTTCTTTCACCTCTTTTCACCTTTGTGAAAAAGACCTAGTAATGAAAGGTAGTGCTGGATCAATGGGTATGCATAGTTTTAGGGCCCTTTGAGCATGATTCTACATTGTTCTCCAGACTGCTTGTGTCAATTCACAGTTCCACCAACAATGTATTAGTGTCCCAGTTGTCCCACACCCTTTCCAACTTTTATCAGTTCCAATTGGTCAGATTAGCCAATTTGAAAGATGTGAAGTGGTATCTCAGAGTTGTTTTGGTTTACATTTCTTTAATCAATAGTGATTTGGAGCACTTCTTCATATGACAACAGATGGTTCTAATATCTTTATCTCAGAACTGCCTATTTATATCCTTTGAGCATTTACCAATTGAAGAGTGATTTGTATTCTTATAAATTTGAATCCGTTTTCTATGTATTTGAAAAATGAGGCTTTTGTCAGAGACATTTGCTTTAAAATTTTTTCCCAGATTTTTGTTTTACTTTTCATCATTTTGTTTCTACTACTTTTGCCTCTTAAAACATTCTGTTCTCCATCATTATATATAAGACAATGAAAAAATCCAATATATTTAATTCAAGAGATATGTGATATGCAGTATATCTATTATGGTCAAGACAAAAATGAAAAATGTTTTCTATCCATAAGACCCAATCTAGGATTGTATCTAAGAACAGATGGGAAATCTTATTTGTCTTCACTATCTAGAGACTCTGGATGATTTTTCCTTGTAGCACACAATCACCTTATATCCAAAGACATCCTTTTGGCAAGCCAAGTGAGAAAAGGAAGAGAGGGAAGAACAGTAATAAGGTAAAAAAAAAGTCAAGAAATATGGTAAAACTTTAGAACATGGGACAAGGCAATCTCCACTGTCTAACTAGGAGATTGAGGAGATGAATAAGATTGAACTTATCTAGTGTTCAATTTCCTCATTAGTAAGATGGGATAACAACTAGAGTACTTTCAATATTCCAATTCAGGTTCAATTCTATCTCTGTGCTATGCAGAGGTGGAACAAGTCATTTGTGAAATAAGGACAAACCTAGTAGTTGTACCGAGGTCTTCTTGTCTCCTGAAAGCTTTAAGTCTACCATAACAGCAAGGATTTTAAAAAATAAACACTTTACAGTCAAGAAGAAGAGGACATAATTTTCTGCCATTAAAAATAGTTATTGAATAGAATATTTAAAAGTGTCCCTTTTTGTGTTCACCTTCATGTTGTGCCCTAGGCACTCTGCCTTGCCATAGTCTGGGCTCTCATCCTGTGATTTTATGATTTTGATTCCATGCCATAAATGAAAATGAGAAAGGATAACCTACAGCAAAATAATCTTTTTTTAAAATTATCATTCTAGTTCCTGAAATTATGGACCATGAAGGAAACCTACATGGATTGATACAAAAAAATCCCCTACATTTTAAAGCCCTTTGTACTTCATATAACTTGTAAGAGTTTGAACTACTTTCAGGATTATTACACAGTGGTCCAGGGTTTAATTCCAAATCCTGATCAAAAGTAGTCCCAGTTGACACACAAAGTTGTCAACAGGATAAACTGGAGGATAAAGGGCCCCATAGCAGTTGCAAAGGAATATCAAGCCAGTCCAAGAGTCATTAACAATAAGCTGTGAAGTGAGTATTTAGATGTTCAGGGTCCAGATTCTGTAAACAAGACTAGTGGGAATTGGGGGAAATAGATTGTTGAAGTTAAGGTCATCTGTTTTGAGGGAAGAATTTTTAAACATTTAAAGCTTTGATTAAGTATGAATTATTATCATTCCTACAATTAAGTCCTGGGGCAACTACGTGGCACAGTGAATGGAGTCCCTGGCCTGGAGCTGGGAAAATATGACTTTAGACACTTACTAGCTGTATAATCCTGGGCAACTTACTTAACCTTTTTGCCTCAGTTTCCTCTTCTGTGAAATAAGCTTGAGATGTAAAAGGAAAACCATTCTAGTATCTTTGCCAAGAAAACCCTAAATGGGGTATGAAGAATTGGACATGACTGAACAACACAATCAAGTCCAAGGCTGTTGCTTCTTCTTGATACGAAGATGATGGGTAACTAAAATGCTATTTTTCAAGAGTAAGGTCTAGCAGGCCAAGTGGGAATGACTTTAAGTCCAATGATTCTCTATTTGTGTGTTTTCCTAGATACTTAAGGGGAAGCATGGTGGAATGGAAAGAATGCAATATTTGGAGTTATAAGACCGTAGGTCAAATCTTAGTATTTCTAATAACTTCCAGAAAGTCATTTCTCTGTGTTTTAGCTTATTCATTTATAAACAAGGGAGCTGAACTCTGAATCTATGAGACTGATCCAAAGGGACACTATCACCAGAATAATGACAAAATAATGAACTTTTTCAATCATAGTAATTTGAAGTGACAATGTACTAAAGCACACAAAGGTCATTTATACATCAGGAGAAAAGAACACCTCTATTAATAAAATAATGAATCATTGAGCTATTGAAGTATTGTTATCATTACTTTTGTTGACAGAGAATTACCACTAAAGAAAACTTGCTATACCAATGCAGATCATAGACTGTTCTGAATGACTTAACTATCATCAGCAATGCAAGGATCCAGGAACACTCCAAGGGAATCATGGTGAAAAAGGCTATCCACTATAGAAGGAACTGATGGACTTTGAATACATATTGAAGCATACCATTCTTCACTTTATTTATTCCATGACTTTTTCTCTAAAGTAAGTGATATGTGTCTTCTTTCATAACAAAACAAACATGGGAATATGTATTGTATGATAACAAAAGTACAATCAATATCACATTACCTGCTATCTTGGAGAAAGGAGAAGAGTGAAAAGTAGGGAGAGAATATGGATTGCAAAATGTCAGAAAATGATTATTAAAATTGTATCAACATGTAATCTGGGAAAAGTTACAATTTTTAAAACTATTTTTTAATTTTTAGATTTAGAAATTTCCCTATAGTTCTTAGTGTTTAAGGGACTGATCCAGTGTTACACAGTTACTACCTTCAGAGGCAAGACTTGAACCTAGGTCTTCCTGACTCCAAGACTGGCTTGCTATCCTCTTCTGTCATATAATAACAATAATAACTATAATAATGATGATGATGATGATGATGACTCACATTGATACCAGAACTCCCTGCCTAAGCCAGAAGTCAAGTACTCACACACCTACTCTTTAAAATTCCAAGCATGTCTGCAGTAAGACCCTAAGCCCCAGGACAAGGCAGTCCACAGTGTGTTGGACTGGTATAAACAGAATAAGCCCAAGAGCCCCTACCATGCCCAAGGTGAGACATAGAGCTACAGAAAAAGGTAGTTCACATCGAAGCAGCTACATGCAGAACTTCAATGTAAAACAACAAACCTGGAAAATAAATCAAAGAGAGACAATTTAAAAATTAATGGACTACCTGAAAGGCATGATAAGAAATATTTGTCATATTATAAGAAATTATCAAACTGCCCTGATATTCTTGAAAAAGAAGATAAAATAGAAATTCATAGAATCTAATGATTCCCTTCTGGAATAAATCTCTAAAAGACACCTCCCAGGAACATCAGAGACAAATTCCTGAGCTCTCAGGCCAAGAAAAAATACTGCAAGCAGTAAGAGGGAAACTATCATGGAGCCACAGTCAGGATTACTCAATATTTGTCAGCTTCTACAATAAAGGATTGGAGGGCTTTGAATATCACATTCCAGAAGGCAAAGGAATTATATTTACAATACAAAGTGACCTACCCATCAAACTGAGTATATTCTTTCAGGGTAAAAATGGTCAATTAGTAAAATATAACCATTCCAGGCAATCCTAATGAAAAGACCAGACCAAAACAGAAAATTTGATGTTCAAATACAAAATTCAAGAGAAACTTAAAAAGGGAAACAAGAAAGGAGAAATTTTAAGGATTTGATAATGTCAGGCTATTTATATTCCTATATAGAAAGGTGATATTATAAATCTTAAAATCTTTATCACTATTGGGGAGTTAGAGGGAGTATACATAGGAAGAGGATCATTAGTAAGTTCACTAATGCAAGGCTCATCTGAAAGGTGGCCAACCTTCTTGCGACCTTGCGTGGGGCAACGAACATACAAAGTGATGAATGGACGCTAATGGAAAATGTATAACGACCCTTTATTGAGTTCAAACAAAGCAATATATAGGTTAACACACAGGAAGATATAATGTTACCACCCAACAACAGCAGGAACCAATAATTGGGCAGATTCATAGGAATTCATGACATTACCTGCCAGGCACAAGGAAGAATGGAGAAGATTCCAAACAAAGACAGAGAAATAACTTTCCCACAGCCTCTCATAATTTCTCACAACCCTTATCAGTCTTCTGCTGGCTACTCCGACCTTACAGTTCCTTTCTCACAGACCTTATCAATCCTCCCGCCACTGCTATTCCAACCTTGAGCACACAGCTGTGCAGGTCGTACACAGTTCAACCCACGACCCCAACTATGCAGCACAACTGGGGAGGAAGAGGAGGCTTTTAACCCTTACGGTTCTGCCTTTACGACAATGCCTCAACTACACACTAAGATGACATGATATTAAAAAACAAGGGGTGAAAAAAAGAGGATTGTAGTGATAGAAAAGAGAAGCATGACACAGAACAAGATTAATTGTTTCTTGTAAAGAGGCATGAAAAGATTATTATAGTGGAGGAGAGGAAGAGAGTGGCAATGGTTAATGCTTAAACCTTACTCTTATGGGAATTGGTTTAGAGAAAGAATAATATATTTATTTGGGTATAGAAACCTTTCTTATATAATAGGAGGGGAATAAGAAAAGAGAGGGGCTTAATAGAAAGAAGAGTAAAGTGGAGGAGGCAGTGATAGAAGCAACAGGATCAAAAAAGAGAAAAAGAACAGGATCAAATGGGAAAAATAATATGGAAAGAAATACACAATAATAACTGTGAATGTCAATGAGCTATACTTGCCCATTAAATAGAAGCAAATAGAGTTGTAGAGTAAAAAACAAAATCCTATTATATGTTATTTACAAGAGATACATGTGAAGCAGGGAGACACACAATAAAGTTAAGGGGCTGGGACAACGTTTATTATTTTTCAGCTGAGATAAATAAAAAAGCAAAGTTAGTAATTATTGTCTCAGACAAAACTAAAGCAAAAATATATCTAATTAAAAGCGATAAGGAAGGAAATTACATCTTGATAAAAGATACCATAGAAAATGATGCAATATCAATACTAAACATATGCACCAAATGGTATAGCCTCCAATTGTTTAGAGGAAGAATTAAATGAGCTACAGAAGGAAATAGTAAAACTTTACTAATGGGATAGCTCAACTTTCCCCTCTCAAACCTAGATGAATCTAGCCAAAAGAACAAAGAAGAAAAGAGGATAAGGTGGTGAATGGAATTTTATTTAATTTTTTGGTCCAACAAAAAACGTACATTCTTTTTTTTAATCTTGTTTAGACCTGGTTTATTCTTTCATTTAATTGATTAACTTAATGAAGAGTTCAGGTAAGCTTCACATACATAAATGAGGAAACTCAGTCCAGGAAAAAGAAGACTTTTTCCCCCAAAGGACACATAGTGGCACTCAAGCCTATAGTTTAGATCTTTTGGCTCTCATTCAGTACTCTGCATAGTATGGTTAGGCCACCCAGCAAAAATTTTACCTAGGCCAAGAAAAGATGGATAGTTAGATGTTGATGATGATGTTGATAATGTTGTTGATGATTTTGATGTTGTTATAGATGATGATATTAATGCTGAAGATGTTGATGTTGTTGATGTTGTTGATGACAATGTTGATGATGTTGATGATGATGTTGATGATGATGATGATTGAATTTGGAGTTAGAGGTTTTCCTTCTATCCAAACCTTGACCTTTCCTATTATAATGATTAAAATTTTCTCTTTCACCTTTCCATTGTATTGGTTTTCTCATCCCTGTGCTTCTTTATAAAATTTAAAATTACCTTTGCCCATTTTTTCTTTTCCCATTTCTCTTAGTATTATCCTCTTTTTTGACTCCTAGTAGTGACATATATAGGAATATATATATATATATATACATATATATATAATATATACATTTCATCCTATACACTTTGTCACTGTTCCCTCTAAGTATACTTCTTCTAGCTACCTTAATAAAAATTTAAGACTTACCAATATCATGTTTTCTTATAATAATACAAATCATTTGAACTTATTGGGTCCCTCAAAAATGTTAACTTGTTTTTGTTTTTTTTTTTCATTTTCTTAATTAACTTTTGGTGATTCTTTTGAGTTCTATGTTTGGGCATCAACTTTTCTGTTTGTCAGGTCTATTTTTTTTAACCCTTACCTTCCATCTTGGAGTCAATACTGTGTATTGGCTCCAAAGCAGAAGAGTGATAAGGCCTAGGCAATGGGGGTCAAGTGACTCGCCTCTCTAGGCCTGGCTCTCAATCCCCTGAGATACCCAGCTGCCCCTGGGTCTTTTCTTTATGGATACTTAGAAGTCTTATATTTTATTAAATGACCATACTCTCTCCTGCAAAAATATAGTCAATTTTTCTGGATAGTTCATTCTTGATATAAACCCAGTTCCCTTGCTTTCCGGAATATCATATTCTATGCCTTCCAGCCCTTCAATGTGGATTAATGGTATTTGCACTGTATTAATTAGTCATTTCAAGTAACAATTCTTAGGAATTCTAGTTTTTTTTAAATGTATTGTTAAGCTGTTAGACATACATTGAAAAAGATATATAAGAGAACAAGTTCAAAGTATTTCATTATTGCTAAAAATCAGCAACAACAAAAGACCCTGAAATTTATTATTCACTGAATTTCTCAGAAATACTTAAGAATGTTAAGTAATGTCTAGAGATACACCATGGGGACTGGAAGGAATATTTAACTGTCTAGGAATCAGGAGACCTGAAGTGGTTAAATTAAATGTCCTCAAAGACTTCACCTTTGCTCTAAATCTATGACCTTATGATTTTACGACCTGGTTTCTAGTCTCAGCATTGTCACTAAATAGCTATGTTACCCTGGGCAAGTCAGTACACTTCTCTAGTTCTTGGTTTCCTCTTCTGTAAAAATTGTTATACTAGCTAACTCTCATGTTTTTGGAGAGGAAAGTAAATGGTATACAAGCGTGAGCTATTATTATTAAGAGATTATCAGTCTTGACTGTAAAGGAGTTCATCTATATGATAAGATGGTAAAACATCTGGCAGATTGAACATTAGTTCAGGCTTTGGGATATTGTACTCACAAAAGGGTTATAAACTGTCAGTCTCACTATAACAATATATTGCTTTCACAGGTGGTAATGCAGAATTTTATTTATTGTAGATACCAATAGAGTCAAACAACTGTGATTTCCTCAAGAAAACTAATCAACCTAATAGACACAACCACATAGCTCTTAGAAACAACATTGCTTTACTGAGATAGAAATACCTTGTCTGCAGGGTATTATATCTTTACTTTGGGGTCCCATTCAGCTTTCACAGTGGTAAAAACAATGCATAAAGCTACTATTGGAGGCATAGTTAGGAAAAAAAACATTGGATGAAAACACCAGGCATAGGAATAAGGCAAAAGTTTGAGAGGAAAAAAAGGTAATGATTCTGTGAGAGAAATTGCTAAGTGAAAAACAAATCCCTACTCCAAAAACAGAAGAAAAGACAATTATGGGAACAAAGTTTGTAAACAATGGCAACAACATAAGTTTTCTGGAGAATGAGAATAGGAAGAAAGAAGGAAAGGAAATTATGCTACTAGGAAGATAGGCAATTGCTATAATTCTTGTCCTCAAGGAGTTTATAATCTGTGAGAAATAAAATATGTACACACATAAATATAAAATAAAATATGAAATCATGAGAACACAGGACATATGGAAAGCACCATAATAATATACACAGGCCATTTTATAGATATCTTAAATTCAACATGAAGAAAACAATACATTATCTTTTCACAAAAAAAAAAAACTATCCACTCTTTCAGACTTAACTATTTCACTCAAAAGTATCACTACCCATCCAATATTCCAGATTTTTAATTTGACATTTTCCTTAACTCTTCACTCACCCAAACATTACATATCCAATATATCAAATATTGGGATTTCTAGTTCAGGCCCTCATCATCTCTTGCCTAAATTATTGCATACAGTGTCCTAATTGATCTCCCTGGGTCAAGTTTCTCACCACTCTAGGCCATCCTATCACTATAGATAAAACAATTTTTCTTAAATTCATTTAAATATCAAATCTTTCTCATCCAAGACTTGTGGCATCCTATTGTTTCTAGAATAAAATACTAACTATTCTGTTTAGCTTTAAGTACCCTGTACAACCTGATTCCAATCTATCTATCTTCATGAATATTTTTCTCCTCCTGCAACTTGAAATCCAGCCCAATTAACATTTTCCTTTCTTCTCACATATAACACTCCTCCATTCTCTGTGTCTGAGCTGACTATCCCCTATAGCTGGAATGCATTCCCTCTTTTCATTTGTCTCACAGAATTCCTCTCTTCCCTGAAGATGCAGCTAATTCATCATCAGTTTCCTCATCTCCCCCAATTGTTAATATCCTTCTTCCAAATTACTTCAATTTTAACTACTTTGTGTATGTATTTATTTTGTATTTTTCTATACATGAATGTTATCTCTCTTTTTACAGTGTATACCATCTTTCCCATTAGAATGTAAGATACCTTGAAGTAGGTATTGCTTCATCCTTTATACTTGTATAACCTAAAAAAATCCACAAGATTTTGCTTATTGTTCTGATGAAGCCAATTAAATTCCCAGAAACATAGTAATTTTGTTCTGGAACATATAGTTATAATACCTGTGGATGGTTTCTTATTATGCCACCAATTAGAGACAGAAAATTTTCTAATAAAGGACTGAAAAGTTGAGATTCTAGCCAAGTGGTAGGCAAAATAATTCCTTCCTGTGTGGCTCCCCAAATTGTCCTAGACCCTCATTTAACTTACAAAGAAACACAAGAAAATATAAAAGGATATGACCAACCAAAGATACTTGAGAGAGACAGAGACAAAGACAGAGACACAGAGACAGACAGAGTCTCTTATTCTTTGTGGCTTTTCGCCTTTAGTTTTCACCTCTGTAATCTAGGTGTGAGAAGGGAGAGAACTACAGATGCTATTATTGCTACTGTGCAATGACCCTGTTTCTCCAAGTCCACAGAAAGTCCTGTCATCTCCCTCCTTTCCATGTGTGCTCTCTTTTCTTTCAAAAGCAAGAATCTTAGAATTCTTTCTGTAAACTAGTTTCTACATTTGTTTCCTTATTTCCCAAGCTAGGAAGAAACATAACTCTTGGAATTTTTAGTGACTTAGGCCTCCTTAGAAGGTAGCCAATCAAAACCTTGGTAGAAAGTCTATTACATTTCTATCCCCAGAGACCAAAACAGTGCCTGGTATATAGTAGGTACTTAAAAAATACTTATTTTTAATTGATTAATGATAGTTCTGAAGAAGAGATCAATTCTAACTGGAAGAGATCAAGGGAGATTTCATAGAAGGGGAAATATTTGAGTTAGAGCTTGAGGGATGAATAAAATTTCAACCAGTAGCAGGATAAAAACAAAATGGAAGTATTCTAGATGGAATAAATGGTAATTATTAAAGAAAGGAACTGAAGAAGAATGTCTTAATTGTTGTTTGACTTATGAGAAGTAATATAATTTGGTTGGAGCAATGGACATATGATAAATAATATTTTAATATGGTTTATAGCATACTTCTGAGTCAAATTTTGGAGAGTCTTGAATGCTAGGCTAAGTTATTGGAACTTCAAAAAAAGTAAAGGAAAGGCAATGGTTTATTTTCTTTCATTTCATTCTTGTTTTCTCTCTCTCTCTGGCCCTTTCCATTTCCCTTACCCTACCCTTTCTTCTTTCCTTTCCTTTCCTTTCCTTTCCTTTCCTTTCCTTTCCTTTCCTTTCCTTTCCTTTCCTTTCCTTTCCTTTCCTTTCCTTTCCTTTCCTTTCCTTTCCTTTCCTTTCCTTTCCTTTCCTTTCCTTTCCTTTCCTTTCCTTTCCTTTCCTTTCCTTTCCTTTCCTTTCCTTTCCTTCTTTCCTTTCCTTTCCCTCCCCTTTCCTTATATATTAGTGACATAAAAACATAATGGTCTCCCTTTTAGGAAAATTAATATACTATAGTTGTGCAATACTGAACAAAAGAAGGAAGGTAGAGGTAGAAGTGGAAAAACTGATTAGGAGATTATTGTAATTGTAAAAGTGAAAGATAAAGAGATTCAGAACTACCATTCTAGCCTTGGGAATGGAGAGGAAAAGGATGACTGCTTCTAACTTTGATGGGAAAACCCCTTAGGGTTTAAGGCAGTTTGGTTCTTGCCTTTAGAACCAAAATGACAAAATTGTCTTTTTCATGTCATCCTTTAAAAATATAAAAGAACTAAAATTATCTGTATATAAACATTGGTCTTTTCATACTACTGCAGCATATGAAAAAAAAACATGCTTCCTTAATCATTCCTGGGATTTTTTTATGTGTTCCTATCCTTTCAGAAGCTTCATATGGATGCTTTCTTTGATCTTCAGGCTATTCCTGAGCTAGAGCAGTGGTTATTATCTCCACCTTATAGATAAAGAAATTAAGGAATGGAGAGCTTATCAAGTGTTTCAACCCAGGCAGTAGACCAAGATTTCTCATCCCTTTTTCCCTTTTTAATCTAGTGAACAATGCTGCCTCTGAAGGTCATGAATATTAGAAACTGAAAAACACAGAACATTGTAAAGTGTGCTGGGATCACTAAAAGGGTCACCCTCTGCAAATGAAAGCAGATATTTTCTTTTACTTCCCTTATTTTTCCTCATTCTTTCACATTGGAACAATGGATCTAAGGCCCCCCACATGTGCAAATGACTTTCAGCAGGATTTTTCCCCTTTGTTTTAGTGTGATTTATGGTTTCCCAGAAGCTATTCCCTACCCTTCTCCATTATGCTGCAAAGTGTTATTTCTAGCCATCTTTAGATAAATTACATCAAGTTTCAACTTGGCCAGTGGGAGAAATTCTCTAAGGCTGATGGTACTGGTAGCACCAGCTGCAGTTAGTTCTGTAATGCTATATTTACCAACTTGTACCAGACCATCCTTTGGACTAGCAGACTATCTTTATTAGCTAATGCAGCTTGGTAAAATGATATATGTATGGGATACACATATATGCATATTTATATATTATTCTTCCACTAACAAAAGTATTTTAAAATATTTTCTTGCTTTTTACTTTCCAAAATAAACCCCACAAATGAGGCAGCTTCATAACAGAAAACATACTGGGAAATTACAGCTGACAATTCCAATGTATCATGAAACACTTATAAGTAGTCCAAATTGAAGACAATCAGTGTGGTTGTGTTATTCTTTTTCATTATTTAATTTTTCTATTCTCAGAGTTTAAGATGTGACTGTGAGACCCAGTAGAGCTCCAGGCACCAACCAGTTTCCTTGCCTTCATTTTATTATTGTCAAAATGGTTTCTTGCTGACAGCAATCTGAAAAGCAATTAAATAGAAAGTCTTCAGAAGAGATTTTTTGCTAATAAACACTTTATAAAGAAAACTCATTTGGCATTGTGTCTCTGAGATTTAGAGGTACTTTGCTTTACCTGACATATTAAAGAACAAGGTCTCTGGCACTTTGAATGGATGCTCAATGTAGAATTTTATTTTCTTTTTTGAAAGTTGATACAATTTTAAATAATCATTTTTTGACATTTTGTGATTTGTGTTTTTCCCTCCCTCTCTGCCCTACCCGAGATAGCAGATAATATGCTATAAGTTATACATGTGCTATCATGCAATATATATTTCCATGTTTTTCATTTTGTGAAACTCATATTGCTTATACAAGAAAAACATTCATGAAGGAGGTAAAGTGGGAAATGGTATTCTTCAGTCTGTATTCAGACTCCATCAGTTCCTTCTGTGGTGGTAAATAGCTTTTTTTTGTCATGACTCTTGGAGTTGACTTGGATCCTTGCTTTTCTGATAATAGTTAAGTTATTGACAATTGATCATCAAACATTATTGCTATTGAGGCAATAGAGAATGTTCGTGTGAACTTGGCAAAGAATCACAATGGACGAAAAAGGAATGAAAGGGCTGGCAACCTCACTATTGAGGAAAGCATACATAGTAATGAAATTATATGCACTTGGAACATAGTAGGCTCTTGATCAAGATGGTACTTGTATATACTGGAATGAAGGTTGGACTTTGAAATCAAATACTGACTAGAATTACTAACTATATGGGTAACCCTGTGAAAATCATTTCATCTCTGTAATTATAAACTACCCCAAATATTAAAAAAGAGATGAGGAGGATATTGGGACATATACTGCCCATCTTAAAATGGTTATAGAACAAATGTTTTTTAAATCTTAAAACATTTAATGAGTCTAAGCTAATATTAGATATGTGCTAAGTGATTTTTTCCATAGACTTCTTATTTTATGATTCATTTTGGTTTGGAAGTGATCGTGTGTCTTTGAAGGTTATATGAGAACAATAAATGCTCTGACAAGTTCTACCATGCTGGGAAGGCTTCAAGTGTGGTTATATTAATGAACTACATTTGTTTTCTGAGAACACATCTAGCTAAATATGAAGATGCTCATCACCAATAGCCTCATAACTACCGAATGTTGTATTTTTGGCAACCAACAAAAATGAACAAATGGTTTTCAGTTCTGTATGATCTCTTGCCTCTTTTAGAATGACATAAACAGGAGAAAGAAGGTCCAGAGAGACACAAGTTTTAAGCCATTTACAAATGTTAGCTTAGTTTTTAGTTCTCTAAATGGGAGACTATTGTCTAATGATTATAAATGCTCATGAACATACTACTAGAGAAACTGAAGGATGGCACATTTGGCATTCTGGATACAAATGAAAACAAAAGACAGAAGGAACAGCTAAATGGAAGAATGACTCACAGTTTCTCCTTAGAGGTGGTGCATGAGGTTGATTTTATTGTGTCATCAGTCAGTCAACATGTATTTATTGAGCATCTTCTTTTTTTGCCAGGCATTGTGCTGAGTGTTAGAGATAAAAAGAAAAGAAAAAACAAAAAACAAAACTGTTTCTCACTCCAAGAAGATATTGGTGCATCTAAAGTAAAAAAGAAATATGAGTTTAAAAGAACAACTAATCCCAATATTATACAACCTATTTGACAGAATAAGCAGAGAAGGAGTTTTACCAAATTCATTTTATGACACAAATATGGTACTGATTCCAAAGCCAGGCAGGTCAAAAACAGAGAAAGAAAACTACAAACCAATCTCCTTAATGAATATAGATGCAAAAACTTAAATAGAATACTAGCAAAAAGACTCCAGCAAGTGATCTCAAGGGTTATTTATCATGACCAGGTAGGATTTATACCAGCAATGCAAGCGTGGTCCAATATTAGGAAAACCATCCATATAATTGACCATATTAACACGCAAACCAATAAAAATCACATGATTATTTCAATAGATGCAGAAAAATCCTTTGACAAAATAAAAAACCCATTCCTATTGAAAACACTAGAAAGCATAAGAATAGAAGGGCCTTTCCTAAAAATAATAAGCAGTATATATCTAAAAACACTAGCAAACATCATCTGCAATGGGGATAAACTAGATGCATTCCCAATAAGATCAGGAATGAAACAAGGATACCCATTATCACCTCTGTTATTTAACATTGTACTAGAAACACTAGCTGTAGCAATTAGAGAAGAAAAATAAATTGAAGGTATTAAAATAGGCAATGAGGAGACCAAGCTATCACTCTTTGCAGATAATATGATGGTTTACTGAAAGAATCCTAAAGAATCACATAAAAAGCTAGTCAAAATAATCAACAACTTTAGCAAAGTTGCAGGATAAAAAATAAACCCACATAAGTCATCAGCATTTCTATATATTTCCAACACATCTCAGCAGCAAAAATTAGAAAGAGAAATTCCATTTAAAATAGCCCTAGACAATATAAAATACTTAGGAATCTATCTCTCAAGACAAACACAGGAACTATATGAACACAACTACAAAACTCTATCCACACAATTAAAACTAGATCTAAACAATTGGAAAAACATTGATTGCTCATGTGTAGGATGAGATAACATAATAAAAATGACAATCCTACCCAAATTAATTTACTTATTTAGTGTCATACCAATTGAAAAACCAAAAATCTTTTTTTATTAAATTAGAAAAACCCATAACAAAGTGCATTTGGAAGAACAAAAGATCAAGGATATCCAGGGAAATAATGGAAAAAAATGCAAAGTAAGGTGGCCTTGCAGTCCCAGATCTCAAACTATACTATAAAGCAGTGGTCATCAAAGCAATAGGGTACTGGCTAAGAGACAGAAAGGAGAATCAGTGGAATAGACTTGGGGTAAGTGAATTCAGCAAGACAGTCTATGATAAGCCCAAAGATCACAGCTTTTTGGAACAAAAATTCACTATTTGATAAAAACTGCTGGGAAAATTGGAAGACAGTATGGGAGAGCTTAGGTTTGGATAAACATCTCACACCATACACCAAGATAAACTCAGAATGGGTGAATGAATTGAATATAAAGAAGGAAACTATAAGTAAATTAGGTAAAAATAGAATAATATACATGTCAGGTCTTTGGGAAAGGAAAGACTTTAAGACCAAGTAAGAGTCAGAAAAAATCACAAAATGTAAAATAAATAATTTTGATTATATCAAATTAAAGTTTTTGTACAAACAAAACCAATGCAACCAAAATTAGAAGGGAAATATCAAATTGGGAAACAATCTTCATAACAAAAACCTCTGACTTTAAAGGTCTAATTACTCCAATATAAAGAGCTAAATAAATTGTAAAACAAAAATCAAGCCATTCTCCAATTGATAAATGGGCAAGGGACATGAACAGGCAATTTTCAGTTAAAGAAATCAATACTATTAATAAACATATCAGAGAGATGCAAATCAAAACAACTCTGAGGTATCACCTCACACCTAGCAGATTGACTAATATGACAGCAATGGAAAATAATGAATGCTGAAGGGGATGTGCCAAAGTTGGGACATTAATACATTGCTGGTGGAGTTGTAAATTGATCCAACCATTCTGGAGAGTAATTTGGAACTATGCCCAAAGGGCAATAAAAGACTGTCTGCCTTTTGATCCATCCATAGCACTGCTGGGTTTGTATCCCAAAGAGATAATAAGGAAAAAGGTATGTACAAAATTATTCATAGCTGCGCTCTTTGTGGTGGCAAAAAATTGGAAAATAGGGGATTCCCTTCGATTCGGGATTGACTGAACAAATTGTGATATATGTTGGTGATGGAATATTATGTTGCTCAAAGGAATAATAAACTGGAGGAATTTCATGTGAACTGGAATGACCTCCAGGAATAGATGCAGAATGAGAGGAGGAGAGCCAGGAGAACATTGTACACAGAGATTGATACACTGTGGTTCAATCGAATATAATGGACTTCTCCATTAGTGGCAATGCACTAATCATGAACAACCGGAGGTATCTATGAGAAAGAACACTACCCACATTCAGAGGGAAAACTGTGGGAGGAGAAACACAGAAGAAAAACAACTACTTGATTACATGGGTCGAGGGGTTATGATTGGGGATGTAGACTCTGGGTGAACATCCTAGTGCAAACATCAACAACATGGAAAGGACACATGTAATACCCAATGGAATTGTGCGTTGGCTACCAGAAGGATGGGTGAAGGGAGGAAGGGAAAGAATATGATTCTCATAACCAAGGAATAATGTTCTAAATTGACTAAATAAAAAATAATAAATAATAAAAATAAAAATAAAAAAGAAATATGAGTTTATTGGATATATGTTCACTTACTATAGTGCTCAGAAGCAGTATTTTTTAAAAAGATAACTGTGAAAATAATTATAGTTTATTAACACTTTTTTTAAATAAATGGAGAGAGAGAATTTACATTAAGTGACTGATAAGAGACTCCAAATTACATCAGAATATGCCTTGCTACTTAACAATTTCAAAGCAAATGTGGTATTGGGTGAGTTAAGTAGAAAGCTAGTAAATAGAAACAAAATAAATACAATGCAATTTTAGAAAAGAAGGAATTACTAGCAGCTGAAGAAATCAGGAAGATTTTATTTGGAATATTAATTCTTAACCTGAGATTTGTAAATGTGTTATTTTTTTTTTAGTTTTTAATTTGGATATGTATGTTTTGTGAAACTTTCTTCCTTCTTAATCATACATATTTTATGCATTTACACCATAAAAACAAGTAAAAACTTTAAAATCATTATGCATATAAAAACATTATTTTGAGTAGGAGTTCATACGTTTCACAAGACTTCATGGTATAAAGGAAAAGATTAAGAACCTCTCACATAGATGTTGCTTGAGCTGAGCTTTTAATGAAACAAGACATTCTAAATGGAAGTGAGAAGGGATATCCAGATTAGTGCTTTGGTAGCCTCCCAATTGGGATGGATCCTGTGCAGTGTACTTTGGGAAAATATGAATATTAGTTACATAAGATGGGAAGGCAAGGATGGATTGCAATGTGTGTTGGAAAGAATTCCCAAATGGATGAGATCACAAAGCTGTTTTAGTTTTTGTTTCATATTAAAAAGGCTTTGAATACAGTTCCAGTGACAGATTGTCCTAGGATCAGCCTTTCTAGGTATAAATGGGATCACAGAGTCAGAGCTAGAACAGATATGAGGTGATCAAATCTAACTCCTTCATCTAGTCCAGCATAGGTAATAAGTAGTCATCTTTCATTCCAATTAGGCCAAACATATTGTAGTAAATTCTTTGTCTATGTCCAGAAAAAAGAAATCTACAAAATGTGTCCCTTCCTAGTCTTCAACTTTGGCTCATCTTTTTAATATCAATGCTTTGCCCATCTTGATGTCTGGTTCATAGGAAATACTACTACCTCCAAAGAATTAAAATTAGTAGCATCAAGAAGACAATGTGAATGTGTAATTAATTTCTGTACTCTAGAACTCCAATTCCCCACATCCCATGTTCCTTCTCACATTACTTGCTGATGAAGGGAGGATATAAATTTGATGCAGCTCCACCTCTTGCTTTTTTTTTGTCCAGTAATCATGTGCTGTGGAGGTGAGGTAAAACAAGAGGCAGGAGAACTTACTCATGTGAAATCTCCCAGATTTACATCCCTAGTTTCCCCATGGAATCACTACACATAACCAACTTTCATCTCTATACATCTTCAACTAGAGATACATACAATATTGCACTTTCTAAGGGGAAATTACAGTAATTTGGGGATAAGAGGAAAATGAAAAAGAACAAAACTAATGATTGTTAGGCACATTGACAAAAAGCCAATTAGAGGACATTTCCCTTCTACATAAGAGTTTACATTCAAAATCAATGCATTCACTCCCACAGTTCAATTTTACTATATCCCAAAGTTCATTCTGGATCCTTTGGTTAAGTGTGAGGTTTCTGCAGGTATCTTCATGATGCCTTCTCCAAACAGTTCGCTTTCTGGATTCAGGGAGATAGCAAGTTTCTTATCCTAAAATTACTCTCAAAGAAAAAATATATATATGTAGAATTATATTCCAATTATACAGTGAATGTGCTTAATTCCATTATAAACCATGCACTTAAAAATAAAAGTGATTGTAAAAGAAATATTTGAGCAAAAAACAGGCTATTCATGGGGTGGATGTAAGACAATCACTAATAGACAGCCTATATGCTACTGGTTTCAAGCTCATTTAATCTAAGTCTCAGTGCCAACATGTCCAACATGTCCAAAATGGAACTTAGTATCTTTCACTAAAATCTCATACCTTCTTTATAAATTCCCTATTTCTGTCTAGGATCCTACCATTCCTCCAATAACCCAGATTCATGACTTTAGTTTTATCCTCAACTTCTTACTCTTACTCTGCCCACATATCCATTCAATTGACAAATATTTTCATTTCTACCTGTACCACATCTTTAATATCCATATGATTTCTCTTTATTCATATGGTTATCAATTTATTTCAGGCCTTTATTATCTGACTTCTAGATGGTTAGAAGAGCCCCCTATTTGGTCTTCCTAACTCAAGTCTCACAGAACTTGTCTGAGACTTCGCTTTTTGCATGAGAATCTAAGCTTACCATCACTTCATAAAACACTGATATAGGAATTTGTGTAGTAACTACTGAATATTTGTATAGAATAGTAGCTCACATATTTTTATGTTTCAACATTTACAAAGCATTTTCCATACAACAACTCTAAGGCAGGTAGAACATGGATTACCCTCTCCTGCTCTTTTTTCTTAAAGTTAAGAGATCCAGGATTTCCAAGGTGAAATGGATTTTCCAGTGTGAAATAGATAGTTAAATATAAGTCAGGGTCTGTCCCCTCTAACTCTGAATTCATTCCATTATTTCATGTAGCAAAGTTATTAGAAGAAACAGATAAACAAACTTTATCCCAAAATGGGAGAGAACACCAAAACTTATGAGGTCCCAGCAAAAATTCTAAGATCCACTATCTTCCTTTACCTTATCACAGAGACTCTGTGGAAAGACTCCCTTACCCATTTGACAAGATTGTTATTTTAACGGAGAACTCTGGAACATCCCAGTACCTTCAACTGAAGACTAGCCTTAAGCCTAGATCCTGTGGAGTTCAGGGAGCTCATAGAATCTCCCCTCCTAAATGGTTTTGTTTTGACTTAGCAAAATAAAGTGATCCTGGGGTAAGCTCATCTTAATGGAAAAGGATCATGTCAGTATAAATCTAGGCAAATGTGTGAGATTTAAAATGGTTGAGGTCTTAAACTGTAGTGATTAAAATAGTGGAAGATATAAATTGTGATAGATATAAGAGATGGTGAGTAAATTTGACTGCAGAAATATGTTTCACTACAGTGTCTTGGGTTTAAAATCAAATATAAGGTGGTCGCCAGGGAAATATTCCCAATTATTCAAATACCCAAGTCAATTGGGTTTTATAGAGATTTTAATTAACAATATAATGAGTAATCAAAGAAAGAGAGAGAGAATAAGAAAGGAATAAGTATGAAGAGCCTCAAGCCAATATGGCCTAGACCTGAGTCTTAAAAGAGAAATCAGTCAGTTTTTTATAACTCACCATAAGATCTGTCTAAGTAAGGAATTCTAATGACACCAGGCCAGCATCCTTCCTCAAAGAGTCTTCCAGCCAGAGATTGTTTCAAAGGGCCTCTCTCAAGAGCCTCCAGAGCTCCTATCCCAGAGGGACAGAGCCCTCAGAGGAGCTCCTCAAGGAGCTCTCCTTCAGAATCCGAACCAGCTCTTCTCTGAGCTCTTATTTTTAAGGGCAAAATCTCCTATATCACCTCCCCTAAGTCCTTACATCTACCAATCACTGTAGATGTTTCTAAAGAATGGCCCATTCTTAGTCCACACCTAAGAAGGTGTGGATTTTTGAGTAATTCATACCAGGAAAGCTCTGAGTAAGTTTTCCAGTTCTTTGTTCCTTGTAAATTCACAAGTTGCTTGACCTTTATAGGTATTTAGCTTAAGAAAAGTATGGGTTTAAGTACTTTTCATTGTTCAGAAAAGAGTTTACAACTTTATCTTCCCCTAGGGCAGACCCAATTAGGTAAAGTAGAATTCTCACATTCCTTCTTTAAGTAGAATTCACTGCCCAAATGGGGAATGGTCTTAATCCAATTTTATAAAGTAGGGTTTGGGAAATTTTAAGGTTTACAAATGTCATCTCTTCTTCTCAGGGGTTCAGGGTGATCTATAATTTTTTTAACCTTACCTTCCATCTTAAAATCAATACCGTGTATTTGTTCCAAGGCAGAAGAGTGGTAAGGGCTAGGCAATGGGGGTCAAGTGACTTGCCCAGGATCACATAGCTGGGAAGTGTTTGAGGCCATATTTGAAAGCAGGACCTCCTATTTGTGAACCTGGCTCCAGTTGAGTCACCTAGCTTCCCCTGGTGATCTGTACTTCTTAAAATTTGTATCAACCCATGGGCTCAAAAAAATCCCTCTACTGAATTTTTTTCAAATCAAGGTACTGGACTTCCGGGTAAGCATGGCAGCAGATTAGACATGGCTTGCTTCCCCTCCTCAGACCCAACGATACAGACAACCTCAAAAGACCCCAAAATAACCATCCTCATGAAAACGGAGGAACTCCACAGTAGGGTCCAGCACTGAAGGTACGTGGGATTCGGGCATCTCCACAATATAAGGGAAGGAAAAAGCTCCCACCCAAACCTGAGCTGATCTACCCTTCCCCACCACACCCAAGGAGCCAGAATTAAAGTCACCTTGCACCAGAATCAACAAGTGAGGGAGGGGCACCGCAGGACTGAGCAACAGGCAGCCCCAGGTCTGGGGAGCTAACTAAGACCACCAAAGACCTACCCCTGTGAGCAGTAACACCCAAAACCCTGGCAGGCGGGCAAGGGGAGCTCAGATCTCGGATGCTCAGAACCAGTGCACCACAATCAACAAGTGCAGGAAGGGCACCTCTGAAGTGAGCAAGGGGCACCTACAGGTCTTGGGAGTTAACTAAGACCACCAAGGACTTACCCCTGAGAGTAGTAATACTTGAAACACCAGCAGGTAGGGGAGGGCAGACCCTGGGCTCCCCCAGAAGACAGCACAGCTGTGGACAATCGAGAATTGGCCCGAGGCAAAAGCCTTGATCATTAGACCCATACACAAAGAGCCAGCCCTCCTCACTCAGACTTCTGACTGGAAAGGGGAGAAAAAAACCACAGAGATGGCAAACAGTGCTCAGGAACAGCATCCCAATACCAAGAAAAGCAAGAAGAAGGGGTTGACTTTGGGTACTTTTTACGGAGGAAAAATACAGAATACAGAGGAGATATCAGAAGAGGAAACCTAAATAAATGCTCCAAAACCTTCCAAAAGAAACAGAAATTGTCCACAAGCTCTTGAAGACTTTAAATTGGAGGTTATCAAAAAGATGGAAGCCTTCTGGCAGGGAAAATGGGGAGTAATGCAAAGGGATTTCAACAATCTGAGGGACAAAAAACAATTAGAGAAACATCTGAAAGCCTCAAAAAGCAGGGCAGACCAAACCAAAAAGGAAAACCAGTCTTTAAAGGTCAGAATCAGGCAACTGGAAGACAATGATCTTGCAAAAGAGCAAGAATTAATAAAGCAAAGTCAAATCAAGATACTTCTCTTATAATTTCATATTTCTCAACATAGCAATCTGCTACTGATTATAATTCCCTGGCACAGGTGTGGGCTGTATGTGTCCATGAAGAAATTATGGAATAAAGGCTAGATTCAGAAGTTTCCAATGGATTTGGAGATGTGGTCAGTCTCTTTATTTTGAACTGTCAAGAAGAGAGATGAATCAGAATCAAGACAGTGAAGACAATTGATTTTGGATGGTGCCAAAAATGGTTTATGGAGTAAGGCAGCATCAGTATGGGGAGGGCAGTACATTTATAACAGAAAGTATAACATTAGTTGATGGGAAAATATGGTTGCATGTTGATCTTCAGTCTTATTGTAAGCCAATGAAAAATATTCATGAATATTTAGAATGTCTGTATTTGTCCTGAGAATAAATATGGGAGAACTGAAAGGTGAGCTAGTCTCTCTGGAGAAACTTCATTAACCACATTTTTTAAAGAAATCATATCCTACAATAATAAACCTAGAAGGAAGTTACCTTTGATAATTTATTTTTTTATTGCGTTAAAAAGATCATCATGAGGATTGATACTTAGTATATAAAGGAAGAAAATAAACAAGACTTGCTTGCACTGGTATTTTACAGTGGGGTTTTCTTTTTTTTTTTTTTTAGAATAGAATAAAAGGATTTCAAGTCCAAGTGGTGTGGCTGCAGATCAGTTCCTATGAAATTTTAAGGAATCATTTTATGAAAGAATTGACCCACTGGGGTCAAACACTGAGGAAAGTGACCAAGATTATGTCATATGACTGATTGAAGGAACTGGGATTAATAAGACAAAATAAGAGACAACTAGCAGGGACAAAGTATTTACATTCAAATTCATATAGGGTTTTTCTAGAGACAATAAATGAGAATTTTATACTGTGAAAAATCTATAAAGATTACAAAAATGATAACAGTCCATTAGAAGATCTATGGGAAGATACAAATGCAGAGCTGTTGAAGATATGAATTGGTCCAATGACTCTAAAAAAACTACTTGAAATTATATGAGCAAATAGCTAAGTTTTTTACCCTTGGACCCAGGGATTGATCCCACAATGGGGCACAAGCCCCAGCAATGTTAGAGCTATAAAAACTTTTTTCCAATAACCAAAAAAAATAGTATTTGAAACACTTTTGGGGGCAGCAAAAATGGATTAAAAAACAGCCACCAATTAGGAAATGGCTGAACAAATTGTGGCATATGAATAAAATAAAATATTAGTGTGTTGTTAGAAACAATAAACATGAGGAATTCAGAGAATCATTGGTAATATTTGTACTCATGCAGAACAAAATTAGCAGAACCAAAAATAAATAAATATATGCATATGTGTACATACTAAATACATAACTTTATTATTACATATTTATTATATATACAAAGAATTGTATGTAGAATTTATTCTCGTATTGTAATAATAATAACACAAATCATATTGATATAGTACTTTCCAAAGGCTAGGCAAGGTACAAAACATTTAACAAATATTATTGTATGTTTATGTGCAAAGATTCATCTATATGAATACATGTGAATGTGTACATATATATGTATATATGCATATTATTTATATACTCAATAAAGATTTCCTGTTTCCTTTTCTATGTTGTCTCCTTCCATTAGATTGTAAGCTCATTGAAGGTAGTGATGATCTTTCTTTATATTAATTGTATCCCCAGGACGTGGCACAGTGCCTGATGTTTAATGTTTCTTCTTATTTCCCTGATAGGTAATCAAGTTTGCCTTTACTTCTATTGTTAGATGAACTATGATATTTGACTAACTAAGCAAAAACCTTTTTCTATTTATTTAAAAATTATCCAGTTAGCATTTTTGTTACTAGAAATAATTTAATGAATCAATCTTCAAACTCAAAACTATGGTGATTAAAATAACCATGTGCCACTAGCAAAAATGAACATCTTCCCTCAACCTACTGATTGGTGAATGATTGAAAACCAAAAAGTATATGACAGTAAATAACCATAATTAGACAGGTCTTTACATATACACAAACATTTATACAAAACACATAAATTTGAAAGTTAGAACCTTTTCTTACTGACCCTATCAAGTAAGAGTAAATTATCTATGCTCATGAAGAGTCATATTTTGGTCTGTTTGTTGGTTTTTAAGGATACATAGACTTTCGAAAAGGAAAAAAATTTAGCTTGTAAAAGTCTGGTAGAGCAAAACTTGGCAGTCACCCATGGGAAGAGGAAGGAAAGGAAACAAGAATCAAGAACCTACTATTTTCCAGTCACTTTGCTAAGTGCTTTACAAATATCTTTCGATCGTCATAATAACCCTATGGGATAGATAGGGTTTTTTTTTTTTCAGTTGAGGAAACTGAAGCAAGTAGATATTAAGTAACTTGTCCAGGGTCACGTATGCCACAAATATTTAAGGCTCTTTTACTCCAAATCCAGAGCTTCATCCACTGTATCACGAAATCATATTGTAATGAAAGATCCAGCATCTGGGTGGCCTGGGACTTCACTAAGAGCATCCTTGCCTTATAAATTTAGTTGAGCATTCACTGCTGTTAAACTAGAGCAGCATGTCCCCAGGCACCTCATGTATTATTGAGAGGGGTAATAAGAGAGATTATTAGCAATAATTTCTCTCTCAAATAGCAAATATAAAATGATTCATGTAGCCAAAATAGTTTGTATACATTTTTCATTCTGTAGAATGCCTAATCCGGAGTCAAAAGAATTGGTTTGAATTCCCAGTATATGATTGTATAGTGTATTTCTGTATGACTTTGGACATGTCATTAAATGATTCTTGGAATCAGTTCCCTGATCTGTAATATGAGGGGTTTGAACTAAACGACTCTCAAAAATCCATTTCAACTCTAAATCTATGATTCTATAATCTATAATCTTTTGACATAAAAATAGGTTTAATTTCATTCTTTTGTTCCCCATTTTCCTCAGATTCTTTATATTCCAGTCATATCCTTTACTGTTAAACATGTACTCCATAACAACTGCTCGTTGGTTCCACAATATATTCAAAGCCCAAAAGCCTTCTCTGGCCAAATTATTTCGGGAAACTTTGGGCTAAAGTTATAAGTAGTTCTCAAAACAATATTGCTGAGGGCTTCCTACTTAAAGTAGTCTCCATGGCAGTATGCCTGTTTCCAGTTATCCCTTGTGTGTGTTGTTTACATACCACAGACTCATGAAGAAATAGCAAATTATAGGAGCAGCATGGTGTAAACCTGGCCTCAGGCTAAAACTTAATGCCAAAGGTCTTAGGATAAATTACATTAAGATCTACCAGCTCCTAGCTGGTACCAACAGTTCCTTAGAAATAGTATGAGATTGAAAATTTTAAATAGACTAAGATAAGGTACTAAGAAGGCATTTTATAGGAATTTAAGGTCCCTGTCTTGAATATTGTTCCTAAATTCAAAAATTTCCACTGACATACTACTCTATTGTTAAATATACTTATAGATTTCCAGTCAGTTAAATGATGTTTATTAAGGATCTGCTATGTCCCCAGCACTGTGCTAAGCACTGAGGATGCAAAGAAATTAAAAAACAAAAAACATTCCTTTCCCCAAAGAGATCAGATTCTGATAGGAGATACAACATAGAACAACTTAAGGTAAACAATATATATATATATATATATATATATATGTACATATATATATATTCAGGGTAAAATGAAAATAATCCATAAAAGATAGAAATATTATCTTTAAGGGATAATCAGGAAAGGCATCTTACAGTATGTAGGACTTTAGCTAGGATGAAAAGAAGGCATGAAAATAAAGAAAAGCAAACAAATAATTAACCAACCAAATAAATATCATGGCTATCATTGAGCAGAGGACATTAGGCATCATCTAATCTAACCTCTTCAATAAAGTATTTATGCACAGCAAACTCAAAATTATTACCTTGAAATTGAAAGGAGTCTACACTCCTTACCACAAGATTTGAATGCTTTTAGAGTCTCCTTGTGATGACAAGAGGACTGAGGTATATGCTAGAGTGGAATGGGAAGTGTTTGGCAATCTCAAGGATAATTCCTTTGACGAAGGAGAATCCAAAGGGTAGTATTAGGAGAACAGAGGGTTTTAGGACCTTGAAAAAAATGGTATTCATCAGAGTGGGGGAAGACTTGCTTTGATTTTTTAATGGGCCACCAGAAGTCCTTTGTGTTTTTTGCATTTACTTTGAGGTAAAATAAAAACTGTTGCATACCCATGTTTATTGAGTATTTGTAGAGGATCTCCTCACCTTTGCACCCTTTTTTTCTGGATACTAGGTATGAGGTATATTTGGGCTATATTAAAAGATTTCTCAGAGAAAATAAGAATAAATACATAACAAGTTAAAAAATGATTGATTTGGGGGGTGGGGGGTGGGATGAAATCCAAGAATAGAACCAAGTTATGTAAGGCCAGAGCCTGGAGTTCTGGTTTACTGGTTACAAACTGGTAATTTAAAAAAAAACACTCAAATATTTATATATTATTCATCATTTTCCATCAGGCATTGATCAGAATATTTTTTTAAAGCAAAGTATAACAAATTTTAAGCAATCAGTAAAGATCTTTATTTTTAAAAGACACAATAGAACTCTTTTATTTTTCATAATCAAAGTTGCTCCTGTATCCCTCCCTCCACTCTATGAGAGCCATACCTTATTTTTAATCAATTTTAATTTTATTGATGCATTTTTATAAACATTATAAACATTTACATGTTACTCCTACTCTGTAAGAGGTCCCTTTTAACAAGGTAAAGTCATTAAGTAAAACTAATAAAACCATGACCTAATCTGAAAGTATATGTAACATTTCCCATCTATATCGTTCACAGCTCTATTTTTCTAAATGGACAGAGATCTATTTTCTCTCCCTCTCAACTTTATTATAACAAATATGTATAGCAAAGTAAAACAAATATGTACAGTAAAACAAAAACAAACCTTTGTTGCCTATATTCAAAAATATATGTTTCATTCTACACCCCAAACCTCTCTGTTTGATGCATGCTTGATTTTTATTCCTCCAGAATCATGAGTGGTCATTTTATTGATCAAAATTCTTATAATTTTCAAAGTTGTGACAGTATTGTAATTTGTATAATTTGCTTCTATTTCTACTCACTTCATTCTTCACTAATTTATGAGTCTTAAAATTGTTCATTTTTATAATATTGATGTTATAGAATAAATTGTCCTTTTGACTCTCTTCTCATCATTCTGCATTAGTTCTTATAAGTTTTTCCATGTCCTTTCAGCATTATCTCTTTCCACATTTGAGGCAGCCAGGTGGTGCAGTGGATAGAATGCTAGGCCTGGAGTCAAGACTGATCTCTCTGGTTTCAAATCTGGCCTCAAATGCTTACTGGTTCTCTGATCCTGAAAAAGTCACTTAACTCCATTTGCCTCAGTTTCCTCATCTCTAAAATGAACTGGAAAAGGACATGGCAAATAACTCTCTTACCTTTGCCAAGAAAACTCCAAATGGGGTCACAAAGAGTTGAACACAATTGAAATTTCTGAAGCACAGAATTTCTACATTTATTATAGCACAATTGCTCTCCATTATATTCATATATCATAATATAGTTGGTCATTCTTCAATTGAGGGACAATGTCTTGGTTTATAGATCCTTTTGTTTTGTTTTGCCATAGTAAAAAGAAATGCTATAAATATTTTTATATATAAAGTATTTTTTTTTCACTGACATCTTATGAATATAGGCTTAGCAGTAGTATAGCCAGGTGAAAAGGCACAAACCATTTAGTAATTTGTGTATAATTTCAAATTGCTTTTCAAAATGGTTGTAACCATTTACAGATCCATGATCAGTGCATCAGCATTCCTGCTTTCTCATAGTATTTCAAATAGACACCATTTTCTTTACTTACAATCTTTTGTTATTCTAAAGAGTATGAGGTAGAATCATATTATTTCCTTAACTTTTATTGTAGTGGTTTAGAGTACTTTTTTCATATAGATATCTGTAGCCTGGGTTTCTTCCCTGGAGAATTCTGTTCATGACCTTAGACCATTCATTAGTCAGGGAATAGAGTCATCCCTTATGACAAAGAATATTTTTAATTAAGAAAATTAAAGTATTTCAACAAAATTATTCAAAATTTCAAACAAATATCATTTTTATGCAATGTTCCATAACCTTGGACCCCATTCTTTGAAAAGGAAAGGGAGATATATCTTTTCCTATCTTTTCTTTAGGACCAAGCTCATTTAATCAGTCAATCAATAAACATCTATTAAGTACCTACTATGTGCCAGGTTCTATGTTAAACAGCAAGGATACAAAGAAAGATGAAAGACAGCTCCAACTCTCAAGTAGTTCAGAGTCAAATGAGGAAGACAACAAGAAAACAGCAAGCAATATATTAGATAAAGTGGAGATAATCAACAGAGGGAAGAGATTACCATTAGGAAGAATCAGGAAAGGCTTCTCCTACAAGGTAGAATTTTAGCTGGTACTAGAAGGAAGCCAGGAGGAAAAGATGAGAAGGGAAGGAGTCCTAGGAATGGGGA
The DNA here is from genome assembly GCF_027887165.1 of Monodelphis domestica. Lineage (NCBI taxonomy): Eukaryota > Metazoa > Chordata > Mammalia > Didelphimorphia > Didelphidae > Monodelphis > Monodelphis domestica. Next base: position 293,803,624 of record NC_077230.1, read on the forward strand.
ACAGATAAATGAAAATGCCCACATTGGGAGATGTACTGTCTTGTGCAAAGAAAAGCAAGGGGCAGTGGTGAGGTGGCTAGAAAGATAGGAGGGGTTCAGATGGTGAGGAGTATTTCTTTTTTAATTGAAAATTTTATTCAATTAATTAATTCAGAATGTTTTTCCATGGATACATGATTCATGTTCTTTCCCTCTGAGGAGTCTTGATTACCAGGTGATTTTATATTTGCTCCTAGAAGATTACACTAATAGATGAATAGAAGATGGACAGGCTTGGAAGAAACTTGATGCAAGAAGACCAGCTAAAAGATTATTTAAGTAGTATAGGTGTAAGGTAATGCGGACCTCTATCAGAGTGAGTAGAGTCAGAGTAGAAAAGGGAGTCTATACATGAGATGGTACAAAAATAAAATAAACAGGATATGGCAACAGATTGGGGGTGGGTGAGTGACAGAAAATGAGAAGTCTAAGATTAAAACTAGGCTGAGTCTGGGTGCCTGGAATGATGGTGAGAAGAGGGGAGGGCTTTGGTAGGAGAGATAATGAGTTCCATTCATCCAATTCAATATGAACAATAGGCAGTTGGAGATACAAAGCTGAAGGTAAAGAGAGGGGGTAAAACTGGAAAAGTAGATCTGAGTATCATCATCATAGAGATGATAACTGAAACTATGGGAGTGGATGAGATCACCAAGTGAAATGGTACAGAGAGGCAAGAAAACAGGATTTTTAAAAAAGCCCTGAAACATACTCATTATTAATAGAATTAATGTTGAAAAGGATTCAGCAAAGGGGACTGAGAAAGAGCAATCAGGCAGGTAATGTCACAGAAACCTAGAGTAAAGATTCTTGGAGAAAAGAGAGTATTGAATTGGGTCAAAGGCTGACCAAAATCGAGAGGGAAATGACGCTCAGGGTGAGCAGGAAGAAGAGAACATGGATATCAATCTATCAGAAAATAATTATTTAAATTATATCGGCATGTAATCTAGAAAAAATGTTTTTTATTTTAAATAGACTTTCTAGGACTTTTTATTGTATATGTGATATTTTCTATCACAACATGAGCAGTATGGAAATATGTACTGCAAGAAAGCACTAGTACAACCTATATCAAACTATTTATCAACTCAGGGAGGGGTGTGTAAGAGAGGGAGAAAGAAAACTTGAATCCTAAAAAATCAGAAACCAGTTGTCAGAAATTATTTCTATATTTATCTGAAAAAATAAATGAAAAAGGTTAAAAATTCTGCATTGACCAAAAAAATAGCAATTCCATCTCCCTCTCATGATCTATTCAGGTTTGCAAAGTCCAGAATTATATCAAATTAACATGGACATACTGTTTTTATCAGCAATACTGTAGATAGATCTTACTTCAGCCAGTTTATTCTATCCCACTGAAACTCCTCTAAAAAAATCTCTGATAAAGTAGTTTCATTTATGGATTTATATTCAGTGTTTTCTTAACATAACCTTGAAAGTACTCAAGACCTTCCCTTTCTTCCCTCTTATTATTTCCATGGTGTTATCATATTCATTGTAAAAGTCCTAAGAATGTTTATGTGGCTGTCTGAATTGTCATATTATATTTATTTAAAAATTAGAACCACCAGTATGCCTTATTTTTTACTATGTTGAATCATCATGATTGTAAGAGGGTTTATATAAAAATCATAAGAAAAATGAGATCCATATCGAAAGTGACAACACTTCTGAAAACTGGCAAACTCCATAATACTGGTCTATAAAGCCCTGATATATGGCTCCACTTTAGAAATGTATCAGATCAATGCCAAATTGGAGGCTATATAAGCTAAATTGTCTGAAAGAAGTCAGAGGGATTTTTGTCCTTCTTGGGTTCTCAGAGGGGAAAAAAAACAATTATATTCCTAAATAGTTATCAAGGAAAAAATGATGACTAGCAAGCCAGCGTGTCTGAATTTTAAAAGCTACAAAAATATTTTTCCTATATCAATTCATAACAGCTTGAATTGGTGAATAAAAAATGTAGTTTGTATAAAATTATCTTTCAGGCAGGCAGGCATTAGGTAAATAATATTACCCAGTATTGGGAAAACTAGGACAGTATTCTGAAGCTTAAAACAATGTTGTAGTATCTCCAGGTGCCTTGAAAGCTGCCAAACAAAAAAACTCGTTAGAGAGGAACTGAGCACCTTTTTCTGATTTGTTGAATTAGTTAACTATCATTGCCACAAATTTTAACTTTTAGGGGAAAATTATTAGCTACCATTTTGGGGTACAGAAAAATATTGATGCTTTGGGGAATAATAGGCCCCTACATTGGAGATCAGTAAGAACTGGAGAACCACACTGAAAATATTGCAAATAACCTTTTCTCACAAAAAAGAAAGATGGAGAAAGAGATGAGTGATGGTGGGCAGGGAGACACAACTGCCACTTATTCCAAGACATACTTAAGGACTATTAGTGTATAGAATTTTACATTTATATTTAAAATTTTACCTCATTAGATTTGGCCCATCATTCTACTCTGTTACTGCATTTTTAGATACTGGCTGTGCTGGCCAGAATACTAGCTATATTCCTGTCCTCCAGCTTTATGTGAACCACAGATTTAATAATCATGTTATCTATACCTTCTTCCTAGTCATTGATAAAACCAATGAGATATTGCTATATTAACTATAACTGTTTGAGTCTAGTCATTCAACTACTGTCAGTAAAGTCTGTCAATCAATATAATCTGCCTAAACTGTACAATCTTATGATAACACATCTCTCCATCATGTACAAAAATGTAATATGGGAGGTTTTACTAAATGTCTTCCATCTTAGGTCCAAGGCAATATCTTCACCTTCTAATTTGAATACTTCCAATCCAAAAGAAGTTAGTCTGGCTTGATCTGGTCTTGATAAATCAATCAATCCTTCCTCTTGATGATCACTATTTCTTTTTTCTAAGCATTCCCAAGCCAGAAATAAAAACCATGCTCATAAGTCTATACCTTGTAGACTCCATCCTCTTTTAAGTCAGGAAATTGGCCTACTTACATGCTTCTCTAACACCTTTCCTATTCTTTATGTTTTTATTCTTTTTTAGAATATCCAACAATATGCTAACAATCATTTTTGACAGCTCTTATGAAATGGTTCTTGAGCATTATGATTTAATATTACTTTAGGCTGTTAGATACTCTGCAAATGCCTACTCAGTTATTATATTTCTTTGTAAGGCCACCCTTTCCTAGTCACATATAGATATTAAAGGAAAGAAAGTAGTCAATAATGTGATTAGGTTGGGTGAAGATAATGATCTTACTCCATGACTTTTCCCACAGGCATGGGAGACCAAAGTAATTTAGGACTTGAGGAAACTGGAGGATCTAAACAATAATAACCCTTGGCTATTAAATTAAAATGATGAGACATCCTTTCCAAATCTATGGGATGCAGCCAAAGCAACACTCAGAGGGAAATTTATATCCTTGAGTTCATATATTAACAAATTAGGGAGGGCAGAGGTCAATGAATTGGGCATGCAAATTAAAAAACTTGAAAGTGAAAAAAATAAAAATCCCCGGATGAAAATCAAATTAGAGATCCTAAAAATTAAAGGAGAAATTAATAAAAGCAAAAGCAAAAGAACTATTGAATTAATAAACAAGACTAGAAGATGATATTTTGAAAAAAACAAATAAAATAGCCAAAGTACTGGTCAATCTAATAAAAAAGGGAAAGAAGAAAACCAAATTAACAGTATCAAAGATGAAAAGGGAGACCTTACCTCTCATGAAGAAGAAATTAAGGCAATCATTAAAAAACATTTTGCCCAATTATATGGCAATCTAGGTGATATGGATGAATATTTATAAAAATATAAATTTCCCATATTAACAGAAGAAGAAATAGAATACTTAAATAATCCTATACCAGAAAAAGAAATTGAACAAGCCATCAAAGAACTCCTGAAGAAAAAATCCCCAGGGCCTGATGGATTCACAAGTCAACTCCATCAAACATTCAATAAAGAACTAATCCCAATACTATTCAAAGTATTTGACAGAATAAGCAAAGGAGGAGTTCTATCAAATTCCTATTATGACACAAATATGGTGCTGATTCCAAAGCCAGGCAGGTCAAAACCAGAGAAGAAAACTCTAGCCCAATCTCCTTAATGAACATAGATGCAAAAATCTAAAATAGGATGCAAAAATACTTCAGCAAGTGATCATGAGGATTATTCATAATGATCAGGTAGAATTTATACCAAGAATGCAAGGATGGTTCAATATTAGGAAAACCATCCACATAATTGACCATATCAACAAGAAACCAACAAAATTCATATGATTATCTCAATAGATGCAGAAAAAGCCTTTGACAAAACACAGCACTCATTCCTATTGAAAACACTAGAAAGTATAGGACGAGAAGGTTCTTTCCTAAAAATAATAAACAGTATTTTTCTTAAACCATAAGCTAACACCATCTGCAATGGGGATAAAATTGGATGCATTCCCAATAAGATCAGGAGTGAAACAAGGATGCCCATTGTCACCTCTATTATTTAACATTGAACGAGAAACACTAGCAGTAGCAATTAGGGAAGAAAAAGAAATTGAAGGTATTAAAATAGACAATGAGGAGACTAAGTTATCACTCTTTGCAGATGATATAATGGTCTATTTAAAGAATCCTAGAGAACCAACTAAAAAGCTAGTGCAAATAATCAACAACTTTAGCAAAGTTGCAGGACACAAATAAACCCACATACGTCATCAGCACTTCTATATATTTCCAAAACAGCTCAGCAGCAAAAGTTAGAAAGAGAAATTCCATTTAAAACCACCATAGACAATATAAAATACTTAGGAATCTACCTAACAAGACAAACACAGGAACTATATGAACACAACTACAAAATACTTTACACACAATTAAAACAAGATCTAAATAATTTGAAAAAAATGTTAATTGATCATGGGTAGGATGAGCTAACATGATAAAAATTATCATCCTACCTAAACTAATTTACTTATTTAGTGCCATACCCATCAAAGTATCAAGAACCTTTTTTACTGAATTATAAAAAAAAAAACACAAAAAAGTTCATTTGGAAGAACAAAAGATCAAGAATATCAGGGAAAATAATGAAAAAAAATGTGAAGAAATGGGGCCTAGCAGTACCAGATCTCAAACTATACTATAAATCAATGGTCATCAAAACAATTTGGTACTTCCTGAGGGACAGAAGAGAGAATCAGTGGAATAGACAGGGTAAGTGACCTCAGCAAGACAGTCTACTATAAACCCAAAGATCCCAACTTTGGGGACAAAAATCCACTATTTGACAAAAACTGCTGGGGAAATGGGAAAACTGTATGGGAGAGATTAGATTTAGATCAACATCTCACACCCTACACCAAGATATAAATATAATATAATGAAGGAAAATACAAGTAAATTAGGTGAACACAGAATAGTATACTTATCAGATCTTTGGGAAAGGGAAAATTTTATGACCAAACAAGAGTTAGAAAAAATTTCAAAATGTAAAATAAATAATTTTGATTATATTAAATTAAAAAGGTTTTGTACAAATGAACCCAATGTAACCAAAATTAGAAGGGAAGCAACAAATTGGGTGAAATCTTTATGACAAAAACCTCTGACAAAGGTCTAATTACTCAAATTTATAAGGAGCTAAATCGATTAAATAAAAAATCAAGCCATTCCCAAATTGATAAATGGACAAAGGACATGAATAGGTAATTTTCAGATAAAGAAATGAAAACTATTAATAAACACATGAAAGAGTTTTCTGAATCTCTTATAATCAAAGAGATGCGAATCAAAACAACTCTGAGGTATCACCTCACACCCAGCAGATTGGCTAACATGACAGTAAAGGAAAGTAATAAATTTTGAAGTGGATGTGGCAAAAATCGGGATATTAATGCATTCCTGGTGGTGTTGTGAATTGATTCAACCATTCTGGAAGGCAATTTGGAACTATGCCCAAAGGATGCTAAAAAACTGTCTGCCCTTTGATCCAGTCATAGAACTGCTGGGTTTATACCCCAAAGAGATAATAAGGGAAAAGACTTGTACAAGAATAATCATAGCTGCACTCTTTGTGGTAGCAAAAAAATGAAAAATGAGGGAATGCCCTTCAATTGGGGAATGGCTGAACAAACTGTGGTATGTGTTGGTGATGGATTACTATTGTGTTAAAAGGAATAATAAAGTGGAGGAATTCCATGGAGACTGGAACAACCTCCAAGAAGTGATGCAGAGTGAAAGGAGCAGAACCAGGAAAACATTGTACACAGAGACTGATACACTATGGTACAATTGAATGTAATGGGCTTTTCTAGTAGTAGCAATGCAATGATCCAGAACAATTTCGAGGGATTTATTAGGAATAATAATAACAGTATCCCATTCAGAAGAAGAACTGTAGGAGTAGAAACACAGAAGAAAAACAACTGCTTGATCACATGGGTCAATGGGAATATGATTGGGGATCCTCTAAAAGATCACCCTAGTGCAAATATCAATAATATGGAAATAGGTCTTGATCAATGACACATGTAAAATCCAGTGGAAATGCATGTCAACTATGAGAGGGGATTGGTGAGAGGATAGGGAAAGAACATGAATCTTGTAAATATGGAAAAATATTCTAAATTAACTAATTGAATAAATTTTTCAAAAAAATAACCCTTGGCTATTTGCCAGAAACATAATTTAATTCATTAAATTTAGGATTTCTTCATGTGGTATATGTATTTTTAAAGATGTATTGATATTTCAGTGTATTTAAAATACCATTCTAATAAGGGTTACAAAGGCTTCACCAGATTACCAGAGGAATCGTTGACACACATAAATATTTAAAACCCCAAACAAATGTTAACTACGTGTGATTTAGCAATCAGAAATTAAATCTAATCACAAGTAATTTCTAAGCCTGTCAGAATGAAATTACTGATAGAAACCCTATCTGTAGTGATCAGAAAATATGAGTTTTAAAGGTAAACAATCTCAAAGACACTAATTATCTGGGAATGGTCTATCCTATTCTTCCATAAAGTCTAGCACTTGGGTTAAAAAATCTTCTGGAAAGGAATCACCCATCCCAGCCTAAGGCCTAAGAAAAAGAATCCTCATTAGAGTAGATCTGGTAGGAGTTACCATTAGGTTTTAAGGCAGGAGTCCCCAAACATTTTACACAGGAGGCCAGTTCACTGTCCCTCAGACCATTGGAGGGCTGGACTATAAAAACCTAACCCTAACCCTAACCCTAAAGCAGTAGCAGTATTCACAGTATGGAATTCCCTCCCCAGATCGCTGCTAACCATGCTGATGTCTTCCATTGTTCAGCCACATAATCTTTTGCAGGGTGCCTCATTCTAAGGTGCCACCCAAAGGATTATATCACCAGAAGTAGTACTGTATGCGAGCGATGCCACACTTTTCCACGCCGCCACATACACTGACCACCAATGAAAGAGATGCCCCTTCTGGAAGTGCAGTGGAGGCCGGATACATGGCTTCAGGGGGCTGCATGTGGCCCATGGGCCATAGTTTGGGGACCCCTGTTTTAAGATTTTCTTTTGCTAAAAGAACTGCCCAAAAAAGTCTCTAGAGTTAAAATAGCAGTGGCAACAAGTATGACCTGAGTATGCTAGGTAAGAGAGAATCTAAAAATCAGAAGCAATCACTACAGCCTCACTTTGAGTTGAAACAACATCTGGCAATGAATAATGGGGACCAAAAGGCAAGAGAAGCAATTTGGGGAAGTAACCATATAACACCAATAGGGAGTGATGCCCAGCAAAGACAACATATTAGGCCCGCACATCCAGAAAAAAATTGCAAAACTTCATGCCATGTTAAATTACCAGGGAACAGCTCTGGCAGGAACAATTTACATGAACAAAATCACAGAAACCAAGGAAAATAGTTTTAAAAGTTACAGTTTTAAGAAGAAATCACAAGGTAGGGGAAGAAAAAGAAAAGGCCCTCTTTTTTGTAATTTATAGAAGGGCACGATGTTCTCCACTCATCTGTTATTGCTACTTCTCTTAACTATACTTTTTCATCAGACTTTATTTTGAAATAATTGTGTCCTTTGGCTCACTAACAAAAGCAAACAAATTAGTAGAGGATTGTAAACTACAAATCTAAGTGGATGTAGACCTAGAGAATACCTTGAGCCCAGAGTAAATTATCTTTGAGGTACATTATGCACTTTGGTGAGTGTCCCAGGGTAGTACAGTTATTTTTTTAAATCATGTTCCCTTTCGACATTTACCTTTCCAGAATATAAAGTACTAAATATTTGCCTCTCTTTAAGAAAAAGTGATACGTGCTGACCTTTGCTAACACCATCATGTCCTTCCTGAAGTGACACCTAGAATTGCATATAATATTTCAAGTACAGGTATATCATGTTTATGTCATCCTATGAAACAATTCCCCAGCCCAACTGAAATAAGTCTCAATACCTTTATATTATGCTATTATATTTTTCCCCATAGGTCCTATTTTCCACCCTTTTCTGAATCATATATATGATTCTCTGCCAAATCCCACTTTCATTACTGAACACCTCTCTTTATTGCATACTTACACTATATTTCAGTAGTCATCAAATCTATATTTACACAATGGCAGTAACATCGAATGTCAAAATTACCAACTTGGTATCATTCATAGCAAAATAGTAAAAATCATTTACTGTAACCTCAGGTGTTTTAAATCTTCCTTATAGTTGAGAAATGTCTTTCTCAACCTTTAAAAATAGCTACTAATTTGCTATTCTACATGTCAGCAGGTAACTAACTCAGCAACCAGAGTTGAGCATGAAAAAAGCTCATGAAAGACATTGAGGAACTTAATATTTGAGCTGTTGCATTTTAAACTAATTGGAGATGGTTGAAAGAATTATCACAATGAAAAGTGGTATTTTAGAAAGAATCATGAATTAAAACCTTGGCATCTACTTGAAAATGAAAACAGGTAGGCACCAGTAAACAAATATCCTTTAAAATTAAATGATCACCAGCTTCTGGAACACTTCTTCCATATTATTATTATCACCAATGACAAGTTTGTCCCTTTTTAATATGCCTATCCTACAAAGTACTCTGCTGGATATATATATATATATATATATATATATATCAGAGTACTTTGTATATATATATATATATAAAACCATTCCTACACTCAAGTACCTATGTTTGAGAATTATTTTCTGTATTATGTATGCTAAACTTATTTTACTTCATGCTAGATGTTCCATAGGCATTTCAAATTGAACATGTCCAAAAAAAGAACTCATTATTTCACCCCCAAACTAACCACTCTTCTAATTCCCTTAAACCGTCAAAAGCAATACTATTCTTCCATTCACTAGAATTCACATTATCAGTGATATTGTGACAATCATGATTCATCTCATATATTCAAGAAGATGACAAACCTTATAATTTCTATCACAAGATCTAGTATATGTCCCCTTGTCTTTATTCACATAGCCACCACCAGAGATAAAAGTTTTATCACGTCTCTACTAGATAATTGAAATATCCTCCTAATTGATATCCTTCACTTGAGTCTCTCCCCACTCCTATCCACTATTCACCTAGCTGGGGGAAAAAGCTATTTTTTAGGAAAGGAGGCTGAAAAGGAGCAGTCTAACAGATAAGAGTAGAACCAAGTGAAAGTGATAACATGAAAGTCCAGATAGAATATTTAACAAAGTGGTCAACCTTATCAAATGTTATAGAAAAACTAGGATGAATGAGATTTGAGAAAAGTCCACTAGATTTGGCAAAAAGACATTTTGAGAGAACATTTGAATGATAAGATCTGAAGTCAAATTAAAAAGGATTTAGAAGGGATATAGAAGGATATAGAAACCTTGGTTATATTTTACATGAGAAGGTGAGGGGAGATAATGGACAGTTAGCTAAGTTTTAAGAATGGGAGAGATACAGGTTTATAGAGAGCTAGTAAGGGATAGTTAGGGGAAGATGAAATATTAGAGAAAAGGGATTATAGAGACCAATCTGCTGATAAAAACAGAAAGCAATGAGATCAAGGTGATAAATTATGGTGTTTTCCAGGTCAAGAAGAATATATTCAACATACTAAAGGAAGAAATAGGAATGTTAGAAGATTATGAAAAGAGAAGAGAAGAAGAAACAGTGAAAAGTCTCAACCTTTCTTTAGTTAAGTATGAGATGAGGTTCCAGCTAAGAAGGCAAAAGGATGGATTCTGTAAAAAGTTTAATGAGAGAAGAGATTTGGAACAGCTTCTATAGTGAATAGGAAAAAGAATATGGTAGAGAGAAGTAAAAGAATTGATTTGCTGTCCTAAGGGCCCAGTTGAGATTAGGTATTATCAGTTTGTGGTAACCCCAATAATAAGACGTTGTAGTTTTCTCAAGCTCCTTTCAGTAGCAAAATAACAAAAGCAAAATTTGTGGATGCTGGGAACAAACTAGAGTTGGAGTTTGACAAAGAATGATGAAGAACTCTAAGAGGAGTAAAGAATCAAAAGGTAAAGGACATTGTAGAGTTCAATTGGTTCAACAAGAAGTGGAGATTGGAACGGGAAGAGAGTATAGCTAAAGAAGAGGTAAGTGTCTGTGAAAGAACTGAGGGGTGGAAGCAATAGAGGTCATGGTCAGAAAATGGAGGTTTAAGAATAAGGGATAGGAAGTATAGGGATGATAAAAGGTTTGCTCACTTACTGTAAAAGGGAAAAACTGTTCAGAATTCTATTGAACATAAAACAATTTATTTCCAACTTCATGGTTGTGGAATCACCTTCACATGTAGATAATATTTCTCATCTTTCAGAGTACCTTAGGATATATCAGAAATTCAAAAGAACTTTTGTTTTGCTTCTTCCAAGTGTTTACGTATATCATTATCTTTTGAACCTCTTCTCATATTTCTTTTCTTTCCTTTTTTAAATTAGTAAAATATAGCATTGTTTCAGTTCTTAGAAAGGATGATTCACCTTATTCTATTCTTAATCTTAGCTCTATTTTTTATTAACAAAATTATACATCTCTCAATTTGAAGAAATGGAAGGATTGAAATTGAGAATATTAATTTGTTGTTTTGAATAATTAAATATATTATTTGTAGAACCAGTAAGCCAATAAGAGAACTTCTAATTGTCATTCTACAAGAAAAGCTAAAATCTCCTTTTTCCCATAGACTGTGACTAGTAAAATACAACAAAGGTGCAGAAAAATAATTCAATGGCCTTGCAAATATCAAGCTAGGGTGGTGATATATAAAAAGTAGCCCTTTAGAAAAGGGGATCATTTTAGCGATAGATATTTGGCAGATCACAGGGATGACAATGATTTGGTTTTTCAGAAGTGGTATTGATAATTTAGATCAGGAAATTTGGCCCTCAAATCTCAGTTCCCTGAACTATGATTGTTTCTGAGCTAATATGGAATCATTCCTTTTAGTATAGGACTTTGTTTCTTTTAAGGTTATATAGAATTACTATGTTTGACTTAATTCAGTTGAATTAGGTAAAGTTTAGCTCTAGTCTTTGGGTTCACCAAGACAGCTTGAACTGAAATTCCAGGATCTGGAAGGAACTGTTGGATATTGTATAATTAGAATCTGTTACAATAAAAACTATAATCCACAGCAAAATTATGATTCACAGTACCCTACTTACTTCCTGTCCTTACATGTTGATGTTGATATATATTGGATGGAGTTCCATCTTGTTGTCTTACAGTCAGGGCTTTGGTGGAGCGGGCTTTTTGAGCAGGTAGAAAAACTTAGTCATATGGTTCTATTTTGTTAGATAATAAACTTCATAAAATAATACTTGTAGTATTAGACATTGATTTAAATCTTATATTTATATTTCTGAGTTTTGAAAAATTTGGAATAATAGAAGTTGTGTCATAATACTAGAGATGAACATGTTTTTCTCTAATGTTAAAATTATAAAAGCAATTAAATCTATCAAGTATAGACCAGAGAGCTTAGAAAAATTTCATAAGGCATTAGTAAAGGTATGGCTTATTGGCATTTACAAAGGTAAGAAGTAAACTCCTAGTATACTAGGAGTCATTCAGAAAGGATATCAGATCTAGTCGTGAAAATAACAAGGCCCACCAGACCTATTGTTCAGATGATTCAGTTATACCCAACTCTTCATAACTCCATTTGGGATTCTCTTGGTAGACATAGTAGAGTAGTGGGCCATTTCTATCTTTAGCTTATTTTACAGATGAGGAAACTGAGGCAACCCAAATTAAATAGGGTAACTTGCCCATGGTTACACAATCAGTAAATGTCTGAGGTCAGATTTGAATTCAGGAAGAGGAATCTTCTTGATCTCAAGATCAGCATTCAATCCACTACACAACCTCACTGCCTACCAAGTTTGACTGAGCTATAATTTAAGGAGTCAAAGAGAATTCATGTATGAGCCATATTGATAGAATGATAGCTCAAATCTAAGAAATTAACATTTTAACATTTAATTGGGACAAAAGCAAACTCTATACTTAATTTAAGGGAATTCAACTGCACAAGGTCAGGAAAGAGGTGGAAGAAGTGTCATAGTAAGACATCTACTAATATAAAAGAGACTTAGAAATGTTAATAGCCTTCAAAATAAAAAAGTGAAAGTATGACATAGCAACTAGAAAAGGTAATAATAATAAATGGCATTCTTAGGAGTACAATGTCCAGGTTGAGAAATGGGAATAGTTTCACTACTCTGCTAATTTTGATTCTCAATAAATAGGAGTTTAGTATTCATGTTTTATATTATTGCTCAAATAAATTTATTTTTTCTCTGATATAATAAATTATATCCACTATTCAGTCATACCTTGGCCAACAGTATCATATTACTTTGTTTAGAAATGAAGATAATTCCTGTTTATGACTTTTCAGATTTAAGTGCCTTGAAGGCCATAAAGAATAATAATAGCCTAAATTTATGTAGAATTTTATAGTAACAAAATGTTTTGCATAGATTATTTCATTATATCCTCACAAAGAGCTTCTGGAAAAAATAATGGGAATATTATTATCCCTACTTTATAGATGAGGTAACTGAGGTTAAAAGAACTTAGGTGATTTGCCCAGGGTCACATGGCTAGGAAGTGGTGAACCTGAGACTTGATTTCAGATTTTTTTAGCCCTAAATATTAGTACTCTGTCAATTCTGCCACACTGCTTCCTGAAAAAAAATTAAGTAAATCTTTGTATACATAAAGGTATCTCATATCTATTTTTGTTTCAACCGAAGTACCCTATCAAATAACAATGCTGTGGGTGGAACAGAACAAGTCAGGACACCTGTCTCTAACACAATGAAATGTGCATTGGGCAGAAATGATTAGACAGTAAAAAATAATGGTGTTTTAGAAAGGGAGTGCTATTTATATTTTGCTGAAAGAAAAATAGTTTGAAAATCACAGGGTAATATTCATCATAGTAAGATACTAGATAAGAAATGTCACATCCTATCTATATTGCAATATATACGTATATTGCAATTCAATAAATGTTTGTGGAATTGAATATCTATGTCTTTTTGGCAGACTGCTGCTGCTATTTGTGAAATATATTTGGGTGCTCTCTTTTTTCTGGATATGAGAAAATAAATGTTATTTCAACTCCCATATTCTATTGCCTGGTGATGTATGTTCAAGACCTTGCTAAGGTAATAAGAATAGGACCTGATCATCCTAAAGAAAAGCAGAAATTTTGTGACTTCTTTGCACAAGTGAACAAGGATCAGGTAGATAGATCTCTTTCAAGCTATACCTTTCTGGCATTTCTGTGTTTTGACATCCAACTGAAAGATGAAAAATAATCTCCTTCTAGAAATTCAGTTTCTTTCCAACTTTCCCAAAGGTTTAGACTAGAAATGAATGTGGAATAAAGCTATGAGGTGGTTTTCATATTCAGACCTCTCGCCAAGCCTATATACAAGTCAGAAAAGGATGTCTTGACAAGGACATTTCCAATAAGCCTACCCTTCAGCAGAACAGATCGTGCTGAGAAATCATAATCCATAGTTCTAGGGCTTTTATTTCAAATTATTAGTAATGAAATCTTTCTGAGCTAAAATAATATAAATCTTTGTCAGACTTCAATGAAATTATACTTAGGACAGGCATCCTTTTTTCACCAAGGCCCTTTCAGAGAACATGACATTTGTGTTTTCTTTACAAATAGGCTTCCTTATTTGAGACCACATTAGCTCTTTTAACCAATACATCCAACCCCAGCCTGAAGTGATTTTATTTTAATCCTTTGACATTACCAAGTTATTGCATTTCCATCAATGATAGAATTCTTAAGTCTACTTCCAGTTGTGGTTATTATAAATTAATATTTGCTTTTGCAATTATGTTACCCAAGATTTGCTGAAATTTTAGATGCTTGTCCTGTCAATACCTAACATTAACTGTAGTGTAAATTGAGCTTCTTCCTTTCTTCCCCTAAACCTTTCTCACTGCCTGCTTTTCCCATAACTATGGGCACAACCAAGGCTCTAAAATTCTCAATCCTGCAGGTGTTTTTGACAGATTTATTCCTGCACTCATCCACCATATTTAATGAAGTGCCGAGTTGCCCACTTTCTTTGGATGATTTTGATAGTGGTGGTGATGGTTATTGATAAGAGCAAGTAAAGGACCCCAAAATTGAATTTTTTGAGTTTTGTGAGCCACCACAATCATCCCTTTTTATGATCTGTGAGCTATGTGAAACTTAAGCAAATTACAGAACTACATTGTGAGACCATTGCAACTGGGGTTTTGAAAGCCTGGGTTACTTCTTTCTCATCTCCTCCTTCCTGACCTCTAACTAGAAATTTAAACAAAACAGGTCTTGGCAGTTGTGAGCTCTGAAAATAGGATAGTTATTAGCACTAGAAATAGGGAGTTAAACACAAAGATAAATTCAAAATGGGTGAGTGACTTAAACATAAAGAAGGAAACCATAAGTAAATTGGGTAAACACAGAATAGTATACATGTCAGACCTTTGGGAGGGGAAAGGCTTTAAAACCAAGCAAGATATAGAAAGAATCACAAAATGTAAAATAAATAATTTTGACTACATCAAACTAAAAAGCTTTTGTACAAACAAAACCAATATAACTAAAATCAGAAGGGAAACAACAAATTGGGAAAAAATCTTCATAGAAACCTCTGACAAAGGTTTAATTACTCATATTTATAATGAGCTAAATCAATTGTACAAAAAATCAAGCCATTCTCCAATTGATAAATGGGCAAGGGAAATGGATAGGCAGTTCTCAGATAAAGAAATCAAAACTATTAACAAGCACATGAAGAAGTGTTCTACATCTCTTATAATCAGAGAGATGCAAATCAAAACAACTCTGAGGTATCACCTCACACCTAGCAGATTGGCTAACATAACAGCAAAGGAAAGTAATGAATGCTGGAGGGGATGTGGCAAAGTAGGGACATTAATTCATTGCTGGTGGAGTTGTGAACTGATCCAACCATTCTGGAGGGCAATTTGGAACTATGCCCAAAGGGCGACAAAAGAATATCTACCCTTTGACCCAGCCATAGCACTGCTGGGTCTGTACCCCAAAGAGATAATGGACACAAAGACTTGTACAAAAATATTCATAGCTGCGCTCTTTGTGGTGGCCCAAAACTGGAAAACGAGGGGATGCCCATCAATTGGGGAATGGCTGAACAAACTGTGGTATATGTTGGTGATGGAGTACTATTGTGCTAAAAGGAATAATAAAGTGGAGAAGTTCCATGGAGACTGGAACAACCTCCAGGAAGTGATGCAGAGCGAGAGGAGCAGAACCAGGAGAACATTGTACACAGAGACTAATACACTGTGGTATAATCGAACGTAATGGACTTCTCCATTAGGGGCGGTGTAATGTCCCTGAACAACTTTCAGGGATCCAGGAGAAAAAAAACACCATTCATAAGCAAAGGATAAACTATGGGAGTGGAAACACCAAGAAAAAGCAACTGCCTGAATACAGAGGTTGAGGGGACATGACAGAGGATAGACTTTAAATGAACACTCTAATGCAAATACTATCAACAAAGCAATGGGTTCAAATCAAGAAAACATCTAATGCCCAGTGGACTTACGCGTCGGCTATGGGGGGTGGGGGGGAGGAAAAGAAAATGATCTATGTCTTTAACGAATAATGCTTGGAAATGATCAAATAAAATATATTAAAAAAAAAAGAAATAGGGAGTTAAGGAGAGGATGTTAATATGGCAGAAGGTCAGAAAGAGGAAAATGGAGAGGTGAGATACATTTATTGAAATTCTCCTCAAGTCAGTATATATATATATATATATGTATATATATAGTTAAAAATGAAAATTAATAGTTGCAGGATACCAGGCACCAATGATTATGGTTTAGCAGCCACCTTAGATGCTTCAGAGGATCCTTTATTTCATCAAGGACACTCTTGCCAATGATACAGTTCACAAGCTACTCGCTCCATCTCATCTGTTACTTCACTCATGAATCTGTTCTAGTTGTTCTGTTGTGTCCAACTTTTCATGATTCCAGGAACCAAGCATGCTAAGTCCTTCCAGCCTTCATTGTCTCCTGAAGTCAGTCCAAGCTCATGATCATTGCTTCCATGACACCATCTAATCATCTCATCCCCTGCATTCCTTTTTCTTCTACCTTCAGTCTTTCCCAACATAAGGGTCTTTTCCAATGAGTCCTGTCTTCTCTTTTCTATCTTATGAATTCCCTGCCATAAATCTTCCACAGTATGCATACTCAATGTGCTAAGGTTTTAGGATGAGAAAAGGGATAGATGTTACCTGGGTACTTACTAGCTATGTGAACCTGTGATCCTCAATAAGCTTCAGTTTCCTGATCTATAAAATGTAGATTATAACTACCCACAGGATCAAATAAGCATATATAAAACTCTTTGCAAATTATAATATTCTACAACTTTGTAATCATATAGTGTCACCAGAAGACTATTATGTATATATTTATATATATATATATATATATATATATATATATATATATATATATATATATATACTAAACAGGTATACATATCTTTGTGTGTGTGTGTGTGTGTGTGTGTGTGTGTGTGTGTTGGGAAAATACTTTTAAATAAATTTGGACTTCTATTTTAAGAAGACAAAATCATTTTTGAAAAATTACAATTATACAATAATAAAAATACTCCAATATGGTTTCATCAAAATGTGTGCAGCAAGTAAGCATAACCATCTATCCCTGCTGTTCCTATATGCCTCTCCTCCATGTCTTCCCATAAATAAACCATAAGGAAGATAACTCATGTGTGAGGGGCCTTCTTCATATTCTCCTGATGTTGCCAAGATACCAACAAAACCTTTAAGTCATCTCTCCTTTGCTCTTGATAAAAATCTCTTGATATAAGCCCATATGTTGAGGGTGGGTGGTAATACATTTGTCAAATGATATCCTTCATGTCCATCTGTTTGGTTGTTTTGCTCAACTCCTTTGAACAATCCAGTGAATGTTTCAAATAAGTAACGTGTTTTTCTTAGACCCATGAAAAGTATTGATCTTAACTGAGTTAATCATTTTTTAACTCACTTGGTGCAGATGAATTGGTCTCAAATATGTCCCTCCAAAGGCTATCATTTTAGTAAATGATAGGATTTGAGGAGTCAATAAACATTTAAATAGGACCAATGATGACATTTTTTTCTTTATCTCTTCCGGTGACAAGAATACCCATAAGGTTTCCAAGGTTACATCATTCATGTTATCTCCCTCCTCTATTCCATACCCCTGCCCAGAAGTAACAAGCCATTCCACTGGGTCATACATGCATTAACACTCAAACCTTGTTTCCATATTATTCATTTTTGTAAGAGGGTAATCTTATAAGACCAAAACCTTAAATCTTATACCCAAATAAACAAGTGATAAATCATATGTTTTCTTCTGCATTTGCACTCCATCAGTTCTTTCTCTAGATGTGGATAGCATTCCTTTTCCTAAGTCCCTCAGAAATGTATTGCTATTAGTAGCAAAGTCTATTACATTTGATCACTGCACAATATTTCAGTTACTGTACATAATGTCCTAGTTCTACTTATTTCTCTCCACTTAATTTATGTAAGTCTTTCCAGTTCTTATAGAAATCCATCAATCCATTCCTGAGAGCACAATAGTATTCCATCAACATCATATAACACAATTTGTTCAGTCATTCTCCAATCAAGGGACATTCCCTCAGTTTCCAAATTTTTGCTACCACAAAAAGAACAGGTATAAATATTTTTATGTAAACAGATCTATCTCCATTTTTTATTTATTTGGGATACATACCTATTAAGGTATTTCTGGATCAAAAGTTATGCATTCTTTTAAAGATTCGCACATTTTTGGCAAGAGATGATACTGATAAGCTACATCTCCCCCACAAATAACTGAATAATCAATAATTGACTCTATAGATAGAAAATATGATAAGAATGGCAGCAAGTACACAGAAGAGGTGGGACTTATAACAGGAATGCAAGGCTGAATTAATATTAGGATAATTGACCATATAAATTTTCAAAGTAACAGAAATCACTTAATTATCTCAATAGATACAGAAAAAACCTTCAACAAGATACAACATCCATTCCTACTGAAAACACTAGAAAGCACAGGAATAAAAGGACATTTCCTTAAAATAATAAGTAGTATTTATTTAAAACCATCAGCAAGTATCATCTGCAATAGTTTATAAGTAAGAAGCCTTCCCAATAAGATTAGGAGTGAAGCAAGGATGCCCTTTATCAGCACTATTTTTTTAATATTGTACTTGAAATGCTAGCTTAAGCAATTAAAGACAAAAAAGGAATTGAAGGAATTAAAATAGGCAGTGAGGAAACTAAACTATCACTCTTTGCAGATGATATAATGGTATACTTAGAGAATCCTAGAAAATCATCCAAAAAGCTAGTTGAAATGATTAATAACTTTAGCAAAGTTGCAGAAAAATAAACCCACATAAATCATTAGCATTTCTAATTTTAAAAAAAAATCAGCACCAAGAGTTAGAAAGAGAAACTCCATTTAAAATCACTCTAGACAATATAAAACATTTGGGAATCTATCTGCCAAGACAAACACAAAAATTATATAAACACAATTACAAAACACTTTTCACACAAAATAAAATCAGATCTAAACAATCTGAAAAACATTAATTGCTCCTGGGTAGACTGAGCTAACATAATAAAAATGGCAATCATACATGAGTTAATTAACATTCAGTGCCAATCAAACTACCAAAAAAACCTATTTTATAGAACTAGAAAAAATAACAAAATTCAACTAGAAGAACAAAAGGGCAAGAATGTCAAGGGAAATTGTGGGAAAAAATGTGTGATGGTAGACTAGCAGTACCAGATCTTAAATTGTATAATAAAGCAGTAATCATCAAAACAATCTGGTACTGACTAAGAAAAAAAAGGGTGGACCAGTGGAATAGAATGAGGTAAATGAACTCAGCAATCTAGTATTTGATAAACCCAAACATTCCAGTTTTGGTGATAAGAACTCACTATTTGACAAAAACTTCTGGAAAAAAATGGAACATAACATGGCAAAAATTAGATAAAGATCAATATCTCACACCCTAAACCAAAATTAAGTCAAAATGGGTATATAATTTAAATATAAATAGTGATATTCTAAGTAAATTATGGGAATGTAGAAAAGCTTACCAATCAGATCTATGTAGAAGGGAAGAATTTATGAATAAACAAGAGATAGAAAATGTTACAAGATGCAAAATGAATCATTTTAATTATATTAAATTAAAAAGGGTTTGTAAAAACAAAACCAATGCAACCAAGATTAGGAGAATAACAAACTGAGAAAAACTTTTATAACAATTTTTTTTCTAATAAAGGTCTCATTTCTCAAGTATATAAAGAACTAAATAATATGTATAAGATTCCAAGTCATTTTCCAGTTCATAAATGATCAAAAGCAGTTTCCAGCTGGTGAAATCAAAGCTATCAATAATAATATAAAAATGTTCCAAATCCCTTTTGATTAGAGAAATGCAAATTAAAACAACTCTTGAGGTACCACCTTACAACTATCACATTGACCAATATGACAGTAAAGGAAAATAATAAATGCTGAAGGGGATGTGGCAAAATTGGGACACAAATTGCTGGTGGAGTTGTAAACAGATTCAACCATTCTGGAGTGCAATTTGTAATTATGCACAGAGGTCTATAAAAGAAAGCGTATCCTTTAATCTAATAATACCACTACTGGATCTATAGCCCAAATAGATTTTTAAAAATGGGAAAGGACCTGTTTGTACAAAAATATTTATAGCTCCTTTTTTTGTGGTGGCAAAGAATTGGAAATTAAAGGAATGTGCCTCAATTTGGGAATGGCTGAACAAATTGTAGTATATGTTGCAGATGGAAAACTATTGTGCTAAGAGGAATGATGAACAAGATGATTTCAGAAAGAGCTGGTAAGACCTATGTGAACTGATATAGACTGAAATAAGCAGAACCAGGAGAACACAGCAACTGCAATATTGTGTAACAATTAAATGTGACAGTCTTTGCTAACAGAAATACAATGATCCAGGACATTTGAGAATTTATGAAAAAGAATGCTATACACCTCCAAAAAAAAAGAACTGTTATAGTCAGAATGCAGATACAGACATATAATTTATCCCTTGTTTATTTGGGTATGCATTTTAAAGTTTTTGTTCTATAAGATTATTTGCTTATAAAAATGAATAATTTGAAAAAGTTTTACATGATAATACATGTATAACCCAGTCAGCTCTAGGAAGGGAAAGGGAAGAAGGGAAGGAAACAATATGGGTCACATGACTTTGAAAAACTTATGTGGAAATTTATTATTAAAAAAACTATTTAAAAAGCAAAGCAGAATTAATCTAATGGGTTGTAAGATTTAAAAGAGTGGGAGCCATAAACTATAAGAGTTAAAATGGTTGGGTGTCATAAACTGTAGTGATTAAAATTGTGGAAGACTTAAATTGTTGTAGATATAAGAGTGGATGAGTAAGTTGTGACTGCAGGAAATAGGTTTTTTCTAAAGTGTTTTGTTTTTAAATCAAATATAAGGTGGTCGCCAGGGAAATATTCCCAATTATTCAATATACCCAAGTCAGCTGGGTTTTATAGAGATTTTAATTAATACAAATGAGGAATTAAAGAAAAGGAGAGAAAGAGAAAAAAAGGGGAATAATGAGAAAAGGATAGGCCAGCCCAGGACAGCCCTGGCCAACCCAGGCCTAAGCCCTTAAGAAAATGATCAGTCAGTCCTTAATCACTCACCACAAGATCTGTCCAAGCAAGAATATAGACACCAGTTCTCTGACTGTCCTCAAGAGACTGTCCCAAGAGCCTCTCCCAAGAGCTCCTTGGAGACTCCTCTCCCAACAGCCTCCTTAGAGACTGTTCTGAGACTCAGTTTTTTCTCTCCTTATAAAGGGAATTTTCTCCTATGTCACCTCCCCAAGTTCTCTCATCTACCAATCACAGTAGATGTTTTTCAAAGGACAGACAATTCTTAGTTCACACCTAAGAAGGTGTAAATTTTTGAGTAATTCACACCAGGAAAACTCTGAGTAAGTTTCTCAGCTCTTTGTTCCTTGTAAATTCACAAGTTGCCTGACCTTTATAGGTACTTAGCTTAAGAACTTTTTGCCTTATTATAAGTATGGGTTTAAGTACTTTTCATTGGTCAGCAAAGAGTTTACAACTTTATCTTCCCCTAGGGTACACTTAAGTAGGTGAAGTAGAGTTCTCACATTCCTGATCTAAGTAGAGTTCACTGCCCAAATGGGGAATGGTCTTAATCCAATCTTATGAAGTAGGGTCTGGGAATTTTTAAGGTTCACAGGGTTTAGTGAACTATGAAGCAAAGACCACTTACTTTAGCTGATTTAGTTTTTGCTTTATTTGCTAAACGTTAACTGATATTAAAACATCTATGTTGTACTATCATTTTAAACATTTCTCTATATAATTTTTGTTTTAGAAGCCCATACCATTATAAAATTGCCATAATTATTTGTTAGAAAAATTTTCCCATTTGGGTAATCATTTTATGGAAAGGTTTTTAGATGATATTGATTTGAGAAAATGTGCTGCACTAACATTATAAGACAGTGGTCAAATCATACTCCAACAAATATTTTGGACAACTTACTTAAAAGTGAGTATTTTAAAAATCTAATGAGATTAAAATGATTATATTTTGGGTAGTAATTAACCTAATCAGTACCTATTTACTCCCTGATAAGCACCTGAGGTATTAACCCATCTTTATAGAGGGCTTTAAGTTTTGCAAGGCACTTCACATATATTGATTCATTTGAGTCCCACAACAATGCTATTAGGCAAGCACCATAGATAATACTGACTCCATTTTCCACAGAAGATATCTAAGGAGGTTCAGAAATAGTAAGTGGCCACATAGATTATAAGACACAACTAGAGACAATAGAATTTAGGCACTGGAAAAGATTTGGTCCGTTGTCTTTGTCCAAAGTCTTTAAAATAACATTAACCTTATTATAAATAATGAGGTCACAAATGAGTTTACAAAGCAAGAAGGACTAAATGCTTAAATTATTTGTTTGTTTGTTTTTTAATTGAACAAGTACTTATTGTGCCATATGGAATAAGAAACTCTAGCAAATTCCAGGCTAAGAATGTTGAACAGGCAATGGGGCATAGTAGAAAGAGAGTTAAACTTTGTATGAGGAACAATTGGGGTTAAGTCCTTCTGATATACAGAGTAGCTTGTGTGATTGCTGATAAATCAGGTAACCTCTCAGTGTCCTAAATAATTTTCTCACACTATAAATTAAATTATGCATGACTCATCAATTTGCATTAGTAAAGGAAATTCTGCTGGAAGTTCCCTAAATATTTGAAAACCCAGCTCTTGATAAATACATATTTTTATGGATAATTACTGCCAATAAATATTTATTGACCACTCCTATATACAAAGAATTGTGGGGGATGCATAAGATGTAGCCCCTACCTTAAAGAAACTTAGATTTATGTTTGGGTAAGAAGAATAGACTCAATTGGAAAGTGATTGCTGAGGAAAAAAACTAACCTAAAAAGTGAAAGTTATGAGGCTGATTTTTTGGTTCATTATTAGAAAGAATATTCTAACAATTGGAGCTATCAGGAAAAGGCGTGTGCTTTCTGGTAATATAACATTCTTCACTACTGTAGGGATTTAAACTCAGGTTGGATTATTTGGATCAGGGTGGATTATTATTATCTGCTTATTGAGAATGTTGTTGAATGGATACATATTTTACTTTGGAATTATTCAAGATGACCTCTCATATTCTTTTTAAGTGAGGAATTCCATTATTCAAATTCATTTTTTATAATTCAGAAAATATGCAATTATAATTTATTTGGCTCTTTATCCATCATATGAAATTTCTTCTTTGGGGGAATAAGAATATTAATATAATTATAAATCTGTGAGATGAATTCAAGAACTCTGCTTCTTTTTCTTTTTAACCTTTTATATTCTGAACTTAATAAAAACTAAAAAAAATTTCCTCATGTAAAGTAAAAAATAAAAAGATTATATAAAATATCATACTTATTTATGGCTTCTTATTAAATTTGTATAATAATTTCAACATGTTATTTTCAGAGTTGTCTTTCTTGCCTACATTTCCTTTTCTATTTTATGCATTTTTTAAAAAATAAACCCTAGGAGGGCAGCTGGGTAGCTCAGTGGATTGAGAGCCAGGCCTAGAGATGGGAGGTCCTAGGTTCAAATCTGGTCTCAGACACTTCCCAGCTGTGTGTCCCTGGGCAAGTCATTTAATTCCCATTGCCTAGCCCTTACCACTCTTCTGCCTTGGAGTCAATATTGACTCCAAGATAGAAGGTAAGGGTTTTCAAAAAAAAAAAAAAAAACCTTACCTTCTGCCCTAGAATCAATACTATGTATTGGTTCCAAGGCAGAAGAGTTGTGAGGGCTAGTCAACATGGATTCAATGATTTGCCCAGGAGCTAGGAAGTGTCTGAGGCCAGATTTGAATTTAGGACCTCCCATCTCTAGGCCTGGCTCTCAACCCATTGAGCTATCCAGCTGCCCCATTTATGTAATTTTTTAAAAAGGCTTCAAGACCCTATTTTTTTCTTTTTGGAAATATCATCATTATCACTGATTTTCTTTCTAATCCCTACCTTCAATTTTTAAAAATGCTTGTAACAAATAAACATCCTCAAATAAACTAAAACACATATTTTCTCTTTCTAATTGTGTATGTTTTATTCTTAATTTTGAGGGCTCTCAGTTTCTATTTTCTTTTCTTTTAAAGGTTAAAAATGCAACTTCCCCTACCTCAACCAAAACTATGTTTCAAATTCCATTGATCAATATTTGATATGACCAACATGGTATTTTCTAATACTGAGAAGTTCATCTGGAACAATGTAATTCCTTGCATATAATTAATGACTATTTATAAGTGAGCACAGTAGGTTACTGTGGATTATGTTAACCACTATTATACTTAGTTCATTCCAGATTCTTTCTGTTTCATTCAAATAAGATGATTTTCCTGGTCAAAATACTAAGTAATCTTTCTTTTTCTTTGAGAAGATCTGTATTTGTTTTGATGTTCATTTTGTGTCAATGTTACAAAAAAAAAAAAAACTGTCTCTAAGTGTTATGCCCAATGGCAACATTTTTTGATAATCTTCTCAGAAAGGTGAATGCCTAGTTTTGTTTTGTTTTTGGTAGTTTGAAAGATCTACTTATATACTCAGCTCTATTCTTTTTTCCCTTTAAAAATATGCCATGAGGAAGGGGAAATAGAGAATATAAATTATTAAGCAAGATAACATCTACCATTGAAGGAATAGTGTGACTCTTTCCAATTACGAAAGCCTTTGAAATCTTCTGACGCCCTATCCTCTAGCTTCTCTATCTCAAGGGACAGTTAGCATTTTTCAGTTACTTTGGCAGGGGTTGATTATTGAGAAAATTCACTCAGTGCTTGCATTTTCCCAAGTCCCTATGGCATTCTTAAAGCCTGATTGATAGATTCTTCTAAATCCTCTGATTCATAGAATATTCTAATATTCTTTCTCAGACTTGTAAGAGACCTCATAGGTCATCTGTCTTAACCTGTACCCAAACAACCCTGCCTTCTCCCTCGTAACAATCTTTACCTTCTTACTGAACACTTCTTATGACAGGGAGGCATATGGTATGATGGATCGATTCTACACTCAGCTTCAGGTAAGACCTTCATTTGAATCTTGCTTCTGATACTTTTTACACAGGAAATCCAGAGCAGCAAACCTCTTGTACCTTCCTTTGGAGACTATTGGGATGATAATAACTAGTTAAAAGGAACATTGAAAGAGAGCAATTATTGCTACCTTCCAATGCAGCAATTTTCACTTTTAGATAACTTTAGGTGTTGGGAAAGAATTCCTTACACCAAAGTGAAATCTTCACTGAAATATCTTCCCATTGTTCCTGGTTCCTGTATACTAGGGAATTCCTTTTCTGCTCCCTTTGGGACCACAAAGAACATCAAATACCTGAAGGTAGTTTTCACATCTCTAGGTCTTTTCTTATCCAAACTGACTTCAACAATCAATCTTGCAAACAACAAACATTCCTTAAGACTACCATTTGTCAGACACTGTGCTAGGTTCTTAAGATAACAAAAAGGATGCAATCCCTGCCCTCCAGGAGCATACACACAGTCTATAGGGGGAAATAACACATCTGTACAAGGTGTATAAGAAGTGACATTGGAGGTAGGGATGTGAAAGAGAATGGGGCCATGATTGTGGTTTCCCTATTCATCTCTGTTATCCTCTGGATATGTTCCAGATTGTTGATATACTTCCTAAAATATGCTACTCAAAAAAGAAATCAGGGTTTCAGATATAATCTGATGAAGGAAGAATAAAAAGGGGCTACCATTCCCTCAATCTAGAAGCTCTGATTCTATTCAGGTAATTTAAGATTACTTTAGTTCTTTTGACTATTAACTCCTATTGGTTTTTACAGAGGAAATTGCTTAACAGCTCTGGGAGAGGGAAGGGAATTGGGGTGGGAAAAATCATGAATCATGTAACCATGGAAAAGTATTCTAAATAAATTCATTAATTAAAAAAAGAATAAATCTGTTCTTAAGGTTCAGAAATTTGACCAGCTTGAGATATACATAATTATCCTATTATCTAGCCCACAACTCTACATCCTACCCAAAATAATATTTTAAATCTTTGTCAGCTGACTTGCTGAAATCCAAGGGTCCATATTACTTTCTTTACCCATTAGTTTAGTAACATTGGTGCAGTGAATCTATTGTATTTGTAAACCAAAGAATTTCACACTATAATTGTGGAGAAAGTGGAGAAATATGGATTCAGTAATGATACAATTAAATTCTGAAATGTTAGGATGGCCATACTTGAAGTAATTAATGAGTCCATGTTAATATTTTAATATATCTCAAACAATTGCTCCTTGGTCATGTCCTATTTCACATTTTTATTACTGATTTAGATAAAAATCAGACAGCCAATTCATCCAGTTTTCAGGTGATACAAAATATAAGGATTGTTAACCTGCATGAGGGTGTGAGGTATGTTCACAAATACCCTTTTAATAAAATGTTGTAAAGTTTGTCAATGATAGAAGTGAGGCCATTAGTATATAGTTAAGAAATCCACTTTCCTTTTGGAAATTAGAACTATCTGTACTTTATGGACCTTAATGGAATCAAGTGAATTCCCCACAAGTAAGGAAATGTAGTAAAAGTTCAAGTGCTGAAAAAGCAGAGTAGATTCAGACTATAATGAGACAATTTCCTTTGCCATTCTTCTCTCCCTACCCCAATCCCACTATTGCCAGTGACCACCAAGGCTATTGGTGAACAAAACTTCCATCTATTTTATTTTCCCTTGTCTGTTGCCCTCAGTAATAGAGTTACACAGCAAGGAGCTTCTGAGTTCTTCCTAACTCAGCCCATTTTACTATAATTCAAAGATGTGGACAAGAACAAGCAGCATGAAACATGTATATATGGCCCTGTAAAGAGGTCTATACCTTCTCCCTATGCAGCAAGAAAAGTCATCACTTTCACATACTTCACTTTCTACAGAAACATTATGATAACTTGCAACAGTAAAGAATCCCTCTCAGTGTTACTATCTACACAGTTCAGAAAAGATAATTCTAACTGTGAGATTCTTGCTGAAAAGAATGTCCATGATGCTCTCAAAAAAGAACACTATAAAGAGTTAAGCCTCATCACTGAGTATGACAGTAAATTCAACATACAACTTCTCAATCACAATGCAGTTTTACAGAGAAAATTCAATCAAGTTCTCTCCCACTAGATCTGGTAGATTTAAGCCTTGTTGACATGCCAGAGCAAATTTCCAGTGAAATAAAAACTTCAAGAGGATCAGTAGATGTCCATATGTATTTATCAGACAATCTCCCTACTCTCTCCTAAACTTACCACATATCTATAATATTGGTTGACAATTATTTAAGCTTCTATTGATTTAAAAATCTGTCTTTTTAGTTACTTGTCTTATAGCTCTTCTGACTATAAATTATAGTTTTAAATGAATTACTTTTATTTGCTTCACTGGATATTTCTCAATTACATATAAACATTTTATAACAATAATTTTATCATAATAAATTCTTACTTTTCTAGATTATATGTCAATACAATTCTTAATATTTATTTTCTAATATTTTGCAATCCTTTTTCTCTTTCCCATTCATCCCAACTCTTCTCCAAAAAAGTAAGTAATAAGATGGAGGTTGTACATATATTACCATATTATCACATGATATATATTTCCATGTTTATCATGTTGTGAAAGAAGACACATTATTAGCACTAGAGAAAAGTTCATGAAGGAAATAAAATAAAGAATAGTATGTTTCAATTTTCATTCAGACTTCTTATGTTCCTTCTATGGCTGTGGCTATTCTTTTGTTTTTCTCATGAGTCCTTGCCTTGTTGATAAGAGTTGAGTTATTCACATGTATATTATTGTGGTTACTGTGTATAATGTTCTTGTTTTACTCACATATCTTAAAATCACTTGATATATAATTCTTTTCAGGTTTTTTGGTGATTATCTTATTTGTCATTTCTTATGGTCCAATAGTATTCCATTATAAGTATATACCGCAACTTGTTTAGCAATTCCCCAATTTATGGACCCCTCCTCAGTTTCCAGTTTTTTGCCCAAACAAAAAGAGCTACTATAAATATTTTCATACAGGTAATTTCTTAGTCCCTACCTTTAATTTTTTTGATATACAAACCTAACAGTGATATTACTAAATCAAATGGTAAGTCCAGTTTTTTGGCCTTTTGGACATAGATCCAGATTGCTCTTCAGAATGGTTGTATCAGTTCACAGAACCACCAACAGTATATTATCACCCTGTTTTTTCCACATACTCTCCAATATTTATCAATTTATTTTTTGTCATGTTATCCAGTCCAATGCGTATGAGGTGGTAGCTTGTTTTAATTTGCATTTTTCTAATCATTAGTGATTTGGACTATTTTCTCATGTGCCTAAAAATAGTTTTAATTTTTCATAAGAGAATTTCCTGTTCATATCCTTTGGCAATCTGTCAAATGGGAAATGTTTTGTATTCTTATAAATTTGACTGAGGACTCTATTAACAATCTATTTTTAAATTTCATATTAACAGATTTTTTCCATTTTCCCCCCATCTTCCCTTCCTCGAGAAGGAGAATAATTTTATTTTTATTATATATGGGAGGTCATATAAAACATAGTTCCACATTAGGGACCTTTAAAAAGAAAACATAAAGAAAAGAAAATAACAAAAAATAAAGATAGCAAAACAAGGAGCGTGCTTCATTGTGTATTCAGGCATCATTAGTTCTCTCTATGGAAGCATACAACATTTTTCATAATGGTTCCTTTAGAATTGTCTTAGATCATTGTCTTGATCAGAGTAGTTAAGTCTTTCACAGTCGATCATCCTCAAAATGTTACTCTTGTTCTCTGGGTTCTGCTCACTTCATTTTTCATGAATTCTAATAAAAACTTCTCAAATTTTTCTGAAACCATCCTGCTTGTAATTTCTTATAGCACAATAGTATTCCCAATCATTTACAACCTGTTTACCCACCCACTAGTTACTAGGCATTTCCTCAATTTCCAATTCTTTGCCACCCAAAAAATAAAAACTTACTAAAACTATTTTTTGTACAAATAGTTCCATTTCCCTTTTTCTTTGATATGTCTTTTAAATTTCTTTATTTTTTCAAGATTGCATGTGATACAATTTTTAATAATTATTTTCTGGTATTTTATGATCTATGTTCTCTCCATCCCACTCCTGCCCCTTCTCCATGATAACAAGTATTATACAACACATATTTCCATGTTCATCATATCGTGAAAGAAGACAGATGCCACTTATACTAGAGAAAATTTGATGAAGGAAATAACGTGAAGAATGGCTTGCTTCAGTCTGCATACAGACTTCTTCAATTCCTTCCATAGCTGTGAACAGCGTCATGAGTCCTTTGGAGTTGCCTTGGATCCTTGCACTGCTAATATTAATTGTCTTTACAATTCGTCATCATACTTTATTACTAATACTGTGTACATTGTCCTAGCTCTCTGCTCACTTCACTTTGCATTACTTCATATAAATCTTTCTAGGGTTTATTTGTGATCATCTTGTTGTCAATAATATCCTGTTACAATCATATACCACAACTTGTTCAACCACTCCCCAATTGATGGGCATCCCTTTAATTTCCGGTTCTTTGCTAGCACAAAAAGTGTGACTATGATTTTTTTTTTTTACAAAGAAGTTCTTTTCCCCTATCTTTGATCTCATTAGGATACAGACCTAGTAGTAATATTGCTGGATAAAACATTATGAAAACTTTTATAGCCCTTTGTAAGTAATTCCAAATTGTTCTTCAGAAAGTTTGGACTAGTTTGCAACTCTATCAATGGAGTATTAGTAACCAAATTTTTTCACATTCCTGCCAGCATTTCTCATTTTCCATTTTTTTGTCACAGCCAATTTTACAGCAATAAGGGGTTATCTTAGAATTGTTTTGATTTGCATTTCTCTAATCTGGAGTGACTGAAATCATTCTTTCCTTTGACTATTGTTAACTTTTATTTCATCTTTTGAAAACTGCCTTTTTACATAATTTGACCATCTTTGAATTGGGGATTGGTCTTTATTTTTATAAATTTGGTTCAATGCCCTACAAATTTGAGAAATAAGGCCTTTATCAAAGAAACTGTCAAACTTTCTTCAGTTTCTTGCTTACCTTCTAGCTTTTACTATATTTGTTTTATTTGTGCAAAAGGTTATTGATTTCATGTAATCAAAATTATCTATTTTACTTCCCTTGAACTTGTCAATCTCTTCTTTGGTCATATAATATGGATTTTCCTTTAGACTTTAGATCTGAGAGTACATTTTATATGTCCCTTGATTTACTTACAATATCATCCTTTATGTCTAAATATTTATCCATCTTGACATTCTCTGGATATATGATTTTAGTTGTTAGTATATATCTAGTGTCCTCCAAACTGCTTTCTAGTTTTCCCAGCAATTTTTATCAAACATTTAGTTCTTAGAACAAAAGCTTGATCTTTGAGTTTATCAAAGAATATACTAGTTTTCCATTTACTACTATGATTTGTGTAATTAATCTAATTCACTCATCCACCACTCTATTTTTCAGCCAGAACCAGATTATTTTGATGATTGTTGCTTTGTAATATAGTTTTTAAATTGAAATGGCTAGGCTGCTTCCCTTAACATTGTTTTCATTGATTCTCTTGATATCCTTGACGTTCATTCTTCTATAATAATTTTACCATTTTTTCTATCTCTAGAAAATAATTCTTTGTTAGTTTGATTGGAACAGAATAAATAAAATAATAGGTGGAATTATCATTTATATTGTATTGGCTTAACCTACTTCAGAGCAGTTAATATTTCTCCAATTTTTAGGTCTGTTTTCATTTGTGTGAAAAGTGTTTTGTAATTATGTTCATATAATTCTTGGGTTTTTCTTTGCAGTTTCTTTATATTGTTTACAGTTTTTTAATAGAATTTCTCTTTTTCTTACTGCTATGTTTTGTTGTTAGTATATTGAAATGCTGCTGACTTATGTGGATTTATTTCATATTCTGCAACTGATATAGTTATTAATTTTTAATTAGTTTTTAGTTGATTCTCTAGGGTTCTATAAGTATACCATCATGTTTTGTTTCCTCATTGTATATTTTTATTCCTTTGATTTTTTTTTGTTGTCTTCATTCTATAGCTAGGATTTCTAGTACAATATTGAATAAATTATGGTTATTTCTATTTAGCATAAAGATAGACTAACAGGCTCTGGGTCAATGGCCCATGAGTTAAAACATTACAATATGCTTGAGGCAACATAGTCTAGTAGATATAGCACTGGTCTGGAACAGGAAGATTGAAAGTCAAACTTGACTCTATACACTTAGTAGCTGACTTACCATGGGAAACTCTCATAATTATTCTAGCAAAGTAAGAGGATTGAACTCATCATCTCTAAAGTCCTTTTTCTGCCCCTAAATCTTTTATAATGTGATTCTGTTCATTCATATTTTTCTTATAAGCTAAATTTTAAGAGTTTTCACAGACTAGCAAATGTTTTAAAGAGATGTAGAGAGAGTGTAATATAGACAGGATGACAAAAGGACATCAGTCAGCAGGTATATAGATACTATTGATAACCTCTCCCAAACTGAAAGAAATGCCATAGGATTCAAAGAGAAGGGAATACATTGACAGTGTTTCAAACACCAAAATCTAATGCATGCTTATTCAAAGACCTGTAGAATAATTGGTATACATTGGGAGATTCCTTTCCATGACTTAAGTGTTGATTCAGCAGCATCTAATTTGGTTTATCACCCTGTGGTCCTCCATGATATTGGAGGGGAGAAATAGATGAATTTAGGTTCATATTCTGAATAATATAATATTCGGTGACAATATGCTAATCTAATTGAAAGCACAGGACTGTTTTAATAGCTGTGCCCTCTTTTTACTAGAACTAAGAGTGTACCAAGAGGAGAGTCAAAAACAAGCTAAATTAATATGTTCACTCTCTAGGAAAGAAGCATAAGTAAAATCAATCTATATGTTCTAAAATATAGTACTTCTCTTTATGGTAACAAAGAACTGGAAATTAAAAGGATACCCATCAATTCGGAATGGATAAATATGTTGTGGTATATGATTGTGAAGGAATACAATTACACCAGAACAAATGATGAACAGATTAATTTTTAAAAAGCAAGGAAAGAGAATAGACTTGGGGTAAATGACCTTAGCAAGACAGTCTATGACAAGCCCAAAGATCCCAGCTTTTGGGACAAAAATCCATTATTTGATAAAAACTGCTGGGAAAATTGGAAGACAGTGTGGGAGAGATTAGGCTTGGATCAAACCTCACACCCTACACCAAGATGAACTCAGAATGGGTGAATGACTTGAACATAAAGAAGGAAACTATAAGTAAGTTAGGTGAACACAGAATAGTATTCTTTGCAGATCTTTGGGAAGGGGAAATTTTTAAAACCAAGCAAGACTTAGAAAGAGTCACAAAATGTAAGATAAATAATTTTGAAAACATCAAATTAAAAAGTTCTTGTACAAACAAAACCAATGTAATCAAACTCAGAAGGGAAATAACAAACTGGGAAACAATCTTCACAACAAAAACCTCTGACAAAGATCTAATTACTCAAATTTACAAAGAACTAAATCAATTGTACAAAAACATCAAGCCATTCTCCAATTGATAAATGGGCAAGGGACACAAATAGGCAGTTTTCAGTTAAAGAAATCAAAACTATTAATAAGCACATGAAAAAGAGTTCTAAATCTCTGATAATCAGAGAGATGCAAATCAAAACAACTCTGAGGTATCACTTCACACCTAGCAGATTGGCTAACATGATAGCATGGAAAGTAATGAATGCTGGAGGGGATGTGGCAAAGTAGGGACACTAATTCATTGCTGGTGGAGTTGTGAATTGATCCAACCATTCTGGAGGGCAATTTGGAACTATGCCCAAAAGGCGCTAAAAGTCTGCCTACCTTTTGACCCAGCCATAGCACTGCTGGGTTTGTACCCAAAAGAAATAATAAGGAAAAATACATGTACAAGAATATTCATAGCTGTGCTCTTTGTGGTAGCAAACAACTGGAAAACGAGTGGATGCCCATCAATTGGGGAATGGCTGAACAAATTATGGTATATGTTGGTGATGGAATACTATTGTGCTAAAAGGAATAATAAAATGGAGGAATTCCGTGGGAACTGGAACAATGTCCCGAAGTGATGCAGAGCAAAAGGAGCAGAGCCAGGAGAACATTGTACACAGGGACTATGTACACTGTGTACACTGTGGTACAATCGAATGTAATGGACTTCCCCATTGGTGGCAATGAAGTGATCCTGAACAACTCAGAGAGATGTATGAGAAAGAACACTATCCACATTCAGTGGAAAAACTATGGGCGTAGAAACACAGAAGAAAAACAACTGCTTGATCACATGGGTCGAGTGGGATAAGACTGGGAATGTAGACTCTGAATGAACATCCTAGTGCAAATACCAACAATATGGAAATGGATTCTGATCAAGGACACATGTAATACCCAGTGGAATTATACATTGGCTACGGGATGGTAGGGGAGAGAGAGGGGAGGAAGGAATAGAAAATGATTTTTTTAACCAGGGAATAATGTTTGAAATTGATCAAATTTTTTAAAAAATTTAAAAAAATAATAATAATAAAATAAAAAGCAAGGAAAGACCTACATAAGTTATGAAGAGTGGAATGAGCACAACCAGGAGAAAATTATACAGCGACTGAAATATTTTGAAGAATGACTTACCTATATTCACTGCCAGAGAAAGAACTGACAAACAGAGATCACCAAGATATAGTTTTATCTATTTATATATACATATATATTACATATCTATATTGACTATTTGATATTGATATATTATCAGATGATGTCCTCCCTAATGGCGGTAAAGAGGAAGGGAAAAGGTTTACTGGGTATTTTAATGTAACAAAAAATTTAAATAATAAATCTTTAGGCATTACCTCATTTGAGGACCTATTGTTGATTTTTCAAAAGTCAAACTATCATTGTCTCAGTGCATATTAGACACAACTACAGTGTATTTTCCCTGATGCCAAGTTGATGTTTTGCATTTTAAACTGTAGTTGACTTTTCCTTTTCCCTACTTATAGTCAGGGAATTTTACTTGTCTCTTGAACTCTGGTTTGACTCAGCTCAGTTTCCTATTTAATCTCTTGGATTTTTCACAAACCAATCTGTCTTTGGCACCTCACCGGAGTAGATTTTGACATACTGACAGTTGATCAACTCTCTCCCTCTTCATCTTTTTGGCATTTCTTTCTGATTTCCAGAGTTAGCAGCAGAATCTATGCATTTGCTTAATGACACATACTCTTCTCTCAACCTGTCTCCATCACTCTCCCACTTCCATGAAAATAAACATTTGCTGGTGAGGCTATGCAAAGTCATAATGTATATGTCATGAGAGACTGAATGAAAACAGAGCTGTGCCAATGCCTAGAATTTCCTGATGTTCATGGGCAAACACATATACCATACATTTTCTTGTACCAATATCTTTTCTCCTATTTGTTGGCTACAAAATTAACTCCCCTTTAATAAGGATGTACCTGTTTCAGTACCAATTACATTATCCATGATGAAAAGGGGATCTCTCTGGCTCTTTTTCTGCTGCCTCCAAAATAATCTCAAGCCTCACTATTCAATCTCCAAAAACTTAAAGCAAAATGAAGTACAACAAAACATCTCACTATACCTAAAGAGCTTCATATTTAAAATCTTATAGCAAGTCATAGATCCTAGATATCTCTTCTTCCTTGATTCTAAGCCCTATGCAATCTGGTTTTGACTTCAGCATAAACTGAAACTGTCTTTTCTATATTACCAGTGGTTACCCATTTGGCAAATCTAATAGCCTTTTCTCATTCCTTATCCTCACTTTATCACCACCTCCTCCTGAATATTTTCGCCTGACTAGGTTTCTTCCCAGTTCTCTTCCTACATGTATAATCACTTCTTCATAATCTCTTTCACTAGCTCTTCTTCCAGGTCACTCCCAATAACTGTGTGTATCCTCAAAGATATGTCTTGAACTTTCTGCTCTTTTCCCTCTAGAATGTCTTGATTGGTGATATTCTCTGCTCCTATTGGTTCCATTGTCATTTCTCTGCATAGAATACCCAGACCTATAAATCCAGCTCTTACTTCCCTTCTGAGTTGTAATCTCATATCACAAAATAACTTTTGGATATACAAATTTATTATCTTTTATTCTAAACATTCGACCAAACACGCTTCTCTTCTGAGAGCAGAATCATTCTCCTACTCACCTAGGCTCACAACCTTAGTCATTCTAATGCCATCTATCAACTGAGATGAATGTCGCTTGTGTTACTATTAAAATATAAAACATTAGTAAAAGAATGCATGATTTATAACTCCAATGTTATCTTTTACCTAAGTGATTCTCAAAGGTTTTATTCTCAGGACCTAATTACAATCTTAAAAAGTACTAAGGTTTCCCCAAAGCTTTTGTTTATGTGGATTCTATGTATTGGTAGTAACAGTATTGATTATCAAAATGTCATCATTATAAAAATAGTTCTGATATCATATATCCCCTGAAAGGACCCTGGAGCCCCTAAAAATTCTCAAGTCACTCTATAAGAACATCTGCCATATCTAATTTGGTTAAATAAATCTATAGATATAAGTTAACTTCAAAAGTCCCCAGTTTTCTAATTTGGTAGTGTACTAGTGGGGGCGGGGGGAGGTCAGGAACCAAAGCTTGAAAAGTCTAAGAGAGAGAAGGGATAGATAAAAGGAAACACTACTTCCTCTCTTAGGTAGAGCTACATAAGGGAAGTTGAGAGATTTGATCAAGGTCCAGAGCTGAAAGGTAAGGAGGAAATCCCCCTCAGTCTCTGGTTTCTGGTTTCTTCCCTTGAGAGACATTAGATGAATAATATGTTCAGTTTCTTCTGGTTTAATAAAATCTATTTATTCTTTGTAGTATTTAAGAATGGTAGGTTTAGGGTAGAGGGAGAATTAGGAAATCCCTAATTTCTATTTTAAACTAAATTCCCCTCCGGGATGCCAGCTCAGGTCTGGAGACCTGAGTCCCTGGTGAAATTGTGGAATCAGGCAGTTGGATTTTCCCAATATAGAAAGATGTACAGTTATTGAAGAGGTCAATTGAAAATCTTCTTGGGTGGATAGTCTCTTATCTTCCCCAAAAGGGAAAATCTCTATCCACTACTGAAGAAGGATGGCTAATCTGATTTTCTTCAGATAGATGAGGGATTACAACAGGTTGAGCTCAGCAAGATACTCCCCATCCCCCGTTGACATAAAAATTCCATTCTCTTTCTGCATGATGTTTTCCTGCAAACGAAGTCTTTGCAATGCCGTCTATAACTCTCCCATCCACAGTAGTCATAAAAACAAGCTAGATAAATTATTTCTTCTGTATAATCTTTCATAATATAAACCCCAGTTCAAACATTAGGCTTTCTTTGAGCATGGTAAGCTATGGTCAAGACCGATGCTTTGAAATCAAGGCCACCTATATTAGCATTACAGAAGTCACTGAAACTTCAAGGATTTAACCTATTATGAGACTTTCATTCTAAGCTGCATTGTTGTTTTAAGGGTCACTATTTGCTGACTTTTCCTCAGTAGAAACCCTAGTAAGGTAAGATGTTAAAAAAAAAAAGGCCCATTGAGATCTTTGACTAACTGTCCTACAATCCTTGGTTTCTATTTCAGATGTTACCCATTCCTTTTGTCACCTAAGGCTCTGTTTTAGTATTCTGACTCTTTCCCCAGTTTTGAACAATAATCCTTTGGTGTTCTAAATAAATAATTTCTCTCTTCTTCTCTCTACATTTTCTATCATAAGAAGGTTTCAGTCAAAATCATAAAACCTATGCAATCTGGAATGCCAATCCAGCCCATCTTCATCTCAGCCACAGAAGGAAGGTTTGACTAACATGTTGAGAAGCAGTCTATTATTCTGCCATTTTTAAAACCCATTGTTCAATGATGATCTTATTTTTTTAATTATTTAAAAACACAATTTGAGTCAAATAGCACAAAATGTTCCAATGAACCCCTAAATTCCAGACAAAACTAAAGGTAATTGTTTTTTTTTAATAAAAAGGAATTATATTTATGAAAGATAAAATGAGATTAAAGTCAAAGTTAATAAATGTGGGTGCCAGTATTTAATTCAAAAGGTACTTTTCAGTTTTTAAACAAAAGGATACTAAATAGGTGCTTTAACATTAAATGGGAAAATTCAATTTAAAAAAAGGATGATTAGAAACAAAGAAATCTTACTTTCATAGCCAGGAATGAGGGATGCCTACAAAAGAGTCACCAGCTGCACAAACCTCTACAGGCAGCAGGGAGGCTGAATTACTTTGCCAAAAAAAAAAAGTCTGGCCATTTTAGAGGAAAAAAGAGGCACAAATTAATAGTGATGAATTGCCTAGAGATAGATTTTAATGAAGGAGAATATACAACAGCAGCATATTTATTACTTTGAGCTGGTAATTTAATAGAGTCACATCTGGTAAGGAATGCAAATTATTTAAACTATTCTAGCACATCTGGCCTTCCCTCATGAAATAAATAATACAAGTCGCAGGTAAAAATAGTGACTACCATATGACTACTGAGATTGCAAAAGAAAACCATCTAAATATCATGACATTTCTAGGAAGATCTAGCAACATGGTCAACAAACTTGTCAATAATGTTATTACTAAAAATGAAGCTAGATGGATGTTGGATCATGGGATAATGGAAAAACTATCAACCATAAATTATCCAAGTAAAAATAAAACTTGATTCAAATTCGTTGAATTATTAATAACTAGTTGTTAAAATTAACCAACATTTTAAGCCCTCATTTTGTACATTGCATTATGCTGGATTCCCATGATACAAAGTTGAAACAACATTTAGCCCCTGCCCTAAACAAACTTAACAAATAAGGTAATAAAATAGAAAGTTTAGTAACAGAATTCCAAATTTAACCTAAAGCTCAATTCATAAGTGAATTCAGTTAGCCAATAAAGCATGTAGTAAATACCTATTACTTTCCAAGCACTGTACTAAATACCAGAGGTAAAAATACAAAAATGAAAGATATTCCCTGCTCTCAATGAATTTAAGATTGAATGGGAGAGGTAAAAGACAAAAGAAAATTGAAAAAAAGATGGGGAGGGGACAGGATGAAGAAATCCAAAAGAATGCCACCTGGTGGGAAATGAAAAGATGACTGGAATGGATACCTTCCTTAAAAGAAGTTTTGTCAAGAGCTCTTCACTCACTGCTCCAATCAGAGAAACAAAGGATACTGATGAGGTGTGAGTGCCTAGGCTGATTTGATCTTGGAGGATGAAGAGGTTCCTGAAAATATATTGGAGAATTCCTAAGGAGTACCTCTGGTTAGAAAAGGGTGTGAAACATTTATACCACTATCTTATGTTCAAGGTTTTGACATGATTTTGCCTCCAATTCAATTACATAGTTTCTCCCTAATTTCTATATTACCAATAATCCTTAGCAATCAGGTATCATACCGTAATAAATAATATTTTTCCAGATTTACTTACCATATTTTTATGTTTTTTAATTAACAAAAAACACAATTTTTTCTCTCCCTTTTATCTCCCCTTTCTAAGTATGAAAGGAATTTTAAAACATTTTTTGTAACAAAGATCAAATAGTCAAGAAAACAAATTCCTGCATTATCTACATCCAAAAAAAATTATGTCCCATTATGTACCATCTCTCTGTCAGGTAGTGAGTAGTATGCTTCATGACCAGTTCTTTAAAATGGAAGTTCATCATTACAGTGAATACATTTTTAATGTGTAAATGGACATTAACAAGGGTACTAATCATCTAGCCTTTCTAATGACAGGAATATTGATAAGTATGACAGACAACTATATATCCCAGCAAGTACAAATGGTACTCTCTTTTATTAAATATCAATGTATCATGCAATATCATGCAAAAGCTTTATGTACTGTTCTTTCCTTCCATTCAAGAAGAGAAAAATAATATATGCTAATAACATGTTCTAAGACTTTTATGTTTCAATAACCTGATCAATGTTAACCTTTCATTTGCTGATATATATCAGTTGGGTCAAACTATAAAAAAAAGAGGTGGGGTCCACTAAACCATCATATTTTAATATGTTACAGGGTGTTCTTAGGATTTTTGCATATCACATGTTTGATTTTTCTAATCTACATCACAATCTATCCATACTTTACAATTCTATACAGCTCTTTTCCATTTCTTTTTTTCAAAAAATTCACTGCTGAGTGCTGATCCAATGTATCCCTCATTCTTGTTACTTAAGGATCCCATTTTTATTGTCTCCCTATCTGATGAAATTCCTTATAAATTTTCATAATTTCTTCTTTTTAAAATATATTCATTTATTTGTTTTTCAGTCATGTATAGAAACAATTTTGATAATTGTTTTCTGACACTTTAAAATTGAGATTTTCAACCTCCCTCACTTCGTCCACCAATCCCCCAAAGTAAGTAGTCTGATATCAGTTATACCAGTACTTTCATGCAATATATATTTGCACTGTACATATATCCCTTCTGTGGCAACAAGCCTTGAGGGCAGCCAAAGCAGCCACCAAGGCCCAGTCACAGGATAAGGAGGAATACCAGCATATACCAGCACTTGCAGATACAGGGGAGCAGGGGTCCATGGTCAAAGTTCCAAGGGATAAAAGAGTGTTGGGGGTTGCACAGGCTGGGATAATATTGAATACACCACTTCTTACATCATACCACCTTGAAAGAACTGAAAACAGATAGATTCCCAGTGTCAGCTCTCAAGGTAGCTGCACAAAAAACTTGAAGCTTGGAATAGTGTTCCCTTCAACACAATTGTAGAGTCCAACTTTAACAGTGTTTTAAACTAAAAGGAAAATAAGGCATGAAAGTGAGCAAATAAAAAAAGAACATAACAACATAGAAAGTTATTTTGGTACCAGGGTAGACTTAAACTCAGAAGATGACCACAATGTCAATACTGTTGTATCTAAAGCCTCCAAGAAAAATAGAAATTGCTCTCAAGCCCAAAAAGAACTAATGGAGGAACTCAAAAATGGCTTTTAAAATCAAACAAGAGAGGTAGAAGGAAAACTGGGAAAAGAAATGAGTGATACAGGGAAATTAAAGAAAGAGAGTCAACAGCTTGGTAAAAGAGGCACCAAAAATACTAAAGAAATTAATACCTTAAAAAACAGAATTAGCCAATTGGTAAAAGATGCACTATTAATTGGAATTTTGCTCCCCAGGGACACTCTCTCCCAGCATTCCCATTTACATATCTACATAATGTATTAACATAGGGAAGATATAAGTTTTGTGTAGCTCCACTCTCTCTCTTCTTCCCAGAAATGGGCTGTGGAGGCTGTGGAAAGCTTGGCAGGAAAATTTTACTCACGTGACTTTACACAGGTTTTTAT
The DNA here is from genome assembly GCF_027887165.1 of Monodelphis domestica. Classification (NCBI taxonomy): domain Eukaryota; kingdom Metazoa; phylum Chordata; class Mammalia; order Didelphimorphia; family Didelphidae; genus Monodelphis; species Monodelphis domestica. Next base: position 293,844,425 of record NC_077230.1, read on the forward strand.
TTTTGTTCTTTTACTTCTACTTCAAGTTATACTTTATAAATTATAATACTTGGAGTTATTGATATTAATTTAAATTTAATAGCACAAAATAAAATCAAGAGAACTCCTTTAAAAAGCAGAATTACTCAGTGGATTGCGAGTCAGACCTAGAGACAGGAGGTCCTAGATTCAAATCTTAATGCAGACACTTCCCAGCAGTTCAAGTCATTTAACCTTCATTGCCTAGCCCTTACCACTCTTCTGTCTTGGAGTCATTATTGACTCCAAGATGGAAGGTAAGGGTTTTTTAAAAATAAGTAAATAATAAATAAAAATAAATAAATATCAAAATTTGCCAAATGGAAAAAAAAAGATATACAAATTTATACTGAGATTAAATTTACTTGAAATACAGTATTAGCCTTTTGGAAAAAGAGGTATAAAATGAATTGAGGAAAAGAACCATTTAAAGACTAGAATTGGGAGGAACTTCCGGGTAAACATGGCTGCAATTTAGATGCCACATGCTTCCTCTCCCCGGCACCAAACGAAATAGACTACATCAAAGGAGCATGAAAATCACCTTTGGAGGAACAGAAGGACTCCCCAGTACTCCACAAAGGTGAAGGTACGTGGGGTTTGAACATTTCCACACTATAATAAGAAGGAGGAAAAGCTTGCACAGAAACGTGAACTGAGCCACCCTACACCCCCCCCCACATCCCCCACCAAACCAGAGTGAGCTACCGGAGTGCTCACTGGGACAGCGAGTGAGTGGGGAACGTCTCTGTCTGGGGGGGCAATCCAGGGTCCTTGGGATCTGGAGAGTGCCAGGAAACAACGTCTCAGGGCGGTTTCACGGGAGATTCCTGTGCTGATCACAGGGGGCCCGCGGAGCTGTACTCGGGGAGGTTGCACTGGGCATCTGGGCAGAGCTAAACACCAGGGGTGGACCAGGCGCTGATTATCTGGGTATAGCTGATCACCTGGGTGGTTGGGCTGAGAACAGGAAACCTCGGAGGCGGGGAAGAACTAGTCTGAGGCAACCTAAATTCACAGAAAACCCTCTCATATCACCCAGACCCCAGACCAAAAAGGAAAGGGGAATACAACCACCAAAGGGATGGCTCACATGGCCCAAAATCAAGCCTCCAGGAAGAAAGGGGAAAAGGTGACTATTGAAAACTTTTATTGTAGGAGTACCCAAGGAAAAGAAGAGAATGTGGATGAAATCCCCCAAAAAATCAGAACATGCCTCCCAAAAAGGAAACTATCAACAAGCTCTGGAAGATCTCAAACTGGAACTTATCCAAAAGATGGAAACCTTCTGGAAAGAAAATGGGAGAAAGAGATCAGCAGTCTGACAGATAAGACTGCTCAATTGGAAAAGAGCTGGAAGCATCCAATAGAAGGGCAGAAAAATCTGAAAAGCAAAACCAGTCCCTAACGACCAGAATTAAGGAACTCGAAGAAAATGAGATCATAAAACAGCAAGAATCAATAAAGCAAAACCAAAAACTTAATGAATTAGAAGAAAACATAGAATATCTCACTGAAAAGGTAACAGACTTGGAAAACTGAGGAAGAAGAGACAACCTCCAAATTATCAGTCTCCCAGTAAAACAAGAGATAAACAATAAACTCGATGTTATTCTACAGGAGATTATAGAAGAAAATTGCCCACATGTTCTGGAGCAAGGGGGTAAAATAGAAATAAAAAGGATTCATAGAATACCCTCTATACTAAATCCCCAAAAGACAACCCCCAGGAATGTAATTGCCAAATTCAAGAGCTTCCAAGAAAAGGAGAAAATTCTACAAGAAGCCAAGGAGAGGAGCTTCAGATATAGTGGGGCTCCCATAAGGATCACACATGACTTAGCGGCTAACACACTAAGAGACTGCAAAGCATGGAACACAATATTTAGAAAGGCAAGAGAGCTGGGTCTCCAACCAAGAATCAACTACCCAGCAAAACTGACTATATTCTTCCAGGGGAAAGTATGGGCATTCAACAAAATAGAAGATTTCCAAGCATTTACTAAGAAAAGACCAGAACTTAGTGGAAAATTTGATATCCAAGCACAGAAAGCAAGAGAAACATGAAAAGGTAAATATGAAAGAAAGGGAAAAGGAGATAAATCTTATCTTTTTCTTTAAGTCAAACTCTCTTCTATAAGGACTACATTTACATCAAATTATATATATTAATATGTGGGGAAAATGTTTTGTGTAACTCTCAAAAATTGTATGCATTATAAGAGTAGTTAGAAGAAACATGCAAATGGGAAAGATTGGGGCATTAAGAAGATTTGGGGAAAGTGGGGGCAAAGAAAGGAAAAGGGAGGGGGGACCATCGATAACACTAAGATTTACTTCAAGAAATAGGGGGGGACTTAATAGAATAATGTTTCCCATATAAAGATACACATGGGAAGGGGAGGGGAAGAACTCTCATATGAGAAGGAGAGGAAGAGAGCGTGAAGTGGAATAACTTAAACCTTACTCTCAGTGAAATCAAATCTGAGAGGGAAGAACATCTAGATCCAGTGGGATCCTGAATTCTATCTTATCCAACAGGGCAAGAAAGAAAGGAAAATTAAGGAGGGGGAGGGTGGAGGGAGTATAAAAAGGGAAGGAAGGAGAGGGGGGAGGGAAGGGAGCATAAAAATGGAGGGGCTAGAAAGGGAAGCATCTCAAGGGAGGGGACTAGGGGGACTGACCTAAAGTAAATCACTGGTTCAAAAGGAGATAGCTAAAGAAGAAAGGTCAGAACTAGGGGAAGGTATCAAAATGCCAGCAAATCCACAAATGACAATCATAACTTTGAACGTGAATGGGATGAACTCACCCATAAAACGTAGACAAATAGCAGATAGGATTAGAACCCAAAACCCTACCATTTGTTGTCTTCAAGAAACACATATGAGGTGGGTTGACACTCACAAGGTTAGAATTAGAGGTTGGAGTAAGACCTTTTGGGCCTCAACTGATAGAAAGAAGGCAGGAGTTGCAATAGTGATATCTGACAAAGCCAAAGCACAAATAGACCTGATCAAAAGGGATAGGGAAGGTAAATATATTCTGTTAAAAGGGAGTATAGACAATGAGGAAATATCATTAATCAACATGTATGCACCAAATGGTATAGCATCCAAATTTTTAACAGAGAAACTAGGAGAATTGAAGGAGGATATAGACAGTAAAACAATATTAGTGGGAGACTTGAACCAACCACTATCAAATTTAGATAAATCAAACCAAAAAATAAACAAGAAAGAGGTAAAAGAGGTGAATCAATTTTTAGAAAAATTAGAGTTAATAGACATATGGAGAAAAATAAATAGGGACAAAAAGGAAAACACCTTCTTTTCAGCACCACATGGCACATTCACAAAAATAGACCATACACTAGGTCACTGCAACATGGCACTCAAATGCCAAGACCAAAGCTGAATGGAAAATTAGACTCTCAAACATAAGACTCAAGAGAATTATAAAAAAGTAAACAGGAAAGAGAAATCAAAAGACATTCAATAAGGTCAAACTATGTACATTCCAGTGTGGGGAGATGATTCTTATAACACCAAAGAACTTTGTCATACTTAGAGTACTTAGGAGTATACACAAGCAGAGAAGAAGAGTATTAATTGATGTTAGGGTTAAAAATTGGGGGAAACTGAAGCAGGTAGAAATTAGTTTCTCTCTATAAGGAGCATTATATTTTTAGAGGTTTATTGAAGATTAAAATATAAAGAAAATACAAGTAAGAAAGGCACATGCTAGGTGGGCCGAGAGGCCCAATTCAATTTCACTCACATCATGGGAGAGGTCTGCTTGCCAGAGGAGACAGAAAGAGAAGAGACCTCAGTAGGAGGAGAACTCCTTTAAATAATAATTTGTGATCTCACCCAGGTGGAAATCTCAATGAGATTAGAGGGCATTCTGGGAGCTAGCAAGGACTCCTGGGGTTTGGAGTCCAGAGTTCAGGTCTCCATTTTTAAATTGAATGTAATTGGATGATGAAAAAATAAATTAATTTATGAGAAATGGGAATGTCTTAGTAGGAAGAGAAAGGGAAAATAGAGTGGGGTAAATGATTGCACCTAAAAGAGGCATGAAAGAATGTTCACAGTGAAGGAGGTGGGAAGGAGATCATGTGAACCTTGCTGTCATTATAAATTGATTCAATGAGGGAAGAACATATACAATCAATTGGGTAGAGAATGCTATCTTTCCCTACAAAAAAGTAGGTGGGGAAGGGGATAAGAATATGGGGAATGTGGCTGATAGAAAAGAAGTGAATTTGGGTGAGGTGGAGGTCAGAAACTAAACAGAGCTAAACAGGATGGAAAGTAATACATAATAATCATAATGTTGTGAAATTATTTTACAAGTCTCTAACAAAGGTCTCATTTCTCAAATACATAGAGAAATAAGTTGAATGTATTAGAATACTAGTCTTTAATTGATAAATGGTCATAGGATATGAACAGGCAGTTCTCACAGCAAATAATTAAAGTTCTCTATAGTTATACAAAAATGTTCTAAATCACTATTATTTATAGAAATGCAAATTAAAGTAACTCTGAGGTACCACCTCACACATATCATTAGGGATATTATAATAGAAAAGGAAAATGACAAAACTTAGAGGGGATATGGGAAAAGCTGGGACACACATGTCTTATCAGGGGAATTGTGAACTGATTCAGACATTCAGGAATATAATTAGGACCTTTGCCAAAAGGGCTATAAAACAGTACTTACCATTGACCTAAGAATACCATTACTAGGTTTGTATCCCAAAGAGATAAAAAAGGAAAGATCTATCTATACAAAATATATAAAGGAGCTCTTTTTGGGGGGGAAGACTTGGAAAATGAGGGGATATTCACAAATTGGGGAATGGCTGAGTAAATTATAGTATATAATTGCAATGGAATGAAAGAAAGGACAAGTAGGAGGAGCTAAGAAAAAAAACTGAATAAACTGAAGCAGAGTGAAATAAGTAGAACTAGGAGAATATTGTTCATTGAAAGGAATACTTTACAATGAATAACTGTGAATAACAGTTCTTCTCAGCAATTCAATGATCCAAAATGATTCCAAAGTACCCATTATAAAAAAAAAAATTCCATCTACTTTCTGAGAGAAAGAAATGAGTCTGAATCCAGACCAAAGCATTTTTTTCACTTTCTCAACTTTTTTTGAGTTTCTTTTCAGAAGAGGATTAATATAGAAAAATGTTTTACATGACAGTACATGTAAAATCTATATGAGATTATTTACTATCTCAAGGGAGGTAGCAGGAATTGAATGGAAGGAGAAAAAGATTTTGAGATTCAATATTCTTTGGGAAATGTTGGAAATTATTTTTATTTTGAATTGGAGAAAAATTAAATTTAAAAATGAACAATTTAAAATCATATTAATGTCATCACCAATCATTGGAATAGCATGGTAAAAGAGAATTGGTGACATAACTCCTGTTAATTTCCCTAAATGCTAGCTTGACTAAATGGCCCATGGACAGCCATGGAAAGGGTCACTAAATAACTAACCATATTTCAGAAATTTACAATCTATTTTCAATCATTAAAATCATATAGACTTAATTATAATCACCTACCTATGAGGCTTTTCTTTGTCCTCTCTACCCATGAGGATAGTACCCATCCTTCAATTTCCTATTCAATGTTATATTCTTCTATGGAAGTTTCACCAACATCCCTAATTTATTGTTTTCTTTTGCTTCTCTGAATTCTTTTTTTTCCATTTGAATTAGTTTATATAGTCAATTTAGAACATTATTCCTTGGTTACAATAATCACATTGTTTCCCTCCCTCCCCTCCACCCACCTTTCCCACAGCCCAGGAACAATTTCATTGGGTATTACTTGTGTCCTTGATCAGAACCTATTTCCATGTTGTTGATGTTTGCACTAGAAAGTTCATTTAGTCTACATCCCCAACCACGTCCCTTCAATCCATGTATTCAAGCAGTTGTTTTCCTTCTGTGTTTGCTTCTCTGAATTCCTAAAAACTTAATTTGTAACTCACACCCACAAAATAAAAATGAATATAACAAAATTCTAAAGACCAAGCATGATTTCAATGAAGATATATGATAGGACATCACCAAGCTACCTTATCATGTATATTGAAGGTCAGCAGATGTTGAAAGTTGTACATTTTCTAAATTTTACATTGTACTAATCAATCTTACTGATTTTTCTCTTCTATCTATCTATCAACTTATTGACCTTTAAAATACTCTTTGTTATATAGAGTTTCATTCTGGAATAAAGGAGAAATACTCAGAACAACTATAATGATGAAAAAACAAAATTAATCCTTAAAAACCTTATTAAAATATAATCCAATTAAAAAGTATCCCTCTCCCCAGATTACCAACAAAAAAACAAGTTGTTAGAATTATGATATCATAATGCTGATATTTAACAGGTAAAAGTTTACCTCCCTCCCCCCAAAAATAAGAATTTGGTATTCCTTGTTTTCATAGTATGGTATGGGAAATTATATCTGGGAAAAGAAAAGTAAATTCAAGAAAAGGAAAAACTGCAAAAGAATATCTAATTAGCTTTGGTTAGGAGTTTAACATAGTATAATAGTTTGAAGCACAGGAAAAATATGATGAAATTGTTTAAATTCTAAGAAAATCAACCTCCATAGTAGAAACAATATGTGACAGGCTGAGAAAAAGAATTGAATCACTAGGATATTAAATTATATTTTCACTTGTGATATTTAATTTCATAAACCATTTTAAGTATAGTATTTGTGAGCATTTTGTGCCTTTTCTGAATTGCTATCTTTTTTCTTTTTAAATGTGTTATTTTAAAACTTTTATGTAAGTGAGCACCTGCTGACCCCATATATAATGTTTTTTCTGGTATGTACCATGCATATGTATAACAAAGTTTAATTAATAATGAAATTTAGTGCAATGTTACCAATATTAAAAAATACTTTTATGCGATTCCTAAATGTAATTATGTATCCTTAAGCAGCCAAAATATTTTAAACAAAAATATAAATCTCTATTACTGGAACACATCATTTGTTAAGCAAGGAAGAGCTATACAAATGATTTACCTATGAGTTTTATTTCTAACTTTCATGAGCCAATCAAATAATCATCAATCAAAAAATCTGTACTGTCTACTTAGAACCAAGAGATACCAAAAAAAGAAGAAAATATAATCTACTTGAATAAATGAGATGAACTCTAAAATCCCCCATTGTTCTAAATCTATGATCTCATGATACTATATAGTACTTAAAAGTTTAAAAATTCCTCTAGGTGATAAACTTACTTTATATTCACAGCTCTATGAGGAATACCTTTTATTATTCCCATTTTACAGGTGTTATTAAGTCATTTCTGATTATTTGTGACCCCATTTGGTGTTTTCTTGGCAAATCTATTGAATTAGTTTGCCATTTCCTTCTCCAGCTCATTTTACAAATGAGGAAACTGAAATAAACAGTCACACAGCTAGTAAGTATCTGAGAATGGATTTGAACTCAGGAAGAAAAGTTTTCCTGACTAAAATCCCAGAAATATATCCACTTTGTCATCTGCTAACCCTTTTCTAATAACTTTTCCATTATTACCCAACTAATTTCAAATGTAGAATCCAACGCCAGATACTACCTGTCTTCAGGTCATATTCTGGTTCTCTTAGATATATTGCTCTGGTCCTATTTATCCATATATTTAATTGATACATATTTAGGTCTGAAATTCTATTTTGAGCTTTGCCTCTTCCACTGCACTTAGAAACAATCTTGTACAACTTATTCATGACCTGCCTTCATACAAATGTTGAGAAATTAGATGGGCTGAACTATCTGGTTGCTTAGGTCCCATTCAACTCTAAAATCTTTGATTCTGTGTGAATCATTTTTTGACATTGAATTTCAATATAGATCATTTAATCAAAATAATAAAAAATAAAGTAATAATTCAAATTAGCTTGTATTAGGAAATAACACTAATTAAATTCAACAACTTTTCTATATGACCAACTATTGCCTAATTTCTAAGGGATGAAATTTATTTTGGTGATTTAGATAAATAATGAATCATTACAAAAGGCAGCATAGTTTATGTTAACCTAAAATACAATATTTTACCGCAGGATTTCACAATTAAATCAAATAAAAACAATAGAGGCAAAATTGTGGTGTCCAGTAGCAGGTTGCAACAGAAAGTATGCTAGATGATTAATCAGAGGACCCAATTTCAAATCATCCCTATGCCATTTAGTACCTATGAAGTCTAGGGGAAGTCACTTAACATTTTTGGCCTCAATTAATACCAAATGATAACTCTGAAATACTAATATTCAACCAAAGTCTTTTGTAATGCCCTGAAATCCCAATAACTTCTGCTTTAAATAGACATAGCTTTAAAACATCATGCCCAGAATGTCACAGTTGGACACGCTTCCTGCAGGAGAGGTATAGTCATATTATCTTTTGATTCCTTACAATTTTCAAGCTCTCAAGTGCCAAAGCAAAGCAGTTATTCAAGAAGTGACTCAGTTTAGGTCAAGGTCAAGGTCTTTTTCAGCCATCTATAAAGCAGATTAGACGGCATCACCTAATTATAGATCTTGAGTTTATTCTGAAATCCTGTACTTCACTGGGATCAGTGTCAATTACTCCAACAGCTCATTACTTAGATCGATATGTGATCTCATCAGTTGGCTTTTACTCAACTGGTTTTCACTGTTTCAAAAAACATGCTGCCCATATTCTCCTCTCACCCTCCTCCAAATTGTTTTGCAAAGGATCCTGGACTTGAAACCCTTTGCTGCTTTGTCTCCCTAGTTGCCAAGGAGATTAAACTGGATGAGGTGATTTAAGAATTCTTATGGTCTCCTCATTGTGGCACCTCATTTGCAGCATTACATTTCCTTAAGAAATATCATTAGCAATTGTCCATTTCCCATTTTTAAAGAGTTGTACGCTTGGTTAGTCATAATTAAAACAATAATATTTTATAGTGCTTTAAAGTTTGCAAAGCACTTTACAAATTTAACTCATTTGATCTTCACAACCATGCTATAAAGTAAGTGATATTATTATCCCTGTTTTGCAGATAAAGAAACTTAGTCACAAAAATGGTGAGTAGCTTGCTTTAGGGTCACACAAAATTAAGAAGAATCTGAAGCAGGCTTCAGATTCAGGTCTTCCAGGTTCTGTGCTCTATATACCGAGCAATTTAACTGGTTACTTAAATTAAATGGGTCATACTAGTTGTAACTACTACCTGTCATCTTTTCTTTACAATTTAATTCCTTCTTCTTTGGTGTTGGCTTTTATCTTTGATTATTGCAATAAATGACCTGATTCCAAATAGACAACTAACTTATGTAGTAAATTGATTTAATGTTGGTGTTATATAGCTTGGACAGCTAGGTGGCACAGTAGATAGAGTGCTCAGCTTGGAGCCAGGAACACTCATCTTTCTGAGTTCAAATCTGGCCTCAGACATTTATCAGCTATGTGACCCCAGGTAAGCCACTTAACCCTGTTTGCCTCCGCCTCCTGATCTATAAAACAAGCTGGAGGGGGAAATGACAAACCTCTCCATTATCTTACCTAAGAAAAACCCAAAAGTAGTCAGGAAGAGTTGGATATGACTGAAAAACAACTGAAAGACAAAATTGTATAGCTAGAGAAGCATCTTGTCATAGAGACTATGCAGCTGACCATGGATTCAGGACTCCTCAGTTTCAAGAAACACCTTGGGTAGATGCTGAATAACTTGGTCAAATCATTTAACCTTGTAGTTTTCCAGGCAACTAAGACTATAAATTAAAGAATCATTGCTAATTTGAACTTATATAAATTCAATTTCTAAAGATTCCATGTAATAGAACAATCACAGCTCTAGCCCATATATACATATATAGTGGGTATAGATTCATGCATGCACAATATAGTATGTGTGTGTATATATATATATATATATATATGTAGTGGCATATATTTATACATATATATCCTATATATGTATGCAAATATATACACATATGTACTGTGTGTATATATGTCTACAAACATATACCCCAATATAAAACATTCACATACATACTTACATATATGAAGATATGATGTTATTATTTATTTTACACATTATTATTTAATGTGTACTATATATCTAGTTGATTTCATTAAAATATTTTTGATTAAGTGTATTATGAATTTCTAATGTAAGAAGAGTACAGACAAGACTTCTGAGTACAAGCTTTTGACCTTTTTTCAATTCTTGGTCCCAATTCGTATGTTTTGACTTTTTAAAAAATGTCTTCTAATTATCTACAGCTTTACTTTGAAGTAGAAATAAAATATTCCCTACTCACAAGAACATGTGATGACAAAAGAGGACTTTCTCTTTCTTAGAATTTCCTAAAATTTCATCTAATATGACAGCTGCCATCATATAAGCTCTAATTATCTTCCTAGTGAGCTGTTTAATTATGCTCATGGTGATTAGCACCATGGCAGATGACCAAGTCAAATAATAGTTCCTGTTGCCTCTAGATACAAAAATACAAGTTCCCCATTTCCTTTTTTCAATACTACAAGGAGAATTTATCCTGTTTCTTCCATTTTGTTATAACTTCTTTATACCTTTATGTCCAATGATATAGCAGGCTATTGGTCATTTGATAAAGAGGACACTTTAAAAATACAATACCAAGAGTTAAATTAATGTTTACAGAGTAAAAACCATTAGATTCTATATACTTCTACCACTGTATCACCAAAGCTGGAGGGGATAAAAAGTGAATTGGTGACTCTAATAGGTTGTTATACATTTCGTAAGCTGCTGTGCCCAAAGAAAGTCATTTCCTAGCAGCCAACCCCCTGGAAATGAACTTCTCTGATCTTAGGTTAGCCCTCAGGTAATAAATCAATCCACATGAACTCATTATATTTCTGCTATATGCTGGGTATTTACTCATTCAGAATAAATAATAAATAATCCTTACTCTTGATTTTACATTTTAATGGGAGAAGATCTGAAATATATATATGTATATGTCTATAGTATATTACATTAAATGTATATCTAAAGTAAAAAAATAGAGAGACCAGAGAGACAGAGTCACGATGGCACCTTAGAGGCAGAAAAACTTCTGACCTCTGCAAACCCTTCCTCACTGCTCAAAAACACACTGCTTCAAAGGGACTGAAAACCATATCTAACAGGACAGAGCTAGGGAAAGCTCCTGTTGGACTCAAGTTAAAAGGTTTTCCCCCAAAAAAAGCCTGGATTTTAAAACATGTAAGGGGACGTAAGAAGGAAGATCCCAAGATCCCTCCCCCACCTACAGTGCTGAGCTTCCACCAGTGCCTGGAATCCCTGGGCAGGCAAGGTCACTAGTCCAGATGGACTACCTTGCTGGCATAGCTGTGCCAGGCTCAGGGTGTTGAACACAAGTGGCAGGGAGGCAACTGGAGAAGAAGCACAGAGCAGGCAGCTTAGTCACAGGCAAGAAACTCCACCTTCCCCCCTTCCTTACTTCTTGAGGTTTTGGCCACAGGGCACATCCGTCTCTGCAAATCAACTCTACTCCAGCCTGACTCAATCTCATCAACAAGGCAGATAATAAGCCTTCAGAGGACAAAAAAGCTCGAACACTAATACCCCTCCTCCAGACTATTCTGAGAGCCTTGCTGACTAAACTCCAAGGGTGAAGGCTGCACAACTACAGGCTACAACCTTGATAAGAGGGTGGGAAACCCAGTTCCTTTACAGCTGCTACTGTCAACTGGGGAAGATCTGGGCTCCTTAATACCAGCAGCCAAATTTGATCTATTGGCAGAGCAGAGAAGAAGACCCTTCAATACAGAACAGCCCAAACCCACAGATCCAGCACATAATGGGAGGAACAAGACTACAGGCAGTTGGAGGGGGAAAGAAAGGGGGAAATATAAGTAATCAACATGAAAAAGAAAAAAGAAATTTCAATCGATGCCTTCTATCCAGGAAATAAACAAAGAGCAAATGGAACAGAGGAAGACCAAGGAACACCAAGCAAAAACACAGAAACTCCAGTGAATTAGACACAGGTTTTGGAAGAACTCAAAATATAATTCAAAAAATGATTAAGAAATGCTGAAGACAACTGGGAAAAGAACTTAAAAAGGAAAAGAAGTCCTGAAACAGTGTCCTGAAAGCCAAAATGAGGCAAACAAAGGAAATGAAAGATGACCTACAAAGAAAATCAGATCAGAAGGAGAAGGATGACCAAAAATCTAGGGATGAAATTCAGTACTTAAAAACTACAATCCAAAAACTAGAAGCAGATGACTTCACAAGGCAGCAAGAATCTATAAAACAAAATCAAAAGAATGAAAAGACTGAGGAAAATGTGAAATACCTCATCCACAAAACAGAAGACCTAGAAAATAAGGCTGAGAGAGGCAACTTAAGAATCATTGGATTACCACACCAAAAAAAAAAGTCTTGACATCATTCTACAGGAAATTAACCAAGAAAACTTCCCCAACATTCTAGAACAATAGGGAAAAGTGGAGATTTAAAGAATGCACAGATCACCTCCTGTATTTAATCCTCAATTGACAACACCCAGGAATAGTATAGCCAAATTCAAGAACTAGAAGACAAAGGAAAAATATTATAAGCTGCTAAGAAGAAGTCATTCAGATACCATTAAATTATACTTAGGATAACACAGATTCTGGCTGTATCTACACTAAACAACCAAAAGACATGGAATATGATATTCTGGAAAGCAATAGAACTAGGTCTACAACCAAGAGTCAAATACCCAGCAAAAATAACTATATTCTTGCAGGAGAAAGTATGGTCATTTAATAAAATAGAAGACTTCCAAGCATTCATAAAGAAAAGAAAGGACTTGAACACAAAATTTGATGCCAAAATATAGAAATCAATAGAATCACCAAAAGCTAATAAAGAAAGAGAAAAAAGAACCTTTTTTAAGGGACCAAATAAGTTGAAATTATTTGTATCCCTATTAGAAAAGAGGATATTGATAACTCTTAAAAATTGTTATTAGCACCTGGGTAGTTAGAAGAATTATATGTAAAGAGAACAGTGGCAAACTATGTGGGATGAAATAGCAAGATAGCAAGACAAATAGATAGATAGATAGATAGATAGATAGATAGATAGATAGATAGATAGATAGATAGATATAACTACAGGTAAAAAAAGAGGTTAATACTAAGAGAAATGGGAAAAGAAACAAAATGTAGTAAATGCATATGTCATAAAGAAGCACAGGGCGGGAGTGAGAGAGAACACCAATACACAGGAAGTGTAAAGAGGTTGGAGACAGGAAATCCTTAATTCTTATGTTCATTGAAATTGACTCAAAAAGGGAAGAACAATCAAATCCACTGGGGCAGAGAATTGATTCATAACCTATAGAGAAGTAAAATGGTAACAAATAGACTGGTGGGGAGGGAAGTAACTCTTAAATTTAATTGTGGTTGGACTGGAATATATTAAAATTTGTGATTGCCAGGGATTTTATTTCTAAATCCCAAAATGGAATTTATGATAGCTTATTTACAATAAAGAGAAAAGATATTAAGGAAGTGAGAAAAGGGTAGAGAGGGAGAAAAAGAGCTCTGGCTTTCTCAGAGCCAGGTAGAAATTCTAAGGCCCTAATCACGGAAAAAGAGTCTCAAGATAATGGGCCTTTCTCAGAGATTTATGCCTCCAGAAAGGCAGGGTCACTAAGTCAGCTTTTCACTCACCAACGGTGACCATCTAAAAGAAAAACAATCTGAGGTCTCTTTCATGAGCTTCTCCAGGGGTCCAGTTCCATAGCCAAGCCAAGTGTCTGTCTTCCAGTCACTCCTCCAAGTGACTCTTCTTCCCTCTATCATGAATCTCGAATGCTCAATTTCCTCCAGTCCAACTCTGACTATCAACTCGATCTATTGACTCGAATCAAATCTCTTCAAATGATCCTTCTGGCCTCTGTAGTCCTCTTTTTAAAGATCTTTTTCTCTTGTGTCACCTCCCCTACATTTCACATCTACCAATCACAGCAGACACTTCTCTCCAGGACTGTGCACTCTTTAGTTCACACCTTCTTTGGTTAGATTATGCCTTTTTTGGTTATATCACACCTTTAGTAGTTAGTTCACACCTTTAGTAGTTTAAAATGGGTAGATTTACTTCAAATATTGAGTTACTAATTTTTGTAGACTAAAATGGGTAGATCTACTTCAAATACTGAGTTACCACCTTTGGGGGATTAAAATCTAAAAATAGATTGTGGATTATAATTTAATCTTCACAATAAAGTAAGAGCTAAGTACCTACATTGTAACAATCAGGGAATTACAATTTAATTTTCACAATCAAGGAAGAACTAAGTATCTTCAATGTTATAATCAGGAGAGAACTAAATCCAATCTTCACATAAAACAAGGGAGGGAAAGGGTGAGGGGTAGAATAAAAAGACCCTAGAAAAATAAAAGAGGAATAAGAGGGAAGGAACAAGGGTGGGAAATAGGGGGACTGATTACAACCAAAACATTGGTATAGAAGGAAATGGTGAAAAAAGAAAGGGCAGAACTAGGAGTGGAAATCAAAATATTGGGAAATACACAACTGGTAATCATAACTCTGAATGTGAATGGAATGAAATCATCCATAAAAGGGAAGTGAATACCAGAGTGGATTAGAAACAAAATTCTACCATATGTGGACTACAAGAAACACACATGAGGAAGGTAGACAGACACAGGGTAAAGGTAAGTGGATGGGGCAAAATCTATTGTGAATCAAGAGAGAAAAAGAAGGCAGGAGTGGCAATCATGATATCTGACAAAGCCAAAGTAAAAATATATCTAGTTAAAAGAGATAGGGAAAGTAATTATACCCTGATAAAAGGCAGTACAGACAAAGAGAAAATATAAGCACTCAACATGTATGCACCAAATGGTATAGCGTCCAAATTTCTAAAGGAGAAATTAGTGGAACTCAAGGATGAAACAGATAGGAAAACTACAAGTGGGATACCTGAACATTCCTCTCTCAGATATAAATAAATCAGACCAAAAAACAAATAAGAAAGAGGTAAGAGTTGTGAATTACATCTTAGAAAAATTAGACTTGGTATATGTGTGGAGAAAAATAAACAGGAACAAAAAGGAATACACCTATATTTCAGCAGCACATGGTACATTCATAAAGTTTGACCAAGGGCTAGAATATAAAAACATTATAAACAAATGGAAAAGTACAGAAATAATAAATGCAACCTGTTCAGATCATAATACAATAAAATAATAATTAATAAGGGCAAATGGAGAAGAGAATCAAAAATTAATTGAAAACTAAATAATATGATTCTCCATGATTGGTTAGTTAAAGAACAAATCATAGAAACAATTAATAATTTTCTTGAATAAAATGACAATGATGAGACATCCTTTCAAAATCTATGGGATGCAGCCAAAGTAGTACTCAGGGGGAAATTTATATCCTTGAGTGCATATATTAACAAATTAGGGAGGACAGAGCTCAATGAATTGGGCATGCAAATTAAACAACTAGAAAATGAAAAAAAGTAAAAGTCCTCAGATGAAAACTAAATTAGACATCCTAAAAAATTAAAGGAGAAATTAATAAAATTGAAATTGAAGGAACTATTGAATTAATAAATGAGACTAGAAGCTAGAACTTTGAAAAAAAAAACAAATAAAATATACAAAGTACTGGTCAATTTAATTTAAAAAAAGAAAGAAGAAAACCAAATTAACTATATCATAGATGAAAAGGGAGACCACACCTCTAATGAAGAGGAAATTAAGGCAATCATTAAAAATTATTATGCCAAATTATATGGCAATCTAGGTGAAATGGATGATTATTTAAAAAAATTTTAATTGCCTAGATCAAGAGAAGAAGAAATAGAATTCTTAAATAATCCCATATCAGAAAAAGAAATTGAACAAGCCATCAAAGAACTCCCTAAGAAAAAATCCCAAAGATCAGATGGATTCACTAATGAATTTTATCAAACGTTAAAAGAACAACTAATCCCAATCCTCTACAAACTATTTGACAGAACAAGAAAAGAAGGAATTCTACCAAAATTCTTTTTATGACACAAATATGATACTACTTCCAAAGCCAGGCAGGTCAAAAACAGAAACAGAAAATTAAAGACCAATCTCCCTAATAAACATAGATGCAAAAATCTTAAATAGAATACTAGGAAAAAGACTCCAGCAAGTCATCACAAGGATTATTTTCATTATGATCAGGTGTGATTTATGCCAGGAATGAAAGGATGGTTCAATATTAGGAAAACCATCCACATAATTGACCATATCAACAAGCAAACCAACAAAAATCACATGATTATCTCAATAGACACAGAAAAAGCCTTTGACAAAATACAACACTCATTCCTATTAAAAATACTAGAAAGTATAGGAATAGAAGGGCCTTTCCAAAAAATAAGAAATAGTTTATATCTAAAACCATCAATAAACATCATCAGCAATGAGGATAAACTATAAGCATTCCCAATAAGATCAGGAGTGAAACAAGGATACCCATTATCACTTCTATCATTTAACATTGTACTAAAAACACTAGCAGTAGCAATTAGAGAAGAAAAAGAAACTGAAAGTATTAAAATAGACAATGGGGAGACCAAGATATCTCTATTTGCAGATGATATGATGGTCTACTTAAAGAATCCTAGAGAATCAACTAAAAAGATAGTAGAAATAATGAACAACTTTAGCAAAGTTGCAGGATACAAAATTAACCTGCATAAGTCATCAGCATTTCTATATATTTCCAACACATCTCAGCAGCAAGGATTAGAAAGAGAAATTCCATTTAAAATCACCCTAGATAAATATAAAATACTTAGGAATCTATCTTCCAAGACAAACACAGAAACTATATGAACACAACTACAAAACACTCTCCACACAATTAAAACTAGATCTAAACAATTGGAAAAACATTAATTACTCATGGGTAGGACATGCTAACATAATAGACGTGAAAATCCTATCCAAACTTATTTACTTATTTAGTTCCATACCCATCAAATGACCAAAAAACTTTTTTTTACTGAATTAGAAAATAACATAAAAAGTTCATTTGGAAGAACAAAAGATCAAGGATATTAAGGGAAATCATGAAAAATATTTGAAGGAAGCAGTACCTAATCTCAAACTATACTATAAAGCAGTGGTCATCAAAACAATATGGCACTGGCTAAGAGACAGAGAGTAGGATCAGTGGAATAGACTTGGGCTAAGTGACCTCAGAAAGACAGTCTATGATAAACACAAATATCCCAGCTTTTGGGACAAAAATCCACTATTTGACAAAAAACTGCTGAGAAAATTAGAAGATAGTATGGGAGAGATTTGGTTTGAATCAACATCTCACGCCCTATATCGAAATGAACTCAGAATGGGTGAATGACTTGAATATAAAGAAGGAAACTATAAATAAATTAGGTCAACACAGAATAGTGTGCTTGTCAGATCTTTGGGAAAGGAAAGATTTTAAGACCAAGGAAGTGTTTAAGAAAATAACCAAATATAAAATAAATAATTTTGATTACATCAAGTTAAAAAGTTTTTGTACAAACTTAACCCATGCAACCAAAATTAGAAGGGAAGTAAATTGGGAAACAATCTTCTGTGGTAGAGGCTGGAGAAAGAGAGAACTTCTAAACCAAGAGGCAAGAAACTGGGGACCTAACCTGGAGACCTATCTGCCAATCAAAAGAAAGAGTTTCCAAAATGGAATGTTCCCAGGAGTGGCAGTTGAGCTGACCAGGGGGAGGGGACTGGTCTTGGAGTCACTCACTCTGGAGGTTGAAAAACCTGGCTGAAAGACCCTTATGGGGCTGACTTGGTTTGGGGGTTCTCTGGCTTTGGACAGTTGAAGTTGACAAGAAGGAGAAACTTGGCTTTTGAGTTGGTGGTCTATTTGAGAGTTGAGCTGGCCAGGAGAAACTGAGCGACTTGAAATTTGTTTCTCTCTGGGGCTAAGCCGAGAGACATTGCTGATTTTTGAAGAATTAAAAAGAAGATTTAAAGCCTGTTGTCCTCCATCTCCCTAACTGTCTAAAAGTCACAGTTTGTGACTAGACTACTTTCTCAAACCCTCAATTTTCCTCATTTATATTAGGGAAATCCTCATCCCTCTAACCTTAGTTTCCCATCCTATTATCCCAATAAACCCCCTGACTTGAAAAGGAAAAGAAAAGAATATCTTTATAGTTCTCTCAGCAGGGAGGGAAGAAGCCAAAGGCTTGAAGAAGTATTGGGAGGTGGGGGAAGCAAGGGAGGAGAGGATTGGAGAAGAGGTGAGGAGGTTTAGAAAGATATATTGATCCATCAGCCATCAGTAGGAATCAGTTGGCAAACCCCAGAGTAAACCCCAGGGCAGTCCCTTGTGCAGCAGTTCCCTGGTGTGGCAGCATCCCTCAGCATTTCTCATTCCTACCTTCATTACAAATACGCAACCTCAGGTTCCTGTACAGCTCTTTCTAGTCACAGTCAGCTAGAGCATAGTAATTGCAAAAAGAAACAGCTTCCATCAGTTTACTTTCTCTATTTCAATAAGTAATAGTTTCCTTCACTTTATTTCTCTATTTCACTTCATAACAAAACCTCTGACAAAGGTCTAATTACTCAACTTTATAAGGAGCTAAATCGATTGTACAAAAAACCAAGCCATTCTCCAATTGACAAATGGGCAAGGGACATGAATAGGCAATTTTTCAGTTAAAGAAATCAAAACTATTAGTAAGGACATGAAAAAGTGTTCCAAATCTCTGATAATCAGAGAGATGCAAATCAAAACAACTCTGAGGTATCACCTCACACCTAGAAGATTGGCTAAAATGACAGCAGAGGAAAGTAATTAATGCTGGAGGGGATGTGGCAAAGTCGGGGAATTAATGCATTGCTGGTGGAGTTGTGAATTGATCCAACCATTTTGAAGGGCAATTTAGAACTATGCCCTAAGGGCACTAAAAGACTGTCTGCCCTTTGATCCAGTCATAGAATTGCTGTTTTTATACTCCAAAGAGATAATAAGAGAAAAAAGACTTATACAAGAATATTTATAGCTGTGCTCTATGTGGTGGCAAAAAATTTAGGAAATGAAGGCATGGCCTTTGATTGGGGAATGGCTGAACAAACTGTGGTATATGCTGGTGATGGAATACTATTGTGCTCAAAGGAATGATGTACTGGAGAAATTCCATGTGAACTGGTATGATCCCCAGGAATTGAGGCAGAGTGAAGGGAGCAGAACCAGGAGAACATTATATACAGAGACTGATACACTGTGGTATAATCGAATGTAACTGACTTATTTATTAGTAGTAATGTGGTGATCCAGAACAATTCAGAGGGATCTATGAGAAGGACATTATCCACATTCAGAGGAAAAACTATGGGAATAGAAACACAGAAGAAAAACAACTGCATGATCACATGGGTTAATGGGATATTATTAGGTATGTAGACTCTAAATGATCACCCTAGGGAAAGCATCAACAATATGGAAATAGGTTTTGATCAAGGACACATGTAAAACCCAGTGGAATTTGTGTCAGCTATGGGAAGGGGTGGGGGAAGGGGAGGGAAAAAATGATTCTTGTAACCAAGGAAAATATTATAAATTGACTAATTGAATAAAAAGTTTTTAAAAGATAAATATAAATCTACATGCCAATGCATTTCTAATAAGTGCCTACCATGTACAAACACTGTCGTAAGTGGCAGAAATAAAGAAAAAGATAAATGATAGTCTCCGTTTTCAAGAAGCTCACAATGTAATGGGGATACAACATGCAAATAACTAAATACAAACAAAATATATATATGTATATATATATATATTACATATATCATAAATTAGAAATAATCAATAGAGGAAAGGCACCCTTTCCTAGAAAAGGATGTAATTTTGGCTGGGATTTGAAGTCAGGGAACTAGGAAGCAGAGATGAGAAGGAAGAGTACTTCATGTTAAATCCAGCAAAAATTCCTAGATTCAAGAGAAAAAAGACATTTTTGAGGCATTAATGATATAGTTAGAATTTTATTGCAATAATCCAATTACAGGATGATGAGAGCCATACATAAGGAGATACTTTATGGGTGGAATAAAGGATTAGATATGAAAGATATTGTGGAGATATAAAGAGTAGTGATGTGGTAACTGATGGGAAAGTATGGTAAGAAAAAGAGAAAATAAGAATTCTGAAGACTGTGAATCTTAAAACTGCTCATACTCTCCTTTAGAAGATTTGATTAAGCTATTCCCCATTTTTAACAATGGAGGGACTTGGTCAGGAATGTATTGAGAACTTTTAAAATTACTCCACCCTGCTCAGACAGTGCCTTAGGGGAAGGAAAAGTTGAAAACTCCTTATTGAACAATGAAAAGTCCCTAACTTACACCTTATAGTAAAGCCAAAACCTTTAGCTAAGTGGTCTATTTTTAGATCTAATACAAAAAAAGGTGCTAATTACCTAGAAAGGTTAAATTAATCACTAAAAGGTCAAGCAACTTACAAAAGGCAAGCTTAAGAAAAGAGTTGTGAAGAACTCAGAGGTGTGGAGTTTTTTGTTTTTTTAAACCCTTACCTTCTGTCTTGGAGCCAATACTGTGTATTGGCTCCAAGGCAGAAGAGTGGTAAGGGCTAGGCAATGGGGGTCAAGTGACTTGCCCAGGGTCACACAGCTGGGAAGTATCTGAGGCCAGATTTGAACCTAGGACCTCCCATCTCTAGGCCAAGCTCTCAATCCACTGAGCTACCCAGCTGCCCTCTGGAGTTTTAATCTAACCAGAGAAGGTGAAAACCAAAGAAGATGAGAACTAAGAATGGGCAGTCCTGGGAAAAAGCTATGATTGGTAGATGTGAAAATTTAGGGGAGGTGACATAAGAGAAAATTCTCTTTAAAAGGAGGTTAATTGAATTCAGTTGGGACTCTCTGAACTCAGTTCAGGAGATTGAGTTCAGTAGAGGACTGGAGCTTGCTTGGAGAAGATCTTGTGGTAAGTGATAAAGACCGACTTGCTCTCCCTTAGGCTCAGGCCTAGGCCATTTAGCCTTGGCCCTTTCTACTATTTTCTCTTTCTCCTTCCCTTAATTCCTTCATTTGTATTAATAAAAATCTCCATAAACCCAGCTGACTTGGGTATTTTCATATTTGGGAATTTTCCCATGGTGACCACTTACTTTTAGATTTTAAATCATATCACTAAAAATTATCTTTACAATTTGACTGAAACCTTTACAGTTTTACAGTTTTGGCAATTCACAGTCTTGGAAAACCACATTTTTCATGGTTAGAAGATAGAAACCTAGGAGATTACAAAGACAATGATAACATAGGAATAAGAAGTTTGGAAGAATAGGTTGTGCAGTAAAGATAACAAATTCTATGTTCAACAGATTGAGTTTTAGATGTCTCTAAGACATTCAGTTTGAAGTATCTAAAAGGCAGTTGGTAATGCTCAAAAGAGAGTCTTGGGATACATATATATATATACATATATATATATATGTATACGAGTCATTTGCATAGAGATAGTAGTTAAATCTATAAGAACTGATAAGTTACCAAGAGCCAATGAAGTGAAATAATGAAAAAAGGGCCTGGAGAAGATTTTAGGGAATATCCGCAAATAGGTCACATGATATGAATAATAAAACAGTAAAAGACTAAGTGGTCAGACATATCCTCAGTCATATAGATGTGAAAGCAGTATTGAAAAAAAAATTAGAGAGAAAAGAGTATCCAGAAGTAGAAGAGAATAGACAATATTTTAAAAGGCAATAGAGAAGTCAAGAAAATTAGAATTAATAAAAGACTCTCAAATAGCCAACTCAGTCTTGCCACCATGCAATTCACAAAACCATTTTAGTTTGACAGAACCAACTCGAATTCCAACCACACTCCAATGGTAAAGTCTTAGTGTACCAAGAATCACTTTTATACCATAAGATATTGATGGTAGTATTTTGTTTTCAAAATAACTTATGTGATGATAAAGTCCAGAGATGCTTATTTAATAACGGGTTTTTTAAACTCCTTTTCTATTTTGTCTTTTTTTTCTTTTTTTTATCTACTTATGGGACATATGGGGGTAGTCAAGTAGTACATTAGTGCATTTTTGCTTATTATTTATTATCTTTTAATTTTTTAATTAAGTATTTTTCCATGGTTACATGAATAATGTTCTTTCCCTCCCCCCTCCCAGAGCTGACAAGCAATTCCACTGGGTTATACATGTATTATCACTCAATACTTATTTCCATATTATTTATTTTTATAATAGAGTAATCTTTTAAAAAAACAAAACCCCTTATCTTATACCCATATAAACAAGTGATAAATCAAATGTTTTCCTTCTGTGTGTCTACTACTACTACAGTTCTTTCTCTTGATGTGATTAGAATTCCTTCTCATAATTCCTTAGGATTGTCCTGGATCAATGTTTCACTTTCTTTGTACAATGTTCTCTTGGTTCTGCTCATTTCACTCTGTATCAATTAATGGACATCTTTCCAGTTTGTATGGAAATCAAGGAGTTCCTTATTGTATAATAGTATTTTCATCATTTACCACAATTTGTTCAGCCATTCACCAATTGAGGTGCACCCCTTCATTTTCCAATTTTTTCCACCACAAAGAGTGTGGCTATGAATATTTTTGTACAAATATTTTTCATTATTATCTCTTTGAGGTTCAAACCTAGTAGCAGTATTAATGGATCAAAGGTATATATTCTTTTAAAGCCCTTTGGGCAAAGTTCCAAACTGCTTTCCAGAATGGTTGGATTAATTCACAACTCCACCAACAGTGCATTAGTGTCCCAATTTTGCCACATCCCCTCCAACATTTCATTAATATTTTTTAAATTAACCCTTACCTTCTGCCTTAGAATCAATACTATGCATTGGTTCCAAGAGAGAAGAGTTATAAGGGCTGGTTGGGGTTAAGTGACTTGTCAAGGGTCACACAGCTAAGAAGTGTCCAAGACCAGATTTCAACTTAGGACCTCCCATCTCTAGGACTGGCTCTCAACCCATTGAGCTATCCAGCTGTCCCCTAATGGATTTTATATGACACTGACTCTTTTTTCCTTCTTGCCCACTGAATGGAATTTTCACATCATCCCCAGATCCACTGTAAAAAGTATTAAGTGATGATAACATATTGCCTAGAATGTCAAAACTTGAATTCCTTGAAGGCAGGGACATTTTAATTTTCTTTTCTCTATCCCTGCCTCTTAACATTGGGCTTTACAAATATTAACCACTAAATAAATTCTTGTTGATTGATTAACTAAATCATACCAATTGTCATGTGTGTTTGTATGTGTGTAGTGTAAGTTGTTGTTATTATGTTAACGTTAAATATTTGCAGAAACTTTTCTTTAATGCAGATTAGCAAATCTTCTAAATTTGTATGTTTTGGAATATTATTGTGTAACTCAGAATTGTGAACAACGTGTCATGAGTTTAGATAATTGCAATGGACATTGTCATATAGAGAAGGTCCTGGTAGCATTATAAAGCCTGAAAGAATGAATTTCAAAAGTTAAAAATGTGTGATTTTGTTTGGATAACAGAGTAGACTCTGAAGTGTCCCAAATGACAAGCTAAAGACTTGTGCTCTTAATCTATATGTAATGTGAGGAAGGCATAGAAGTGCCATTGAAGATTTCTGAGCACTGGAGTAATATAATCAGAGAAGAGCCTTCAGAAATGAGCATCTCTAAGAACTCTCCTTCTTGGTTGTGATAGTTAATACCTAAAAGAAGTTTTTGGTACCTAAAAGAAATCTTTTTTAAAAAAGCATTATGAGGTCAGTCTAAGGCATGACTTCAGTTGCCTAGTCATTGAAGATTTCTTAGCAGAGGAATAGCATGATCAGAGAAGATTTTACAGAAATGAGTGTCACTAGACATTCTGCATCTCTTCACTTGCTCACTTCTAGCTTGGATTGAAAAGGCCACTTCTCCCTGACTATACTCCTGAAATAATTTCCTCTTTTGTGCCTCTCTGTAAGCCTAATAAACAAAAAAAAATTAAAATACTTAGTTCTTGAAAATCAGTATATTAAGGTCTGTGGGATGATATAAGGAAGAGGATAGCATAGACCCTGCACCCAAGAAACATACAAGCTAGCTGAAAAGGAATGTTATATACAAATGAAATTGTAAATTATAAGATTTTTTTAAATGATGTAAGACTAAAAGAAGAGCTATGAAAAGAATTTATGATAAATTATCAAATAAATGATACAGTGATTAATTTAGAAAGGAGTTAAATATTTATTAAGTGGTTACTGTATGGAAGACACTGTGTTAAGATTACAAATATTAATTAACTTAATACTCACAACAACCCTGGGAACTAGGTGCTATTATTGTTCCAATTTTATAGTTGAGGAAACTAAGGCAAACATAGGTTAAGATATTTGGATATGATCAGGAAGCTAGTTTATACCTAAGTTTTCATTTCAATTCAGATCTTACTGCAAGGCTAGAACCCTGTCCACTGGGATAGCTACTTGCCTTTTGAAGAAGAGAAAATAAAAGAAAACTTCAGGCTAAAGTTTTTAGATCAACTTGATAGAAAAGGTGGGATTTCAGCTGGATCTCAAAGAGGATCATATGAACATAGAGATAGGTAGATTTAATGATTAATATCCACAAATATAGAACCTAACTCCAAAGGAATTCAAGTAATTCTTGGGTTATGCTCATATGACCTGATTAGAACATTTAAAATGGGTCAGCTTTTCCTAGATTGGGGAACCAACTCCCTTTTTCTACTTCAGCTTCATGAAAGATTGATCAGGGAAATTATCTTATCTTCAGAAGTTCACAAAATGAGTCTCTGTTTGGGACCTTGGTTCTCACTGGTAAAGATGAACTGATTGGCTCAAATTATTATGGGTGAGAGCCATTCTCTGCATGGACCAATACAAAAGGAAGATCAGTTGCAAAATTGGCCTCTTCTCTCCCTACACACTTTTTATTATTTTACCCTCTTCAAAAATATCCAGAGTAAATGCCATAATGAAGATGGTAGCATAGTCACATGAGCCTTCTGAATCTCCTTCCAATCAATCATTACAAAGCATTTCAAAAGGACAGAAATCAAAACCTGATGAGTAAAGGAGCTCTCCTACTGCAAGCAGTGTTAAAGGTGAGCAGTTAGTGGAGATTCCTATTCAATAAGGGGCAAAACTGCATTAATCAAAACTCAAGCTGATCCCCTCTCCCCCACACTCCTACATCACCAGGGTTATAACAAGGGCCTGGGCCATCTCTAAATACTCAAGGAGTGGCTGAAAGCATCAGACTTACCCCTAAGGGCAGAGCAAGGCCTTGGCAGCAAGACTTGAGGCTGAAGACTATGGAGTTTGGGCAAAAACCAAGGCAGTAGGGACTAGCAAGACAGTCTCAGGGCAAAATGCTTTAAATCTCTCACTACACAAAGAACATCATAGAACTACCTGTCTCACTTAGGCTTCTGAGAGGGAAGAAAAGGTACTACAAAGGCAAATTCTTGTAAGACAGAAGCTAAAAACGTTATGACCACCAACATACAGAAACTCCAATCCACCAGTGTCAAATGAAATAAGCAATTACAAAAAAGTTCTTGACCCTGGATAATTTCTATGGTGAAAAAGAGCCAAATACAGCAACAACAGCAGTAGGTGAAAAGCAGGAAAATACATCCAACCTTTCCCCCCCAAAAAATGGAAATTGGTCACAAGCTCCTGAGGAACTCAAAAAGGAATACAAGAATCAAAAGGAAAGATAAAAGAAAAGTGGGGGAAATAAATGAAAGTAGTACAAAAAGAAAATAACAGTTTAAAGACAAAATTGTCCATATATAAAAAGAAACAGAGATATCACATTAAGTAATGAGGATATTGGAGACAAGAGTTGACCTACTAGAAGCCATGAAAAGCAGGATAGACAAAACCAAAAAGGAAAATCAAAAGATCATAGCTGAAAAATTATGGGGGGAAAAGAAGAGGATGATACTAAGAGAAACTTGAAGGAAGAAGTAAAAAAGGATAAATTATAACACATAAAGAGGCTCATGGGGTGGGGTGGGGTGGGGAGAATATTTTTATGAGAAGTGCAAGAAAAGAGTAATAATAGTAAATACTTAATCCTTATTCTCAGTGGAATCAGGTCTGAGAGGGGAGAATAGTCATATCAATTGGGGTATAAAATTCTACCTGATCTTACATAGAAGTTGAAAGGGAATAAGGAAGAAAGGCTGTGGGGCTGGGAGTTTAAAGGGGAGGGAAAGGTTGGGGTTGATTAATAGATTAATAGACTTTAGAGAAATATGAGGGAAATAAGAAGAGAGGGGATGGGAAGGAAAATAAAATAAGGATGGGCAAAAGAGGGACTGATTAAAAGTGAAACACTGGTGTGGAAGGAAATAGTGAAAGAAGAAAAAGCGGGACTAAAAGAGGAAATCAAAATGATGGGGAGTACAAAGGTGGTAATCATAACTCTGGATGTGAATGGAATGAATTCACCCATAAAACAGAAGCAGATAGCAGAGTGGATTAAAAACCAAAATCCTACCATATGTAGTTTACAAGAAACACAGATGAGGCAGATAGACACACACAGGATAAAGGTAAGAGGCTGAAGCAAAATTTATTGGGTATCAACTGAGAAAAAGAAGGCAGGAGTCAAAATCAGAATAACTGACAAAGTCAAAGTAAAAATAGATCAGATTAAAATTGATTAGGAAGGTAATTACATCCTAATGAAAGGTAGTATAGACAATGAAGAAATACTGGTATTCAACATGTACACACCAAATGGTATAGGATTTATAAAGGAGAAATTATTAGAGCTTAAAGAGGAAATAGATAGTAAAACTATACTGGTGGGAGACTCAACCTTCCTTTATTTGACCTAAATAAATCAAACAAAAAAATAAATAAGAAAGATGTAAGAGATGTGAATGAACTCTTAGAAAAATTAGAGTTAATAGATATATGGAGAAAAGTAAATAGGGGAAAAATGAATATATATTTTTTTGGCCCCACATGGTAAATTTACTAAGATTGACCATATTGTAGGGCATAAAAACATTGAAAACAAATGCAGAAAAGCATAAATAATAAATACAACTTTTTCAGATCTGTGGCATAATGAGATAAAAAATGATAATTAGTAAGTGCACATGGAGAGGCAATTTAAGAATTAATTGGAAATTAAATAATCTGATTCTCCAAGACTAGTTGTTTAAAGAAAAAATAATAATAGAAACAATAACAGATTTCATTGAAGAGAAAAACAATGAGGAAATAATATATCAAAATGTTTGGGTAAGAGCAAAAGCAGCACTCAGGAAAAAAATTTATATAACTGAGTGCCCATATTAACAAAAAAAGAAAAAGAGGAGATTAATTAATTGGGCATGCAACTAAAAAGAAATCTAGAAAAAGAACAACAACAACAAAAAAAAAACTCAGATAAAGACCAAATTAGAAAATCTAAAAATCAAAGAAGAAATTAACAAAATTAAAAATAAAAGAACTATTGAACTAATAAGACTAGGAGCTGGTATTTTGAAGAAAAAAAACAAACAAAATGGATAAAATATTGGTTAATCTAATTAAGAAAAAAAGATTATCAAATTAATAGAATCATGAATGAAAAAGGTGTTCTCACCTCTAATGAAGAAGAAATTAAGCCAATTATTAAGACCTATTTTGTCCAATTAGATGACAATAAATATGGCAATCTAGATGAAATGAATGAATATTTACAAAAATATAAATTGCCTAGATTAATAGAAGAAATAGAATACTTAAATAATCCCATATCAGAAAAAGAAACTGAACAAGCCATCAAAGAACTCCCTAAGAAAAAATCACCAACTGCAGATGGATTCACAAGTGAATTCTATCAAACATTTAAAGATCAGTTAATGCCATTACTCTACAAACTACTTCACAAAATAGGCAAATAAGGAGTTTTATCAAATTATTTTTATGATACAAATATGGTTCTGATTCCAAAGCTAGGAAGACAAAAACAGAGAATGAAAATTATAGACCAATATCCTTAATGAAGATAGATGCAAAAATATTAAATAAAATACAAGCTAAAGGGCTACAACAAATTATCCTAAGGATTATTCACTATTACCAGGTGAGATTTTACCAGGAATGCAAGGATGGTTTAATATTAGGAAAACTATCTGCATAATTGGCCATACCAACAACCAACTAATAGAAATCACAGAAAAAGCCTTTGACAAAATACAACATCCATTCCTATTGAAAACATTAAAAATCAAAGAATAAAAGGGCATAATCAACAATATTTATTTAAAACCATAAGTATCATCTGCAATGGGGTTAAATTAGATGCCTTCTCAATAAAAGCAGGAGTGAAGCAGGGATGCCCATTAACACCACTACTATTTAACATTGTACTAGAAATGCTAGTAATAGCAATTAGAGAGGAAAAATAAATTTAAGTTATCAAAGTAGACATTAAGGAAACTAAACTATGATTATTTGCAGATGACATGACAATATACCTAGAGAATCCAAGAAAATCAACTAAAAGACTAATAAAGATAAAGAATAAATATAGCACATTTGCATGGTACAAAATATACCCACATAAATCATTACCATGCTTTTATGTTTCCAACAAAACCCAGCAGCAAAAGTTAGAAACAGAAACTCCATTTAAAATCACTCTAGAAAAGATAAAATACCTGGGAATCTACTTGCCAAGACAAATTCAGGAATTATGTGAAAATAACTATAAAGCACTCTTCAAACAAATAAAACTAGATCTAAATAATTGGAAAAACATCAATTGCTCTTGGGTAGAATGAGCTAATATAATAAAAATAACAATCTTATTTAAATCTAAATTAATTTACTTATTCAGTGCTATAACTATCAAACTTCCAAAACACTTTTTATAGAATTAGAAAAAATATTACAAAGTTTATCTGGAAGAACAAAAGATCAAGAATATCACAAGGGAAATAATGAAAAAAAATGTGAAAGATGGAAGCCTAGCTTTACCAGATCTCAAACTATACTATGAAGCAGTGATTGGTATAACTACATGGTACTAACAGAGTGATAAAAAAGATAGATCAATGGAATAGACTTGGAGTAAATGACAGTAGCAAGATAGTATTCAATAAAGCTAAAGATTCCAGTTTTGGATATAAGAACCCACTATTTGACAAAAACTGCATGAGAATCAGAAAACAGTATGGGAGAAATTAGGTTTAGATCAACATCTTATACCCTATATCAAGAGTAACTCAGAGCGGGTAAATAACTTAAAGAATGAAATCATAAACAAATTGGGTGAACATAGAATAGTATACCTGTCAGATCTATGGGAAAGGAAGGAATTTAAGATCAAGCAGGAGACAGAAAACACTACAAAATGTAAAATGAATAATTTTGATTATATTAAAATTAAAAGTTTCTATACAAACAAAACCAATGCAACCAAAATTAGAAGGGAAGTAACAAATTGAAGGGGAAATTTCGTAACAAAAATCTCTGACAAAGGTCTCATTTTTCAAATTTATTAGGATCTAAGTCAATTGTAGTAAAAAATCAAGCCATTCCCCAATTGACAAATGAATGGTCAGGGGACATGGACATGATTAGGCAATTTTCAGATAAAGAAATCAAAACTAACTGTAAACACATGAAAAATTGTTCTAAATGTCTCATAATTTGAGAAATGCAAATCAAAACAATGCTGAGATACCATCTCACACCTAGCAGATTGGCCAATATGACAGTAAAGGAAAATACTAAATGTGAGAGGGGATGTGGCAAAATCAAGACACTAATGCATTACTGGTGGAGTTGTCAATTAATCCAGCCATTCTGGAAGGCAATTTGGAATTATACAAAAGGGCTTTAAAAAAATGCCTACCCCTTGATCCAGCCATACTACCCAAAGAGATAGAGAAAAATACTTGTACAAAAATATTCATAGCCTCGACCTTTGTGCTGGCAAAATAATGGAAAATGATAAGGTATTCATCGATTATGGAATGGTTGAACAAATTGTGGTATATGATAGTAATGGAATACTATTGTGCTGTAAGGATTGATAATCCATATGACCTGAGAGAACCAAAATGAACTGCTACAGAGTGAAATAAGCAGAACCAAAAGAACACTATACACAGAAAGTAAAATATTGTGGAACAATCAAATGTAATGGATTTTGTCACTAGAAGCAATGCAAAAAGCCAGGATACTCCTGAAGGAATTATGCAAAAAATGCTATCCACATTGAGAGAAAGAAATACAGGAGAAGAAATGCAAAAGCAAAAACTTATCATATCACTTATCATATGTATATATGGGTGTGTGGTTTGTAGTTTAGGCCTTAAAAATTGCTTTCAAGCAAAAATGACTAATATGGAAATAGGTATCAAGTGATGACATTTGTACAACCCAAGGGAATTGCTTGTCAACTCTGGGAGGGGGAAAGGAAGAGAGGAGGAAAAGAAAATGAATTCTATAAACATGGAAAATATTTATAAATAAGTAAATAACTCATAAAAAATACCTTTGTGAATTCAAAAATGGGACTCTCAAGTGAAGATAAAATTGTAAAAGTACTAGTTATCTGCACAGATGTGATAGCAATGAAATGAGAATGGGTGAAATATTTCAAAGATAAAAAAATGGAGCAGAAAAAACAGAGAAAGCTAAGGACTGAATCTTGGATGACTCCTAAACTGGGCGATACAAAACAGAATGGAGGAAATTAAGACAGAGAAAGTTTTGGGTTTTTGTTCTTGTTTGTTTGTGTGTTTGTTTTTAGTTTAAACATTATTTTATTTGGCCATTTTCAAACATTATTCCTTAGAAACAAAGATCACTTTTTTTTCCCTTCCCCCTTCCCCCTCCCCTCTCATTGGCAATGCATGATTCCTCTGGGAATCACATGGATCCTCAACCCAAGGCCATTTCCATGCTATTGGTTTCCATAGTAGGGTGTTCATTCAGAGTCTCTCCTCTATCATATCCCCTCCACCCCTGTAGTCAAGCTGTTGTCCTTCCTTGGTGTTTTTACTCCCAACTTTTGTCCTCTGCTTGTGGGTAATGTTTTTGTTTTTTGTTTTTTTTTCTCCTTGTTCCCTGCAGGTTGTTCAGGGACATTGCATTGAGACTAATGGCCAAGTCCATTACTTTCGATTGTACCACAATGTTTCAGTCTCTGTACAACGTTCTCCTGGCTCTGCTCCTCTCACTCTGCATTACTTCATGTAGGTCATTATAGTCTCCATGGAATTCCTCCACTTTATTATTCCTTTTAGCACAATAGTATTCCATCACCAACATATACCATAATTTATTCAGCCATTCCCCAATTGAAGGGCATCTCCTTATTTTCCAGTTGTTTGCCACCACAAAGAGCGCAGCTATGAATATTCTTGTACAAGTCTTTTTACTTATTGTCTCTTTGGAGTACAAAGCCACCAGTGCTATGGCTGGGTCAAAAGGTAGGCAGTCTTTTAAGCGCCCTTTGGGCATAGTTCCAAATTATCTTCCAGAATGGTTGAATCAATTCACAACTCTACCAGCAATGAATTAATGTCCCCACTTTGCCACATCCCCTCAAACATTCATTTCTTTCCTTCACTGTCATGTTACCCAATCTGCTAGGTGTGAGGTGATACCTTAGAGTTGTTTTGATTTGCATCTCTCTGATTATCAGAGATTTAGAACACTTTTTCATGTGCTTATTAATAGTTTTTATTTCTTTGGCTGAAAACTGCCTATTCATATCCCTTGCCCATTTATCAATTGAAGAATGGCTTGATTTTTTGTACAATTGCTTTAGCTCTTTATAAATTTGAGCAATTAGACCTTTGTCAGAGGTTTTTGTTATGAAGATTGTTTTGCAATTTGCTGCTTCTCTTCTAATTTTGGTTACATTGGTTTTGTTTGTACAAAAACATTTTAATTTGATGTAATCAAAATTATTTATTTTACATTTTGTGACTCTTTCTATGTCTTGCTTGGTTTTGAAGTCTTTCCCTTTTCCATAGGTCTGACATGTATACTATTCTATGTTCACCTAATTTACTTATAGTTTCCTTCTTTATGTTCAAGTCATTCACCCAATCTGAGTTTATCTTAGTGTAGGGTGTGAGATGTTGATCCAGACCTAATCTCTCCCACACTGTATTCCAGTTTTCCCAGCAATTTTGTCAAATAGTTGATTTTTGTCCAAAAAGCTGGAGTCTTTGGGTTTGTCATAGACTGTCTTGCTGAGGTCACTTACCCCAAGTCTATTCCACTGATCCTCCTTTCTGTCTCTTAGCCAGTAACAAATTGTTTTGATGACCACTGCTTTATAGTATAATTTGAGATCTGGGACTGCAAGGCCACCTTCCTTTATATATATTTTTTTTTCATTATTTCCCTGGATATCCTTGATCTTTTATCCTTCCAAATGAACTTGTTGTGTTTTTTTTCTAATTCAGTAAAAAAAAATTGGAAATTCAATGGGTATGGCACTAAATAGATAGATAAGTTTTGGTAGGATGTTTATTTTTATTATATTGGCTCGTCCTACCCATAAGCAGTTAATGGTTTTCCAATTGCTCAAATCAAGTTTTAATTGTGTTGAGAGCGTTTTGTAGTTGTGTTCATATAGTTCCTGTGTTTGTCTTGAGAGATAGATTCCTAAGTATTTTATTTTGTCTAAGGTGATTTTGAATGGGATTCATCTTTCTAATTCTTGCTGCTGAGATGTGTTGGAAATATATAGGAATACTGATGACTTATGTGGATTTATTTTGTATCCTGCAACTTTACTAAAGTTATTGAATATTTTGATTAGCTTTTTTGTTGATGCTCTAGGATTCTTTAAGTAGACCATCATATCATCCGCAAAGAATGATAACTTGGTCTCCTCATTGCCTATTTTAATACATTCAATTTCTTTTTCTTCTCTAATTGCTACTGCTAGTGTTTCTAGTACAGTGTTGAATAATAAAGTTGATAATGGGCATCCTTGTTTCACTCCTGATCTTATTGGGAATGCATCTAGTTTATCCCCATTGCAAATGATGTTAACTGATGATTTTAGATAGTTACTGTTTAGTGTTTTTAGGAAAGAGTCTTCTATTCCTATACTTTCTAGTGTTTTCATTAGGAATGGGTGTTGTATTTTATCAAAGATTTTTTTTTCCTGCGGCTATTGAGATAATCATGTGGTTTTTGTTGGTTTGCTTGTTGATATGGTCAATTATGTGGATGGTTTTCCTAATATTGAACCAGCCCTGCATTCCTGGTATAATTCCTACTTGATCATGGTGGATGACCCTTCTGATCACTTGCTGAAGTCTTTTTGCTAGTATCCTATTTAAGATTTTTGCATCTATGTTCATTATGGAGATTGGTCTCTAGTTTTCTTTCTCCATTTTTGATCCACCTGGCTTTAGAATCAGGACCATATTTGTGTCATAAAGCTCAATAAATTTCTCTGTTACCTATTATACATATAGTGGGAATAAAGGGAGACTGATAATTTTTAGTCATCACTTGGTCATAACAAATCAGAGTGCCCATGACAAGCTTTTGCAATTTAGTAGAAAAAAAGTCAGAATAAAAAGCTTTCTTTATTAGAGGAGCTACATGATAATTGATCTCAAGTGACTGCTTTATTCTATATGACATGTATATTTTTGTCCATATGCATATTCCTTTTTTATTGTTCAGTCATTTCAGTCATGTCCAAATTGTTGTGACCTCATATAAGTGGTTTGCCATTTTCTTCTCCAATGAATATGTATATATATATATTTTATGGAGGAAGAAACTACCTTGGAGCATGCCCTCATCACTTCATATCTGGACTATTGCATTTGCTTGGTGGTTGATCTGACTACCATAGGTCTTTCCCCATTCTAGTCCATTTGCTACCAAAGTTACTTCCCTAAAGTTCTAGTCCAACTATGTAAACACCATACTTGATAATCACCTCCAAGATCAAATAAAAGTACCTTTGTTTGGCATTCTAAGCCCTTCAAAAATCTAATAACTTCCTACCTTTCCAGCCTCCTTACACCTTACTTTCCACTTCAGTCTATGACACAGGCCTCATTGCAATTCAATGAATAAGACATTCCATCTCTCAGCTATGATCATTTTCTCTGGCTTTCCCCCATGCCTGAAACACTTTCTCTCCTAATTTCCACCTACTGGCTTCCTTGGCCTCCTTCAAGTCACATCTAAATCCCACCTTCTAGAGAAAATCTTTCCCAAACCTCTTAATTTTAATTTCTTCCTTCTTTTAATTATTTCTGCTTATCTATAGCTAATATATATATATATATATATATATATATATATATATATATATATATATATATATATATATATATATATATATATATATATATATATATATATATATATATATATATATATACACACACATATATGCTGGGAGGCATCAGACCAGGACGCCTTGACAGTCACGCATGGTAGTTGAGGAGACTACAGAGTGGTCCTTGGCGAGATGTGATTGCCCACCAAGTCCCCCTTTTACAGCCTCTTTCATCAATGCCCCTTACCTATGAATTGACATGATTATTTTTCCCCCTGTTCTCAAAAGAAATAATGCAAGAGCAAAACACATGTTCCCTAATTTCCCAAAACATCATCAAAAGATCAGACCCTCAAACCTAATCCCAAAAAGACTATCATGGGTTAACTTTTATTTAGGTACATAATTCCCAGCAAAATTGCAGCTACAGGCCAAGCCCAAAACTTTCCCACTCACAGAAGCCTATTCTCATGAAGGTAGCACATAAATCAATCATAAGGCCCATACAATATGTACAGGTACACTTCAAGTACACCAAGCTACAATATGCCTTAGTGACTCGATTTTACAAACCAGTAACTCAGGAACTCCCTAGTAGTAACCCTGAGTAATGACCAGTCTAAATTTGAATTGTGATATAATTGTTGAATTGTCTTTTAAGAACTGTTGATTAATTATTCCATTTTATTAAAAGTAATAAGTAATTTTCCATGATTGTTTGTAAGCTCAAAACTTCTCACAGGGTAATGAGAAAATTAAGCCACCTGTGATGAAATCATTTATTTTGTATGCTGTCTGTAATCACAATATAAGAATATAGAATGTTAATCAAGTGATTTGTTAAAAGTTAATGTATCACTTTTCCAGTTAGCTCTCTTTGAACTTGTGTATTAGTTAATGCAATCTGCATGCCAAGAAAATGGGTATAAAAATAAAAATCAATCCGGGGAATGGCAGAGCAGCTGTCAAATGCAAAGCAGTCCCGTGGTCATAATGATTAAGCTGTCTTCCGTTTGTTATTTATTTTGACTGATCATTCGCCACATGTTGGGAACCCTGGTGTCATGAGTGAGGCTGGACCCTGACTGCACACATATATATATATATATATATATATGTGTGTGTGTGTGTGTGTGTGTGTGTGTATGTATGTATATATGTATATATATGTTTGTTTGAATGCTGTCTCTCTCATTACATTGTGAGCTTCTTGAGGGCAAAGACTCTCTTTTGAGTATTTTTGTATTTCTCAGCACTTAGTACAATGCCTGGCATAGAATAGGCATTTAAAAAATGCTTCTAGATTAACTGTCTACTTGTATATGAATCAAAACAATATTTAAAATCTTAAAACATTGAATTTTCAGATCTTATTATGCCATGAGGTATAATAATTGCAATTCTCTCCATGAAATAAATTACACAAGAAATGCTCAGTTATGGAGCTAAAAACCACTAATTTGTTCTGTGCATAAAATGTTCAGGTTATGACCCATTGAGGCCTTCTTATTTTGCCTAGAGGCAAATATTTTAAATTACATTTTTTAAATCTTTATGACCATTGAGTCTTTCACCATTATCTTTCCACGCATTCACATGAGAACATCCCGAGCCTCTGTGGAGTTAGGAGCAAAACTAACAAATACACTCTCCTTGTATTTTCCTAGTCATTTTTTTTCAGTTGTAAGGACTTTACTCCATTACTATTTCTTGCAAATGTTTTGTGGACTTTCCAAAGCACTAAAATGGAATTGACATGAGTTCTTATCCCATCTCCATTAGTAACTTTTTGTTATATCAATAATGTCATCAATTCTCTATGATTCTCAGCTTCCTCAACTATATCATAGGAATGAGGCAGTTACATTGTGCAGTAGGAAGAATACCAGAACTGGCATCAGGAAGGTCTGAGTTCAAATCTTATCTGAGATACTTACCAGCTGTGTGACCCTGGGCAAGTCACTTAATCATATTTTTGTCAGTTTCCTCATTTGTAAAATGAATTAGAGAAGAAAATGGCAAATCACTCTAGTATCTTTGCCAAGAAAATTGCAATTAGTCAAGAAGAGTCAGAAATGACTGAAAAAATGTCTAAATATAAAATTTCAACTTAGGAATAATGATACTTTTGGTACTTACATCACAGAAATTTAATCATCAAATGAGACAATACATAACAAGCAGTTACAAAATCCTGTATGTATAAAAATCAGCTTTTATCATTAATGTAATACAATATAATGCAGATTTAACTGCCTGTTATAGATATGAAACACTGTGCTAAGTGTTAAATACACAAAGACAAAAATGAAATTCTCTACCTTCAAATAGCTTACATTATAGTAGGGGATACAACACATATGGACACAGTAAGTAAATCCAAAGTATATATGACATGCTATAATTTCAAGAAGGAAAATATTCTAAATCTCCTATAGAAAGTGGTACCTGGTTTCTTCTTTGAAGAAAGCTAGGGATTCTGCCACAAGGAACTAAAGAGTGAGCAAATTCCAGATTTCAGGAATGGATTATGTAAAGGCTTAGAAATGGGATATCAAATACTGTACATAAGAAAAAACTCATTGTTTTACCAAAATAAATAATGCATGAGAAAAAATTACCTAAAAAGTATAAAAATGTCAGGGGGAATGAATAAACATTTATATAGAGGCTACTATGTGCCAAGCTCTATGCTAAGCACTTAATAGAATTTTACCTTATTTTATCATCCCAACAATCTTAGGGATTAGATGTTCTTATTATCCCCATTTAATTGTTGAGGAAACTGAAATAAAGAGAAGTTAAGTAACTCACTCAGGATCATGTAGCTAGTAAGTCTCTGGGGATGAATTTGAACTCCAGTATTCCTTACTCTGAGCCCAGTCACCTACCTGCCTCAGGTAGTAAGGAGTAGAAGGGGGACAGATTATGGAGTGCTTACTATTTGGAGTCATTAAGAAAAGTCTACATTTGAAGTAGCTTCTATCATATCAGAAAGTCAGTTAAAAAATCCGTGAAAATTATTAACTTAATTGAAGTGATTTAACAAATTAAGTAATGGCTTACTACACTCTTTCCAGTAGATATACAGCACAATATATTCAGAAAACCGCCAACCATATGTTTTATATATTTGTATTTCATTTTCAGCTTTTTGGTAGTACAAATAATGCTGTTATGAATATTTTTGAACACATAGATACCACCCCCTATTCTTTTTCTGCCTGAGATGATTCTTCTTCCTATATAGTCCGAGTAGTGGAATTTTTGGTCAGGGTATCAACACTTTAATAACTTTTCTTGCATAATTCCAAATCATTTTCCAGTCTGGTTGAGATAATGAATAGCTCCATCAACAACCAATTAGCATGTCTACATTCTCATGCCAAGTTCTATTCAGTAGTGTTTGGTTCCCTCTGTGACTATTACAATTATTCTTTCACTTCAATTTTAGAAAACTTCTTGTTTTCGAATTGCAAGCCAGTATCTAAATTTTTCATTATTAAATTCTCTGCCATGGTTAAAAGAAAAAAAAAATGAAAGAAGGAAGGGGAAGGGAGGTTTGGACTTTTGGTATGAGAGAGAGGGGGAAAGAAAGGAGAACTCCCTACTTCACAAAGTGGGTTTCAGGTGAGACAGCAGATGTAATGGGTTGGCTCAGAGAGAGGAGAGGGAATATTGAAGATTTTCCCCCTTCTGCCTTCCCTCCTTAGCTAAAGCTGCTCTCCCCAATTCACTCTTGTCCCTCTTATCTCCCCTCCACTACTCGAGACCAAAACTTCTCCCCTTGATCTGTTCACTCACCCTTAACTTGAGCAACAGATAACTTTTGTCAATTCAATCAAGTAATACAAAAAGAAGACTGGGCAAGGAAGAATGGGAAAGGAAAGTGGGAAAAGATGTCCCTGTCTCTATCTAAACCCTTTTCCTCCCTCCTCAAGTTTGGGGAAAACTCAGGCCTTGGCAGCCTGAACCCCCCTGAGAGAAAGTCAGGCTGACTCACCCCTGGGCAACAGGAGCTGAGGTAAAATCTGCTCAGGTTTCTCTTCAGAAGTCCCTTCAATTGGGAAGTGTTGAGGGGAAAGATTTCCAGTCACCAGCAAGAAAAATGGGTAACCCTCAGGAGAAAGACTTTATCCACCTTCTCTCCTCGAGATCTCAAGATGGAGAGACCCTCACTGATCTCACCAGAGTCTTCTCTCCTCAGGATTCCACTCCTGGGGCTCCTCCCCCATAGAGGTGATCAATTTCATATACTCTTCAGTCTGGCACTTTTTTCCTAGTGCCAGCCTCGATCACAGCCAAGATGACTGATCTTTGATTTGTGTCTTCCAAACTATTTGGAAGTTCCTATTCTTAGGAGCCTGGTTTGAAGGTGACAAGGATGCTAGAAGTCATGTAGTTTAACCCCTTTTATGGTATAGATACGGAAATTAGAGACCAGAGAAGTTCAATACTAAAATCCAACAGACAATAGGGACAAAGGCAGTTTTATGAGCCCAGGTCCTTTGACTTCAAATCCAGTGGCCTTTCAACTAGTGCAATGCTTTTCTCTTCCTTTGCTGGGACTTTGTATCTCTCTATATCCTTATACTTTACTTGGAGACTCCAGAATTTGAATCATGTTGTTTCTGACATGTAGAATTTAAAAGTTCCCTTCCCAATGAGCTATATTCCTGGTCCCAGGGCGTCTGGCCAGTTGCTCCCCAAATCTTAGATTTAGTAAAGATGGAACTAGAGAAACTTATTACAAGGCTGTGACTGGAGCAAGGCTCCACTGAGGAATAAATATATTGAACACAATGACAAATTTCCCATCAGTTTGCTATGAAAACAATAGCTCTATCAAAGAAAAATTAAATTAAATTAATTTAAAAAGTAAAATAGTATAAATATGTAGTTGAACCAAATGGCATAGATTTTTTTCATTTTCCAGAAATCTTTAACATGTATGATTCTCCACATGAAGGATATTTGTATACATATATATTGTAAAAATGGAGACTTGAATCCAGGACTCCAGTCCCCAGAAGTCCTTGCTCACTTCCCAGAATGCTTTGTAATCTCACTGAATTCTCATCTGGGCAAGAACACGAATTATTATTTAAAGGAGTTCTCCACCTACTGAGGCTCTTTTCTACTTCTGCTTCGGAGCAGACAGGGCTCTCATGATGTGAGTGAAATTGAATTGGGCCTCTCCGCCCACCTGGCACGTGCCTTTCTTACTTGTATTTTCTTTATATTTTAATCTTCAATAAACCTCTAAATATATAATACTCCTTGCAAAGAGAAACTAATTTCTACCTGCCCCAGCTTCCCACCAAATTTTTAATCTTTACAATATATGTGAGTGTGTGTATACATATAAATATGGAGAGAGAAGAGAGGGGGGAGGGAGAGGGAGAGGGAGAGTTAAGAGTGTAAGAGAGGGAGAGGGAGAGGGAAAGGGAGAAGGAAAGGGAAAGAGAGAGGGAGAGGGAGAGTGGGAGAAGAAGAGGGAGAAAGGAAGAGGGAAAGGGAAAGAGGGAGAGGTAGAGTGAGAGAGAGGGGGAAAGGGAGAAAGAGAGGGAAAGGGAGAAAGAGAGAGAGAGAGAAAGAGAGAGACAGACAGACAGACAGACAGACAGACAGACAGACAGACAGAGAAGTGAAGCTATATTAACTTACATAGACTAGGAAGATACTTTGTGGTAGCCAAGTTTGAGGAAGATCAATTGCATAATTCCTCTAATATGCTTACTTTTACAATTCTCTGTAGATGATAAAGGGTCATATTACAAGTATTCTCTCAAAAACTTACTGACATTGTTTTATTGAATTCTTTCCATCTATCTAGCAAACTGGTTTGTAATTTTTTTAAATCTGTTTCAATCTTTTCTCAAATTCTTCTAACAGACAACATCTATCAGCCTGTAATAATAATAATTAATGCTAATAATAATACACCAATACCAATTATATATAGGATTTTAAAGTTTGCAAAGCATTTTACAAATATTCTCTCATTTGATCCTCACAATGGCTTTAGGATGTAAGTGATATTATTATCATTTTATATATGAGAAAATTGAAGCAGAGAGAGATTCAATGATTTGTTCCAGGTCTCATTACAAAATAATTTGGACTAATTTCTTCTTTACTCGAGGTCCAGGACTCTATCCACTGTGCCATCTACTTGCCATTATTGCTTCTGGAGGAAGTTATGATAAGAGAAGATCTAGAGATAAAAGGAATTTCAAAGATCATCTAGTCCAGTGGTTTCTAAAATAAGGACAAAAGACAACTAGGGCACCTGGTTTTTACTCCAAAGTGTGTGTGTGACCAACCAATCAAAGGGTGGAAAGATAGGTAGCACTCCTTCCTCTTATCACGAGACTTATCTCCAACCCTACCCAACTACCCTATCTATCCTTCACTCATAATATACATTTTTCCAGAGAATCAGTTGTTAAACATTTACCAGCGTGCATCTACCTGCATATTTCTAATGTAAAGGATAATTTTAGCATTGTGAACTAAATTATATTAATTATTGGTCACCATGGATATCCCAAATAATAAAATAAAAATATTCAAGTCAGTCTGAAAATTTTATGGTGATTTAATTAACATAGTGGAAAGAAATTAAGAAGGGAGAAGGAAAGGGTATAGCATTTTCTCCCACCTGGCTTGTGCCGGGCGGGAAGATTAGGGGATCTAGAAAGTAAGGGTATGGAGTTTGGAGGAGGAAGGAATCAGCCTGAACTCCAAGAGGGCTCTGCCAAGATGCCTGAAACTGAATTAGCTCAAAGGAAAACTTACCACCAAAACCCAGACAAAAAGCTTCCACCACTCCAAGATCTCAGAATGCTTAGCATGCTACCCACCAGAGCTGCCTCTCCGGGGAAAGAGACAAAGAGAGGAGATGATATGCCCCATTTCAATGGTTTTACATCACTTTCCTGCATCTCATCTGTACCAATGTTAGCTTAGCTTGACTTAGGACAGCCCAGGGGTCTGTCTGCTGTTTCTGCACATGTCTGTTGAAGGCCATCTTCTTAGATAATTAAATCTTTGAGTATGGTGCAGACATTCCTGACCTTGTCAAACTAAGTAGGGTGGAGAAATGTAGAGTTCCCAAGACCTGATTCTGTTAAATCAAGTATCTCCATTGTTACTAATCAGGAAATAGCTAAATCAGATCTTCTAAAGTACAGTCTGAGTAGGGTGGAGTAGTTTTAAAGTTCATAATCTTCCCCCTGAGGCCTGAGGAAGACTAGTCTCTCCGATGGGTCTTGTAAACATACCAGATATGAAATTACAATAGTTAGGGAGGAATAGAAAAGAGAGAAAGCAAAACCAATGTTTCGCTAGGCGCATTGACAAAAAGCCAAATTAGGGGCAATCCTCTTTGGCATAAAATTGTACGTTTATAATAAATGTTCAATCAAACTTCAGTTCAATCAACCACACCCAAAAATCATTCTTGATCTTCTCGATGTAGTGTAGGTTTTCTGGAATCTTTCTGCAACAGTTCATTTTTTAGATTTAGGAGTTAGCAAGCTTCTTCCTTGAAGATATTTCTCAAACAAAATTTTCAAAATCTTGGATTTTTATTAAAATACAATCCCCCCCTGAAGTGGGTGTTACAAAATATCCTGTTCAGGTCAGGATGCATTGTTGAGTTATGGGGGTATATGAGTCAATTATTAAAAGAATTGAAAAACAACAAAAACAAAACAAACCAACAAAATATAAAGAAAAAATGGAAGAAAATTAAACTTTTGGGGGAGAGAAAAAAAAATTCAAAATCAGAATCAAAATACCAAAATCTATGTATATAAAATGTTGAATAAGCAAGAATAAATTCATAATAGGCCCGTGTACAGGTCCAATTTAAAGTAAATTTTATCCCACAAGTCTGTAGGACAGAATGCAGTAATATGTCACTAACCCATTTGCAGCCAAGTCTACAGGAAGTTGTCATACTATAAGAAGAAAGGGAACTAGAATTCTATTTTGATAAGGAAGCATCATTCCCTGGTCTGATTTTTGTCATTCTCAGGGATATAGGGAGTCAGGATGA
Organism: Monodelphis domestica; assembly: GCF_027887165.1. Taxonomy (NCBI): domain Eukaryota; kingdom Metazoa; phylum Chordata; class Mammalia; order Didelphimorphia; family Didelphidae; genus Monodelphis; species Monodelphis domestica. The sequence goes on from NC_077230.1 coordinate 293,886,933, forward strand.
TAATCAAATTTTGGTACTTTTATGAGTACTTCACAAAGAGTGTAGATACAAGGAAGTCCTACGGCTTAACATATGTCAAGCGTCACAACCTGGAGACTCACACTAGTTTTTCCTGTGTGCTCTTTTTGGCACTATTCAGGTTAAGTCTGTGCTTCTTGTTTTTATCCCTTTTTCTGGAATCAGACACAAACATTAATCACTGCCCCATAACATTTTATCAATAAATGGCAGATTCCCATAGTTTAAAGCTTTGGGGAATGCATTGATATTATAGCAAGTGTATACATATATGTGTGTGTGTGTATTTATAAAAACATATTACTGCAGAGAAAAGAAAAAATTAATTGTATGTACCTTTAGTACAAGAAATGAGGAAAGTGGAAAAAAATTAAATATTCTAATAAAATAAAAGAAAAGCAATGATAAAAAAAATAAGGGAAAAATCAGGAATTTAATGTGTTCTCAAAAAAACAGTACCCACTTGTCAATGGATTATTATCTCCAATTCCTGTGATAGGATAGAGTCAATCAGTCTCAACAGAAGATGCTCTCTTTACATGTGAGCAATGAATCCAAGAGTCTTTCTCTCCAACCTTTATAGATTGAGTAGTTAACAATATTTGGAATGGCCCTTCCCAGGAAGGGCCTACAGCAGCTTCAGTATAACATATGACATCCCTCATAAAAGAGGAACCATCAGTAAATAAGACCAGATCTGGAATATCTAAGGGAGTGTCCAAGAGATTATCTCTAGGCTTTTCTAGTGTTTCACAACTATGTAATGGTTCTCCTGAAGTTGGTAAATCTGGAAGCAAGGTGGCAGGGTTAAGGGTTGTACAGCATTTCAAGGTAATGTTTTCACTATTTAACAAGGTTATTTCATACCTTGTAATTCGCTGATCCAAGCATGCCTGTGTTCTATGCCTTAGCAACAATGCTTCTACCTCATGTGGGCACATAATTGTCAATAGGCATCCCAATACTAGATTAATAGTTTTTGTCACTAATAAGGCTGTAGCAGCTACTCCTCTAAGGCATGGTGGTGCTCCTGATGCTACTGGGTCGAGTTGGGCAGAATAATAAGCAATTAGGCACTGATAAGGCCCCAAAGTCTGAGTTAAAACACATAAAGCTACCCCTCTTCGCTCATGTACATACAAAATAAATGGCTTGTAATATGAGATGCCTAGATCAGGGGCAGACAGGATAGCCTTTTAGATCTGATAGAACTGACAAGTGTTCTGGCTCTAATTTGAGGGGTTCAGGGACTAGTTGTTAGTGCTATAAGGGGTTCAGTAATTTCACCATAGTAAGGAATCCATTGTCTACAAAACCCTGTTGCTCCCAGAATTGCTCTTAACTGTTTCTTACTGGTAAGAGCACTCAATTTTTGAATATTTTCAATTTGCTTTGGAGAAATAGAACAGGCACCAGTTGTCATAATGAACCTCAAATATTCTACTTTGGGGAGGCACCACTGCCTCCCCAAAAAAGACCCTTATCTTTCAAGATCTTATGCCCTCTTTTGTGCAATTCAAAAAGAAGGTGTTTACTATCTTCCTGACATGATTCTGCATCTGTTGAAGCCAAGAGTAGATTATCTACATATTTGATTAGTTTGCTGTTTTTAAATTTTATATTATGTGTCTTGGCTCAAAATTTGTACAAATATACTTGGACTTTCTCCAAAACCCTGTGGCAGCATACTCCACCAAGTAAGAATGGCGATGCACCACCACCCACAGAATAGAGAAAGAGCTATCAATCTGTCAATCCTTTCTGAGTCCGGGCTGGGTGAGGTTTCCCTTGTTGTAGTTTTAAAATTCACACTTTTCCACCATCTTCTCATGACCATGCAAATGCCCAATGTCTCCTTTCTGATCCCCACATCATAATTATATTTTAAGCTGAACAAGAGTGTGTGAACTTACCTTTGAGAAGATGACACAAACCCTCTCCCACAACCTACCCTGGCCCCCAGCATACTATAGGATCAAAAAAGTTTAGGAAGTTCAATATCCTCATTTTACAGATGAGTAAATTGGAGTCTAGGGAGGTTATGTTACTTGGCCAATGTTAGACAAAACACCTTTTTTCCATTGTAATACTACTTTTTTGACATAAATATCACAAATATTAGAGAGCTAACACCCCCCCCCCATTTATCCCATGGAGAAAGCTAAATGAATAACCTTTTCCCCCACAAACCCACCACCTTAATAGTTTCTATGGTGGTCCAGAACACAGGGATACTTACAACTCCCTGGGGTCCAGCTGGGGCCAAGTTACTGTTAGGAAGAATTCAGTAAGACAAGTAGCTTCCAAGGAACTGCCTGCTTTGCTCAGCTCTGTCCTCTATTCTTTGGTCTGTGGGATGTGATGAATTCAGCTTCCCTGCCAGGAAATTCAGGGACTCTGAGGGGAGGAAGGGGGGCAAATTAAGGGTAGACACCAAGTTCTGCCTTAGAGCAACAGCACCTCGGGATTCTAGAGAATAGGAAAACTGAGTGTTGGGAGATGATTGGCCCAGAGCACCAAGACCTACATATTGGGAGAGACAGAATTTCTGAGGCTCAAGAGAGCAGGCTACTAGAAGCTGACTCCAAGTTTAGGACCATTTTCTCTGCACCATGCTGTATCCCTGTTAAGTAGAATTGGACTCCAACATGTTGGTGTCCTCCAATAAGCACCTGCTTTGCATCCAGGGACCCAGTTTGCCAACAATAAAAATTAAATTTATATATCTAATAATAAAAAATAATATATTATGAGGTTTATTAAGGATCATTAGAAATCAAGGAATAAAGAGGATACAAAATATAAACCACGTGCCCATGGCTGATTAGCCCATTTAAAATCCCCGCACTTATCTTACCACCATACTTGCTGCATCATGAAAGTCATGATGTCATGAGTCATCATGAGTCAGAGGTGTTACTGCCAGTTAAACACCAATAATGTGATCTCACCAATGTGGAGATGCAGGAAAGAATATAGAGAATTTTGGGAACTACTAGGACTTCTGAGGAATGAAGTACAAAGGTTGAAAACCTCCATTTATACTTCCGGGTAACCACGGCAGCAGTCTAAATGCAAGTCACTTACCCTCCCCAGCACACACTGACAAGGACTACCCCAAAAGACCTTAAGAATCATTTTCAGAGGAGTGGAGGAGCTCTACAGTGGGGCACGGCATTGAAGGTGCGTGGGATTGGGTCTTTTCCAGTCTATAAGAGGGTGAAAGGGCTTTCACACAAATGCGAGCCAATGCACCCTCCCCCACCCTCACCTACAGAGCCAGAGCCAGAGCCAGCACATGCCAAGATGAGTGAGCAAGAGGCACCCCTGGAGTGAGCAAGGGACACCTCTGGGTCCTTGGGAACTGACTAGAACCATAGGGGACCCACCCCTGAAAGCAGCTTGGTGGGAAACCCCAGTGCACGAGGGGTTGCAGACTTTAGGTGCCTGGAGCCAGAGTGCCTGCCAGAACCAGAGAATGAGCAAGGAGTACTTCTAGAGTGAGCAAGGGACACCTCTGGGTCCTTGGGGGCCAACAAGGTCTGCCAGAGAACCACTCCTAAAAGCAGGTTGACCAGAAAACTAGGCGGGCAGGAGAGAGCAGACCTTGAGCACCCCTGGGAAGGTATCACTGAGAAGAGCTGCAAAGGACTGTGGAGATTTGAGAGCTTGCCTCAGGCAAAATCCTTGCTCCTTAACTCTATACACTGAGAACCTGCCCAGCTGACGCAGATTTCTGACTAAAGAGGGAAGGGAAAACATTCAGAAAAATGGCTAATTGTGCACAGGAGCCTCAAAATTCTTTCAATAAACCCAAAAAGAAGGCTGCGACCCTCAAGAATTTTTATGGAGGAAAAACCCAAGCTACAGAGGAAATAATGGATGAAATTCAAACAAAGACAAAACTGAAAAAAAAATGGAAATTGTCCACAAGCCCTGGAAAATGCTCAAATGGAGCTTATCATCAAAACAATGGAAGCCTTCTGGAAAGAGAAGTGGGGAATGGTTAAAAAAATGAAGAAATCATAGCTGAATACCAAAATATTAAAGCAGAAAAACCAGGTCTCAAGGACCAGAATTGAGCAACTGGAAACCAATGATCTTGCAAAACAACAAGAATTAATAAGACAAAGTCAAAAGACTGACAAAATAGAAGAAAATATAAAATATCTCACTGACAAGGTGACAGATCAGGAAAACAGAAGAAGGAGAGACAATTTGAGAATTATTGGTCTCCCTAAAAAGCAAGAAATAAATGGAAACCTTGACACCATACTACAAGAGATCATCCAAGAAAACTGCACTAAAATTCTAGAACAAGGGGGGAAAATAGACATTGAAAGAGTTCATAGAACACCCTCTACACTAAACCCCCCAAAACAACTCCCAGAAATGTAATTGCCAAATTCCAGTGCTTTCAAGCTAAGGAGAAAATCCTACAAGAAGCCAAAAAGAAATAATTCAGATACAAAGGAGCACCAATCAGGATCACACAAGACCTGGAAGCTTCCACACTGAAGGACCTCAAGGTCTGGAACACGATATTCAGAAAGACAAGAGAACTGGTTCTTCAACCAAGAATCACCTATCCATCAAAATTGACTATATACATCCAGGGGAAAGCATGGGCATTCAACAAAATAGAAGATTTCCAAGTATTTGTAAGGAAAAGACCAAAACTAAGTGGAAAGTTTGACATCCAAACACATAGATCAAAAGAAACATGAAAAGGTAAATATGAAAGAGAGGGAAAAGGAGAAAAATGTTTGTTTGTTTTAATTCAAACTCTTTTCTTTAAGAGCTACAATTAGATAGATAGATAGATATTAATATATGGGGAAAATGTTATTTGTAACTCTCAAAAATGGTTTCATTATTATAGTGAATAGAAGAATCATTCATAGGAAAATATTGGGGCATTAAAGGCTATAAAATGATATGCAAAAAATGGGTGCGGGGGAATCAATGACAGTACTAAGAGATATTTGAAGAAATAAAATAAATAGAATAATCTTTGTCACACAAAGATACACATGGGAAGGGGAGGGGAAGATTACTCTTATAAGAGGGAGAGGAAGAGAGTCCTAATAGGTAATACTTGAATACCACTCTCAGTGAAATCAATTCTGAGAGGGTAGACCATCTAGATCCATTGGGATCTTGAAGTCTCCCTTATCATACAGGGTAAAAAGAAGGGAAAACTAAGGGAATATGGGGAAGGGAGTTTAAAAAAGGGAGGGAAGGAGAGGGGAGGAAGGAACGTAACAGACCTTAAAAAACAAGAAGGGAACAAAAAGTGAGGGGCCAGAAATGGAAGCATATCAAGGGAAGGGACTAGGGGGTGATTGACTAGAAGTAAACAACCGGTTTAAAAGGATATAGCAAAAGAAGAAAGGTCAGAACTAGGAGAGGATATCAAAATACTAGGGAATTCAAAAGTGACAATCATAACTTTGAATGTGAATGGGATGAACTCACCCATGAAATGTAGACGAATAGGAGGGTAGATTAGAATACAGAATCCTACCATATGTTGTCTACAACAAACACACAGGAGTGAGTAGATACTCACAAGGTCAGAATCAAATGGTAGAGCAAAATCTAGTGGGCCTCAACTGACAGAAAGAAGGCAGGAGTTGCAATTATGATATCTGACAAAGCCAAAGCAAAAATAGACCTGATTAAAAGGGATAGGGGTAGGTAAATACATCCTGATAAAAGGGAGTATAAATAATGAAGAAATATCACTAAACAACCTATATGGACAAAATGGTATAGCACACAAATTTCTAATGGAGAAATTAGAATTGAAGGAGGAAATAAATAGTAAAACTATACTAGTGGGAGACCTGAACCTACCACTATCAAAGTTACATAAATGAAATAAAAAAACTAAATAAGAAAGAGGTAAAAGAGGTGAATGAAATCTTAGAAAAATTAGCTAGTAGATATATGGAGAAAAATAAATAGGGACACAAAGGAATACACTTTCTTTCTAGCAGCACATGGCACATTCACAAAGATTGACCATATACTAGGTCATAAAAACATGGAATACAACTGCAGAAAAGTATAAATTATAAATTCAACCTTTTCAGATCATAAGGAAATGAAAATAATGATCAGTAAGGGAACATGGAGAGCCAAATCATAAATTAATTGGAAACTATATATAATGATTCTCCAAAATCAATTAGTCAGAGGACAAATCATAGAAACAATTAATAATTGCATTGAAGAAAATGTCAATTGTGAGACATCCTTTCAAACTCTATGGGATGCAGCCAAAGCAGTACTCAGGGGAAATTTTATATCCTTGAGTTCATATATTAAGAAATTGGGGGGGGGGGGGAGCAGAGCTCAGTGAATTGGACATACAAATCAAAAACCTTAAAAGTGAACAAATTAAAATCCCCCAGAAAAAAAAAAAACAAATTAGATATCCTAAAAATTAAGGGAGAAATTAAATAAATCGAAAGTGATAGAACTAATGAAATAATAAATAACACTAGAAGTTGGTATTTTGAAAAAACAAACAAAATAGAAAAATATTGGTCAATCTAATAAAAAAGAGGAAAGAAGAAAATCTAATTATTAATATCAGGGATGGAAAGGGAGAACTCACCTCCAATGAAGAGGAAATTAAGGCAATTATTAAAAATTATTTTGCCCAATCATATGGCAATAAATATGACAATCTAGATGAAATTGATGAATATTTACAAAAATATAAATTAGCTAGATTAACAGAAGAAGAAATAGAATTCTTAAATAATCCCATATCAGAAAAAGAAATTGAACAGGCCATCAAAGAACTTAGCAAGAAAAAATCCCCAGGGCCTGATGGATTGACAAGAGAATTCTATCAAACATTCAAAGAACAGCTAATCCCAATACTATACAAACTATTTGACATAATAAGCAAAGAGGGAGTTCTACCAAATTCCTTTAATTACACAAATATGGTACTTATCCCAAAGACAGGCAGGCCAAAAATGGGGAAAGAAAACTAGAGACCAATCTCCATAATGAACATAAATGCAAATATCTTAAACAGGATAATAGCAAAAAGACTCTAGGAAGTCATCAAGACAGTTATTCACTATGATCAGGTAGGATTTATACCAGAAATGCAAAGATGGTTCAATATCAGGAAACCATCCACATAACTGACCATATCAACAAGCAAACCAACAAAAATCTCAATAGATTCAGAAAAAGCATTTGACAAAATGCAAGACCGATTCCTATTGAAAACACTAGAAAGTATAGGAATGGAAGGGTCTTTCCTAAAAATGTTAAACATTATTTATCTAAAATCATCAGCTAACATCATCTTCAATGGGGATAAACTAGATGCATTCCCAATAAGATAAGGAGTGAAACAAGGATGCCCATTATCACCTTTATTATTCAACACTCTACTAGAAACACTAGCAGTAGCAATTAGAGAAGAAAAATAAATTGAAGGTATTAAAATTGGCAATGAGGAGACCAACCTCTCACTCTTTGTGGATGACATGATGGTCTACTTAAAGAATCCTAGAGAATCAACAAAAAAGCTAGTGGAAATAATCAACAACTATAGCAAAGTTTCAGGATACAAAATAAACCCATATAAATCATCAGCATTTCTATATATCTCCAACACATCTCAGCAGCAGGAATTAGAAAGAGAAATTGCATTCAAAATCACCTTAGACAATATAAAATACTTAGGAATCTGTCTCCCAAGACAAACACAGGAACTATATGAACAAAACTACAAAACACTTTCCACACAACTAAAACTAGATTTAAGAATTGGAAAAACATTAACTGCTCATGGGTAGGATGAGCCAATATAATAAAAATGACCATCCTACCCAAACTCCTCTACCTATTTAGTGCCATATTCATTGAATTTCCAAAAAACTTTTTTACTGAATTGGAAAAAAACCATAACAATGTTCATTTGGAAGAAAAAAAGATCAAGGGTATCCAGGGAATTAATGGAAAAAAAAATACAAAGGAAAGTGGCCTTGCAGTCCCAGATCTCAAACTATACCATAAAGCAGTGGTCATCAAAACAATTTGTTACTGGCTAAGAGACAGAAAGGAGGATCAATGGAATACACTTAGGGTAAGCGACCTCAGCAAGACAGTCCATGACAAACCCATAGACCCTGGCTTTTGGCACAAAAATCCACTATTTCATAAAAACTGCTGGGAAATTTTGAATATAGTGTGGGAGAGATTAGGTTTGGATCAACACTTCACACCCTATACCAAGATTAACTCAGAATGGGTGAACAATGTGAAAGTAAAGAAGGAAACAGTAAGTAAATTATGTGAATACAGAATAGTATACATATCAGATCATTGGGAATGGAAAGATTTCAAAACCAAGCAACACTTGGAAAGAATCACAAAACACAAAATAAATAATTTTGACTACATCAAATTAAAAAGGTTTTGTACATACAAAACCAATGTAACTAAAATCAAAAGGGAAGCAACAAATTGGGAAACAGTCTTCATAACAAAAACCTCTGATAAAGGTTTAATTACTCAAATTTACAAAGAGCTAAATCGATTGTACAAAAAATCAAGCCATTCTTCAATTGATAAATGGGCAAGGAACATGAACAGGCAATTTTCAGTCAAAGAAATCAAAACCATTAATAAGCACATGAAAAAGTGTTCTAAATCTCTGATAATCAGAGAGATGCAAATCAAAACAACTCTGAAGTATCACCTCACACCCAGCAGATTGGCTAACATGACAGCTATGGAAAGTAATGAATGCTGGAGGGGATGTGGCAAAGTGGGGACATTAATTCATTGCTGGTAGAGTTGTGAATTGATCCAACATTCTGGAGGGCAATTTGGAACTATGCCCAAAGGGTGCTAAAAGACTGTCTGCCCTTTGATCCAGCCATAGCACTGCTGGGTTTATACCCCCAAAGAGATAATAAGTAAAAAGTCTTGTGCAAGAATATTCATAGTTGCACTCTTTGTGGTGTCAAAAAATTAGAAAATGAAGAGATGCCCTTCAATTGGCGAATGGTTGAACAAATTGTAGTATATGTTGGTGATGGAATACTATTGGGCTAAAAGGAATCATGATGTGGAGGAATTCCATGGGAACTGGAACAACCTCCAGGAAGTGATATAGAGTGAAAGGATCAGAACCAGGAGAACATTGTACACAGAGACTGATACACTGTGGTACAACAGGTCATAATGGACTTCTCCATTAGTGTCAATGCAATTTCCCTGAACAATCTGCAGGGCTCTATGAGAAAAAACACTATCTACAAGCAGAGGACAAACTGTGGGAGTAAAAACGCCGAGGAAAAGCAACTGCTTGACTACACAGGCCAAGAGGATATGATTGGGGATGTGGACTCTGAATGAACATCCTAGTGCAAATACCAACAACATGCAAATGGGTTTAGATCAAGGACACAAGTAATGCCCAGTGGAATTGCATCTGACATCAGCTATGGGGGGTGGCGGGAGGGAGGAAAAGAAAATGATTTTTTTAATCCAATGAATAATATTTGAAATTGGCCAAATAATATTTATTTCTTTTAATTTCAAATTGAAAAAAAGAAAAAAAAAACTCCATTTATACACAATCTGCAAGAATTTACTGATCAAATTCCATGAACCCAGTACTCTTCTAGTCTCTGTGAGTGGTAAAAAATATATAATATTTGATCTTGGCATTGAAGTGAAAAGTGGAAAAGAATGCAGCATATTGAAATCATATCATCACTTTATCATCCATAACCAACTCTTTTAAGAAATATAAGCTCCAAAATATCACTTAATGTTCCTTCCATTTTTTCCATCTAAAGTGATTTGCAATTTATCCTTAAATGCTTCTTTAGACTTGCCCTTCTTTTGAATGGAGATAATAGGACTGAAAATCAGGAAATCTGTGTTGGAGTTTGAACTCTCCCTTTTACTCGTTGTGTGACCTTCAGCAAGTAACTAAATGTCTCTGGGCTTCAGTGTCTACATCTATAAATCGAAACTAATAACAGTAGCACTCCCTGACTAACAAGGTTGTTGGGAATTGTGAATTTTAGATTTAATCTACCCTACTTAGTCTTTAGAATTCTAGCAACCAGCAATGTATATACCCCCACTTAAGGATTAACTGTATGGGAGGATCGTCTGTGACCTGGTGTGTGCTAGCAAGTGATAAATTAGAAACAACTGACTGACCCCCTGGGCTGTCCTAAGCCATGTTTAAGCCACTATTGCTACATGTGAGACACAGGAAGTGATGTAAAGAACTGCCTTTATATTTTGCATCACTTCCTGTGAGACTGGACCACCCTTGCCTTTCTGGAGAGGCCCCTTGGCGGAGGCCTCTGAACTCTTGCCTGACTCAGACCAGGGTGGAGCAGTTCAATTCCCCTTTCCTCTCTCTGTCTCATTCTTAATTTCTTCCTTCTATTGTAAATAAAACCATGATAAAATTTCATTATGACTTGAGTATTTCATTGGGATTTAGAATTTAAATCCCTGATGTCCAACTAAAATTATATTCAGTCTCAACCCAAAATTTTACCCTTAGCAGTCTAAAGGGCTTTGTAAACTGTGAAATTCTAATCAACTGCTATTATTATTACAGTAGTACCCTGATTTCAGGACAGTTAGATGGTACAGTGGACAGCCTGTCAGGACTGGAGTCAGTAAGTCCTGAGTTCAAATTTGGTCTCAGACAATTACTTACTCTGTGACTGTGGGCAAGTCATTTAACTACTATTAGCCTCTATTTCCTCATCTGTAAAATGAGGACACATTGGAGAAGGAAATGCTAAACCATTCCAGTAACTTTGTCAAGAAAATCCCAAATAGGGTAACAAAGTGTCAAACACAATTGAAGCAACCAAATAACAATAACCCTAATTTAAATCTGCAAGTCTTAGAGGCACAAATCCAAAGAAACTAGAAATAGACACCTTCAAACACATAATTTATTTAACTTACCTAATAGTCTTGTATGACCATATCTATATTAGTCAAGTTTCATCCAAGGTGTATTTTATTTAACTATTTTTTAACCCTTACCTTCCCTCTTAGAATCAATACTGAGTATTGGTCCCAAGGCAGGAGAGTTACAGGCTGGGCAATGGGGATTAAGTGACTTGCCCAGGGTCACATAGCTAGAAAGTGTCTGAGGCCAAATTGGAACCCAGGACCTCCCACCTCTAGACCTAGCTCTCAATCCACTGAGCCACCTAACCACTCTGATCCAAGACTTCCATAGCATCAGCATCACTTTCAAATGTGTCTGCAGTGGCCAGTAAGGTGGCTCAGTGGATATAGAGCCAGGTCTAGACATGGGAGGTCCTGGATTCTAATCTGACCTCAAACACTTCCTAGGAATATGACTGTAGGCAAATCATTTAATCACAATTACCTATCCCTTACTGCTCTTCTACCTACTTAATATCAATTCTAAGACAAAAAGTAAATATATAATAAAATAAAATACCTCTGCTGATCCCAAATACATGATGTGGCTCACTCAGTTTGTTTCAATGATGGTATAAAAATGTCATATGATTACATCTAAGTGTTCATGTGGAAGCAGTAAAAAACTCTAATAACACATAAATTGTCAGAGTTGATAGGAACAAATATTTCCCAACTCAATAAAATATCTAAATTCTTTACCTGTACCCCACTGTGCAAGAAACCTATGTTGGTCCCTCTTAATGCTAGTATCTTCTTTCTGAGATTACCTTGAATTGTTTTCTTTATATGTCTTGTTTGTACCTAATAATTGTCTGCACTCTGTCTTTCCCATTAGGTTGTGAGGTTTTTGGAAGCTAAGGCTATGTTTTTGCCTTTCTTTTATTCTCAGCATGTAGCACAAAGCCTAGCACAAAGTGGGTGCTTAAGAAGTACTTGTTGACTTGAATTGATAACTATAGACAGGGGGAAGATAAGGAAAGTTGGGTATGATGGGAGTATGAAGAAAAGGAAGTGTATCTTTTATAGGTTAAAATTTAAAAAAATAAGACCCTTTGATGGCAAAAAGTTTGTAAAAGAATAAAAAGTTGAAATGTTTCTTGGCCGAGTATCAACAATCCAGAAGAATTGCTTTTCAGTAATTGCCAGATTTAATCCCCTGTCATAAATGTACAACCCTTCATGGGGACAGAAGATATAGTCAAGGTTTCCAGTTCAATTATTGCCATAAAAGTTCCTCTTTGGAAGAATCTAGAGGCTCTACTTCTTGAGTTAAAATAGCCATTAAAAGAGCTTTGCAATGGAAACCTGAAATAGTGTTTGACTGTCTTCTAAGATGAATCCCAAATTCTGATGACATGTTTCTCTATTAGCTAATGATTTCTATTTCAAAAAATTGATATTCTTCCATTTTTACAATTTTAATGCAATTGTAATCACACGTGACTATAATCACACAAACAAGCTATCGCAGAATTATATAAGGAAAAAATATGAGACCAGGGTCTATCTCTAATTGATGTTATTGCCTATCTTATCTGTCCATTTATCTTTTTTCTTTTATTCAAGGATAATTCTATTTTATTCTCTGCTTATGTCAAGTGGAGGATTACAAAGAAACAATTAAATTGTGGGGAAAGGAACTATTTCTAGGAAAAATTTTGTTATTATTTTCAAATAAATATTTTGAATTAACCTCAAAATATAAACAATTATATATCTAAATGGGGGGAATATATATCTAAATCATCTATGTGTATTTTATTGCCACAAACCTGACTACTGAAAACAGTAATCTAGTTCTATACTTCAGTCTCCATCCAAAGTAACAGAAGGAAGGGAATCATATTCTAAAATTTACTATCTCTATAATGAATTATAAGAAAGTATTTCTTTGATTTATTAAGTATTCTTTTAAATGTAACTATATTCTCCAACATATTATTCATTTAATAATTAAAATATACACTTAGAATAATGACATGGACTGAGTGGTACATAGTAGGCAACAGATAAATGTTTGTTGACTAAATGGGGGGAAAAAAGAAATGGAAATGACCTACTTGCTTTACTGAAAGGAGATAAAATGTCAACAAAAAGTCATGACATTGGACTATCTCACTAGGTATTAGCTATTACTTGGCCAAACACTGACAAATCCTCTATTAAAATTCAGCAAGCAGGACAGATTTGATCTATGCCTTCTCACATACTAAGAATGAATATATTATGAGCTGGAAGCTTCAAAAATTTAAAACCTATTGGTGATTTTAAATGATGACATGATCCAGTAGTTCAAGGAAAAAAAACACAAATATTATCAATGGATGTGTTTTTTTGTGGTCACACACACACACACACACACACACACACACATATAGATGTATGTATATTTATGTGTATTACAGACCAATAGGCAATCTGTATCAGTGGAAGAAGTTTCCATACCTGCATTCAAGCCTGTGTCCTGATGGAGAAAAGCACTACTAGTAGGGAAATACTGCAAATATAGAGCACTTAGATTTTTGGCAAAGTGTTTAAATATAAGTGGATTCAATCATAAAACATTAGCACTAGAAAGGATCAAAGAGAGAATATAGTGAACACATAGACAATAGGTCGAAGTCTATCACCCTTCAGATAAAGAAATTGAGAACCAGCAAAGGTTACTAACTTATCTGTCTCACATACTGAAAAAGCATTAAGTGCTTATCTCATGCCTTTCAAGTACTGGATTAAGTAAAGGGGTACAACTATAAAAGTCAGACAGTCCCTGCTCTTGAGGAGCTCACATTCTAAAAGGGAGATAATACATATGAAAAGTTTCAGTAGCAAGTCAAATGGAAAGTTCCCAGGAAGGGTCCTTAGGATACAGCAGCAAAGCATGTGGTAATACCTCTTCTTTAATGTCCAGTAATAAGATCATTTGAGCCAATCAATATTGCCAAGGACTAGAGTAGTGAATCTGGATCTTCAGAGGCGGCAGCTGAAGCATTTGCAGAACCGGTTTCCAGGATCCCTACAAGGCTGGCTTTCCAGGATGATAGCTCAAGACATGGGGTGGAAACCTTGCTGTTCTAAAGCCCTTGGTTTTAGGGTCCTGGGCTGCCTCGAACAACGTCAGAATGGAGATGATGGTTAAAGAGATAGTATTTGGGCTTCCCTGACACAGGCTACATCCTCTAGCTCCCTCAGGCTGCCTTTGCTGCTTCAATGGCTTCAACTTCAATAGTTTCAACTTCCTGCTTCAAATGGCATCTTCAGTTGCTGGTAAGTGGCAATCAGTTAGCAATTGGTAAGGAAGGCTGGCCCCATTTCCACAGGAGTTATAACCATACAGCTCTCAGAATCAGTGCTTGATTCTTCACTCCCTCTCAGCTTCCATTTCCAATCAGTGGCTCAATTTGATTGATTTGACCTCAATAACATCTATCTTTACCTTTTCTTTCCCCTTACACGGCTAGCACCCTAGTTCAGTTCCCTTTTTACTTCTCACCAAGGTGTTTATAGTAGTTTCCTAGTTAATCTCCCTAAAGATTCTTCTCTCAATCAACTATATCAATGATAGTCCTAAACAATGTGAGTCTCCTGCTCAAAAAAAGATCTGGTGGCTCCACATTGCCCCTAGGTCTAGGGGAAAAACCCAAACAAACAACAAACTTTTTAGCATAGCATTTAAAGCCTTTATGTCTCCAGTCTACCTTTCAGTCTGATTTCACGTTATCCCCCTAAAATAATCTACGTTCCAACCAAATTGGCTTATTTGTTTCATCCCTGTACATATCATTCCTTCTCCTCCCTCATGATCTTTGCTTTTCTTGTCTTCCATGTCTTGAATTTTCTCCCTCCTTACCTCTGACCCTTAAGATCCTTGTTGTTCAGTCATTTCAGTTGTGTCTAACTTCATGATTCCATTTGAGATTTTCTTGGCAAAGAGACTGAAGTGGCTTAAGTCCTTGGCTCACTTGAAAATTCAGCTGATGTCACCCTCTACATGAGGCCTTTCCTGTTTCCCTCCAGTTGCTAGTACTCCTTTGAAATGTCTTTTTACTTACCTTTTAAATATTTTGGATTGACTCATATCTTCTTTTTTCCTCACAAAATATGAACTTCTTCAGGATGGATAACATTGTGTTTTTCTCTTTGTTAACCCTGGCACTTAGCATAGCAAATCCTTAATGCTGTGCAAGCTTGTCGCTTGATACAGTCACCAATTTGTTGAAAGCCCAGGAAAATTGATCACATTTTTCTGCATCTGTGAAGATACCATATGCTTAGGAAATGATTCATAGAAGGGACCTGACTAAGCAAATCCTGAGACAGGATTACCAGAAAGGGCTTTTCCCCCTCTGGACTCCCCATGGAAGGACTAGGTATTAACTACAGATAACAATTACTATCTCTATGTGGGAAATAAAGAGTTTCTATATCTTCCTTTTTCATTTTATTTTATATACTATAAATCTGTTTTGCAAGTCTGTGAAGTATATCTTCCTCTATAAGAGAGTGAATAATTTCAAAGGGAAAGGAAGAATGGTGGACATGAGAACCAGCCATCTCTAAGGATCCCCATAGCTCAACATTTCATCTCCTAGACCTGAACTAAGCTATAGTCAGGGCTTTAGAGTCAAATGATGAAATCATTACCACCATTCAGAAAGGAAGAAGGCTGAGGTTCAGGCTCAAAGGGTGGCTGGACTTTTGATCACCTTCTAGTGACCAGAGGGGATTCATCAGACAATTAAAAATTGTTGGGGGTTGGGATATGGCTCAGACAAGGACCTTGAGTGCATTGCCATCTAGTGGCTAAG
This sequence comes from Monodelphis domestica, assembly GCF_027887165.1. Lineage (NCBI taxonomy): Eukaryota > Metazoa > Chordata > Mammalia > Didelphimorphia > Didelphidae > Monodelphis > Monodelphis domestica. Next base: position 293,902,739 of record NC_077230.1, read on the forward strand.
GATTATGTTCTTAGTTGACTCCAATTTTCTTGACTGGATTTTGACATACATGACAAATCAGATCAGTATACAGTAAGCTAAGAGAAGAGCACATATATGTGTAACACCTATTCCTTTAAAGTTGAAAAATATCACATAAACTGACAAAAGCAGTTCTTGTGAAAAAAGTCAATAATTTAGTTTACTATAAGGTAATATGAGTCTATTGTGACTTGGCAACCAAAAGCATTCATTTGATATTAGGATCCATTAACAGAAAAATATTTTCTTAACTTTTCTTATAGGAAAGTAGTCATCTTGATGTTCTCTGCAAAATTTTTTGTATTATGTTATTCAGTTCTCAGTGATACATTATTAAAAGAATATGGAAAAACAATATTATATCCCAAAAGACACTATTTAAGATATGGGAATGTCACAAAACCCTATGTAACAAGGCACTGGACTTATATTACAACACATTCTCCAACTGAAAGGGCAGGCCCCCAGAGTAATGTTACTGCTCTATTTCCCCTCTGGTTTATAGGGTACTCTTGAGGGATTGTAGAATAATTAAAATACTATTCATCTTCCGCCCTTGTGCATTCTTCCCAATATCAATAATTTTTTCTCCAGGGGACTTTACATTTGTTTTTTAAATTTTATTTAATTCGTCAATTTAGAATATTTTTCCATGGTTACAAGAATCATGTTCTTTCCCTAATCTTTTCCCCACCACTCCTGTAGCCAACACAAATTACACAGGAGTTTACATATATCATTGATCAAAACATGTTTCTATATTATTGATGTTTGCACTAGGATGCTCATTTAGAGTCTATATCCCCAATCATATCCCCATCGACCCATGTGATCAAGCAGTTGTTTTTTCTTCTGTGTTTCTACTCCCAGTTTTTCCTCTGAATGTAGATAATACTCTTTCTCATAAATCAGTCCAAATTTTTCTGGATCATTACATTACTAGTAATAGAAAAGTCCATTACATTCAATTTGTACCACAATGCATCAGTCTCTGTGTATAATATTCTCCTGGGTCTGCTCCTTTAGCTCTGCTTCAATTCCTGGAGGTGGTTCCAGTTCACATGGAATTCATCCAGTTCATTCTTCCTTTGGACACAATAGTATTCCATCACCAAAATATACCACAATTTGTTCAGCCATTCCCCAATTGAAGGGCAGCTCGTCATTTTCCAATTTTTTGCCACCACAAAGAACACAGCTATAAATATTATTGTATATGTCTTTTTCCTTATTATCTCTTTGAGGTACAAACCAGCAGTGCTATTGGCTGGATCAAAGGACACTCTTTTAGCACCCTTTGGGCATAGTTCCAAATTGCCCTCCAGAATGGTTGGATCAATCAAAATTGCACCAGCAATGCATTAACGTCCCAACTTTGACACACCCCCTGCAGCATTCATTACTTTCCTTTGTTGTTATGTTAGCTAATCTGCTAGGTGTGAGGTGATACCTCAGAGTTGTTTTGATTTGCATTTTACTGATTATAAGAGATTTAGAATACTTTTTATGTGCTTATTAATAATTTTGATTCCATTATCTAAAAATTGCCTATTCATGTCCCTTGTCAATTTATCAGTTGGGGAGTAGATTATTTTTGCACAATTGATTTAGCTCTTTATAAATTTGAGTAATTAGACCTTTATCAGAGATTTTTATTATGAAGATTTTTTCCCAATTTATTGCTTTCTTCTAATTTTGGTTGCATTGGTTCTGTTGTACAAAACATTTTTAATTTAATATAATCAAAATTATTTATTTCACATTTTGTAATTTTTTCTAATTCTTCCTTGGTCTTAAAATTTTTCCTTTCCCAAAGATCTGACAAGTGTACTATTCTATGTTCACCTAATTTACTTAGAGTTTCCTTCTTTATATTCAGGTCATTCATCTATTCTGAGTTTATCCTGCTATAGGGAGTGAGATGTTGATTCAAACACAATCTCTTCCACACTGTCTTCCAACTTTCCCAGCAGTTTGTGCCAAATAGTAGATTTTTGTCCCCAAAACTGAGATCTTTGGGTTTATCCTAGATTGTTTTACTGAGGTCACTTACCCCAAGTCTATTCCACTGATCCTCCTTTCTGTCTCTTAGCCATTACCATATTGTTTTGATGACCACTGTTTTATAGTATAGTTTCAGATATGGGCCTGCTAGGCCACCTTTCTTGGCATTTTTTCCCCAAGATTTCCCTTAATATCCTTGATCTTTTGTTCTTCCAAATGAACTTTCTTATGTTTTTTTTTTTCTCATTTAGTAAAAAAAATGTTTCTTGGTAGTTTAATGGGTATGGCATAAAATAAGTAAATAAGTTTGAGTAGGATTGTCATTTTTATTATGTTAGCTCATCCTGTCCATAAACAATTAATGTTTTTTCCAGTTATTTAGATATAGTTTTAATTGTGTGGAAAATGTTTTGTAGTTGTTTTCATATAGTTCCTATGTTTTGTCTTGTCAGATAGATTCCTAAGTATTGTATATTGTCTAGGGTAATTATAAATGGAATTTCTTTTTCCAATTCTTGCTGCTGAGATGCGTTAGAAATATATAGAAATGCTGGTGACTTATATGGGTTTATTTTGTATCCTGAAACTGCTAAAGTTGTTGATTATTTCGACTAGCTTTTTAGTTGATTCTCTAGGATTCTTTAAGTAGACCATTATATCATCCACAAAGAGTGATAGCTTGGACTCATCATTGACTATTTTAATCCCTTTGATTTCTTTTTCTTCTCTAATTGCTACTGCTAGTGTTTCTACTACAATGTTAAACAATTGAGGTGATAATGGGCATCTTTGTTTCACTCCTGATCTTATTGGGAATGCTTCTAGTTTATTCCCATTGCAGATGATGTGTGATAATGACTTTAGATATATACTTTTTATTATTTCTAGGAAAGGCCCTTCTATTCCAATACTTTCTAATGTTTTCAATAGGAATGAGTGTTTCATTTTGTCAAAGGCTTTTTCTGCATCTATTGAGACAATTGTGTGATTTTTTGTTGGTTTACTTGTTAATATGGTCAATTATGTGGGTGGTTTTCCTAATATTGAACCATCCCTGAATTCCTGGTATAAATACCATCTGATCATAATAAATAACACTTGTGATCACTTCCTGGAGTCTTTTTGCTAGTATTCTATTTAAGATTTTTGCATCGATTTTCATTAGGTAGATTTGTCTATAGTTTTGTTTCCCTGTTTTTGGCCTGCCTGGCTTTGGAATCAGTACCATTATTTGTATTATAAAAGGAATTTGGTAGAACTCCTTCTTTGCTTATTCTGTCAAATAGTTTGTATAATGTTGGGATTAGTTGTTCTTTGAATATTTGATAGAATTCATTTGTGAATCCATCTGGTCTTTGGGATTTTTTCTTAGGAAGTTCTTTGATGGCTTGTATTATTTCTTTTTCTGATGTGTTCTATTTCTTCTTCTGTTTATCTAGTCAATTTATATTTTTTAAATATTCATGCATATCACCTAAATTGCCATATTTATTGCCATATAATGGTGCATAATCATTTTTAATGATTGCCTTAATTTCCTCTTCATTAGAGGTGAGGTCTCCCTTTTCATCTATGATACTGTTAATTTGGATTCTTCTTTTCTTTTTTCAATTAGAATGACCACTACTTTGTCTATTTTAGTTGTTTTTTCAAAGTACCAGCTTCTAGTCTTATTTATTAATTCAATACTTCCTTTACATACAATTGTATTAATTGCTCCTTTGATTTTTAAGGTCCCTAATTTAGTTTTCACCTGAGGATTTTTAATTTGTTCGCTTTCTAATTTTTTAATTTTCAAGCCCAATTCATTGACCTTTGCCCTCCCTAATTTGTTAATATGTGAATTCAAGGATTTAAATTTCCCCCTGATTACTGTTTTGACTGTATCCAATAGATTTTGAATAGATGTCATATCATTGTCATTTTATTAAAAGAAATTATTGTTTCTATGATTTGTTCTTTAACTAACTGACTTTGGAAAGCTGTATTGTTTAATTTCCAATTAATTTTTGATTTGCCTCTCCATGTACCCTTACTAATTATTATTTTCATTGCATTATGATCTGAAAAAAGGTTACATTTATTATTTCTGCTATTTTGCATTTGTTTTCAATGTTTTTATACCATAGTACATGGCCAATTTTTGTGAATGTACCGTGTGCTGCTGAAAAGAAGGTGTATTTCTTTTTGTCCCTGTTTATTTTTCTCCACATATCTACTAACTCTAATTTTTCTAAGATTTAATTCACATTGCTTACTTTTTTCTCATTAATTTTTTGGTTTGATTTATCTAGATGTGATAGAGGAAGTTTCAGGTCTTCCACTAGTATAGTTTTACTATCGATTTCATCCTTAAGCTTCACTAATTTCTCCTTTAGAAATTTGGATGCTATACCATTTGGTGCATACGTGTTGAGTACTGATATTTCCTCATTGTCTATACTGCCTTTTATCAGGATGTAATTACCTTCCCCATCTCTTTTAACTAGATCTATTTTTACTACGGGTTTGTCAGATATCATAATTGTAACTCCTACCTTCTTTTTCTCAGTTCATGCACAATAGTTTTTATACCATCCATTTACTTTTATTCTGTGTCTGTCTACCTTCCTCATGTGTATTTCTTGTAGAACACATATGGTAGAATTTTGGTTTCTAATCCACTCTGCTATTTGCTTTCCTTTTATGGGTGAGTTCATTCCATTCACATTCAGAGTTATGATTACCATCTGTGTATTTCCCAACATATTGATTTCCGCTCCTAGTCCTGCCCTTTTTTCTTTCACTATTTCCTTCTACACCAGTGTTTTGTTTTTAATCAATGCCCCTAATTCCCACCCTTGTTTTGCTTCCCTTCCCTCCCTTATTATCCCCTTCTTATTTTTTCTTTAGGGTCTTTTTAAAATATCCCCCTCCTTCTCCCTCCCTTGTTTTATTTCCCTCCCCACCAGTCCATTTGTTACACTCCTACTTCTCTATAGGGCATGAAACAGTTCTCTGCCCTAATGGATCTGATTCTTCTTCCCTCTTTGAGTCAATTTCAATGCATGTAAGAATTAAGTATTTCCTATCTCCAACCTCTTTACCCTTGCAATGTATAGTTTTTCTACTCCACTTCCATCATGTGCTTCTTTATGAAATATAAATTTACCCCATTTTCTCTTTTCCCATTTCTCTTAGTATTAACTTCTTTTTATCTATCTATCTATCTATCTATCTATATCTTGGCATTTTATCCTATACAATTTCTCATTTTTCCCTCTAAGTATAATTATTCTAGCTACCCAGGTGATGATAACAATTTTAAGAGTTATCAATATCCTCTTTTCTTATAGGAATACAAATAATTTTAACTTATTGGGTCCCTTCAAAAAGATTTTTTCCCCTTTCTTAATTACCTTTTGCCTATTCTCTTAAGTTCTATGTTTGAACATAAAATTTTCTATTTAAACCCCATCTTTTCTTTATGAATGCTTGAAAGTCTTCTATTTTATTAAATGACTACACTTTCCTCTGCAAGAAAATAGTCAGTTTTTCTGGGTAGTTGATTCTTGGTTGTAGATCTAGTTCCCTTGCTTTCCAGAATATCATATTGCATGCCTTTTGGTCCTTCAGTGTAGATGCAGCCAAATCCTGTGTTTCTGTGGTATCTGAATGAATTCTTCTTAACAGTTTGTAATAATTTTTCCTTAGTCTGGTAGTTATTGAATTTGGCTATAATATTCCTTGGCATTGTCAATTCAGAATTAAGTATGGGAGGTGATCCATGGATTCTTTCAATCTCCACTTTTCCTAATTGCTCAAGAATGTCTGGGCAGTTTTCTTGAATAATTTTCTATTGAATGATGTCCAGGCTTTTCCTTTGGTCATACTCTACTTGTATTCCAATAATTCTTAACTTATCTCTCCTGCTTCTGTTTTCCAGGTCTGTCACTTTGTGAATGGTGTGTTTCATATTTTACTAAATCTTTTCATGCTTTTGATTTTGTTTTATAGATTCTGGAAAGATGTGAAGTCATTTGCTCCCAGTTCTTGGATTCTAGTTTTTAAGATGGAATTTCTTACCTGGCTTTTTGGTCATCCTTCTCCTTCTGATATTTTATCTTCTTTGCCTCATTTTTAAGCTGGTTAATTTTGACTTTCAAGACACTATTTTCTTGTTTTAGTTCAATTGCCTTGGTTTACAGATGACTTATCATGAATTTTTATGTTCTTTTCTCAGTTGTCTTCAGTCTCTCTTAATTGATTTGCTTTGTCTTTTTAAACCCTTACTGTCCTTCTTGGAACCACTATTAGTTCCAAGGCAGAAGAGTAGTAAGGGCTAGGTAATTGGTGTTCAAGTGACTTGCTCAGGGTCACACAGCTAGGAAGTGGCTGAGGCCATATTTGAACCTAAGACCTCCCATATCTAGGCCTGGCTCTCAATCCACTGAGCCACCTAGCTGCCCCCTCTCTTAATTGTTGTTTGAATTGTATTTTGAGTTCTTCCAAAGCCTATATCCATTTCGCTGGAGTTTCTGTGTTTTTGCTTGGTTTTCCTTGGTCCTCCTCTGTTCCATTTGCTCTTTGTTCATTGTCTGGATACAAGCTGTCAATTGTAATTTCTTTTTTCTTTTTCTGTTGTTTACTCATATTTTTCCCTTCTTCCCCTCCCCCCTGTCATTGCCTGTAATCTTGCTCCTTTGATTTTGGGTTGGATCTGTGGGTTTGGTCTATTCTGCCCTAAAGGGGCTTCTTCTCTGCTCTGCTGAAAGTTCAGGTTGAGCCCTGATGTCAGATCTTCCCCAACTGGCAGAAGAAACTGAAAAGGAGCTGGGCTTCCCACCATATTATTAAGGTATTCTGTAGTAATTGCGAGGCCAAAACTTCTGCAAGGGATAGGAGCAAGAAGAAGTGGCCTAGCTGCTTTTGGGCTGCCTTTTGTGAGTTTCTCCTCCAGCTGCCTCCCTGCCACCTGTGTTCAATGCCCTGAGCCTGGCACAGCTGTGCCAGCAAGGTACTTCCTCTGGACTAGCACCCTTCACTGCCCAGAGATTCCAGCAATCACTGGAGACTCAGTACTGTAGGTGGGGGAGGGGTCCTGCCACCTTCCTTCTTCCTTTCCCTTAAAGCCAAGTGTTCAAGAATTCAAGCTTTTTTTTTGGGGGGGGGAACTACCTTTTAAGTTGAATCCAGCAGGAGCATTCCTTAGTTCTGTCCTGTTAGATTTGGTTTTCAGTCCCCTTGAAGCATTTTGTTTTTAATTGTTGAATAAGAGTTTTCAGAGATCTGCACTTTGGCTGCCTCTATGCTGCCATCTTAACTCTGCCTCCTTCCCAATATCAATAAACCAGTGGCCATAACTTCAATATTAGCTAATGTGTTATTAGTGACCAATATCAAGTTAACTAATTAATATTATTTAGATTTTATAACTGAATATTTACTAAGATACACGACAAGAAAGTAAAAACATTTCCAAACCAGGATATTAATTTCTTCTACTACTTGAGTTTGTGGGAACAGTAGAATCAAATTTAAATATTAGCTATACAACATGCTTCAAACTATGCTCACTTCTGCTTATGGCAAAACAAAAGGACAAGGAGAGCTATTGTTTTATAAGAGTACAGTACCTTAGCATCTAGATCAAATCACTGCTGGGCTGAATTTAGTAGATTGCTACTCATGGGCTAGGTCCTTACTAAGCTCGTTGCTATGGATTCCCATCACCAAACCTCTACTGGCTCTTTCAACCTTTCAAAGACCACACAAATTCATTCTATATCGCATACTTATTTATATAGTATCAAAAGAAGAATAAATAAAACAGAAACAGAAAACCCCAAAGGGCTATGATTTCAACAACACATAGAGAGGGAAGGGAGGAAAGAGAAAGAGTGCTCTCACTCAAAAGTTTACAATACTTCTTCCTCCTTAATCAAAAGCCAAAAGGAGGGAGAGAGGTCAAGTTCCTGCATTTGGAGTCCCTTGTAACATGTTTTTCGTCAGATAGAGCTCACTGTGCATACTTGGGGAAGTAGCTCCCTACTAACCAATATGCTAAAATAATTGAGGGAATTAGGTGTATTTAGCCTAGGAAATAAAAGACTGAATGTTACAATATCCCAGTGTCTCCATATAACTAGCAAATAATGGGCCTTAAACTAAAACCTAGATATACTTATTTATAAATCCATTGCACTTCCTATTTTTTTCTCATTTTCTAGGATCATTAGTGTAGAATTTTATGACTTTTTTTTGTTTCTTTTACCAGAGGGGATGAAAGTTACAGAAATAGATGTTAGTGTCTATGTTAAAGGAAACTCCTGACAATTGAAACCATTTATGAATGTAATAGATGAGAAAGAATTAAAATGTAATTAGAAACTATTTCATCTAATTATATGACAATAAAACTAGAAACCTAAATGAAATTGATACTTCAAAAATCTAAAATGTCCAGATTAAAGAACAAAAATTTAAAAATCTAACTCATTCTCTGAGAAAGGAATTGGAAAAAGTATTAAATAAATTCCCAAAGGAGAAAAAGAACAGTAAATCCCATTAATTTTTTTAATTGGATATAATCAATTTGGAGCATTATTCCCTAGTTACAAGAATCATATTCTTTCTGTTTTGCTATTCATTTTCATTTTATGGGTGAATTCATCCCATTAAGGTACAAAGTTACAATTGCCACTTATGTATTCCCCAACATTTTGATATCTTCTCCTAGTTCTGCTCTTTCTTCTTTTGCTATATCCTTTTAAACCAGTGGTTTGCTTTTAATCAATTCCTCTAAACCCCACCTTAATGTGTTTTCCTTTCTGCCCCTCCCTTTTTGTTCCCTTCTTCTTATTTTTTTAGTGTCTGTTAAGTTCCCTCCCCCAATCTCTTTCCCTCCCTTTTTATACTCCCTTTATCACCCCCCCTTAGTTTTCCCTTCTCACTTTCCCTGTAGGGTAAGATAGAATTCAATACCCCAGTGGATCTAGACACTCTTCCCTCTCAGAATTGCTTTCACTTTTACATATTAACACTCTCTTCTTCTTCTTCTTATAATATTATTCTTCCCCTCTCCTTCCCATGTGCTTCCTGCTATGATATAGATTATCCTATTTATCTTATTTCTTCAAGTTTCTCTTGGTCCATCTTCTATTCTCCCCTCCTTTTTTTCTTTTTTGGCATATCATCTTATACTATTCATTACCTCAGTGTCTTCCTGTAAAAGATTCTTCAACTTACTAATAGTGAATATAATTTTTGAGAGTTACAAATACTATTTCCCCCATATATTAATATAAACAATTTGATTTATTGAAGCCCTTAAAGAAGAAAGTTTAAATTAAAAAAAAAAAAACATTTTCCCTTTCCCCTCTCTTTCTTATTTACCTTTTCATGTTTCTCTTGAGTTTTGTGTTTGGATATCAAACTTTTCACTTAGTTCTGTTCTTCTCTTTACAAATATTTGTAAATTTTCTGTTTTATTCAATGGACATACTTCCCGCTCAAAGTATGTAGTCAGTTTTGATGGGTAGGAGATCCTTGGTTGAAGATCAAATTCTCTTGCCTTTCTGAATATCATATTCCAAGCCTTGTGGTCCTTTAGTGTGGAAGCTGCCAGATCTTGTGTAATCCTGATCAGTGCTCCTTGACATCTGAATTGTCTATTTTTGGCACCTTGTAAATTTTTCTCCTTAGTTTGGAAACTCTTGAATTTGGCAATTACATACCTAGGGGTTGTCTTTTGATGATTTAATGTAGAGGGTGTTCTAAGAACTCTTTCAATATCTATTTTGTCCCCTTGCTCAAGAACATCAGGGCAGTTTTCTTGGATAATTTCCTGTAGTTTGATGTCAAGATTTCTGTTTATTTATGGCTTTTCAGGTAGACCAATGATTCTCAATTTGACTCTGTGATATCTTTTCCTGATCTGTCATCTTTTCAGTGAGATATTTTATGTTTTCTTCTATTTTGTCAATCTTTTGACTTTGCTTTATGAATTCTTGCTGTTTTGAGAAATCATTGGCTTCCAATTGCCTAATTCTGATTTTTAAAGAATGGTTTTCTGCTATGATCTTTTGATTTTCTTTTTTGGTTTGGTCTATCCTGCATTTTGTGGCCTCCCACTGTTTCTCCAATTGGGCAGTTTTGTCCTTTAAATTGTTTGTTTGTTTTTTTCTTTTTGAACTATTTCCCACTTTTCTTGCCAGAAGGCTTCCATCTTTTTAATAAGCTCCAATTTAAATTCTTCAAGAGCTTGTGGCCAATTTCCATTTTTTTAAGGTTTTGGTGTGTTTATTTGTATTTCCTCTTCTGCTATTTCCTCTGTAGAGAGGATTTTTCCTCCATAAAAATTATCTAGATGTAAAATGGAGATTTGAACCCCAGACTTCAATTCCCAGAAGTCCTTGGTAGTTCCCAGAATGCCCTAAAATCTCACCTGAGGTCCTTACCTCGGCAGAGAACAAAAATGGGTATTTAAACTGACTCTGCTGCCTACTGGCCCCCTCTTTCAGCTTCTGCTTCTAGGCACATGTAGCTCTCTACCTAGTAGGCAAGATGTAGGTTGCACGTGCTTTCTTATTTTGTATTTTCTTTATTTCTTAATCTTTAATAAACCTCTAAAAATATAATTCTTTTAGCAGAGAAACTAATTTTAACTGTTACAGTTTGGGCAAACTATGTTGGTTGTGACGAAATACCCTCAATCTTCTTAACTTTCCTAAATCTTTACTAAGTTCAGCCTTTAATAGCTAGTGCCTAGATTTTTTTAAACCACATTTCTCCAAGGCTTTCTAACAAGCCTCTTGACTCAACTCGCTCCCGGCTCTGGCTCCTGCTCCTGGCTATTGCCACTCACCTGATCCCAGCCCCGGACCTCCTGGCTGCTGCTTGCAATCCGGTCCCAGATGAACCACCCAGCCCAGAAATTCTGACTCATTGCCCTGGGCCCAGGACTCACTTCCACCAGCTGGTAACAACAGGAGTGATTTTTCCTTAGGCTACGATTAGCCTCCACGTGGACTAGGGGAGGCAACTCAGTCGCTCAGTGGATTGAGAGCCAGGCCTAGAGATGGGAAGTCCTTGGTTGAAATCTGGCCTCAGACACTTCCTGGCAGTGTGGCCCTAGGCTGGTCATTTAACTCCCATTGCCTACCACTTACCAATCTTCTACCTTCTGGCAATAGGCATCTAAATGGATAGAAAAAAACCGAGGAACTTTAAAGAGACTAGAGGTAGTATTTTTAAGGCATTTCAGACTCCAATGTTTTATAAAAATCTCTGTATTCTATTGCATTTTATTGATTTTTTAAAGATGTAGCTTTGTGATTTAAGTTCATATTTTAAGTTCATATATTGCTGCATTCAATATTATTCTGTTACACTGAATCATTTCAATGTACTGGGTTTTAACTACTGTTATATTCTGTTGCTTTCCCCTTATAACCATACTGAACAAACATTATTGAGTAGGCCCATATAAAAACAGCTTTTCTATTTTTGACTTTTTAAATTGTCACATAGAGGATAGATGGACTCCATCAGAAAATTGCTACAACAACCTTTGGAAAATTTAATGAGCTAAATATCTCAAGAAGGGTTCTTTAGACATGATTTTTAGACTTCTGGTCATTTTGCCTGCCTCTATCATGAAGTAAGGCCCATTTTAGTAGCTGAAGTGAAATACAGTTATAACCCCCAACTCCCGCATTTATAAAAATGTGAATAGAAGTTGGGAAGTTAATCCCAGGGCATTGTACCCCTAGAAGCATCCAAAAAGAAAAACGAGCATCTCTCATTTATAATACTTCAGCTCACTCTACTTCCACCAGAATTATATCTAGAATTCTTGATGATGTTCAAAACCCAAAATAAGTTTTACTTTGTTTAAATAGATATTTACCAAGGTTGAAAGACTTGCTACATTTGTAAAAAATGTGACAAATATCAAACAGTTGGCTTTAAAAATGTGATACAGAAACTTATGTGAAATGATAGTGGGTTTTTTTGCTATTGTAATTAACTGGACTATTGAGAATTTGGGGGGTATTGATACATACATATTTGTACTACTGTTCTTCATTTAAAAAAAAAAACTGTTACCTTGTGAAATTCATTTGCTTGTACTCACAGTGGATCATGACCAGATATGAAGAGGAAATTCATCTCATTTTTGGTGAGAAAGCCTTGTATCCTATATTTTCTTAGCTGACACAGTGTGTCAATGATTATAAGCTATGTTTTTGAATTTTAAAACTCTTTTATTATTATATTTTTCTTGCATGTGCAATATACACTTTCAGTATTTTTCTCTCCTTTTTATATTTGAAGCACATGTCACCAGTATTAAGATGTTCTTTAACTTTTTTATTTTGCAGTAATTTAAGTTTAAAATACATTTGCTCTAATGTCAATGCATGCCCCAAAAGCTTGAGACTATCAAAATGATGCCACTAATTGTTTAAAAAAATTATGGGACTCTGCTTAATGATTCTATCTGATTCCATGACAAGATATACAGAAGAGCCATTGTACAGGGCCAAAGAGAAACCAATCCAGGAAGGATTGATGTACTTCTAAGCCAATTCAAAGGACTTGAACCTAGTGTAAAGACACAAGGTTGTGATGCTTAACATACGTTAAGACGTATCCACACTCTTTGTGAAAATACTTACAGACGAGTATCCCAAACTTGGCTCCTATGATTTAGTCCCTTTTTTGTCTTTCATAGTGTGGCAAAGTTTCTGTAGTCCTGGCTATTGACTGGGTAAATGCATCATTGCTTAGATCATTTTACTTGGGCCATGATTCAAGGACCTGTTCTAGATCTACTTTTCCTTTACTTGGAATTTTTATACATAAGACTTTGATAGTCTATATTTTCATCCAAAATTTTTCTTTTTTATTTGGATTTTTCTGATGTTTTTTTTTTAATTTCTCTTGCCAATTGATTCATATACCTCATAACTCAGCCATGCATGTCTAAGTGATCCCTGTGTTTTTCAATCACCCTCTTCAAGGGGTGGGGGATGTAAAAATATTATTATTTTAAATTGCAAAGTTTAAATTCCTTTTGAGAAGAATATTAGGGTGAGAAGCATGCTACCTCCCTGAATCCAGAAACTGAACTGTTTGGAGAAGACACCATGAAGATGCCTCCAGATCACAAGGTGCACAAGAAGATCAAAAATGAACTTTGGGTGTGGTTGATTGAACATTTATTAGTATTTATACTTTCATGCCAAAGGGGAATGCCCCCTAACTGGCATTTTGTCAATGTGTCTAGCAATTATTTTTTTTCCTCTTATCCTCAAATTACTATAATCTTTCATTTTAACTATTACACAGGGTCAATGCCTTCTTGTTATTTTTCTTGGTACTGGGAAGTTGTTGTTCCTGGGCACTGTTTGCCATCACTATGATGGTTTTTCCTTCCCTTTCCAGTCAGAAATATGAGTGAGAAGGGAAGGCTTTCTATGGATGGAGTTAAGGAGCAAGGTTTTTGCCTGAGGCCACCTCTTGAGTCTCTGCAGCTTCTACTGTTTGCTGCCCTTCTCTGTGCTATCTCCCCATGGGAATCCAATGTCTGATCTCTTCATCCTGCTTGGGTTTCAAGTCTAGCTGCTCTCAGGGGTAGGTCTTTGGTGGTCTTAGTCAGCTGCCAAGGACCTAGAGGTGCCCCTTGCTCACTCATTGATTTTAGCTCACACTGGCTCTGACTCTGACTCTGTAAGTGGTTGGGGGAGGGTTGATCAGCTCTTGTTTTGGTGGAAGCTTTTTCACCACCTTATAGTGTGGAAATTCCCAAATCCCTTGTACCTTCAATGCTGTGCCCTATTGTAGAGTACCTTCATTCATATGAATTTGTTTTCTTTGTCCTTTTGAGGTAGTCTATATTGGTAGGTGGTGAGGAGTAAAAGAGTCTTTCATCTAGCTTGCCGCCATGTTTACCTGTAAGTCCCCACTGCAAGTAATTATGAAGCAGCTAGTTTCAGCAAAACATTAGAGGGTTTGTATGAATTGATTCATAGTGAAGTTAGAACCAAGAAACTAATTTATACAATAACCTAAATTATGAGGACAACATTGAAATATTTTATAACCCATGATGAAAACAAGAATCAATCATTATTTCAGAAGAATTAAGATGAAACAGGCTACCTACATTCTGAAAAAGACATCCAGATGGAGACACATTTTTTGGACATAGCAAATGGGGTATTAATGTTACTTGACCATGCATGTTTGTAACAGATATTTTATTTTTCTTTTTTTTCTCAATGGGGTTTTATGTGGAATAGGTGAGAGGATGAGAAAGTAGATTTTTATTGGCAGAAAAAAGTAAAAAGTTAATTTTTACTTGAGTCGACGATTTTATGAAGTAGGTTTCCCCTTTATTAAAGTTCTGCAGGCAAAGACTGAACATCCTTTTGATGCATGTTGTTAAAGGCCTTACTGAGATACTCAATTTTTAGAGCAGGGAATGCAAACCTTTTAGAGACCAAACATCCAACCTCAACCCTCATGCCACATGTGAGCTCCCTGCCTTACCCCAAAGAGGGGAGGGAAGATGTGCTCCCATTGGGCTGTTAGGCAGAAAGGTGGGTGATCTGAGAGATGTCCTCTGGAGCATGTGGAGAGAGAGGGAAACATTTCCCTCCAGCATATGCTGGCACACATGCCATAGGTTTGCCAACATGGTTCTAGAGGGACTCAGGTTCCTTCCCAATCTGATATTCAAGGATTCTGTGAAATAAAATAACAGGCACTATGCTTAATTATTCCTCTGACCTAAAGAGTATGTGTTTCTTAAAACATATAACTGACTCTTCCTCTTCTATACCTCTTTACCTTCTCTCCCCATTCCAAACACACTATAAAATATAGAATTTTAGAACTAGTATGGAACTTAGAAATCATATAGTCCAATTTCATCAGTCTGAGCTTTAAAGAATCAAAAGTATATACCCAAATTGTCACTCAATTAATGGCAGCATCTGGAAGAGAATGTAGCTCTCTTGATTTCTAGTCTAATTTTCTTTTCACTAAATCCTCATTACCTTAATAAACTTCTGGAATTCCAGTGTGTGTCCTAAAGCTATAATGTCTGAATTAATATTCTTGAAAGAAAGCCCTAAACTTAGGGTGCTCTGGTCACTGGTAAGGCAAAAAATGGAAATGGTAAATGTTATCCCAAGGCCCTGTATAATTGAAAATCTGTTACCCAAAAAAAGAACTACATTTCCCGGGAGCCTACTCACTTCTTTTCATTACGTACTTCCTGTACAGGGAATATTAGGCGGGGACATGGAGGGCCCTGCCCTCTTTGGCATCTTAGTTCCATGGTGGTGAGTGGGATTTTCAACAGGTTGATCAGCCATGGGCACATGGTCTTTATTTTTATCTCTCTTATTCCTTCATTTCCAATAATCATTAATAAATCCCTTAAAATATAACATTTTATTATTGACATTAATTTTAAATTTTACAGTCATGGTCCAATGAGAAGGCAGCTGTTTCCACCTCCTCTCCTTATATCCCTAGCAAAATGGAAAAATGTAGCCAAGGCAGGGCAGCATTGGGGATTATCTCTCTCCCATTGTTCTCTAGGAGTCATCAGTTTAAGAATAGCTTCTGCACTTTAGTAATCAAGAAGAATGACCTCTGACAACATATTTTGGAAGATAGAAAACCAGAGATCCACACAGAATGAGAGGACCTGGGGGAATCTTAGATAATTTGCCTCAATTGTTATCAGCTGAGAGTCACAGTTGTCTGCCCAGTCTCACCTGCAAAATTAGTGGCCAAACCAGGTCTCCTGACTTCCATTCAATGTTTTTGCCTCTATAGTGGTCTGTCTTGAAACAATCATCTTTAATCTGCTTTCTGGTTTATAGATATAATTTTGTTTTTTTTTTCAGTAATGAAATTATGGCATGGAAAAGCCTTAAAGACAGTATTTTGAAGGTAAAGTATGATTTTTATCTGTTTCTTATCTTCTTTGAGAATTTAATCCTTAAAATGATATAAAGCCAACCAAGGAAAATAAATTTCTCCAAGTAGTTTCACAGTATTTCTCCTCAGAAAAATTCAAATGAAATACCTTATTGCAGGCATTCAGTTTTATTAAGCTGCTGCTTAAAAATCAAAACAATTCTCTTAAAAAGAATGCGTAAAGTGATAGGATACCTCATAGCATGCCTCATATAGAAATAAAAACATGAATGAGAATCATATGCTACTGAGTAGAAAATTTCATGAATATATCAGAGGCTGCTCAATGTTCTAATATAGATGAATAGACCCCATTAACAGTAATAGATATAATGAGAGAGAATTTTCGAATGCAAATTTGCTCTCTAAGATTAAGGTCTTGTCTCTCTGACAACAATGAGCCAGATGTGGACCAGAAAATCCATTCAGACCTGGTTTGTAAACCAGATGGAATTTTTTGGTCCCAAGCTGTGAACCTGAGCCACCTAACCAAGATTGAGGGGGAAAATGCATAATTTAGAAAACTTTTTCTTCCCTGCCTCCAGGCTTCACTTTTTCTTCCTTTCACCTTCTGAGTGGTGCCCAATTTCTTGCTCTCATGAGTGTTCTGTGACAATGTGCTCTTCCTACTTCTTTGCTATCTAAACTTGCCTTCAGGATAGGATCTATAAAGTTATTCCCCCCTGAGAAATAATTAACTAATAAGACTTAATGGGTTACCTTTCCCAGGGGGTATTTGAATTCTAACAGGAGAAAAATACTTAAGCCAAAGGAATGAATTCCTAATGATAGAATTTCAGGCATCATCAAGCTAGGAAGGGGGTATGTTATGAAGAACAACAGAAATTTCACAATGCCTCTGAAATTTTTGCTCATGAAGGTGACAACTGGGTCTGCCTTAAAGGAGTTCAGCTGCTCATGTAACAATATAACTCATAGCCATCTGGGCAGACTGCATTTTACAGTTCTACATAGGCACATACATAAACTACGTTAGGCATTTTTATAAACTGGATTAATTCTTCTTAGTTACCAGAATAGCATTCTATGCTTTCAAATAGGATTTTAACAAATATGTAGAATCATGACATCTGAGTGGGAAAAGGAAAGTAAGATCAAATTGTTGTTGTTAAAACTATTTTTCAATCATTCCCAGCTCTTTGTGACCCCTTTTCTTGGCAATGATAATGAAGTGATTTGCCAGTTCCTTCTTGATGGGATTTTATAGATGAAGAAACTGAGGAAAACAGGATTAAGTGAATTTTCCAAGATAGCTAGTAAGTGTCTAAGGCTGAATTTGAACACAGGAAGATGAGTCTTCCTCACTCCAAGGCTGTCACTCTATCCATTGTGCCACCTAGCTGCCCCACAAGCATACTAGTTCAACCTACACCTAAACAAACATCCCCTCTTTAATAGTATTATCATTGGTCACCTGACCCATGCTTTGAAATCTGTTTGAATAAGGATTCTCATTAAGCAAGCACTTCTACTTTATAGTTAGTCCTAATTAGTAGAGGCAGTGTGGTATAGTAGTAGACAGAGAACTAGATTCAGAGCCAGGAATTTCTGTATTTGAATCCGGTCTCTGACACATTAAAGTGTGGTCCTTGGCGAATCAACTTATTCTCTCAGTCCTCTAGGCAATTCTCTAAGAGTATAAGTTGCAAAATATCTCCCTGTCTTACTAAAACTTGGGAAGGGGTTCTTCACTGAAGAATCGGTTTTGTATATCAATGAAATCATCTGCCCAATGCCCATCCCTAATTATTAGGCAGTTTTTCTTAATAAGCCAAAATATGCCTCCACAACTTGTATCCATTATTCTTAGTTCTGCCTTCCAAGGACTAGGAAAAGAAGTCTAGGAGCTCTTCCAAACATAATAATAGTCCTTCAATTATTTGAAGGTGCCTATAATGTATTTTCCTGTTCACTCAGGGCCAAATCTGGCTGAGAGTTTCTAACCAAAGCCTCTATGAACTATGATCCTGAATGAAGGTAGCTGAGTTTTGAAGTCTTGCAAATCTCTCCCTTTCCTTTTTTCATGGCATGTAACTTTGACTTGAGACAACAAATGATGTGATCATCAATGCAGAATGAGGGTCATGGAGTGAAGCTTTAACTTTTAACAGCCTTTAGTTCAAGTTGCTAGTTTTGAATGCATCCTACACACTTCTTGATAATAAAATGAAATTTGTAATTTAAAAAATGAATATCCTCATTTTCTTCAACAGATCTTTGCATATTATGCTCACTATTTCTAGTCATTCTCCTCTGGGTAAGATTTATTTTGTCAATATCATTCCCAAAAAGAAGGTTCCCCAAACTGATCACAATGTTTTGCCTCAATCAGTCTGCAACTGCAGTGTGATGTTCTGCTTGGGAAACAGCAAAGTAGGACCACTTCTTCTTGGTTTCTCTTAATGCTGTTTAAAATCTCATTAACTCTATATAAAAATATTTTTACTCATTTGTTTCATTCCTATGGGTTTATATTTAATTTTCAGTTCAGCAAGACCAGATTCCTAGGTCTCTCACTTTTTCACCAATTCTATGATAGCAACACAAGTACTGCTTTCTATTTGATGATAAAAGAGAATTTAGCTCCTGATCTACTATATCTCCTCTTGTATTGTTATGTTAACTGCTGGTGATTCTCCCTCAAGATGGGCTCCAGGGTGGCTTACATTTCCCAAACTTGTGAGCCAGGGAAACTGAGCTGCATATAATACACTAATAATGAACAACTATGTTATTTATAATTATTTTCTCATTTGATCCTCATGACATTCATGAGAGGTCGCTACTATTATTCTTCCCATTTATAATAACTAAGAAAACTGAAGCAGATCTAGATTAAGTGACTTGCTCAGAGTCAAACAGCTAATAAATATCTCAGGTCACATTTGAACTCAGGTCTTCCTAACTCCAACCCCAGAATTTTCTATCCACTATCAAAAATATTTTTTTATGAAAATAAAGAGGAAGCTATAGTGGGAAAGGGGAACATCAAGTGAAGAACAGATGAAAAAATTATTGTATATTAATGTAATAGAAAATTATTTTGCTCTAAGAAATGACAAATATTTCTGATTCAGAAAAATTAGAGAGGACTTAAATGAACTGATGTAGAGTAAAGTGAGCAAAACTAAAAAAACACATACTGATCACCAACATATAATGACCCCAAAAGAAAACAACTTTTAAATGCTTCAGGACTCTGAACAACTCAGTTTTATTTTTTTAATTTAATTTTTTTATTTTTTAAAAATTTTAAAATTTTAAAATTTTAAATTTTTTTGATTTTTGATTTTTTATTAAATTTATTAAATTAAATAGTTTAGTATTTAATTTTAATTTTTAAAATTTATTTTATTTATTTATTTATTTATTATTTTGTTTATTTTTATTACAACCTCAAAAGACTAATTGTTAAACATGGTTCCCACCTCTTCCTAAAGAAGCTATGGAACAGAGGTGTGGAACAAAACGTATATTCTTAGACATGGTCAAATATTGTCTTAATTTGTCTTGTTTGCCTATATTTATTTATTTAATATTTGTTTAATAAAGGAAAATTTTATATGCATATATATGATAAATAATTTTAATTATGTTTATTCTTACAATAATTTTATATTTTGTAATATTATAGTATTAGGGTGATTTATTAATAACAATTATTTATCATTAAATTTCATGATGTGTTATAATATTAATTTATTTTGTTTAATTTTGTTATTAATTTATTGCATTTGTGGTAATTCAGAGAGGAAAGAAGGGAGGAAAGGAGGAAGGAAGGAAGGGAGGGAGGGAGGAAGGAAGGAAAGAAGGGAGGAAGGAAGGAAGGAAGGGATGGAGGGAGGGAGGGTGGGAGGGAGCAGGAAGGAAGGACAGAAAGGTGGTATAGAGGAATAGGGGAAGTATGGAAAAAGGAAATTCATTAATAAAATTAAAAAATATGCAGAAGGAAAAAAAAAAGAAACTCAGAAGGGAACACATACCAGGTAATTTTTGATACTACTTAAATTTAATGTATACTTTTCAAATTAAGCTATACAAAAAAGTTCAGTTGCATGTACAGTTCCAAATTTTGTATGTTCTTTTTTTTAATTGGAATATTTCTGTTCATGGTTGATTTGAAGTTCGATTTTTTAAAAGACGAAGGAGTATGAGGGCATGAGATTTCTTCAGGAGACATTGCACTGAACATGGAAATTGAACTAAGCAGCACACACATAGAAAAGGAAGTGTATATGGCAGTCACATTAAGAGGGTGAACATAGAGAACTACTGAGAAAGGATAAAAAAACAAACTTTGGGGGAACTATAAGAACCAAAGAGTTAAAGTAAAAAAGTGTGAATCTGTGACCATGGGAGAGAAAAAGAAACTCATGAGAATATTCATAGGTGCATATATATACATATAGTCATATATATGTATGTGTGTGCATATACATATAAATATATAATGCATATCTAGAACTCCCAGCTATGTGTGGGTATGTGTGTGTGTACACATATATATTTCTTTGTTTATTTGTTGATATTTATACATACATTTATAATTATTTTATTGGTCACATACCTCTGACTAGGATATGAGGAATGGGCTTGTATTAATTAATAATAGCTAAAATTCTTTTCTCTGGGGCTAACCAGAATAAGTCTACTCCCTTTTCCAAATGATAACCCTTCAGTTACTTGAAGACTTCTTTCATGTACCGCTTAGCTCTTCTCCAAGCCAGTTCTTGCAAACTCACTTCATATTGGGTGTGATCCTGGGCCCCTTCATCATTCTGGTTTCCTTTTATCTGTATACTCTCCAGTTTAGAACTGCACATGTTAATCCAGCTATCATCTGACTAAGACAGAGTACTATGAACCCAAATTCCCCCTACTGCTGGATACAACGCTGCTCTTACTGTAGTCTAATTTAATTAGCTTTCTCTGCTACCTTATTAAACTGTGGACTCTTAATGAACCTGAATTCTATTAAGCACTTGACTCTTATATAACTTTCATATCCAACTAAACCTTACCAGTCTTCTCTGTGTAAAGTTTTTGTTTGTTTGTGTGTGTGTTTGTTTGTTCTTTTAACTCAAGCCTATCACATTTATTCACTCTGTATTCTCCTAGAACTGTGGTCTCACTGATGGGGTATCCCCATCAATGGAGCAAATAACAATCAGTACATGACTACTATTTCCCTGAGACTCTTTTCATGGACTCCATAAATCTTCCAAAGGGAGTCCACTCATTCAGTGTACTAGGGGAAGGGGAGGAGGTTCTTCTGGCTCTTGTGCTATTGGGAAAATCCTAGTACAACCCCTGAATGTAACTCATTGATTCCTTACTCTCATTACAAAATTAGCCAGCCTTCGTTTCTAGGTATACACTTCTCTGTGACATCTTCTGTATCTCTTCTTCTGCAAGATTCTTCATTGGCAATATATTACCTCCTCTCTAAAAAATTAGAGGAACCTGAAGCTTTAATTCTTTGCAAATTGTGACATTTCATGTAATGCCAATATTCCTTCAGTAAGAAGAATATCAGTTTTAAAAGGTTCAGTCTTTGTTTCTAGAAATTTTGGGACCTATTGAAAACACTGTACAATTTTCCAAGGTTAACCCTATGTACTCTCTGGGTCTGACTTTTTGCCTTACTACAGGGTGTGTCCAGGATACTAAACTACCTCTAAAAATCAAATGGGATAATAATTGTAAAGTTCTTAGCACAGTATTTGGTACATAGCAAGTAAGAAATGTTACCTGTTATTTCTATTATTATTATTAGACTGTCAGTTTAATTATATATCAAAGTGTGTGATAAAATATAAGTATTTTTCATCCATTTAGTTTTTTCCTATACCAAACTCTTTTGAGTGATCACAGATCTCATTCAGGAGACTGCAGTATTATAGGACCAGATCTAATCAGCACAATGTCATCTGTAAAAAGAAACATCCTAAGGATATCTACAAAATATCCCTCTTCCATTTGGACATGGCAGAGGGCATCTATTCTTTGGCATGAACAGGTTATTTAAACTGATCTGATTGGAGTTGTGTCAATTGTACACCACTTTTTCTTTTTTTGTCCTCTTACAAAATTATGTACTGATTTTTATTGTTACTCTGAAAAATAGTCTAGTAACAAACAATCAACTTTAAAATGGCAAACATTGTTAACTACTTTTAAAAATGGTACAGTGGAAATTTCATTAGATATTGAACTAAAGGTTACAAACTTGACTTAATCATTTACTATCCTTCTCAACCTGGTTGCCACCTATCTTTATAGTTTTCTCTTCCCACTTTTTTTTTCCAAATACCAAATTTAATATGACAATGAGTCTCCTGTCTGTCACTTTTCATTGGCTGTTCTCCTGGAATCCTCCTCTAATTTGCCTCTACCTACTTTCTTTAGTTTCCTTCAATAATCAGCTCAAATGTTCCCTTTTACAAAAAGCCTTTGCTATCTTTCCCTCATCTCTGCTCCTCCTTAGTACTTCTGAGATTATTCTGTATTAAGTATTTTATGTATACAGTTATTTGCCTATTGTCTCCCTCTATTAGAATGAGAGTTCCTTGAGGCAAGAAGGACCTTTGTATACCCAGAATTTAGAACAGTGCCTGGAATTTAATAAGCATTTAATAAATACTTGTTAACTGACTTACTGAACTGCGTGATCTTGACTAAATTATCTCAATTCCTCTGATCTCAATTTCTTCATTTATATAAAAGTGATAGTAGGATAAATTATAGAATCCTTTCTAGTTCTAAATCTATAATCTTATATTTATTTTGGGGGGACTTTGTTCTGTGCTCCCAACTCACTTCTTACCATAAATTCACAAATTTGGCCACAAGTCTTCTTGTACATAATTTTAAATTTGCTTATTTCTGATTTCTGAATCATATTTCTAACTTTTTCACTTCTCTCCTCATGCTGACCTTTGTAATGAAATCATGAAGTACTGAAGTGTGTGTTGATTTAATTTGCAAGGTGTTGTCAAGTTCTTCATAGAATTTCTCTACTTTCTCATCCTCTGCCACAGATGTTGTCACATAAGCTACAATTATCTTCATTATGGTCTTTTTGAAAATGCTCATCTTCAGCACTGAAATAAAAATAATCAACTGTCCTTTGAAATTATTTTTCATGTTTCTTTTGAATACATGTCAAAATCAACTCTACTTACTGCTTTTTCTGCCTCTAAGGAGAATCTATGAACTATCCTTCCATTTATCCAAGAATTCCTTTTGTCTTCTGTTTTAATTTATAGCAAAGATATAAAAATATTCAACTTCTATGTGGCTATGGCACTTGAACCTGGTGAAGGTGTACTATCTTGGAGTAGTTGCACAAATGTTTTCTATAAAGCATAGTATTTTATTTGTAAAAATTCCCTATTTGTAAAGGATGGTATGTGATTTTGTCTATGTAGGTTATGTGTATCCACATGAGTTTGTCTGAACATGGCTTACAGGGTGGCATGAATAAATATCCCTAGAATTTCCCCTATCTATCCTTCTCCAGGGGTTACTTTGATTCTTCAAACTTTTTAAATCCAATTCAATTTAACAAGAATTCAATTTAACAAGTTATTTAATATGTTTGACCTGTTTTATTCTAGGGGCTACAGATTCAAAGCAACAACAAAAAATCTTGCCCTCAAGGAGTTTACATTTCCCAAGGGGAATACTATGTACAAATAATTAAATAAACAATATCTAACAAGTAATTTTGTGTAAAGAGGGAAGAGTACTAATACTTAAGGCAATCAGTAAAGGCATCATATGTGTGGTGATAGTTATTGGCCTTGATCAGCTTCTCAGAGGTAGAAGTCAGGAGGAAGAGCATTCCGATCATTGGAGATATCCTATGCAAATACACAAAGATAGGAGACTGGATGAACTATCCAGAAAAGAAATAATAGTTAAGTTTGTCTGTAAAATAGCGTGCACAAAGATAGTCATAGGAAATTATGGTAGAAAGACTAGTGAGGGAGCATATTGTGAAGGGCTCTTAGAGGTCAAATAAATAAGTTTGTTTCATATAATGGATTTGGTAGTGAGCCACTGAAAGTTCCTGGAACAGAAGAATAATATGGTTAGACTAACATTTTAAGAGCAACAGTTTGACAGTTATGTGAAGAATAAGTTGGAGAAGAGGAGAGATTTGAAGAGAGAGACCAATTAAGAAGTCATCAACAATTATTCAGTTGAGAGATAATAATTGTCTGAACTAAGTAAGTGTCCATATGAGTGGAATAGATGTGAAAGATGCAAACATAGCAACTTATTAGAAATGATGGAGCAGAAGGTGAAGTGAGTGAACAGATGAAGATGATCCCAAGGTTTGTAAGTGGCTTAAAATAATGGCATACTTGACAAAAATGAGGAAGTGAGGGATAAGGGGTGAATTGAAGGGAAAACTAATGTTAAGAGTTGTTTTTATGTATAAATGTGAAAAAACCAAAACATTGATAGATCAAAGAATAGAACCAAACAAACATAAACTAGAACAATGTGGTCTAGTGGAAAGGAAGAAAATAAGAGGATTCAGGTTCAACTCCTTAATCTGATCCTCATTCATTAAGAAATTAGAGAAATCATTCCCAAGCCTTAGCTTCACTTGACTACTTTTTCCTCAGGTAAATATATTCCTAGTTATGACTGGTCTTTTTCTTTGAGCAAAATTCATTTTGAAAAATCTCAAATCTTATGTAATCATAGACTGCTCATTTTGGAAAAGAAATCTAAGATTATAAAATCTGATTTCTCAGTTTCAAAGATAAGGAAATAGAGAAAGAATGAATGGAAATCATTTCATTATGTGTTTAATTTGTTAAAAGCACTATTCTAAGTGCTGGGGACAAATGCAAATGGAAAAGTAAGAAAGTCTTTGCTCTCAAGGAGCTCACATTTTAATAGGAAGAAACTATCTATCTATCTATCTATCTATCTATCTATCTATCTATCTATCTATCTATCTATCTATGTGTGTGTGTGTGTATAAATTAGAGCTTCTGATCAAATAGTAAAGCCCAATAAAATACAGCAATGAAGCAATCATCTTAGTCTTTAGTGGCATTTATATGAGCAAAAGTCTGATCCTTTTCTAACACTGAGCCAGATAGTAGTAAGGACTTTGACACTGGGAGCTATCTTTCCTGGATCTTCAGTAACTACATCTACTAAGAAGTTTGGGACTGCAGTTTTAGTTGGGGAGTATGGGTGGGATAGGGATTGCTATAACCTGAGATCATAAGCTCAGATTCCCCATCTACCTCTGTCTGGGTTAGAGTAGAAGTGGTTGATATGGCAATAATTTGACTTGTTTAGCATATGCTTCATCATGGCTCTTCAGGATGCCATGGATACACAGAAATCATTAGAAGCAAGGTTAAAACCCATGCCTCCTGATTCCAGATTTAGCATCCTTTCTATGATCCTTATATTGACTTCCTCATGGTTTTGTTTGTATATTTCACCATCCAGAAGAAGTAATATAATAATTCACCTTAGTTTTTTTAATGATTCAATTCTAATGTATAATTCTTTCTCCCTGATCTTTGTCTAATTTTTATATTTTGGGGACTCATATTTTAATTGTTATTTTCAGCATTGGATGGCCTCCTGTAATCCAAACTTATTTCAAGTCATCAATTTGCTTCAATTCAATTTTATATATATGTATATATATATTATATAATATAATTCAATTTTCATATCATGGTTTCCAGAAGAAAACTTTTGAGAAAATATACAGAAAGCATTAGGAGATAATATGGCATATTGACTGGTTTTCAAGTTAAAGGGCTTGACTTTAAATTCTGCCTCTGATATTGGCCACCTCTCTGAGCTTGGGCAAGTTATTTTTTTCCTCACAATTCCCTCAAACATAAAATAAAGAAATTGAATTAGCTAATCTCTAATATCCTTTAATATTCTAATTGTTCTTTTCTAGTAGATATCAGTCAAACCTTAAAAAGAAAGAAATTCCAAGAATGTGCCTTTAAATTTCCCCTCAGAAGTGAAAATAGCCTATCCCTAGAGGTCAAATACAAAGTCTATATGTACCATTCTTATCACTTAGTAATGTTATATTATTCTAGGGCTCTGTTATGAAATTGTCCATCCTGAAGTTTTTATGTAGAGGAAAACTCATTGATGGCCACAGAATATCTAAAACACTTTGTTGTCATTAAAGTCAAAACCAATCAACTGTGAGGTTGAAATGCATTCCCTATTTTTCTCACATCTTGAAAGTGCTAACTCTTTCATTTTAGAAGATATGATCATTTTCCTTAGAAAAACAGCAAAGAGCATCAGAATGCAAATATGAACCAACAAATCAGAAGTTTGTGCAAAAATCATCAGCTTTGTTCATCAAATTTTTATTTCATCATCAAAAGGTAATGAAGCCTTTAAACTATCCTTTCAGTATGAAAATGTGATGTTATTTTTGAAAACTATCCAAGAATAACAACTGATGAAGGAATCTGAAATTCATAGATTTTTAACATTTTATATAACAAAAACAATAATGATTCATATTTTATGGTGCTTTAAGGTTCATGATTCATCCACCTCCCAAAGAAATATGTACAACAAGCATATGTACCCATTTTAAAAATGAGACTGAATTGCAGAAAAGTCAAGTGACTTTCCCAATGTCAGCCAGCTAATAATGATCAGAACTGAGATTTGAACTCAGGACCTCTTGCAATAGGAAAATAATCCTTATGAGATTAGACACTCATAAATACTTTTAAAAGAAATTTAGAAATCCAATCAGCTATTAATTAATAAAAAAAAATACTCACTATCTGATTTCCCTGGTTAGATATTTTACAACTGCACCACCTAAGAAAAATGTGGGCATGGTGCAAAGGACTGAAAAAATATATAATCTTGACAATAAGAGATTCATGAGCAAAAGTGACATGAAGGGATTCTACAGACTGGAGGTGAGGTGAAGGGGGGACACCATCCATCTTCAAGAAGATGAAGGATTATTACATGGAAAAAAATAGAACCAGCTGCTCCCCACATCCCCTGGGATAGGACAAAAGTAAATGGCTTTAAATTTACAAAGAAAGAACTTTCTGACAGTGTCATGAGACAATCAGCCAGGTTACTAAAGATTTTAGTTTCCTTCCCTCCAGCCTCTAAGAATAGCCTATATATTCTTGTCATCAGTCAGAGAGGATCTGGATGTAAAATACCCCAAAATAATTAAAAAATACATTAAATGGCCCCATGTCTTACCTTCCAACCCCATGATTGTGTAAGCCTCTGTGCATTATAATATTATGTGCTATTAGATGTATGAATTTCAGGTACTGAATTTAAATATATCTATGAAATTCACTCATGCACACGGATTTCATTAAGTTCAGTGAAGCAAATAAAATCTGTTGTTATGAAAAGACTTTTGACAGCTCATAATTACATAAAAATAAATGCATCAGCTGAAGAGTGGAATGAAATTAAGATGTCAGCACTGACAGATCTCATAACTAAAATTTTCAAGAGACACTTAAGAGATGAATAACTTTCTCTATTTTGTGTAGTTATTATATTAAAATGGTAACCATTAATTATAAAGTGACTTGAGAATACTTATTTAATTCTTTAAACATCATGAAGGATTTTTAATTTTTAGAAATGATGGACCAAATTTTCCTCTATTAAAAATGTACTTTGCTAATTAAATCAGGAGAGACTAAAATGGCAATGAGAAGTCAAATTACTTTCATGCTTGGACCAATTTTCAGAATAAGGAATGGTTGACTCAGTGTTTTAAAATTAACAATTACACAAAGTTCAAGTTAAAAGGGATAATTATGTAAGCTATAAGTTCACTTAAAGATTGGTAATTGACAGTTTGACATATGTTAACTAGCTTTTTTAATACCTTCAAGTTTTAAGAAGGTAAAACAAATCAAGAGGAAAACAACTTAAACGTTTTTTAATGTATTAAACACAAAAGATTCCAAAGGGCCCAGGATGAACAGTCCTGTTTACCTCCAGAGAGAAAAATGATAAAGTCTAAGTACAGATTGAAGCATAACTTTTTACTTCCTTTTTTATTTGTGTGCATGTTTTCTTTTGTAACATGAATAATATAGAAGTATGACTTTACATGTATATTCAATATCATATTGCTTGTCTTCTTAATCAGTAGGTTAGGGATGGGAGGGAGAGAATTTGGAACTCAAATTTTTCCAAAATTGATGTTAAAATTTTTTATGGATGATTGAGAAATATTTAATATATATAATATTTAATATTTTAAAATACCATATGACAAAAAAATAAGTAAACTGTAGGCAATGTATAGAGATGATTCAACCTCTGCAACACTTGACTTTTTTCATCTCTGATATCAGCTCTAACAAATTATTATCAACTTGAATAATCATTGAGTGGAACCAATATAGATCAACAGGTATCATATTAAGCTATTAAAGCTAAAGTCATACTCCTTGACCACCTTATGGTCAATCTAATACAAACACAACAGGAATATCTTTTACCCAACTTGGGGGTCAAAATTTCTTATCATACATTTGTGAATAATATGGTAAGTTATAGATTCTTGGGTCAAACACCAGCTCCAAAGAGTAATGTAATAATTCCCTTTAACCATCTCTGACTCTAGCTTTTGAACTATCGAGTCTAACCAAACCAATAGACATTTCTTATTGTCTACTATGTGTCAGGCTCTGTGGTAAGCACTGGAAACACAAAGAAAGATAAAAGGCAGTCCCTGCCCTCTAAGAGCTCACAATCTAATGGAATAGACAACAACTATGTTCCAAAGGAGATATCCATATGGTATAAACTGGGTGTAATGTCAGAGGGAAAACACCAGGAAAGGCTTTTACAGAAGGGAGAGGTTATTATGACAAAAGTAGTCAATTACTAGGATGAGAAAGTATAGGTTGTTTATTAGATTTGTAAATCACACAAATCCTGAATATATAACTAATATGTTATATGATCTTGATTAAGATAAGATAAATAGTCCTAGAAATAGTCATTGCTAATAGTATATAATTTAATAGGAATTATTATAAAATTCTATGCTTATATCCCCCCAAGATCAAAATTTTCTAAGTTAAAAATGGGGAGTTTATAACTAGGCAACTGTTCCTATGATATATTAGTTGAATACAAGCTCATTAAGCCTCAACAGTCTTGGATTTTATTGTAATGATAGAGATTTGCAACAGAAATGTTGTCTCTGCTCTTTTCCTTTAGCATACTTCATCTGGACTACGGTGTTTTGCTCCAAGTAATACATTTTAAAAAGAATGTTGAAAATCTATGATAAATACAAAAGTCCACCAGTCTGGTCAGATGGATAGAGATCATACCATAAAAAAATAATTATAGGAACTAGGAATTTTTAACCTGAAGACAATTAAAGGGGAACATGATAGCTATCTTGAAGTATTTGAAAGGATGCCATGCAGAAGAGTAATTAGATTTGATCTGAATAACAGAATTAGAAACAATGGGCAGAGACTTGGAATTAATTTGCAAGATATCTCATGTTTCATTTTTTCCACACTCCTCACAAAGGTGAGTCTAGGAAATAAAAATTCAAAATACAAACATATAAACACAAAATGCAAGAACAAAATGCGAAAAAATATTTTTGAGACATGATTTATTTAGTTTTGACACATCTGTTTTTGTTGTCTTTCTGCACAGTAATAGAATAGAAATATTTTATCAAACCACCAATCCTAGACATGCATAGAACATGGATCCAGTATGCCTAGGTTTGTGGGCATACCCAGCATGTGTTCCAAGTATGCCTGTGCCCATAACTATGTTCATGTTTATGGCAACACAGTCATTACAGGTTTGTCCATATTGTACATTCAATTTATCTCATATCTAGATACACCAGAATGACTAGAACATTAACATTATCCCAAATCTTTGCACCCTTTAGCCAAATAAATTTTAGAACCAGGCAAAATCAGCTTAACTTCTGCTTAAATTATGCATTGAGTTGAGAGCAGGATCATTTCTATTTTGTTGTATATCATTCACCATGAATATTTATGCATTTAAAATATGTATTTTATATGGGACCTGAGATATTTTAGGCACTTATTAAATAATTAGCCTCTGTCCTCTTCTCTAATTAATATTTTCTTCATAATCATTATATCTATAAATATAAGGGGAATTTGATAATTTAAAATAAGTGATTTAAATAAATAGGCAGCAAAGACAGAAATATATATATATATATATATATATATATATATATAAACCTCACTTCTTTTACCATGGTTTCAAAGTTATTATAATTTTTATCATTTTGTCAGAATCACTCAGATATGTTAATTCTCTATTTTACCTTTCCTACATAGCATTTCTTTTCCCTTTCATTAATAAGTCTGTCAAGTCATTCAAGCATATTACAGTATAGACTAATACACACTGAGAAGCCATTTCACAGCCAAGCTGACATCTAAGTCTCTCTTCTTGCATTTATTAACTCACAGACATATAGAAGAATATAAAACAACGGGCATACCCTTGATATTTTTACCTTCAGGTGCCTCTGAATTTTCACATAGACTTTTATGATCATAAGTCACTGAGCCTATGGTCACATTGAAGCATAGCCAGCAATGTTTTAGGAGAATAAGCCCATCCTAACCAACACAGCATTTGGTGACTACAATTACATAAAAATCAGATTTTTCTTGACAACTATTCTCCATGTTTGCTTCTTCCAGATCAAATTAAAACTTGGAGGCATACTAACAGACTGGCAAGGAGTGCTGGCCACCCCAATGGATTTTTGGCCGCCAATCCACTCAAAATGATAGTTTTTTTTTTCTTTCATTAGGTACCTCTCAAATCTTTGAATGATTCCTCTTTAAAAAGTATGAGTCAGTGATATTAGGTGAACGAGGAAGAACAGAGACAAGAAAAACAAAGAAACTAGAAACTTTGAACCTGAACTCTTTCTGAGAACATAATATAATAGGTATTCATAAACATGGCAAGATATGTGCCTTCCTATTTTCATTACTCCACAAAAAAATCCTAATAAAACCATAGCATTAGAAGAAAATGCATGAGAAAACTCTGAAAAGTTTTGAATAAACAATATCTAGAGGTCTAGAAAAGACATCAGTTTTTATGGAGTAGCTGCATTGTATATGAATTTGAGGAATTTGCTTTGTTCATCCTCCCCAATTTTATACTCTATAAAATATGTAATACCATCAAAAAATTAGGGGAACACAAAATAAGACCTTCCAATGAAAATAATATAGGTACAAACAAGACATAAAATACAGTATAAGATGTAAAATAGATAACTTTGACTGTATAAAATTTAAAAGTTTCTACACAAACAATGCAATTCAACCAATATAAAAAGGCAAACAATAAACCAGGAAAAAAATCTTTGTGGCAGATATCTCTCACAAATACTTCAGAACTGTGTCAAATTTATACGAATATGAAGCATTCCCAATTGACAAATGTTCAAAAGAAATGAATAGGCACTTCAAATGAAGAAATGAAAACTATCTTTCATCATAGTCAAAAAATGCTCCAAATCATTAGTGATTAGAGAAATGAAAATTAAAACAATTCTGAGTTACCACCTCACACCAACCAGATTGGCAAACATGACCAAAAAGGGAAAAGATAAATGTTGGATGGAATTTGGAAAAATTGGGACACTAATCCACTGCTAGTGGAACTGCAAACTGATAGATTCCTTCTGGAAAGCAATCTGGAACCATGCCCAAAAGACCATAAAACTGTGCATATCCTTTGATTCAACAATACCATTACTAGGTCTATATCACAAAGAGATTAAACATAGTGAGAAAGAATCTACCTGTACAACAATATTTATTATGCCTCTTTTTGTGATGGCAAAAAACCAGAAACTGAAGGGATATCCATCAATTGTGGAATAGCTGAACAAGTTTTGCTTTATGATTGTAATAGAATACTATTGTGCCATAAAAATGATAAAAATGATCACAAAAACATAGATTTATATGAAGTGATAGAAAGTGAACTGATCATTGTACATAAAAATAATAATAAGTATGATGATCAACTATGAATAACTTAACTATTATCAACAAGGCAAGGATTCAGGACAACTCCAAGAGACTGGAAAAAAAAAGAATGGATATCCACTGCTTGAGAAGGAAAAGATGTAGCATGAATGCAAAGTTAAACATATTATTCTTTACTTTAGTTCTCTAGTATAAGCAATCTGTCTTCTTTTACATTATAGCACACATGTAAATATGTGCTATATAATAACGTGTATATCCTATATCACATTATCTGCCTCCTTAGAGCTGGGGGAGTGGTGGGAGGGAGACAAAAACATGTGTTGCAAAAATTGGAAAACAAATATTAAAATTTTTATCAATGTGTAATCTGGAAACACTATTATAATAAAAATAAAAGAATTGCAGTTTTCAAAATCTTATCCCAAATCAAAATTAATGGACTAGGCACTGGAGATACTTAAGCAAGATTAAATAATCCTTGTCCTCAGGAAGCTTACATTCCACTAGGGGATCTAACATTGTATAACAGATATTCAAAATAAGAAGACAGAAAACATTTGCAAATGGGAAAATCAGGTAAGGTATGCCAGTAAGTGTTATGAAATTGTTGCCTTGAAGGAAGCTCAGAACTCTGGGAGGAAGAAGTGCTTCCCAAGGAAGTTCAGATATTTTGCAAAAAGAACAAAGGCAGAAAGTAGAAGACAGGTTGGGATAAATCTAGTAATAAATCAATCAGTATTTATGAAACACTTACTGTACCAAGCACATTGCCAAGCCCTGGGGATACAGATTGTAAAAAAAGACAGTTCCCACCCTCAAGAAGTTTACAATCTTCCAGGCTAAGATAACACATAAAAGGAAACTGAAAACTGGAGGTTAAGGAGAGTTGAGGGGAGAAAGTATCTGATTCAGATCATGGTGGAGAAGTCAAAGAATGAAATATGACCCAAAGTAGCTTAGCTCAGCTAGAAATAAGATGTTCAAGCTAAGCTTTCTCCTTGAATAGAAAGCTTGGAGTTCTTGAACTTCCTCCCCATTCACACTCTCTGTATACCCCATAGTATGCATATAGTAAGTATTATATTAATGTTAGCTGGAGCATCTAGGTAGCACAGTAGCTGGAACAACAGTTCGAGAATCAGGAAGATCTGCATTCAAATGTGACCTCAGACACTTAGTGGTTGACCCATGACAAGTCACAACTCCATTTGCCTCCATTTCCTAATCTGTAAAATTAACTGGAGAAGGTATGGCAATCGATCCC
The DNA here is from genome assembly GCF_027887165.1 of Monodelphis domestica. NCBI lineage: Eukaryota > Metazoa > Chordata > Mammalia > Didelphimorphia > Didelphidae > Monodelphis > Monodelphis domestica. The sequence continues at coordinate 293,936,102 of NC_077230.1, forward strand.
AAAATAAGGTCTCAAAGAGTCAGACATTACTGAAACAATTGAATAACAGATTTGTGACTATGAAGATGAAATTGGTTGTAAAATACTCTCTACCAAAGCTAATTATTTCATCAAAATTCTGTTACACATATGCAAATCATGTTCATGGAGGCTTTTTAAAATAGATGTGAAATTAATCATATGAGTTGATATCTCCTTGTAATTTCTAGATCACCCTATGGTCATTATTAGCACTACCATTTGTGTCTTTTTTTTTTCTGTTTCTATTATATCTTTTCTTATTTAGTATATCTTGAAAATGTTTCACTACTTTAAAATTTTAGGTTGGTTTCTGTTTACTTGGGGGAGTCCTGTCATTCTTCTCCTTTCAAAAATGCCATTTACACATACTCATATAAGTCATTGAGTACAGATGTGTTGCTGTTCAAATATGGTAGCCACACACAGTCACGAATAAAGAATTGAATGCTCTAAAATGTTGATAAATCTGTTCCATTTTCATCTACTTGATGTCTTCCTTCATCTATAGTTGCCCTTGGCATGATTTGGATTATTTCTGATGCCAAACTTTCTGCAGATCTATTTTTCCTTCCTATGGTTTTTCCTACTTTTTAAAAGCTGTCCCTTCTATTAACCTCCCAGCACCTTTCCTCTGCAATATTTTACAAATGATTTTATATTTTAATCTGCTCTGCCTTTGACTTCTACAGTTTGTTTCTTTATTGGGCACTGAGTTCAAATGTTTGCTGACTTAAGTGGTTTCTGAATTCATTTGACCAAACTTGTTTAGGAAGTTTCTTTACATTATTAGTCAACATTTTTGCCTTTACTATTTCTCAGTTTCTACCATCAATATCTTATTTGAATTACTCAGTTTGGAGCTATTGTCATTTCATGTAGTATCTTTATCCTTCATTATAATTTGGACATCCCTTTATGCCTAAGTACTAGAAAAATGGACACATTAAAAATCTATCTCATTTTCAATTTCTCATAGGTAGATATCTCTTTTTATTAATCTTTGTTCATTTTCAAGCATTTACTAAATAACTTTTACTAATTAGTATAATAATTATTTAACAAACCATTTGCTAAAAACTGTTTTATGAAAAGCTTTAATTTTATTCTATAACAATACTTTATCTGTAACTTTATCATAGTTCTTTAGAATAATTGGTTTTCATAAAGCACATAATAAATGATAAGCTAATGATAATATTATTTAAAACTCTTGTCATCTCCATCTCCCACTGTATTATTATATAAATATGACTATCTTCCCATTTGCAATTAGAAGGGTGTTTCAAATCTCTAAAACAGAAAAGAGTTAATTTCTTCTAGCAAACTTTCACCTGACCAGAAATTCCAAAATGAACTGTTTACGGCTACCAGTAAAGATAAGATAAGATCATAGGATTTAAAGGTAAAAGGGTTCTTAAGAAAACATACTATAAGTCCTTTAGTTTTCAGGAAAAGAAACTGAGAATAGTATCATTTAATTGATTTACCAAGGCCATACAGACCCAGGTTTTCTGACACAATAACCATCACTTATCCATGACTCTTCTTTGTGCTCTTTTAGATCCACAATTATGATATCTTCATTTGGATATGAAGGGCAACCATTACATAGGTATAAGAAACCCCTCTGTAAAACTAACCTGAGCTGTTTTATGTAGAATTACAGAATATGAGGGTTGATGGAGCCCTCCAGGTCATCTAGTTCAAACCAAATCTTCACCATAACATATCTGACACATGGTCATTTAGCTATTGCTAAAGGTCCTCCAAAGAAAGGGAACCCACCACCTCTACAGCCAATGCATTCCATTTTTGACAACTCCAAATATGTCTAATCAAGGAAAACACATTTATGCATTAATAATTTCTTAAAATATAGTTTTCATTCAGAGAGATCTGAAGAGTTTTATTTTGCTGCTTCTTCTGACCGCTAGGTGAGCATTTGACTACTGCAATTACTCTGTAAAATAGTCTTTTAGTAACTATTCATTTGGCATTTGGGCTATATGGCCAAGCCACTGGAGTTGTTCTCTCTGTAGTAGTTTGAATGTTTGGCATTTCCTCGAGAGAGGGCCTCAGTGTCTAATACTTTATCTTGTAATCTTCAGAATCTACCTGAGATAATTCAAGAGGAAGTTTCAAATTTTTTTTTCTCCCATTACTAAACATTTTAAACAACCTAAGGTCAAACACAGATCCCTGCAATACTCTACTGGAGAATTTATGCCACATGGATATTGAACTATTTGAAATCTGACTCTTTCAATCTGACCTTCCATATTGATCTAAATCTATCTGATTGCATAATAATCTAACCTATATATCTCCATCTTTTCCACATGGATAATATTAAATATTTTATAAGAGGTTCATTAAATCCAGATAAATAATGTCCATAGCGTGTCCCGTGTCTACTTATTTAGTTATACTGTCAAAAAGAGAAATAAAGATAGTTTTGAATGATCCTTTTTTATGAAGTTATCCTGACTCTTTGTAATCACTTTTTAATGATCCATTCTAGAATTTTACTAGCAATCAACGTTAAGCTCACTGGCCTATAATTTGCAGGCTCTTTACTCTTCCCTTTTTAAAAATTGGCAAAATATTTCCACATTCAGTCTTTTTTCTTCTTCTATTTACCAAGTGTCATTGACAGTAATTCCCCAATCACAACTATAGTCTTTTCAGGGCCCAGTGATGTAGTTCATCTAAATTAGGAAACTAATTCATCAAGAGCATAAAGATGCTCATTTATTATTTCATCATTTATTGTGGATATCAATTCCCTGTTGGTCATTTTTGGTCTGAGATTTAGTGGGTAAAGGTCATTCTCCTTGCAGAAAAAAACAGAAACCAAACAAGAATATATCAGGTCTCCCTTTTACCTTGTCAATTATCATCATCACATCCATTCCATATTAAGGTCCTGTCCTTTCTTTAATTTTGCTTCTTTTTACAATATTTACCCCTTAAATTGTTGTTGTTGTTCTTGGTTTGTGTCATCAGCCTCAGTTTATTCTGAGCTTCCACATTTTTAACACTATTTCTATAGTACCATGCCACACCCTACATTCAACTGATACTATTCAGCTTTGCTTATAGTTTGCGCATTTCTTCTTCAAATTTAAAATGGCTAGTGAGTTTGCATACATCCACATTGGTCTCACCTGAACTGAGTCCCCTTGAAGTCTTTTTTAGTCCACTGAACCCCCTGAAATATATTATCCCAGAATCTAGAGTGTAGGCTCTTGTGTAAAAAGTGAAAAAAGAATGACATAGGCAGGAAAGAAATGTGACAAGTGGCTATTATGAAAAGATATACTAAAGACACTTTTCTACAGCTTAAGAAAAGTCTACTCTTTCTCCAAAAATAGCATATTTTACCTCATCTTGGAGAAATTAACATTTAATCTTTGTAAAATAAATTAACATCAAGCCTACTACCCTCCAAACAAAGGAAAATATTAACAAAAAAAGTTATTGAAAAGTAATCTATTTAAAACCTTAATATAGATATTATATTAGAAAAGTTTATTAATTGACTCCACTTTTTAAGCCTACAAATAGAAATAATTTAGTATTTAAATTAAGTAGTATCTGATAGGAAAGCAAAGTTAATATGTTTATTAGGAATAAAGGTTTCAAAATGAGCCCTTCCATAGAAAGGGAAAAATATAAAATCTAGCATGTTGTCAAAAAACATCTAAATTATTTTTTCTTAACAGAAATACAAGTAGTTTTCCAATTTTGAGGTAACTAAAAAGCACCCAAATATTTTTAAATGAGAAAAATAATTTTGTGAGAAAAGACTGAATACTATTTACATAGTTATAAAATTGTATGTTTTAAAGCATCTTCATAGTTACTCAAGTGATATTTGATTGTCAACAAATTGGTCAAATAAGAGTTTATCAAACTGACTCTGAAGGAAATATTATAAGGACTAGAATCCTAATGATATTTTTCTAATTTTAAGGCTTCATTAAAAACAGATTCCTTGTGAATGAAATCTTAGAAAAAAATAGAGTAAATAGATATGTGGAGAAAAATAGAGACAAAAAGACATATACCTTCCTTTCAACAGCCCATGTTGCATTAACAAAGATTGACAATGTACTAGGGCATAAAAACATGGCAAATAAGTGCAAAAGAGAAGAAATAATAAATGCAACCTCTTCAGATAATAGTGCAATAAAAATAATAATTAGTAAGGGTACATGGAGAGGCAAATAAAAAAAGTTAATTGGAAATTAAATAATGATTCTCCAAAATCACTTAGTTAAAGAACAAATCGGAGAGGTGGAGTCAAGATGGTGGTGTAGAAGCAGAAAAAGTTCAGACCTCTGAATACCCTTCCTTACCAATTTCAAACTAAATGCTCCTAGGGGACTGAAAATCAAACCTAACAACAAGAAGGAGCCAAGGAACCCTCTTGCTGGACTCAATCCAAAAAGTACGCCCCCCAAAAGTCAGAATTCGAGAACACTCAGGTTTAAGGGGAAGGCAGAAGGAAGGTCCCAGGACCCTTCCCCTCCCCACCTAGAGTGCCAATCCACCAGTAGCCATGGGAACCTCTCCGTGGGCAAAGACACTGGTCTGGAGGGTTTACCTTGTGGGCAGGGCTGTGCCAGGCCGAGAGCGTCAAACACAGGCAGGGGGGAAGGACCTGGACAGGGAGCACAGAACGAGCAGACTGGTCACAGAGGCAGAGACCCTCAATATTACTCCAGGCTCCCAGGAGATTTTGGCTTAAGAGAATATCCAGCCCAACAAAGCTGAACTTAATCCCATCAAAAGTCTTCATAGGACAGGGGAGCTCAAATTCCAACACCCCTACCCCACAGACTATAAGGAGAGATCTTCTGTCAAAGCTCCAAGAGGGGAGACTGACAGAAAATCCTAAAACCAAAAAAAAAAAAAAGAAAATGAGAGGAGCAAGAGCACAGACAAATACAGGGAGTAAAGAAGAGGAAATATGATCAAACAACAGAAAGAGAAGAAAGAAATTACAATAGACAGCTTCTATACAGGCAACAAAGAAAGAACAAATGGAACAAAGGAGGAGGGATCATCAAATGTTAAATCAGAAATCTCAGTGAATTGGATACAGGCTTTGGAAGAACTCAAAATGCAATTCAAAACACAATTAAGAGAGTCTGAAGACAATTGGGAAAAGAACTTAAAAACTAAGATAAGTCATCTGGAAACAGAAAATAGTGTCTTGAAAGCCAAAATCAATTTGCTTGGAAATGAGGCAAAGGAGATAAAATATGAGGCAAAGGAGATGAAATATGACCTCCAAAGGAAATCAGACGAGAAGGAGAAGGATTACCAAAAAGCCAGGGATGAAATCCAGACTTTAAGAACCAGAAGACAACAACTAGAATTAAGTGACCTCACAAGGCAGCAGGACACTATAAAACAAAATCAAAAGAATGAAAAAAATTGAGGAAAATAAGAAGCATCTCATTCACAAAACAGAAAATCTTGCAAGGAGAGTCAATTTAAAAATCATTGGTCTACCAGAAGACCATGACAAAAGAAGAAGCCTGGACATAATACTACAGGAAACTGTTCAAGAAAACTGCCCCAATATTCTAGAACAAAAGGAAAAATGGAGAATGAAAGAATCCACAGATCACCTCCTGTACTTAATCCCCAACTGACAGTACCTGGGAATTTTATAGCCAAATTGAAGAACTATCAGACCAATGAAAAAATATTACAAGCTGCCAAGAAGAAGTCATTCAGATACCAAGGAACCACAGTGAGGATAACTCAGGATCTGGCTGCATCTACAATGAAGGACTGAAATGCATGGAATATGATATTCCAGAAAGCAAGGCAATTGGGTCTACAACCAAGAATCAACTACCCAGCAAAACTGACTATATTCTTACAGGGGAAAGTATGGTCATTCAACAAAATAGAAGAATTCCAAGCATTTATAAAGAAAAGCCCAGACCCGAACAGAAAATCTGATGTCCAAGCACAGAACTCAAAAAAATCATCAAAAGGTCATTTAAAAAGAGGGAAAAAATGAAAAACAAAACAAAAACAAGAAAAAGGTTTTTTAAGAGACTCAATAAGTTAAAATGATATGTATCCCTATAAGAAAAGAGGTCATTGGTAAGTCTTAAAAACTGTTATTATCACCTGGGCAGCTAGAAGAATTACACTTAAAGGGAATAGTGACAAACTTTATAAAATGAAATATGAAATAACAAGACATAAATAGATATATAGACATATGTATGCATAAATACATATGCGTGTGTGTGTATACACAACTAGAGCTAACGAAGAGGTTAATACTAAAAGAAATGGGGAAAGAAACAAAAGTGGGAAATTTATATATGACAAAGAAGCTCATGGCAAGAAAGGAGAGAATATCAATACACTGGAAGGGTAAAGAGGTTGGAGATAGGAAATACTCAACTCTTGCATGCATTGAAATTGACCCAAAGAGGGAAGAACAATCCAATCCATTGGGGCAGAGAATAGATTCGCGCCCTATAGGGGAGTAGAAAGGTAATAAACAGACTGATGGGGAGGGAAGCAGTATAAGGGAGGGAGAGGTTGGTGGGTAGTTTTAAAATACTTCAAAGAAAATAAGGGGGGAATAAGAAGGGAGGGGGTAGAAAGGGAAGTAAAATAAGGGTGGGAACTAGAGGGACTGATTAAAAACAAACATTGGTGTAGAAGGAAATAGGGAAAGAAGAAAAGGCAGGACTAGGAGAAGAAATCAAAATGCTGGGAAATACACAGCTGGTAATCATAACTCTGAATGTGAATGGAATAAACTCACCCATAAAACACAAGCAAATAGCAGAGTGGATTAGAATCCAAAACCCTACCATATGCTGTCTACAACAAACACATATGAGAAAGGTAGATACACATAGGGTGAAAGTAAGAGGGTGGAGCCAAATCTATTGGGCATCAACTGACAAAAAGAAGGCAGGAGTCGCAATCATGATATCCAACAAAGCCAAAGTAAAAGTAAATCTGCTTAAAAGAGATAGGGAATGCAATTACATCCTAATAAAAGGCAGTATAGACAATGAAGAAATATCAGTACTCAAAATGCATGCACCAAATGGCATAGCATCCAAATTTCTAAAGGAGAAACTACTGAAGCTCAAGGATGAAATAGATGTAAAAACTATACTAGTGGGAGACCTTAACCTTCCTCTATCTGAACTAGATAAATCAAATCAAAAAATAAACAGAAAAGGGGTAAGAGAAGTGAATGAAATCTTAGAAAAATTAGAGTTAGTAGATATGTGGAGAAAAATAAATAGGGACAAAAAGGAATACACCTTTTTAGCAGCACATATTATTCACAAAAATTGACCATGTTTTAGGGCAAAAAAAGCATTGCAAACAAGTGCAAAAAAGCAAAAATAATAAATGCAACCTTCTCAGATCACAATACAATGAAAATAATAATTAGTAAGGATACATGGAGAGGTAAATCAAAAATTAATTGAAAATTAAACAATACAATACTCCAAAACCGGTTAGTCAGAGAACAAATCATCGAAACTATCAATAATTTCATTGAAGAAAATGACAATGATGAGACATCCTTTCAAAACCTATGGGATATAGCCAAAGAAGTACCCAACAGGAAATTTATATCCTTGAGTTCATATATTAACAAATTTGGGAGGTCAGAGTTCAATGAATTGGGCCTGCAAATTAAAAATCTAGAAAGTGAAGACATTAAAAATCCTCAGATGAACACTAAATTAGAGATCCTAAAAATCAAAGGAGAAATTAATAAAATTGAAAGCCAAAGAACTATTGATTTAATAAATAAGACTAGAAGCTGATACTTTGAAAAAAAAACAAATAAAATAGACAAAGTATTGCTCAGTCTAATTTAAGAAAGGAAAGAAGAAAACCAAATTGACAGTATCCAAGAAGAAAAGGGAGACCTCACCTCTAATGAAGAGGAAATTAAGACAATCATTAAAAACTACCATGCCCAAATATATGGCAACAAATATGGCAATCTAGGTGATATGGATGAATACTTACAAAAATATAAATTGCCTAGACTAACAGAGGAAGAAATAGATTACCTAAACAACCACATATCAGAAAAAGAAATTGAACAAGCCATCAAAGAACTCCCTAAGAAAAAATCCCCAGGTCCAGATGGATTCACAAATTAATTCTATCAAATATTCAAAGAACAACTAATCCCAATATTATACAAACTATTTGACAGAATAAGCAAAGAAAGGGCTCTACCAAATTCATTTTATGACACAAATATGGTACTGATCCCAAAACCAGGCAGGTCAAAAACAGAGAAAGAAAACTATATACCAATCCCCTAATGAACATAGCTGCAAAAATCTTAAATAGTATACTAGCAAAAAGACTCCAGCAAGTCATCACAAGGGTTATTTACTATGAACAGGTAGGATTCATACCAGGAATGCAAGGATAGTTCAATATTAGAAAACCATCCACATAATTGACCATATTAACATACAAACCAACAATAATCACATGATTTTCTCAATTGATGCAGAAAAAAACCTGCAAATACCAACAACATAGAAATGGGTTTGAATCAAGAACACATGTGAAAACCAGTGGAATTGTGCACCGGCTATGGGAGAAGTGGTGGGAGGGGGGAGGGGGGAGGAAAAGATAATGATCATTGTTTCCAATGAATAATGTTTGTACATAACCAAATAAATTAATGTTTAAAAAGTCAAAAAAAAAAGAATTATCTCTCTGCCACATGACCTATAAGAGCTTGAGATTCACTTCCCCTGGGGTCTACAAATAATTTGGAGATGACTGTCACAGAGTTTGGGGTAGAAGAGAAGATATTTTTTATTCCCTCTATTGTGCAACCTTAGTAAATACCTCTTTGTAAAAGTTACTTAAGATTGACTGACTAAATGGTTCTCAAATAATATAACCTTAGTGACAAGTACACCTGTGGGGTTTTGAGACTATGGTACTAATGAAAGCCACTTTATTGTCTCTAAAGTGTATATATGAAGGGAGAGAAAGAGATGTAGTCAGCCTAACTTTGAGGTCCCAAAACACCAATGAGAGTGAAGTTGAGATAAGGATCTTCAGAATTTACATTAACTACACAAAGATGATATAAAACCAGCTTTAGGACTTTGGCAGAGAAGCTCCTCAAACCCCAGAGAATTCTCTTGACAATTGTTTCTTTTAATCTTTGTCTATATTTTTTTAACCTAATTGCAACTTCCAGAATTTATTTTGCCTTAGAATTGTTGCATATATATATATATATATATATACATATATATATATATGTATATATATATATATATGTATATATATATATATATTTAAAACTATTTGCTTTAACCCTTAGGCTCTGAGAGATTAATATACCAACCAGGTAATCACAACAGTGACAAGGTCAAACACAAATCCCTGTGGCACACAACCAGAGACTTCACAGTAGTTAATAGCAGGGTTGCTACTCTTTGGATCTAGCCATTCAACCAATCCACTTTTAAATCCAACTAACTGCACTATAATTTATTCTGTATCTTTCCATCTCATCCATAAGAAAGCATAGGGAATTTGTTCATGAATTGTAGGCAAGCTACATCTATCACATTATCAAAAAAAATGAGATTAATCCAGAACATACTGTTTACAATCAAGCTATGCTGTCCTCATTCCCTTTGTAAATGCATTCAACAGCATCTCTTTCATAATAAATTCTATAACTGTGAATCAATTTATACATATTGAAGATGCTATCATACTTTTTTAAAAATTAAAATATTTATCTGTCTATAATTCTATAAATAGTTGTATAGAAGAGTTTTGCAAAGTCAGAATATAAATGGCAGCTTTGATTCACTAAGTGCTGCTCTGAATTTTCATGCTATCTTCTCATTTTCATTGATATCTTAAGACTGCTCATCCCTACACTCATATATCCACACTTAGAAATCTATGTTCTTTCTTTTTAGGTTGCCATATATCAAATTCTTCTACTCTGTAACAGTTAAATTTAGTTCTCTACTAAAAAGTATTGAATTTTATGGGGTTTATTAAAGATTAAGAAATACAAAATAAGTAAAAGCACATGTCTAGGAGGGCTGAAAAGCCCATTAACAGCCACTGACTCTACATCTTGAGAGCCATATGTGCTTAGAAACAGAAGCAGGGATAGGGCCGAAGTAGGCGGAGAGTCAGTTTAAATACAAATTGTGTTCTCGCACTCAGGTGAGGACTCAGGGTGATATTATAGGGAATTCTGGAAACTACCAAGGACTTCTGGGAATTGAAGTCTGGGGTTCAAATATCCATTTTACAACTCTGAGTCCAACATTGATGGATGCCTCATCATGACGTGTGTGTGTGTGTGTGTGTGTGTGTGTGTGTGTGTGTGTGTTGTCTATTCCAGAAAAGTCTAAGCTCTTGGGAATCTTTTCAAATAGGAAAGACTTTGAAGATGAGCTTGGTAGACTCTACGTGTATTGTTCCAGGACAATTATATTGAAGACTAGGTACAGTAGTAAATAATTTTTCAAAGAAACTAATGAAGTCCTTTTTCAAAGACATGGAGAGATTGTGAATCATGCCACTGGAATAAGGACCCACACCACTGAACCATAGTTCTTTTAAAGTATTCAAATACATCACACTACCAGTAAAAATGCCTAGAATAGAATCTCTACTTTGATTGTGGGGGGGGCGGGAGGAGTTGAGGATGAAATAGAAGCTTTATTTGGTAGCAAATTGCTCTGCCACAAAAGAAGTTCCTCTTGGGCAAAAATGTTATCCAAAATTTAAGAATTATACAAATTTGGAAAAGTCTTATGTTGAAGAATAAAGATACTCGCCTTTACTATTATTTTCCTTTGGCAAATTCAAAAAGCAAGGTCAAGCTTAGACAGGCTGTAGCAATCTCCCTCAAAGCATTTTGTCTTCCTTTCCCTGTTCTCCATGTGCCAAATTACCACTGATCTTTTGAAAGATATTTTTTTCTTGAAGAAGCATTTACTTCTGAAGAAAACAAAAATGAAATTATCCTTGCAGCTTTCTTCTTACCTCTAGGTTTGTCTTACAATTGTAACAAATTTTTGCTAGATTTTTCTTGTTAGATTTACTAGATTATAAACAAACTGCGGAGGGCAGGGCAGGTAAGTAATGTTTTCAATTTTGCAGTCCCAAGCCTTGCATGTAGTAAGTTCTTAATACTTGTGCATTGAATTGTAATAAAATAAAAGGCCATCCCTGCAGTCATTGGTTTCTATTTACCTTAATCATAAAATAGTATATAAGTATTACTTAAATTTCTGGAGAAATGTGATGCTTAGGTTCTTAAAAAGTAGGGTTGCCCTGCAGCAATTCCAATTTTTCTCTCTGAATTTATGCAAATATGTATAGCAGCTTCTTTTCTGTTCTTTCCAGTTCTCTCCAGTTTCTTTGTTTTAATTGAAATAAAGAAGTAATTTTTCACGGTTATCCACAGGCAATCAAGCTCCAGTCAATCAACTAATAATCAGTTTCCCTGTGAAACTATTAAGTGAATTACTGCATGAATGAGTATAATATAAAGCCGTCCACAGTACTTGAAGCAAAGGATTGAGGTGAGAAGAAAAGTGAAGGTAATCTCCCAGAAAAGTATCTCCAACTAAGCAATGAATAGTTATAAAATAGACCAAATGTGGATGACAAGACTTGAGACAATTAAAATATAAGGTATTCATTCTTCCAGAAGAAAAAAATAAAACTATTATGAGAATTTTGCTTAGAATAATATTGCATATTATGTCAGTGATTAGTTTGAACCTTAATGCTATTATTTCAAGATTTTTTTTTAAAAAATAGGACACTAGGGAAAAGGTCTGCAAAGAACTGAAACAGTTATCAGATGAGAAAGCACTGTAGCGGCTAATATTTAAATTACCATTATCAAGCCTTCAAGTATTTCTTGGTCTCTCTCAATGTGATTGATTATGCTCTTGCTAAACATTATCTCTCAGCATATTGTACATTGGCACCATATGTTTCCATATTTTATATGTCTGTCCTATTAAACTCCTTGAGGAATTATTGAATTTTAGATTTGGAAGAAACCTATGAGATCAAAAATGCCAATTGGCTGAAATGATATTCACTTATTCTGTGTACAATCCAGGACAGAACAGCACCTCTAGATTTTTAAGACATAATTTCTATTTTCTCCAATGTCTTAATTGTTATAAACCTGCAACATTACATTAAATTTCAAAATAATAACTAGAATAAAATGCCATCTTATAATGATGTGGAATGTAAGATGATAACTTACAGGTCTCTCTCTGGTTTTGATTACTTCCTTTAAGGTAATAGAGTTTAAAATGCCAAATTAGAAATAGACATGCAGAAAAATAGACTGTTAAAGAATGGAAGGTAAGAGTAAGCAATATGAGAAAGGATATAGCTCTATAGGAGTAAGACTGGAAGAGGATGTAAAAGAGGTGAATCAGTAATCAATATAACAAGCATTTATATAGTGCTTTAAAGTTTGCAAAACACTTTACAAATATTGCTCCATTTTAACTTCTGGGAGATAGGTGCCATTATTATTCCCCATTTAATAGGGAAATTGAAACAGTAGTTAAATGACTTGCCCAAGGTCATACAGCTAAGACGTTTCTGAGGCCTGTCTAGCAAGTCTAGCATTCTGTCCACTGTATTTCTTAGCTTCTTAAGCTAAAGCAAAGTTGGAAAAAGAAGTACTTTCAGTTCAAATCAATAGGAGGGATCAACTCTAGGAAACTGAGCTAAAATAGGAATTAGGAACTAATTTTAAAAGAGTAAAGAACTAAAGGTCAAGATAAGTACCTACAAATAATTCAGGAAGTAAAGTTAGATACTGAGTCAAACTCCTCTCAGAAACAGGTCAGAACCTAGGCAAGGGGACTTAATAGTGAGACTACCATACCAGCTTCAAGAAAGAAGCTTGTATAACAATATAAGTGGTAAGTAGCTGTCAATCTTCCTAGATGTCCCAGGAATGAATATGTCAAAATCTTATCCTCTAATGACTATTTTTTTAAAAGGTGTTAACAAGTTCAGGATATATCAATCTGTTCTTGGTTAACGTGTCAAAAAAGAGACAAGGTGACTCCTTAATAGATGATATCTATTTTCATGAAAGTTGCTTTTTTAAAAAAAACTGGCAAGATTGCTGATTTTGTTTCAACATTATAACCAACAATATTCCATTTCATGATGAGGTGATGTGACATGTTGGTTTCAAGTTTGCTATTGTTAGATTAAACATTACAGGACTTCACATTGCACCAGATTAAAGAAAAGCTGAGAGAGAGAGAGAGAGAGAGAGAGAGAGAGAGAGAGAGAGAGAGAGAGAGAGAGAGAGAGAGAGAGAGAGAGAGAGAGAGAGAGAGAGAGAGAAAGACCCAAGGAACAGGGTATTTTGTTGAGACAGAGTGGATAATCACAGAGAGATGGCACAGCTTTAGAGGAGAGAGTGAACACAGAAGGGTAGCTTTGGTCAGGAAAAGTTATTAAAGCCTGTGACCACTGGAAAAAGGGAAAGAGAAGGGAATAAACTTTTATAAAATACCTACTATGTAACAGCACTGATAAATACTTATTACAAATATTATCTCATTTGATTTTGAAAGATACCTCACAAACTGGAAGAGTAAATCTCAAGGTATTAATTTTCTGATTGTAATGTAAACATCATAATGATCTGGTTTTTACTTATTTCCCTTCTGTGTTATCTATCCTAATAGTACAAAAAGGTTTTGTCCTTGTCCTGTCCAGTATATTTGCAAGTGGGGTTTTAGTCTGTCTAGAAGAATCTCAGTCTTCTAGGTATGGGGTTCTGAGTCAATAAATAGAGAACTATACCCCCCAAAAGTTATCTGAATCATTTATATCAGTGATGGCAAACCTTTGGCACAAGTGCCAAAGACAGAAAACAGGGCATGAAGGCATCCTTTCTCCCAAACTGCCCCCCACCAAGTTTATTACTAAAAAGACAGAAGGACTCAGGCAGAGCTGCTCCCTTCCCTCTCCACCATGCCTGATGACATTTTTTCACATCCCCAGCCTCTCTGCCAAGCAGCCAATAGGAGTACACAAGGAGTAAGGTGGGTGGTTCACAGGCAGCAGAGTTGGAGGGGAGCAGAGTGCTTGGGCCATTTCCCTCCCCCTCCCTACATTTGCAGAGGGCATTCCTCACTTCACCCGCCCCTCTGCCCAGCAGTCCAAAGGGAGTACTTTCTCCCTCCCCTGTGTGTGAAGGGAGGGGCAGAGCATGCCGGGCACTTGGTGGTGGGAGAGGGACACAGCACTCAGTCTGGGGGGGGGGCGGGGAGAGGTGTGCAAGTGACTGGGTCTGGGGGGTGGGGTGGAGGCAGGGGCCTGCACTCCATCTCTAAAAGGTCCACACCACCACTCATTTATATTAAACATGCCCATGAACAAAGGATTAAACTGGAAACTGGGTTTCCAAATATTTTCTGTAGCAATACCAGCTGTGGGTCTTGAAAGCTACTACAATAGTGGCATCATTTTCAGGAGCTCTCAGGCTAGAGATGATAAACGGATTAAACAAGTGGTCAGAGAGAGATTACAAGGCTCCCCTGTGCTGGCACTGGGCACATAAGACACTGTTTAGTAACTCCATTGACCAATACCCCTCTTAGGTTTGTCATTCCAGAGTAGAAAGGAGAACTTACATTTGCAATGGTACAGAGTACCTTCTCTGAGTAAACAGTAGAGCACAGACCAGGGGAGCAGTGACCACAGTGCTTCCCAGCACACATATAAAAGAGACAGCAAAGAAGAGCTATCATAATGAAAGGGGAAAATTCTGTGAGTCAGGGGGAGAGGCAATATTTGAACTGCATTATCACTTGAACTGGTTCAAAGTGGGAAGACTTTAAATCTACACTTAGCTGAGAACAGAAATCTCTTACCCAACATGGAAGTAGGAGGGGATGGGCATAAGAGAAAGAGAAAGGATGGTGATAAGAGGAAGAACAGATTAGAAGAAGCAGAGGTCATAAGCTCAATCTTGGAGGAACTATCAGTATAACTGAATGTATCAATATATTCTAATGAAGGAGAGATGTCAAGTTGCTTGATGATGTGGTTTTGGGGGATCTGGTCAAGGGCCCTTTGGTTGACTGAGGAGGGTAGGTTGAAGAGCTGGCTGAAGTGTTCTTTCCACCTGTTGCTGATGCCTTTTTTGTCTTTTATGAGAGTGTCACCTTCAGAGAATAGCAAGGGGGCGGTGGCGGATTTTAATGGCCCATAGACAGTCTTGAGGGCACTGAAAAATTGTTTATAGTTTTGTTTCAGCAAAGCGTTGGATTTCTTCTGCCTTTTTTTTCCCCACCATCAGTCTTGCATTTTCCTGATCTCACACTGCACCGTGGCTTGGAGAGACTTGAATCTGTTCTTTTTAGGAGCAGAGTTTGGGTTATTTTGCCACTCCATAAAGGCTTTGTTCTTTTTGTTCAATAGGTCTTCAATAGTAGTGTTGTTCTCTTTGAACCAGTCCTGGTGGTTGCTTTGTTTGGGGCCTAGGACTGCCTTTGATGTTTCTGTCACCACGTCTCTGAACTGGTTCCATTTCTTGGTTGAGCTTCCAGTGAGTGGTCCCTTGACAGACAGTTTGTCGTCCACACAGTACTGGAATGTTTGCAGATAAAATGGATCTCTGAGACGACTCACATTGCAAGATGAGCAAACTGTCTGGCCACGTTTTGGATGGCGAGGCACAATGTGCATTTGAAGAGTCACTCTAACCAATCAGTGGTCTGTCCAGCATTCAGCTCCTCTCATGGCTCTGGTGATCTGTACATCCTAGATGTCTTGCTGGCATACAATGATGTAGTCAATGAGATGCCATTGTTTTGATCGTGGGTACATCCACGTTGTTTGATATTTGTTCACCATTCTGAACACAGTGTTCGTGATGGTGAGTTTGAACTCTGAGCATTTTCTAAGTAGCAGTAAGCCATTGTTGTTCACTTTGCCCACGCCGTGTTTGCCGAGCACTCCTTTCCATCTTTCATGGTCCTGGCCAACGCGGGCGTTGAAGTCTCCCAGTAGTATCAGCTTGTCATTTGTGGGTACTGAGTGCAGGACGGCACTCAGGTCAGAGTAGAACTGCTCAATGGTCTCCTCTGTGCTGGTCAGTGTTGGGGCATATGTGCTGATGATTGTGGCATACCGGTCTTTGCTGAGAGGCAAACGGATCTTCGTGAGCCTTTCGCTGATGACCACAGGCAAGTCTGGCAGCTGTTTGAGCAAACTGGTCTTGACAGCCAGGCCAACACCGTGGATTCTGTCTTCATTTGAGGCTCTACCTTTCCAGAAGAAGGTGTATCCAGTGGTGGGTTTGCTGAGTGATCCCTCTTCTGGTAAGCGTGTTTCGCTTAAGGCTGCGATGTTGATGTTATATCGCACTAGTTCTTTACCAGTTAGAGCTGTTCTTCTCTCAGGTCTTGGGGTATTCTCTCTATCAAGTAATGTCCTGATGTTCCATGCTCCTAGTAGGAGTTTCTTTGTATTATGTTTTCTTTGGTTTCGACCGCTAAAAGGGATGACCCGCCAGCCGCGGTGTGCTGACCGGGTGTTTGTAGGGCAGGCCATGTTTGGGACACCTTTTCTAGTCCCCTCCCTTGATTAGGGTGAGCAGTGATGTCCCAGAGAGGGCTGCTCAGTTGCCCAGGATGCTGCCGAACATCTCTGCTGCCCACAGGGCTGAGCGACCACTGGTCCATGGGCCGCCTATGTGCAGGATTGTGACTACAACTGCCAGTGGTCACCTCCACCTGTTGCATCGCCACTCCCCCATCGCTGCAGGTCTTAAAGAGAGTGGACAGGGTTAGGATAGATGAGTGTGCACAAAGACACTTGTGCGTGAAAGAGATTTAAGTGGAAAAGCCGATGCACAGAGACAGCCCCACTCTCTCGGCATTGGAAGCCTGGGTCCAGTGGCACGAAAAATTGTTACACCTGGAGACTTCCTCAGCTGCATTGGATGGCCATGTTGTCCTTTGTGCTCCAACACGCCCTAAGCACTCCACAGTGCTTTGCTGCATCACCATCTCAGCCGTTGAACCTTCTTATTGGTTTCTTCCACCTGTTCCGCCGAAGCAGTCTTCACATGCTGGGTGAGCAAAGCCCTGGTTCACCAGGGGTCTATGACCCGATGGCTACCCTCACAAGGTTTAGCCGGCCTGTCGAAGCCATTGCCAGGGAGTGGCCGCTGCCGCATGCTAGCAGCTACTGGGAGCCACAAGTGAGAGCTGGGTGTCAGGTGGGTGTCAGAGGCTGGAGAGCTGCCCAAGGAGGGCATGACAAGCCCTCCGTACCAAGGGTGCTGCCCCTCCCTGAACACCCCATACACCCCATGTATCAATAACAAAAACAGCAAAGACCATATGAATATATCGATAGATATAGAAAAACCTTTTGACAAAATACAATATCCATTCCTATTAAAAATACTAAAAATCATAGAAATAGTCTTTCTTAAAATAATAAGTAACATTCTAAAACCAAGAGCAAACAATATCTGTAATGATTTTGTCTTTTTCTTTAAACTTTAAGAGAATTTTTTTCAAAGAGGTGGAAGTAGCTTTTCTTTCTGGAAAAAAAAAGAAATGACCCAGAAATACTAAGGCCAGTATGAAAAGATAGATGTTTGGGATAGGTCTTTAAAAAGTACAAAAAAGAAGTGATGGTAGAGTGAGAACAAATAGAAATACCAGGAGGACTTAGCTCTAGAGATGGGAGAAATGTCAATCTGATGGCAAGAAGGGAAGGGAAGTAAGCGACAGGAAACCTGGAAGTTTCATGTGTTTGGCCAGAAAAAAAAATATCACATATTAGAGCCAATTTCTATAGTACCATTAAATGAATACTCCAGATACATTCTGTATAGAGTAGATTTTGGTGACCAGGTCTCAGAACCTAGCCATCACATGCAATTTTGTTGCTGTGGGGAAATGGATTAGAAGTTTCAAATAACCAGTTTATAAATGCACTGACATGTATTAGCTATGGGAGCCAGAATTTACCTAGCATATCTGTGCCTCAGAAAGGATCATTATTCATAGTTCAGAAATTTAGAGCCAGGAGGCATGTTAGGACATAGCTAATTCAACTCCCTCTAGTTAAAGATAAGGAATTAAGACCTATTGATGCTAAGTGACTAGCCCAAAGTCACATAAGTACTTAGAGCCAGAGCTGAGAGTAGATTCAAGGTTTTTTAACTCCAAATTCATTACTTTTTTCTACTATACTATACAATCTTATCCCAATTGTATATATTATATGGGCACATTAAAACTTCACATTTTGAAAACAATCCATATGCTCTGAGTGAATTCTCAATTATAACTGGAAAGATGAAATATTTTGTTTAAACAACCTGTCAAAGCAATTTATTTTTCTTTACTATGCTAAATAATTTCAACTTTAAGATCCATTAATATATTAAAAGACAAAATGCTATCATTATATAGGTTGGTGAATAAAATCAACTTAAATCAATTCTCTGTTCCTGTTATCTATTGACTTAGATCTGCTCTCTGTTCATATCTATTAATATCTACTACTTACCTTAAGGCCATAGCTCTATCACAGATCTAATACATGAACTCTAGGATAGGGGTTAAGAATAATCTCAACACTAAATTTAGTTACTTTCTGAAATAAAAATTGTGAAAGAAAATTTCTACATTCACTTAAACTTTTCAATTTATAAATGCTAATTTTCTCATTTGTACTGTTGCTGAATAAGATTATTCTAAAAAAGAAATGGAAGTATTCATTAATGGAAAAATTCCTCAATATTCAGAATAGAATACTGCAAGAAAGTTTTGGTATGCATTGCTGATACTTTCAGTTAAAACTCAGAAGGGCATGAAATGTATATTTTTAAGACCTTGAACTGATTTCAGTAGCTCATATCTACCCCCTTGTTTTCCATCACCAAAGTCACACCACCCTAGTTCTGGCTTTTATCAGTTCACACCTGGGCTGTTTCTTGAGCCTCTAACTGGTCCCCCCACCCCACCCCACATCCATTTCCAGTTTCTCCAAATACAGCTTTGATCATATCAGATCCTTTTCTCAAAACTTTCCATGGCTCTTCTTTACACGCCTATTTGCACTCCTTAGTTTAGCATTCAAGTCTCTTCTCAGTCCAGCAATAGTATCACCTTTCAAGCTTTCTCTGAAATAACTCTGCCTTATGCATTTCATGTTCTAGTCAGACTGATGGGCAAATCTCTTAAACTCTATGAGCTTCAGTTTCCCCATCTATTAAATGGGGATAATAATACCTTTAGTAATATATGTAAAATATTTTGCAAGTCTTAAAGTGCTATAAACTGTCAATTGTTATCATGATTTAAATACTATCTCTTCTTTTAAAGGTTCTTCTGATCATTCCAACTCACTGCCTTCAATCTCCTCTGAAATTGTATTACAATTATCATTAGCACTATTCATTTGACAATCAATGTCAAGTATTGCCTTGGAACATCTATTTGATGATTGCCTTTAATTTTTATTTAAATTGTGCATATATAGAATCGAAGCTATATATATGTATATGTATATATGTATGTATATATATGGAAGGGATATTAGAATCTTTCCAATCCAATTCTTTCCTTTTACAGAGAAGGAAATTGAGGCTGAGAGAGATTACGTGATTTGCCCATGATTAGATAGGTAATAAATGAAAGAGACAAGGTTAAACATAGATTCTTTGACTTGAAAGCTAGTATTTTTTTTCCATTATAATACACTACCTCTTTTTTCATCTCTTTAATGATATTTTCCAACTAGAACATAAATTCCTTGAGGGCAAAAATTATTTATTATAAATCTTTTTATTCACCCACACTATTTCATACAAAGCTTAACATGTACTCAAAATATATTGGATTAAATTTTAAGGCTATGAAAGAAATCAGGGATCATCTGGATCAACATTCTCATTCTAAAGATGCAAAACCTGAGACCTCGAAAGATGAAGACTTGTTCAAAAGCCACAGCTAAAAAATGGCAGAGCTAAAACTGGAATCCAGACTTCCAAATTAAAACTCAGTAATTTTTTCATTATTGTATGCATGAAATGTTGGAAAATGAATATATGGTTCATTATTATATTTAAGGTTGATGGATTTTAAAGTTAAATATTCTGGCTAGTCTTGTTCAGTTATTATTTTTATGGCTTTCTAACATTTTTATTTTTATTACTATAAAACTGATAAGCATTAAAAAACATGAACATCTCTCAATTCAAACAACAGTAGAAAGACAGTACAAGAAATTTTGAATCTCCATCATAAACAGCTTCTATAATGTATATATTTCATAGTTAACATGATAATTCTAGCACTGCTTTGCTTGTCTATAAGCCCAATTCTGCATTTTCTTTTACCCTCTTATTTGTATTTTTAAATTATTCTTCAATGTTCTTTTCTTTCTTTCTTTTTTGATATGATTATCAT
Organism: Monodelphis domestica; assembly: GCF_027887165.1. NCBI lineage: Eukaryota > Metazoa > Chordata > Mammalia > Didelphimorphia > Didelphidae > Monodelphis > Monodelphis domestica. The sequence continues at coordinate 293,956,657 of NC_077230.1, forward strand.
TAACCCTACTTCTTTTCAAAACCCTCTTATTCAACAAGAAATTAATAAATGTATTCCCTCCCCACTTCCCCAAGAAGACAGGTTTATGCCTTTTTCCAGATTGATGTGAAACAAGACACATAATACTTACATTAGATAAAGAATAATGGAATAAATAAAGTGAAGAATGGTATATTTCAAGCTGTATTTGGACTCTGTCTGTTCCTTCTATGGTGGTACATGTCCTTTTTCATCTTGAGTTCCTTGGAGTTGTCCTGGATCCTTGCCTCATAGATAAGTTATCATTCACAGTTGATTGTCATACATTTTTGTTGTTACTGCATACAGCATTCCCCCGCTTCTGCTCACCTCATTTTGCATAACTTCATGTAAGTCTTTCCAGGTTTCTTTTTGATCATCTTGTTTGTCATCTCTTATGGCTCAGTATTCCATTTTAATCATATACTACAACTTGTTCAGCCACTCCCCAAGCACCTAGAAAGATCTCTCTCCTCTTCTACAATTTCCAGACTCCCTGAATTCTTTCAAATTTCAGTTTTAAAACACCTTTTACAAGAAACCTTTGCTCATCCTCTTTAATCTTAGAGCCATCTTTCTGAAACTAAACCCATATGTGTATGCTGGTTTTATGTTGTTTGTACATAATTGTTTACATGTTTTCTTCTATGTTAGATTGTGAAATCCATGAAAGCTAGAACTATTTGTCCTTTGCACTCCTTTATATTTCTTTATTATATATTTCTTTATACATAAATAATATATAATATTATGTATATATATATATATACATATATATATATATATATATATATATCCCCAGCACTGAGCACAGTACCTCAAACATAGTAGGTGATTAATAAGTACTAAATGACCGATTGATTTGGGACAGCTGCTAGGGGCAGTACACTAGACAGTAAATTGGAGCAAGTCGAGAAAAGATGATATTTGTAGCAGACTTTTGGCTAACTCACATGTAACAACCTGCTGAGGATGAGCAAGTGTGCAGTGAGCACAAGATAAGCACACCACTAAACCCAGTCTTCAGTCTGCCACCGACTTGTTGCCTTAGTAATTCTTTCTTTCATTGATTTCAAAGGTAATCTAGGGGTATTAACTCACAAATTACTTAAAATGCAGGATCTCCCTCATTAATTAATGAGTTAGTTAAGGAATTAGCTCAACCCCCACCCCAGGAGAGCTAATAAGTAGTTAATAAAAATGCCTTAGCCATCCATCTGTTCATCTATCTCTTCATATAAATTACTTTGCTTTCACTCTCAACTTCAGAGTTCAAAAGTTTAAACATACTTTACTGGTTATATGAGTAATAATACAAAAACATGGAATAATATTTTTAATGTATCAGTTATGTTGGTGATCATTATCAAAATCACCTTTGTGGTCTGGGAAAGCAGAGGGAAAAAGATGCTGACCAGAATTCCTCTCATTCATCATAATCTGCCACCTCATCCAAATCACTCTAACCACAGTCTAAGAAATCAATTTTCTTCAAATGTAGTTAACTCAATTCTTTTCAGAATAACATTTTACAAAATTATCCTTAGGATGGTAGTTAACTTCTTTTCCTCACAGAATAAGATTTAACTCCATTCTGCTTCCACCTGAATATCTTATCAGTATCTCAAACTTGACTTTTTCAAAATAGAATATATTATCTTTTCCCCCCAAAACTTACATTTCCTCCCACCTACTTCCCTACTTCCTTATTATTCTCCAGGACACCACTATCATCCATATTATTAAGGTTTGCAACCCTCATTGTCTTCCTTAATTCCTTACTCATATATCCATTCAGTTACCAAACATCACTTTTGCTACTATAACATAATGTTTGGAGTATATTCCTTTCTCTCTACTCTGATCTCCGTAGTTCAGGTACTCATATCATCTTTCCTGGACTTTATAATAGCTCTCACTATCTCATAGCTCTTCCCACTCAATCACATTCTCTAGTCAGTTGACAAAGCTATTTTTCTAAAGCTTCAGTCTATGTCAGTCCTCTACTCAATAAACTCCAGTAGCTCCCCATTACCCCAAAGATCAAATGTAATCTTCACTGCCACTTAAAGCTCTTCATAATCTGATGATGTATCTTTCCAATCTTTTAATATGCTACTCAATTCCAAGAACTCCATGGTCCAACTATATTGGTCTATTTTCATTCCTCACCTATGATCCTCCATTTTCTCAATACCTAGAATTCTGCTTACCCTTATCTCTGCCTCTTAGAATCTGACTTCCTTCAATGGAACTCAAACACTATTTTCTCTGCAGGAGTCCTTTCCTCACCCCTCCTTCTAATACAGTCCTCTCCAAGGTTACTTTTTATCTATTTTGTATGAATCTAGTATATATCTATGAATGTATGCTATATTCCCTAAGAGAATTTAAGTTCCTTTAAGGTAAGGATTACTTTTGCTTTTTCTCTATATCCCCAGTGCCTACTTCCTGGCACACAGAAAGTCCCTGTTTATAGATTGATTCAGTTCTCATTTGGAATAAAAAAAAAGTTCATTTATAAATTTCTTTCCCAAGGATGGCTATTAAAATCTCTCAAAGATGACAGTTAACTGGCTAAGTCTCTCATAACTTGTGTCCAAAAGCAGTTAACTATCAGTTATCCTAAGAAAGGTGGTATTATTTATCCTTTCTAAATTCCTCTTAGAGACTCGCAAAGGATGTAAGGATTTCAAATGTCCAAGATCATTTTCTTCTTTTTAAAAGAGGTAGTAAAAGCATCCACAGTCTCTTGGGAAGAAGTTCTTGAAGGAAAAATTGTGTATGTATTTTAGTAGCTCCAGTTATCATTGTTATGTGACTTCTTCCATCAGTATTCAATAGATAGCTCTGCAGGAGGAATGAAGAGAGTGTATACGTTGTAGGTGATTTGAGGTAAATTGCTAAAAAAAAAAAACAAGAGATCGAGAGAATCAGGGTTGTAAGATAGAAATGTCTTGAACTACTTGACTAAAGGACAAATGTTGTGAAGGGAGATTGTGACTTCACGGATTTCAGGTGAGAAGGGCATTTCTTCCACCTCGCGGACTCTCTCCTCCACTTAGAACTCTGAGAGTGCTCATACTTTAAATCAGGTAGAAGAAAAGGTTGAGGATCAGAGATTGCTCCTTAATAATATCCAAAGAGTACTAGCAAAGCAGACAATTTAAAAATTCTTCATGGACAGCAGGAAGCAGTCAGAGAGTATTTCCAACCACTATGAAGTAGGGAGGTAGACAGAATCATACAGCTACCATACATACCATATAGTCACACATTGCCAAAAGGCAATACTATTTAGAGATATGGAGAATGGAGTATCCTAAATTCATTTCTCATCACAGAGTCTTACAGAAATTTGTGTGACTTAATTAAGCATAAGTTTCTTCCCAAAGATCTGGAGCCATGTAGAAATGGAACAAGGTCCAATGAGACTGTGTGAAGATATGTGGGTAAATCAGAAATCCGTTACCATTTCTATATATACTATGCACTTCGAAACAAAGAAGCAGTGTGAATTTTATACCAGCTCCATGCTGTGGGTGGTTTGGTCAAAGTCATATTGTGATGTGTTCAGAAAAGAATAGACATTTGGTAAATGTTTCCATTCACTCAATCAACAGCAAGTGGTGGTTCTTGTATCTCTCCTCAAGAATGTAGGAGGTTCAGGTAATTGTAGAGAATGTTATGGGAACAAATTTGCTTTCTACATCCTCTAAAATTGAGCTGCTGGCCTTGTAGTTCTACTGAAACTGCTTTTTTTTCAAATATTAGTAATAATCCCTTTTTTGTTTGTTTTCAGTAGATGAGTTTTGTTTCAATACAACATTCAATAAATACCCAAACATATCCACCCTGCAAAGAATACTCTCTAAAACAAATAAGCAAAAACTTCTAATAGCATGATAGTGATAATGTGTGCCTTTTTCATTTATTTGAATAATCATTTATTGATTATTAACAAAAAGAAAGTATTTTATTTGAGCTGACAGAAGGAATAAGGGTGAAATGATCTACAATGTCAAACACTAAAAAGAGGTTAAGGAGAATAGGCAAATTTAAAAGACCACTGAAATTAGCAAAAGGTTGAGGAAAGAAGGAAAGAAAGAAGGAAGGAAGGAAGGAAGGAAGGAAGGAAGGAAGGAAGGAAGGAAGGAAGGAAGGAAGGAAGGAAGGAAGGAAGGAAGGAAGGAAGGGAGGGAGAGAGAGAGGGAGGGAGAGAGAGAGGGAGGAAAGGGAGAGGAGAAAAGAGAAAGCACTAATGGAAAGACAGGAGAGACATAGAGGAGGGACAGGCTAAAAGGGAAACAGAGGTATAAAGGAAACAGGAAAAATAGAAAGACAGAAGTAAGGAAAGGAGATATATAAGTAGACAATGGGGGAAATGGGCCTGAGGTGGATTATACTGACACCATTCATTACAGTAAATTGATCTTATAATAAGAAATATTAAAATGATATCAAGCATTGATTAATTTAGATACAGTAAGATTTAATGATCTAGAAAGATGTGGGGTCATAGGCTATAACAAAATTGTAAATGATGGTTATAAAATGATTAAAATATATATTTTCTACTGTGAAAAAGTCATGAAGATAGAATAAGAAGATAAAAATTTAATATATATTGCTAATAAAAATCTAATTATTAGACATTCAAAATAGGTCTTCATTATCACCTACTTGAGCTTTTTTAAAGTTTTCCTGGTCTATTTCCTAGATAACTTTCCATTCACCTTTCTCTCATAATTTTTCTTACGAAAATGTCTTGGCATATCATTTATCTATTCAATGTCTCTTAATTGTCTATCAAATTCAAACTCCTTTGATTTGTATTAAAGGCTGGTCAAAATCTAGCACCATCTTACTTTTGTAACCTTTTCCCATATTCTCCACTCACACTAGCTCTAACCAAAGTCTGCTTCTCAGTTTCCCAAACCCAAAATGGATACATTTACTGCTTTGTTCATGTGGTTCCTTATGCCTCAAATGTTCTCTCCCCCACTTTTCTTCAACTTTTGATTATCTAGTTATTCTTTAAAGTCCAACTAAAATGCCTCTTCTTCCATTGGACTTTACTTTTTTCCTTGGCCTTCACACAGCATTTCTTTTATAATGATCTACTGTGCTCATCATATAATATTAGTTGTCATAGTTATCTAATATTGTTTTTATTCCTATGAATATATAAGCTTTATGAAGATTGGGACAGTGCCTTGTCTAAACATTAAAATTGATACTCATCTCTGTCAGCATAGTTCTCTATGTTTCTGTGCTCAGTAAGTACTCAACATATTTTTACTCACTGAATGAAATAATCAGTGAATCTGTGCCTTTTGAAATCTCTCTTCCTTCACATCTTAAATGTCATCTGTTACATGAAGCATTCTTTGATTCTCTTAGAAATTAGAAATAATTATTACTCCCCCTTGGAATTAGTTATACCACTATGTTTAAATGTTTCTCTGTATTATTATACATAATATAAATATTCTATTTTTAGTATAACTATTTGTATACTCACCTTAGCTACTATTCATTTCCCCCTAAATTATTAATTAATTAAAGGAAAAAACTTGGTTATTCTTAAATTAGTATCTCCACAGAGTACCTTGCACATAGTAGGCATTTAATTAAAGTTCAATGAATGTAATTAAATTTAATTGCTTATGTAAAATAATTGACAATATAACATTTAGCAACTAATAAGTGAGTTCAATAGGGATGTAATAATAATCAGGAATAAAATTATTTTGAAACAAATGTAAGTGATCAAAATTTATATACTTCAGGTGGCTCTTTAAAAAGCATGAGTTGCAATTATGCTATCTTAATGAAGCTAAAAGTAAACATTTGCAACATGAGAAATAAACCAGAAAAAGTAAATTATAATTTAAAGTATCATAGAAAATGAAGCATTAGCAAAACTAAACGTATGTGCACCAAATGGCATAATGAAATTTTAATAATTTGTTTATAAATAAGTATAATACAGCAATTGAATAATTTAGGGAACTTTTATGTTCACCAATAAGAGCTGAACAAATATAGCAAAAAGAACAAAAAAGAAATATGTAACATGGCAACCTAAGTCAGTAAACCTAAAAGACTTAGAGCATGCTATGAATGAGAGTACTAAAGAATGTATGTGTATGTATGTATATATATATATATATATATATATATATATCAACCATATAACATCATAACATCATCAACATCAATAATAACATCAAAATCAACACCAATATCCACAACATAAAAAAACAACTACATCAACAAAAAAAATCAAGAATATCAACAACATGAATATCAACAACAGTAAAAACAATGACAATATCAACATCAACACCAACAAAATCAAGAACATCAACAATACCAACAACATCATCAACATCAACAAAAGTTTGACTCCTTCTCACCAAATGCTAGTTACTCAAAAGGTCACCAAAAAATAATAAATTGTAAGTACACCCATTTATTCAAGCAGAAAGCAAAAATATATCAGGGAAATTCTGCAGATTAGTTGTTGTTATTGTTTAGTTGTTTCTTCTCTGTCCAACTCTTCCTGACCCCATCTGGGGTTTTCTTGGCAAAGATATTGGAGTGGTTTTCCATTTCCTTTACTGGTTCATATTACAGATAAGGAAACTGAGGCAAATAGTGTTAAGAGATTTGCCCAGAGACACACAGCTACTAAGTGACTGAGTCTGGATTTGAACTCAGATTTTCTTGACTCTAGGGTCAGCACTCTATACGCTGTATTACCAATATGCTCACTATACTCCAACACAGAGATGTCGAACACATGCGCAACACTCCCAAGTTTAGTCTAGACTAGATTAAAATATAATTCTGAAACATTTAATGAAATAAATAAAAATGCAAAAAATGGGTAATATTGCATTTTAAAACTAAATCAAAATGTGGCCCACAGAGATAATAGAATGAATTAATGGCTCCCATTTCAATTTGAATTTAATAGAGTAAATGAGCTCTCCCACTTGAAGTAAGATATCTCAAGATCACAGGTTCCTCCCACATAAAGCTTGCAATCATGTTTGTATCTATCTTTCCAAAACTCTCATGCCATTTCTATCTCTTATGTAGTCCCTCTTAACGTTTCCAGAATCATACCTAAGCATATAAAACACCTTGTTTGAAATAAATATGTTTGTGCTTGTTTATGTACCTACATATTTTAAATATACATATATGTGAAAACATGCATTTACATGTGTGTATATGTATGTAGAGAGATTTGTTTCTTGGTATTCATCTAGAAATAAAGATTAATATAATACATTAAAGAACTAATCAAAACTACTTGATTTTTCTAACAATAGAAAAGTATATTGGTTGAATAGATTATTTAAATTAGAATTGGGGAAAAATAAAGTTGAACAATTGTTTACCAAACCTGAAAATATAAACTTGGTGATTGAATAACTAGTTTTAAAGAGAATGACTGAAAAAAAAAAACATGGAAGGCAGTTTGGCACCAGTTGGTATAGAACAATATCTAATAAAATATATTTTAATAAGCTTAAATTTGATATACAACTCACCTACAAAAAGTCCAATTGTTAACAATTTAAAACCATATCAGTTATATTTCACAGCTATAGATAGAGAGAATTGTTAACCAAACAAGGTATACAGGAGATTACACAAGACAAAAAAGATTATCTTGATTATATGAAAATGAAAAACTTCTGTATGAATACAATATTTATAAGATAAAAAGAAAAATCCAATCTGGAAGAGACAAACACACATAATATCTCAGACAAGGATCTGAAATCCAAGGTCTATATGGAATGAACATAAATGTATAACACTAAAAACCATTCTCCATAGATAAATTGTCAATAGTTATAAGCAAATGGTTCTCTTTAGACATAAACTATTAGTAGCCATACAAGTGCTTGCTCTAAACCATTAATAATTAGAAAAAGGCAAATCAAAATACTCTGAGATTTTACATCTTAAATATTCAGATGAATCTTAAATAGTATTGATTCTTGATTTCCTTCTATTGCTTCAGAATACAATATATGCATTTTTGTTTGTGTGCAACTCATCTATGTGCTCTTAAATGTTACCTACTGATCCATCAAACATTCAAAAAGCCTTCAGTGCTTTTTCCCAACATCACAAGATGTCAATAGAGCATTCTGATCATCCATATGTATCTCTCACTCTCTCCATGTCTATCTTTTCTTTTCATCATAGAATTCCACATTCTTTATTCCCATGATTATGGTTATTTTTTTCAGAAGACTTTTTTAGGATAAGAATGTGAATGTACTGATTATATCAGGTTTATTGCCAAGGTCAACATCATAACCAATAAAAGGATAAAAATAGGTCTCCATGGTTGTCTCTCATAACAAGGGACCTCCCCTCCCCAATCCAGCTAGAGTAGAAAATCTAATAAATGTGTTTTTGGAGTTCATTATTCAGCCCCTCCTTTGACCATCTCAAAACATCTTTAAATGGTGATGGCTAATTCAGAGTTGATTCATCAATCTATCCACTCTTCCCTATTTCTACATCATAGGAAACATGCACACAAGAAAAAGCATTTGTTCTTTTCAATTATTGAACAAATTTAGTTAAAAATGAAGCTATTCCTTTGGATTCTCAAGGACAAAGAAAATACAAAATGTAACACAAAATGGTAGCTCTGACCCAAGACATAAAAATACCCAGTAATTCTCCCTAATATATCAGAATTAATACTCTATGAAAAATACACCATTCTTCTGTAGAGATCTCTGTTGGTTAAATGTTGTAGCCTGCTCATACAGATAGCTGTTTTCTTGAAATAATTGAGTTTTTTTATGTCAAAATGGAATTATATTTATTTTCTGCTCAAATCTGCCTGCAAGATTCAAAAACCTGCTAATTGAACTTTACAAAAGAGGGCACAAAGTTTCAAAAAAAAAAACTACACTGGGTCTTACCAAAAGTAGAATATCTTGGTTTCATTTTAGAGAATGGCACTAGAAAGATCTCCACCAAAAGAATAGCAAAGTTAAAGTATGCTTTGTGTCTGAAGGAGATGGTCTCATCATTGCACTGTACCAATGATTTGAGAACCAGGGGAAGTCAACTAGTGATCATAGACTTAAACGAGGAAAGAGAAACTAAGCTGGGGGAAGAACTTGTCATGTCAGCAAAAAAAATCATAACAGTTCAATACCATCTGTGAAATTCTAGGGCGCCCAAAAGGAAGACAATTAAGATACTTAGCTAGAAGAGAAAAGCCAGGTCCAGGCCAAAAGTCAGATAGAGACAATATCACAAATCCTTAATATTTCTGACACTGTAGCCTGATGTACCAAGAAGATTCACTTCTTACTGGGAACTTCCAAACTTCCTTGCACTCACAACACCTACCTCAATCAAAATTATAGGGAAGTACCTCTGGTATCATGCCTCACGTTAAATGTCAAATTGCCTCGACTAGCCCAAAAGGCACAATCTCAGAAAATGACCCAGACCATACGCAAGATATACAGACCTAAAGTGAAATTGACACAAATAAGGAAAAACAGAACAAAGTGATGCTGAAACATAAATGACAGAAGGACAAGGACAGACTGATTATAAACCTAAAAGCAGAAAAACCCATTACTCCCTCACTATTTTTCACTCTTACCCACTCTCTCTCTATAACAAGAAAGATAGCACACATACATACACAAAAATTTTATACCATCAAAGAAAAAAAAAACAACTTTATATGCATTCTTACACTCACACAATCTTAATTAATCACCCAACTGGACACAAATCTTATGTTAAAATTTTATTGTGGTTGGTCTCTGAATATTTTTATAGGTGGTATCAGTTAGAATTTCTAAGCCACAGCCAGGGAAAAAAGTCTCAAGATGATGGGCCTTTCTCCTCCAAGAAAAGGCAGGGTCACTAAGTCAGCCTTTCATTCACCAACAGTGACTTTCTAAAATGGAAAAGCAATCTGAGGATTCCTGCATGAGTTCCTCCATGGGTCCATTTCCTCTAGTCCAACTCTGAGTCAGAGAATCCTCCATCCAACTCAAATCTTTAATCAAATATCTTCTTCTTGCCTTTGATCCTCTTTTAAAGATCTTTTTCTCTTGTGTCACCTCCCCTAAATTTCACATCTACCAATCACAGCAGACACTTTTCTCCAGTACTGCCCACTCTTTAGTTCACACCTTCTTTGGTTAGATTATATCTTTTGGGTTACTTAACACCTTTTTTGGTTAGTTCACCTTTTGTAATTTCTTAACACCTTTTTGTAGTTAAAATGGGTAGATCTACTTAAAATTCTGAGTTACCACCTTTTTGTAGATTAAAATCTAAAAATAGATTGTGGATTACAATTCAATCTTCCCAATAAGGAAGAGCTAAGTATCTTCATTGTTACAATCAGGGGAGAGCTAAATCCAATCTTCACACTTACCTACATACATGTTCCTGTAAAAAACAGCAGAAGAATCTATAATGAAGGTGAGATGATAGTCAAGCATATTTCCCACAGAGACAAAGAGTTCAACTAAAGACCAAGACCAGGAAGAATCCTTCCAGGACCATCATGGACATTAAATGAACAATAAGAGACAGACAAAAGAACTTTAATCCATGAACTATGTAGAACAAAGAACTTCAAGGAACAGGTTATGTAAGATGAAGTGCCGTACATATTAACTTCACATTAAGGTCATGCATGCAACACACATATAAATCCAGAATAAAAGGAGGATAGACCACATCAGTCAACATGTGAAGAGAATAGCCATAAGTATGTACATGCTACATAACATATTTAGAACATAACCATAAAACACATTGATTTAGGGGCCTTATAAATAAATGAGGCCAACGATAATGAAAAATGTATATACTTGTAAATAAAGTTCTTGCAAGACTCAAACAGGTAGAAAAGAACTAGAAAAAACTTTTCTGTCTGGTTGACTCCAAAGCAAAACTCATGTATATATGTAACATGTATATATCTATGTATCATATGTAAGGGTTGTACAGTAAACATACATGTACCTAATGTAGATTTTAGAGCACTAACGTACTAACATAGGGTAGGAATCAACTAACAATCTTAACATAATTTAGATCAGGGAAAGAGTATAGTCAGACGGTCAAAAAGGGAAGTTCAAAGTTTGGAGAGCCAGTGACAGGGAAAGAACAGGGCACATAATATAGGCAACTTAAATATCTTAAAATGCTAAAGAAGTTGTAATAGCTAGAGAAGTTAAGAAAACAGAAGGTAGCATAGGGAGTTATAAAAATGTTACCATAGTGTAGAGGTCATTAAGATATTGTTGCCAAGTAGTTTCAAATCAATATTGTTGCATATTGTTCTGGGACATTGTTAGTCCAAAATATGTTATTCAATTCTATCAACCTAGTGTAACAAAACCACACCTACCCTGGTTATTTTCCCAGAACTTTGATAGAGATTTCTTATTTTAGGGGTGGGATAGAAAAATAATTAAAACTAGGGTTAAGAATCAAAATAGTGAGTTACTTCTTAAACTTTGGTGTATTGTTTGGTTAACAATGCACAAGATGAAAAGTGGGATTTATAATGTAAGAAAGAGAGATGGGGAGGGGGGATTGCAATGAGAAGCCAGGCTGAGGGAGCGATCAGCTGTAGAGCAGCGGAGGAGGAGCAGAGGGAGAAGCTGAGAGTTCTAAAGGGGTTAGAACTCTGAAGCCAAAGGTCAATGATTTTCTTCCAGCCAGGGGGATGAAGGAGGAAGGTGGTTTTCCTGGAAGCTAAGAAAGAGCCCATCCATTTGGGACCTGTTATTTTTTTGGGACTCAAAAATACCTCCACTAAGACTCTTCAAGAACAGCTACCTAAATTCTCAAGGGGGGGGGCTTGGATTTGGACTCACTCTGGCCAGAGCCATCCAGATCTTTCCCTGAGATTTCTCTCTCTCCCTAACCTGTTCCTGGACTCCTGAATTAAAAGCCAGTTAGCTCAAGAATAAGGATCAACCAGCAGCTGGCAGGAAGAGGGGTCAAGGCACTCAGTCCTAGATCACAAAATGGTGAGTGAAAGTTACAAAGAAGATTTTGATTTAGTAAACAAAGAAGTTTTTTCTATCAATCATAAAAATCAAAATGTAGAATGGGTTGCCTTGGAAGTTAACAAGTTTCTGACCATAGGAGGTCTTCCAGAAGATATTTAACAATTTGAAGTTGTTGACAGTGTTCATGTTTCAAGAAAAGTCTGGGTTAAATAACCTATTATATCCCTTCCATCTCTAAATATGATTCTACATCATGAAAAAAAGTTCATGTAATTTCTTATACCTACAATGTAGTTTAGAAAGCAAGAGAATTTGGCTCATTAAATTTTGTTTTTACTAGAATGAGTTTAAAGTGAAGAAAAATGGAATAGGATCTACATAGTGAGGGGAGAAGGTATTTGAACGAGTGTAAATGCTACAGTTCTATCAAAAATTGGGAACTTGAGGAACGTCATGTAGCATACTACTTCCTATAGATGTGATAAGGTCAAAAAAGGGCAGAACAATGTCTTATTAATCAGAAAATAAAAAATGTTGTACAAGTACAATGTGTTATGATTTCTGGAAAATATTGTTTTAAACGTACTAGAACCATGTATCTAGTAAATGAATAGCAAAGAGGACATGTGATCAGTGCTAATCATCTCTAGTTGATCACATATGAGATCATGAAAGAATTTCGATGCATTGCCCATTTATTTCACTGATGATCATAAAAATGCAACTGCTGGAATAACTGCAAAAACTCAGAGTTGGAAGGCACCTCAGAAGCCCATTAGCACTAGCTTTTCCAGACCAAGAATCCTTCCTGCAATTTTGCTGGTAAGTGGCTATCTAGTATTAACTTGAAGAACTCTATTGATTAGAAATCCATTTCTTCCTGAGGCCTTCCATTCTACTTTTGAATAGTTAACACAGTTAAAAAGGTGGTTTTTATTTTCTTTACCCAAAAATCTATATATGATCCTCTGAAGCTACTATTTCTCCTAGCTCTGCCCTCTAAAGCCAAACAAATCAAATGTCAATTCCTTTTGTACATGCCAGGATTAAAATACTTGAAAATAACTATTAGTTCTTCTCTTTTATATTCTCCAGGCTAAGCAGCCCTGGTTCCTTCAAATATCCTTATATAAAATAAATTTAAGACCTTTTATCATCTTGTCAACCCCCTTTGGACAGTATTCAGTTTATTAATATTCTTCTGATAGCATTGTTCCCCTAAACTAAGCAAGTAAAATAAAATGTGGTCTGAGCAGGGTAGAATAAAGTAAAACAATCATATTCCTGCTCTAGACAATATTCTTTTCTTAATATAGCCTAACATCATATTGTCTTTGGGGATGAGGGAAAGACAATATGTCATACTGTGAATACTACATTGTGTTTGAAATCCATCACTAAAACTCTTATATTTTTCCCCAGATGAGCTGATATCTGTGATGTTTCTTAATTAAGTGATTGAAGTTATAAAGTTCTTAAGTCATATATAAGGCTTTATATTTATCCTTATAAAATGTCACCTAATTAGTCAACTCAGTGTTCTAGCCTGTCCAAAGATATTTTGATTCTATCTTCTAGGGTTTCAGCTGTTCCATCCTGGTTGTCATGTCCTACTCTTCATGACACCATTTTTGGGTTTTCTTGGCAAAGATACTGCAGTAGTTTGTCATTTCCTTCTCCATTTCATTTTACAGATGAGGAAACTGAACAGGGTTAAATATTTTTACCAGGGTCATGTAAAGTAGTGTCTGAGGGCAGATTTGAACTCAGGAAGAGAAGTCTTCTTGACCCCAGGTCTGGAACTCTATACACTTGTAGAGATTAAATTTAATGGTTGGACTTAAAATAATGTGGTCACCAAAATTATTTATATCTCAAGTCAGAAGTTTATTTACCAAAATAGAGGGGAAACAATAAAGTAGAGAAATGTGAACAAGATTAGAGAAAATATCCATACCAGTCCTCAGCCAGGGGGGCCAGTAGTGAGTAAACACAAGGCCTCCTCCAAGATGGAAGTTGGTCTCTTGGGAAACTAGGAAGGAAGTCAGTCTTTCATTCTCCAAATGAAGTAGTCCAGGTGTCAGAGACCTAAGTTGAAGCTGAGCTCCAAGTCCACAATCCAAACCACGGTCTCCAGTGAAGATAGATTATCCCCAGTCAGAAGACTATCTCCAGAAGACAATCTCTTCAGACTATCTTCTCAAAGACAATCTCCCTCCAGTCAAAGGATTTCATTGCTTTTATGGTGGCTTCTTGTCCCTTCCCTTCTTCACAGGGAACAATAACAGTTTCCAAATTGTCTAGCACTGCCCAGGAAGGCAGTGTCAGTGGAATCGACTTCTCACCTTCTGAAGGTTAAGTTCTCTTCTAAGGGTGTGAATTTTCTAAAATTCACCTTCTGGAGAGGTGAATACTCATCTTGGCTGATTGAGTTTCTGAAGGTGCATATTTACACCCTCCACCTTGGTCAAGCTTATGTTGATTCAGTCAAAAGGTAGACAAAGTAGAAATAATCCTGTCTTCACAATCTAGTGAGGTACTTAAATTAGTGTTAACTCAGTATAGACACTAGAGTAAAGAATTCTCTTTCACACACTGAGCAACCATGTGCCCCATATGTGTGTGTATCTGTGAATGTTTGCATATCTGTGGATCAGCACATTTTTATAATATTTTAAAGGAATCCAGTAGATAACAAGAAAATTAACACTAATACAATACAAACATAAACTAAGAGGCTAAGGCAGGAGAAGAGAATGAATATTTACATTACAGTTATAAATAAACATGAGTTTTTCTCTTCCTTTTCCCCATGTCCTGGTATTACCCACCTTCCTATGGGAGAAACAAAAGTAAAAGAAAGAAAGACGTTTTATACCCTGTTTTTGTGCTTGTGGAAGAAATATTACAGAAGAGTAGAACATAACTTTTATTTTGAAAACCAGATGCTATTGTTGGTGGAATTGTAAACTGGCAAATCCAAATTAGAGCAATTTGGAATTATGCCAACAGGGTTATAAAATCATGCATACCCTTTGATCCATTAAAATCACCACTAGATCTATATCCCAAAGAGATTTTTTTAAATGGAGGGAGAACCTACTTGTACAAAAATATTTACAGCAGCCTTTTTTTGTGGTGGCAAACAATTGGAAACTAAGGGGATGCCCATCAATTGGGAAAGAGCTGAGCAAATTGTGGTATATGATGATGATAAAATACTATTGGACTCTAAGAAATGATGGACAGGTTGATTTTCTAAAAAGCTAGAAAGATCTACATGAACTGATGCTGAGTGAAATATGCAAAACCAGAAAAAATATATAGTACAAAGAAGCAGCATGAAATGATCAACTATGAAAGACTTGGCTACTGTCAACAATAAAATGATCCAAGACAGTTCTGAAGGACTTATAACAAAAAACATTATCCTCCTCCAGAAAAAGAACTTTTAGAGTTGGAATGCAGACCAAAGCTTACTATTTTCCAGTTTAGTTTATTTGGGTTTTTATTTTGGGGGGTTGTTTTTGTAAGAATATTCTCTTTCAACAATGAACAATATGGAAATAGGTTTTGCATGATAATACATGTATAATACAGAACAAATTGCTTACCATTTCCTGGACAGAGGAGGAAAAGGAGGAAGGGAGACAATTTGGATCTTATAATTTCAGAAAACTTATGTATCAAATTGTTATTATATATAATTGGTAAAATAAAAAAAATTCTTTAAATTAAAAAAAGAGAAAACCAGATGCTGAATGGCAAAAAAATGTATTAAGTAGAAACATACTAGGAATCATGACTTGCAAGGTTATTTTCATGGAATTAAAATGTTATAGAATGCTAAAAAGAGAAACATTCCAAGTCACTCTGACCATAGAATACTACACATGGAACAAAAATAAATTTCCTGACCTTGGACTAAATGAGGGATTGAGACTATTTTAGTCAAAAATATTTGGCCTACTTATATAGCACATGTAAATTTCCTTCAAAATTGTAACTGTTTTTGTATCCTAGAAAATTTTTGTCCATGACATTCCATAATTCTTCCACAGATGATCCACCCAATGTGCTATATAATACTTACTCCTGTTCATTAAAATTTTATAGAGAATAGGGCAGACCTAAAGATCTTTTCTCTGTAATCTCTCAGTCTCATTATATTATATCCTTAATATTTTTCAGTCATAAGTGTCCTTGGTACTTCTTTATGTGTTTGAATCACCTCCTTTGGTAACATACCATAACCCTATTACTCCCTTACCATTGCTCTTTGAGTCATCTGCAATTTTGAAATGACATTCGTTTGTATATCACCAGCTCTAAAAGTATCTTTCATTAAAGTCTCATCATAGTGTGGAGGTGACCCTGAATCCTGGAGGGGTATGTTGGGAAAGCACAAGTGCATATATTTTGCTGAGCTGGAAAATACTTCATTTTTTCTGGAAATAGATTGTGTTTGATATTAAAGAATGAGAATCACTAAGCAGGAAGGGGTTCATCCTCATAAGGTTTGTCCTTCATAATTATTTCCTTTTTGGCCATAGCTACCAATGAAATATCTATGACTTTCTATTTTTGCCCTTTAAAAGAGCTCAAATTTTGAATATCTAAAAGAGTATCTCAGTTATCAATAAAATATTATTCAGTTCACAAATGCATTCCATTGAAAAATATATTTTATGTCTACTGTATAGAAAACATTGTTCCAGGTGCTAGGATTACAAAGCCAAAAGAATATACTCCTTGCTCTCAATAAGCTTGTTATCTCTTGGGGAGGATATGATAAACATACAAATAAGTAGCATAAAACAGTGGAAGAACCAATGATGGTGCATATTATATATCTCCTAGCAAAGGGTTGATAAACTTGGGGTGCAAAATGTGGGGTACATTCTTTGGAAATGGACACAGCAACTACGGCTCACATGTTTTCATAAAAGATGCTTTTGAGGCTTGTCCCACTCTACTAATCCACTGCAGGGAAAATGTCACCTCTAGAGTTTTTCACCCAGTCTGGTAAAAAGAGAGACTGATGATCTGCTGGAATAGGCAAGTCATCATCTGAGGAGATTAAGAAAACAAATAAAAAACATAGGATGCACCGAGGAAAAGCAACTGCTTGACTACAGAGTTTGAGGGGACATCTCTGAGGAGAGACTCTAAATGAACATTCTAATGCAAATACCAAAAACATGGAAATGGGTTCGAATCAAGAACACATGTGAAACCCAGTGGAATCGCGCATCAGCTATGGGAGAGGTGGGGGGGAAGAAAAGAAAATGATCTTTGTCTCCAATGAATAATGTTTGGAAATGACCAAATAAAATAATGTTAAAAAAAATAGGATGGAGTCTAGTTTCGGAACTTTCTAGTTCATTCCGGATCTCCTTGCCTTATTACTGTGGTGCCTAAGCTCAGCCAAGCCAGACTCTTCCCCAAGGACTAGGACACAGTTACAGGAAAAAAGAGGGGATCAATTAAATCACTGTCTGTCCAAGTCAGACATCCCAAACCATAGTTAGCAGGCTGCGCTTGAAATATCAGCCTCCAGGTATTCCTGGAAGGTCAAGCTCAGTACTCCTGGAAACAGCCTAAGTCCACACTATTCCCAATAGCACAGCATAGCCCTAGCAAAATGGCTTTCCAGGCATTGTCCAGCACTGCCAATGCCAAGTTGTGAGAAATACCTCATGCAAAATCCAACTAGAGTTGTTTTTAAATGGTCTTGTGAGAGCTCAACATGGAAATAGGCTCTGAGCCCAGAGTCAAGTAGCAAAGAACCCCTCAAGTAGACTCTATAGCAAAGGACTCCCAAGTAGAATCTACAGTAGGGAGAGCTCTCAAAGTCCTTTGAAAATAGGGAACCTCCGAGGAGATCCTGGTACCCGAATAATTCTGGAATCCATTGAAGGAAAAGTCTAGTTTGTAACTAGACCTACATGCTAAGAATACAATATAGAAAAGCCAAGAATATTGTCTAGTTTTTGGTAAACCCAAATATCATGAGTAGTGGGGTGAGGATTCACTAGGAATATCGGCAGCAATCTTGTAGAAATTAGGTTTTTATACCAACTTCTTACAATATACACCAAGATAAGCTCCAAATGATGCAACAAAATATAATTATAAAATTATAAACAAATTAAAACATGGAAGAAATTATTTTTCTTTTCTTTATTAATAATATTTATTCTGAATTCTTACAAATCCAAAGCAAGCATTTCTATATGTAATGGAAAAGAAGATACTACAGAAATTTAATCCCAAATCTCCTACATTTTACTTACTTTTCTTTTTTTCATTGTTTTTTTATTTTATTTAGTCAATTTAGAACATTATTCCTTGGTTACAAAAATCATATTCTATCCCTCCCTCTTGTCCCCCTACCCTTCCCATAGTCAACATGCAATGCCATTGGGTAATACATGGCTCCTTGACCAGAACCCATTTCCATGTTGTTGATGTTTGCACTAGGATGTTCATTTAGAGTCTACATCCACAGTCATGTCCCTCTAGACCCATGTAATCAAGCAGTTGTTTATCTTTGGTGTTTATATTCCCACGGTTTTTCCTCTGAATGTGGATAGTGTTTTCTCATAGATCCCTCCAGGTTGTTCAGGATCACTGCATTGCAACTAATGGAGAAATCCATTACATTAGATTGTACCACAGTGTATCCATCTCTGTGTACAATGTTCTCCTGGTTCTGGACCTTTCACTCTGCATCAATTCCTGGAGATTGTTCCAGTTCCCATGGAATTCCTCCAGTTTATTATTCCTTTGAGCGCAAGAGTATTCCATCATCAACATGTACCACAATTTGTTCAGCCATTCCCCAATTGAAGGGCAATAACACATTTTTTCCATTTTTTGCCACCACAAAGATCTCAGCTATTCTTGTACATGTATTTTTACTTACTATCTCTTTGGGATACAAACCCAGCCATGCTATGGTAGGATCAAAGGGCAGACAGTCTTTTAGTGCCTTTTGGGAATAGTTCCAAATTTCCCTCCAGAATGGTTGGATGAATCCACAACATCACCAGCAATGCATTAATGTCCCAACTTTGCCACATCCCCTCCAGCATTCATTACTTTCCATTACTGTCATGTTAGTCAATCTGCTAGGTGTGAGGTGATACCTCAGAGTTGTTTTGATTTGCATCTCTCTGATTATAAGAGATTTAGAACATTTTTTCATGTGCTTATTGATAGTTTTGATTTCTTCAACTGAAAATTGCCTATTCATGTTCCTTGCCCGTTTTTCAATTGGAGAGTGGCTTGATTTTTTGTATAATTGATTTAGCTCTTCATACATTTGAGTAATTAGACCTTTGTCAGAGGTTTTAGTTATGAAGATTGTTTCCCAATTTGTTACTTCCCTTCTAATTTTGGTTGCATGGGTTTTTTATATAAAAAACTTTTCAATTTGATGTAATCAAATTTATTTATTTTATACTTTGTGATTTTTTCTGTCTTGATTGTTTTTAAAATCTTTCCTTTCCCAAAGATCTGATATGTATAGTATACTGTGTTCAGTTAATTTATTATAGTTTCCTTATTTTCAAGTCATTTATCCATTCTGAGTTTTTCTTGGAGTAGGGTGTGAGATGTTGAACCAAACTTAATCTCTCCCATACTGTCTTCCAGTTTTCCCAGCAGTTTTTATCAAATAGTGGATTTTGGTCCCAAAAGCTGGAATCTTTGGACTTATCATAGACTGTCTTGCTGAGGTCACTTACCCCAAGTTTATACCACTGAACCTCCTTTCTCTCTCTTAGCCAGTACCATATTGTTTTGATGACCATTGCTTTATATATAGTTTGTGATCTAGGATTGCAAGTCCACCTTCCTTCATATTTTTTTTCATGATTTCCCTGGATATCCTTGATCTTTTGTTCTTACAAGTGAACTTTGTTATGGCTTTCTTTCTAATTCAATAAAAAGTATTTTGGTAGTTTGATGGGTATAGCAATAAATAAGTAAATAAGTTTAGGTAGATCATCATTTTTATTATGTTATCTCATCCTACCCATGAGCAGTTCATGTTTTTTGAATTATTTACATCTAGTTTTAATTGTGTGGAAAGTTGTATTCATATAGTTCCTGTGTTTCTCTTGGCAGATAGATTCCCAAGTATTTTATATTGTCTAAGATGATTTTAAATGGAATTTCTCTTTCTAACTCTTGCTGCTGAGATATGTTATAGACATATAGAAATGCTGATGACTTATGCGGGTTTATTTTGTATCCTGCAACTTTGCTAAGGTTGTTGATTATTTCCACTAGTTTTTTAGTTGATTCTCTAGGATTCTTTAAGTAGACCATCATATCATTCTCAAAGAGTGAGAGCTTGGTCTCCTCATTGCCAATTTTAATACCTTCAATTTCTTTTTCTTCTCTAATTGCCACTGCTAGAGTTTTTAGTACAATGTTGAATAATAAAGGTGATAATGGCATCCTTGTTTCACTCCTGATCTCAGTGGGAATGCATCTTGTTTATCCCCATTGCAGATGATGTTTGCTGATGTTTTTAGATAAATAATGTTTATTATTTTTAGGAAAGACCCTTCTATTCCTATACTTTCTAGTGTTTCAATAGGAATGAGTGTTGTATTTTGTCAAAAGCTTTTTCTGCTCCTATTGAGGTAATCATGTGATTTTTGTTGGTTTGCTTGTTGATATGGTCAATTATGTGGATGGTTTTCATAATATTGAACCATCCTTGCATTCCTGATATAAATCCCACCTGATCATAATGGATAATCCTCATGATTACTTGCTGGAGTCTTTTTGCTAGTTTTCTAAGTTTTCTAAGATTTTTGCATCTGTGTTCATTAAGGAGATTCGTCTAAAGTTTTCTTTCTCTGTTTTTGACCTGCATGGCTTTGGAATCAGTACCATATTTGTGTCAGAAAAGGAAGTTGGTAGAACTCCCTCTTTGCTTATTATGTCAAATAGTTTACATAGTATTGGGATTAGTTGTTCTCTGAATGTTTGATAGCATTCACTTGTGAATCCATCAGGCCCTGGGGATTTTTTTCTTAGGGAGTTCTTTGATGGCTTGTTCAATTATTTTTTTCTGATAAGGAATTATGTAAGAATTCCATTTCTTCTTCTTCTGTTAATATAGGCAATATATATTTTTAAATATTAATCCATATCACCTAGATTGCCATATTTGTTGCCATGTAATTGGTCAAAATACTTTTTAATGATTGCCTTAATTTCCTCTTCACTGGAGATAAGGTCTCCCTTTTCATCTATGATACTGTTAGTGTGGTTTTCTTCTTTCCTTTTTTATTAGATTGACCAGCACTTTGTCTATTTTATTTGTTTTTTTTTTCAAAATACAAGCTTCTAGTATTATTTATTAGTTCAATAGTGCTTTCATTTTTGATTTTATTAATTTCTCCCTTAATTTTTAGGATCTATAATTTAATTTTCATCTGTGGATTTTTAATTTGTTCACTTTCAAGTTTTTTGATTTGCATGCCCAATTCATTGACCTCTGCCCTCCCTAATTTGTTAATATATGAATTCAAGGATATAAATTTCCCCCTGAGTAGTGCTTTGGCTGCATTCCATAGATTTTAAAAGGATTTCTCATCATTTTTATTTTCTTCAATGAAATTATTATTTGTATGATTTCTTCTCTAACCAATTTTGGATGATCATATCATTTAATATCATATTAATTTTTGATTTGGCTCTCCATGTATCCTTACTGATTATTTTTGTTTCATTATTATCTGAAAAGTTTGTATTTATTTTTTCTGCTTTTCTGCATTTGTTTAACATTTTTGCATGCCCTAGTAAATGGTCAATCTTTGTGAATGTACCATGTGCTGCTGAAAAGAAGGCATATTCCCTTTTGTCCCTATTTATTTTTCTCTATATATCTATTACCTCTAATTTTTCCAAGATTTCATTCACATCTCTTACCTCTTTCATATTTATTTTTTATTTGATTTATCTAAATAGTTTTACTATCTATTTCCTCCTTCAGTTGCACTAGCTTCTCCTTTAGAAATTTGGATGCTATACCATTTGGTACATACATATTGATTACTGATATTTCCTCATTGTCTATACTGCCTTTTATCAGATTGTAGTCACCTTCCCTATCCCTTTTAATCAAATCTATTTTTACTTTGGCTTTGTCAGATATCATGATAGCAACTCCTGCCTTATTTCTATCAGTTGAGGCCCAATAGGTTTTGCTCCAACCTTTAATTATAACCTTCTGAGTTTGTACCTGCCTCATGTGTTTCTTGTAAACAACATATGGTAGGATTTTGGTTTCTAATCCACTCTCCTATTTGTTTTTGTTTTATGGCTGAGTTTATCCCATTCACATTCAAAGTTATGATTGCCACTTTTACATTCCCTAGTATTTTGATATCCTCTCCTAGTTCTGTCCTTTCTTCTTTTGCTATATCCTTTTAAACAAGTGGTTTGCTTTTAATCAGTCCCCCTAATCCCTCCCCTTAATATTCTTCTTTCTGCCCACTCCCTTTTTGTTCCCTTCTTCTTATTTTTTAGGGTCTTTTAAGTTCCCTTCCTCCCTCTCTTTCCCTCCCTTTTTGTACTCCCTGCCCCCTACCCCCTTAGTTTTCTCTTCTCACTTTCTGTAAAAAATAGACTCGAATACAGGACTACAATCCCCACAAGCCTTTGCTCCACTTCCCCAAAATGCTTTGTAATCTCACAGGAATTCTGAGGTGGGCCGAGATTGAGGAAGGATTTAAGCTGGTGGCAAAGGTTTTGGGGGCTTCTTTTGGACTTCCATTTTGGAGCAGATGCGTCTCTTCCATGATGTGAGGTTATCTGGCCTAGGCCTCTGGCCTAGGCACATGTTTTTTTCTTAGTTTGTATTTTCTTTAATCTTTAACCTTTAATAAACCTCTAAAAAAATATAATACTCCTTGCAGAGAGAAACTAATTTCTACCTGCCTCCGTCTCCCCATATTCCTAAATTTTAACTGTTACAGATGGCGACCACTAAATTGGATGAGAACTTCTCAAACTTTTTAGCCTAGAGAATTTTTTTAAGCCACATTTCTCCAAGAGCCTTTTAGAAAACCATCTTGATCAGCTCCTGCCTGCAGCCCCTCTCAGCCTGCTGCTTCTGCTCCTGGTCTCTCACCTGATGCCCGAGCTCCCGGCCCTGTTTGTCTGCATTCTGGCTCCCGGCCCTACCCACCCCGGCGATCTGTCTCTCACCCATCTGGCCTCCGACCCAGACAGCTCATCACCCAGATCCTTGGAGCAGATCGCTCAGGACTCATTTCCACCAGCTGGTAACAGTATTGGCCACGTGGGTGGAGGGAAAGGAGAATGGGCAATTTTCCCTTAGGCTAAGCCTCCAAGTGGGCGGGGGTATTGACTCCACATGGGCCACCTGGGCTCCATATGGACTGGGGCAGGAGGAGGTATCAGAGCAGGAGAGAGAGAAAAGGGAGAGGAGAAGAAACAGATTTTTTCAAACAGAAACTTAAAAAGCAATGGGCTGTTTAAAAGGATACCTTTTGATTCTTCTGGTAATTTCATTGATTTTACCTGCCTGTCAGGGAGCAGATTCAGCCCAAAAATTCAACTTTAACTTTGAAGGGGCAAATGGGTGGCTCAACGAACTGGGAGCCAGACCTGAGGACATTCGGTCCTGGGTTAAAATCTGGCCTCAGATACTTCCCAGCTGTGGGGCCCTGAGCAGACCCCTTAGACCCCATTGCTTAGCCCTTACCACTCAGCCTTCTGACAATAGACATTTCAATGGATAAGAACCCAAGGAACTTTGAAGATACTAAAGTCTATATTCTAAGGCATTTCAGACTCCAATGGTTTATAAAAATCTCTGTGTTTCTATTGCATTTTTGTTATGGTTTAACTTTGTGATTTTAAGTTGATATATTACTGGATTCAATATTATTCTGCTTGAACTGAAGGTTGATTGAATTTATTTTGAATGTACCTAGTTTTAAAAATTCTGTTGTTTTCCCCCTATAACTATTGAACAAATATTATTGTGAATAAGCCCATATATGAAAAAAACAGCTTTTTTCTATTTTGCCAAGGTTAGATGGACTTCAGAACTGGTTATAATTGTATTAACAACCTTGGAAAAATTTAATGTGCTAAATACCTCAAATGATTTGATTTTAAGGGGTTTTTAAATATGATTGTTGGAATTTTTTAAACTATCTGGTTATTTTTGCCTGCCCCTACCACGAGGTAAGGCCCATTCTAGTAGCTGAAGTGAAATACATTTTATAAACCCCAACCTTCCCACATGTGAATGGAAGTTGGGCAGTTAATCTCAGGGCATTTAAATCCCTAAAAGCCTCCAAAAGGAGCACCCCTTTATTTATACTCTTCAGCTCACTACTTTAATTGCACCAGAATGATATCTAGATTTCTTGATTATGTTCTTAACCCAAGATGAGTTTTATTTTGTTTAAAAAATATGTTTAAATGCCAAGGTTGAAAGATTGCTATGATTGTAAAAACTTGTGACAAATGTCCATCAATTCATAGGTTTGAAAAATGTCATACATCAACTTATGTGAAATATGAAAGTGTGTTTGTTTGCTATTGTAATTAATTGAGCTATTGAGAATTTTGGGGATTTGGGTAACTACATATTTGTACTACTGTATTTTTAAAAATGAAATAATTGTTAACCTTGTTCAATTCATTTGCCTTCTACTCACAGTGATCATGGCCAGATATTAAGAGGAAATGGATCTCATTTTTGGTGAGAAAGCCTTGCATTTTATATTTTCTTAGCTGACACAGAGTGTCAATGATTATAAGCTATATTTTTGAATTTTTTAAAGCTCTTTTATTATTATATTTTTCTTGCATGTGCAATATACTTTTTCAGGTTTTTTTATTATTTTTTCTCTCCTTTTTATATATGAAGCACATGTCACCAGCATTAAGATTTTCTTTAACTTTTTGACTCTTCAGTGCTACAAGTTTGAAATACATTTGCTAATGCATGCCCTAAAAAGCTTGTGACTATAAAAATGATGCCACTAATTATTTAAATAAATTATGGGACTTTGCTTAATGATTCTGTCTGATTCCAGGACAAGATATACACACAAGAGCCATTGCACAGAGCCAAAGAAAGGCCAATCCAGGATGGATTGATGCACGTCTAGGCCAATACAAAGGTCTTGAACCTAGTGTGAAGACTCAAGGTTACTATGTTTATCATTGCTCGACATAGGCTTTCCTTGTATCCACACTCACTCGGAAAATACTCACAGATGAGTATCCCTGAAACCTTGGCTCTTATAATCTGGTCCCCTTTTCTGCCTTCCATAGTGTGGTACCTTTCTGTACTCCTGACTATTGACTGGGTAAATGCATCATTGCTTAGATCATTTTGATTGGGCCCTGATTCAAGACCTGTTATAGATTTTTTCTTTTTACTTGGAATTTTTACACATAAGACTTTGATAGTCTATATTTTCATCCAGAAATTTTTTCTTTTCTTTTGGATTTTTTTGGTGTCTTTTTAATATCTCTTGCCAATTGATTCATATACCTCAGCCATGCATCCCTAAGTGAACCCGGTTTTTTAATCACCCTCTTAATGGGGGGAATGTAAAAAAATATTATTTAAATTGCAAAGTTTAAATTCCTTTTGAGAAGAATTTTAGGTAAAGAAGATGCTACATCTCTGAATCCAGAACTGAACTGTTGGAGAAGCCATCATGAAGAAGCCTCCAGACCACAAGTTGCACAAAATTGAACTTTGGGAATAGTTGATTGAACATTTATCTGTATGTAAACTTTCATGCCAAAGGGGACTGCCCCCTAACTGGCTTTCTGTCAATGTGTCCAGTAATTATTGGTTTTGTTCTTTTTTTTTCCTTATCCTCAAATTATTGTAATCTTTAAATTGATTATGTTTTTATGATCCTTTGGGGAAGGACTTCTTCCCAGAGGATCAAATGGGGAAATATAAAAAATAGACTCAAATACAGGACTACAATCCCCACAAGCCTTTGTTCCACTTCCCCAAAATGCTTTGTAATCTCACAGGAATTCTGAGGTGGGCTGAGATTGAGGAAGGATTTAAGCTGGTGGCAAAGGTTTTGGGGGCTTCTTTTGGACTTCCATTTTGGAGCAGATGCGTCTCTTCCATGATGTGAGGTTATCTGGCCTAGGACTCTGGCCTAGGCACGTGTTTTTTCTTATTCTGTATTTTCTTTAATCTTTAACCTTTAATAAACCTCTAAAAAAATATAATACTCCTTGCAGAGAGAAACTAATTTCTACCTGCCTCAGTCTCCCCATATTCCTAAATTTTAACTGTTATATTTCCCTTTAGGGAAATATAGAATTCAATACCCCAATTAATCTAGATGCCCTTGCCTCTCAGAATTGATTTCATTGAAAGTAAGGTTTAAGTATTACCTATTAGTACTCTCTTCTTCTCCTCCCCTTCCCATGTGTCTCTTTGTGTGATAAATATTATTGAATTCATTTTATTTCTTCAAGTATCTCTTGGTGCCATCTTTAATTCCCCCATCCCTTTTTTTTTCTGCATATCATCTTATACCACTTATTAACCCAATCTCTTCCTGTAAATGATTCTTCTAATTACTGTAATAGTGAATATAATTTCTGACAGTTAAAATAACATTTTCCCCATATATTAATATAAATAATTTGATCTTATTTGTGAATGTTAAAAAAACTGTAAATGCTAAAACTATAAAGGTTTAGGCCAAACTGGTAAAGATAATGTTTAGTGTTTTGACTTAAAATCTGAAGCAGTGGTCACCATGGGAAATTCCCAAATATGAAAAATACCCAAGTTAGCTGGGGATTTATGGAGATTTTCATTAATATAAATAAAGGAATTAAGGGAAGGAGAGAGAGAGAGAGAGAGAGAGAGAGAGAGAGAGAGAGAGAGAGAGAGAGAGAGAGAGAGAGAGAGAGAGAGAGAGAGAGAGAGAGAGAGAGAATAGCCAAGCAGCCAAGCAGTAGAAAAGGGCCTAGGCCAAAATAGCCTAGGACTGAGCCTAAGGGAGAGCAAGTCAGTCTTTATCACTCACCACAGGATCATCTCCAAGCTGGGTTCTTTAACTCCAAACTGAATCTCCTGAACTGAGTTCAGAGTCTCACTCCACACTGCATTCAAAATGTCTTAACTTCAACTCTGAACTCCAACTCCATCCAAAATTACCTTTTACCACTTCCTTTTAAAGAAATTTTCTCTCATGTCACCTCCCCTAAATTTTCACATCTACCAATCACAATAGACGCTTTTTTCCAGGACTGGCCATTCTTAGTTCTCATCTTTTTGTGTTCTCACCTTCTCTGGTTAGATTAAATCCTCTGAGTAAGTACTTCAGACCTCTTGTTAAGCTTGCCTTTTGTATGTTGCTTGACCTTTTAGGTACTAATTTAACCTTTACAGGTACTTAGCACTCTTTTGTATTAAATCTAAAAATAGACCACCTAGCATAAGTTTCTAGCTTTACTATAAGTATGAGTTAGGGACTTTTCATTGTTCAATCAGGAGTTTGCAACTTTATCTTCCCCCTAAGGCACTGTTTGAGTACGGTGGAGTAATTTTAAAAGTTCTCAATACATTCCTGATCAAGTACCTCCATTGTTAAAATTGGGGAATAGCTTAATCAAATCTTCTAAAGTAGAGTCTGAGTAGTTTTAAGATTCACATATTGAAGTCCTTAAAGAAGAAAGTTTTAATAAAAAAAACATTTCCCCCTTTCCCTCTATTTCTTATTTACCTTTTCATGTTTCTCTTGGTCTTTGTGTTTGGATATCTAACTTTCCACTTAGTTATGGTCTGTTCTTTACAAATACTTGGAAATCTTCTATTTTGTTGAATGCCCATACTTTCCCCTGGAAGTATATTTTTTAAGGTATATAGTTTTGATGGGTAGGTGATCCTTGGTTGAAGACCCAATTCTCTTGCCTTTCTGAATATCATATTCCAAGCCGTGAGGTCCCTTAGTGTGGAAGCTGCTAGATATCATGTAATCCTGATTGGTGTTCCTTGATATCTGAATTACCTCTTTTTGGCTTCCTGTAATATTTCTCCTTAGCTTGGAAGCTCTTGAATTTGGCAATTACATTCCTGGGAGTTGTCTTTCAGGATTTAGTGTAGAGGGTGTTCTATGAACTCTCAATGTCTAGTTTGCTCCCTTGTTCAAGAACATCAGGGCAGTTTTCTTGTATAATTTCTTGTAGTATGATGTCAAGATTTCTGTTTATTTTGGGGTTTTTAGGTAGACCAATGATTCTCAAATTGTTTCTTCATGATTGTTTTTCCTGATCCATCAGCTTGTGAATTAGATATTTTATGTTTTTTTTTTCCTATTTTGTCAGTATTTTGACTTTGCTTTATTAATTCTTGCTGTTTTGCAAGATCATTGTCTTCCAGTTGCCTAATTCTTGTCTTTAAAGACTGGGTTTCTTTTTTGGCTTGGTCTATCCTGCTTTTTGTGGCTTCCAGCTGTTTCTCTAATTGGGAGTTCTTGTCCTTTAATCTGTTAGTTTCTTTTTGAACTATTTCCCACTTTTCTTGCCAGAAGGCTTCCATCTTTTTGACAAGCTCCAATGTAAATTCTTCAAGAGCTTGGGACAATTTCCATTCTTTTGAAGGTTTTGGCACATTTATTTGGATTTCCTCTTCTATTTCCTCTGTGGCCTGGGTTTTTCCTCTGTAAAAATTATCCAGGGTCAACCCTTCCTTTTTGTTTTTCTTGGTGTTGGGAAGTTGTTGTTCCTGGGCACTGTTTGCCATCACTCTGGTGGTTTTTCCTTCCCTTTCCAGTCAGAAATCTGAGTGAGGTTCAGGTTCCCTGTATATGGAGCTAAGGAGCAAGGGATTTTGCCTGAGGCTAGCTCTCAAATCTCTGCTGCTTCTATTGTTTGCTGCCCTTCTCTGTGCTATCTCCCCACGAGCGCCCACAGTCTGCACTCCTCAACCTGCTCAGGTTTCAGGTCTAGCTGCTCTCAGGGGTAGGTCTTTGATGGTCTTAATTGGCTGCCAATGACCTAGACATACCCCTCCCTCACTCTAGAGGTAGCTCTCACTCAGTCACTGATTCTAGCTTGTGCTGCCTCTGCCTCTGACTCCGTAGGTGGGGTGGGGAGAGGGTAGATCAACTCATGTTTTGGTGGGAGCTTTTTCACCCCCTTATAGTGTGGAAATGCCCAAAGCCCACATACCTTCAATGCTGTGCCCTACTGTAGAGTCCCTTTGTTCATATGAATTTGGGGTTTTTTTGTCTTTTGAGGTAGTCTATATTGGTAGGTGCTGAGGAAATGAAGAGTCCTGCATCTAGACTGCAGCCATGTTTACCAAGAATTTCTCTAACTTACTTTTCTTCATATCTACATAATATAGCCCATCCACAAGTGTCCCAACCCTCTCCACATCACATTGGATATCATCAGGGAGGCCAACATGTTCCAAGAAATTAAGTTTTCATGTCTGATCTCTCTGTTCACCCTTTGATGATGTGTGAGAAGAGGAAATCCACAGACTTTTTGGACATGCAAGGAGTCTGGAATGGAAGCAAAATCACAGCTGCAGCAGTGGGGAATTAGTGAGCAATCTTGGAATTCTGAGAGAGAACTCAGAGGGAGAGATTCGGAAGCTGTGTCTTTAGTTCTGAGACAGCTAGGGGGAAGGTACAGAAGAAACATCTCTTTTCACTCACTCCTGATACCTATCACCCCAAAAACTCCTAGAAGTAGCCAGAGATTGAGAAAGAAAGAAAGTAACATTCTAGCTTTATTCTTCCAATATTAGTTCTGTGACTGTGTATAATGTCTTTCTGGTTCTTTTCATTTCACTGTTCATTATCTTGTATAATTATAAGTTGTTATTGTTTGTTTGTTTTTTAAATCAGTCTGTTCATCATTCCTTATGGCACAGTAGTATTCCATCACAATCACGTACCACAATTGGTTTAGCCATTTTCCATTTGATGGGTATTCCCTCAATTTCCAAGTCTTTGTCACCACAAGAAGAGCTGCTATTAAATATTTTGAAACATATGGGTCCCTTTTCTCTTTCCCTAATGTTCTTGGGAAACAGACCCAGAAATACGTTTATTTAAAAGTGTATAAAGTTTTATCTCTCTCTTGGTATAATTCCAAATTGCTCTCTAAAATGTTTGGATTAATTCACATCTCCACCAACAATGCATTAGTGTAATAGTTTTTCCACACCACCTCCAACATTTTTCACTTTGCCACTTTGTAGAATTACTTTTTATACCTATGAATATGGGAAGAGTTCATAACTAAAATGCTGAGTAGATCATACAAGATAAGATGGACAATTTTCATTTTGGAAAATTTTAAAGATTTTGTACAAACTGAATGTAATAAAACTCATAAAGGAAACAAATAATTGAGTAAAAATATTTTCAATAAGTTTTTTTCTAGTAAAGGACTCATTTCCAATATGCATAAAGAAACCATTTAAATGTTTAATTACATAATCTGAAGAGTCATTTCCCAAAAGATAAATGGCTAAAGATATGAGCAAGCAGTTTTCAAAGCAAAAAAAAAATCTACTCTCTCAGAAATCACTATTATGATTTATGAAATTTATTAATTTCAATTTACTCTAATTCACTGACAATTAGAGACACAAATTAAAGTGATTTTGAATTTCTACCTCAAAACTAGTAAACTAGAAAAAATGACAAAAGGAGAAAATGACAAATGTTGGAGCATCCATGAAGAAAAAGGCAAATTAGTGTATTGTTGGTGAACCATTAAATTGGTCCAGCCATTCTGGAAAGAAATTTGAAACTATCCCCAGAAAATTATAAAAACCTGTTTAAATGTGTGTGTACACACCAATAGATATGTAATATAATAATATATTTAATTATATGTGATATGTTATATTAATATAATATGATAATATGCTATACAGGTATATATTAACAAAAATGTCAAAACAAAGGAATATCTTTCTATTAGGGAATGGCTAAACAAATTGGGATATCTGAATGTAATGGAATATTATTATTTCATAAAAATAATGAAATAGAGAACTTCAAAGGAAATTCAGACACAGAGCATGCAGAAAAATTTATACAACATTAAAGAGAAAAAATATTTTAATAAATAAAATGATAAAGCATGAGTCAAAAAGAATAAAAATGAAACATACCACTTACCTTCTGACAAAGAGATCATGAAATTAAAATACAGAGACACATTTCTGGACATGGCTGACATGGGAATTTGTAAACATACAAAGAAAGTTTTGCTTTTTTAGTTGTTAAATGAAGAAGTGGATATTGGTGAAAACAAATTATAAAAAAAAAAGCCCTGACCTAATTGCTTAAAAACAATTTTGGAAAAAGACCAATGCAGAAATATGTTTTGTTGCACTATAAGTATTTATTTCAAAGGGATTTTTTTCTTTATTTCTTAATGGATGTGAGGTGTAAGTAGGAAAACAATTTTGTTAACTTAAAATATCAAATTGAATCAATTTTAAAATAAATATTTTAATGTGAGAAGGGCAAATCACAAAGTGCAATTAGAAAATTTCAGGAGGGATAGATCATTTAGGGTTGAGAAAATCAGTTGTGCTAGAGGAATGATCCAGACATTTTGAAGGGCAGAGCCTGGAAGACATGCAGAGGTTTGGTGAAGGAGGCTTGGAATCTTGAGGGAAGAGAAATTCCAATTGAGAGGCAATTGATCTCTCTCTCCATTTTGAGAAAGCCAAGGGTGTCAGGCTGATCAGAGATTTCTCTCCTGAACTTTTCAAATCCTTCATTGATCCTAACCACCATTCCCCCCCCCCCCCAAATACCAATAATTGTGGCAGAACCTGAGAATAATGAGAACAACATCAGAAGATCTCACACAGCTCCTGTGATACCCTGCATCTGGACATTGGTTCTGCTGTGATTAGACCAGGGGTCATCAAACCCTGAGCCTCTTAGAGACCAGGATGACAAGCCTGGGTCTTTCAACTTTGGGGGGAAGGAGAAAGATATTTTTAGAGAGACAGGGACTTTCCTTACCCTCTTTCCTATAAAATACAACCTGTAGACATCTTGCTTATCTTATCCCTAACCACCATTTATTAGAATAAAGTTGTCAGTTATCTTAAATTGACTTCCTTGTCATATTGAAGAGGGAGAGAGAGCTGATTTCTCTCTCTTTCCATAAGGGAAAAGGTTCACCCATTATATCAGTTATTAGAGGAGAGTAAAGGAAGGGTTAGTGGAGAGACATATTTGAAGAAGACTGAAGAGAAGAATTAATCTTACCCTCCTTCTACTTTCTGGGACCATCTACCTTTCCTCCATTATACCCAAACCAACCATCTAATACAAAGGACAAATCACAAAGTGCAATTAGAAAATTTAAGGAGGAATAGATCACTTAGAGTTGAGAAAATCAGGAAAAGGCTTCATGGAAAAAATGATGTTGGTTCTGAAAGAGAACGATTTAAATAGAAAAAGTTTTATTAAGAGGATATTCCAATTATGAGGCACAAACATTTAGAACAAGGCAAAGATGAGATTGAGGAAGGTCTAGCAGTTCAGTGGAGGGGGATTATGGAATCATGTGAAACACTATCTAAAAATCCCCTGCCATTAATCTGGTTCAGTACTCTTAGTTTACAGATGAGGGAACAGAAGCCTTCAAAGTTTCGGTGAATTGCTGAAGCTCTTATAGGTAGTTTGCAATAAATTTAGGAGAGTGCAGGTCTTCTGAAAAACTCTCCACTACAAAGTACACTTTTAGGCTCAATTAAAATTTCTGAGAATAAAGTTTTAGGCAGCAAGATGGTACAGTGTTTAGAGCTGTAATCAGGAAAATTGAGTTCAAATCCTATGTCAGACACTCATCTGATATGATACTGGCCAAGTTTCCCTGTCTGTAAAAACAGGGGAAATAATAGCACCTACTTGATGAGATTGTTTTGAGGATCAAATGATATATTTGTCAGGTGCTTTGAAAAAGAAACTGCTACATAAATGCTAGCTCCTATTGTGATGGTGGTGATGATTCTTATTTTGCACTTAAACACATCTGAAGCCACCACTTAAGTGCCTGCACAAATGCTCACACCCCTAATCTAAACATGATTCCAAAAGATGATTCTGAAGGCAACATAAGACTACATTGAGGGATGGCAATATTAAATACAGATTAATAATTGCCCATCAGACCCTGGACAACTTCTTGGATATGACTGTCAAATTCTAGGATGAGACTTTAATTTTTTTTTAATTTTATAGTAGCTTGGAGGGGTAATACTTTGTTGTGTAAGTATCACTGAAGATGGCACAAGACAAGTAAGTCTTCAACATGACAGTACTTTATTGCTACAACTCCTCTGGGTTAGCCAAATTCTGGAAATCATTGAAGCATGTAAATAATAGAATGTCAAAGTAACAAAACACTTACAGAAATACTGAATCCCATAAAATTTCACCCCAGAACTTCAATGATGATCCTTTTGCAAATTCAATTCAACAAACATTTATTAATAAGGTAGCATTAAAGGATCATGGTAACAGGTCTGAAATGGACCAACGAAATCAATTAGTCCATTCCCTCCCTTTTCAGATAAGGAAATAGAGGCCCGGAAAGGATATATGATTTACATAAAACTACACAGTGAAACATCTGGGATTTTCATGTTGATTCTCTCATTCTAAATGAAACATTATTTCTACGACACTGTAGTGTGAAGATTCCCAGCATGAGGATTTATGTGAAGTGCTAAGGTTACAAAGACAAAATTTGAATAGTCTAACTTCAAGGGGCTTACATTCTACACAGGGATATATCATGGAATGTGTAAATAAACAAAAGACTCCCAAATCTATACTTCTACCTTTGCCCTCTTCTGTGAATTTCAATACCCTCATGGACCACTAAATATCTTGCTCTCATCTCAAAATCAGTGTATCAAAAATTATTCTCACTACCTTGCTCTCTAAATATATTTCTTTATCTCATTTTCTTATTTATTTTAATCTTAATAACTTCCCAGTTATTCAGAAACATAAGACAGGGATAATTTCTTTTCTTTAAATCTTTCCTTTTGATCACCCTCCCATGTCCAGTGAATGCCATGTCCTAATAATTCTACTTCCAGGATATCTCTCAATCTCCTTAGCTTCTTTCCACTCATGACAATAAGCAATTCAGGTCCTCATGACTTTGTGTGTTTTGAAAAAACTGAATATTGGGGGATAATACCCCAGCATTCCTACTCTTCCTAGAATTCCCTTCTCTTTATGTTCTGGAGTGAGATTGGTCTATAAATGGACCCACACTAGGAGGCTTTTTTGTTTGTTTGTTTTTTGGTCTGGGGCTTTGGCAGGAACACAGGAGGTTTCTGGACCTCAGACTTTTTTCCTCAGCTAATACCCCTTTGTTAAACATCATAAGTTATTTGCAGTTTGTTGTTCTTTATTTTTTCTACACTTTTGGTGACTCCATGGGACTCCAGAACCTTTGGGTAAGTAGAATAATCAGCTCCCCCCACACCCCCTTCCTGGGAACTCTCTTTGGAGTTTCCTGGGCTCCCTGCCCTCCACAACCACACAAAAGGCCAGGAAGACATGTTTCTTGTGGCTCCTTTCCAGCTCTTGCCCCATTTCTGTGCTCACTCCCATTTCCACTCCACTTGCTGATCTTTGTCCCATGTCCCCTTCCCCTTTCTTCCTTCTCCCTCCCCTTTTCTCCTTCTCCCTCCTCCTTCCCCTCTTCCTCCACCACCTCCTCCTCTTCAGACCCCCCACTAAGACCACCATATTCCTCTTTTCCCCTCTTCCAGCCTAGCTCCTCTAGCTGACCTCCTCCCCCCCCCCCAGTGGTGAGCTCTTCTCAGAATCTCCATTTCACCATTTTCCTCCTTCTCCTTCCTCTGCCTGCCTTTCTCCCTGCTACAGCTGCCACCCTCCCAGCTCACTCACTGTCTGCCTGTGGCAGCTCCCAGATCTGGAACTCCCCTGTGTTCTCCATCTTCTTCACTTAACTTTTTTCTCATTTTTCCTCCTGCTGACCCTTCCTGCTCCTCATTTGCTCCAGCCCACCTTCACTTCACTTCTGTCCCCACCCTCACTGGGAAGGTTACTACTGACTCTCTCTTTCTTACTCTCTCCCTGCATTCCCCCCCCCCCAGTTGAGCCTCTCTATTTGCAAGCTTAGCCCTGGCCCCCTTCTCCACACTTCTTCCATCCCACCTGGTCCCAGGATGGCCTGCCCTCATTGTCTGCCTTGCTGCTTGTGCTCAGCCACAGCTGAGCCACCTGGGCCCCTAGTCCCTGAACTGCTACTGCCTGCAGCATCCTCCCCAGTGAGCAGAAGGTATAAATCCTTTCCCCCAGTCCCTAGCACAGCAGCTCAGTTCCTGCATTGGTTCCCCTTAGCTGAGTGTCCATTATTACTACTGCCCTTGTTTCTAGCCATAGCCAACCCCTCCCCCTACCGACGTGTTTGTTTTTTTTTTCTTCAACCCTCTCCCTCAATCCTGCTTAGTGGCTCCTGCCAGCAGTAGCCTTTTAAACCTCCAGTTTCCTGCCCAACCCCATCCCTAGGCTCCTGCCTTGGGGGAGAGTGGTGTTATACCTGATACTTTAGCACAGGGGAGTCTCCTGTGCCAACATCTGATACCTTAAAAAAATAAAAAAACAACTTCTTGCCTCCAAATAATTATTTTTTTTGTTTTTCCATTCCATTAAGAACTGAGGATATGCAAACCATGTTTGCAATTTTAACAGGAAGCCTTTTGTCCCCAGGTTTTTCTACAATTGTAAAAGCTTAGGGGTTCATACTGGCTTTTTTTATAATCCTAGGAGGATTCTTTTTAAATTAGCCTCAACACTAAACACCAAATGGCTATCCTGCTTCAAATGCAGACTCAGTTGTACAACTTTGAAAAATTTTTACCTGGTCTTCAGATGCAAAAGGGAGATACCTCCCCACCTATACCTCAGAATGGATTTCTCCTCTCTCATCTTGTACAGCTCCTGGCCACTCTGTCCTCCCCTGTCCCTTCTCCCAGTGCCCCAGCCTCTCCTGTCCCTTATCCTGCCCCTACCTCTGCCCATCCTCAGACTCAGCTCCTCCCCTTCCCCCTTTCCCTTACTTTCTCTGTATCAACACAAAAATCCAGCAAAAAAGACAAGAACCACAACCAATTCAGTTAAACTACATTTCCCCTTAAGGGAAGTGCCCACCTTAAAGAGGAATGGGGATGTGATGACCTTAAAAGTCCATACAGCTTTTACTCCCCAAGATATTAAGAAATTCAAACAAAATGTCCTCTATTTTGAGGACAAACCTATCATCATCATTAAGACCCTGCACAATATATTTTGAACATATGGTCCTGCATACCAAGAAGTATAATACTTGCACCGAGCTTTTTTGAAAGAATGGGAGAAAAGTAAAATTATTTCTATTGTTCATAAAGCCTGGGGAAGGAATGTGGTTCATTGGCTGGAGCATGACCAGAAATGGAATGTAAATGACAAAGGAGAATATTTACAACTATGCTGTGCTGTAGAAGAATTGCTAAAATCAGTGAGAGATTGCTCTGAAAGGCCAGGTACATGGACCAAGATTGAGAGTCTTAAGCAATCAGATGATGAAACACCCTCCCAGTTTATATTGAGCTTGGAGGAAGGTACACAGACCTTGACCTTTCCAAAGAGAGGGATGTCAGGCAAATTAGAAGACAGTTTGTAAATAACTGCTGCAAAGTGGTCCAATATAATTTTAAGACAAACTGCTCAAACTGGGCTAATATGGACCTTGAGGAATTAAGGAGGGTCATAGTTTATGTATCAAAAGGCCATGAGCAGAAAAGTGTAGAGACCAATGACTTGCTAGAAACATTAAGGAAGGAACTAAAATCTTTAACTGAAAGACTTGATAAAAAAGAAAAAAGAGAATTAAGGTCAAGCAGTGACCATTACCCCTTTGCAGGAATCCAAATATAAATCACTTATATTCCACTTCTGTCCAAAAAGGGGTTACATAATGATGAACTGTAGGAACTGGGAATAAGCAATTAGAAAGAATAACTTTAGAAATAATAACAATTATGGAAAAAATGCTCCAAATCCAAATCAGGCAAATGATAACTCACACCAAAATACTAAACAACAATATAGTCAAAGTGGAGCTCTTCCATGCTATACTCAGGGTAAGACTGTCTCTCTGCCTAGAGGAGCCCAAGGTAATGCCTAAAGATCTTTATGAAGGTGTGTGTGTGTGTGTGTGTGTGTGTGTGTGTGTGCGCGCGCGTGCGCGCATGCATAGGAGGGAGCTAGGGCACTGGAATCAGAGGATACAACCTTTGATTTCCCAGACCCTGATGTTTTAAGGCCAGAAATTTTCCCTTCCAACAAAATAAAAAAGAACATCAAAATGATTTACAGTATTTAGAACTTTACAGCAAATAGAGTATCTGTATTTTTAAAACAGACACTACCCTGTGATATATGTAAATCTTTTGAAGGGAAAGTTTGTGGTTCCATATTTAAACTGTTTGTTTTGGTTAATCTATAATATTGCTGTTACTCTATGTCATTTTCAGCTATTATATTTTTCAGATATTATATTTTTTCTATTGGATTTATATTCTGTTGTATTGTCTTTATTTGTACTGTCATATTCTTGACCCTGGGAAAATACCTTTATAAAAGCCCATAAACTAGTTGGACAAAACTTGTATTAGTAACCTTTAGATAAGTCGATGTGCTGTGATTTTTGAGAATTTTGATTCTTTCTTTGAATGTGCATTGCCTATTATACTATTGTTTTACAAACTTGTTACTTTGTAAAAATCATTTGCACTCACACTGTGGATCATGGCTAAGTTAAAAAGAAAATGGATCTCATTTTTTGAGTGAGAAACCTTTGTATTCTATCTCTCTTTGCAGGGCACAGTGTGACACTGATTGTAATATATATATATTTTTTTATTTTTAAAACATTTTTATTATTGTTTTTCCTTGTATATGCAATATAGTATTTGAGGTTTGCATTTGTCATTAATGTTAGTTTAAAATGTCCATTAGTCCTAAATGTAAATGCATACCCATAGTTTTAGACTGTGGATACCTGCTACTGGTTATTTAAATATTATGGGACCTTGCTTGCTGAATGTGTCTGATTTCAAGAGAAGGGATCACAAAGGAGCATAGACTTCACCTACACTGTGTCAAGGGAGCACAGACTTAACCTGCATAGTGGCAAATGAGCACACAGCACAAAGACAAAGAAGCAAATCAATCCTTATAGGATTGATAAGATTCTGCTCCAATATAAGAGGACTTAAATCTTGTGTGAGCCTCAAGGTTGCGGCCATTCAACATATATTAGACACAGGACTCCTTTTACCACACTTTCTATCAAGTACCTAAAAATTGGCTGTTCTGGCTCCCCTAACCCTGAGAGATGGGGAAAGATCAGAACAAGGAATGATATTTCCCATTTGCTTCAAAAATCTAGTCCCTTTTCTGTCATTCATAATGTGGCAATTTACTGTAGTCCTGGCTGCTGAGTGGGTAAATGCATGATTGCTATTACAGGCTTATTGGATATAAATCACTTTGATCAGGCCCTGTTATAATTTTATTTTTCCTTACTTAGGATTTTTACATAACATTTGGATATTTTATATTTTATATTTTATCCAATAGTTGCTTGTTTCTCTTTTATTTGGATTTATGTGCTGTTTTTGCTATTTTTTGGCAATGATTCATATACCTCATATCTCAGCCACATATCCCTGTGTGATTTCTGTGTTTGTCAATATCCTCCTCAGGGGGAATGTATTATTATCATATTTTGCAAAGTTTAAGTTCTTTTGAAAGTAATTTTAGGGTAAGAGACTTGCTACCTCCCAGAATCCAGAAAGTGAGCTGCTTGAAGAAGATGCCATAAAGATGGCCTGCAGAGACCACATGTTGCTCCTGATCCTGAGTGAACATTTGGATATGCTGAATTGAACTTTGAGGGGTTGAATGCATTTGTTTTATATGTACACTGTTATGCCAAAGGGGACTGCCCCCTAATTGATCTTGTTCTTTTTCTCTTTTGTTTCATTTTGTCCCCAAATTGTTGTAACTTCCCCTTGGAATCTGCTGTATTGTATGTATCTTTACTTGAAGTTATAAATTGAATTGTTTAATTGTTTGCAGGATCTACTGGGGAGCCTGGTCTCCCAATGGATTCTAGTGGGGGGGAGATGTGTGGTTTGAAAAAACTGTATGCTGAAGGACTACATCCCTAAGCATTCCTTGCTCTTCCCAGGGTTCCCTTCTCTTTATGTCCTGGAGTGAGATTGGTCTATAAATGGACCAATCCCATGCTGAGAGGGTTTTTTGTTTTGTTTTGTTTTTGGTCTGGGGCTTTGGTGGGGGCACAGGAGGTTTCTGGACCTCAGACTTTTTTTCCTAAGCTAGTACCCCTTTATTAAACACTACAAGTTATTTGCAGTGTTCATTGTTCTTTATTTTTTTCTAGCATGGACTATAATAATAGTCTTCTAAATAGTCTCTCTACTTCAAGTTTCTTCTTATTCTAAATCTATTCTTTATGTTCTTTCGAAATTAGTTTTCCTAAACCATAGGTCCCTCCCCTATGTACATTCCTTGACACTCTATTGCCTCTCCAGTAAGAGAAGAAATAAGGAATGGATGTGAACTTTTATTATTTTAGGAAATTTTTCAAGGTAGAATAAGAAGAAACTTGAAGTAGAGAGATCTCTGCATTTATATTCTTAGTGATCTTAGAATTAAATGATTTACCCAAGATCATGGCCTCCATGTGTTGAAGATAAGATTTGAAAATGGGTCTTCTTGGGTTCAAGGCCAGCTTTTTATTCACTATAATATTATGTATTAAATCTTTAACCTGGCATCAAAGAATATTACCTGACACATTTCATAATATTTTATATGTCTTACCTTTCCAGTCCCATTTCACATGTCTCCTCTTTATGTTTTTTATGTTCCAGCCAAATCAGAACAATAGTAGCCATTTTCTGATCTGTCTTACCTCTCCATATCTCTTGCCTTACAATGTCTTCAATTTAAATCTATAAATCTAAATCTGTTATCAAGACCCACAAACATTTTCTCTTCCATGAAGCCTTCTAGTAGTTATCTCTTACTCAATAAATTACACAATTTACTATAATGCCTTGATTAGACACCTACAGCCTAGTATAATCTATCATCCTTATTAAACCCTTCTTTATTTCCTCAGCTCCTAGCAGAAAACATTATATATAATAGTACATATAATGCCCTTAATATGTTTGCTGAATTAAAAGAACACCAACATTAGACTTAACACCACAGCACATAAACATAGAAGTCTAATTGTCAGAAAATTTAAAATGTTGTGGAGGAAGTACCAATATCTTCAGACATCTTTCT
Source organism: Monodelphis domestica (assembly GCF_027887165.1). Taxonomy (NCBI): domain Eukaryota; kingdom Metazoa; phylum Chordata; class Mammalia; order Didelphimorphia; family Didelphidae; genus Monodelphis; species Monodelphis domestica. The sequence goes on from NC_077230.1 coordinate 293,997,188, forward strand.
ATCTGCTTCTAGAAGGTAGCACATTGGTTAGAAATGTGAGGCCTGAAACAGGAATTCCTGAACTCAAATATGACCTCAGATGATTACTTATTAGCTGTGTGATCCTAGGCAAGTCATCCAACCTCTCTGCCTCAATTTTATCAACTGTAAAAAGGGAATGATAACAGCATCTACCACACAGGGTTGTTAGAAAGTTTAAATGAGTTAATATTTGTAAAATGCTTAGCACAGTCCTAGCCATATAGAAGATACCATATAAATGCTTATTTTCTCCCCCCCTATTTTTACCCTTATTGTTCTGGTCAAATTCCAGCTCTGTATCAGCTCTAGGGAAAGAAGAATGAAGACTGATAAACCTCAAAGGTGTTGCCAGGGTTTTGTTATAAGCCTGACATCTTTGTTGCCCACTTTTGATTTATGTTGCAGTTAGAAGGAAGATTTCATGTTTTTAAAGTATTGTTCTTGATGAATACCTTATTATAATTTCATCCTTATTATCAAGAATCCCTAAGGGCTTAATACAGCTATGTCCACCTGAGAAAATGGACTTATCCATAGCATCCCCTTTGAAAATTACCTTCAAGGAGAGCTTTCAACTCCAAGTCTTTGACTAGTCCCTATGTAGAGTCTTTTCATCATAGTTCTATATATAGCAGACTGTTCTTGAAATGCTCACTTGTCTCCACCCCATACACTGAGATTATTAGTGATCTGTAATTTGCTTATTTTACTTTGAAAGACCCATGCTTTCACTAGTTTGGCTCCTTTTCTTTTCCTTTTTCCTTACTCTTTCTTCTTCTTTTACTACTATTACTACTAATACTTCAATGACTACTAAGACTACTAGCTAACATTTATGTAACTCTTTAGGATTTGCAAAGTGCTTTATTTGATTCCTATGAAGACTTCAACTCCTCTAGCTTTCTTAAATAGATTTAGGTGAAAAATTAATCATGTGGTGGTCAGTCTTCTAGAAGCAACTTTCTATGAACTCGGATAGGATTTTTCCTTAGATGACTTGCAGTCTGTTACCAGGGCCAGCCTCAAAGTCTTTACATCTCAGTAGTACATTCCAGAGCTTACATTCTGCTTGTATAGTCTTAGAGAATTGACAATCATCTGCATACTGCTGTGAGCCATTAGAATAGGGCTTTAATAGACTCAATATGCAATAGTTAACACAATTTACCCTGCCATGAAGCATAGGTTATCCAGAATGGAGAGATTGATTTGTGGAAATGGTAGAAATATCCTAGAGCATTGAATAGTTTTCTAAAACACATCTGCTTCTTGGAGAGGATTTTCATTATTTAGAACATAACCAGGGTAGTGTTTAGGAAAAAAAAATCCCATGTCTTCCACAAACCAATTATTATTGAAAATAAAAAATCCTTTCTGACTGCTTATAAATTTGTCTGTCTTTTCTTCCTTAGCCCATCAAACCAAAAGTAATGCTTCTAATGAGCCTTTGATTTCAACATTGGTTAATAAGAATTACTGTTCATAAAATAATATTCTTGATTGATACATTATTATAATTTCATCATTATTAGGAATATATATTTGCTTAATCTTATAATTCATAATTACTTTTATACTACCTAGAAGACATGTAGAAAAATATGTTCTTTGTGTCCTTGATGTCAACCCACATCAGTGTTGCCTGTCATTGCAAATCCTTTGAGAGCTGGTCAAATCACTTTGTAAAGTGCATGAAACATCCTTGAAGGTAGACAAGTATTTAATGGCTCTTTGTATCTGACTGTTCTGGGGAAGTTTTATTCTATTATTTTCCTTTCTCCTCCCCTTCTGACCTACAACTTTGAAAAAGATTGTTCTAGAGGAACACTGTGTCCTAGGTTTTGAGACTAATTTCTAATGGCAATTATCCCAATTTATGTCCTTGCATAAACACCCCTTGCATGTCTCAGCTTTCTTACCGGTGAAATTATCAACAAATCTAGTGGAACTCTTATTATCCTAAAGTAATTTTAAAATTCAGCAGGAATTTATTACTTGAAAATTTTCAGTATAGCTCTTTGGAGCTGACTAGTCAGTTGATCCCTAGACCAAAAAAAAAAAAGCTGTAAGAAAACAAGGATAGCTTTTGGGGCCTAGACTCAGAAGGTTAGTAGAAACAAGGTGGCTTCTAAACAAAGACTAACCAATTAATATTAATAAATATCCGGTGGATCTGAAGTGAAATCTTATCTTCTGCATAAGCTTAACTCACTTGCGGTTTTCTAGACTCAGAGATGGCCAGTCTCCAGCAAAACGTATGGGCTGACTCCTGGTGGCCAGATGATGCTGTCCTTCACTTTCACAACAATGTGAGCTAGGAACCTGCAGCTGCTTGAGAAACCCATCATGTTCTTGGGAATAGGCTTAGCTCCAAATTCCCAAAGACCCCACAAAATGAATGTAGTAACCTCACAAATGGTCAAATTGCATAGTCAGTATATTAAAAATATAGTTGCTTACTAGTAGCTTACCTAGGGCCAACACCTGACAGAGAAAAGATATTGTACAAAACTGTGGGGCAATTTGGTCTGCGGAAGGGACTGGGGGGATGATGGCTTGGACCAAAGGTTGGCTCACTCACAGCTAGGCGACAGGACACAGACAAAGGAAGCTCCCCAGAAAAGAAGGTGGGGGTGGGGTACAGAAAAAGGAAAAAAAAAACCTAGGACTACAGCGGCTGTGTGTGTGTGTGTGTGTGTAGGAGCGCGCGTACATATGCATTGGGGAGAATTAAGGAATGTGCGCGGGCACGGGAACGTGCGTGGTGGCTAGAGGGCGTGAAAGGCTGGGGGGAGCCAGGCACTCGTGGCAAAAGTGGCTTGTGGGTGGCGACAGGAGGATCTGCGCGCGCCAGCTAGTGGCGCGGCGCGTGGAGATGGGAGTGCTCCGCGCAGCTGGAGAGGCACCCCGTGTTGGCTCCGGGCTGTGGGCACAGGTGTCAGTCCCGCTGGCGGAGCTCCTGACTGGGGAGGGCGGGATGCTCCAGAGCCAAGCTGAGCCGCACTCAGTGCGCCCGCTTAAGGCACGCGGCCCCCTATCCAAGTAGCTCCTCCAACTTCCGTGGAGGACACTATCCCTCCCCACGCAGCGCCCGCGGAAGACAGAGACGAGGTGTGCACCAAAGCTATAGGGGGGATGTGGGGAGTCGAGGTTTTAGGGAGCTGCTCCCACGCCGGGGACTGGAGCTTCTCCCACGCCGCCCCCGAGGGCTGGACCAGCTTCCGTGGTCGCTGAGTGGGGAACTGGGGCTCCACTAGGGGAGGCGGGAGCCCCAGGAAGAGAAAGAAGCCCGGTGTGAAAAGGGACTGGATGAAGCTTTGCGCAACCGAATGGGTGTCTGATCCCATCTGGAATGAAGGGAGATGCAGTGAATGATTCCTCTCCAGGACCCCGAGAAGTGCTTCAGGTAAAACGATCAAGCTGCAGTCCACCACCTTCCCACAATAGCAAAACCTCACACTATTGGCTCCTCCTTTCTTTTTCAGACCTGACCTCTTCCTTCCTTCTAGCACCTTTACCACCCCGCCCCCCACCACCAAGCTACCTGTCTCCAAGTTTCTCTTACCAACCCCTTAACTGCATCCCTCAACCAATCTTAGCCCCGCCTCTTTCCCCCACCCAATCTTCAAAGTCTACCTTCCACCACTACTTGCAGCTGTTTCCATTCCCCCTGCCCCATGGCGGTTCATCATTCTCAACACTTGAGGGATTTTAAAATGTAGTTTAGGCTTCTGATTTTTATTCCTGTGGGGGGGGGGGAAGATTTATAACGCTTTGGGAAATGAACCAGCATATGGATTTAGGGCTTGGTAGATAGTTCCTTTACCAGGATGTGTCTGGGGTTTTTTTGTTGTTGTTTGTTTGTTTTTTTTCTTGCTGAACATTGATTTACTCTAAATTCTATCCTCACCATCCCATTGATCACTATCAGCGCCGCTGACGAATTTTTATGACATTTGTGTAGAGGGAATACCTGGCACCAGAGAGAAAACAAGTGAGTTGAAAGTTCTGCAATGTTTTGTGGCATTTTGTACTGAAAAGGAAAACTCCCAGAGAATCTTAGGTAGTGGAATCTATATTGTGATCTGAATGTGGTGATGTGTATTTTCTTAATTACTATTGTTAAAAAAGAATGAAAACTTTTTTCTGCTTAGTAATCACTTGTTTGTATTTTGTCATTGTTTATAAAAAGATAAACAAGGCAAATATAAACATTTATTGAGGGGTAATTTTATCACTAAAGGTAATTTTATGGCATACTTATGAGCAAAGTTTTTCATTAAAGTGGTGGGAAAAGCATTTATAAAGAAATGCTGTGTGTTGTACATGTAAGAATGCTAATGTGTAAAGAATTTTGTTAGTTTTTAATAAAGAAAAAAACTAAAATTTTGTAAATAAACGGACCCAACAATAATTACAGTATTCTTTTCTAAAACAAAAGAAAATCTTTCATATTTGGTTGCTTCTTGGAATTTATCTTTAGGATGAATGGGATATAGGGACACTGTCCAAATCTGGGTAGATTTCAAACTGTGATCTGAAGTTTTTAGCTTTGGTTTTTGGACTATTTTATTAATATTTTCTTTTCACTCTCATGTTAAGGAAAAAATTTCAATTATCCACCTATATAAAATTAGTTTGTAAGTTAAAGTGTACTAGAAGTATGTTTTTAATGGGTTTCTATGTAGGGAATTTATTCCTGTTGTTCATTCTGAAGTACTTTTACTCTTTAAAACATATCTTTTGTCTTTAATAAGAATATTCAGTATAACATACATACAATCTTCAAGAATATTATTTAGAACTGATATTTTGTAAATTATTGATGACTTTGATACACTTTTAAAACTTGGATCTCTGGCCATGCTCTAGGCATATGGAATGTATTCTATACATTATAAAAGTCATATTAGCAGTTGACATTGATATCATACTCTAAAGTTTACAAAGCACCCAACATAGATTGAGATTATGGGATCACAGACCTAGAGCTGAAAGGGAAAACATATAGGATTATACCTTCATTATTCCCAGATGAGAAATTTAAGACCCCAGGGTTGGTCAGGGAGAGTCTTAAAACAGAGGACCCAGGGAGGTTGAGTGATCTGCCTAACATCCCAAATATAGTGTATAGTAAAGAAAGGATGTTAACCCAGATTCTCTAACTTCAGAGAAAGTGAGTTTTCCAAGGCACTATATAAAGTCATACACTCGTGGGGTAAAAGATTGTCTACCTGGAAAATAAAACATCCATTATATTAGGAACTATCAGGAATCATTTTCTTCACATTAAATCACAAAGTGAAATTTAAAACTATGAATGCTTTTCAGATTATGGGAAATAAAGTGTCATTTTATTGGGGATATTTGATTAATTGTGGAAAGAAGTTGCTTAAAATTATCAGTAGGAAAATATATTTATACCTTTTTATTACTTTGGAGGTATTTTGATCAACCTATTAAAGGATCATTTCTTTCAGATGTGTATGGCTAACATATAAGTTGGTTGTGTGGTACATATAGTATTTGTATTCTGTCTTGGATTTAATGAATACAGCTAAAGTTTGTCAAATGAGTAAGGTCTAGATTTGTTGATATCTTTCAGTTCATTTAGGTTGGAACTGTTGTGTATACATATGAGAAATAGCCTCAAAGGCAATAATGTTAAATTCTACAAACCCAAATTGCTATTTCTATATAATCAAGTTCAAAGTTCTTGTTTTATCATCTATTTTCTGTTTTTAATTCCTGCAGTGAGGTTATTAACAATGCAGAACTACAGTTTTGTTTAATGATAGGTACATTTTTAAATTTACTGTTTTTACAAATTGCATAACAAATATGAATTTAAATTCATAATTTTAAGTATATTTAGACTTGATGAGAAATAGAAATAAATTTTGTGACAAAGTGACAAAAAAGTCATATTTGTGAGAAAGTGGGAAAGATAAAATCCCTGTGTATCAGGACCCTTCTTGTTGGGGGTGGGGGGTAGAATCTATATTCTTAATGGTCTTATTATAGAGAATATGACCAAATGAAAAATTTAAAAAATACTGGGAAAAGTTTAGAAAAGTACAAGTCAGATATAGGCTAATCAAATGCCAACCTATTTGGGCATATTTTTTTTTCTTGTGACAATATTATTACCTGTAATAAGAGCAATAACAATTTATTACAAAGCAATACAACAGCAACAAAACTGAAAACCTAAATGAAGAAATAGCACAAAATTAAATGAGGGGTAGGTAAAGACAAACAGAAGTAAGCAACACAAAGGAATAAATATCAAAAAACTAGGGTCAGGTTTGTGTCCAAGCTCAACAAAAAATGACTTCTATAAAGGAATTCCTGGGGAAATTTTAAAGCTCTGAGCTGAATTCTGTCAATTGATATTTGCTTATATTGACTAGTACTTGATTTGTGACTCATACCTTTGAAAGCCCTATAGTATAAAGTCATCCTCTTCTTATTCCCACTTGCAGTCAACAACTAAGCTCTTCTGGGCCAGTGGCACCACATGGTAACCAGGGTGAGAATCATATGGCCCCAAAAATCTTTTTCCAAAGCACTTTTTTTCTTCTCTCTCAAGGATAATAATGCATACACAGTGTTCCTTCGCCCACCCCATATTTTTCCTCTATCTTTCACCTCTGACAGATTAGTTAATTTCACTTCAGATAAGCTTTATCTCACTTGTACACATACATCCCTTGCTGCTTTTTGCCTCTGTCTTCCAAATCCTTCTGAACTACCACAGGAAATTCTTGTTCTCTCTCTGCTCCTCTCTTCATTTCATTTATGAATCAGAAAACAATCATTGTCTTGTTAAGATGAGTTCTAGCAATAAATCTGCACCAAGGAAAAGGAAAGCTATACGTTTTTAAGTGGAATCAGACAAAAGAAAGAATCAGTGCCATTAACCTATGAAATTCCTTGAGAATGTCTGGAATTCTCCTTTAGAAAATCCATAATCATATCCCTAATTAACATGATAATCTTTAAGCTACAATATCTAAGATGAATAAATGTTGACTGAATTATTTAAAAACTCTCAAGTTCAAGACTCCATCATACTAGGTACTGAGGATACAAAGATGAAAATTTACATAGATCCTAATCTCAAGAAACTTAAAAATAGATATGTGTGTTGGACAGGTAAAGGGGGTAGTTGTGAAGGGGGAATGGTTAAGATGTATGCTGATCTACATAATAACTGATGTATATTTAGTAGCTCAGATATATTAGGCTCTTATTAAATGTTTGGTGGTTGGCATAGCAAGTTAAAGTTTGCTCAATTTATCTTATTTGAGCCTCAAAAAATCATATGATATAATCACTACAGTTATTTCCCTCATTTCACAGGTAAAAAAACTGGAATTAATGAGTTTTAAATAATTTTTCCCTTGGTCACACAACCAAGTAAGGATCAGAAACAGGATTCAAACATAAGTTTCTCCTGAAACAAAGCACAGAATGCCTCTTTTCATGATTTCTAACTGTTGTTGCATGATACTGTGCAAGCTGTGTTAGAGACAAAGGAGAAATTCAGTCAGTGTTCTAAGAAAATTTGAGATGAACAATTTTCCCTGTGGCACAATGAGAATCAGGGAAAACTTTATAGAACTCTTAGTACCTGATCTAGGTTTTGAAGGAAGAACAGATGTTTATTATGAGGGGGAAATGGCCAATAGAAATACACTGAGGTAGCAGTGAACATAATGAGATAAAGAAATTACTAGACCAGGTTAACTGGAACATCGAAGTACATCAAGAAAAAAAGTATGAAATAAATATGGAAAGGCACAATGGAGCAAGATTGTGGGAATAATTTAAATGATAAAGTAAGAAATTTACATACTCCCTTTTTAGGCAAGAGGGAGTACCTGAAGACCCTTGAGGAGAAGAATCATATGGTTTGATCTGAGCATTATTAAGGTGGTTATATTGACAGCTATATAGTATATGGATTTTAAAAAGGAAAGGGACGGAAGCAGGGAGACCAATTAAGGGGCTATTATAATGTCACCTAAACCATGATTATATCTAGTCTTATTGACCAACTTGGACTTTCTGAAGACTTGTAGAAAAGATGAAAACTACAAGGGTCTAAACTGGAGTGATGAGCTCACTTTAAAGCATATTGAATTTGAGGTGCTCATGGAACATTCAAGTGTATATGGCTGATCGTGGGAGATGCTGGACTAAAACTGAGTTCAGGAGAATTTGAACTAAATGAACAGAATTTGTAGCTTTCCATGAAGAATTAATACCTGTAATACAGCTGAAAAATTGTGACTTACCTCCATAAAGATTTCATCCTTAAAATCAACAAGGGTATTTACTCTTCTGGACCTGATAACAACAAGCAAAAAACTGACTACTAAAAAAGAAATGATGAAAAGTATTTTAACTTGTACATTAGATTAAGAGAAAGTAGATTTTAAAAGATAAAGAATAGAATTCTAATAATCTACAAGGGGAAGTTAGTGCAAGATGAATAGAAAGATCTACAATTAAATTCTACATTCACACACAGAATGGTTCCAGAGGAAGGCAAATGGTAATTCCCCATCAAGAACAATTTGGATACATAAAGAACTCACAAATTCAGACTAAAAAATTGTGTGTGGAAGATGGAAACAAGAGCATGTATATAAGAGTAGCATATTTCTTTAAAGCAGAGGAGTGTGTGTGTGTGTGTGTATGTGAGAGAGAGAGAGAGAGAGAGAGAGAGAGAGAGAGAGAGAGAGAGAGAGAGAGAGAGAGAGAGTGACCACTATAGCAATCTGGGGAAGCCTGTGAATCACTTCTCAAAATAATATGCATAAAATAAAAATATAGATGTGGTCACAAAGGATACCAAAACTTATACTGAAATGAAGTTTTCAAAACATTTCTTAAAAGTTCAAGAACCCTAGTTGTAGACCCTCTGCTTTAGAGAATAATGTTAGGAACATTAAAAGCCCATATTTAGCTAAATCTAGGTATTAAAGTTAATACTATCAATGAGTAGTTTTGTTTTCTTTTTAGCAATATTGGAGATAAGAGAATAATAAAAAGCAGGTGTGTAGCAACTATTCAACATAGTTTGTTTCTGGTTTCTTTTTTAAGGAGACTGATCTATTTTCTAGCAAAGATAAAATCATTATAGAGTAATTGGTATGATGCTAAAAGGATTAATTACCCTCAATAAGTAGAAATCATCAGGCTTGGAAAAACTATATCCTAAATTACTGAAAGAAGAAAGCCATGATTGATGTCCCACTTTCAGGGATTTTTTTAAATATTGTGGAAAATAGGAAAGGTCTTATATTACTCAAGCAAGGCATAATAAAGTGCCAGTTTTGGAAAAAGAGAGAGAAGATGGTCATACCTGCAAACAATAGGCTGATGACTTTTTCTTCAATTCCCTACAAAACTCTAAAATTAGAATTTTGCTGGGAAAACCAAAGGGCTGGTTATAAACTTTTAGAAAGGTAAGCAATGATTATAAAAGTCAATATGGCTTAAGCAAACCTAGGGTGTGCCAGATTATACTCATTTTTTTACATTAATAAATCAACAGAATGATATACAGTATGTATGCCTACCTTTCAACAAAGCTTTTGCTTAAGTTTTTCATAGTATTTAGGTGGACAAAATAGAGAACTATGATCTAGATTACACTAGGATTAGATATATCTGAAACTATTTGAATGGCTAGACCCAAATAGAATCTGTAAATGATTTGATGCTAACTTGGAAGGAAGCCTTAAGGGAAGATGTTCTTAAATGTATCCATGAAGAATCATGAATGGGTTTCAAAGAGTCCATGAACTTGGATGGGAAAAATTACATACTAATTTTCACTATCTAATTTATATTTAACATTTCCTTCCACTATTTGAAAAAGGTTATTCTGGGAATAGTTGCATAGACTTCACCAGACTGCCAGAGAGGAACATGACTTCAAAAAAGGTTAGAAACCATGTTCTAGACAAAGGTTCCAAGTGTCTGTCCTTGGCCTTGAGGTGATTAATTTTCTTTTTATCCTTAACCTGCTTAAAGACATAGGAAGTTTGGAGGGATAGGTAATATGGAATAACATTAAGAACCCAAAAAGGTCTCAACAGACTAGAACAATTAAATGTATCCAATAAGATGAAATAAAATAAGAATAAGATTACATTTGAGTACCAAAAACTCACAATTATATAATGGATGGATGTGTGGCTAGGGAAACGACCTAAATGGTTCAATGAACTGTAATCTCAATCTGAGGTAGCAGTGTCATGTAGCAGTGAACAAAACTAATGTTAACTTAAATTTCATTGAGACTTGGTATTTCATATTCAGCTCTAGATACAATATTTTAGGAAAGGTGTTAACAGTCTAAAGGATGTTCATTAAAGGTCTAACTATGATAAGATGACTAGATTCTTGTTATATAAAGATCAGTTGAAACAATTGGAGAAGTTTAGCCTGAAAAAGAGAATACCAAATATTTAGGGATATGCATTGTAAGGGGTTAAAGGGGTTATTTATAAAAAAGGTTGGGCTGGGTTATATTTAAAATAGGGTTGACAGGAATTTATATTAATTCCAAAGAGATTTATTTACAATTTATTTACAAAATATAGAAAGAGTGAAGTAAGAAAATCAGAGGCATTAGGGTAAGATATCTAACTTAAGCACTAAGTTTAAGAGGCACCTCCTTCTGTCCCACATGGAGGGGCAGTAGCACCCTGAGTATGTTTTGGATGATTTCCACTTAAGTTATAGTGTTGAGGGATCATTTTGTTTGAGTTATCATTGTCCCAATTTCTACTTCTAGAGTTGTTATCATTCCTAAAATTGTGACTCCTATAATCATCATTATAGTTATTTCTATCATTACTAAAGTTGTGATTCTTATGATCATTATTATAGTCATTTTTATAGTTATTATTCCTGTAGTTATTAAACTATATATTATTTTTCATTGCCTTGAATAAATTTTAACAGTCTATCATTTTGTGGCCCTTCTCACAGAAGTGGCAGATAATTGATCGGTAGTTAGATTCTCAGAGAGGGGCAAGTGCCATTGGTTATACCATGCCCTTTTTCCTGTTTATCAATCCTATTAAATATTTCAATTCTTTCCTAATTGTTTCCATGAAGTTATTAGTCTCTTCCTCTTTTTCTTTGTTTCCTTTTGAAACATAGACAGCAGTTTTTCTGAATTCATCAAGATTCATTTCAAGCCACCTTCTGCAATGGGTTTTAAAATAATTCCTGGTCACTTTACAAGAGTTATTGACAAGGTGTCTTCTAATTTGTCTTATGTCATTTTCTTTAGAAAGATCAAAGTCTAGATACAGACCTCCAAACTCACTGAGCCTATCCATGAATCTTGAGGGTGTCTCAGCATCTGATTGCTTAAGTTTTCCAAATTCTGCCCATCTATCTGTGTTTTTAGAGCAGTCTCTCATTGCAGCTAGAATGAGCTCCCTACACCGATATAATTGTAAATAATCTTCAGAGTTGTTATAGTCCCATTCAGGATTCTGAGATGGCCAGTGTGCTGCATTGTGCCCCCAGACTTTATTGACATGAGAAATTATTTTATTTATCTCACATTCCTTTAGGAAAGTCTGTAGTAGATTTTCAACTTCTTTGTCAGCCACCTTTTTTTGTTACCACAAAGGGATCTTCTTCATAAGTGGGAACATTGCATGTCAATTCATTTATGTCTTGAGGAGTAAAAGGTATATGGTGTCTTAGGGTCACCACATCTCCATTGTGTCCTATTTTGGGCACTTCCCTTAAGAGGAAAAGGTTTTATTTGAATTAGGTAATGGTGAATGAGCTTGGGGAGGACCAATTTTGTTAGGAGGACGAGATTTTCTTGGGGATGGAATTGGTTGTGGGGTGGGAGAAGGAACAGGAGAAGATGTGATTTCATGAGAAGGATTGGGGGAAGTAAGGTCAGCCAAGAGTTGTAGAGCACGAGATAGGTAGTTCAGCAGCTGAGATATAGGAGAGGGGTCTTCCATCTCTATTTCTGGGGAAGGATTTTCCTCTTTTAGTGGTTCTGGAATAGGCTTGTAAAAATCAGATGGGGGTCAGTATTGCCATTTAATCATGTAAGAAGTATTTGAAAATTGCCCAGTTGAATTTGTGTGTCTGACTACATTTCAGCTTTAGTTTTTTGTATGGTAGCATTTCTTGTCACAATACTTAGGAATAGAAAAATAAAATTAACTAAGAATGTAAAGAATAGGAGGCATTCTGAAACCTTTAAGGTTCCTAATTGGGCAAAAGCCAGAAAGCTTTCTTGTAGAGTAGCATCCATTCTTTTATATATATATTGGACCCTACGGCATTCTATAACCATTTGCAGATGCTGTTAAACTCTTTACAAAAGAACCACTATGACCTCTAACATCATTAATTTCAATATTCATTATTTCACCAATTCTAGCTCTAACGTTAGCTTTAACAATCTGAGCACCCCTACCCATACCCCACACCCTGATTGACTTAAATCTAAGACTTTTATTCATCTTAGCCCTTTCAGGATTATCCATCTATTCAATCTTATGATCAAGGTGAGCATCAAATTCTAAATATGCTCTTATTGGAGCCTTATGGGCCTTAGCCCAAACAATTTCATACGAAGTCACATTAGCTATTATTTTACTTTCAATTATATTAATTAACGGCTCATTTACCTTAAAAAATTTAATAATTACCCAAGAAAACATTTGATTAATTATAACTGCATGACCGCTAACTATAATATGATATATTTCCACTCTAGCCGAAACAAACCAAGCTCCTTTTGACTTAACAGAAGGAGAATCAGAACTAGTATCAGGTTTTAATGTTGAATATGCTGCAGGACCATTTGCCATATTTTTTCTAGCAGAATATGCAAATATTATAGCAATAAATGCTATAACAACTATTATTTTCTTCGGCCCACCATTAAACCATAATTTCCCACATATTAGCACTATTAATTTTATGGTAAAAACTATATTATTAACATCAGCCTTTTTATGGGTATGAGCATCATATCCCCGATTCTGATATGATCAACTAATATATTTACTATGAAAAAACTTTCTACCAATTACTCTAGCACTATGTTTATTATTTATCTCCATTCCAATTGCATTATCAAGTATCCCTCCACAAATATAAGAAATATGTCTGACAAAAGAATTTTCTTGATAGGATAAATTATAGGGGTTTAAATCCCCTTATTTCTAGAACAATAGGAATTGAACCTACATCTAAGAATTCAAAATTCTATGTGTTTCCTTTATACTACATTCTAGTAAGGTCAGCTAAATAAGCTATCGGGCCCATAACCCGAAAATGTTGGTTTACATCCTTCTCATACTAATGTCCCCATAGGTATTAACCATTGTTTTGCTCAGCTTATTAACAGGAACTTCAGTAACTCTAGTTAGCAACCACTGGTTAACTGCCTGAATAGGGCTAGAAATTAACACACTAGCCATTATTCCATTAATAACTTATCCTTACCATACACGAAACACAGAATCAACTATTAAATATTTTATAACTCAAGCTACAGCTTCAATAATTTTAATGTTTTCTATTATTTGTAATGTGTCATTAAATAATCAATGAACTATTACCCAAATATCTAATCAATGAACTTCATTACTAATAACTCTAGCCTTAGAAATCAAACAAAGATTAGCCCTCTTTCACTTTTGAGTACCAGAAGTTACACAAGAAATTCCACTTCTATCTGGCATAATACTTCTCACATGACAAAAAATTGCTCCCATCTCAATTATATATCAAATTTCACCATCACTAAACATACATATATTAATAATTATATATATACACACACACATATATATATGTATACACACACACACACACACATATATATATATATAATTTGTTAAATTGCTTATAATTCTGGTTTTAGTAAGTAGATGGTTCTACTGGCTAGAGGTTAAAGTCAGAGTGGGAAAATTAAAGGTAAGGGTGTGATCCCTTTAAGGATGTTACACGTTGATTAAATCCTTGGTTGGAGGGCTGGGAGAGGAAACCGATTGTTAGAGCCTAAGTATAGGGGGGCAATGGGAGGCAGCTGACTTCCCCCTCAGAGCAAAAACTCTAGAACCACATGATACCATGGGTCGCTTTCATGAGTTGGCCATGTGTCAAAAAGGTTTTTATAAATTATTTTTTTACCTTATTTAGGCTATGAAAGCCTCTTAGGGAAAGAAAGAAAGTTTTTTGTTGTTGTTGTCATTACTTTAACACTACTCTTCCTGACTTTTCTCTTGTGAAGATTGAATTTAGCTCTCCCCAGATTGTAACAATGAAGATGAGACTTTTTTCCCTGATTAGGGATTTAGAATTTCTACCTGAGGAAGGCGGAGTTGTCTCTCTCTCTCTCTCTCATTCCTTAATATCTTCCCTCTATTTTAAATAAAACTACCATAAATTACATTTTACTTTAGTAATTCATTTTGGGATTTACAAATTAAATCCTTGGCCATCACCTAATAAAACCATAAAAATGTCAACATTCCCCAGGTTTTACTTCTCACTTAAGTTTAACTCTAGAGATAGTGGGATTTGGAAGAAAAAAAAAAGTAGATTTTCTGTTGGGGCAGGAGGAGGACTATTAAGAGGGAGTGCAAGCCTTTCCCCATGTTTTTGCCCTCACAGTTAATTAAGAAGCAGCCTATTGGCTGCTGGGAAGGCAAACCAGTCAAGTATCTAAAAGCTAGAATCCTCCCCAAGGTGAAATCCTGAGGGTCTACTAATTGGGCTATTTGTAAGGGAAAGGGGTCAGGAAGAATTTCCCTATGTGAGACTTCAGGGTCCACCTGCTAAGATTGAAAACAGCTGTGCTATATTTTTAAGCTGAAAAAGAGAAAAATTGAGCTTACCTTTAGCAACTGTGAAATGTAGACTCAAAATTAGCTATTTAAAGCTGATTTATGGAGGGCTTGTCGTGCCCTTCTAGGGCAGCTCTCCAGCCACTGACCCTCACCTGACACCCAGCTCTCACTTGTGGCTCCTAGTAGCTGCTAGCATGCGGCAGTGGCCACACCCTGGGCAACAGCTTCGACAGGCCGGCTAAACCTTGTGAGGGTAGCCATCGGGTCAACTTCGACCCCTGGTGAACTAGGGCTTTGCTCACCCAGCATGTGAAGACTGCTTTGGTGGAACAGGCGGAAGAAACCAACAAGAAGGTTCAACGGCTGAGATGGTGATGCAGCAAGGCACTGTGGAGTGCTTAGGGCATGATGGAGCACAAAAGACAACACGGCCATCCAATGCAGCTGAGGAAGTCTCCAGGTGTAACGACTTTTCGTGCCAATGGACCCAGGCTTCCAATGCCGAGAGAGTGGTGCTGTCTCTGTACATGGACTTTTCCACGTAAATCTTCATGCACAGGTGTCTTTGTGCACAAAAACGCATAAAGACAATCGTCATCCTCGGTTCGAGAGACAACCAACAACAACAGGGATCATCACAAAAGTCAAGGAAAAGTTAAGAAAAGTAGAAATATTGAGGGTATTTCATCACAACCAATGTTGTCTGCCAATTAAAATGTAATGTGGGAAAAGGGGTTATTCATAAAAAGGTTGAACTAGGTTATATTTAAAATAGGGTCTCCTGGAATTTATATTAATTCCAAAGAGATTTATTTACAATTTATTTACAAAATATAGAAAGAGTGAGGTAAGAAAATCAGAGAGATGTTAGGGTAAGATATCTAGCTTAAGCACTAAGTAATTTACTCCTAGCCCCTGACTCAACCTGGGCAGGGAGAGTTAATCCTTAGGCCTCAGTAAAGCTGAGGACCTGAGGAAGTTCTCTCAGGAGGTAAATTTCTCAGAAAATCCACATTGAAAGGAGTCAGCCTTTTCACTCACCACATCTTGGGTCCAGTCAGCAGATTCTTCACCAGCCTCCATTCCAAAGAATGAAGAACTGTCAGTAGAACTGCACTCAAGAAGTTGTGACTCCCTTTTAAAGACACTTTTTCTTGCATCACTTCCTGTGCCTTCTCCTTATTCTATGTCTACCAATCACAGTTGAAGTCTTGCTTTAGGACTGCTCAGGAGTCAGTCATTCGATTCTGATTCATCACCCACTATCACACATGGGTCACAGACCTCCCCCACTCAACGGTGAATGTGGTGTTTATACCTTTTGTGATTAAATCTAAAAATGGGCAGGGGTTACAATTCAATCTTCACAATCAGGGGAGAGTTAATTATTTCCATTTTTACAATCAGGGGAGAGTTAAATTTAATTTTCAAAGGATTCTGATGGCCTTCCATATATTTTAAAAGCAATCAAGTGTATGAGAAATAGGGTTTTTTTCTTTCCCCCAAAGGGCAGAACTAGGATCATTTCATTACATTAATAAAAGGAATTTTCAGAGGCAGGTACTGGACCAAGAGTAGGGGTTTAATAAATGTTTCTTGATTGATTAAAGGAAAAAATCTAAAAGTGGGGCTGACTCCAAAAGTGGTGGGTTGATTCTATTATCTTTGAATTTTTCCAGCAGAGGAACAGTCACCACTTAGTTGATGGTTTTGTTCAAAGAATTAATAATAATAAATAGCATTTAATGGTACTTTTAAGTGTTTGCAAAGCATGGTATAGGATTATTTTAGGTGCTTTATTTAAATAGTACATTATAGATACTTAGGTTCCTAGGCTCCCAGATCTAGAGCTGGAAAGGACTTAAGATTTCATCTAATCTGAGCCCTGTAATTAAAAAACTATTTAGAATATTTTCCATGGTTACATGATTAATGATTTTTCCCACCCCTCTTCCCTACTCCCTCCTAGAGCTGACAAGCAGTTCCACTGAGTTATACGTGTATCATTGTTCAAACTCTATTTCCATGTTATTCATATTTGCAATAGAGTGATCTAGTAACATCAAAATCCCAATCATATCCCCATTGAATCATGGTCAATCATATGTTTTTCTTCTGCATTTCTGTTCCCACAGTTCTTTCTCTGGATGTGCATTCTTTCTGATAAGTTCCTCAGTGTTGTCCTGAGTCATTGCATTGCTGCTAGTAGAAAAGTCCATTACATTCTCTTGTGCCATACTTGATCAGTCTCTGTGTACAGTGTTCTCCTGGTTCTACTCCTTTTGCTCTGCATCAATTCTTGGAGGTCCTTCCAGTACACCTGGAATTCCTCCAATTCATCATTCCTTTGAGCACAATAGTATTCCATTTGCATCAGATACCACAAATTTTTCAGCTATTCCCCAGTCGATGGACACCTCATTTTCCAATTTTTTGCCACCACAAAGAGCACAACTATAAATACCTTTGTACAAGTCTTTTCCCTTATTATCTCTTTGGCGTACAAACCGAGCAGTGGTATGGCTGGATGAAAGGACAGGCATTCTTTTAAGGCCCTTTGTGTATAGTTCCAAATTGTCTACAGAATTGTTGGATCAATTTACAACTCCACCAGCAGTGTATTAGTGCCCCAATTTAGCTACATCCCTTCCAAGATTTATCACTTTCCTTTGCTACCATATTGTCTAGTCTGTTAGGTGTAAGGTGGTAGCTCAGAGTTGTTTTGATTTGCATTTCTCTGACTATAAGAGATTTAGAACATTTTTTTCATGTGCTTATCAATAGTTTTGACTTCTTCATGTGAAAACTACCTATTCATGTTCCTTGACCATTTGTTGATTGTGAACCCTGTCATTTTTTAGATAAAGAAACTGAGGCCTAAAGAGATGAAGTGATTTATCCAAGGCCAACCAGATAAATAATAAGTAGCAGAGCTGGAGTTCAAATCTTTGACTACTGACTATTGATCTTTGTAGGAAGTTGAATTTTCATTTTTCAATTGTATTTAATTACAAGCCTGATAGCAATATTGTTTTCTATGTTTTTGTACAGTTCAAATAATTTAGATATGTGATTATTCAGTAATCATTTGAAACCTAATGACCTAACCAAAATTTATTCCATTGCTTAATGTTTATGGGAAAATGCATTTCACTTTCCAACAATGGTGTATTGTCACAAAAATATTAAATATTATAGTCTTATTATATTATATTATTATATTATTGGTCTTCTGGCTCCAAGCTCAATGCTTTTTCCATCACACAATACTGTCACTAAAATTTTGGTTCTGTTTTATGTTTCTTCAAGCAAGGAATTAATCCAACAACTTAAGTTTCCTTATATTGTAATCTTCTCTCTGATGAATCATGTATCATTAGGTTTTCAGGATTATATCAAATATATCTCAGCAGGTGGGTTATTTTTGCAACTTGTTCTGAATATCATTATTTTCAGTTTAAATATTATTAGTATTAATAGGAAACATTTTTAAAATCTGCTTTATTGAGAGAGATTTTCTGGAAACAGCTTTCTCCCTTTTTTAAACTAACCAATGGGAGAATAATAAATATTTGTTAAGTGTCTACTATGTGTAAGACACTATGCTAGACTCTAAGAATACAGTTTCAGAAAAGAAAGACAATCATTGCCATCAGGGTACTTAAAATTTCAGAGGAGAATTGACAACACAAAAAGAAACTGAATTCCATGTATAATAATGGCAATGTTTTAATGGTGAACATTTGTAGATATTTTCTTTGATTACATAGTAAGACTCCTTTTGCTATGTAAGTTTTATATTTAAATTTTAGTCAAAGCAAAGTTGTTATAAATATAGCCTCCATTTATATATTTAACCTAATTAATTGTAGAGTGGAGCAACTAAGAGGCATAATAGAGAGAGCACTTTTTCCTCTGGTGTTGTAGCAACCTTCTGACTGATCTTTCTGCCATACAAATTCTATTACTTCCCCAGGCCATCCTTTTCACAGATGCCAAAGAAGATTTCGTAATGCACAAGTCTAGCCACATTGCTAATTTACAACTCTATTGAGAAAGCAAAATACAAATTCCATAGCTAGGCATTATTAATGCCCTCTACAGTTTGGTTCCAATGTATCTTTTCTTCTGTGTTTTATTCTAACTACTGTTTTTCCCCTTCTTTGGGACCTTGTATTCTTTATAACTGTTCAGTAAGGTGTGAGATTGTAAAGTTTTGATCTACTGTGGAATATTGCTTATAAAAGCCATTCTGTTCCTTCTAAAGTTATAGACAAATGGGAAAATGGACAAAAAAGCTAGAACCAGGGTATAGTATTTTAGCTACTTGTCCTACATATCCTTTTCTCATTTTTATCCTTCTAGTTTTATATTAATTTTGATTGGTAGTCTGACAGTATAAAATAGCTGATTCAGGAATGATTCCCACATGAGCAATAATTCACTTTCTGTCTGTTAAAATGCTACCAATTTCATTTTTAAAATATTTGATGTTCACCCTGCTCATCACCTAATTCTCTTTTAAAAAGAAGTATTGATGATTTAGATGAGATTTTTGTGTAATCTATAGGCTTTTGGCCTCTCTTATTATTTACTCTGGAAAAATATTTTCCACATATTTTTCATTGCCTTCTTTTATGCTGACCTTTACATTGAATTCACTAAATATCAAACTATGTATTGCTTTAAATTAGAGGTTTTCACTGAGTTCTTCTGTAGAATTTTTCTACCTTCTCCTCCTCTGCACATAATGTTGACATGTAAAACATAATGTTGCAATTATTTTCTTGGATGCTTTTCTGCAAATACTTTTCTGCAAACTCATGATACAAAATGACAAGATAGCCTCAAATGCCCTTCTAAGAGAATGTGAGCCACTTTCCATGTAATTGCCTTTTGTCTCCTGGTTTAATTCATCCTAAGAATGTCAAGATCAATATGGTTCAATTCCAGTAATATGTTAATTTGTTAGTCCTTGTATAAGGATCGCATATTTAGATTATCCATTGTTGTCAATGATACAGATGGCCTAAAAAAACTGTAAGATTCCCCATCTCATCCCTTTTCTGTCACTCTATCACTATTGTCAAAACTGAAGGTACCTGAACATGACTGGTCCCTGTTATATTTTTCTTCATTTCATAGGTTGCTTTAGAAAATAACATTACCAGGCTACTGGTAATGAGCCTCTTTTTAGCTAGTGATCTCCATTTCTTTTTCTTGTTGAGATCATACTCAATACTTCTCTGATATGTTTAAACTACAATATATCATGCTCCTCTGGTCTAGCCTTCAAGAATATAGGATCACTACTAATATAAAGACTACATGAGGTCATAGCTCACATTCAAAGGGCAGATGTCCAATTTGGCTCAAGCAAAGATGTAAGAATGCATATGTATATGTACATATATACATTCCTATATGTGTATAAAATGTGTGTAAATATGTGTGAATACAAATGTAGATGTGCATATTCATATATATGTATAATAATATATGTGACTAGAAAGAGAGTTTGCAGAAGGATTTGAATGCTAAGCAAAAGAATTTGAACTCTGCTTGTGAGGACTAGAAAACCAGTGAAGAAGGTTCAATAACATCACTATATCAGTGCATTAAGAAATATTTTTTTGGAAGTGGTATGAAGGATACTTTGGAGAGTGAATCATTAGAGCTGGAAAGTATTGTTACGAAATATCTCCTTACTTAGAGGATGATAGTAAGAAGACAGCTATATTTGCCTAGTGACAATGGAATACATCTCATGCCTAAAATTCTCATTCTCTCTTTCTTGCTTGCTGTCTCTGTTTCCTTTCCTCTATTTGACTATGTGTATACATACACACTTACATGTACATATGTACAGATATATTCACATATGTATATTTATGTATATTTGTATCTTTATAAAACAAGACTTTATGTGGGGCAGAAGGGACTCCCCTTTTCTTTTGCAGCCAATTATCATAAGATATCATTGCATTTCCTATGAGTTTATATTTCATAATCCAGCCATTCCTACCAATATTTAATGTCCCCTCCTTTATTAACTTTTTTATCTCAAATATGTATGGGGCTGTATGAGTGAATAATGAAGGGCTGGCTTGATTGTCTTAATTGACCTGCTTACATTTTAAAAAGCGGGTTATTCTTATCTCCTTTCTTTTACCCACATCAAGCCTTGATTAATATACTATGTGAAAAATATATTTTAAAAAACATCTAAAGATAAGCCTCCATTTTTGCATCAGACTGAAATTTTCTCCAGGAAACAGTTTTACATGTATCTATTTTTAAGTATGAATACATAATATAATTATTAAGTTTTTATTTGTGTCTCCATGAGGCTCATGGGTTTAGCTGCATATTGCCCCAAACACTATTTGTATTCCAGTAACTTAAATTAAAGTCTAAAACCATATGAAATTTTAAAATAACTGATAATATCATTTAAAATCATCAACTTACTAACAATATGCCTTAAAGGCTGATAGAATTAAAACTAATTCAATACAATTATGCAGTGAGTGATTGACTCAAAAGTGGAAATTATCTTCCTCCTATCCTTTTATTGCTATCACCTATCAGTTGCCAAAGTCCTTTCAATTTGACCTCTGTAATCATTCTAACAAGTGCACACTTCTTTCTTTTTTCTGCTATTAACTCTGGTTCAAGTCTTTCTTGCTTCTGCCTCTCCCCTACCTACATACTGTTTTATTTTTGTCTTGGTATCCAAAGTGATTAGCACAGTATCTGGCACCTACTAGGAGCAAAATAAAGATTTGTTGATTACTTGATTGCCCAAATTTTTGCAATGATCTCTTAAATTTCTTCAAATCTCTTCCATGGGAAATCCATCTTTAATTCAACAAGTATTTATTTAAATGTCTACCATTTCCCAGGTGGGCGAGCTAGTTAGCACAGTGGATAGAGTGCTGGACCTAGAGTCAGGAAGACTTCTCTTTGTCAGCTCAAATCTGGCCTGAGACACTTATAAGCTGTGTGACCCTGGGCAAATCACTTAATCCTGTTTGCCTCGGTTTCCTCATTTGTAGAATGAGCTGGAAAAGAAAATGTTAAACCACTCTAATATCTTTGCCAAGAAAATCCCAAATGGGAACAGAGAGTCAGACATGACTGAAAATGACTGAACAACACATTCCAAGTTGAATTGTATGTTCTGGGGATAAGAAAGACAAACAGGAGAAAAGTCCTGACCTCCAAGAAACTTGTTTTATTCTAGGAGGAGACATCCTGTACTCAACACAAACATGTTGTAAATAAGTAAAAACTGACTATGGAAGTGATACTAATGTTTAGAATTTTCATCAGTTTACTTTGTATTAGTATTCTCTGCTCTTCCTATCAGTTGGTCTGATTAGATGACCATTTAAGGAGCTACTACAGGATAGTAAACACTTCATTTCTCACTGATAGCACTGCTTTTGGACTTCACTTTGCAGGCTTGGTCCTTTTCAGCTTGTTATTTGGGTTGTCTTCTCCCATTAGAATATAAACTCCTCAAGGACAAGGGACCATTTTTTTTTTGCATTTGTATCACCAGGCCTTAGCATAGTACCAGGCACAGAGTCCATCCTTAAAATGTTTATTGACTGACTGACTTAGGAGTGGTGAGTACCTCCTTGTCTGGAGGTAGCAAATGACCCAAGTTTTGGAGAGAACTAAGGATTCTAAGAGTCAGAAATGTGAAAGAAAGAATGAGTAACTGGAGTGAAACTACCTTCATTAATCTCTCCCTTTCTCCTATTCACCCTCCTCTCTCAACAACTAGAAATAATATCTCTTTGTTGAGTTCTCATTCTTTATATCCCTCTCTTGGCACATAATGTATTCTTTCTTGTTTTTTATTGTTATTTGTATCTACATCTTATTTTCCTACTAAATTGCAGGCTCCTCATAAACATTCATTAAATGTGTATTAATTGGTTTAATCTATGAGCATCACTCCTCACAATCCCTTTCAGGGATAATTCAGTTTATAGAGAGATCAATAAATAAAGCATTTAGTAAACATTTATAAAAGGACAGGCACTGTGTTAAGAGCTATGGATAGAAATATAAGCCAGCAAAATAGCCCTTTCTAATGGTAAAAGACAACGCATTAAAAGAAATTGGATTAAAGGAGAGAGAACCCAGTTGAGAAATGGCATAGTGGCCTGGTTCTGAGTAAGATAAATCAAAATCTGACCTATTAGAACCCAAGAATTAGAGTTTGTAATATAAGATTCCAGTTTGAAGGAGGCAGTTTGGTATGAAGATGGCCAGGAAACTTGACTATTTTACATTTAACTGAAATAACATATTTTGCTACATAGTCAAATCTCAATTATCTTTACTAATAAAGGAAGGCAGAGGTGGATAGTTTAAAAAATACACATTTGAGCTTGGAATGTGTGTTTCTGCTTAAGATTGAACATAAATTTATTGCTTTAGGAATTCTCTTTAAACAAACAAACAAACAAAACAATGAAGCCCATACACCAACGATTTGACAGAGGAGCTGGTAAACTACACAGTTTTATCATCTTGATCTCTGCTTGACTTCTCCTTGCAGCCACTTCATGCTGGGAATAGACAGTTTAATCTCTCAGACTAATGCAGTCCACCAGCCTAAACAGAGCTGCCTTCCTTCAACTCTTTCTGACACAGAGATTTTAAAATGAATTCATTAATAATAAATGTAAAGAATCTCAAACTCCTTATGTAAAAGGTCTAATATGAAAATGTAAAGCAGTATTTTCTTTTTCTGGGTAATAATGTTTCACTAAATTCATCACACTATGAAAATGTTAAGCATATTCAACTGAGTGAAAACATGTCTTGTCAAGTAAGAACCATCTTTCAGTTTTATTGCTACACAAAAATGAGGCAACAGTATTTTATGTACAAAAATTCAGAGGAACCAATGTGCTTCACTTAGTTTATAAGTGCTAAAATTATATCAATGGGAAAATCACAAAATGGAGTAGATTTCATCCACTAAAAATTTATGGTGTATAACAGCTGGGCCCTCATTGCAGTTTGGCAGTCCTTGTGCTCAGTTCTTACTGACTTGCTATCTCATCCCCTATAATGATAATTCCAAACCTTTTTCTTCCTTCTCTTTTCAAGCACCCAATCACATTACACCCACGTCTCCTATAACAGCGTAATTTCTTAATTCGCTTAACATATTGAGGCCATCCAGTAGGAGTTCACTCAGTTCCTTTCCTCAAAACTTTTTAACATCAATAGACATCTTATGTCCCTTCCTTACCTTCTCAGATGAAGAGATGTGACTGCTCCTTGCTTTAGCTAATACTTTACTTTATTTCTTCGTGTTATCTTTTGCCCATAGTAGATTCTTAATAAATGTCTGAATTCAGTTGAATCTATACTATACTATTGTCAGAGGTAATTAATGGTGGCATAGCACATAGAGGACTAGACTTATAGTCAGGAAGACCTGAGTTCAAGGCCTGCCTCAAACTAGCTTTGTGACTCTAGGCAAGTCTATTAAGCTTCCTGTGCCTCAGTTTTCTCATTTGTAAAATAAGGATAATAATAGCATTAACCTCACAGATTGTCATTAGGATAAAATGAGATGATATTTATAAAGAATTTTGCCAACCTTAAAGTGCTGGCTACATAGGACTTGGTGACAGATCATGTCTGCTTTCTAAGGACTACTACCCCAGTTAACTATGGAGGAGACAGATAGGGAATTATTAGGTGGTGAATTTCTTAGTTTTAATAACTTATGAAACAAAGAAAAATATAAAATGGCCCTTTATCCTATAGGACATTCTTCTACTTCCACAGGAACAGTTACATAAAAAAAGCTAAAGGGTTCAAATAATTGCCTTATTTTCAGAGATGCTTTAAATATTAACTTGGCTATTGTTATCATAAATGTGAGAAAACTATGCAGTGACCAGTGAATGGACATATGAATGAATACAGGAACTGAATCATATTGGTAGTGACATCAGCACTATAAAACAAAGCCAAAAGAAGAGATGGCTAAAAGCAAGGATAATTTATCAGTTCTCAGAAAAGCAAAGGATTTTTTGAGTTGGTTTTATTTTATGTCTAGAAGCAACAAAAAGAATCATGTAATGGAATAATTGTTCATCTTATATTGGAATGTATATGATATACAATTATAAAAAGATTCCCCAGGAGACAGTTGTAGCCTATATGGCAACATCCGTCACAAGGCAGGATGAAATAAATTTTACCAAAAAAAAAATTAATCCCTCTAAATTCAATGAGCATAATCCCTATGTACCATAATTGCAAAGGTAGGTCTACAATAGATATAAAATATATTGGAGAATTTAAAAGAGATGCCAAAGGATTGGAGACTACATACGAGCTTCATACCCATATATCATGTAAACTTTAAATTAGGAGAATCAGGGGCATGGTAGACTTGGCACAACACTGAAGAAATTAATTCAATTGTAACTTCACAGATTAGAAATAATTTGCTGATGTGTGAAGACTTTTCTAAATCAGCTTCCTCTATAAAGTTTATTTGTTAGAATGCAGATCAAACACAATTTCAATTCAGAAGCTAAAAAACAAGGATCTATTTAGAGTGTAATCCAAGCAACTTCAGTTTGACCCATTTAAATCAGAACTAGCATGGCACTGTGACTAGAGAGCCTCTCAGGAAGAGCTGGTTTTTAGTTCAATTTCTGATGCATACTGGCTTTGTTTCCTTGGGCAAGTCACAATTCTCTAAGGCTATAAAATGTAGAATAGTTGTCCATTTGCATTGTTAGAGGAGATTTCTTCAAGAGGAGTTTCTTCATAAAATCACAGGGCCATATCAGAAATTTAAAACAAAAAAAAAACATCCTCATATACTCAGATTGATCTATATCATTAGGGTATGAGCATGCATGGCAGTGATCCTACTCACAAACCTCCCCATCCTTATCTCCTTTCTCATGAAGAGATGAACACCCACAAAATCTGCTATGGGATCTTCACAGTTCATTCTTGATGTCATGTAAATACTACCTAAGCATGTGGGCTGTATTCATTACCTTTTATTCTTATCACTCTCACACTCTATTATGAAGATGTCATTTTAAAAGATATTGCTTTACTGACATCAGTTGTTCCACTTATTCATAATTTCTTGTTTAAAATGTTTTGAAAATCTTTACCTAAGTAGTGTATGCCCCTCTCCATTACCCTTTGGCAATCCTTAATTTCAGTCCCTCAAAGACTGCTCTGTTACATGACTCAGCCATATAGTAGCACCAAAGAAATATTAGGATTAAAAAGAAAGACTTTTGTTTAAGAAAGAAGCTCTGGTCACTAAGGTAATTCTTAATTTTCCTAAAAGTTATTTAACCCACTTTCTTCCTCCAATTTAATCTTGTGGCTTGTCAATGAGGAATTAAAAAATATCAATCTTTGCTGATTATATGATGTCATACTTAGAGGACCTTAGAGAATCAACTAAAATATAGTTGAAATAATTAACAACTTTCTCAAAAATTTATTATATAAAATAAACCCATACAAATCATTAGCATGTCTATATTTTACCAACAAAGCCAAGCAGAAATATATGGAAGAGAAATTAAAATAATTGCAGACAATATAAAATGCTTTGGAATCTACCTGCCAAGACATTACAATGTAACTATATAAACTCAACTATATAACATTTCCTACTCATATAGATCTCAGCAGTTCTAGAAATATTAATTGCCCGTGAATAAACTCAGCCAACATAATAAAAATGATGAAACATTTTCCTAAATTGATTTACTTTTTGGGGGTCATACCAATACAAAAATAATTATTTTGTATAACTAGAAAAAAGAACAACAAAATCCTTTTTGAAGAAGAAAAGTTGAAGAATATCAAGAGAATCACTGGGAAATCAAAGGGAATCAAAAAAATGAAGGAAGGCAAACTAGTAATTCCAGAGTGCAAATTATATTACAAAGTGCTAATGTTCAAAACAATTGGGTACTGGATGGTTGACCAGTGGAATGTATTAGGTATACAATGTAGAGTAGTAATGACTGTACTAATCAAGTATTTGATAAACCCAAGATTTTGGCACATGAATTCCCTATTTAACCAAAAATGGTATGAAAACTGGAAAGCAGTCGTTTAAAAACTTGGCATGAACCAGAATCTCAATATCATAAGTTAATTAGGGGATCATGGTAAAATTACCTATCAGATCTAGGAATAATGGAAGAGTTTATGACCAAATAAAAGATAGCAAGGATCATGGGAGTTAGTCATTAAAACAGGTAATTTTGATTACATGAAATTAAAAAAGGTTTTGCACAAACAAAACTAATACAGTGAAAATGAGAATGGAAGCAGGAAAATAGAGGGGAATTTTACAGCAAGTTTTTTTAATAATGGTCTCATTTTTAAATATATGGGGAACTAAACCAAAATTATAAAAATAAGAGTCTTTCCCTACTTCATAAATGATCAAATGATATAAATATGAATTTTCAGAAGAAATAAAAGCTATTACTTGTCATATGAAACAGCAATCTAAATCATTATTAATTAGAGAAATACAAATTAAACAACTCTGAGCTACCACCTCATGTGTGGCTTATACATACCTCTTTGGCATATACCACTTCTATCAGATTGGTTTACATAACAGAAAAGGAAAATTACAAATGCTGGAGGGAATGTGGAAAATGGGTACACTAATACATTTTTGGTAGGCCTGTAAACTATTCCATTCATGCTGGAGAAGAATTTGGAAATGTGCCTAAAGGCTTATAAAACTATGCATACTCTTTGCCTAGCAATAATACTCCAAGATCTGTACCCTACAGGAAACAACATTAAAGAAAAAGGATACACAAATACATACATACACACACAAATATTCATAACAGTTTCTTCTGTGGTGGCAAAGAATTGGAATTTAATGAAATATCCTGGAATTGGAGAATGGCTGAACAAGATATGGTATATGTGGTATATGATATATGATATATGTGGTAATGGAATATAATTTTTCAGTAAAAATTATGAAGGGGATGATTTCTGAAAAACCTGAGAAGACTTATATGAACTGATGATGCAAAGTGAAATGAACAGAATCAGGAGATATTAATATTTAAACAGTGACTATTTTAACAATAACAATTAACAATGAAAGACTTAGCTACTCTGATCAATGCAATAATTCATAGCAATTTTAAAGTACTCGTATTGAAAAATACTGTCCACCTCCAAAAAGAGAATAAACTGAATATAGAATGACATTTATTTTTTACTTTATTTTTCTTATTTTTTTGCAGCATAGCTAATATAGAAATATGTTTTGCATGACTTCATAAGTATAATGGAGATCCTATTCCTTTGGGGGAGAGACTAAAGGGATTTTGCTTAAAATTTAAAAACAGATGTTAAAGAACATTCTTAATGCATTACTTTTGCAATGTTTTGGCAGATTTTATAGGCAGATAAATGTGTATATTGGTGCGTTGATTAGTCGTGCTTTTTATTGAAAGAGGATCAAAATGATATCACTATGTTGGAGTCAATGGACAGTTTATCCAACGAGCTGATTAAGTTAATACAAGCTAGAAAGGCACTACCACAAGTTGGGTGCAAATAGCTCATATTTACATTTGAGATGGTGATGTCTCTAAATTTATACATCTGTTTCTTTTGAGCTACTATAATTCTGGTCCTGTGCAAGTGTCTCTCATTTCTCACAACTGATAATAAAGTTCTTCTGAGAGACCATCAGAATTTGCTTGTATCTATTCTTCCAATGCCTATGTGAGCATTTGCCTTGTATGAGCTCTCTGTAAAATAGTCTTTTGGGCAAATGTAGGTTTGACATTCAAACTATGAAATCAGACCATCAGAGTTGCACTCTTTGCACAGTAGAGTGTATGCTTGGCAGTTTGGCTTAAGAAAGGACTTCAGTGCCTGGTACCTTATTTTACCAGGTTATTTTCAGAAGCTTTCTAAGATAATTCAGATGCAACATTTTCAATTTCCTGGCATGGTTCTGGTATACTGTCCACATTTCACAGCCAAACAACAGAGTGGTCAGCACACAAGCTCTGTAATCTTTCAGTTAGGTAGGCAGCCTAATACCTCTTTTCTAACATACTTTCCTTTGGAGCCTTTTAAATTCTGAGCTAGATCTAGAAATGCATGCATCAATATCATCCCTGGAAATTATGCCACTAAAGTAGGTGAACTTATCCACAAAATTTAAAATTCTCCATTTACTATAACTATGGTACTGGCTGGTAGAGAACTTCTGTTTTTTGTTTTTTGTTTTTATTTTTGGCATATGCACATAGTAAAGATGGTGTTCCATAGAATGTCCATTCTTTCCATAGCCTAGATCCATGTTGGCAAAACTATGGCACATGTGCTGGAGGGGACTGCTCCCTTCCCCCCCTCCATGCATCTGAGGGCATCTCTTACATGATCCATCCCTCTGCCCAACAGCCCAATGGGAATGCTTCCTCACATCCCTCCCCCAGTCTGGGGTAAGATGGGGGGCTCATATGTGTGATAGTTGCAATTTGAGTTCTTAGTCTCTAAGGTTTCTAAAAGGTTCACCATCACTGACCTAGAAAATATTCATTTTTTGTCCATTTTTTTGTTTTACTTAGGTTAATTTCTTCATAATTATATTAGATCTCATCACTGTAATTTTATGATGTTTTATTTTCTGAATAAGTATTCGTTTCAAAATGCCTACAAAATCCATATACACAAATCACTCTGCCAAAGCACACTCAATACTTGTAAAGATTCAGTTAAAATACTTCTTTTAAAAAATAAGAAATATAAATAGCAGTAGGAATATTTCGTGTTCCTGAATGGACCATGACAATATAATAAAAATGACAATAACAACAGAGATAATTTACCATTTTAATGCTGTAACAATCAAATTCCCAAAGAGATACTTTAGCAGTGGTGTCAGACTTAAATAGAAATACAATCCTGAAAATTTCATTTTGACTTAAAAGCCACAAATTAACATCAACTATATAATATTTTATTGTCTATTTTTTAAATATTCCCAAATATATTTTAATATGGCACAAGAACATTGAGGTAAGTTTAGGGGGGGAGGGGCTTCTTACAGCATACATTTCTGTTTTAAAGCACTTGATAAAATAATTACATGATTCATTTGGAAGAACAAAAATCTAAGGATCTAGATTGAGGAAAAAAGATAAAAACATAGGGGTGAAGAGGGAATAGGACTTACAGACTTCAAAACATTTTATAAAGTATCAATCAGCAGCAGCATTTAGCATTAATTTAATGCTAACACAAATCTAAAACTTTTAAATATATCAATGGAATAAAATAGAAGATAATTAGAAATAATGTAACTCAATAAAGCAATGTTCAGTAAACTAGAAAAATGTACATTTATTAGGAAAGAACTCCTTATTTTATAACAACTACAGTAAAAACTGAAAAGCATTCTGGTGGAAATTAGTCTTATGCCCTGGCCCATATTCCACAATTTATTCTAAATTGATG
Organism: Monodelphis domestica; assembly: GCF_027887165.1. Classification (NCBI taxonomy): domain Eukaryota; kingdom Metazoa; phylum Chordata; class Mammalia; order Didelphimorphia; family Didelphidae; genus Monodelphis; species Monodelphis domestica. The sequence continues at coordinate 294,027,622 of NC_077230.1, forward strand.
GATGACTTGAATATTAAAATTCACACTACAAAAAAATTGAAAAGAAGCACAACCTATATCTTTCACAGCTATAGACAAAAGATGAATTCTTAATGAAACAGGGGTTAGAGATTATTACAAAACTTCCATAGATAATTTTGATTACATGAATTTTAAAAGCTTTTGTGCACATGGTGAAGAATTCTTTGCATCAGTTTTCTCAGATCAAGGTTTATATGTTTTCAGATAAGAGAGGATATGTACATGACATGTATATGTCAAGAGATACTTCAAAAACCATTTCCTAATATACAAGTAGTCAAAGGATAGGAAGAGTTTTCATTTACAAAAAGAATTATCCAAATCACTAAAATGAGAGATAAGCAAATCAGAATCACATTGAAACATTTCACTTCCTACACAATAAATTGATGAAGATGATGAAAGATATGAATATTCAATAATTAAGGAATCGTAGAAATATTGGCACATTAACACATTGTTGGTGGATCTATGAAATATTACCATCATTCTTTTTTTAAAAACCCTTACCTTCCATCTTGGAGTCAATACTGTGTATTGGCTCCAAGGCAGAAGAGTGGTAAGGGTGAGGCAATGGGGGTTAAGTGACTTGCCCAGGGTCACACAGCTGGGAAAAGTCTGAGGCCAGATTTGAACCTAGGACTTCCTGTCTCTAGGCCTGGCTCTCAATCCATTGAGCCACCCAGCTGCCCTTAGTACCATCATTTTAAAACAAAATTTGGAATAAAGCAAATGAAGTGGCTTAAATATCCATATTCTTTAACCCAAGGATTTCATTGGTAGGTACATGATCCCTGGAGGATAATGACAAAAAGAAAGCTTCCATAAATGCTAAAATATTTATAGTCTCACTTTTTTATTATCAGTGTAGGCAGTTCATACATGCTTTCACTACACAAATTTGCACAGTAAAAATTGAAGGACTTATGGGGAAAATGGAGTTGGGGCACAAAACTCAAAATCTTCATTCAGTGACATAAAAAAAATGATTTGTTGTTGATGTTCAGTAATTTCAGTTATGTCTGATTCTTCATAACACCATTTGGGGTTTTCTTGGCAAAGATACTGGAGCAATTTGTCATTTCCTTCTCCAGTTTATTTTATAAATAAGGAAACCAAGGCATACAGAATAAAGTGACTTCTTAAGGTAACACAGCTAGTGTCTGAAGCCAAATTTGAACTCAGATCTTCCTGATTCCAGGCCCAGTACTCTATCCATTGTGCCAGGTAGGTGCCCTAAAATGGCAGCAATTTTAATAAATGTTAAATGGTTTTAAATACATAAATACTTCAACAAATATTTCTATGGCCTCAGGCTGCTGTCTGATCTTTGCTAGTTACAAAAAGGTAGAGACTCAAAAGCAATGGGTGAAAAGACAGTCCCAGAGGAGTCCTCAACTTTGTGGCTCCAAGGTTGTGAGTGGGGATAGTTCTTGGATTTGAACCAGCTTTCCTTTGTTCAAAGCTCCTACTGAACCAAATGATAATAAATGTGACACTTCAGTTAGAAAAGGACCTTAAGTTTGCTTGTGGGATTAATTATCATAAGAGTTGCAGTTTGTGAGTTATTGTGAAGTCATACACTTTTCTGCCTCACTGTTTCTCATGGACAAATGTGCATTTTTCTGTAATAATATCAATTTGTTGGAACAAATTCACATTTTCAAAACAGGTGTTTTAGAAGAATTGACCATACTAGAAATGAATTAGATTTTCATTGATCAGGGAATTTCTAAGCAGAGTTTGGCACATTAATATATCGAATATTGTTGGATTGAGTCATGTTTACAAAGAATTACAGGAAGTATTTAATGAACTAATGAAAAGTGAAGTAAGCCGAACTTAATGACTACAATGTCATCAATGGAAACACCAATACAAAACAATTGAAGCTGTTTGTGAAATCATAAAGACTAGCCTTGACCCAACTTCTTTGTAGAAATGGATATCTACAGCTATGGGACACTTCATGTAATGTCAGATTTTTTTTTTCAATGTATTGATCTGCATTTCTGCATTTCTTTTCTTCCTCATTAAAACATCCTTCCTTATAAATAGAAATCTGGGATGTAGGAGGTGGAGTGATTCAGGAGAAAACTGAGTGTAAAAATGTATAAATACCATTTAAAATGAGATTTTGTAGTCTCTATATTTCAGTCAATTGTATGATCCTAAAGATGAAGTCTGCTTCATTTAAATATGATGAAATATTACTTGGGAAAGTTGTAGATGCTGCAAATGGTGAACAAGCTATATAAAACAACAAAAACAACAACAAAAACAAGAAATGGGGAATGAATAAAAGAACAGTCTGGTACAGATTATCATCATTTCCCAAGGAAATTTACTGATGTAAACATCTGCATAAAGGAAGACAACAAAAGCCAAAAAAGGCTCCTAACCAGAGAACTTGATCTCATTTTCAAGTAGAAATTTACCTCAGCAAAGGACAACACGGATTTGGAATATGTAATTTCATTTTCAAGATCTTTTGGAATAGAACAATGGGAAGTTATAAATAGTATTATCTATCATCTAAAGAGCTTTAAAAGATTAAATGGCACAGGGAGTGGCGGGGGAGCAAGGAAGGGAGGACAACAGATAAAAAGTGGAAGTAATTTATAAAGATGTCTAGAAAAACTTATTTTCACCACCAAAGGTAATGGATCTATCACATTTCTGTTCCAACATTATAGTCCCTAATGTACTTGAAGAAGTAGTGAAATCATGAAATAAAAAGGTACACCAGACTAAGTATACACAAAGGAAATCCCTCCTGAAGGTGATGCCACTTTAAAGATCTTGAGCAATCAATTCTTAAGCCATTTGTAAGAAGAGACAGTAACTAAATACTTGGGGGGGAAATCAAGAATGTTATTACTATGGGAAAATATTATTGTAAAAGTAATAGCAAACCACATGGTTACTTCTTGACCTCCATAACACTTTACAAAAATATGCTACTCTGAATCAAAAGCATCCTTGATGAGCTAGATGAGAACAGGCAACCTTTCTACATAGTTTTCAAAAGTCATTTTACTATGACCCTATAGTCATACAGTTTGCTGAAAGTATACCTAGTAAGTTGAATATTCTATGCATATAGAAGATGTATTGTTCTCTGCTAACAAAAAAAATCAATAGGGCAAAATACCACTTTAAAGACTTTTACAACAAGTTGTATTGCATGTATATTTCAAAATATACAATATTCCTTGAAAGACACAAAGCATAATTAACTATAGTGGAACATCTCATTATTATTCTCAAGTGAAGCATGAACAGAGATTATTCCATCCAACAGATATCTTCTGCTATACATAAGTAGAACCAGTGCAAAGTCCAAATGGGAGAAAAGTTCCCTGTACTTCAGATGTTTGTGGGTTGCAAATATATAGTGCTGTTTTGGAACAAACGCTAGACTCTTAAAATTTCCTCTAAATGGAATCACTAATTCAAGTTCTTAATTATCCCAGATGGAAAAAAATGCATGTCCCCTCAAGATAAGCTCTTTGTGAAGATGGATCTGTTTGTATTTGTCTTTCTATGCCCACATTCTAGCATACAACCTTGTACATAATAGTTGCTCAGTAAATGATTATTGAATTGAATTGAAATACTTAATATCCAGATTACGATGTGGATTTTGGTGCTAGATTTGGTGGTGATAGAGTTTGTAGGGGTTGGAAGGATAGTGAGAAAGGATTTGAATAAGTCATTTAATCTGAGTATCAGGTTCTGAATTGTAGATTGTCCCTTTGGGATATAGCATGAGCCCCTTTGCTCTTTGGAATACATTTGGTTTCTGGTGGATACAGAATAGCCTTGTATTATTCAAGTTCCCTTCTCTTTGTATTTGAAAGTTCTTCTCCTGGTTTCTAGCAGAATTTGTTGTTTGTCATTGGAAGGGTTCAAATTGACCACTATTTGTCTTAGAGTTTGAAGTAGTGTTTTATGTTTTTTAATTTTGTTTTTGGAGGCAATTTGTACATTCTGTCAGTTGGCACTTTGTTTTCTGTGCTTTGAAATTCTGGGCAGTTTCCTTGTTATTATTACTTGTATAGTGATGTTTTTTTTAACTTGTCATGCCCTTCTATCCTAAAATTATCTCTTTGCATCCCGTAGTCTTTGAGATCAATATGTTTTGATTGTAAAGAGATCATTCTTTTTTAATGTTATTGCTTTTTCCTCTCTTATTCTTATTCCATATCTCCTTCATTTCTATGCATTTGCATACCCAATCATTTGTTCTCTCATTTGTTTCTTAGTTGAAGTATACCACTGTGAATTCAAGTCTTCTTATTCTATTGATTATTTCTGCTCTGCAGAACATAAATCCAGTTTCAAAATTCTTATTTCTCTTTTAAGCAACTTGAAGTCATACTGTCTCTGCCTCATCAGGGGTTGATTATTTTTATTATTGTACACTACTTATTTAAAGCTATTTGGACTAATCCAGTTTATCTGGAAGCCATATTTCTTTCATTATTTATATCTTTGTTGGTTTATCTGCTTATGTGTAAGAGTTTTGAGTTTTATTCCCCCTGAGATGTCTCTCTTCTCATATTTATACTTTCTAACTCCTTCACTTTGATGAGGCTTCCTTAGAGTCTTAAAGCATTAAACCTTTTGCACTTAGCAATTCACTTTCGTCATTCACAGTCTCTGTCCCAAGTGACTTCTGTAGGGACAAAAGTGGCCTCAACTGGATTCCAGTTCTTCTCCCCCATCATAAACACACACACACACACACACACACACACACACACACACACACACACAAATTGACCCACTTCCATCTGTTCCTAAATTATCCAGATGACCAGTGATGCTGCCACACTACTTGTTGAGAAATTGGTAATGTTCATGGGAGGGAGAGCAGGGGGGAAGAGGATGTAAGGAAACAGAGTTGAGTTCAGTTACAAGTTCTTGAGTCAGCTTGTGACATCCTGCCAGAGTTCATTTCATTTTAGGGGTTAGGGTGGTGAAGGAGCATGTTAGGGATTTCTTTAGTCTGCCATTTTGTTGGTCATATCACCAAGAATATCTATTTTTTATACTTATCCACCATTCTAATTAGCCTTTTCTGTGAACTTCTTAATTATTGATGTCATTCTTAATATGGTATGCCCAGAATTAAACATACTATTATATGTATTCTGCTGAGAGCATTGAGGATATCCCTTTATGTAATCTGAATGTTATACTAATAATAATTCTGATGAAGATTAGGTTAACCCTAATAACCTTGGCTTAAGATTTTGGTCAATTTAGATCTGACATGGCTTATATTCAGGGCTCTCACATTCTGAACTTGCTTAGATTTTTTGTTTTGTTTTAGCTCAAGTATAGTATATTAATTCTTGTTAAATCTTATTCTGTTAGTTTTGTCCCAGCACACCAGCCTTGTAGAATCAAGGTAAATACAGAATCCATAAAGTAATTGAGAGTATACCTAACAAGGCTTACATGGAAATTATATCAATATAACTAAAATTACTGTATGCAGAAATTAGACCTAAATAATTATACAAATATTAATTACTTGTGGGTAGTCAATGCCAAAACATATAATATTACTACCAAATTAATGTCTTCAAAACTCCTAAATGATTATGGAGCTAGAAAAATTATAGAGAATATCTTAAGGATCCTAAGGAAAATAATGAAAGGGGAATAAGAAGAAAGATGGTCTAGCAGTACCATCTCAAACTATTCTAAAAGCAATAATAGTCAATACTGTTTAATGTTCGTTTAAAAGTATAAAATTTGATCATTGGGATAGATTTAAAATACAAGATCACGAAGCAAAGAATAAAGTAACATAATGTTTAATCTACCCAAAGACCCCAACTACTAGGGCAAGGAATCACTAGTCTACAAAACTTTTTAGAAAAGCAAAAATTTGTTTGATAAAAGTAGTACTTAGAACATCTCAGCTCATTTACTATATTAAAATAAACTACAAATATACACATGACCTATATATAAAAGGTCATTTCATAAGTATATTAGAATAGAATGGTAGGAGATACATTTCACAGATATAGGAAAGATTGTGGGAAATAAAATTGACAACTTTGACTAAAGAAAATTATAATTACACCACCAAAATCAATGCAGTTAAAATTAGAGGGAAAATAATTAATTGTAAGAAATCTTTATAGCCAGTTTCTCTGATAAAGATCTGTGGGGAACTTACTCAAATATTTGAAAAAAGTTCTCAAATCATGTGTACCCTTTTACTCAGTGGCACTATTATTAGGTATAGATTTCTAAGAAATGAAAGAATGACTAACATATATTAAAATTTTATAGTAACACTTTTCACTTTAGAAACCTAGTGTTTGATATATACAAACATCCAAACTTCTGGAATGAGAACTCACTATTTTACAAAAACTGCTGGGAAAACTGGAAAGTAGTTTGACAGAAACTAGGAATAGATCAAACATCACACTCCACGGGCCAAGAAAACATAAAAATAGATACATGATTTATACATAAAGAGTGATACCATAAACAAATTAAGAGGACATGGAATAATTTACCAGTTCAACCAAAAGTAAGGGAAGAGTTTATGATCATACAAGAGATAGTGAATATCATATAAAATGAATAATTTTGATTACATTAAATTAAAGAGTTTGCACAGACAAAACCAATGTAGCCAAGATTGGAAGGAAAGCAGAAAACTGAAGAAAAAACTTTACAGCATACTTTTTCTGATAAAGGCTTTATTTCTCATGTATATTTGGAAATATTTGTAATTATTGGTATTTGTAAATTAAGGACAATGAAAAAATTTAGAATTTTTAAATTTATTTTTTGTATTTGGAAATTATTAATGCGAAAGAATTTTTAGATTGTATTTAATTGTTTTTTGGACACTAATGAACATATAAAATGGAATTTCTTTTAAAAATGTAAAATGATGTGTTCTATATATCATAAAAATAAAATGAAAACACTTTTCAGTCAATAAACATTAAGTGGCTACTAGGTTCTAATATATAGTTAACTGTGTCAAATTTATAAAAATACAAGTCATTGTCCAATTCATAACTGGTCAAATAATATGAATAGGAAGTTTACAGATGAAGAAATCAAAATTATCTCTAATCATATGAACAAATGTTCTAAATCCCTTATAATTAGTTATTTTTATATCATATATATATATTTATAAATATATACTTTTATAAAATAATATGTATAATATATTATATGTATATAAATATATAATATTTATATTACCAAATTAATACAACTCTGAAGAATTACTTCATATCTATAATATTGGCTAACCTGACAGAAAGGGGCATGACAAAGGTCAGAGGGAATGTGGGAAAATTGAGATAATAATGTACTGTTGGTGGACTTGTGAACAGATACAACTTTACTGGAGCATAATTTGGAACTGTGACTAAAGGATTATAAAAATGTGCATTCTCTTTGACCTAGCAATACCACTATTAGGCCCAAAGAGCTTAAAAAAATGATAATAAAAATGAAAAGTATCTATATGTACAAAATATGCATAGAAGCATTTTGTGGTGACAAGGACTTGGAAATTGAAGCGATGCCCATCAGTTGGGAAACAGATGAACAACTGATGATATATAATTATGATGGAGTAGCTTTGTACTTTATGAAATGATAGAATAGTTTTAGAAAAACTTGAAAAGACTTAAATAAACTGATGCAAAGTGAGCATAACCTGACAATATGCACAGTAACAGGAATATTATACTATGATCAACTTGTCATAACTTCTTAGAAAAATTCAAATATCTAAGATAGTTCTGAAGGACTTATAATGAAAAATGTTATCAATCTCCAAAGAAAGTACTGATCAAGTTCGAATGCAAATTTAAGCCTAGTTTTTTAACTTTATGTTTCTGGAGCTTTTTTTGTCTGATATATTTTGGGGGGAAGGGGAAACATGGTTAATATGGAAATATATTTTGCATGGCTGTACATGTATAATCTATATAAAATTGCTTGCTTTCTTAAGGAGGCAGGAAGAGAGGAAGAGTTATTTTTACATGTAATTGGGTAGAATATATTTAAGGAAAACCTAAAATGGTGTCTATCAATTGAGGAATTGAGGAATAAATTAAGGATCATTAATATAATGAAATATGATTGCCAATAAGAAAATATATAAGCAGTGGATTAAAATAATTAAGGATAGCTTTTATGAATTGATGTAGAATGAAATGAAAAATCAGGAGAACAAATTATATAGACTACAGTACTGTGGAGAAAAACAACTATGAAAGACTTAAAATATTTCATTAAAGAAGTGATTAGTCCAGAGGACCAATGATGAAGTATGTTTTTATTTCTTGATAGAGATTCACAATGAGACATATGATTTTAGACATTACCAATACATGGGTTTGTTTTGATTGATTATAGGGTTTGTTTTGATTGATTATGCTAACTTGTTATACGAATTTTTTTGAGGGGAGTAATTGGAAGGAGAGTGGGAGTAGTAAAAGTGATAATTTTATAAAAAAGAAGTCAATAAGAGGAGCAAGTATTTAAAGAAGATAAACAAAAGAGATCATAAGGAGGTTCAGAGATCAACACAGACAAGCAAGACAGCTTTGGAAGTAATGTGCTAAATTGATTATCTACTTTAAAAATAAGCCATATGTTACTCAATGTGTGTATACTATATACAATATACATATGTATACGTATACAAAAATATTTACATATATATGGAAATGTCTAAAATTGTTGGCATATGTAAATTAAGAATAATTAAAAATTTAGAACTTAAATTAAAAATATATTATGGTTTCCACTTGGAAATTACTAATGTCAAAATATTTGTAGGTTATATTTAGTTGTTCTTAGGACACTGAAGAGGTTTTAAAATAGAAAACTTTCTTTATAAAAATATAAAATGTGTTCTGTATACAATTAAAATAAAATGAAAATACTTTTTAGTCAATAAACATTCATTAAGTGACTACTATGTTCTAGGCACTGTGTCAAAAACTAATGATAAAAAGAAAGGCAAAAGACAACTTTTGTTCTCAAGGAGCTTGCAATCTAATGGGGAGGCAATGTGCAAACAATTATATACAAATAACCTATACCCAGGATAAATTTGAGGTAATAAACAGAGAGCAAGTACTTGTAGAAAGAATATCCTCTAAGGCCTCCTTTGGCTTAAATTTTATGATTCTATAAGTAATAAAAAATACATAGATAACAAGAATTGTAAAATTCCAAAAAGTGAAAGTTATAGGTGAAGAATAAGAATAATGCTGAACAATTAATGCTGCCACTACTAAACCACAAGTCTGGGATGCATAACCATGAAAGAACTGTACTAAACATCTTCAATAAGACATTTCAAGTTCTTATAAAATAAGAAATATAAAGATAGACTTCCCTTTTGAAGCCAAACATCACTGCTGTTATTATTATTACCATTATGTAACTTAAAGTACATTCAGAAATTATTTATAAATGAATGACTCTGACATTCCTTCTCAAAATGTGCAGCCCATTACTCATACATGCACTCACACTGTTGCTGTAAATGGACAATGAACTTGGGACATAATTGAACAAGACTGAATAGCTTTATGTTTTCCTGGTAGAAAAAAATGCTGTACATTTCCAAATGCTTATGTACATTTTATTTCCATGTAGTAAAACTGATAACTGCATCAAATAATATTAGATAAAAGGAAAATATCTTTCCCTGTTTCTAAGGATAAAAGGATAAAACTATTTTCCCCCAAAGGCTAAAAAAATCAGCAAGGTTTAGAAAGAATTAGATTAAAAATTCATCAATTATTTATTGTTTTCTACTATATACAATGTATTGTTTGGGATAAAAAGATGAGTAGAACTACAATATTATAATTATAAAGATTAATTAAACCCCAAATAACTTACTTTATTCTTATACAAAATTAGGATTACAACTAAGAAGCAGGAAGCTGGAGGAATTGACCTATGTTGGTGATACAATATCCTTTACCTTTTGTTTATTCTCTCTCTCTCTTTCTCTCTCTCTCTCTCTCCTCCTCCCTCTCCCTTCCTTCCTTCCTTCCTTCCTTCCTTCCTTCCTTCCTTCCTTCCTTCCTTCCTTCCTTCCTTCCTTCCTTTAAAAATTTATTTAGAATATTTTTCCATGGTTACATGATTCATGATTTCTCCTACCCCTCTTCCTCCCCTCTCCCTAAGCTAACAAGTAATTCCACTGAGTTATGTAAATATCATTGTTCAAAATCGATTTCCATGCTATTCATATTTGCAATAGGGTGATCTTTTAACGCCAAATCCCTAATCATATCCCCATTGAACCACATGATATGTTTTTCTCCTGGGTTTCCACTCTCACAGTTCTTTCTCTGGATGTGGATAGTATTCTTTCTCATAAGTCTCTCAGGATTGTCCTGAATCATTGCATTGCTGCTAGTAGAGAAATCTATTACATTTTATTGTGCCATAATGTGTGAGTCTCTGTGTACAATATTCTCCTGGTTCTGCTCCTTTTGCTCTGAATCAATTCATGGAGGTCTTTCCAGTTCACATAGAAATCCTCCATTTCTTTCATTTCTTTCAGCACAATAGTATTCCATCACAATCAGATACCATAATCTGTTCAACCATTCCCCAATTGATGGACACCCTCTCAGCTTACAATTTTTTGCCACCACAAAGAGCTTGACTACATATTTTTGTACACGTATTTTTCTCTATTATCTCTTTGGGGTACAAACCCAGCAGTGGTATGGCTGGATCAAAGGGTAAACATTCTTTTGAAGCCCTTTGGACAGAGTTCCAAATTGCCCTCCAGAATTGCACTCCACCAGCAGTGTATTAGTATCTCAATTTTTCCACATCCCCTCCAATATTTATCACTTTCCTTTGCTGCCATATTGGCCAATCTGCTAGATTTGTTTTCCCTTTCATTCTTTCCCCAATACCAATTCTTTTCATTTCCCTTTGCTGAACACCGACATTACCTGTTGTGTTTTTATTCTTTTCCTCTGAGAATAAAAAGATCCTTCTCCTTGCCCCACATCAACTCTACTCATGCCCTTGAATAGATCTCTGCTATCTTTTCTGGGGCCTTTCCCCTTCAATCATCTGCATCCTCTGCAATATCCAGCTTTCCTTTATCTATTAGCTTCTTCCTTGTCTGTGAACATGCACAGATTTTTCCAGGCTTTAAAATGTGTGTGCCTGTCCCTACCATTCCCTTGAACTATCATCTTGGATTTTTCCTCTTTTTTTAGTTAAATTTCAAATGTGTTCACAATCATTGCCTGTATTTTATTAGTTCCTACTAAATTTTTAACCCTTGGCAACATCTATTGTCCCCACCACTCAAAATAAAGTATTATTTCTAAGATAAAAATGATATCTTTATTGTTACATCTAATGATCTTGTCTGTCTTCATCCATTTTGAGTTCTGCGTAGCATTTGGCACAGTTCACCACCAAACTTTTCTGGATACTTTGTTCTCTTCCTACCTCTCTGACTAATTCTTCCCACTCTTTTTTCAGGATAATCATCCATATCCAATCTTCTATATATGAATGTACCTCAGGTCTCTCTCCTGAGCCTCTTCCTTTTATCTTCTTATTCTTTCTCCTTTTTCTTCCTTTCTTGCTCTTTTCTTCTACCTTTTTTTAAACCCTTACCTTCCGTCTTGGAGTCAATACTGTGTATTGGCTCCAAGGCAGAAGAATAGTAAGGGCTAGGCAATGGGGGTCAAGTGACTTGCCCAGGGTCACACAGCTAGGAAGTGGCTGAGGTCAGATTTGAACCTAGGACCTCCCGTCTCTAGGCCTGGTTCTCAATCCGCTGAGCTACCCAGATGCCCCCTGGACAGTGTTATTTCTAATAAATCCCTCAAAATTGTTCTGGATCATTGCATTGCTACTACTAGAGAAGTCCATTACATTCAATAGTACCATAGTGTATTAATCTCTGTGTATAATGTTCTCCTGGTTCTGTTCTTCTTACTTTACATCAATTAATAGAGGTCATTTGAGTTCACATGGAATTCCTCCAGTTTATTATTCCTTTGAGCAAAATAGTATTCCATCACCAACATATACCACAATTTGTTCAGCCATTCCCCAGTTGAAGGGCATCCCCTCATTTTCCAATTTTTTGCCACCACAAAGAACGCAGCTATGAATATTCTTGTACATGTATTTTTCCTTATTATCTCTTTGGGGTACAAACCCAGCAGTGCTATGGCTGGATCAAAGGGCAGACAGTCTTTTAGTGCCCTTTGGGCATAGTTCCAAATTGCCCTCCAGAATGGTTGGATCAATTCACAACTCCACCAGCAATGCATTAATGTCCCAACTTTGCCACATCCCCTCTAGCATTCATTATTTTCCTTTGCTGTCATGTTAGCCAATCTGCTAGGTGTGAGGTGATACCTCAGAGTTGTTTTGATTTGCATCTCTCTGATTAAAAGAGATTTAGAATACTTTTTCATGTGCTTATTGATAGTTTTGATTTCTTTATCTAAAAATTGCCTATATATGTCCATTGCCCATTTATCAATGGGAGAATGGCTTGATTTTTTGTACAATTGATTTATCTCTTTATATATTTGATTAATTAGACCTTTGTCATAGGTTTTTGTTATGAAGACTTTTTTACCAATTTGTTGCTTCCCTTCTAATTTTGATTGCATTGGTTTTGTTTGTACAAAATCTTTTTAATTTGATGTAATCTAAATTATTTATTTTACATTTTGTGATTTTTTCTAACTCTTGCTCAGTCTTAAAATCTTTCCTTTCCCAAAGATCTGACATGTATATTATTCTGTGTTCAAAAGACATGTACAAGAATATTCATAGCTGTGCTATTTGTGGTGGCAAAAAATTATGTGTTATACTTTCCTTCTTTATATTCAGGTCATTCACCCATTCTGTGTTTATCTTGGTGTAAGGTGTGAGGTTTTGATCAAACCTAATCTCTTCCACGCTGTCTTCCAATTTTCCCAGCAGTTTTTTTTTTTTTTTTATGAAATACTGGATTTTGGTCCCAAGAGTTGGTATGTTTGGGCTTATCATAGACTGTCTTGCTGAGGTCACCACCAAGTCTATTCCACAGATCTTCCTTTGTGTCTCTTAGCTAGTACCATCTTGTTTTGATGATCAATGCTTTATAGTATAGTTTGAGTTCTGAGACTACAAGGCCATCTTCCTTCCCATTTTTTTCCTTTATTTCCCAGGATATCCTTGATCCTTTGTTCTTCCAAATGAACTTTGTTATGGTTTCTTCTAACTCAGTAAAAAAAATTGGTAGTTCCATGGGTATGGCACTAAATAAATAAATTAATTTGGGTAGGATTGTCATTTTTATTATGTTAGCTCGTCCTACTCATAAGCAATCACTGTTTTTCCAATTTTTTAGATCTAGTTTCAATTTTGTGGAGCGAGTTTTGTAATTGTGTTCATATAATTCCTGTGTTTCTCTTGGCAGATAGATTCCTAAGTATTTTATATTGTCTAGGGTGATTTTAAATGGGATTTCTATTTCTATTTCTTGCTGCTGAGAAGTTTTGGAAATATATAGAAATGCTAATGACTTATTTGGATTTATTTTGTATCCTGCAACTTTGCTAAAGTTGTTGATTATTTCCATAGCTTTTTAGTTGATTCTCTAGGATTCTTTAAGTAGACCATCATATCATCTGCAAAGAGTGATAGTTTGGTCTCCTCATTGCCTATTTTAATATCTTCAATTTCTTTTTCTTCTCTAATTGCTACTGCTAGTGTTTCTAGTAGTAGTAGTAGTAGTCTCTCAGTAACCAAGGATGACTATTGTCTTTGTGTGTTTTTGTGCACAAAGATACTTGTGCATGAAGATTTAAGTGGAAAAGTCAATGCACAGAGACAGTCCCACCCTCTCGGAATTGGAAGCCTGGGTCCAGTGGCATGAAAAGTCGTTACATCTGGAGACTTCCTCAGCTGCACTGGATGGCCGTGTTGTCTTTTGTGCTCCAACACACCCTAAGCACTCCACAGTGCCTTGCTGCGTCGCCATCTCAGCCATTGAAACTTCTTATTGGTTTCTTCCGTGTGTTCAGCCGAAGCAGTCTTCACATGCTGGGTGAGCAAAGCCCTAATTCACCAGGGGTCCACGACGACCTGATGGCTAACCTCACAAGGTTTAGCCGGCCTGTCAAAGCCGTTGCCTGGGTGTGGCCGCTGCCGCATGCTAGCAGCTACTAGGAGCCACAAGTGAGAGTTGGGTGTCAGGTGAGGGTCAGAGGCTGGAGAGCTGCCCTAGGAGGGCACAACAAGCCCTCCATACCAAAGATATTACTCCTCCCTGAGCACCCCATATATCCCTTGTGTTTCTAGTACAATGTTAAATAATAGAAGTGACAATGGGCATGCTTGTTTCACTCCTGATCTTATTGGGAGGACTTCTTGTTTATCCCCATTGCAGATGATATTTGCTGATGGTTTTAGATATATGCTGTTTATTATTTTTAGAAAAGGCCCTTCTATTCTTATACTTTCTAGTGTTGTATTTTATCAAAGGCTTTTTCTGCATCTATTGAGATAATCATTTGGTTTTTCTCGGTTTGTATGTTAATATTGTCAATTATGTGTATGGTTTTCCTAATATTGAACCATCCTTGCATTCCTGGTATAAATCCTACCTAGTCATAATGAATAACCCTTGTGTTCACTTGCTGGAATCTTTTTGCTAGCATTCTATTTAAGATTTTTGCATCAATGTTCATTAAGGAGATTGGTCTATAGTTTTCTTTCTCTGTTTTTGACCTGCCTGGCTTTGGGGTCAGTACTATATTTGTGTCATGAAATGAATTTGGTAGAACTCCTTCTTGGCTTATTCTGTCAAATAGTTTGTATAATATTGGGAATAATTGTTCTTTGAATGTTTTATGGAATTCATTTGTAAATCCATCTGGTCCTGAGGACTTTTTCTTAGGGAGTTTTTTGATGGATTCTTCAATTTCTTTTTCTGATGTGGGGTTGTTTAGATATTCTATTTCTTCCTCTGTTAGTCTAGGCAATTTATATTTTTGTAAGTATTCATCCATATCACCTAGATTGACATATTATGATTGCCTTAATTTCCTCTTCATTAGAGGTGAGGTCTCCCTTTTCATCTTGGATACTGTCAATTTGGTTTTCTTCTTTCCTTTTTTAAATTAGATTGACCAGTACTTTGTCTATTTTCTTTGTTTTTTCTAAGTATCAGGTTCTAGTCTTATTTATTAAATCAATAGTTCTTTAACTTTCAATTTTATGAATTTCTCCTTTGATTATTAGGATCTCTAATTTAGTTTTCATCGGAAGATTTTTGATTTGTTCACTTTCTAGTTTTTTTAATTTGCATGCCCAATTCATTGACCTCTGCCCTCCCTAATTTGTTAATATATGAACTCAAGGATATAAATTTCCCCCTGAGTACTCCTTTGGCTACATCCCTTATGTTTTGTAAGGATGTCTCATCATTGTCATTTTCTTCAACAAAATTATTAATTGTTTCTATAATTTGTTCTTTAATGGATTTTGGAGAATCACATTGTTTAATTTCCAATTAATATTTCATTTGCCTCTCCATGTACCCTTACTACTTATTATTTTCATTGCATTGTGATCTGAGAAGGTTGCATTTATTATTTCTGCTATTTTGTACTTGTTTGCAATGTCTTTATGCCCTACTACATGGTCAGTCTTTGTGAATGTGCCATGTGCTGCTGAAAAGGTGTATTCCTTTTTGTCTGTATTTATTTTTCTCCAGATATCTACTAACTATTTTTTCCTAAGATTTCATTCACTTCTCTTACCTCTTTCTAATTTATTTTTTAATTTAATTTATCTGTTTCTGATAGAGAAAGTTTCAGGTCTCCCACTAGTATGGTTTTTCTGTCTATTACATCCTGAGCTCCACTAGTGTCTCCTTTAGAAATTTGGATACTATGGCATTTGGTGCATACATTTTAAGTACGGATATTTCTTCATTGTTTATACTGCCTTTTATCTGAATGTAATTACCTTCCCTATCTCTTTTGACTAGATCTATTTTTACTTTGGCTTTGTCAGATATCATGATTGTGACTCCTGCATTCTTTTTATCAGTTGATGCCCAATAGATTTGGCTTCATTCTCTTACTTTTATCCTTTGTGTATATACCTTCCCCATGTGTGTTTCTTGTAGACAGCGTATGGTAGGGTTTTGGTTTCTAATCCACTCTGCTATTTGCTTGCATTTTATGGGTGAGTTCATTCCATTCACAATCAGAGAGATGATTAACAGTTTTGTTTTTCCCAGCATTTTGATTTCTACTCCTGGGCCTGCCCTTTCTTTTTTCACTATTTCCTTCTACACCAATGTTTTCTTTTTAATCAGTCCCCTTAATTCCCACACTTATTTCACTTCCCTTTCTACCCCTCTCCCTTCTTATTCCCCTCTTGTTTTCTTTACAATCTTTTTAAACTACCCCTCACCCTCTCCCTCCCTTGTATTGTTTCCTTCCCCACCAGTCTGTTTGTTACCCTTCTACTTCCCTATAATGTGCAAATCAGTTCTCTGTCCCAATGGATCTGATTGCTCTTCCCTCTTTCAGTCAATTTCAGTGCATGGTGGAATTAAGTATTTCCTTTCTCCAATCTCTTTATCCTTCCAGTATATTTTCTACCCCTTCCACCATGAGCTTCTTTGTGACATATATATTTAAACCATTTTTTCTTTTCCCATTTCTCTTAATATTAACCTCTTTTTCCAACTCTAGTTGTTTATATATGTATATATATACACATATGTGTATTTATACATGCATATATCTATATACATATTTATTTCTTGCCATTTCATCCTATAGAGTTTTTCACTCTTCCCTCTAAGTATAATTCTTCTAGCTACCCAGGTAATAACAATTTTAAGAGTTACCAATATCGTCTTTTCATGTAGGGATATATATAATTTTAAGTTATGCCCAGATATTCCAACCACTGCTGGAGGCTCAGTTCTATAGGTGGGGAAGGGGTCCTCTGAATTTTCTTATTCCTTCCCCTGAAACCAGAGTGTTCTCGAATTCAGACTTTTTGGGGGAGTACCTTTTAAGTTGAGTCCAGCAGGAGGGTTTCCTAGCTCTCTCCTGTTTTTAGATTTGGTGTTCAGTATCCTAGGAGCGTTTTGTTTTTAATTGGTGAGAAAGGGTTTTCAGAGGTCTGAATTTTCACTGCCTCTATGTTGCCATCTTTAGTCCCCCTCTCCAGCTCATTTTATAGATAAAGAAACAGGCACAGAGAGTTGTGACTTTCCCAATTCTATTCAGCTAAGAAGTGTCTGAAGCAGGAATTGAATTCTGGAAAATGCGTCTCCTGACTCCAAGCCCAGCACTGTCCATTGTACCATCTAGCTGCCATATTTATTTTGTACCTATTATATATTTACTCATTTACTCATATTTTGTATTTTGACAGTGGAATGTAACGTTTTTAAAGTAAGGTTTTTGCATTTGTAGTCACAGTGAGTGATACAAAGTACATATTTAATAAATGGCTTTGATGGTTTGATTTCTCTTATAAATAAATGCAAGTGTCTCTCCAGAGGTCAATATAAGACCTTATAACTAAAGCAGGTGGATTTTTTTAAAACCACAAGTTATTTGGCACATTCCACTCTCTGGACTCTGCATAGAAACAACTAAATTTTTAGGAATGGCCAGATAAGTTTCCATGTAATCTTTATTGAAACATGTTTCTTTATCAACATAATTTTCCTAAAACTATTTTGTCTCTTATAGTCTTTGATACAAATGTTTTCTCCAAATTTGGGGAATTTGTATAATAGTAATAATGATAATAATAGTAATGACATACAGATGTAAGACTTTTTCCAAAGTACTCTATATGTCATCTCAGGTGATTGTCACAATAACCCTGTAAAAAAGGCACTATCCTTATCCCTATCTTTCAATTGAGGAAACTGAGTCTAAAAGGAGTTAAATAACATGCTTGAAAGTCAGGCAACTAGTAAGTATCTAAAACAAGATTTGTACTCTCTTCCTCCTGATTCCAGAGTTGAATATTCTAACTACTGTTCCATCTAACTATTTAATATTGACAGGGTGTTAATGCTTTAAAACCTGGAACAAATTGTGGTCTTTTACTAATTTAAGAGAGTTTTTAAAATTTCATAATTCATTCAACATGTAAGTTTCTTCTCTTTAAATGTTAACTGTAATAATTTTATTGCATTAAAATGCTGTAGAGTCAGCTGAAAATATAATTGTTTTAAATTCTTCAGAAATAAAAATGACTAAAATATATAATTTATAAGCTGATTTAAATCTTAAATATTCATGTTATATTTTGATGAAAAATAGGCTGCATCTGCATTTGCACCTGGGACTTTAATAAAGGCAGAATCTTTGTTAAAACTTTTCTTAGTGAGCCTTGATTTATTTGTCCACGTGTTCAGAGGGAATTTTGACAGAATGTTGTATATTAATAACCAAATGTTTTATCCACATGTTTCCATCTTTAAAAGTAATGGAAGGAAGCATTAAGAAAAGCTTAAATGTGACAGTCTTTAAAAGCCTCACAGAAAATGTTTATATTTTAAATGAATCAATAAAGAAACATTTGCTCCATTTAGAAATTTAAGTCACTGATTCAAATGTTTCCATTTGCAGGGAAACATCTTGACTATTAAGATGGTATTAAATAATAGTGATTTCCTAAGTGAAAATTTTATTCAGAAAATTATAGCAGTATATGTGTTTTCTTTCTTGCAAATTTAATTTGTTAAAGTAGCAATTTGATTTATATAGCAGTCACCTCACAATGAATCCTCCCTCAGATACTTGGTAGTAGTGTTATCTTAAATAAGTCAATGTCCTTACATGTAAAAGGCAGGAGCTGGGCTCAGTGGCCACTAATCTTCTTTTGATTTTATGTTATATTTTGATAGGAGTGCTGGAATTAAAATCATGTAAATCAAATGTGAATTCTGTCTAGGAAAAACACGTTATATATGAGGTGGCTATAGTCTTGATATTCAATGAAAGGAAGAAAAGAAGGGAGGGAGGAAAGAAGGAAACAGAAAAGAGAAATGATATAAGACTAACAATATTTAATAAAGAATAAGTAATAAAAACTCTAGTAGAAAGCTTTTTACAGTGTATATGTCAATTCAATAGAAAAAAAATTAACCAATTATAGAAAAAGAATGCCATATAGTATCACAAATAAGAACTTTATATTATATACTTTATAATTCCATCCTGATTGACATCTTATTAGAAAAGAGCATAGCTTAGTGTGAACCTGCCATAGCTCTTGAGAAGTCACCTGCTACCTGGGCTGGAGGTTAACCAAGGACACTACTTCTGAGCTGTGCTACTCCTGTGAACAGGCTGAGGGAGGCTGCCTTACTGGATTGACATTTATCTTGAACAAATTTAGATTGGCTATGGAGCTAAAACAAGGGGAAAATTAGATGAGGTTTATGACAAGGCAGGAAGGACAGCTCTGGTACTAGGGATCCTGCAGCACTTAACTTGTGTATTCACTGCTCTGTACTGATGTTCACTGTGCTGATAACTTCTATTCCTTTCAGAATGGTGTTTGAGAATTTTTCCCATGCTGTCTGTGGGCAAGGCTGGCTCACCTGTGCCTAGAGTGTAATGAAAAATCATATGCAAAGTCAGCAGATACTGGGTCCCCAAAGACACTTTATCTGAAACACATAGCATCCCCAAGGATGTGCCTGTGCCTGAAAAAAAATATGTCCCTTGCAAGTTAGATGCCAAAGGAACCACTACACACTTTTATTGTATTTTATCTTATCCTAATACTCATTTCCTCAAGAAAACCCACTGCTTTCAATAATTCCTTCCCATTAAAAAAAGTTAAGCAAAATTATTTCATAGCTTTGAATAAGTTATAGAAATGTATACCATTTGGGTATTCATGTCTCTGTGTATATACATATATATTTCATCTGTAAGTCATTGAGTGTTCTAAGTAGCTTCACTTTTTTATTGTCTCTTTGAATTCTAATTACTACTGATACTTATGAAAAGTATTTATTGTAGTTGTTTAAAGAATATCACCATTGTTGTAGTCAGTATTAAATTAATACAGCATGCCATTGAGTTGTTGTTGTTTTTTAATCCATATGCTTTTCCAAATAGTCAGTTTGGTTGCTTAACCATAGCCAATGACCAATGGAAAGTCAAAGGAATTAGCAACAAATCACAACAATTAATTAATTAATTAAGCATTGTAATACATATATGTATACTTAAAATAGAGTAAAAGTTCTTGATTGATTTTCTATATCAAGCATATATTGTCCCTTAATAACATTATTTTGAATTCCAGTATAGAATGTGTTATCTTTATTCTTAATTTGTATATGTATGCATACTTGTACACAAGCTTGTGTTTGTGTAATTAGAACATATAGTCAAAAAAATTAGGTAATAGTTGCTCTTCAGCCAAGGGTTCCAAACTGCAGGATATTTTTTTTCTAGCTATAAAACCTTCAAAATTCCCTTCACCTCTTGTTTTTTAAATAAAATTCTTTAAACCAGATAAATATAAGTCACTTTAAATAGAAAATTATTCTAGGACAATTTTTAAAGAAAACAAACTCTAGGTATAACCAGTACTTTTCTGTCTCTTTAACAGTTATTAGCTATAACATTTTTATCTCAGATTGATAGATTTCTTTTCTCGCACCCATAATAATTTAGCATCAGATTCTTCCTCAAGATCATGTTCACTCCAGGTAGGCATCAGAAAAACTTGTACCATTTCTAAACTTGCTGGTTAAGTTTCTGTAAAATGGTTGGGGGAGGGGGTTTAAAGCCTCATATTGAAGTACAAACTTTGTCTATAATTTTAATTTCCTTCTTTTAGAGCCCCATTTCTTTCTATCACATGACATAACCAGGATGAGACAAAAAACTGCATATGGCATTTCTGTTCCAAAAGTGTAAACCATACAAATCTATATTATTTCTGATCAGAAGGAAGGATTTTTCTAATTCATTCTAAAAGATATTTCAGCAAATAAATTGTATAGTAAATATAGAACTAGATAGAGAGTCAGGAATATTTACTCAAATCCTGTTCTATAACCCTAGACATGTCCTTTAACCTCTCTCAGTCTTAGTTTCTTCATATGTAAAATAGGGGTGGGATGGGGGAGAATAATAACATATACTTCACAGGCTTTTGAGGATCAAATACAATGCACCATATATTTTTGTTTGTTTTTTTTTCCTTTTAAACATTATTTTATTTGGTCATTTTCAAACATTATTCATTGGAAACGAAGATCATTTTCTTTTCCTCTCCCTCCCACCAGCCCTCCCATAGGTGACACATGATTCCTCTGGGTATCACATGTATCCTTGATCCAAACTCATTTCCATTTTGTTGGTATTTGCATTAGGGTGTTCATTCAGAGATTCCCCTCAGTCATATCCGCTCCACCCCTGTAGTCAAGCAGTTGCCTTTACTCAGTGATTTTGCTCCCACCATTTGTCTTCTGATTGTGGGTAATATTTTTTCTCCTAGATCCTATGCAGATTGTTCAGAGACATTGCATTGGCACTAATGGAGAAGTCCATTATGTTCGATTGAACCACAGTGTATCAGTCTCTGTGTACAATGTTTTCCTGGTTCTGCTCCTTTTGCTCTGCATCACTTCCTGGAGGTTGTTCCAGTCTCTGTGGAATTCCTCCACTTTATTATTCCTTTCAGCACAATAGTATTCCAGAAGGGCATCCCCTCATTTTCCATTTTTTTCCACCACAAAGAGCGCAGATATGAATATTCTTGTACAAGTCTTTTTCCTTATTATCTCTTTGGGGTACAAACCCAGCAGTGCTATGGCTGGGTCAAAGGGCAGACAGTCTTTTAGCACCCTTTGGGCATAGTTCCAAATTGCCCTTCAGAATGGCTGGATCAATCCACAGCTCCACTAGCAATGCATTAATGTCCCAACTTTTCCACACATTCTCCAGCATTCATTATTTTCCTTTGCTGTCATGTTAGCCAATCTGCTAGGTATGAGGTGATACCTCAGAGTTGTTTTGATTTGCATTTCTCTGATTATAAGAGATTTAAAACACTTTTTCATGTGCTTATTAATATTTTTATTTCTTTAACTGAAAACTGCCTGTTCATAACCCTAGCCCATTTATCAATGGGAGAATGGCTTGATTTTTTGTACAATTGATTTAGCTCTTTGTAAATTTGAGTAATTAGACCTTTGTCAGATGTTTTTCTTATGAACATTGTTTCCAAATTTGTTGCTTCCCTTCTGATTCTAGTTACATTTGTTTTGTTTGTACAGAAACTTTTTAATTTGATGTAGTCAAAATTATTTATTTTACATTTTACGACTCTTTCTAAGTCTTGCTTGGTTTTAAAATCCTTTCCTTCCCAAACTTCTGACATTTATACTATTCTGTGTTCACCTAATTTACTTATACTTTCCTTCTTTATGTTCAAGTCATTCACCCATTCTGAGTTTATCTTGGTGTAGAGTGTGAAATGTTGATCCGAACCTAATCTCTCCCACACTGTCTTCCAATTTTCCCAGCAGTTTTTAACAAATAATGGATTTTTGTCCCAAAAGCTGGGGTCTTTGGGTTTGTCATAGACTGTCTTGCTGAGGTCACTTACCTCAAGTCTATTCCACTGATCCTCCATTCTGTCTCTTAGCCAGTTTTGATGATCACTGCTTTATAATATACTTTGAGATCTGGGATTGCAAGGCTACCTTCCTTTGTATTTTTTAATTATTTCCCTGGATATCCTTGATCCTTTGTTCTTCCAAATGAACTTTGTTATGGTTTTTTCTAATTCAGTTAAAAAGTTTTTTGGAAGTTCCATGGGTATGGCACTAAATAGATAGATAAGTTTAGGTAGGCTGGTCATTTTTATTATATTAGCTCGTACTACCCATGAGCAGTTAATGTTTTTCCAATTGCTCAAGTCTAGTTTTAGTTGTGTGGAGAGGGTTTTGTAGTTGTGTTCATATAGTTCCCATGTTTGTCTCGGCAGAGAGATTCCTAAGTATTTTATATTGTCTAAGGTGATTTTGAATGGAATTTCTCTTTCTAATTCTTGCTGCTGAGATGTGTTAGAAATATATAGAAATGCTGATGACTTATGTGGGTTTATTTTGTATCCTGCAACTTTGCTAATGTTTTTGATTATTTCTACTAGTTTTTCAGTTGATTCTCTAGGATTCTTTAAGTAGACCATCATATCATCTGCAAAGAGTGACAGCTTGGTATCCTCATTGTCAATTTTGATACCTTCAATTTCTTTTTCTTTTCTAATTGCTACTGCTAGTGTTTCTAGTACAATGTTAAATAATAGAGGTGATAATGGGCATCCTTGATTCACTCCTGATCTTATTGGGAATGCATCTAGTTTATCCCCATTGCAGATGATGTTTCCTGATGTTTTTAGATAAATAATGTTTATTATGTTTAGGAAAGACCCTTGTATTCCTATGCTTTCTAGTGTTTTTAATAGGAATGGGTGTTGTACTTTATCAAAGGCTTTTTCTGCGTCTGTTGAGATAATCATGTGATTTTTGTTGGTTTGCTTGTTGATATGGTCAATTATATGGATGATTTTCCTAATATTAAACCAGCCCTGCATTCCTGGTATAAATCCTACTTAATCATAGTGAATGACCCTCCTGATCACTTGCTGGAGTCTTTTTGCTAGTATCCTATTTAAGATTTTTGCATCTATGTTCATTAGGGAGATTGGTCTGTAGTTTTCTTTCTCTGTTTTTGACCTGCCTGGCTTTGGAATCCGTACCATATTTGTGTCATAAAAGGAATTTGGTAAAACTCCCTCTTTGCTTATTATGTCAAATAGTTTGTATTGTATTGGGATTAGTTGTTCTTTGAATGTTTGATAGAATTCACTTGTGAATCCATTAGGCCCTGGGGATTTTTTCTTAGGGTGTTCTTTGATGAACTCTTGGATTTCTTTTTCTGATAGGGGATTATTTTAGAATTCTATTTCTTCTTCTGTTAGTCTAGGCAATTAATATTTTTGTAAATATTCATCCATATCGCCTAGTTTGGCATATTTATTGCCATATAATTGGGCAAAGAAGTTTTTAATGATTGCCTTAATTTCCTCTTCATTGGAGGTAAGGTCCCCTTTTTCATCTATGATACTGTTAATTTGCTTTTCTTCTTTCCTTTTTTAATTAGATAGACCAGTACTTTGTCTACTTTGTTTGTTTTTTTCAAAGTACCAGCTTCTAGACTTATTTATTAGTTCTATCACTTTTGATTTTATTAATTTCTCCTTTTATTTTTAGGATTTCTAATTTGGTTTTTTTCTGGGGGTTTTTAATTTATTTGCTTTCAAGTTTTTTGTTTTGTGTGTCCAATTCATTTATCTCTGCCCTCTTTAATTTGTTAATATATGCACTCAGGCATATGAATTTTCCTCTGAGTACTGCTTTGGCTGCATGCCATAAGGTTTGAAAGGATGTCTAACCATTGTCATTTTCTTTAATGAAATTATTAATTGTTTCTATGATTTGTTCTCTAACTAACTGATTTTGGAGTTTCATATTATTTAATTTCTAATTGATTTTTAATTTTGCTCTCCATGTACAGTTACAGATCATTATTTTTATTGCCTCATCATCTGAAAAGGTTGCATTTATTATTTCTGCTTTTCTGCATTTGTATGCCATGTTTTTATGACCTAGTGTATGGTCAATCTTTGTGAATATTCCATGTGCTGCTGAAAAGAAGGTGTATTCCTTTTTGTCCCTATTTATTTTTCTCCATATATCTATTAGCTCTATTTTTTTTCTAAGATTTAATTCACCTCTTTTACCTCTTTATTTATTTTTTATTTGATTTATCTAAATTTGATAGTAGTTGTTTCAGACCTCCCACTAGTATAGTTTTACTATCTATTTCCTCCTTCAATTTTCCTAGTTTATCCATTAGAAATTTGGGTGCTATACCATTTGGTACATATATATTTATTAGTGATATTTCCTCGTTGTCTATACTCCCTTTTATCAGGATGTATTTACCTTCCCTATCCCTTTTTATCAGGTCTATTTTTGCTTTGGCTTGGTCAAATATCATGATTGCTATTCCTGCCTTCTTTCTGTCAGTTGAGGCCCAATAGGTCTTACTCCAACCTTTAATTCTGACCTTGTGAGTATCTATCCACCTCATGTGTGTTTCTTGAAGACAACATATGGTAGGGTTTTGGATTCTAACCCATTCTGTGATTCATCTACATTTTATGGTTAAGTTCATCCCATTCAAGTTCAAAGTTATGATCGTGACTTGTGAATTCTCTGGCATTTTGATATCCTCCTCTAATTCTGACCTTTCTTCTTTTGCTATAACCTTTTAAACCAGTGGTTTACTTTAAATCAGACCACCTAGTCCCCTCCTTTGCTATGCTTCCCTTTCTGGCCCCTCCCATTTTGTTCCCTTCTTATTTTTGTTTTTTTTGGGGGGTAGGGTGGTCTGTTAATTTCCCTCCCACCTCTCCTTCCCTTCCTCTTTGACCTCCCTCTCCCCTACCACCCCTTTGTTTTCTCTTCTCCCTTACCCTGTTGGATAAGATAGAATTCAAGATCCCAATAGGTCTATATGTTCTTCCCTCTCAAAGTTGATTTCACTGAGAGTAAGGTTTAAGTAATACCAATTAGCACTCTCTTCCTCTCCTTTTTATAAGAGAATTCTTCCCCTCCCCTTCCCATGTGTATTTTTGTGTGACAAAGATTATTCTATTTAATTTATTTCTATTTCTTCAAGTATATCTTGGTACCATCATTGATTACCTCCCTCCCTTTTTCTTTCTTTTTGTTTTTTTTTTTCTCCAAATCATCTTAATGCCCCAATCTTACCCTCTGAGTGATTCTTCTGATTACTCTATTAATGCATACAATTTTTGAGATTTTCTCCATATATTTATATATATATATATACATGTATATATATATATATATATAATTTGATCTAATTGTAGCCCTTATAGAAGAGAGTTTGAATAAAAGAAAAAAAAATTCCTCCTTTTCCCTTTCTTTCATATTTACCTTTACATGTTTCTCTTGCTCATTGTGTTTGGATGTCAAACTTTCCACTGAATTCTGGTCGTTCCTTTACAAATACTTGGAAATCTTCTATTTTGTTGAATTCCCATACTTTCCCCTGGAAGTATATAGTTAGTTTTGATGGATAGCTGATTCTTCGTTGAAGACCCAGTTCTCTTGCCTTTCTGAATATCGTGTTCCAGGCTTTGCGGTCTTTTAGCATGGCAGCTGTCAGGTCTTGTGTAATCCTGATTGTTTCTCCTTTGTATCTGAAGTTTCTCTTTTTGACTACTTGTAAGACTTTTTCCTTAGCTTGGAAGCTCTTGAATTTGGCAATTACATTCCTGGGAGTTGTATTTTGGGGATTTAGTATAGAGGGTGTTCTATGAACTCTATCAATTTTTATTTTGCCCCCTTCTTCAAGAGCTTCAGGGCAATTGTCTTTTGATTATTTCTTGTAGTATCGCATTGAGATTTTTGTTTATCTCTAGTTTTTCAGGTAGACGAATGATTCTCAAATTGTCTCCCCTTCCTCTGTTTTCCTGGTCTGTCACCTTGTCAGTGAGATATTTTATGTTTTCTTCTAATTCGTTAATTTTTTGACTTGGTTTATTTATTCTTGCTCTTTTGCAAGATCATTGTCTTCCAGTTGCTTAATACTGGTTTTTAAGGACTGGTTTTGCTTTTTAGTTTGGTCTGCCCTGCTTTTTGAGGCTTCCAGCTGTTTCTCCAATTGGGAGTTCTTGTCTATCAGACTGTTGACCTCTCTCTGAATTTTTCCCCATTTTTTCTTGCCAGAAGGTTTCCATCTTTTGGATAAGCTCCAATTTGAGTTCTTCCAGAGCTTGTGGACAATTTCCATTTCAGGGGGAAGGTTTTGATTTTGTTTTAATTTCATCCTCTTTTTTCCTTTGTAGCCTGGGTTTTCCCTCTGTAAAAGTTTTCAATAGTCACTTTTTTCCTGTTCTTCTTGGAGGGTTGGTCTCGGGCACAATGAGCCATCCCTTTGGTGGTTTTCCCTTTCCTTTTTAGTCAGGAATCTGAGTGAGATGGGCAGGTTTTCTGTGGAGTTACATGGTGGGGC
Organism: Monodelphis domestica; assembly: GCF_027887165.1. NCBI lineage: Eukaryota > Metazoa > Chordata > Mammalia > Didelphimorphia > Didelphidae > Monodelphis > Monodelphis domestica. Next base: position 294,054,849 of record NC_077230.1, read on the forward strand.
TTTTGCCTCAGGCAGGTTCTGGTATCGCCTCACCCTTTGCAGTTTGCTAGCGTGTCTGCAGTCTGTGCTCTCTCATGCACAGGGTTTTCCTGTGAAACTGCTCTGAGTGTAGGTCCCTGGTAGTCCTTGTCAGTTCCTAAGGACCCTGGTGTGCCCCCCATTCACTACAGCGAGGAGCCGGTCTTTTGCCTCAGGCAGGCTCTGGAGTCTCCGCTGCATCTGCGGTTTGCAATAGCACCTGCGGTCTGTGCTCTCTAGTGCTCAGAGGTTTCCTATGTAACCGCTCTCAGGGGTAGATCCCTGGCAGTCCTAGTTACATCCCAAGGACCCTGGTGTGTCCCCCCTCTCACTACTGAGACATCCCTCACTCACTCGCTGTCTCTGGTGAGCGCGTTGTTCCCAACTCTGGTTCCTTAGGTGAGGTGGGGGAGGGTAGTTCAGATCACATTTGGGTGCAAGCTTTTTCTCCTTCTTATAGTGTGGAAATGCTTAAACCCCACATACCTTCATTGCTGTGCCCTAATGTAGAGTCCCTCCATTCTTCCAAAGATGATTTTTATGTTCTTTTGAGGTAGTCTATTTCATTGGGTGCTGGGGAGAGGAAGAGATTCGCTTCTAGATTGCAGCCATGTTTACCTGGAAGTCCATCATATAAGTTTTAACTATTATTATAATTGTTTAAATTCCCTATCTTGCCTACAGACAAGCTATTAGATTGCTTTAAGGGTTTCTAGGAAGGTTAACATAGATTACTTTCAGATTTATAATAAAACTGTCTAATTAATAGGTTACCCAGAGTAATTTATGTGGAAATTCACAGCTCATCTTCTGTTTCTTAATCTTCAATTCATATTATGGTAACACATAAAGCCTTTCTAAGAGAAGAGAAGAAATGAAATCCTTCTTTCACAGCCTTTGTTAACATAGTAATATCATAACTCCCTGCCTGCTGGTCAGGCTGAGATCTTGCAGCTGAGCATAAATGGGACACAACTTAGATATCTCACTTAGAGACTCACCAGCTAGTGACTATGTGAGAGATTTGTATCTTTTCAATTGGAGAGAAGAAGGAGGAGAAGGAGAAAGAAGTCCCAGAAAATTATTATATCCTAAGACCTCCAGTTATGCCAGCCACTAAGGGGGGAGGAGGGAGAAACTAATTTAAAGGGAAAAAATCAACTGTTCTACAATACAGAAAAATTAAGTAATTCTTTGTATAAGAAAGATTCCCAGACTGAATCCTGAAGAAAGGAAACCTCTGTAGGTGCATGACGACAAAATGCATGTGGGAACATTTTAACACCAACCTTGACATAATCTATTATGACCACCCCCAGGCAGCTTTCTTGTTAAAGTCTGCTAGCTAGGCATAAATTGAAATACTTGTACTTTTCTTCAAAACACCCCCAGCTACCTTGCATGCACTTTTCAGAGCTATTTCTCTAGAAGAAACCCAGGAGAATAGAGATTTGCAAATGGTTTCATGGCAGTCCATTGAGTAAATTATTTGCAAGAGCTAATTGGGGAAATTAAATACACATTGACTATTGACAAAAGCAGAATGCTCCCTGGAATGAATATTTGATTTCCAAAGTGTGATTTTTAAAATACTCTGCAATCAATTTTCCCAAGAGAACAGATCAATAAAATTAAATTTATAGTTAAATGAGCACTATTAGATATTCCTATTTTTTATTTTATATCAAATTCATATATTTCACTATATAAAACTTTTTGGGAGAATATATGACAAAGTAATATCAAACTATGAAAAGTAGTTTAGATTACTTAATGTTATAGGACTTCATCCATGTTCTGTATAATTTATTATAATAATTATTATATATGGAAGATGGAGAGGATATTTGAGGTATTAGGAATGTCATAAACGAATAGGAAAAAACATTGTCTTCATAGGAGAGTGAGTAGACCACTTTGGGTGGCATAGTTGACTAATATAGAATAATGATAGATAAGATTGGAAAATCAAGTTAGACTTGGTGAAGGATACTGGAATTCTCACTTGTTAATAGATATAAACTTGAGTACTTAGTATTCCATGGAGAGAGGCAGCCTGGAATCATTGGGAAAACAACCATGATAACAAAAACCTTTCTTTGAATCAAGAAGACCACTACACAGGTATTGCCTTTGATATGTTGAGGGAATCTCAGAATGGAGGAAGAAAAACTCTAGATTTGGAAGCAGTATTTTGCTACTCATGTGAACTTCAGCAAATTACTGAACCTCTTTGGGCCTTAGTTTCTTCAAAGTTATATAAAATGAAGATATTGGGCAAGATGATCTCTAAGGTCCCTTTTAACTCTAAATCTGAGATCTCACTCACTAGCTTTGTGATCATGGGCAAGTTGCTTGATTGTCATCTGTTAAGGATTTTATTTGCATTAGAGAAAGTAGTTTGCACCCTTAGAGTTCAGATCCCCTAGAAGAAGTTTCCTTGCCAGGAGTTCCATACACCAATGAAATCACAGTTCTGAATATCCCAGAAGCCTACCAAATTTTTCAAGTTGTTGGGTTTTTTTCACTCAATTCAGTTATGTCCAACTCTTTATGATCTCATTTTAGCTTTTCTTAGCAAAAAATACTGGAGTAGTTTAATTTCCATTCCCGGCTCATTTTGCAAATGAAGACAATGAGATAAATAAGATTATAGTGGCTTGCCCAGGGTCACACAGTTAATATCTGAGATTAGATTTGAACTCATTAAGAGGAGTCTTCCTGTTTCAAGGACCAGCACTCTATCCACTACACTACCCAGCTGCCAAAGTGTTTGAGATATACTAAACTAGAAGTAGCTAGATAGTACTATGGAAAGAACAGTGAAAAGGAAGCCAGAAATACCCGAGTTCAAATCCAACCTCAGATATTTGCTAGCTCTTTGATCCTGGGCAGATCACTCAGTTTCTTTATCTATAAAATGGATATAATAATAGCAACCTATCTTGAAATATTATTATGAAAATCAAAGAACAGAATACTTGGAAAATACTTTGAACAGAGCCTGACACATAGTAGGCTTGTTTGACACATTTATGCCTGTTTCTTACCTTTTTAAGTACTAGAGATACAAAAGAAAAATGGCACTGTCTCTCCTCTCAAAAGCTTAGAGCATTATATTAGAGAAGCAAATATAAAACATGTACACAAATAATTCGAATGCAATTTTGAACCTATGTACATAGAGGTTTAAAAAAAAGAAAGTCCTCCATAGAGGTTTAAGATAATAAACATTGACATGGAGTATTGGAGGAGGAATAAGTCACTTGTAGTTAGTTACAGGTTAGAGAGATATGGTATCAAAATTAAACCCTGAATGAAAGAAAGGAATTAAATAGATAGAGATATATGTCTGGTGTTCACTTTAGACATAGATTCAAGGAATTTAGACATAACCACCTAAGTAACAGGATGTCATTGAAAGTTTTCTTCAAGGAGAGAAGAAACTTGGTAAAAATGATTAAATAGATTAATATCATGGCAGAATATAGAATAAACTGCTTAAAGAAAAGATCAGATGCAGGAAGATATGTTAGGAGCCTCCTCTAGGCTCAAGAGAGTGAGGACTTCTACTTTGATAGTAACAACAATGGAAAGTATAATATAAAATTAACAACTGTAAGAAAAACCCAATAGAACTTGGTTTCTGGGTAGGGTAAAGGAGAAGAAGGAATCAAAGATATTATAGCTACGAACAAAAGTAATACACCTAATCTTAATGGAAAAGATAAACTTTATTTCAGAAATACTAAGTTTAAGATGACAATATTAAATCTAATTGCTATTTGGACATGAAAGACCACAGCTTTGGAGTTAGTTCCAATTAAAGGAAATAAGTTTTGAAGATGTTTTTGGCTACTGACTAATCTAATATGTCAAGTCTCATCTCTAGAAGATCAAACTTTAAATCTGGCCTTAGATATCTTATTAGCTAGATGATCCTGGGTAAGTCACTTATCTGCTGTGTTAATTTTCTCAATAAACATATAATATTCCTCAATAATAAAATTATAAATTCCTCATTGCAAAACTTTCCATCCTTTATCACAGCACCTACATCACAAGGGCAGCTAGGTAACCCAGTAGTTACAGTACTGACCCTGAAGTAGGGAAGACATCTTCTGAAATTCAAATCTAGCCTCAGATACTTATTAGCTGTGTGACCCTGGGTAAGTCACTTAATCCTGTTTACTTCAGTTCTTCATCTGTGAACTGAGCTAGAGAAATAAATGGCAACAATTCCAGTACGTTTTACAAGAAAACTCCAAATGAGCTCAAGAGTTGGACACAGTTAAACAACAAAAGTGTTAGGGGAGAATCTCCTTCAGACTTCATGGCCAGCTTTATTAGGAGAACCAGGTGGCACGGTGGGAAGAATACTCTGGAGTCATCTTTCTGAGTTCAAATCCTGCCTCTCATACTTACTAGCTGTGTGACCCTAGGCAAGTTTTAGTTATAATTTCCTAAATGCCTTGAAGCTTATCTGGTACTTGTTTTCACTGAGACAATCTTAAAAAGATTGTCCTTTCATTTTATCCCCACCTCTTTAGTAGTTTACCAGTGTCTTAGGCAGATGGGAATTTCAGTATGAGCTACTTCATTTAGATCCTTGTTTAAATGTTAAATGAAACCAATCAGAAGCATGGATTCTGAGTGTTGTCATTGTTTCTAGTGCTAATTCGAAGTGCCATTTCTGTTCACATGTTTCTTTGTTTAGCAGGTCAGATCTTCATCTAAAACCAAACAGGGCTCCAATTCCTCAAGTAACTAAATTATTTTTAATAGGTTTTGATGTAGAACCTTGCTTAAATAGGTCAAAAGCCAAGCTTTTCATAGGCTTTTGTTTCCTCTTGGGTTTTAAAAAACCCTTTATTTGTCAGGTAATCTTATAATCCTTGGCCTTCCTCTTTTGTATAGTTTTATTCCCTAGTTTGCACTCTGAATATTTAGTCCTCTTGGCTCCTATGCCATGTACTTACTTGTGAACAGCTAGGTGGCTTAGCTGATAGAGCACTGGGCCTGGATTCAGACTGTGTGTAGTACATGCTTATTCATAGGGCTAGCTTATATAAGATATGGCCATATGTGCACAAAGATAGAAAGAATGTTTGGGAAAACCATCCATGTAGAAATGATGGTTGAAGCCATGTGAATAGATCAAATCATCAAAAGAGAGAGTATTGAGATTTATTTCTATTGTTTTATCATTTCTATTTCTGTAAAGTGCTATGTGTACTTTTCTAATTGCAGCCTAGTCTCTTTTTAATTCTCTTTCCTCATTCCTTTGCTCCTGGCAATCTTAGGAATGCTCTCATATTTCTAACAAAAAGCGGCTACTAAAATTGGAATGATGGGAATTGATGTTGTGATCTCTATCTTGTCTAGAAAATAAAACTACTCTCAGCCATATGTGTCTGGGGGAGGGCAGCAGGGCATGTCCTTGGATCCCCTATTGATATTAATTGGACAGTGTCACTTTTATCTAGGCTTAACCTGGTTTCTTCATCTAGATATTAGAAGTATGTGGTCAGATATATGATTTACCCATCATCATGAAGGAATTAGAGAGAGACTATAAGTTATTAAACCCACTTCCTTATTAGGTATTGTAATGGGTAGAAATGTGAGGGTATTTTATAAAAGGTTAGACTGGATTATTTAAGAATAGGGTGACCAGGAATTTAATTAATTCCAAAGAGATTTGTTTTAACAATTTATTTATAAAATATAGAAAGAGTGAAAGTAAGAAAAATAAGAGAAAGGATAGGGTAAGATATCTAGCCTACACACTGAGAAATTTGCTCTGGCCCTGGCTCAACCCAGGCAGGACTAATTAGTCTTTAGCTGGAGTGGCCTTGGCCTTGAGCCGAGGATCTGGGGGTGCAGGGAGCCTCTCTCAAGAGTATAGGTCTCTCCTGAGGCTAGTCCCTTCAGAAAATCCAGGAAAGGCATCAGCCTTTTTCACTCACCATGTGTCAATCCAAAGGGAAGCAGTCTGAGATCTCAAGCCTGAACTCCTTCAGAGTCAAGTTGAAAGACTGAAGGGAAGAGCTCCCTCATAGTATGAAGACTGGATTTAGCTCCCCTGATTATAACAATGAAAATACATAGCTCTTCCATTATTGTGAAGATTAAATTGTAATCCTCAGATTGTAACAACGAAAGTACTTAGCTCTTCCTTTATAGTGAAGCTAAAATTGTAATCCCCAATATATTTTTAGATTTTAGTCTACAAAACCTGATAACTTAGTATTTGAAGTACATCTACCCCTTTTAACCACAAAAAGGTGTTAAGTAACTACAAAAGGTGAACTAACCAAAAAATGTGTTAAGCAGTTACATAAGTAACCAAAGAAGGTGAGAACTAAAGAGTGGGCAGTCCTGGAGAAAGGCGTCTGCTGTGATTCGTAGATGTGAAATTTAGTGGAGGTGACACAAGAGAAAAAGATCTTTAAGAGGACCAAAGTTGAGCAGAAGAAGATTTGTTTTCGATTTGTTTGGAGGAGATCAAAGGAGCTCTGGCTCAGAGGAGTGACTGGAAGACAGACACCTAGACTTCTTTCATTTAGAAGGTCACCATTGGTGAGTGAAAGGCTGACTTAGTGACCCCGCCTTTCTGGAGGCCCATCTTCTTGAGACTCTCTTCCCCTGGCTGGGCCTTAGAAATTATAACTGGTATCAAAAAGAAGCCAGAAATCAATCAATCAGTCAATTAATCTCTCTCTCTCTCTCTCTCTCTCTCTCTCTCTCTCTCTCTCTCTCTCTCTCTCTCTCTCTCTCTCTCTCTCTCTCTCTCTCTTTCTCTTTCTCTCTTTCCCTTAATATCTTTCCTCTATTATAAATAAACTACCATAAATTCCATTTACTTTGGTAATTCATTTTGGGATTTAGAAATTAAATCCCTGGTGACCACCTAATAATATATTTCAGTCTCAACCACAAAAAAAAAAAATTAACAATAAGAAGTTTCTTGTCATTTTTAAAGACTGTTTCTTTTCATCACTTCCTGTGACTTCTTTCATTTGATGTGTACCAATTACAGCTAAAGCTTTGCTTAGGATGCCCAGGGGCAGTCAGTGGATTCTGATTCGTCACCCACTATCACACATGTGGGTCAAAGGCCTTCCCCACTCAAGTGTAAGTGGAGTATTTACACTTCTGATGATTAAATCTAATATTGGGCAGGGGAGAATTAACTTCATTTTCACAGTATACACTAATTAGAAATGTCTTGAGCTGAATAATGATCTTCTATTTGATTCTATTTGATTGATCTAATGATTGTATTTAATGACTTCATATGCTTAATGTCTTTGTTTTTTTATCACTGAGAGAGATTACTGACCAATTAATTTATTGGCTATTGTTAGCTTGATCAATAAATTGATTTTTTAACCTGGAATTTTCATCATAGCGTACAAGGAAAAGAAATAGAATACTCCAGGTAAAACTTTAGGGATATTTGCACTTAGGGGACTGGAAAAGGAAGAAGGCATAGTAAAGGACACACAGAAGGTATATATGTGGGAGAAATATGATAGTACAGTGTCAAAGAAGCCACATAGAAATCAATCTGTCTCTTTCTGTGTTTGTCTGTCTACTTCTCTCTCTGTTCTTCTCTTATCATCAGCATCAAATTCTTCAATGGAGTCAAGGAGGATGAGGATAAGAAAGAGGCTATTAGATGCTGATTATGTCATTTGTGACTTTCAAGACTACTGCTTCAGAAAAGTAGTGGAGACAGAAACTAGATTGTAAAAGGGTCAGAAGAGAATGGGTAGATAAATGGAAAGAAATGTATACCATACCAAAAAGTCTGGCAGTAAAAGGATGGAGGAAAATAGAGGGACTGAAAGGGTCAAGTGCAGTTTTTTCAAGATAAGGGCTGTTAGTGCATGCTTAAAGACAGAGGGGAAAGAGCTAGTGGAATGAAAGAAATTAATTAAAGTTTTAGGAGAGAAAAGATAATTGAAAGATTTTAGAAGAGACTCATGAGGAGATAGAGTCAAAGACAATTATATGAATTTGCCTTGGGGGTAGGGAGCAGTAGTTCTTTTTCAGGAGAGAGTGGATTTGTTATTTCTTCAAAGCAAGATATGCCCAGTGTGGGAGCTCCATCATAGATCCAAAACTGCCACTCATTTGAGTATTAGGAAAGATGTCTGGATATTTTGAGAGGTTAAGTGATTGCCCATCCTGAAACAGCTAGTATGTGTCAAGTGTATAGTTTAATCTCAGATATCAGTAATTATAATGTCAAAACATATTGTCTGTGCCACATTGTTTCACAAATGGCATTTACACACCCTTTTGAGCTATAAAATATTTTAATCCCAACTATGTAATTAGTGGTTTTTTGTGTTTCTGTTTTTTTTTTAATGAGGAAATGGAGTCTCAGAGATAGTAAATGATTGTCAGAGAGCCACAAAATTACTATTGCCTCTAGAATTCACATTCAGGACTTATAATTCTAAGTCTAATATGCTTAACCTTATGGCATGCTGCTTTTTAAAATGAAATGATACACTGTGGTACAATCGAACATAATGGACTTCTCTACTAGCAACAATGCAATGATCTAGTTATTTCTGAAGGACTTATGAGAAAGAACACTAGCCACATTCAGAGGAAAATCTGTGGGAGTAGAAACACAGAAGAAAAACAACTGCTTGATCACATGTGTCACTGGGGATATGATTAGGGTTATAAACCCTAAATGATCACCCTAGTGCAAATATCAATAATATGGAAATAGGTCTTGACCAAAGACACATGTAAAACCCAGTGGAATTGTGCATTGGCTATGGATATGGAAGGGGTTTGGGGAGGGGAGGGAAAGAACATGATTTTTGTAATCCTGGAAAAATGCTCTAAATTAATCAATTAAATAAAATTTAAAAAATTAAATGAAATTAGATACTTCTTTAGATAGAAATGTAGGTAACAAGAGATCAATATTGAGCTTTAGAAGTAGAAAAATCAGGGAGGTTGTACCTGATGACCCTTGGTTTTCTCATTTAAATTAGAGATAAGATCATCTATTGTGTCAGTAATAAAAAAAAATTGAGCTTAAGGAAGGCAAACAATTATACCAATCAAACTACTGAAAAATATTTTATGGAGCTAGAAAAAATAATTTTAAAATTAATCTGGGAAAACAAGTGATCAATAATATGAAGAGAATTAATGAAAAAAAGGTGAATGAAAGTGGCCTGCCAGTACCAGATCCCAAAGTGTATTATGAAGCAGTAATAATAAAAAAAATAATCTGGTACTAAGTAATAGAATGGTGAATCAATGCAAAAGATTAGAAACACAATATATGAAGGTAAATGACCTTAGAAACCTAGTGTTTGATAAACACAAAGATCCCAGATTTGGGGATAAGAAAAAAAAATACTGCTGGGAAACCTGAAAAACAGTTTGGTAGAAACTAGGTGTAGATAACTATCTCACACCCTTTACCAAGATAAAGTCAAAATAGATATATGATTTAGACATAGAGGGTGAAATCATAAGCAAATTTGGGGAGTATGAAATACTTTACCTGTCAGATCTATGGAGAAGGAAAAAATTTATGACCAAACAAGAGATATAAAACATTACAAGATGCAAAATGAATAATCATGATTATATTACTTTGAAAAGCTTTTGTACAAACAAAACCAATGTAATGAAGATTAGAATGGAAACAACAAACTATGAACAAATTTTATGGTAAATATCTCTGATAAAGTTCTCATTTCTCAAATATATAGAGAATTAAGTCAATTTTTTAAGAATAGGAGTCATTCTCCAATAGACAAAGTCAAAGGATATGAACAGTTTTCAGATGAAGAAATCAAAGCTACAATTAACATAGGGGAAATGTTCTAAATCACTATTGATTAAAGAAATACAAATAAAATAACTCTTAGGTACTATCTCATACCTATCAGTTTGGCTAATGTGGCAATAAAGGAAAATGATAAATTTTGAGGAGGTGTAACAAAATTGGGACACTAATGCATTGTTAGTGAGTTATGAAGTGACCCAACCATTCTGGAGGGCAATTTGGAACTTTGCTTAAAGGACTATAAAACTGTGCATATCCTTTGACCTAGCAATAACACACTTAATCTGTATCAACAAAGAGATTTAAAAGGGGAAGGGGAGGAACTGTTAATACAAAAACATTTATAGCAGCTCTTTTTGTGATGACAAAGAATTGGAAACTAAAAGAATGTCCTTCAATTGGCAAATGGCTGAACATATTGTGGTATATGATGCTGGTGGAATACTATTGTGCTATAAGAAATAATGATCAGGATGATTTCAGAAAAAGCTGGAAAGACCTACATGAACTGATGCAGAGGGAAATAAACAGAACCAGGAGAACATTGTACACAGTAACAGCAATATTGTATGATGATCAACTGTGAAAGACTTAGCTACTCTCAGCAATACAATGATTCCCAGACAATTCTAAAGTACTTATGACAATGAATGCTATCCACCTCCAGAGAAAAAACTTTTGGAATCCAACTGTAGATCAAAGCACACTATTTTTCACTTTAGTTTTATATCTGTATTTATTTTATAGCTTTGGTGCTAGAGAAAAAACATTTTGCAACCAACTGAGTGGTACATTCATCAGAGTGAGTGATTGACCAGAGCATATGACCAAGAGTCACATGGGAGCCTAAGGCTAGAGATCTGGGATAAGATTCAATGCTTCAACTGACATACTTCCCTCCTGGAAGGACCTTGGTTGGAGGCTTGGGAAAATGAGGGTTCTGGCTTTCTCATAATAGCAACTGAAGTAAGAAATCTTTGAATCCAGTAAAGAAGATTGAAGACAGACTTCATCTCTGGACCTGTTTGGACACTAATCAACTAAAGATCCTGGTTCATTTGATTGGATTCCTTGTGTGAGATTTGGCTATTGGGAAAATTAGCTTAATGAGATATTTTTAGATAGTTTATAGACATTAGATTGTAAGATAAATTGTAGATTTTCTCCTAAACCCCTGTTCCTTCCTCCCCTTCCCAACCAATAAATCTGAATTTTTTATATGTTCCCTTTTGTTCATTCCTCACCAAATTCCTATCATAAATATGGAAATATATTTTACATGGTAATACATGTATAAACCAGATCAAATTTCTTACCGTCACTGGAAAGAGGGAGAAAAGATAAGGATGTAGACAATTTGAATCTTATAATTTTAGAAAATGCATGTCAAAAATTGTTATTATGTGTAATTTGGAAAATAAAATATTTTTTTTAATTTAGAGATAAAAACAGAAGGCAGGGAAACTTTGAAATAGCCATGGCCAGTTTTATTGTAAGGATAAATAATTATTTTATTGAGCAGAATTTAAGTACTATTTAAAATAGGAGAATCACAGGTTAATTTAGCATGGTTCTATGATTTACCTTGGTTTGGGGATTAGAATGTAGGAAGAAGTTGTTAGCAGTTATCCAAGATTAGTGGATACTTACAAAAGTGATGACAGAAATATGAGGGGGTTACTGTAATGAGGAGTCATTGAAAACAAAGTTAAAAATGATTGACCATAATATCTTATCTGGATCAAGTGTGATCAGAAAGAATGGTGCTAATATACTAGACATTTTCCAGTAATCAGATGATGTCTGTGAGTTCAGAGAATTGTTTTGGTGGAATTTGGGGAATGGAGCAAGTGGAAGTAAGGGGAAAAAAAGATCTGAGGCAGGGAATTTCAAATTCAAGTTTAAGATCTGAGAGATACAGCAGTTTCATGTGATAAGGCCTATTGTCTGAACTCATTTGTGCATTAATTCCATTGAGTGAGGTCTATAGTTCATGATGTTGAAGAACCTGGGAGTATAAACATGAATGTTGAATTCTTTGAAAATAATGACAGTCAATGAGGTGGAGAAAATATGAACTAAGTACAAATTTTTTCTGGTGAAGTAGATAGGTATCAACTTGAGGACTGACAATAACAATATTGACCTGATAAGCATGTAGTTAGATAATATAAACTTTAAATTATAATATAAGAATTTAAATTTAGATTTTATGCTAAATATGAGAATTCTAAAGTAATATTGTGGTCGCTGATTTTAAAATATTACAGCTTAAGTTAAAATGACTTTCAGCAGCTTTATTTACAAAGAGGCAGAAAGAGTGAAAGTTGAAAAATTTAGATAAAGAGACAGATTATAATAAGCCTATCAGCCCTTCTCCTGAGAAGCCAGTCTTAGCCCCATCAGGGCTTCACCAAGACTCTGTCTCCATGTAGATTTTCCCAGTAATCCTCAGCCAGAAGTCCCAGCAGTGTCTTCAGCCAGGGTTCCACCAACACAGCTTCCTCCAAAAGCAAGGCAGGAATTTCTGAAACCAATCTCTCCAAAAACCAGGAAAGGAAGGCCAACTATTCACCCAGCAAGCTGACACAGGATCTAGGGGGGAAAATCTCCTTCTTCAGTCTAGCTCACCAATGCAGAGAACCTTGAAAGACAAACTCTAAAGGAGAAGTTCAAAGGAGAAGTAAGTCCCTTGGATAGGAAATTCAGAATTCTTTATAGTTCTTTTTCCACATCACTTCCTGTCCCTTCCCCACTTTATGGAAACCAATCCCAGTCTTTTAATTTGCCTAGCACTGCCCAAGGGGAGGGCAGAAGCCTCTGGAGTTGTCACCCACTCTAGCAAGTGACTTGTAAACTCTCATACTTAGTGACTGGTAAGGTAATAAGTACGGGTACTTAAGTTTTTGATTGGTGAACTTAAAAGTCGCTGATTGATAGACAAAGAGAGTTTGATTCACTCTTCACAATAAGAAGCATAAAGTAAGTGTTCTAGAATTATAAGAGAAAACAGAGTCAAAGTTGACCCCATAAGTCAAGGATAATAAAGATTGAGGTCTATAAATGAGAGGCAGTGGAAGGAGACAGATTGTCCTCCAGGAAGGTCATAGTTTCTCTTAGGGTAAGAAGTTAGAGGTAAAAGGTTATAAATCAGACTTTTCAAATAGAATGGAATTTCCACAAAATATTCAAAAAGAAGGCTATAGGCAAGAAGTGAAAGGGCATCTAGGTCTAACAGACATTTAGAAAATATTGTTTTGTGGTAGCAATGAAAGAAGGAATTTTACTGCATAATTTAAGGTAATATCAGATGTGGGCAGAGAACAAAAAAGGACCTTTTCTATTTTTAATTTTTGGGGGGTCCATCACTGGACCAAAAATTATAAGTAATTTAATCACTTTTCTAATATAATCTTAATTATTTTAAATAAATTACACAAAATGCCATTTCAAGTACATAATTGAACAGAAAAAGATCATTTTACATACATCTGTAGAACCTTATTATGTACAACTTGCTTTTCTTTTTAATCTACTAAAGTCAACCTGCATTTTTTAAAGTTGTCTTGCTTACCTGTGATTTTTTTTTATAATCTTCCCTCTATTATCTTTCCAAATTATTTTTCAAGAACAGTAGGGCCAATTCATAGCTCCACCAAACTGTGCTAGTGTGACTGAATTACAAGATTTTAGAATCAGAAGGTCTAGGTTATCTATTTGAATCTGTGCTTATGACAATTTTTTACAAGATACTTATCTAGCCTCTGCTTAAAGACTCCTTATGAAACATAATACCCATGACCACCATAAGCAGCCCATATTACTTTTGGGAAGTTCTAAATTTTAGAAAATTTCATTTACTTTGAGCTTAAATTGCTTCTCTAAGACTTCCATCCATTGTTCCTAATTCTATAAAGCTAAGGAATAAACTGGATCCTTTGTCTACTTGACAACCTACAAATTCTAGAAGGTAGAAATTATACTGTTACCTAAATGGTCTTATCTCTAAGCTAATATCTAGTGTTTTTTTCTAGCTTATTTTCTTATATGGCATGATCTCTAGCTCCTCCCTTACCATCTTGGTCACCTTTTTCTGTTCATAGTCTAGGTTGTCAATGTCCTTCCTAAAATGTTGTACCTGGAATTGAACCATAGTTATATGTTCCTGACAAGGAGTATAATAACCTAGGCTTTGCTCACTCTGGACATTTTACTTCTTCAGAATTTCAAAGATACAGTTTTAGACTTTATGTAAAGAAAATCTAATAGTTATTCAGAAGTAGATTGGGACTTTTCAGGAGCTTATGAATTCCTTATTAGAAGTCTTTAAACAGAGGCTGGATGACTGTTAGATATACTATAGATAGAATTCTGGTTCATCTGAGGGTTGAAACAGATAACTTTTCCCCAAAAAATATTTTCACATGTTTCACCTTTAGAGTAATTCTGTGGTCTATATGCCCAATTTCATTTAATAAAAGGAAGTAAAATTTAACTGGCATGACTTTTTCTTAATGCCATTATGCTAGTTCTCGTTGCTCATTATTTCTCTTATTAAGTAAATTAAAATGATCCTTTTTTATAACATTTTCTAGAAATTTGCTAGGAATGATCCTACAGTTTGGAGATCCTACACTTTATTCTTTTTTCAGAATGCGATAACATCTGTTTGTCTTTACTCCTTTAACATATTTCCATTCCTCCCCAGTTATTCAGGGATTACGTATAGCAGTTTAGCTATCATATCGATCAGTTCTTTCAGAACCCTATGACATAATTCATTCTAGATTCCATCTTACCGATTTCATATTTATTATGGGGCTTTAGTTCTTTTTAAACATTATTGCTCTTTTCTTCCTTATCTGAATATAATCCTCCTTAGAAAAGATAGCAAGTAAAATAAAAGCTAAACAGTTGTTTCATTTTCATGTCATGTTAGCATTATTGCCTCCACCACAAGAACTAGTTCTTTCTTTTCTTTCCTCTCTCCCAATATAGCAATGAAATACTGTTCTTAGCAGTCCAAACTTATTTGGAGATTTACTGTCCTGACAATGTCTCTGTAGGTCTTTGCCATTCTTACATATAAATTCTCTGTTAATCTGCCTTTGTTCTCATCTCATTCAATATGTCTTTTTAAAAATATCATAAGCAGTTATAAGTTTCTTCAAATACCTCTCTGCTTTTTTTGTTGAAGTTACTTCCATTTATTTTGTTAGAATAACCTTACTTTGAATTTCCTACCAGATGGTTATGAAGTGAGGATAATAATAGTGTCTACCTTCCAAGATTGTTGTGAGGATCAAATAAGATATTGGTAGAAAATACTTAGCACATGGTAGGTCCTATGTAAATGCTGATTCCCTTACTCTTCCCTCCCTCATGTGCTGTCTTTGAAAATATTTAGGGTATAGGTGACTAACTATTTTCAGAACACTGAAACTCTTTATCCCCAGATTTAAAGTTTGTCAAACTATACCCAACTTTTCTCTCAAACTTCTAAGATGAATGTTATGTCCTCTTAAGAATCTCATCATTTTTCCTTAAGCAGTCAGTCCTCTTTGTGGATCCAAATTAAATAACAGTAGTAAATGCTCTTATTGCTGCCTTCACCTTTTCACAAATGAATTTATCATTCAGAAACATCAAGCAAGTTTTAATTGTTTTTTTTTTACTTGCAGAGAGTGTTCCACCAATACTGGATACCATTTTTACAATTTTCTTACAAGGTTCTTATGCCTTGCAGAGGAATAGTACTTTCCTAACAGGCTGTAATACCTTTATTGGTCATTAGAGGGCATGACTCAAGGGTCCTCCCCCTTTTTTCTAATTTCTATGACAGGAGTACTAAAACAGTTTTGATTAAGTCCTTCCTTCCTTCCTTCATTACTAGCTAGACCCTAATTAAATGTAGGAGATAAAAAGGAATTTTCTTAAAATATTAGATTCTATTTTTTCCATATTAATGAGATATGATACTGTAGAAGAATAAATAACAGTAGAGTTTAGTTTGACAATTGAAAGATCCTATCCATCATAAAAATATTCAACCTGGGCCATAAAATTTTTTCTTTGTTGCTTAGCCTTTTTAATCAATCTCTGACCTAGGTTGATAGGATAGAGAAGGAAGTAAAGCCAAAACTAGGGAAAATGTGACAAATAACAAAGAAAATGGAATATGAAGAAAAGGTGTGCCAAAGTGTAAGACCAGAAATCATAGTCCAACAAGAATTTGAGAGACCAAGACCTTGGAAGGGGTAGATTTTAGATTATACTGAAGTATAAGTTTAATGGTCAGACAATGAGTTTTTCTTTCTTCTTCCTTTGAATCTCTTGAAGTCTTCCCTAATACCTTTTATTTTGCCTTAGAAATGTCCGAAATTGATATATTATCATAAACATTCTAGTTTTCAAGTATTCCTAAAGTACAAGTACATTTCTAGTCACAATCCCCCAAATTACCTAGTATTTACTTTGTACAAATCTGTTTACACTTATAGTTTCCCCTCATAGAATATAAGTTCCTTGAAGGCAAGATCTATTTCATTTTTAAATTTATATCCTCAACAGTTAACATAGTACTTCAGTCTTAGCTTGTTGGTTGATTAATTTGTGTTCTCTTTCCTGGCTTTTCATCTTTTACAGTATTTTTTTTCATTGATTTTACTCATTCAATGAATTCTAAATTTTTGCCATTTTTTCTTTACAATTTTTCTTGTTGACTTCCTGCTTTTAAATCCAAAGTGAGCCTTAACTGATATTTAGGATTTAAATCCCAATTCATTACTACTTCTTTTCCCTACAGGACACACCTTTGGATATGTGGCAATCATGCTAGCACTGTTTACTCAATATGGGATAATTGTGAAAAAATGACTAAGTCATTGAATCTGACCTTTGGAGGGATCAGTGGCTGTTTCTCTGTTGAGGCTTTGGAGGAAATTTCAATGTGTTCCCTGGATTATACTATTTATATACAATACCCACTTAAGCCCTCCTATATTTGAAAGCCAAAAAAATCTTAGCAAGACTTCATGTCAACAGAGACCTATAAATTATGGTTATGCTAATTCAGTAAAGCAATATTATAAAAAGTAACCAGACACTTTCATCCATGAGATTTAAATTAAACCATGAGATTTACAAGTTAAACTGAATGATCTGTCCACTTCTTTAGAGCCTTCGAATTTTATGACCATAATAATGTCTAATGTTAATTTTGTGTTGAGTGGGAAAGAAACTGTCTGGAGATGGCAACAACCAGTTAATGGAATCAAAGCATCATTTCTCAATGTTATTAAAGGAAATAAACACTATTGTGATATCAATTCAGATGTGAGTGATATTAAATGGATTGGTATATGAGAACAATTTAAAGTCATCCTGGATATGTGTAAATATTTTGGGACCTGTGTTGTAAATATATAGTTTTACAAATGTTGATTTAGTTATTGAAACATTTTTGTATTCATGAAGCCTTTATAAATGCATGAAATTGTATTTAACCAGAATATTAAAACAGTTTTTTCTCAAATCCTATGGGTAAGACAGTTATAAAAAATAAATATCACATTTTAATCTTTCATAAACAATGAGTTATATAGAAATAGCTTTGGTTTTAGCATCATTCCATGTCTATTTTAAAAATATTTGTGGTTATCTTGATTTGTGTTTATTAATAAATAACAGTGAGATGATAAAGTATGATATTCTTGTTACTTTATGATTAATTTGGCCTATGTCAGCCCTAAGTTTGTGGCCTACAGCTGTTTGATGAGAGAAGCATCAGCTTTCATAGGAATCTATAGTGAGGTTACATAGTTAAAGAAAATAGGAAGCATTCTAAAAAATCTAAAAAATGAAGTACAGATATAAACCATGGATTTTCATTGAATTGTTTTCCAAAATTATTTTATGTTAGCATCATATAAAATAGATTTCATCTATAATAAAAAATGAAGACCCTTCCTATGTTTGATGACTTTTTTTACATTTTATTATTAAAAGTATATTATTCTTTATCATTATTTTAAAATTTGTTATTGCCTTGAAACTGAGTAAAATAAATTATTTAGAATTCAAAAGCTGAGTAAGTCTTTGTACTTCCTTTTTTAAGCAATAAAGGAAAATCTGTTTTAAAAGGCATAGTTTTCTTTACATTGATACTGACATATTTTTTAAAGTTTTCTCTCCCAAATATCAATACTTTAATTTAAAGAGGGCACAGTGACAATTATTTGTCAGCTCTTAAGGAGTTTCATAAAGTGATTATCTTATGTTAATATTCACTTTTCTTGAAAGAAAAATATGTAGGATTTTTTCATAATTATAACTAGCATTTATATAATTCTTTAAGGTTCCAAAGCACTTTACACATATTATCCAATTTTATACTTACAAAAATCCAGAAAAATGGGTGCTATTATTACCCACATTTTACAGATGAGAAAACTAAGGGAGGCAGAAAAATTAAATGGATCACATTGCTAATAGTCTGAGACTGGATTTAAAATTCAGATTTTTGTAACTCCAGATGCAACCTTCTGTTCACTATATCACCTAGCATTATCAAAAAGTTACAACTTCTCCACTTCTGTATTGGTAAAATATACCAGATTTGTTGATTTTGTGAAGTTATATATTTCATCAGATTTTTGTTCTTCTGTACCTCTCAAATGGGGGGAAATAATCCTTTTTTCATTTAATAGGTAGAAGATTATTTTGAAGGTTATGTAAAACTATCCTTTTTCTTGGCATAATTCAGGGATTACAAATTGGTTTTATAGGAATGCTATTTTTCTTTTTATTGGCACAGTTAAAGCTCTCTGTTGGAACTAGTGCCTAAACAATTTCAAATGTGGTGTGAGCTGTTTATGTCACTGAGTAAAATTAGATATGTCTGTTGCCAGTAGCAGGGGATGAAATATAAGACATAGCCAAATATGTGAGTGTGCTTTCTTCCAGTAATAGTTGAGGCGGGACCTAAAATACCTTCCCCCCCAGTTTTAGAAGTGGTGAAAAAGTTTCAGACAGTGTTATCTTCGGTAGAAATCAAGTTGGTTGTAATTATTTCATCAGTGTGCTTTTTAACATATATAAGGTAAGTTATCAAGTATCTTTTCATTGAATTTTGCCTTAGATTTTTAATATGGTGAAGTCTGTAATGTACTTCAAAAAGACAAAAGTGTATTTCTTGGGGTTTTTTTCTGAAATAAAGGTCAGGAACATTTAATTATACTTATCACCTGACAGTAATCCTCTGTAATAATGTCATTGCTAAATATCATCTATTTTTATTTCAGCAGGGTAGTATCATAGATTTTATCATTTATTATGAATGCTTTTAGTATAAGAATAGACTTGTAAATATCCTGAGTGATAATTTCATTTTGTAAAGTGTAACTATCATGTGTTAATTTTGTGCTGTAATGTATTCTTTCCATAACTTTCCTACATTGAAATTTATTCCTTACTATCTCCACATCTGATCTATACTCATAGTTTATCCTCTTGAATTATATTTTCCCTCCTTTTTTCCATGGATTTTTATTTTAATATAGGAAATTTTAAGGAGAAGACTATAAGGGCTGTTTAATATATTAAATGTCAGGAAGCACCACCAAAAAAGAAAGTAAAACAGCTTCCCATTCTCAGAATGGAAAAAGACATTTCCTCCCTTGTAACCTGAACAAAAGATTGCATACAGTTAAATCTATCAAGTCAAAAAACAACATAACAACCTGAAATTTCCTCCCAGTAGCAAAGGAGGAGGAGGGCAAAATTAAAAAAATTTTTAAAGTTCTGCCTAGAAAATGTCTGCCTACTTTTTTTTCCCATTTTTATAAAAAGTTATGGAATGTGGCCATTAGGGTGCACAAGTTTGTAAGAAAATTCAAAAAATACTAACGAGGGAAAGAGTAACTCAGCTGGCTTGATAATTGTTGCCAGCTTGTTTCTGAAGTTGCTGACTAATAAAATAAGACATAAGACAATTGCTATATTTCTTTCAAAAATTTTAACTTAAGACATCTTGCTTAGTTGGGGGAATTATTTTGCAGAGAAATGAGCAAAGGACAGGTTTTTTTTTTTTAACTAATGGTAATTGTGTTGGTATGAAAAACAGTCAAGGGATAGAAAAACTTTGTGAGTTATTAGATTGTCGTCACTGTTTTTTTTAAGGCCAAATGAAAAGAGTACTGAATACAAAATGTGTTTAAATACTAAATGCTCCATCCACATTGCTTTATGATGCCTTTTTAGGAAAGCAACTAAGTGACTGACTTAGTGGGTAGAGAGCCAGACTTGAAGATGGGGTCTAGAGTTGAAAAGTGCACTCGGACACTTAGCTATGTAACCCTGAAGAACCAATTTAAAGTATTTATTCTAAGATGAAACGGAAAGGTTTTTAAAAAAAAGCAGCCTGTGACTCACAGGCAAGTATATGGCTAACAGCTTAGCAAGCAGAGAACTGAGAGAGAGAAACCCATCGTACAACTGAGAGGTAGATGTACCTGTAGGCATTTCCATCCCCCAGGGGTAAAGAATGACAGCAGAGTATATGATGAAGAGTCCAGAAGTGGTACACCCCACTCCAGTCATCTGCTCTTCTCTGTCCTGAAGCAACAAAGTGTGGTAGTGAACAAGTTGATCACGAAACAGATAGGGAACAGTTTAAATGCTTCTGTGTGCTTGTCGTTCCTGCTCTCATCCTTTTAAAACTGTTATTTGCCTCATTGTGTAAAGGATTGCAATTTGCTCCTTAGGACATCCAAGGGCTGTCACTGGGTTACCCATGGGAGAGTAGCATTCAGAGTATCATTCAGCTATCTCAGACTCTGTTTTACATGAGTCAGCAAAGTATTTGGGGACACCCCTATTGTAAAAATTAAATTATGTCTAGTAATAAAAGTATCATATTTTATGAGGTTTATTAAGGATTATTGCCATTTAAATACTCATTGTGATCTCGCCAACCTGGGGACTCAGGTGAGATTATAGAGAATTCTGGAAAACACCAAGTATTTCTGGGGATTGAAGTCTGGGGTTCAAACTCTCCATTTTTACACTATGTATTTACACTATTGTATACCAATAAAGAAAGACTACCTTTACAAAACTGACTTTTAAACCTTAAAGCCCTATATAAAGCTGAGCTATTAAAGTTATTCAGATATGGTGGTGTGATGCAAATGTGACAGGGCCTGAACAAGGGGCTTTCCTTGGATTAACAAGTACAGCAGCATGTTATGGGTCATTTATTACCCACCTTCCAGAGGAAGAGCTGGATTCACCCTTTACCTTAGAATATGAGATATTAACATATTTTCTGGAATAGACTCTTTTTGCTGTCTAGTGAAGTCTATAGACCCCTACTCAGAATAATTATTTTAAATGCATAAAATTACAAAAGAAGTCATTTACATTAAAATATAGTTGTCCAAATATTTTATTTAAAAGAAGTTCACTGATCTCAGGTTAAGAGCCAAAGCAGGAAAATATTATACAGCAGTTGGGTGACCAGTTGCAGCAGATGATGGCAGTAACTATATGTGAATAGCTCTCCAGCCATATCTGGTTCTTTTGACCACATCTGCTCAGCCTCCACCATCAGTGGCATTCAGTAATTTCTTGCTAGTTGAGAGAGAGAGAGAGAGAGAGAAAGAGATAGAGAGAGCAGTGAAAGAACCTGTTGTTCCTGGGATGCGGTGAATCAGAATTTGAAATGCAACCATTTTTATTTGCCTATGATCTAGCAAGAAGGTTGTTCATTATAAGGGACTTAGTAGAGGCTATACTGGATTGGATTGTGACTTTCATGGAAAAACTGTGGCATATTTTCAGAATCCTAGGCATCTCCTGGGTATTTGTTGATGCTACAATAAACATACCATGATTATGGGAAACCAGCAACATGACCCATCCCTTGTTGATTGCACTAATGAGTTCTAACAGTTGTGGGCAATCTTGTATTGGCAGGAAGAAAATTCTAATCAAAATATTTAATTGAGATCTTAATGAGGAACTAAAACACCAGATATCAGAATGCTACTTCCCAGTGAGCTTTAATTGAGTTAGAGGTGCATTTAAGCATTTAAAAGATCAAAAGTTATTGAAGGAATAAGTTCCTAGGCTCTATGGAGGATTCATATACAGGAATAGGGAGTTAAAATAAGAGCCTGAATATATATATATATACATATATATATATATATATATATATCCCCCCAAATTCAGTATTGGGGATGCATGATGGACTATTTTTAATAGACCCATCAGCCCATTTTCTCCCACTGTTGGTAGGAACTTTCCTAGAAGAAGATCTCTGAAGAACTACAATCAATTTGAAATGAAATTTAAAAAAATTCTCAAGCGAAGTAGGGACATCATCCTTGAACTGTGTTATTTATTGGCAAAAAAGAAAGACATCTTCTCCCTCAATTTTATTCTAATGGGAAAAGATAAAAGGGAGCTGAAAGGAGCCCAATAGGAAGTTCTTTCCCAAGTAACCTATAATCTGGAGTTTATTACACAACATGTTATTGAATTCAGCATTCTCTGATTCTTCTTTGTCTAGTCAAAAGTTGGAAAGTCAGAATCAGAACCAAAAGCTAGCCTGATCTCCTCCCCCCAAATGGAAACCTCAGGAGGGAAAAGGAGTTTGGCATGAAGGAAGGGTGTTCCAAGGATGAGGAAGCCCTGAGAACTGAGGGAAATTCCAAGATGAGACTTCAGCTGAATTGTGGTAGGAAAGTCTGAAAGTCAGAAGTCGAAAAAAGAATGTTTTAAAATTTTTAATGTATATAGCACGTTTCTGTCTTTGATCTCAATTTTTCTCCCTTGCAGTATATTAAAGAGTATGGACAGGTTAGTCATTTCTTTTTGTATTGCTTCAGTTGGGGTTTTCTTGGCAAAGATACTAGAGTAGTTTGCCATTTCCTTCTTCAGCTCATTTTGCAGATGAGGAAAATGAGGCAAAGAGGGTTTAGTGACTTGTCCAGGGTTATACAGCTACTAAGTGCCTGAAGCTAGATTTGAGCTTGAATCTTCCTGACTCCAGATCTATTGCTTTATCTTATGTACCACCTAGCTGCCTTATTCATTTCTTAGCATGATTCTAAATTGTTTTTCAAAATTATGAGACCAATTCACAATTCTACCAAAAATGCAACAACAGGCCCTTTCTTTCCATTAGTCATACAATATGCTCTTCTATCATTTTTGCAGATTTAGTGGGTGTGAAGTGAAAATGCAGAGTTGTTTTAATTAACATTTCGCTTATTAGTGATTTGGAGCCATCTTTTCATATGACTGTTAATAATTTACAACTTCTCTTTGAACAATTGCTCATATCTTTCAAATACTTATCAGTTTGATAATTGCTTTTGTTCTTATATATTTGTGTTAGTCCCATATTCAATGGATGTATCTTGCATGTATCTATTAATGTGTTGTATTTCCCATAGGAATTTAAACATTTTGAAGAGAGGGGATTTTTGCCTTTTTTTGTATCTCAAACATATAGCACAGTAGTCAGTACATACTAAGGAGTTAAGAAATGTTTATTGATTGATAGGTAGTTCTGTATATATCTATGATATCAGACACTTAATAGAGATATTTGATGCAAATATTTTCCCAATCTGGAACTTGCTTTTGCATCCTAATTTTGATGATTTTGTTCATTCAAATGCTTTTCAACTTTGAGAAATCATATAATTATTTAGGGATTGCATAATTATCTATGAATGCTCTTAATTTTACCACCGTTAACTTTTCTTTGGTTAAGAATTCAGTTCTCTGTGGGAACAGAAACAGAAGAAAAACAGCTACTTGATCACATGGGTTGATGGGGCTTAGATTAGGGATGTAGACTCTAAAGGATCACCCTAGTGCAAATATCAATAATATGGAAATAGGTCTTGATCAATGATACATGTAAAACCCAGTGGAATTCTGCAATGGATAGTGGGGAGGGGAGGAGGGGAAGGAAGGAACATGACTCTTGTAACTATGGAAAATATTCTAAATTGACTAATTAAATAAAATTTTAAAAAGAATTGAGTTCTCCTCCTTCACCCACCAGCCAGAGCAGTGAAAAGTAGCTGATATGTTTCTGTTATGGTATGACATTGATATTTAGTCCATATATCAATTCTGAGCTTGATATAGTATTTGGTGCAAGATGTTAATCTAAAATTTAATTTCTTTTAAAGTATTTTCCAATTTTCCCAGCACCCATTTTCCTTTTTTTAATACTATAATATCTTATTTTTACCAGTTGCGTGTTAAATAATTTTAACATTTATATTTTAAAATTTTATTAGTTTCAAATTCTCTCCCTTCCTCTTTCCACTCCCAGAGGTGTTAAGCATTTGATAAAGGTTATACTTGGCCAATTATGCAAAACATATTTTCATATTAGTCCCCATCATGTTGTGAAAGAAAACACAAACCAAACAAATGAAAAAAAATTTTAAATGAAAAGTATTATGCTTCTCTCTCCATTCAGACTATATCAGCTCTTTCTTGAAATTGTCTTATATCATTCTGTTGCTGAGAATAGCTAAGTCATTCACAGTTCATCATCATATGGTATACAAAGTTCTTCTGATTTTGCTTATTTCTCTTTCCATTAGTTCATGCAAATACTTCCAGGTTTATCTGAAATCTTCCTGCTCATTTTTTCTCAGATAACAATAGTATTCCATTACAATCATATAACCAAACTTGTTCAGCAATTTCCCTACTGATGAGCCTTTCCTCAATTTCCATTTCTTTGACAGTACAAAAAAGAGTTACTAGAAATATTTTTGAAGAAATAGATCCCTTTCTCTTTTATTTTATCTCTTTGGTGGGTCAAGGGATATGCACGGTTTTATAAGCCCTTTAGGCATAGTTCCAAATTGCTCTCCAAAATGGTTGGATTGTTTCACAACTCCACTAACAGTGCATTAGTGTGCCAATTTTCCATATCCCCTTCAACATTTAATGTTTTCCTCTTCTGTAATATTAGCTAATCTGAGAGAAGTGAGGTAGTACCTTAGTGTTAATTATTTGGTATTTCTCTTATCAATTATGAATTAGAAGTTTTTTTTCAAATAATTATAGATAACTTTGATGTCTACATCTGAAAACTTCCTGTTCATATACATTGACCATTAATCCATTGGAGAATGATCTTTCTTTCTTTCTTTCTTTCCTTCCTTCTTTCTTTCCTTCCTTCTTTCATTCTTTCCTTCTTTCTTTCCTTCTTTCTTCCTTCCTTCCTTCCTTCCTTCCTTCCTTCCTTCCTTCCTTCCTTCCTTCCTTCCTTCCTTCCTTCCTTCCTTCCTTCCTTCCTTCTTTCTTTCTTTCTTTCTTTCTTTCTTTCTTTCTTTCTTTCTTTCTTTCTTTCTTTCTTTCTTTCTTTCTTTCTTTCTTTCTTTCTTTCTTTCTTTCTTTCTTTCTTTCTTTCTTTCTTTCTTTCTTTCTTTCTTTCTTTCTTTCTCTTCCTTCCTTTATTTTTCTTTTCTTTCTTTCTTTCTATTTAGAATAGTTGACCATGATTATATGATTCATGATTGCCCCTCCCAAAGCTGACAAGCAGTTCCACTGGGTTTTACATGTACCATTGTCTAAAACCGATTTCCATGTTATTCATATTTGCAGTAGAGTGATCTTTTAACATCAAAACCCTAATCATATCCATATTGAACCTCATGTGTTTTGCTTCTGCATTTCTGTTTCCACAGTTCTTTTTCTGGGTGTAGATAGAGTTCTTTCTCAAAAGTTCCTCTGGATTGTCCTGGATCATTGCATTGTTGCAAATAGAAAATTCAATTATTTTGATTTTGCCTTAATGTATCAAACTGTGTACAATGTTCTCCTGGTTCGGCTCCTTTCACTCTGCATCAATTCCTGGAGGTCTTTCCAGTTCACATGGAATTCCTCCAGTTCATCATTCTTTTCAGCACAATAATATTCTATTACCATCATAGACCACAATTTTTTCAGCTATTCCCCAATCGATGAACACCCATTCATTTTCCAATTTTTTTGCCACCACAAAGAGCAATGGCTATTAATATTTTTGTACAAGTCTTTTTCCTTATTGTCTCTTTGGGGTACAAACCCAACAGTGGTATAGAGTAGCCATTCTTTTAAAGCCCTTTGGGCATAGTTCCAAATTGCCTTCCAGAATGGTTGGCTCAATTCACAATTCCACCAGCAGTGTATTAGTATCCCAGTTTTGCCATATCCCCTCCAACATTTGTCACTTTCCTTTGCTGCCATATTGGCCAGTCTGCTAGTTGTGAGGTGGTACCTCAAAGTCATTTTAATTTGCATTTCTTTAATCAGGAGGATTTAGAGCACTTTTTGATGTGCTTATTGATAGTTTGGATTTCATCATGTGAAAACTGCCTATTCATGTCCCTTGACCATTTGTTGATTGGGGAATGGCTCAATTTTTTTTTTTTGTAAATTTGGCTTAGTTCCTTATATATTTGGGAAATTAAACCTTTTTCACAGTTTTATTATGAAAATGTTTTCCAGGTTTGTTGCTTTTCTTCTAATTTTGGTTGCATTGGTTTTGTTTTTATAAAACCTTTCTAATTTGATATAATCATTCATTCATTTTACATTTTGCAATGTTTTCTGTCTCTTGCTTGGTCTTAAATTCCTTCCTTTCTATGTTTACTTAATTTATTTATGATTTTACTCTTTATATTTAAGTCATTTACCCATTTTGAATTTATCTTAGTATAGGGTATAAGATATTGATCTAAACCTAATTTTTCACATACTATTTTCCAATTTTCCTAGCAGTTTTTGTCAAATAGTAAATTCTTGTCCCCAAAGCCAGAGTCTTTGTGTTTATCAAACACTATCTTTCTGAGGTCATTTACCCCAAATCTATTCCATTGATCCTCCCTTCTCTCTCTTAGCCAGTACCATATTGGTTTGATGAGCACTGCTTTATAGTACAATTTAAGATCTGGTACTGCTACGCCACCTTCCTTCACATTTTTTCATTATTTCCCTTGATATTCTTGATCTTTTGTTCTTCCAAATGAACTTTGTTGCATTTTTTTCTAATTCTAAAAAAAAGGTTTTTGGTACTTTCATAGGCATGACACTGAATAAGTAGATTAATTTGGGTAATATTGTCATTTTTATTATTTTAGCTTGTCCTGCCCAGAAGCAATTAATGTTTTCAAATTGTTTAGTTCTAGTTTTAATTATGTGAAAAAGTGTTTTGTAGTTGTGTTTGTTTTGGAAAATATATTCCTAAATATTTTCTATTGTCTGGAGTTATTTTAAATGGAGTTTCTCTTTCTAACTCCTGCTGCTGAGTTTTGTTGGAAACATGTAGAAGTGCTGATGGTTTATGTGCCTTTGTCAATTATTTCCACTAGTCTTTTAGTTGATTTTCTTGGGTTCTTTAAGTATACCATCTTATCATCTGAAAAGAGTGATAGTTTAGTTTCTTTATTAACTGCTTTAATCCCTTCAATTTCTTTTTCTACTCTAATTGCTATTGCTAGCATTTCTAGAACAATATTAAATAATAGAGGTGATAATGGGCATCCTCAGCAAGCATTTCTTAACTGTCTACTATGTCTCAGGTATGCTGCTAGATGCTAAGGATACAAACTATAAAGTGAAACAGTCCCCTTTATTAAGGAGTTTACATTACATTTAGGAAGACAACATAGAAATTTGTAATTATTTACAGAATGTATACAAAACAAATAGTATGTAGTTTATAGAGTCAAGGAAGGTATACATTCCATGTATGGGGATGGACAGTGAAAAGACAGGAAGACAAGAGTTGGAGTGCTATGTGAGTAAACAAGAGAAGACCAGTTTGGCTCAGCCTTTAATGTGGAAATGAGAGAAATATACGATGAATATAGAAGTGTAGATTGAGGCTAGGCTGTGAAGGGTTTGAACAGTCAAACAGGGGAGTTTATATTTTATGTTAGAAACAGTCAGTAGCTGGTGAATTTTCTTGGAGAGTGATGTTGTCATTCTTGTTCTTATGGAAAATCATTTTTGACAACTCTGTAAAGTATGATTTAAATTATAAAAGAATTGAGGCAGAAAGAACAATTAGGAGTCCATTGTAATAGTTCAAATGAGAGGTAATAGGAATTTGAATTAAAGTGGGAGTTAATGAAATCACCAAGTGAGAAAGTATAGAAAGGGAAAAGAATAAGTCCTAAGAAAGAACCTGAAGAATACATAAACACTAAGGATAAGTGTTATGGATGAAGAACCATCAAAGGCAGCATAGAGGAAACTATCATCTACAGAAAATGAGAAAAAGGAAAGAATAATGTTATGAAACTCCAGAGAAAAGAAAGCATCCAGTAAATGAGAGGAGTAACATATATCAAATTATGATCTTACTCCACCTTCCTCCTTACTGTACAGAGGATGTAAGGATGAAGACTGAGGAGAGATCATAATATTTGGAAATTAAAAATTATTGATAGTTTTTGAAGAAAAACCAGTTTCTGTCAAGAAATGAGGTAAGCAGAAAGATGGTGATGAATAAAGGGTTTGTAGTAGTTACTGGATAGAGCCAATCTTCATATAATTAAACACCATCCACACAAGTATTAAAGAAGGAAGTCATTTACTCAGGAAAAGAACAGGAGGAAGGTTTTTTTTTTTGTTTTTGTTTTTTTTATGAATTGAAGGGAGCTATCATTTCAGTCACCATTAAGTTGGATCTTGAACCAATCTAAATTTCTATTTGCAATTAACATATGGGTGACTTTAAACCATCATTAGCCAGAAGGAACCAGGGACTTATGTTCAAAGAGTACTGATTTGTCTGTGGTCTGCTTTTTCTAGTAGATCTATTAGGAGAAAGAAATTACAGCAGTGGTCTAAGAACTGCTGTCTCTCAAGGTCACCTTCCATAGGCCAGGAACAGGACCAGGACTTCATTATCATTATGGAACACCAAATGAATCTCTTCTATCTCAAGTAAACCCTATTCCCTACTTTAAAAAAATTATATATTTAGTTTCATATCACTTGTGTTCCCTGTTGTTCCCTCTCCCATTACCCATTCCAGAGTGTAATCCTTTACAATAAAGAGGAGGGGAAAGGTAGTCCATCAATCAATCCCAGCATTGTATGTAGTGTTTCATATTCAGAATGTTTCTCCTCTATAAGGAAAGCATTTACTTGTACAAATATAAATATATAGCTATACTCTTTGTGGTGGCAAAAAATTGGAAAATGAGGGGATGCCCTTCAATTGGAGAATGGCTAAACAAATTGTGGTACATATTGGTGATGGAATACTATTGTGCTCAAAGGAATAATGTATTGGAGGAATTCCATGTGAAATGGAACAACCTTCAGGAATTGATGCAGTGAAAGGAGCAGGACCAGGAGAACTGAAACCACAGAGACTGATACTCTGTGGTACAATGGAATGTAATGGACTTCTCTACTAGCAGTAATGCAATGATCTAGGACAAGTCTGAGGGACTTGTGAGAAAGAATGCTATCCATATTCAAAGGAAGACGTGTGGGAATAGAACTACAGAAGAAAAACCACTGCTTGATCAAATGGGTTGATGGGGATATGATTGGGGAAGTAGACTCTAAACAATCACCCTAGTGCAAATATCAATAATATGGAAATACGTCTCAATCAGTGACAAATGTAAAACCCAGTGGAATTGCGTGTCGGCTATGGCAGGGGGGAAGGGGGAGGAGAGGGAAAGAACATGAATCTTGTAACCATGGGAAAATATTCTAAATTAATTAATGAAATATAATTTCTCAAATGAAAAATATAAAAGAAGTCTTTTAAATGTTATTGTTCTCCCACAAATTTTATGAGAATAAAGAACAGGTTTGGGAGGAGAGAGACAATTGGAAAGGTCAAGAAATGGAAAATAGTAATTAAAGAAAGAAATATGAAATTCAAGATAATGGAGCAAAAACAATTCGGGTTAAAAGTCAAGTCTTAAGATATGAACATTCCTATGGATAATCGGAGATAGAATGAAAATGGAGTTAGTGAAGGAAAGGACATTAATAAACTAAAATATTAGGATATTTGAAGGAACAAAAATGTGAATTTTGGAATCCCCATGTATGATGTAGAGAGGCAGAATGTGAACAAGGTACTTAACATCTTGAGAAAACGGGACAGTGATCTGAAGTTTAATTGAAGATAGCAATAAGGAAACTATTTCCATAGAATGATATGAATAAGACACTTTGGGTCCATATAGTCTTCCTTCATCAGTTAAGAGGACATTAACTTTCTTTTTGCTAGTGATTCAATCTGTTTAGCACTCCTTCACGGTTAGAGGCAAAACCCAAAGCCTTTATTTCAAACTTAACATGAGATTTGAGGGATTCTCCCCTCTCTGTTTTAATGACTCTTTCAAGTTACCAATGATTTCTCAGTTATTTTGTCTAGTGGCATTTCTCAATCCTCATTCTACTTCATCTTTGTGCAACTTTTAATATTCCTTCAAAACTTCTTTTTCTTTATTTTCTGCAAATTGCCATCTCCTGCTTCTTTTTTAGCAGTCCTACTGTTCCTTCTCAGTCACCTTTTTCTGGGTTATTCTAAGTATCCTCCAAAGTTAGAATCATGGCCTTCTTTTTCTACCACATCTCCCTTGGTGATCTTATCATCTTAGCATGAATTCAGATATCACCTCTTTGCAGATAACTTGCAATTCGATATATCAGACATTCATTTCTATCTTAAACTCTAGTCATGTATCTTAAATGGCTTGCTAAAATAGTTGATCTTTCTTGTATTTTAAATGTATCATTTCTTCCCATTCTAATCCAAATGGTAAAAAAAATTATTTTGTATAAATCTTCGCATGTCATTCCTATGCTTTATAACTTCCAATGATTCTCCATTGTTCCTAATATAAAATGTAGCCTTCTTAGCCTGATATATAAGGCCTTCCACAATTTGGTTCCAGCTTTAGATTACTCTTCTTCACATATTCTGTGTTCCAGCCAAACATTCTTAGGCTCCATATACTTACCCTTCCATAATGAATTCACACACTGTCTCTTTCTTTCTTCATTCCTAATGGAGGTGAATTATTTTATTTGAAGAGATAATCTATTCATCATTGCAATAAGTCTTACCTGATGGTACATACCTTAAGCAAGCTTTACTTTTCTAAAACTTTTCTGGACTCAAGGCTCCCTGGATTTCAACCAATTTTGATCATCCTATGAGACTATAGACATTTACCTGGCCACATCATGAGCCACCCCACCTCACTTTCTACATATTTTGAAATCAACATTTCCCTTGCTACTACAGCCTTCCATGATTGCATACACCCACACAACTGCCAATATATCAGCACAAAGAGCTTAATGAACATATGCTAAATTACTAAGTAGGAAGCCCTGCTGGTGATTATAGGCTAGTCTACTATTATTTTGTAGTAACAGAATACTTCTCCAAATTACTTGAGCAGCATTGATAGGGGAGAAGGGTTGTACATGATGTGTGTAAGCAATGTAAGGGATTCGGGGAGCCTTGCATTCTTATCAGTCACACTTATAAGGAAGACCCTGTGCTACTTTGAGCTATGGCCTCAGGAATTTTTTCTTCCCTTAGTGGAGTTACTAGAGATGCTATAAATCCTCTAAGAGATATAAAACTATAGGTCTATGGTCTCCTAAATGCATACATATTTTCAAGTAGATTGTTAAATCAAATATGAAAATGGATACCTGCCCAAAACTATATATGGCTGCTTAGCTCATGCAAATGAATGTACTTTGCATATCTCATTGACCTTAAAATATACCTCCTGCAAAGTTAATCAGGTTTATTCCTTCTCTTCACCCAGGCCTCTCCTCTCATAATACTATTATAGCTAAAGTTTTTTAGGAAGGAAGAGAAAAATTCAGTATCATAAGTATGATTTTTCATTTTTAACAAATGGTTATCAATTTCTTAGCTGGGAGAAGGCATTGTGTGAGGAATTGGGGGAAATATAAGAATGATTAGTATGAAGTCCATATCTTTAATTGTCTTTAGTATGAATAGGAACAGTGAGCCAGGAACACATTTTTGATGGATTTAAGGAGATTTTAAAAAGATTCAAGGAGACGAAGAGGAGGTGACACTTGAGTTGGTACTTGAAGGATAAGAAACACTCCTATCAGCCTCCATTTGTCTTCATTGCACTATTTTGTGAGGTATAGGGAATAATTTTTGGTTTTTTATCTTCATATTTAGACTTAGGTTCTCTCTAGTCACTTATAATAGTACCTATAAGAGACAGGACTTTTTTCTGTTTTTCATTCTGTTACCATTCCTCCATCTCTGGAAAGGCTTCTTTTATTACTCTCTCTTTCTCCCTCCCTCCCCCCCTTCCCCTCTCCCTGCCCCCTCCCCTCTCATAACTTTAATGTAGGGAAACAAAAGTATTACAGTATTACATGTTAAAATTTTTTCATGTTAAATTGTATTGGTTAGGATTTTTGTCAGGATCTTTAGGACCATGGGAAGCAAAAGATTGAAAGAATTTATGCATATTCAGTACAAAGCTCAAGTAATATTTATATAATACTGTCATCGTGGCCATATTCTAGACATAGAAAGATAAAAATATTATTAAAATTTAAAATTATCCATAAAAGAACACACATTCAAAAAAAGAGGAAAAATGGATATAAAATTAGAATACTTTTATTATGACAGCAGGGAAGGGAAGAGTTCAGGCTTTTCTTTACTCCTACATAATCCTCCATTAAGCTATACTATTTTCCTTTCTACTTAGTATTCTTTTGTGGGGGAAAAATAAGAGAGAAGATGGAAGAATTCTGGGCTTTCACCAGTCCCTCTTCCTTTACTTTTTGTCTTCTCTCTCCCCCGCCCCCAAAAAAATATGGCACTAAAACATCCAATCCTCTCATGGATCCAAACTATATCAGCTTGTTCTTATTCTCCTCTTGTAAGAGAATATTATCTTCATAAGCAGTACATTGTGAGGCTGAATACCTACATTCCAGAATGATAAAATAACCTCAGTATTCTCCACCATCATCATTCTCAAAATTTCTGAGTGTCCCTAACAGGTCTCTGCTCTTTAGGATCCTCAAACAAACTTTTTTTTCATTAGTTTATTTTGCTTCCTTGTCATTTTAGAACTTACTATTTAGCACACTATAATTATAAATGTTCTAAAAATGTTTATCTTACTAAAACATAGGACTTCACTGTACACATATTGTACTATATTCTGTGTATTTTGGGCAAAAAGTAATTGAAAGACATTTTAGTAATCAAATTCAAACTCTGAAAAGAAAAATGATGATAAAGCTAGAAATGTATCTTGTGTTGATGAAACACTGGGAGACTTTATTAATGTACTGTCAAAGTAAAGGAGGATTGCATATAAACTATATTTGATAAGACCTATAATTATGTTTACCTCAGGAACCCTTTTTTCTTCTTAACTCCCCTTTAAGCTTTGCCATTAAAAGGCCTAGCACAGGGGATGAATTTAAAATACTTCTCCATTAAAATTTTTTTCTTAATTATGTATATATATGTTTTTAATAAAAATGTTATTGAGTGTTGTTTTTAAGAGATATAACTAAAATTTTATTTTGCTAATTGACATGTTTGGTACTTAAATCCTCAATCTTAAAAAAAACCCAAAGGCTAATTAAATGAAAATAATACTATATTACAAGATTTAAGACTTGAAAAAGACCTCATAGGCCAACAAGTCCAACCTAGGACTGTTGAATGATCTCTTCTACAGTATTCCTAATAACTGATTATCCAACTTCTACCTACATATTCCAAATGGAAGAATCCAGTACCTTATAAGGCAGTGCGTTATACTTTGAATTATTTTTTCTTTGATATTAAGCTAAATCTGCCTCTGCAACTTTCATTCATTGCTCCAAATTCTGTCTATTGAAACCAAGAAGAAAAAATCCATCTTCTGTATAATGGCCTTCAACTAATGACTGACAAATAAGTAGGTAGGTAGAGAGGTAGAAAAATAAATAGATAAGAGATTTTTAAATCACTCCTGTACCCAATCCCTAACTTTTCAAACTGTTATCCTGTGGCATGTTTTCTCTGGCCACAGATTTCAAATCTCATCTCTGCATTAACCTATCTTCTGAACATATATGTTCTAGAGTCACAAAGAATAGGCTAGTCTTAACTTAACTCACTTATATGGATGAGCAATAGGGATAACTCCACTCTCAGTCTATCCCTCAATTTCAGACCACTTGAGTTTCTTGTCAGCAAGCAACCAGTGGGCTTGCCCACAGTGTCATGGGATTTGATTTCTCATAGCTTACCTAATACTCTCAGATGCCTCCAAAACAAAGATTATTCTTAGCAAGGTGATTGGAAAGCTTACCAACTTACTGGGGACATCCTCCTGATTCATTTTGCTTATATTTATTTGAAAAAAATTCTTAAAAGCTAGAAGAATATATTAGTTCTAATTCAATGTTAGTTACAGTTCATCTTACTAATAATCACGGAGAAGTCCTATCTAGATCATTTGGAAATCTACTTTACATGATAGAAAACCTTACAAACTACCAATGTAGAAAAACCTTGCTTTTGACTTGGCAGGTAGATGGTGCAGTAAATAGAATGCTTCAGGGTCTAGAGTCAGGAAGACTCATCTTCTTGAGTTCAAATCTGGCCTTAAACACCAACTTGTTATTTGACCCTGGGCAAGTCATTTAACCATGTTTCTCTCTCAGTTACTCATCTATAAAATGAACTGGGAAAGGAAATGGCAAACAACTCCAGTGTCTCTGCCAAGAAATGTGGTCACTGTCAGACACAACCCAAATGTAGTCACTGTCAGACACAACTAAAAGTGACTGAACAATAGCAATGGCAGCACATATACTTTGACTATTTGTTTCTCCTTTAGCATAATGAAATGCATTGAAATACATTGAAATACATACATTGAAAGCCCATTACATATAGTAAAAGACCCTCTTGCAAGGTAATGGGGATACAAAGATTAAAATTAAATGATTCTTACTTTTCAGGAATTTACATTTATTTAAGAGGATACAAAATATACAGAGATAAAAGTTTGTTAACTTAATTAATGCTACTCCTATTCTAGCCAAGAAAATAGATTTATCATGCCTGTCATATCCCCTATTTTTAATTCATCCCCTATTTTAAATTCTTAGGGATTAATGGGAGTTTGAGATTGTCTCTTTTCATTGGTTTAAGTCCCCACTGGTTATTCCATGAATCTTAGAAAATGAGGGATTGGGGGTGGGGGGGCAGCTGGGTAGCTCAGTGGATTGAGAGATAGGCCTAGAGATGGGAGGTCCTAGGTTCAAATCTGGCCTCAGCCACTTCCCAGCTGTGTGACCCTGGGCAAGTCACTTGACCTCCATTGCCTAGCCCTTTCCACTCTTCTGCCTTGGAGCCAATACACAGTATTGACTCCAAGATGGAAGGTAAGGGTTTAAAAAAAAAAGAAAATGAGGGATTGGGGGCAGCTAGGTGGCTCAGTGGATTGAGAGCCAGGCCCAGAGACAGGAGGTCCTAGATTCAAATGTGACTTCAGACACTTCCTAGCTGTGTGACCTTGGACAAGGACCTTGTTTAGCCCTTACTGCTCTTCTGCCTTAAAAGCAATACACAATATTGATTCTAAAACAGAAGGTAAGAGTTTGTTTTTAAGGAGGGATTAACAAGGCACTTCCATTTAAACACACAATATTGGGTAGTATTTACAAAGGGATATTTACTTCAAATCCGTATTTTTTTTCGTTCCATTTGAATTAGTTTATTTAGTCAATTTAGAACATTATTCCTTGGTTACAATAATCACATTATTTCCCTCCCTCCTCTCCACTCACCCTTCCCACAGCCCATGTGCAATTTCATTGGGTATTACTTGTGTCCTTGATCAGAACCTATTTCCATGTTATTGATGTATGCACTAGGATGTTCAAATGAGTCGTGTTAGAGATCCATCTTATTTGCAAACATTCCAGTCCTGCCTGGACAAAAAGCTGTCTGCCAAGGGACCACTCACTGGAAGCTCAACCAAGAAATGGAACCAGTTCAGAGACGCAGTGAAGGAAACATCAAAGGCAGTCCTAGGCCCAAAACAACGCAACCACCAGGACTGGTTCGAAGAGAACAACACTGCTATTGAAAACCTATTGAGCAAGAAGAACAAAGCCTTTATGGAGTGGCAAAATAACCCAAACCCTGCTCCTAAAAAGGACAGATTCAAGTCTCTCCAAGCCACGGCGCAGCGTGAGATCACGAAGATGCAAGACCGATGGTGGGAAAAAAAGGCAGAAGAAATCCAGTGGTTTGCTGATATGAAAAACTACAAACAATTTTTCAGTGCCCTCAAGACTGTCTATGGGCCATCAAAACCCACCACCACTCCCTTGCTATCCTCTGACGGTGACACTCTCATAAAAGATAAAAAAGGCATCAGCAACAGGTGGAAAGAACACTTCAGACAGCTTCTCAACCGACCCTCTTCAGTTGACCAAAGCGCCCTTGACCAGATCCCCCAAAACTGCTCCATTGAACAACTTGATGTCCCTCCTTCAATAGAGGAAGTCCAAAAAGCCATCAAACAAATGAGTGCAGGCAAGGCACCCGGTAAAGACGGGATCCCAACCGAGGTGTACAAGGCCTTAAATGGAAAGGCACTCCAGGCATTCCACATAGTGCTGACCAGCATATGGGAAGAGGAAGACATGCCCCCCAGAACTCAGAGATGCCTCCATTGTAGCCCTATACAAGAACAAAGGCTCACGAGCAGCCTGTGACAACTACAGAGGCATCTCACTACTCTCCACTGCCGGAAAGATCCTCACCCATGTTATACTCAACAGACTCCCGTCATCTGTTTCAGAGCAGAACCTGCCTGAATCACAATGTGGCTTCCGACCAGATTGCAGTACCATCGACATGGTCTTCAAGGTGAGGCAAATGCAGGAAAAATGCCTTGAGCAGAACCTGAGTCTCTACATTGTCTTCATAGACCTGACAAAGGCGTTCGACACAGTGAACAGGGACGCATTGTGAGTGATCTTCAGCAAGTTCGGTTGCCCAGCAAAATTCGTCAAACTGATCCAGCTCTTTCATGTTGACATGACAGGGGAAGTCCTATCTGGGGGAGAGACTTCCGATCGCTTCAACATCTCCAATGGTGTGAAACAAGGCTGTGTCCTTGCTCCGGTACTATTTAACCTATTTATCACCCAAGTATTACGACATGCTATGATGGATCTAGACCTGGGCGTCTACATCAAATACAGACTGGATGTCTCACTATTTGACCTTTGCCGCCTGACTGCAAAAACAAAGACAACAGAGAGACTCATCCTGGAAGCTCTCTTTGCAGATGACTGTGCTCTCATGTCCCACCAAGAAAATCATCTCCAAACCATTGTGAACAGGTTCTCCTCCTCAACAAAACTGTTTGGCCTGACTATCAGCCTCAGCAAACCAGAGGTGCTGTTCCAACCTGCACCAGTGAGGCCAACTAACCAGCCGTGCATTACAATCGATGGCATGCAGCTTTCTAACATCAACACTTGCAAGTACCTGGGCAGCACCATCACCAACAACGGGTCCCTAGACCACGAGATTAATGCCAGGATCCAAAAGGCCAGCCAGGCACTTGGGTGGCTGCGCTGCAAAGTCCTCCAACACAGAGGTGTAAGCACTGCGACGAAGCTCAAAGTGTACAACGCAGTGGTCCTCAGCTCACTCCTGTACAGTTGCGAGACATGGACACTGTACCAGAAGCACATGAAGCAGCTGGAGCAATTCCACCAACGCTCCCTCCGGTCAATCATGAGGATCCGATGGCAGGACCGAATCACCAATCAGGAAGTCCTCGACAGAACCAACTCCACCAGCATCAAAGTCATGGTCCTCCAAACCCAGCTATGATGGTCTGGACACATCATCCGCATGGAACCACAGTGAATACCAAGACAGGTATTCTACGGTGAACTGTCAGCTGGACTCAGGAAACAAGGCCGACCAAAGAAAAGATTCAAGGATCAGCTAAAGTCAAACTTGAAGTGGGCTGGCATTATACCAAAGCAACTAGAACTTGCTGCCTCTGTCAGAAGCAGCTGGCGAACCCACATTAACCATGCCGCCGCCACCTTTGAAGATGAGCGACGTCGACGTCTTGCCGCTGTGTGTGAACTCCCACACCAGGCCACAACTGCACCTCCCTTAACAACTGGCGTCCCATGCCCCATGTGCCACAAACTCTGTGCCTCAGCCTTTGGACTCCAAAGCCACATGAGGGTACACCGTAGATGAAACTGCACAAAGACAATAGTCATTCTCGATCACCAAGAGACTAATATATATATATATATATATATATATATATATATATATATATATATATATATATATATATATATATATACATCCCCAATTGTATCCCTTCAATCCATATATTCAAGCAGTTGTTTTTCTTTGGTGTTTTTACTCCCATAGTATTTCCTCTGAATGTGAAGAGTGGTTTTTCTCGTAGATTCCTCCTAGTTGTATGGGATCAAAATTAGACCTTTGTCAGAGGTTTTTGTAATGAAGATTGTTTCCCAATTTGTTGTTTCCCTTCTAATTTTGAATGCATTAGTTTTTTTTATACAAAAACTTTTTAATTTGATGTAATTAAAATTATTGATTTTTACATTTTGTGATTTTTTTCTAGCTCTTGCTTGGTTTTAAACTCTTTCCTTTCCCAAAGATCTGACATAAATAGTACTCTGTGTTCACCTAATTTGCTCCTTCTTTATATTCAGGTCATTCACCCATTCTGAGTTTGTCTTGGTGTAGGGTGTGAGATGTTGATCCAAACCTAATCTCTCCCATACTATCTTCCAATTTTCCCAGCAGTTTTTATCAAATAGTAGGTTTTGGTCCCAAAAGCTGGGATCTTTGGGCTTATCATAGACTATCTTGCTGAGGTCATTTACCCCTAGTCTATTCCACTGATCCTCCTTTCTGTCTCTTAGCTAGTAGCAAATTGTTTTGATAACCACTGCTTTATAGTATAGTTTGAGATCTGGGACTGAAAGTCCGCCTTCCTTTGCATTTTTTTTTTCATGATTTCCTTGGATATCCTTGATTTTTTGTTCTTCCGAATGAACTTTGTTATTTTTTTCCCTAATTCAGTAAAAAAGGTTTTTGGTAGTTCAATGGGTATGGCACTAAATAGATAAATTGATTTGGGTAGGATTGTAATTTTTATTATGTTAGCTCATCACCCATGAGAAATCAATGTTTTTCCAGTTGTTTAGATCTAGTTTTAATTGTGTGGAGAGTGTTTTGTAGTTGTGTTCATATAGTTCCTATGTTTATCTCGGCAGATAGATTCCTAAATATTTTATATTGTCTTGGGTGATTTTAAATGGAATTTCTCTTTCTAATTCTTGCTGCTGAAATGGGTTGGAGATATATAGAAATGCTGATGACTTATGTGGGTTTATTTTGTATCCTGCAACTTCTTGTGAGGTCACTTAATTCTAGTTGTTGTATTCTGGTTCTTCAAGACTGGATTTCATCCCTCACTTTTTGGTCATCCTTCTCCTTCTGGTTTGATTTTCTTTGGAGATCATCTTTCATTCTTTTTACCTCATCTCTCATCTCCTTTGCCTCATCTTTCATCTTCTTTGCCTCATCTTTCATCTCCTTTGCCTCATTTTCAAGCTGGTTTATTTTGGTTTTTAAGACATTATTTTCTGTTTCCAGATGACTTATCTTAGTTTTTAAATTCTTTCCCCAATTGTCTTCAGCCTCTCTTAATTGTGTTTTGAATTGCATTTTGAGTTCTTCCAAATCCTGTATCCAATTCACTGGAATTTCTGTTTTATTACTTGCCTCCTCCTGTGTATTGTTTGTTCTTGGTTTGTTGCCTGTGCAGAAGCTGTCAATTGTAATTTCTTTCTTCTCTTTCTGTTGTTTGCTCATATTTACCCCTTCTTTGCTCCCTGTATTTGTCTCTTGCTCTTCTCATTTTTTTTTGTTTTAGGGCTTTCTGTCAGTCTCCTCTCTTTGAGCTTTGTCAGATCTCTCTGTCAGTGCAATCTCTGGGGAAGGAGTTTTGGACTTGGAGCTTTCCTATCCTCTGGAGGCTTTTGATTGGATTAAAGTCCATCAGTCAGTGAGAGAGGGGTGTTGGAACTTGGGCTTCACTGAGCTCTGAAGACTTTTGTTGGGATTAAGTTCAGCTGGGTTGGGCTGGATGTGCCTTGAGGCCAAAACCTCCTGAAGGCTGGAGCAATATGGAGGGTGTCAGCCATTCTTACCAGGCTGCCAGCTCTTCACTTCCTCTCCACCTGCTTCCCCGCTGCCTGTGTTCCATGCTCTGAGACTGGCTCAGCCCTGCCCACAAGGTACGCCCTCCAGATCAGCGCCTTTGCCCGCCCAAAAGTTCCTGCAGCCACTGGTGGCTTAGCACTCTAGGTGGGAGGGTGTGGGGTCCTGGAACCT